>NC_069368.1:39210000-40460000 GCF_021730395.1 Mercenaria mercenaria
CGATTTGGCTAGTTATCAAACTTGGCCGAGCACTTAATGGCAGACACATTTTGTTGAAGTTTGGTGAAGATCGGATGAGAAATGTTCGACTTAGAGTGCGGACAAGCTTTGTGACAGACAGACACACAGACAGACACACACACAGACTGAAGTAAATCAATATGTCTCCCACACCACTGTGTGGTGGGAGACATAATTATCTAGTTAGTGGCCAGACTACAGCACAACTTCAGTGTATATTAAGATCATTTTGACAGATTATCCAGTTAGTGACCAGACTGCAGCACAACCTCAATGTATATTAAGATCATTTTGACAGATTATCTAGTTAGTGGCCAGACTACAGCACCACCTCAGTGTATATCAAGATCAGCATGACAGATTATCTAGTTAGTGGCCAGACTACAGCACAACCTCAATGTGTATTAAGATCAGCATGACAGATCATCTAGTTAGTGGCCAGACTACAGCACAACCTCAGTGTATATTAAGATCAGCATGACAGATTATCTAGTTAGTGGCCAGACTACAGCACAACCTTAATGTATATTAAGATCAGTATGACAGATTATCTAGTTAGTGGCCAGACTGCAGCACAACCTCAGTGTATATCAAGATCAGTATGACAAACTAGAGATGCTTTTGAGAAAAGCGCATGTCTCCCACAACTGCCCCTATGAAAAATGTTAGTTAATTAGTTAGATTGGATGAGAAATGTTTGATTAAGAGTGCGGACATGAGTAAAAAGGCCAATTTTTAGTAATTCAAGGGCCATAACTCCAAGACGCCTGGACCGATTTGTCTAGTTATCAAACTTGGCCGAGGTCTCATGGTCAAACACTTTAAGTTTGGTGAAGATTGGATGAGAAATATTCGACTAAGAGTGCGGAAAGCATTGTGACAGACACACAAACACACACACAGACTGGAGTGCAGACAAGAGTAAAAAGACCGATTTTTGGTAATTCAAGGGCCATAACTCCAAGATGCCTGGACCGATTTGGCTAGTTATCGAACTTGGCCGAGGTCTTATGGTCAAACGCATTTTGTTCAAGTCTGGTGAAAATCAGATGAGAAATGATCGACTTAGAGTGCGGAAAGCTTTGTGACAGACACACACACAGACTGGAGTAAATCAATATCTCTCCCACACCACTGTGTGGTGGGAGACATAATTATCTAGTTAGTGGCCAGACTACAGCACAACCTCAGTGTATATTAAGATCAGTATGACAGATTATCTAGTTAGTGGCCAGACTACAGCACAACCTCAGTGTATATCAAGATCAGTATGACAGATTACCTAGTTAGTGGCCAGATTACAGCACAACCTCAGTGTATATTAAAATCAGTATGACAGATTATCTTGTTAGTGACCAGACTACAGCACAAACTCAGTGTATATTAAAATCATTTTTACAGATTATCTAGTTAGTGGCCAGACTACAGCACAACCTCAGTGTATATCAAGATCAGTATGACAGATTATCTAGATAGTGGCCCGACTACATCACAACCTCATTGTATATAGAGATCAGTATGACAGATTATCTAGTTAGTGGCCAAACTACAGCACAACCTCAGTGTATATTATGATCAGTTTGACAAATTATCTAGTTAGTGGCCTGACGAAAGCACAACCTCAATGTATATTAAAATTATTTTGACAGATTATCTAGTTAGTGGCCAGACTACAGCATAACCTCAATGTATATTAAGATCGGTATGATAGATTATCTAGTTAGTGGCCAGACTACAGCACAACCTCATTTATATTAAAATCAGTATGACAGATTATCTAGTTAGTAGTTAGTGGTCAGACTACAGCACAACCTCAATGTATATTAAGATCAGTATGACAGATTATCTAGTTAATGCCCAGACTACAGCACAACCTCAATGTATATTAAAATCAGTATGACAGATTATCTAGTTAGTGGCCAGACTACAGCACAACCTCAATGTATATTATGATCAGTATCATAGATTATCTAGTTAGTGCCCAGACTACAGCACAACCTGAATGTATATTAAGACAGATTAACTAGTTAGTGGCCAGACTAGAGCACAACCTCAGCGTATATTAAGATCAGTATGACAAGTTATCTAGTAAGTGGCCAGACTAGAGCACAACCTCAATGTGTATGAAGATCAGTATGACAGATTATCTAGTTAGTGACCAGACTACAGCACAACCTCAGTGTATATTAAGATCAGCATGACAGATTATATCAAGATCAGTATGACAGATTATCTAGTTAGTGGCCAGACTACAGCACAACCTCAGTGTATATTAAGATCAGTATGACAGATTATCTAGTTAGTGGCCAGACTACAGTACAACCACAGTGTATATTAAGATTGGCATGACAGATTATCTAGTTAGTGGCCAGACTACAGCACAACCTCAGTGTATATTAAGATTGGCATGACAGATTATCTTGTTAGTGACCAAACTACAGCACCACCTCAGTGTATAATAAGATTGGTATGACAGATTATCTAGTTAGTGGCTAGACTACAGCACATCCTCAGTGTATATTATGATCAGTATGACAGATTATCTAGTTAGTGGCCACACTACAGCACAACCTCAGTGTATATCAAGATTGGTATGACAGATTATCTAGTTAGTGGCCAGACTACAGCACAACCTCAGTGTATATTAAGATCAGCATGACAGATTATCTAGATTATCTAGTTAGTGGCCAGACTAGAGCATATTCTCAATATATATTAAGATCAGCATGACAGATTATCCAGTTAATGGCCTGACAACCGCACAACCTCAGTGTATATAAAGATCATCACACAGATTATATCAAGATCAGTATGACAGATTATCTAGTTAGCGGCCAGATTACAGCACAACCTCAGTGTATATTAAAATCATTATGACAGATTATCTTGTTAGTGACCAGACTACAGCACAACCTGAATGTATATTAAGATCATTTTCACATATTATCTAGTTAGTGGCCAGACTAGAGCACAACCTCAGTGTACATCAAGATCAGTATGACAGATTATCTAGTTAGTGACCAGACTACAGCACAACCTCAGTGTATATTAAGATCAGCATGACAGATATCTAGATTATCTAGTTAGTGGCCAGACTACAGCATATTCTCAATATATATTAAGATCAGCATGACAGATTATCCAGTTAATGGCCAGACTACCGCACAACCTCAGTGTATATTAAGATCATCAGACAGATTATATCAAGATCAGTATGACAGATTATCTAGTTAGTGGCCAGACTACAGCACAACCTCAGTGTATATTAAGATCAGTATGACAGATTATCTAGTTAGTGGCCAGACTACAGCACAACCTCAGTGTATATTAAGATTGGCATGACAGATTATCTAGTTAGTGGCCAGACTACAGCACAACCTCAGTGTATATTAAGATTGGCATGACAGATTATCTTGTTAGTGACCAGACTACAGCACAACCTCAATGTATATTAAGATCAGAATGACAGATTATCTAGTTAGTGGCAAGACTACAGCACAACCTCGGTGTATATTAAGATCAGTATGACAGATTATCTAGTTAGTGGCCAGACTACAGCACAGCCTCAATGTATATTAAGATTGGCATGACAAGTTATTTAGTTAGTGGCCAGACTACAGCACAACCTCAGTGCATATTAAGATCAGAATGACAGATTATCTAGTTAGTGGCAAGACTACAGCACAACCTCGGTGTATATTAAGATCAGTATGACAGATTATCTAGTTAGTGGCCAGACTACAGCACAGCCTCAATGTATATTAAGATCAGAATGACAGATTATCTAGTTAATGGCCAGACTACAGCACAACCTCAGCGAATATTAAGATCAGCATGACAGATTATCTAGTTAGTGGCCAGACTACAGCACAAACTCAGTGTATATTAAGATCAGTATGACAGATTATCTTGTTAGTGGCCAGACTACAGCACAACCTCAGTGTATATTAGGATCAGATCAGTATGACAGATTATCTAGTTAGTGGCCAGACTACAGCACAACCTCAGTGTATATTAAGATCAGTATGACAGATTATCTAGTAAGTGGCCAGACTACAGCACAACCTCAGTGCATATTAAGATCAGTATGACAGATTATCTAGTTAGTGGCCAGACTACAGCACAACATTGGTGTATATTAAGATCAGTATGACAGATTATCTAGTTAGTGGCCAGACTACAGCAGTAGTATAGTAATTGTTTGTGCGAGCTCAATCTGACCCCCCTGACCTTTTGACCCTTGGTCAGGACTGGTCAATGCCGGACAATTTAAAATCCACAGGTTTTAAACAGACTAAAAGTTTTAAAGTTAAATTTAAATACATATGATATAGATGAGTTTACAAAATAAAATATATTGTTTGAAAGAAAGAAGATTTACGGATAATATAAACCCCCATTATGTTATAACAAAAAATGGGAGAAAAATGATAAAAGCTACTGTTCATCTTGTGGAAAGATGAAATCAAAGTTTGTTAAAAGTACAGGAGGTAATTTAGATATTCACAAAGCAATGTACCTTTATTACCTAAGAAAGGTTAACACTTCCAGGATATAATTATTGTGGGCCAGGAAATCCCCTAGATAATGGACCCCCTGTCAATGAACTGGATGCAGTATGTATGGACCATGATTTTTGCTATGACAGCGATGTAAAAAAGGGTACATGTGATAAGCAAATGCTTTCCAATTTAAATAAAACTAAATCAAAAACATTTGGAGAAAAGATTGCAAAACATTTAGTTGTGAAACCTATAATTAAAACGAAATACACACTTGGGTTGGGACAAAAGTCAAAAAACGGGAAAAGGGGGTAGAGCAAACTTTTACTACCCCCAAAATAAATTGGAGCGATGAATTAGCAGAAGAATTACACAAACCAAATAAAAGAAAATTTAGGAAACGAAGAGTGATAGTTAATGATATTGATGATACTTGGTCAGCTGATTTAGTTGACATGCAAGCTTTTTCAAAATATAATAAAGGAGTAAAGTACTTGTTAACCGTTATTGATATATTTAGTAAATATGCTTGGGTTATTCCATTAAAGAATAAAACTGGAGAATCTGTTACTGAAGCATTTGAAAAAATAATTTTAAAAGGACGATTACCAGTAAATTATGGGTAGACGAAGGAAAAGAATTTTATAATTTAAAAATTTGAATCATTTTTGAATAAAAATAAGATTAATATGTACCATACATTTAATGAAGGAAAGGCTGTAGTAATAGAAAGATTTAATAGAAGTTTAAAAAGAATAATGTGGAAATTTTTTTACAGCAAATAATACTTATACTTATTTAGAAAAATTTGCAGGAATATGGTTGATAAATATAACAAAACAAAACATTCTAGTATAAAAATGACACCAACCGAAGCTAGTAAAAACTTAAATAAAGGTACTGTTTACTTTAATTTATATGGTGATTTAAAGATATCAAAGAGCAAAGCAAAATTTAAAATTGGTGATCGAGTTCGTTAAGCAAAACTTAAAAGACATTTTGAAAAAGGATATACACCAAACTGGACAGAGGAAATATTTATAATTTAAAAAAATTAATAATACAAATCCCAGAACATACTCTATTAAAGATTTAAATGATGAAATAGTTCAAGGTTCATTTTACGGACAAGAACTTTTACCTACTACACAAGAAGTTTTTAGAATTGAAAAAGTTTATAAGACGAGACTATAAGAAAAAACAAGCTTTAGTAAAATGGAAAGGTTATAGCGAAAATTTAATAGTTGGGTTCCGTTTAGCGATCTTGAACAAATTTAATTTAGAAATAAAAAGTTTAATTATATAAATGAGCAATAAAAATCTAATTTCTAATAATAATGGAATAGAAACAATAGATCAATTAATTATTCACTTAACTAAACTAGCTGCTGCTTACAGAAAAAGTTATAAATTTTGTGGGAGAGTAAGTACTGGGTTATATATTACAGCAGGTGTCTTTGGTTGTTCAGCTGCATTAGCACTTGTTCCAGCTATTCCTATATTTGTAGCAGTTGCTGGCGCTGTTCCATCAGTAATTACCATATTTACTAACAGACTAAAACTTGACGACAAGAAATTTTTTTTAAAATCACATCATCATAAAATAAAACAACTTATAACAAAAGCACGGATTGGAAAAGTAAATAAAGAAGATCCAAATAAAGTTATTCAGGATATTTTTACAATACTATTAGAAATGCAGAAAGAAAAAAATTATTCAACACCCCTTGAAATGCATATGAAGGAATTTAAACTTAACGGATATAAAAGTAAAAAAGAAGAAGAGCTGTATTAAATTTTACGTGTGTTTTTTAAAGATTTTTTTCTATAAGTATATTATATATAGATGGTTAATAGAAAGGTAGATAGAATGATTATGCCAAAATTATCTAGCACTTTAGGAGAAATAATGAATCCAGATGAAAATTCATATAAGAAAGTTCTTATAAGAAGAAATGTTATTAAATCAAAACTTAATCAAATAGTTAGCGATGAATATAAAAATCATGTCATTGATAAATTACAAAATGTTATAGATCCTTATCTTTTAAAAAATAATTTATTTGAATGGAACTGCGGTTGTCTGTTAACTGAAGAAGAAAATGCTGAAAGATTATGTGATTGTCCCAGACCAAATAATATTCGAAACAATCCTAAAAAAGTTATTGCAACCGATAGTGACACTAATGAAGAAAAAACATATAAAAGCACTTATGCAGCATCCAAAGACCTTAATATTAATTCAGGGTTAATAACAATGTGCTGCAAAGGAAAAAACCAAGTTAAAAGTGGAATATCAAAAACCAGCGGAAAAAGATATAAATTTAAATATTTTAATTCATCTTAAAGATAATTTAAAACTTTGTTTTTTAATTATTTTTTTAATCCTTTTTTCCTTAGTGATTTTTTTTCTAAATATAATATATAGATGGAAATCGAGAGATCTACAAAACAATATTATAAGAAATTTGAAATTAAAATTACATATAGACAAGATCCAAAGAATCAATTATATTTAACTATAAACGACTCTTATGAAATACTTAAATCTGAACTTAAAACTTTAAAAGGTATAAAAATAAACGTTGTTTTAAAATAACTTTTGCAAAAATGGATAAAAACTGATACAATATATAAATCAGCTTATTTTCAATCAAAGGCTTTAGAAATTATTAACACAAACGAAAAAAAAAAAAACTTTACATCAAGCTTTTGATAGAAATAATAAATAGAATCGGTAATTGGATTTCTGAAGGAAGTGGCTGGAGAACAGAGTCAGTTGATGCTCATTATATAAATAGATATAAGTATAGTCCATTGGCTGCTTCAAGTTATTTAGAATTACCAAAACCATTACAAAATTCAATGAAGGATTAATAAATATAAAGAATGATGATAACGAATGTTTTAGATGGTGTCATTTAGCTTATAAATTTCCTGTAACAAAAAAAATTTTGAAAGAGTTTCAAATTATAAAAAAATATAAACGATCTTGATTATACTGGAATTAAATTTCCTGTTACATTAAATCAAATACCTAAAATAGAAGTTTTAAATGAAATATCATTTAATATATTTGGTTATGAAGAAAACAGTATTTATCCATTGTACATATCAAAATATCAATACGAAGAACACTGTGACATGTTGCTAATTACTAATGATAAAATAAATGATAAAATAAATGATAAAATAACTGATGATGACTGTAAGCCCTCAAGAACTGTAGTCCAACATTATGTTTGGATAAAAGACTTTAACAGATTAATGAATAACAAAACAAAAAATACAAACAAGAAACATTTTTGTAGATCTTGTCTGCAACACTTTACTCAAGAAAGAATATTAAATGAACACATACCAAACTGTTTAGCTATTAATGGTATCCAAGGTGTAAAAATGCCAAAAGAGGGAAGTAAAGTACAATTTAAAAATTATCATAAAGGTTTAGCAGTACCTTTTGTAATTTATGCTGATTTTGAATCAATAACTAAAAAAGTTTTAACTGCTTTACCATCAACTGAATCTTCATTTACTGAACCATATCAAAATCATATAGATTGTGGTTACGGCTATAAAGTTGTTTGTTGTTATGACGATAAATATACTAAACCAACCCAGATTTATAGAGGCCCTAATGCAGTTTATAAGTTTATTGAAAAAATGCTTGAGGAAAATGAATATTGTAAAGAAATATTTAAAGAACATTTCAACAAAGAACTAAGAATGTCTAAAAATGATTCAACCGAATTTAAAAAACAAAAGTTTTGTCATATTTGTGAAAAAGAATATAAGGAAAATGAAAATCCTGTCCGTGACCATTGTCATATAACAGGAAAATTCAGAGGAAGTGCTCACTCAGAATGTAATATTAATTTTAAACTAACACATAAAATTCCTGTTATTTTTCATAATTTAAGAGGTTATGACGGTCATTTTATTATGCAACAAATAGGAAAATTCAAAAAAGAAATTAATGTTATTCCTAACAATATGGAAAGATATATGGCATTTATGATTTCTGACTTGGTTTTTATTGATTCATTCCAATTTATGTCTCAATCATTGGATAACTTAGTAAAAAATATTCCAGAATTTAAATATTATCTCAAGAATTTGATTGTGAAAACTTAATTTATTAAAGACAAAAGGTGTTTATCCATATGATTACATGGATTCATTTAAAAAATTTAAAGAAACTAATTACCTTCTAAAGAAGAGTTTTATTCAATTTAAATGAAACTAATATTTCTGATAATGAATACGAACATGCTAAAAATATTGGAAAAAATTTAAAATAAAAACACTGGAGAATATCATGATCTATATTTAAAAACTGACGTATTACTTTTAGCTGATGTATTCGAAAATTTTAGAAAATTATGTTTGGAGTACTACAAATTAGATCCTTGTCATTATTTTTAGTAGTCCTGGGTAGCTTGGATGCAATGTTAAAAATGACTGGAATTAAGTTAGATTTAATAACTGATATTGATATGTATCTTTTATTGAAAAGGGACTGAGAGGAGGAATAAGTTATATTTCAAATAGATACAGTAAAGCAAACAATAAATATATGAAAGATTATAATTCAAAAGAAGAAAGCAAATACATTATGTACCTCGATGCCAATAATCTTTACGGTTGGGCTATGTGTCAACCTTTGCCCTCTGGAAACTTTAAATTTATATCCGAAAAACAATTTAAGAAATTAATTGCAAAAGGTAAAACTAACTTTATAGTTGAATGTGATCTTGAATATCCAAAAGAATTACATAAAATCCACAATGATTATCCTTTAGCTCCTGAAAAAATTAAAATACCAGATCAATGGCTTTCTGATTATAGTAAAAATATTAAAACAGAATTTGAAATAGGAAAAAGTAATGTAAAAAAATTAGTTCCAACTTTAATGAAAAAACAAAATTATGTAGTTCATTATAAAAATCTTGAACTATATACACAATTAGGGTTAAAAGTAACAAAAATACATAAAATATTAACTTTTGACGAAAGTCCTTGGTTAAAAAAGTATATTGATTTTAATACTCAAAAAAGATCTAAAGCAAAAAATTCATTTGAAAAGGACTTTTTTAAGTTAATGAACAACTCTGTATTCGGTAAGACGATGGAGAATTTACGTAAGAGGGTTAATATTAAATTAACACATGATGAAAATATTTTATTAAAATACATAGCCAAACCTTCATTTGTTAGTTCAACGATGTTTAACTCTAACCTTTTTGGTATTCATAGAATAAAAGAAAGTTTGTTATTAAACAGACCTTGTTATGTTGGAATGTGCATTCTAGATTTATCAAAATATTTAATGTATGATTTTCATTATAATTATATTAAGGAAAAGTACGGGAGTAATTGTAAATTATTGTTTACTGACACTGATTCATTATGTTATGAAATACCCTGTAAACATGAAGTCATTGGGCCAACGACGGAAAACCGTCAAAGGATAATCGTTGTTGGGCCACTGTTGGCCCAACAATGATTAATAAGTATTGTAAATACAGCTGTTGGGCCAACGTTGAACCAACTTTAAATTTCAGTCACAGATATCTCTGCATTGGCCCGATATTGATTTTCAGGGAAAGACTTATACAGAGAAAACATCGTTGGCCCTACGTTGGCCCAACGTTCGTCCATTAGAAGTAATAATACATGTATATATTTTACGGGTCACTGTTTTATCACAAGCCCCCACAGGTATACACAGGCTGTGTAGATGTAACATGCAATATTTAATTAATTATTAAACACTTTTCTGCACCAATTCGTAATCAGTTAAATTTGGGCTAATTAAACTTAAAACTTATCTGCAGTCGTAATGATATTTTGAACTATTTCAAATCTACTACCTTGAAAAAATTGTGAAAAAAGTATTGAAAAAAAACCCTTACTAACTCTATAACAAATATCTAATTTTATACAATCATAAAATGTTTACAATAAATCTGTTGAATATTCCAGAACATGAACTCTCGGTAACCCGAGTTATGTAAGAAATCCCAGAAAATGTTGTTAATTTTACTCTCTAGGCCAGATTTCTAGCTTTATAGACATGTGAAGTAAAGGAAACTATTATACATGTGATAGGTCTAGATTTAATAAAAACCCGGTCTTCCAGCTATTAACTGTAAGTAGAAGTGTTTTATTTTTTTAAATATTTTTGATAAAGTTGTGGAATCTTATACAGAATTTCTTTTTATATCCTGTATGCATGTTATATCCATATGACTTGAACATATGTTAATCTAAAGCAGGCGGATGGCACTTGTGTTGAGTATTAAATTTCTATAAATAAAAAAATTCATTTTCTTGTTAATTCTAACATAATTTTCTCGGTTAAATACAGACAAAAATTAATTTCATGTTCAGAGGTTTATGTGCATTTATTTAGTTATTGTTATCAATTTGACGTAGATGGTTTAATCAATATTATGATTTTTGTTTTTTACAGGGTGCTGTCCAAGGGAGTAATAATGGAGTGCCTAGCACTGTGGTGCACAGGAAAAAATAAAAATATAAAAAACTGCAACTTCAGTGAGAAAAGAAAACAAACAAACAGAACTTGTATATATAATGAGTTAATATACAGACAGTAATTCACTTTAGTAGGATTTAATTAGTGACTGAATTAAGAAAAATATTTAGATTTATAAAAGACTGAAATCAATATTTTACATGTTGTAGTGATGAAATATTCTGTTATAGTTCTTCAGGAAAATTGCAAACAAACTTTAAATAAATGTTAGATTTCTTTTTGTTAAATGTTATCAAAATCACAACTATCTGAAAATAAAACATGTATTAAACAATGCTAGTTTTAGTCTTTTTTCAATTTCGTTGGGATAGCGTTGGCATCTGATGGAGGGCCAACGATGAGTGTAGGATATCAGTTGTTGGTCCAATGGAGGGCCAAAGATGAGTGTAGGATACCAGTCGTTGGGCCAAAGGTGTACCAACCGTTGGGCCAACGTTGCGCCAATTAGCAAAATGGCGTTGGGCCAACGTTGGACCAACCATGATAGACGAAAAAATGCTGTTGGCCCAATGGAGGGCCAACGATGAGTGTAGGATATCAGTTGTTGGCCCAATGGAGGGCCAACGATGAGTGTAGGATACCAGTCGTTGGGCCAACGGTGTACCAACCGTTGGGCCAACGTTGCGCCAATTAGCAAAATGGCGTTGGGCCAACGTCAGAAATCTTCGTTGGGCCAACGAAGAGTCTGCCGTTGGCCCAACGTTGGGCCAACGCATGTCTGCTATCTGGGTAAAAACCAAAGATGCGTATAAAGACTTTTATAAGGACAAAGATTTTTTTGATAATAGTGATTACCATAACAACTCAAAATTTTATTTTGATAATAATAAAAAAGTAATTGGAAAATTTAAAGATGAAGCTGCCGGTGTAGTAATTGTTGAATTTGTCGGATTAAGAAGTAAAATGTATTCATATTTATTAGAAAACGAAGTTAATGTTAAAAAATGTAAAGGAATTAAAAAACTTGTTGTTAAGAAAACAATAGTTCATAAAAATTATAAAGATACTTTGTTTAATTCAACCCAAAGTAATCACACCTTTAAAGTTATTCGTTCTAATAAACACAATCTTTCCAGTTATGTTATAAATAAAACATCTTTATCATGTTATGATGATAAAAGATATATTCTTGATAATGGTATTGATACATTAGCTTATTCTTAAATTAATTAAAGTTTTTATTAAAGTTTTTATTAAAGTTTTTATTAAATTATAGAACCATAAATTGTTAACTGAATATTTTTAACGTTTAAAGAATTAATAGAAATAACATCATTTACTTTAAATTTATTAGCATAATTAATAGAAATAGATTCATTTTTCCTATTATTTTTTACATCGTAACTTTGAAGAATTACATTTTCTTTATTTTTTAATTGTAATTTAGCTTCTCCTTTATCTAATTTAATTGCATCAACAAGAATAATTAAGATGCAATTAAAATTAATTGCCACAATATTACCACCCTGAACCAAACCAGGACTAGCATTTACAGTTTGCCATTGAAATAATCCACCATCGGTATCTTGGGTATAACTTGTTAAAAACAATGGAGGTTTTCTTATTAATTGCCTTTCTATTTGTTTTTCTATTTTATTTACTTTTTCATTTATATTATTGAATATTCCCATTATATTAATTATTCCAGTTAAATTTCAGTTAAATAAATGTCCTTTTTTATTAAAATAATTTATAATAGTTTGTTCATTTACTCTTTGATTATGAATTTTTAGTGTTTTATACAATAAATCATACAACGGTACTTTATCTTGTAACATTTTAATGAAAAATAAACAATAATATCCACAAAGCATACTTGTTTTGTCTTGATATTGAACATTGTTGTATTTTACATTTGGTATATACTTAATTACTTCTTTTGGTGGAGGAAGTCCAAATGGGTCGAAATACATGTTATTTACATAACAAACCCAATGTGTTCCAGGACCAACAGAGTCGTCCAAATTTATAATTCCACATTCAACCTTTTCTTTTAATTTTGGTAAATTATTTCTACTAAATACACCCCTAAAGTTTTTAATTTTTAATTGGTTTACCCATTGTTCAATTTCAAAGTTAAATTGGTTTGTTTATAAATTTTATTTTTTTTTACTAAGGAATTCGTCTGTAAGGTCTCCGTTTGAATCAATCTGTAATCCTTTTCCACTCAACAAAGAGTAATCAAAGGTATCCCTAGACTAGCAGCCAACATACTAAAAACCCACCGTCTTGTTTTTGTTTTTGTGTAATTTAAAATCACTCCAGATCCTACTAGTTGCTTTCTTTGATTATGTGTAAGATACGGTGATATCATATTTCTCTTATCATTAGCTACTGAAATCATACATTTCCAAGTATTTTACTAACACCAGTACTGGCTAGCCCGACAAAGCACCAATGCCTAAAGGGGCTAATATTTTTGGAGCAAATTTTTGCTGCCATTGGAAAATTGTTTTTCCTAAAAAACCAGCCAAAGCTCCTAAAAATCCACCATTTTGACCTGACTGGACATTTGTTTTTTTTCGAAATGTAATTTCTAAATCCCATTTTATTTGCAACAGCTTTTTTAATTTGATTAATTTGTGTTTTTGTTAAAAGTAAAGGGAAATTTCCATGTAATTGTTCATGTTTTTAATCTAAAAGTATGTGGAATTTTGTTGTTGTAGTGCTCGGGCTAAATTTTTCTTTGTCCATCTGTAAGGTTAATTTTATATTCAATATTAATTTGATGACATTATATACTTTATATTTATTTTAATTTATATTTATTTTATTTAAACAATAACAAGTTCAATTTAAACAATAACAAGTTCATTTCCAATAGTATTTATTTCAACTGTTTCCTCATATAATACAATTGCGTAAATACGATATTTTGCAGCGGGAAGTGCAGTTAACTTAATTGTTAATGTAATCTGCTTAGGGTCATCTGTAATTACTTCCTTTTTATATTCCAAGTTAAAATGAATAAATCCAAACAAACTTTGAAAATTTGATCTATTTAAGAGACTTCCAGTAGTTTTGTTATTTTGTTTATAATAATAATTAATTACATCATCATATATTCTTGATATACTTGTGTATTCTGTTTCTGGATAAAAAACACCATTACCAACTTCAAGACGACAGGAGCTCAAAACAGAATTATAATCATCATCTGCTGCATTAAGTTTAAATGTATCTAATAAATGTGGATTATGTTCTTGATTATTACTTTTGTCAGGTCGTTGTAAATAAACAAATACATGTTGTGGTTTTGTTACACCAGCCGTTATTCTAAAAGTTGTATTAGTTTGTTGTGTATCAGTTGATTGCGTCATCATTTCCCGAAGGTATGACCATCTTGCTTTGTAAATCTTTCAGTAGCAATTAGATCAACCCAAATTCATTAAAAATTAAACCGTGGAACCCTAGAATTAATTTTGTTACAATTACTCTACCTGGATCAGCAGCATTAGCTCTAAAAATTATATTCATCATCATCTGTCAGCTGCAGGTGTATTTGAATTTGACTTGGAGGTAAAATATTAGTTTCTAAACCCTGAAAAAATGAATAATTATTTAATGGAATTTTAGCATTTACCTCATTATTTTTCTTGATTAAATCCTTTCTAATAGCAAAACCCGAATTATTATCAGCAGCAGCAGTATCAGTAGTATCTAAATAGATAAATTCATTTGTTCCAGTTGATTTTACATAATCTTCAGATAGTTCAACTAAACTCTATACATTTATTACATTGTATAATTATTACAATCATAAAAAATTTTTCCATTTGTTTAACCACTAACTGATCAATTAATGAAGCTGCATTATTAATTAGAGCAATTTGAGCTCCATCATAATCAGCACCATAGCAAGCTTATTTACTTTAAACTTACTTCAAAATAACCATTAAACCAATCAAAATATGAATTCTCATTAATTGTAAAGTGATATCCGTTTTTTTGTTGTTTAACATTATTCCCAGGACAGATATAAAGCTGTATCTAATTGAATAGGTGTAATTCATATCTTTCACAATATTCTTTTGTTCTAAACATGTATATATTATATATTATTTTATTTTTTTTTATTTCTAGTTTTTATTTTAGTTTTTATTTTATTTTTTATTAAAGTTAAAACTTTAGTTTTTATTTTATTTTTTATAAATTAATCTGTTAATACGTTTTTGTTGAGCTGAAGTTCCAGCACGAGCTATAGCTCCAGATCCTGACAATATTCTATTTATTCTCCATATGAATATCCCCTCATTATTATTTTATTAAGTTTATTATTATTTTTACTGTTATTCTTTTCTTGTAATTCCTTGGCAATAAATTACCAACTGCCGGAGCGGGTTTCTTCTTAAGTTTTTCAATAATTTTATTAGCAGTAAATTTCCAACTTCGGTTCCAACTTTTGTTCACTTTCAAGTGTGCTTTTCCTGCGTTTCCAGAGCTTTTTTTCCAGCTGTGCTAATTGAGGATTGAATTAATTTCGTTAAAGTGTCAAAGATCCTGTCCGTGTATGATTCTTCTCCTGTGTGAGCATCAACATAAATAAAATATTCTTATATTTTGTCATAAACTTTTTTGTAATTATAAAAACTAAATTTATAATTTCAATTTCTTTTAAAATTAGTGTAAAACTTGTTTCAACCCTCATTAAAATTTAAATTTTATTCTACCAAATAATCTGTAATATATATTCTAATTGAATTTATAATATTTTTTATTAATTTCAGAATATCCAACTCTTTGTGGTTCTTTTGTAAATGGATAAGCTCTTGTTAAATCTGGCAGTACTTAAAGCATAAATAATATCACTGAAATTACCATCAACAAGTGAATTATCAATAAGATCACAATGAATGTAAATTGTATCCACAGAGTTAGTTAATTTGGTGTTTTAGTTCCCCATTCATTTTTGTCTAATTTTTTTTTCTCAAATCCAAGCAATGTATGAAAATTTGATATTTCCAAATCCAACTTAAAATTATCTGTAATTGAAATCAAAATCTTAAAACTACTTAAATCAATTTCCAAACTTATTGGAGCAATTTCTGGTTTATCAGATTCATAATCACCATTACTTATAATGTTTCCCTAATATAATTATTAATATCTGTGTAACTGTAAGAACCATTGTAAATAAAAATATCTTTCCATCCTTACCATTATAAATAACGAATTTTTTATTGTCATATTCATCACTATATTATGCCAAGAGTAGGTCATAGTGTTAATACTATCCAAACCACAACATAAGTTTTATTTTATCAAAAATTAAAGAACGACTAAATCTGATTTGCAAAATCACTCGGAGTATTTTTATTATCTTTAACTGTTCAGAACTTAATACTATTTTTTGTTCCATTTATATATAATTAAAACTTAATTAAAGTTTAAAATTCAAGAAAAATAATTTTTATATAACATTTCATGATTTTCTGGTAAGAGAATTCATTTTAAATAGTTCATCAATTATTCTAATACCTTCATTTTTAGTTCTTCATTATTATTTCCAGCATTAATTGAACCACAAATTAACTCTAAGTCATTAACCAATTCTTTTGGATTACATGGACAAACGTCATAACCTTGTCCCCTAATTACTTTTTTAAATTTCATAGATCTTTTATTGATAGGCAATCCTGACTTTTCTGTTAATTCTTTAAATATTTTTATTGAATGATTTGAATGCTTTTTCTTATTGTTATATCTTTTATTAATTAAATCAATTAAATCATCATCTACTTTAGTGTTAATTACTTCTTTTCCAGTTATTCTATCCTTAGCAATTAATTTATTTTGACCATAAAGTTTATTTAAGTTAATAATTAAATTACCGTATTGTCCATTTGGTAAAACTTTATATGGGTTATGATGTTTTATTCCTTTTCCTGTATATTTTTTTGTTCCTAGAATATAGTTGATTGCGTCTCTATAATTGTTATAATTTTTCGACTTAGCTATAATTGCTTTCTGTTGCTTTAAATCAAGATCTGTGGGATTTTTCATTCTAGATATTGCACCAGATTTATTACCCAATTTTTTTATTTCATCCGATACACGTTCTATAATATCCTCTACTTCTTTCCTAGTCATTTTTTCATCAGGATTTTCAGATTCAGTGTGAAAAAAATCAAACACTTCTTGCGGTGTGTTATATTTTTTTTTATCTAAAAGATCTAAATCAATATCTTTATTAAAATTAACTGTAAATTCTTTTGGTCTTGCTCCCAATTCTTCTGATTCTTCAAACACATCATCTTCATCATCCAAACCCATATGTGTAATGAGATCATGTTTCATGAACTCTCAAAGAACCCAGTAAAATTCCATTACATGTGCATGCCTACAAGATCTTGACCATTTCCCGCCAGCATCAGTCTTCTGAATAAATGTTGAACAGTACACTTGTATTTGTTTCTTTCAACCACATCTGTGGATCAGGGACTCACACATACTATTCCATATGAATATAAAATGATAGAACCCTAAAAGAGAACATTACATGGTATCAGAAGTGTTTTATTGGATTATTGTGACAGTATGGAATATTAATAAAAAATTGGATTACATAGTTTATAAACAATGGAAGGAATACCAACGCCAACTATTGACTGGAACTCATCTAATCTTGTTAATGAATGGGAAAAATTTGAAGAGCATGTGAAGCTAATTTTTCAAGGACCCCTGAGTGAAAAAACTGAAGAACAAAAGGTAAATTATCTGCTTCTATGGGTCGGTGCACGCGGAAGAGAAATCAAACAGACATGGGTTATCAGCAACGCTGAAGCCAAAAAACTGAACACGTTTTACAAAAGGTTCAAAAGTTACGTGCAACCGAAGCTGAACCCGATTTTTGCCAGGTATAAAATTTTTCAATGAAGTCCAGGGATCGGACTCATTCGACGCATTTCTAACCCGTCTACGAATAAGTGCAAGAGAGTGCCAATTCCCACAACAACGATGAATGATTCGGGACAGAATCGTTTTGGCACGAACAGCGCCAAAGCAAGAGAGAAATTGATAAACGAAGGAGAGAGATTAACATTAGACAAAACTATTTCAATTATGCAAAACCTTGAATATTGCCAGGAACAACTGAAGGCAATTAACGCAAACAACATCGACGCAGTGAAGAAAAGACCCTCAAAACCAGACACACACCGTCACAACGCAGACGACAACAACAACCAAGGCGAAAACCACCGACGACGGCGAACTCCAAGTGTAGCTACTGCGGATACAATAAACACCAAAGACATGAAACAATGTCCAGCTCGAAACGCTACTGTAATAAATGTGGATTTAAAGATCATTTCGCACGCGTATGTAGAAACAAGTCAGTGCATGAATTGGATTTAAACGGATTAAAATATGAGTGATAATAGTATCAGGATACCTTCTTTGTTGACATGGTAAATACTTGTACATCTTCGAAAATTTGTCTCCTCCAAGCAAGCCTTTATAGTTTTGTCCGTATGGCCCTCCCAGACCCCACTGAAATTTAAAATAGACACAGGTAGCTCAGCTGATTAATCCCAGTCAGCCATTTTGAAAAACTTAAAATCAGTTACCCCTTAGAACCCCCTGATAATGGTTTAACCTCGTATACAGGTAACTCATTGCCAATTCGTGGCATGATTAGGTTAAATCTAGGTCACAACGGAGTCAGCTGTTTATCAGCTGTTTACATTGTAGAGAGCAACTCTGTTCCCCTGCTGAGTTTAAACACATGTCTTACACTAGGTCTGGTCAAGTTAACGTACTCTATCGATACTTGTGAACCCTTAGACAAGAGCAAAATGATGACTCTATATGGCGACCTATTTAAAGGGTGGGGACCATGCCCGGGAAGCTAGTTTGCATATTAGACCGGACGCCACACCGGTTATCAACCCCCCTAGAAGATTCCTGAAGCCCTGAGAGAGAAATTAAAGCAAGAGCTAAATCGCATGGAAAAAGAGGGAATCGTAGAAAAGGTCACTGTCCCAACAGATTTTTTGTGAACTCCCTGGTAATAGTTGAGAAAAAATCAGGACAGTTTGAGGGTATGTATTGACAGTAAGAATCTTAATGACGCAAAAACGTCCACATTACCCCTGAGAACGATTGACGATGTGACGTCACGACTTACCGGCCAAAGTATTTCAGTATACTTGATGTTACACATGCCTACTGGCCCGTAAAGCTCGACGAGAAAATCGTCTTTTCTCACGACATTTAGTACAGTGTTCGGGCGATACCGATGGCTGAGACTGCCCTACGGTATATCTGCATCAAGTGACATATTCATGCAGAAAATCGACGAAGTATTTGAAGGACTTGACGGACTGACGGCAATGTAGATGACATACTTGTGTATGGTAGATCAAGAGAGGAACATGACTTGAACTTAAAGAACGCTCTTGAGAGAGCAAGGTCAAAAGGTGTCAAGTTCAATCCTGACAAGTGCGTGATAGGGGTTACAGAAGTACCGTTCTTTGGTCACTTGATCACGTCAACCGGATTAAAGCCTGACCCCTCAAAAACGAGGCTATTGCAAACCTCGAAGTCCCCGAGACACGACGAGAATTAGAAAATATTCTTGGTATGGCAAATTACATGCAGAAATTTGCACCAAACTTGGCAGAGGTAACTAGCCCAATGAGAGCATTGTTAAAAAAAGATGTGAGTTTTTATGGGACGTACCACAGACTCAGTCATTTTGACAAAATGAAAGACATCATTACGCACAGTCCTGTTCTGGCGTATTTTGACCCTAAACAGCCGGTGATACTCGAATGTGACAGTTCCTTATATGGGTGTGGCGCCGCCCTCTTCCAAAATGGCCGCCCTGTAGCATTTGCAAGTAAAAACCTGACGGAAACCGAGTCCGATACGCCAATATCGAAAGAGAGATGAACGCGATTGTATTTTCATGCTCTCGATTTCACCAGTATATTTATGGTAGAAAGGTCACCGTTCATAGCGACACAAACCTCTATGTGCGATAATGCAAAAACATCTATGTGCATGTCCGC
Organism: Mercenaria mercenaria; assembly: GCF_021730395.1. Lineage (NCBI taxonomy): Eukaryota > Metazoa > Mollusca > Bivalvia > Venerida > Veneridae > Mercenaria > Mercenaria mercenaria. Next base: position 39,230,097 of record NC_069368.1, read on the forward strand.
CAAGACTACAAAGAATGAGACTGGCACTAAGCAAATACGACTTAGACGTGCATTTGTACCGGGTAAAAGAAATTCCACTAGCGACCTTCTGTCTAGACAGCCTCTGAAGCTGACATTTGAAAACAATGACCTTGACATTCATGTTCACTACAGTTCTTAAGGTCTGCACATCTCTGACCGCCGTCTAGAGTCGTTAAGGCTCGACACAAAAAACGATGTTAAACATGCAGCTCCTAAAACAAACAATAATTGACGGTTGGCCAATTTCCCGCGCAGACTGTAAAGCTGAAATAGTGGAATTTTTTAATCACAGGGACGAACTTTCCGTTGCAGACGACCTAATATTCAGAGGTCAGACATAGTTATTCCGCCACTGCTAGGAAACATCTGATAGAGGCAGTTCACCAAGGTCACTTTGGGGTGGAAAAAACCACTCTAAGAGCAAGAGAACTCATGTTCTGGCCAGGCATGGCCAAACAAATTTCTGACTATGTTTCTCGTGTTCTGTGTGTCAGAAACACAGATACTCAAATGCGAAAGAACCCCTTGAACAACATGAAATTCCAGACAGACCATGGCAAAACATTGCCGCTGACTTTGTTCACTCTTGATGACAAAGACTATTTAATAACGACGGATTATTACTCCCGCTTTTTTGAAATAGATCTTTTAACCAATAAGCAAAGTTTGACGGTCATCAGAAAACTCAAAGTACATATGGCTAGATACGGGATTTGCCAGAAATTGGTTACAGACAATGGTCCGAATGGTCATCAAAATTATTTGCAGATTTGCAAATGATTTGGGGTTTCGCATGTCACATCCGCCCCTCCATCCGATCTCAAACGGCTTAATTGAGAAAACCGTCTCAATTGCGAAGCGCTTACTTCGTAAGGCTAAAGAAAGCAACAGAGATCCATATTTAGCTATTCTCGAATACAGGAATACACCCCTTGAATGTGGTTTCTCCCCAAATCAGCTCCTAATGGGTAGAAGAACAAAATCTATTCTACCCATAACCAACGCACAGCTCCAGCCTAGAACCATCGAACCAAAACGATCAAAACAAAAATGCAGAAAATCAAAGAAAAGCAAAAGTCAAATTATGACAAGACAGCTAGAAAGCTGCCTCCCCTACGGTTAAATGAATACTCAGAATTCAGATAAACAAAATGTGGGAACCAGCCAAGGTCATAGAGACACACAATGATAGGTCGTACACAGTCCAGACCGAATCAGGTGGTATTTACCGCCGAAACAGAGTTATGATAAACAAAACCAAGGAAATATTTCCAGAATACGGGATACCACGCCTAAACTTTTAGCGGAATATTCCCAGAATTCTCCCGTTTCGCGCCCCAATGCCAGGAATGACCCACACATTGACCCCGCATTTACCTGATATGCCCTGCTCTAACCCTCCTTGTCCTAAAACACGCTCTGGTTATGGTAGAAAGTGATTAAGAACAGACGTTATTACACGAGAACTTTACAAACAATTAAATGTTAGCATTCTATCAATGAAACACATCGTGGGAAAGATGTCTAGACATGTTATAAATAAAATCTGATCAAAACGGACACTGGAGAACATTGATTTAGATGGTTAAACATGATAATAATAGAAGCTGATTAACTGACACCGGAGAACATTTGATTAATTTATAAATGAGCAACACTTCCGAAATAATAAATGCATAGAGAGAACATTTGAATTAGCCATGAGCAACAGTTTTCAATAATAAACGCATTTATATATATTAATCTTTATTTCTGTAACATGTTTATGTTAATAATATTGTTATCTTAATTAATGAATATTACTTGATTTAGAAATTAAGATTCTAAATATCTCTAAGAGAGGGAAATGTAATGAGATCATGTTTCATGAACTCTCAAAGAACCCAGTAAAATTCCATTACATGTGCATGCCTACAAGATCTTGACCATTTCCCGCCAGCATCAGTCTTCTGAATAAATGTTGAACAGTACACTTGTATTTGTTTCTTTCAACCACATCTGTGGATCAGGGACTCACACATACTATTCCATATGAATATAAAATGATAGAACCCTAAAAGAGAACATTACAATATGATCTTCAGGAATTTTTTCTTCTCTGTTATAATAATCTTCCAGTATTTTATCAACCTTTTTTTCGTCTAGTTTTTGTGGTAATAGTGGTAATAATGGTTGTTGTAGTTCCGGAGGTGGTGGTTCTTCCATTATCCCTGTCAATTTTTGTTGTTGTTCTACTTCTTGTATTTTATCAACAAAACTTTTTGGAAGTAACGCTAATTGCTCCTTAATTCCAGGTAATGCTTTTAACTGACTTGATAATTGTTCTTTTTGACTTTCTATTTTTTCAGTAATTGGTTTATAAATTTCAGTATACATATCCCGATTTGTAGCTTTTCTTATTTTTTCTCTCATTATTTCTTCTCTAAGATCTCTCATCTTTTGCCCGACTAATTTTTTTCTTATTCTTATTTCATTAAGTTTTGATTGCATTTATATAATAATATAAGATAATGTAAATTAATGTAAAATAATGTAAAATAATGTAAGATAATGTAAGATAATGTAAAATAATGTAATATTATATAAATGGAAATTCCAAATTATGATACAAAAAATGATAAATCCAATAACTTTAAACAATTTAAGCAATATCCCTTTATGCCAGATTCATGTTTTAGAATGTTAATATGTGGATCTTCTGGATCTGGAAAAACAAATACATTAATGCATATACTTCGAAAACCTCTTATATATTATGATAAATTATACTTGTATGCTAAAAACCTAGAACAATCTAAATATCAAGATTTAATTAACAACTTAAATGAAATTGCAAAAAAAATTAAAGTAGATCCAAATGAAATACTTGAATATTCAGCTGATCCCGACCAAATTGAACCTTGTGAGAATCTTGAATCAGAAAAACAAAAAGTAGTAATATTTGATGATTTTGTATGTAAAGATAAAAAAGTTCAAAATGAAATAACAAAATACTTTATTCAAGGACGTCACAAAAACTGTTGTGTTATTTATTTAAGTCAGTCTTACTATAAAACACCAAAAGATATCCGTATTAACTGTTCACATTATATTTTGTTTGAAAGTCCAGGTAAAATGGAAAATAATAGGATTTGTGATGAACAAAATATAGATCGTGATACTTTTGCTAATGCAACAAATCAAAAACATGATTTCTTATATATTGACAAACCAAGGAAGTTTTTTAAAAAAAACTTTACTGGTAATATATAATAATTATATAATGGGAGTTTTTAATGATGTAAAACAAATAAGTGAACCTGACAGTATAAGTAAAGTTAAATTTGATATTGATTTAAGTGATTATGCTACTAAAAAACAATTCAAAAAGCTTAAAAAGGAAACGGAATCGTATCTTCACAGAAATAAGGAACTTGATAACACAATGAACAGAGCATTAGATATGGGAGGTAATGAAATAATCAACCTAGGAAATCCAGATAAACCCAACGATGCAGTTTCAAGACGATTTATGTTTAAAAAAGTTCAAAGTGTAATAGATGACTATAATCTTGAAGATATCAAATCTATATAAAACAAACACTAGAAGTAGAAGTAAAGAATATTGAAGAATCAACAAAAGATTTTAAAAAAGATTCATTATTAATTAATCAATTACAAGGTAAAAATTGAAGAAGAATGAAAGCTATGGTTGATTCTATTAAAGAACTTGAAGAGAAATCTGATTTGACAGATGACAACATAAAAGAAGTATTTCGAGTTAATTTAAACATTTTATTCACCCAAATTCAAGAATTAAAAGATAGTATGATTAAACATGAAGAACTAAAAGACAAGATTATTGAAGCTGAGAAAAAGTTACAAAATATGTATCAGTTAGAAATCAGAACAGAAATAAATAAACTAAATACTGAAATGACAAAAGGGAATCAAGATTTACTCGATACATTTTCAAATAAATTTGCAGAATATAAATCTGAACTGGAAAAGGCAGCTTCACAAAGAGGTGATGATCATGATACAGCATTAGATAACCTTAAAAAAAGAAATTAATTCTAAAATAGATGACTTTAAAAAACAAATTCGAAATTGGATTAGTATTGTTGACAACCGTCACAATTTAAAATATGCAGAATTAAGTAATATTACAAAAAAATTACAAGAAGATATTAATGAATTTAATGATCAAATTAAAAAAATAACAAATGATTTGGACTCTGTAGTTGAAATATCAGCTAAACAAGAAGAAGCAATTAGAGTAATTAATGATAAAATTAATGATAAAATTAAAAAAATAATAAATGATTTGGACTCTGTAGTTTAAAATATCAGATAAACAAGGAGAATCAATCACTGCTAATACCCAAGTAATACTGCTAATACTAAAGCAATAACGCTAATGTCGAAGAAATTACCACTAATACCCAAGAAATTACAAAAGTAAAAAATGTTTTCTTAAAAGAAGAAACACAATTAGCTAGAACAAAAGGCGTTGTTGACAATTTATCTGCTTCTGAAGTTGCTACAACAAAACGAGTTGATGATTTAGCTGAAATAATTCTTAAACTTAAAAAGAAAGACAGGAAAATAGAAAAAAGGGTAGAGGAAGTGAGACATGAAGCGTTTCTCTTTGAATACTATTATAATCATACTTTTGATTACATACAAATGAAAAAGTATTTCGACCGTCGTGGTGCCTGGATACATTAAACATATAAAAATATGGCCGATCTGAACTATTTAAATATATTTGAAATAAGACCTGGAATTATCTTAGATTATAAAGATTTTATAAGCATAAACCAAGAATATAAAATAGATGTACTAGATATGCTTTTGAGTGGTGTGTTTATAGTCAAAAAAAACGGAACTTATATAATAGATATTAAAATTTTATTAAAGGGTGCAAGCTCCCCGGGTGAACCGTATAAACCGACTAAAAGCCCAATATCACATTTTATATTTAGGTGGCGAAATAATAGGCCTCAGGATGATGTTTTACTGTTTGGTATATTTGATAATGTAAATATAACAGCTGAGGCAGCTGAGGACTTTGATACTGATAAGTTAATATCTATGTATAAGAAAAAAATTAAAATTTATCTAAAACAAGGAACAATGTTTGATATTCACCCGTATGACGATTCTGCATTTACAGAATTAACATTTATGCTTTTGATGGGCAGTTACATCAAATTCTACATATCAGACGAACCTGTATCCTATGATAGAAACAGCCTTTTGGATTAAGGTTTAATTACTATGTGTACCTAATAATATACTTACTAATTGAAAATAAGATCAAATATGTTGTATAAACAACTCCTGATATATGTTTATCTTAAAAGGAATGCAATAAATCGTCTGTTTAACTTATAATATTGATTGTAACACACCGTATGTCACCAAATTACAAAGCTATAATCTTACGTTTAATGGTTTTAAAAATTTTTATGAATTACAGCGTAATTCTCAATTAACTGTTTCAACAAAAACTGACACATATGTCGTCTGCGAAACGTTCTATACTAAGGTCATTAAGTGCAGACGGATTACAGCGTAATTCTCAATAAACTGTTTCAACAAAAACTATTTATCAACACCGGTGTCATTTTCAAGTTTATCAATATCAACAACTTTAAACAAATATTGGTTTAATGCACCGGTGCCGCTTTATTGATTATTGCAAATAACAGCTGATAAAAGGAATGCGACAATAAATCGTCTGTTTAACTGCGGTATAATAGTTACATGTAGTATATAAATAAGAAATTCGGAAGTAATATTACAGGAGGTACATTTTATAGTTAATTATTTTTAATATTTTTAGATTTTGTTCTCATTTTTGTTAATTGGTAAGGTTTTGTCAAGTTAAAGCAACCTGAAAACCTGTTTTTTTCTTATTTTTTAAATTGTCCGGCATTGGTCAGTCTGGACCGAGGGTCAAAAGGTCAGGGGGGTCAGATTGAGCTCGCACAAACAATTACTATACTACTTACAGCACAACCTCAATGTATATTAAGATCATTTTGACAGGTTATCTAGTTAGTGGCCAGACTACAGCACAACCTCAGTGTATATTAAGATCATTTTGACAGGTTATCTAGTTAGTGGCCAGACTACAGCACAACCTCAGTGTATATTAAGATCAGCATGACAGATTATCTAGTTAGTGGCCAGACTGCAGCACAACCTCAGTGTATATTAAGATCAGCATGACATCTTATCTAGTTAGTGGCCAGACTGCAGCACAACCTCAATGTATATAAAGATCATTTTGACAGGTTATCTATTTAGTGGCCAGACTGCAGCACAACCTCAGTGTATATTAAGATCATTTTGACAGGTTATCTAGTTAGTGGCCAGATTGCAGCACAACCTCAGTGTATATTAAGATCAGTATGAGAGATTATCTAGTTAGTGGCCAGACTGCAGCACAACCTCAGTGTATATTAAGATCAGCATGACAGATTATCTAGTTAGTGGCCAGACTGCAGCACAACCTCAGTGTATATTAAGATCAGCATGACAGATTATCTAGTTAGTGGCCAGACTGCAGCACAACCTCAGTGTATATAAAGATCAGCATGACAGATTATCTAGTTAATGGCCAGACTACAGCACAACCTCAGTGAATATTAAGATCAGCATGACAGATTATCTAGTTAGTGGCCAGACTACAGCACAAACTCAGTGTATATTAAGATCAGTACGACAGATTATCTTGTTAGTGGCCAGACTACAGCACAACCTCAGTGTATATTAGGATCAGATCAGTATGACAGATTATCTGGTTACTGGCCAGACTACAGCACAACCTCAGTATATATTGAGATCAGTATGACAGATTATCTAGTTAGTAGCCAGACTACAGCACAACCTCAGTGTATATTAAGATCAGTATGACAGATTATATCAAGATCAGTATGACAGATTATCTAGTTAGTGGCCAGACTAGAGCACAACCTCAATGTGTATGAAGATCAGTATGACAGATTATCTAGTTAGTGGCCAGACTACAGCACAACCTCAATGTATATTAAGATCAGTATGACAGATTATTTAGTTAGTGGCCAGACTACAGCACAACCCCAGTGATTTTAAAGATCAGTATGCCCGATTATTAGTTAGGGGGGAGATACGCCAAACTCAGTGTTATATAAGATCAGTTATGACAGATATCTTGTTAGTGGCCAGACTACAGCACAACCTCAGTGTATATTGGATCAGATCAGTATGGACAGATTATTTTGTTAGGGGCCCAGACTGCAGCACAACCTCGGGTGTATATTAAGATCAGTATGACGATTATCTAGTAAGTGGCCAGATTACAGCACAACCTCGGTGCATATTAAGATCAGTATGACTGATTATCTAATTAGTGGCCAGACTACAGCACAACCTCGGTGTATATTAAGATCAGTATGACAGATTATCTAGTTAGTGGCCAGACTACAGCACAACCTCAGTGTATATTAAGATCATTTTGAAGGTTATCTAGTTAGTGGCCAGATACGAAAACCCCTCAGTGTTATTTAAGATCTTTGACAGGTTATTAGTTAGGGGCCCAGACGCAGCCAACCTCAGTGTTATTAAGATCATTTTGAAGTTTATTAGTTAGTGGCCAGACTGCAGCACAACCTCAGTGTATATTAAGATCAGCACGCAGCTTATCTAGTTAGTGGCCAGACTGCAGCAAAACCCTCAGTGTTATATTAAGATCAGTAGGGAATCTTATCTAGTTAGTGACCAGACTGCAGCACAACCTCAGTGTATATTTAGTCATTTTGACTGGTTATCTAGTTAGTGGCCAGACTGCAGACACCTCAGTGTTTTATTAAGATCTTTTTGACAGTTATCTAGTTAGTGGCCAGACTGCAGCACAACCTCAGTGTATTTAAGATCAGCATGACAGATTATCTAGTTGTGGCCAGCCCTGCAGCAAAACCTCAGTGTTTAAAGATCAGCATGACAGTTTATTTGTTAGTGGCCAGACTACAGCACAACTCAGTGTTATTAAGATCACCATGACAGATTATCTAGTTATGGCCAGATACAGCACAAACCCCAGTGTATTAAGTCAGTATGACAGATTATCTTGTGTTGCAGACTACAGCACAACCTCGTGTATTTAGGATCAAATCAGTATGACAAAATTATTAGTTAGTGGCCAGACAAACGACAACCTCAGTGTATATTAAGATCAGTATGACAGATTATCTAGTTAGTGGCCAGACTACAGCAAAACCCTCAGTGTATATTAAGATCAGTATGACAGATTATCTTGTTAGTGCCAGACTACAGCAAAACCCTCAGTGTATTTTAGGATCAGATCAGTATCACAGATTATCTAGTTAGGGGCCCAGACTACAGCGAAACCCTCAGTGTATATTAAGATCAGTATGACAGACTATCTAGTTAGTAGCCAGACTACAGCACAACCTCAGTGTATATTAAGATCAGTATGACAGATTATATCAAGATCAGTATGACAGATTATCTAGTTAGTGGCCAGACTACAGCACAACCTCAGTGTATATCAAGATCAGTATGACAGATTATCTACTTAGTGGCCAGACTACAGCACAACCTCAATGTATATTAAGATCAGCATGACAGATTATCTAGTTAGTGGCCAGACTACAGCACAACCTCAGTGTATATTAAGATCAGTATGACAGATCATTAGTTAGTGGCCAGACTACAGCACAACTCAGTGTATATAAAGTCTTTTTGAGATTATTTTAGTTAGTGGCCAGCGCAGCGATCCTCAGTGTATATTAAGATCAGTATGACAGATTATCTAGTTAGTGGCCAGACTGCAGCACAACCTCAGTGTATATTAAGATCATTTTGACAGATTACCTCAGTGTATATCAAGATCAGTATGACAGATTATCTAGTTAGTGGCCAGACTACAGCACAACCTCAGTGTATATCAAGATCAGTATGACAGATTATCTAGTTAGTGGCCAGACTACAGCACAACCTCAGTGTATATTAAGATCAGTATGACAGATTATCTAGCTAGTGGCCAGACTACAGCACAACCTCAATGTGTATTAAGATCAGCATGACAGATAATCTACCATGTTTTCCTGGCAATAGGGCGCGGCCTGTATGTTAAAAAAGTGAAGTTTTCAGGGGTGCAGCCTCAGTGTATATTAAGATCAGCACGACAGCTTATCTAGTTAGTGGCCAGACTGCAGCACAACCTCAGTGTATATTAAGATCAGTATGACATCTTATCTAGTTAGTGGCCAGACTGCAGCACAACCTCAATGTATATTAAGATCATTTTGACAGGTTATCTAGTTAGATGCGTCGAAGCAGCCTATACGTCATTTTATTTTTTCTAAATGGGCCTTCCATGCGGCCTATGCAACCGGTTTTAATTTTTCACTTGCATTTTGAAAGCCGATCGAATCAATCAAAATTTACAGAATGGACAATTTTGCCGAGAGGGCCTTTGAAAACAGCTCACGAAAACGTACATTCGGACTTCACAGTTCACTGCATTCGACGGATTAACAAGTGAGATTACCTGTAAATACAACAGATTTCAATGACTATTTATCGAGGGCAGTCTTTATACGATATTGTCATGTTCGCCGCATTGTAGTGTATAGGCCGCGGCCAATATCAATAGATATTACTACCATAATAAAGATCATTTACATCATTTTGGTTCATGTTTCATTACTACAAATCTAAAATAAATATATTATTATAGTATCCCATATTCTAATGAAAGTTTGTAAGAGCAGATCTTATCTCTATTCCAGACATAAAATACAGTTTCAACAGTTTAAGCACAATAGAAGCAATAGACTGGCTCCGGTCCCTATGTTTGTTCTTATTTACATATATCTGTTTTCTTCATTAAGAGCGAAGAAACTCCAGAAGGTTGTTTCTACACTGGCATTTTTATTGCCCCTGGCTCCAAACATAGGGACTGGTAAAAGTTGGCTACCAGTGTCTCACAAATCTGTGAGACAAATTCCCATTAATTTCTTTTAGTGACTATCTGCTGCTATTACTGTGATGTGTTACCTAAGGGTTCATCATTTCATGAGCCGCAGCTAATTTACCAATTTATGGCCTGCCATCAGCTTGTACTGGCTTTCAGACAATGGAATGTGCTTTTACATTTTTATAGAGGATTTGTTATTTATGATCAAGAATTAATCATTTTAAACTTCACCTTTAATGATGAAATGGATGAAGCTGTACTTAAAAGTTTTAAAATACAAACAAATAAGACCAAACCAAGAGCATGTTGTAAAAGAATATTTAAAGGAAATTATGTTTTATTCTGTTGACCAACATTATTATTGAGTCACCTATTGTACCTTAAGTGACGTCCCATAGCTTTGACATGGATTGTCCAAATTATGACCCCTTTCAGACTAATCCTGGTTAAAGTAAATTTTGCATGCAAGTTCCCATCTCTAAAAACGAATGCAAATACTGGATTGAAACTCTATAGATATTTTAACATTTTAAGATAGGGTATTATTCCTGCTTCTCTGTGATTCCAGCAGGTATGCAAATATTGATTCCATACCTCATGTTTTTATTTCGATGTATATAAGATATGAAACCAAAATTTATAGTCCTGTTTGGTGCCATATAACCTATACTGTGTTGGTGCACCGTAAAACCCAAATATAAAAAAATCCTACATCTGGGAATTCAATTTGAATAGTCGAGTATTGGCTGTCTTACGGATTGCTCTTGTTAACAATAACACTCTAAAACACACTGACCAAAAATATGAATAACAGTAATTTATAATTTAAACGCTTTATAATACACACAGTTCATCACTATGAATTCCAGCATCTGTCATGTTGTCATTGGAAATAAAATTGAAAATAATCTACTGACTTGGTGTCATCAAGGACTGGCCCTAGCTGAAGACATCTCACTGTCGACACAAACAGAATTCAAGGCGCTAAGTATTTTTAACATCACCAGCACCCTTCATTATTATTTTTTCTTTGTTTAATAACAAACAATTCATTGAAAATACAAACTTTTCTCCAGTGAAACAATATTAATATAGTACAACCTCTCCAGAGCAGCCCTCTCTTAAGCACAAGCCTTTCTATAACAACATCATCAAAACTTCCCTAAGCTGAAATATACAATCAAATTTACCTCCAGAACCACAACCTCTACATAACATTCATTTTGTATCCCAAGGGTTTGTTGCTCTACAGAGGTTGCAATGTACCAAAAGTTGCTTACTGTGTACCAGTACAAATCTGTTTTTATTGACCATGAACACAAGCGCTTTTCTTTTCTGTTTTCTTTCATTTCTCCACATAAAATGCATTTGAACTTTTTTGATTTTAAGGGTTAATTTTACCATAACAGTAAACACTTTCTGTAGTTTTAACATTTAATAAACCTAAATATTCATAAAAAAAGATCCTGAGTTTATGTACCTCCAAAGGGATTACCCTTTATAAAACTATTTCCTTTTACATTTACTAGTAAAATGTTGAATCATGAACTCTTCTAGAAAATATCAACATCTAATGTTTTCTCAAATGACCCCTATCAAATTGGTAAGGAGAACTTGTCATTACATTGGATAGTTAATTGCCTCACAATTGATAGGGTTCTCAGTAGTTCATAATTTACAGGGGCAATCTAGGGTTACATTGGCCAACTTTCACCAGGCTGTATGGTTCAGCCATCAGATAAAACTGTGCTATTTTAGAGGCTTAAAAGTTTCTTATAAAATGTTTCCAGAATCAATATAAACAAGAGCTGTCCGTAAGACAGCCAAGCTCGACTATTCGAAATATTGTCCCAGAAGCAGGAAAACATTACCCAAAAAGGTTAAAATATCAAAAGAGTTTAAGTTCAAAAGGGGGAATAATTTGACCAAAATGCATATCAGTTATGGGACTTGCTGCTTTTCAACTGTTTTATAACCCGAAGGCACATGTGAAGTTTCAATTCAATATCTGCATTAGTTTTGGAGAAGAAACTTGATGTAAAACTTTAAAACCCGAATTTTTTAAAGTCCAAAAGGGTCATAATTTGCCCAAAATACATGCCAGAGTTAGGGACTTGATCCGTGAGGTTGGTAATTGACTAGAAAAAGAAAAAATAAGTTTCAAATCTATATGCCTTTTAGTATTAGCTGTATGAACTTGCACGCAAAACTTTAACCAGAATTTGCTAAGTCTAAAAGGGGGCATAATTTGCTCAAAATACATGTCAGAGTTATGGGACTTGACACAGTGAGGTTGGTAATTGATCTAGAAAAAGAAAAAATAAGTTTCAAATCTATATGCCTTTTAGAAATAGCTGTATGTACTTGCACGCAAAACTTTAACCAGAAATTTTCAAGTCCAAAAGGGGGATAATTTGGCCAAATGAAGGTCAGAGTTATGGGACTTGCTGCTATCAACTAGTTTATAACCCGAAGACACATGTGAAGTTTCAAATCAATATCTGCATTAGTTTTGGAGATAGTAACTTGCATGTAAAACTTTAACCAAAATTTTCTAAGTCTAAAAGGGGGCATAATTTGCTCAAAATACATGTCAGAGTTATTGGTCTTGACCCAGTGAGGTTGGTAATTGATCTAGAAAAAGAAAAAATAAGTTTCAAATCTATATGCCTTTTAGAATAGCTGTATGTACTTGCACGCAAAAACTTTAACCAGAATTTTCTAAGTCCCAAAAGGGGCTTTAAATTTTGGGCCCAAAAAAAAAGTCAGAAATTATGGGACTTGCTGCTATCAACTAGTTTTATAACCCCAAGACACATGTGAAGTTTCAATCAATATCTGCATTAGATTTGGAGATAGTAAGTTGCATGTAAAACTTTAACCAAAATTTTCTAAGTCCAAAAGGGGGCATAATTTGCTCAAAATACATGTCAGAGTTATGGGACTTGACCCAGAGAGGTTGGTAATTGACCTAGAAAAAGAAAAAATAAGTTTCAAAGCTATATGCCTTTAATTGATGGCTGTATGTACTTGCATGCAAAAACTTTACCAAGGTGTGACGCCGACGCCGACGCCAACGCCAGGGTGAGTAGAATAGCTAGACTATTCTTCGAATAGTCGAGCTAAAAATAACCATGCAGCCAGGGAGCCAGGCTATAGAAGCAAGAATATAGTGCAAATCAAATGTATGCACTTTGTACCATAAGTGTAATATCTGATTTTGAGCTGTATCAGCTCACTCAGGCTAACAAGTGTCTATGATAATGATACCACCTACACACATATTGAAAGCTTGTTTGAAATAAGAATTTAGTATATGATCAGACAATGGCAAAATTATCACTCAGAGCATCTCTAAAATACAATAAAAAAATCTTGTACTTTATTGAACTTTGCCAAAGGCTAACATTCCAAAATTTCTTATGAAATTCAAACCTATACTTATCATTTATTTAATACCATATGATAAAACAAGAGCTGTCGGAGGACAGCAACGCTCGACTATTCAACAGCCTTGTCAACTGAATTAATACGAGTCGAAAAAGGGGCATAATTTTGTAAAAGTGGGAAAAAGGGTTATGGAACCTGCACAGGCTTTATCAGCTCATTTAAAATGAACAAGTGTGTGAAGTTCAATCCTTTCCCATTGGTGGATACTGAAATACCAGCTTAATACAAAAACTTAACCAAAAACTGCTAGGGCGAAAAAAAGGGGCACAATTTTGAAAAAATGCAAAGTAGAGTTATGGGACCTACACAGTGCATGTCAGATCATGACAGTGAACAAGTGTGTGAAGTTTCAATCCATTCCCATTAGTGGGTACTGAGCTAACATGCAAAAACCTTAACCAAGAATTCTAAGTCGAAAAAAAAAGGGCATAATTTGTAAAAACCAAATAGAGTTATGGAAAATGTGCAATGTATGTCAGTTTATCACAGTGAATAAGTGTGTGAAGTTTCAATCCATTCCACAAGTGGTTATGAGTACCCGCTTACATACCCAAAAACCCTTAACCAAGAATTTCTAAGTCGAAAAAGGGGCATTTAAATTTTGTGAAAAAGCAAAATAGTTATGGAACCTTTGCAAGTAGGTCAGTTTATCACAGTGATTAAGTGTGTGAAGTTTCAATCCATTCCCACAAGTGGTTACTGAGATATCAGCTTACATACAAAACCTTAACCAAATCGGGACGCCAACGCATGGGTGAGTCCAATAGCTCTACTATTCTTTGAATAGTTGAGCTAAAAAGAACCTGCACAGGCGTAGTTCCACCAAATTCTTCAACAACTAGACTGCTGATACCAGACAGGAATGGTTCCAGGCATGTCTTACTGTAATCACCTACAGTATTGAGAGCTGACTTGACTGCATCCACATCTCTTGTAAACGGAACCAGTTGTTCCCACAGGTAAGAGAACACAATCTGCATTGACATAAAAGATAAAAGGTAAGGATGGATTTCCCGGAAATAACATGTAAACACAACATTTAGAGGGCCCTGATTCGCTCACCTGACGTCTTACCCCAGATAACCTAGTACCTAATTTGGCTTAGATTTCATACAGACAAAAACTTTTTGACCATGTTTTATGTAAATCAAGTAGATCATTCACCTAGATTTTGATCTGACCTGGTGACATACTTATTGACTAGACATCAGGTGATCAATAACTGTCATGTGTAACTGATTATTAATCGATTATATAGGTCAGATTTTGATTCCGGGTATCCCACTTTTGAATCTGACCTTGTTTTAATAGACCTTTATCACGGACACGGACATGGAAATGTAAATGTAAACTTACTCCGTACAGCGGTCAAATTGGTGGGGTTTTCTCAAACATATTATTGGAATCATGGTAACTTATTGTACTTAGTGTATCGAGAATACGTATAATTATAATTACAGCACATGACTTTTTTTAAATTTTTGTAGAGGTAATTTTTTAAACTGTAAAGTTGCATGCTTTTACATACAAAAACAGTGATTCTGAGGTATTTGTAAATGTTGGGAAAGGATGGGGTGCTCTAAAACAATTTAAAAAGGAATTAAAAAGAAAGGGTATGAAAAGAAATTTTCAAAGACAACGACGGTCGGTGTAGGAGTGTTTTTGTTTTGTTTTGTTTTGGGTTTAACCCTTTTTTCAACAGTATTTCAGTCATGTAACAGCGGGCAGTTAACTAACCAGTGTTCCTGGATTCTGTACAGTACAAATGTTCTCCGTAAGTAATGCCAACTTCCCACATGAATCAGGGTGGAGGACTAATGATTTCAGACACAATGTGTTATCAAATAGGGCACGGAGAACTTTCGCCCCGCCCGAGGATCGAATCACAACCCCGCGATCCGTAGACACGCTCTTACCAACTGGGCTAAGCGGGCGGGCTAGTAGGAATGTATTAGGTGGTTTAAAGATCTGGGTGTTTGGGAAATACTTAAAAAATAGAACAACATAACATTATTTGCTTGTTGTTCATGGTTTGGTAGTGAGGGTGTAAGAGTCAAAAGGGATGGAGGAAAATAGATATTTAGAAAACAATATCAGCTATAACATGGCCTGTTAAACGGAAGTTAAGTTTTGCAATATATTCCACGCCGGTTTGTAAAACACTGGTATTTCACAGAAACAGTACCTATTTATTTCAGAAGCTGACTTTATTATGAAATAAATAATGTGGTTTACTGTTTGTTCTTACTTGCCTATTTGCACTTTTGAGATACGAAATGAAGCCAATAACTGCCAGTTGTACAGGCGTAAAGAGTTGGAGCATATGAGAAATTTATCCTTTAACAAGACCTGGTCCAGTACTTAAGAAATGATTGTCACAAATTGACATACGGGCCTTATTTTATCTGTAGTGTAAATGCAGGTATTGCATCATCTTTTTGTAAATTTTTGAGTTATTGAGGTAAATGTCAGATTTCACGCATGAAATACCTCTCTTGTTTTTCTGTATTTCATAACTTAAATTTCCATGTAAATTTCATTAAATTCTGTTCAGTAATAAGAAAGTTGATATTTTTAAACTTCAGTAATTTATGTTTTTTCCCCAAAACCCCTATAATGGGCCTCAAATTGTCAAATTTAAATTCGCGCCAAAGTAGTTGATTTCCGGCTATATCGTGAATCCCGTGAAAATGACAATAGTCGGAGCTCACGGCTTAACCGTGATCCCATGAAATTTAGTATTTGGGGGCATTACCCTTTAATAGACTGGACTGATATGCCTTGCGCACACCACCTTACGACTTTATAGACGAATCTATGTCTGAATTATTTTCTTGCTAGAAATTTATGCTCGATCGAGGTAAGAAATTTATTTGTCGATTTTTTTATGATTTTTGGGTTACGTTTTTATTTTGGTAAATTTTGTGCATTCTACAGAATTCTGTAACATTTACTTTTCGGATATGATTTTAGCTAGTTTTGGTATGTCAGGATGATTTATTAAATTTTTCAGACTTTTGTAAATTATTTAGAAAGAGGGAGTCTAAATGTTTCGTTTATATAAGATGTAAAATTTATACTGAATTTTTAACATGTATTTATAAAGTATTTGTTTCAAAAATTATGTCAAACATTTTGTTAATTATGGAAAAAGCCATTACTGCATTGTATTGTTATGTATAAATCTATATGGCAAGTCTAGTACCATGTTATATTATTGTAATTTGTAATTGTGTGCCAGTCTATAGACATCTAATTAATGGGCCATTGTAATGTATGGCATTGATATTATATAGATGCCAACTAGATATAACGTTTGATTTATATTGGAAATTTTTTTAAATTTTTAGTTGTAAATAATAGCTGCAGTTTATCTGTCCGTATCTATAATGTTTCATCATATACTTTCATATCATTTTAACTTTAACTTTTGTTTTTAAGTAAGTAATCTTTGTAATATGGAAGTAAAAAAGTGACGTATTTTAATCATGTGAGTTTGAACTTGTAGCACATATGTTTTGTAAAGTAGCAAAGTATTATTTATGGGAGCTACGGAGGTATGGTGTACCCAAAAAGGAGCAGTTTTATGCCCCGACTTATTTGTTTTACTATGGTGCTTACCCTTTTTGTTATATATTTTAGCTTCTTCCGCCCGACGATTTTACCTGGTGATGTCATAACCCGGAAGTTTCAATGCCCGAGGTTTACTTGTCTTCACTCGCTGGATGTGTATTCCCCGCGCAGAGCTTACGTCCCATGGTTTTTGCCGTAAACCGCAAGAAAAGATGATTTTTGTTATCCTCTGAAGTCAAACTCAGGGATGCAATCACCTACCACCATAGGGAGCCAATAAGGAATCAACGTATTCACGGTTTAAAGGGACTGGATTTTGAGATTTTGTTTGTTTGTGCTACTTAAAATTCACAATTACATTAAAGACCCGTGTCACGTCAGATTAGAATGGGGCTATAAGAACTTTTGTATTAGGATACTGAACTTCTTTTTTTTTCTTTCTTATAATCAGTTTTTTTTTCTTTTCATATCTTTCATTGTTAATATAATATCTTATGTAAAAATTTGTAAATATTGTAAAGGGTGTTGATTTGTTTTGATGGTTACTGTCGCCAGTACGGCCTTTCCTGTCACAATGATGCTTTTTTATTATAGTGATTGTAGTAAGAAGGCATTGAGAAGGTTGACTTAAACATTGAACCAACACTATTACAAAATACGAGGTTTAATGATTATTGAGGCAGTTACTAGAAAAATTTAGAAGATGGCCAACTTTGACCCAAGAGCAAAACTGACACAGACGTCGGTGTGAATACATATTATAGAAATCCTTATTTGCTTAAATTGATTGAGCTTAATTACATTAAATGACAACGAGATGTTATGAAAAAACTTTGTTTATACGCAGCTTTCTAATATAGAAAGGCTTGGATATATATGGGGTAGCTGCTTGTTTGTTACTGGAAATTTGAAAAATGGTTTTCGGTCAAGAGTTTAGAAAGACATATTATCACCAAACATGAGAAAAAACAAAAGTTAAAAAAAAACACCAGCTTGCAAATTTCATTCGAGCTGTTTGGATTTAAAGTTGCTGTATCTAAATTAATAGATAATATTCTGCCATATAAACTAACTTTTTGAGTGTAAAGCCTAGCATTGGTTAACTGAGTTGAGGACAGAATTGTTTTACCTATACAAAAAAACCCAGCTACCAATGAATTTAGTTCAAAAAGTATTTACTGCCATCGATGAATGCGTTGTTTGCCGATAGGCTGTCCCAAAAAAATTCTCAAAAGTTTCAAAAGTAAAGCATTGTTTTTTATCAAAAGGTAGGACAATAAATAAAAGTACAGGTATGGTGACGTTTGATTAAATGAACATGGTATTTTTTCTTTTGATGTATATGTAGATATAAAGTGTTCGTCGAGTTCTCCTTGGGGAAAAATTTATTCGCAGCAGAGGACAGCACTGCCAAGAATTATAAAGATATGTTGTGCCTTGATAACTATGATTACGCGAAAAGCTTTATTATATTAATATCTTAAAAACGAACTCCTGTGGTTACAAGTTTTGTGTTTTGAGAAAACCCCCAGATATTGACCATAGTACACAGTACGATTACATTGTCCGTGTCCGTTATAAAGGTCTAATACAAACCTGACTAAGATTTATGATGATTAAGTTAAACAAGAGTGCCAGAATGTCACAATATACGCCTGACATTTAAATGTTACAGTAAAACATATTCTGTATAAGTTTACTGGACAGTAAGCCCAAACAATTACACATCCAATTCTAACAACCAGGTTAAAAAGTTTCAAGAATAAACTATTTTTAGTTGCAACAATGGGAAGTAAGTCCACAAGAAATTTATATTTTGTTTGTCTAAGTCCACAAAAAAACTCCTGACCAGGTAGATGCCTTAAAAAACACCTAAAATCAAGTATAAAAAAGTTACAATATAAGTTATTTATAGTAACAACATAGGGAAGTTAATCATAAACAAGAGTGCCAGAATGTCACAATATACGCCCGTCATAGCAAATTTCTTTACACTAGCACCTGTATCTGCAAATGGAATTTTATTCTGTGGTTATGTAGTAATTATTGTAATTCTTTTGTTTTTCTAAATCCACAAAAAAACTAGGAGTTGCACCTTTCGGCTGCCATGGCAACCAGAGTTCTGTATGGAATTCAATTCCTTGAACAATTTTTAAAGAAGACCATCCAAGGAACATCCCTGCAAGCAGTTCATGGAAGAAGTCTTTTACACGTATTTCTATTTTTAGCTCTAGCGGCCCCTTAAAGGGGCCAGAAGCCCCCATTTGAAGAAATTTGTTAGAGGACCATATAATGATGCTATTAACACTAAATTTGATGAAGATCAATCCAGCGGTTCATGTTAAAAATTTGTTTAAATGTATTTCTATTTTTAGCTTTAGTGGCCCCTAAAAGGGGCCAAGTGGCCCCATTTGAAAAAATTTGGGAGAGGACCTTATAATGATGCTAAATACCAAGTTTGATGAAGATCCATTAAGCGGTTCATAAGAAGAAGTCGTTTAAAGGTTTTTCTATTCTTTAGCTCTAGAAGCCCCTGAAAGGGGCCAAATGCCCCAATTTGAACAAACTCGATGGAAGACCTCACCAGGATGCTACAGACCAAATTTGGTTTTATTCTTACCAGTAGTTTCAGAGGTGAAGATGTTTAAGTAAAAATGTGGACGATGGATGACGGACGACGGACGCCCGACCATCCACCCGAAATAGCTCACCCTGAACTTTCAGTTCAGATGAGCTAATAAAGAAAAAGCATTGCAAAAATGCTGTGTTATGCGATTTTCTTTTTTTTAAATTGACCTTTGACCTTTGAAAATAGGTTTGCCTTTTGGCTTATTAGAATAGACCTACATTGCTGACCTTGCTTGACATGTGTACATTAAAGTAAATTGCTAACAGTGCATTATAACAACAAGCTATTTTTGAACAAAGTTATGAGTAAGTATGCTACCTTTTGTGATTCTTTTTATACAAAAATGACCCCTGACCTTCAATACCAGGTCTGACCTTGACCTATTTTCTCTTTCATGACATTGTCAGACATAATGAACAACAATCAGTTAATAAAATGACAAAACATATACTTTTCAACAATAAAAATTATAACATAGGGTAAACTGATCGCAAGTCGGACGCATGATTGAGTCTCTTGGCTCGTTCCTGTGATACTTGTTGAAGCCATCTCTCGCGCATATTGCTGGTACCCTTTACAATATCTCCCAGGCGCTTTTCTGACGTTTTTCTATCGGTAAATACATTATTACTAACAGACAAAGCGTCTAGAAGACAATAGGTCAAATTCAATCGTGAGTCGGACGAAAGTGATCTTGACTCGGACAGATGCTACAAACTTGTAAAAAACTGCTTCAGAGCATTGTATAATCTACTTTAATCAGTTCAAAAGCTAATGATGATGCTAATTTAAGCTTACCCTTACTTGACATTGACGATACGTTGCGTTATATCATCAATTTTGACCCAATCTGCAAAAAGTTACTATTTCGCCTCCGTCATTGAATGGTAAAGATTGTGTAATTTGTCTAAATAGAGGGTCATAACTTTATTAATATTAGGATCAAGGGTAGTTATTAACCCAGATGCACAACTTTTCATGCTGCATAAAAATCCCATACAGTTTAAATAGTTTGTAAGCTACATGCAAGTATAGTTTTGGATGGGCGAACAGACACACGTTGGACGAACGGACAAAGGTTAATTAATCTAAATATGGATCCACTTGGTGGGTTACAAAACAAGAGGGCCATGATGGCCCTATATCACTCACCTGTTATCATTGCACTTGAGGACAAGAAGGTCCTCAGAAAAAATATCAAAGTCCAAAGGACAGGAACAACAAAGGGAAGAAATTTAACCAAACAGAAAAGTAAAAATTCTTACAAGGTACAGATATGTCAAAATACACCTAAAAATTGGAGGTACCATCCATGTTGTACCACAGAAAAGTGGCCTCGGTTTTTTCCCTATGGCCAATAATAAAAAAATTACTAAAAATAAGCTATTTCAGGCCTCGATCTTGACGGTAGCCCGAGGCTACCAGTTTTTCAGACGGACTACCGAATTTCCCAAGCTGGGTAGTCCGTCAGGCTACTAAGTTTTCAAACTTGTTAATAATAAAAGCGTGAAATTTCACCGATTTATCTGATATTTCCGGTCCGCATAACACGAAAATTACCTGGATTGACTAGAATTTATCCGCGAATCGTAAAGATATCAAAACGTCATGCCAGTAATTTTCCATTCCACGAGCATGTGCAACCTATCGTATCGCTGCTACTTAAATGTTTATCGGCACGTACACAAAAAACGCTTGTAGTGCATTAATTTTTTGATATAATCGCTTCAAATTTTCAGCCCCGCTTTAGAAGTAATACAGTTTGAATTCTATAACGATCTTAATAAGATGTCGACAGAAATGTAGGCAAAATTTTATAAAAACGATCGAAGTTTCATACAATTATTTGTAAAATTTCAAACAATGCGATCTTAATTATTTATTTATTTCTAAAAGTAAATAAATAATACATACTATGGTCATAAAATTCAGACTTCTGACAAGAAAGTACTAAAAACAGAATTAAAAAATCTTAATTAAAAAGCGGCAGCAATTTAAATACATCGAGTAAAATGATTTTTGGCAAACAGATTTCTGCAAGTGCAGATGAATAGGTTTCAGGACCTCGTGAACGTAAATAATATTGTTTGACACATTTACCTGTCAGTTTATACGGGATATTGCACATTCGCTTGAAAAAAAATAAAGAAGAAACCTTTTTTACTGATTTCTTCTCAGCAGTTTAAAGAACCGAGGCCGTACGATCAGACAGTGATGTGTCACATGGCGCGAAAACATGATGTAATGCCATGACAATCTCGGGCAATTATACCGCTTTGATCTCCACTACAGATGCCGTGATGCCGACACACTTCTTTTAGCTCTTTGAGAGGGTTTTAATTGATAATGAAAACAAGGCCAATTACTTGTTTAACAACAGAATAATTACCGATAATTGATGGGGTTTTTTTTTCGCTTTAAACACGGGTGGATTGATGATGATTATGGACATATTATTTTGTCCACGTCGCCCCGGACTGTGATAATAGGCTACATTTACTTGATAAAAGTGCTTAAAAAAAGAACATACCGACCTACCGACCCTACTTTTTTTGGCCACCAGAAACACAACATTTTTGGGGGTGGGTGGAGTGGGAGTGGGGGGCTAACCAGCCAGATCCATTATTGCAGTTAAATTTGAACAGCTACACTATATTTTAAAGGCCCTGACTAAAAAGTAAGTTTAAGATCAAGGCTGCAAAAGCCAAAATAGCCAATTTTGGACCTTTAAGGGGCCATAACTCTGGAACCCATGATAGAATCTGGCCAGTTCAAGAAAGAAACCAAGATCTTGTGGTGATACAAGTTGTAAGCAAGTTTGGTTAAAATCAAATTATAAATGAAGCTGCTATTGTGCAGACAAGGTCAAAATAGCTAATTTTGACCCTTTCCGGGGCCATAACTCTGGAACCCATTATGGGATCTGGCCGGTTCAACAAAGGAACTGAGATCTTCTGGCGACACAAGTTTTGTGCAAGTTTGATTAAATTCAAATCATAAATGAAGCTGCTATTGTGCAGACAAGGTCAAAATAGCTAATTCTGGCCCTTTCAGGGGCCATAACTCTGGAACCCATAATGGAATCTCGCCAGTTCAAGAAAGGAACCATTTAGATCTTATAGTGATACAAGTTGTGTGCAAGTTTGGTTAAAATCAAATCATAAATGAAGTTGCTATTGTGCAGACAAGGTCAAAATAGCTAATTTTGGCCCTTTCAGGGGCCATAACTCTCGAACCCATTATGGGATCTGGCCGGTTCAACAAAGGAACTGAGATCTTATGGCAATACAAGTTTTGTGCAAGTTTTATTAAATTCAAATCATAAATGAAGCTGCTCTTGTGCAGACAAAGTCAAAATAGCTAATTCTGGCCCTTTCAGGGGCCATAACTCTGGAACCCATAATGGAATCTAGCCAGTTCAAGAAAGGAACCAAGATCTTATAGTGATACAAGTTGTGTGCAAGTTTGGTTAAAATCAAATCATAAATGAAGCTGCTATTGTGCAGACAAGGTCAAAATAGCTAATTCTGGCCCTTTCAGGGGCCATAACTCTGGAACCCATAATGGGATCTGGCCAGTTCAAGAAAGGAACCAAGATCTTATGGTGATACAAGTTGAGTGCCAGTTTGGTAAAAATCAAATCATAAATAAAGCTGCTATTGTGCAGACAAGGTCAAAATAGCAGATTTTGGCTCTTTCAGGGGCCATAACTCTGGAACCCATAATGGGATCTGGCCAGTTCAAGAAAGGAACCGAGATCTTATGGTGATACAAGTTGTGTGCAAGTTTGGTTAAAATAAAATCATAAATGAAACCACTATCGTGCAGACAAGAAATATTTGATGGACACACGGACGGACGGACGCACGGACTGACGACGGACGAAGGGTGATCACAAAAGCTCACCTTGTCACTATGTGACAGGTGAGCTAAAAACAAACAAAAAATAACATTATTTTTAAAATTAAATCAAACAAACTCAATTGTCGGGAATTATTGATGCACAACATCCTGTCTTTTGGAAAGGATCAATATGCCAAGGGCACAAACCTGACACAAAATTTCAAATTATTGCTTAATTTCAGGGAGTTTTATAATAAAAGTAAACCTTAAAAAATGTGAGTAAACAGTTCTGTTTATAACCCTTGTATCATTAAAATTTGAATAATTTGAATTAGCCTAGTTCATATTGCTTTCCCCGGGACATGAAACGCACGTGTATTGTTTTCCCGCCAAAATATAATACAGAGTGCACCAGCAATAAATTCATTTTAAGTGCTCAAACTTTAGGATTTTTGTTTACCGTCTGTATTTCAAGTTGTGAAACGTGAGATTCTGAGCAATTTTCATATTAACATCCGATACACTGATGAATTTAGCGTGGGGACATCGAATAAAAAAGGCGGCATTCATAACGTTTTCGATGGAAGGGCCTACGAGTTTAATAGGGAGAGGTGTACTGAATGAATAAGACAGGTTATCCTTCTCAGACCAGAAATGGACAGGAAATATTAGTTCCTGCTATAAATTTTCTTTTGATTTATATTGACCTGAAAAGAGACTGGAGTAGTCCTGGCATCTTGAGTGTAAACAAGCTTTTCTTTGATTTGATCTAGTGACCTAGTTTTTTACCCCACATGATCCAGATAGGAACTTGTCCAAGACTTCATGACAGGTTTTTTTTTTATTCTATAGCAGAGGCCGAATATCGGCCTCGTCCCCCAGCCGAGGATTTCCCCCACCGCCAAGGATTTCCCCTACCGCAGTCGAAATTCCCCTACGTCCGAAATTCCCCCCTCCAAAATCGTAAACAAAGCAATGGAGATTACTCCCAGCGATTTTCCGGACCGAATATCGGACCCGTTCACAATTGCAGACGGTCTTTCACAATTTTCAATGGGTGGGAAAACCTTTAGAAATAGTAGAAAAATGTTAGAAGAGCGTTCAGTGGACCCAAGGTTCCGGTTTTGACCAGCGAAAATCGATAAAAACTTGTATCTGACCCGCACATAATATGCCGTGGGCGTCTGCTTGTCTCGCAGTAATACTCTTTGATGCGTAACGAGTTCGAAAGCTGTGCCCCTTGTCAATCAAAATCCCAGTGAACTTTATACTGTTTGTCGACACCAGCGTAAGTATGACAGTAGGCGGAGCGTCGTATGTTAATTAGCTACTGACAGATGTCAATCACGCCACGCGCCGACTGACACGTGGTTATCATCAGTATGTAATATAGATGATTGATAAACAATGCAGCGTCAGATTATCGTGTTTGTACCTCTTGTTAATCAGCTTATGCTGTATTGTGTAATATGTGTTGTTAATTTAAAGTAATTATTTTATGTGCTTGATTCGATTAAATAAGCCGGTCGGCCGTTACGCAAATTTATTATCTTTGCCGAGGTATTTTGCTAGAGCAAAATAAAATGTAAATGTTTTAAGTAATCAGATATTATAAGTATGGAATAGTTCTGGTGAAAAGATGAAATTTAAAACGGGTATTTTATCAAGAATTTTTTATTTTTGCTTTCGTTTTTTCATATTTGTCACACGTTTTCGCGATCGTGATTTTCGGACTTTTTTATCCTTTCTTACAAGATTTTCTAGTACAATTGAAATAAAAAGCCAACAAAAGTATGCATTTAATAATAATATGATGACTCTTGCAAAAGCAACTCTTATTTTAAAGCATTTTTTGTGAATAAAAGCATGTGACTTTTAAATATTCAATGATTTGAGCATTTCAACTCTCCCCACCCACCTTGTTACAATGATAAGTGAACATTAGTGCAAGTCCATCTATTGCTAAGTGACAGTGTGTATAGTTGCTAAAAGTTGCAAGAATATGTAATAAAAACATAGTTTAAAGTGTTTATTATGCATAATTGTAAATTCCCCCGAGTGAAAAAATCCCCCAAAACTGCTCGTCGCGCGCTATTTTCTTCCCCCAATGACAGGCTGGGGCCTCTTCCCCAAGTCGTAAAAAAAACCCTGCATGATAACAAACATTCTGACCAAAATTTATGAAGATAGAATAAAAAATGTGCCCCCTAGGGTGTAAGCAAGCTTATTCTTTGATTTGACCTGGTGACCTAGTTTTAGACCCCACATCACCCAGATAAAAATTCATACGATATTTCATGCAGACAAAAATTCTGACCAGGTTTCATGCACATCAAATGAACAAGAGTGTTAACACGCTTTTCCTTTGATTTGACTGGATGACCTAGTTTCTGACCCCATATGACCCAGTTTCAAACTTGGCCTAAGAACCACCAAGATAAACATTCTGACCAAGTTTCATGAAGATAGGGTCATAAATGGGGCCTCTAGGTTGTTTACAAGCTTTTCCTTTTATTTGACCTGATGACTTAGTTTTTGATCCAACATGACCTAGTTTCGATCCAAGCCTAGAGATCATCAAGATAATCATTCTGTGCAAGTTTGTATCAAATCAAAGCATAAATGAAACCTCTATATGGCTGAAAAGGCCAAAATAGAAAATTTTGTTCCTTTCAGGGGCAGTAACTCTAGAACCCATGATAGAATCTAGCTGGTTTTCGAAAGGAACCGAGGTCTTATTGTTACTTAAGTTACATGTAAGTGTGGTTTAAAACTTCTATCGTGTTCACAATGTAAAAATTACCAAATTTTGGCTCTTTTAAGGGTCAATCAGGGGCCGTAACTCCGGAACCTATGATTGGATCTGACAGATTCATCATGGAATCCAAGATTTATTGTTGCTGAAGATATTCTGCAAGTTGGTATCAAATCAAAGCATAAATGAAGCCTCTATAATTGGCTGCAAAAGCCAAAATAGCAAATTTTGGACTTTTAAGGGGCCATAACTCTGGAACCCATGATGGGATCTGGCCAGTTTTCGAAAGGAACCGAGATATTATGCAAATACAAGTTGTGTGCAAGTTTGATTAAAGTTGATTGCAAAATGTTGTCTCTACTGTGTTCACAAGCCAAAAATAGCAAATTTTGGTCCTTTAAAGGGAATTCCTATAGTTTTTTATGCGCATCTTTCTGCGCAGCCGACACTTTCTATGGAAAACTGGACTGAAGTCGACATTTGTTGAAACATATTACAGACAATCTTAAATATGAGGAATTTTGAATGAAATAACATTTTTGATAAGTTATATCAGTAATCAAATGTTGATACTGGTTTATGTTGTATTCACAAGTATCATGCCTGACAGGTATCTTGCTATTTTTGTGGTTGTGTTTTCACATTGCATTTTAGTACAAAGACAGTGTTGTTCATATAATGTAAGATAATTGACTTAGTACTGATAAGACAATATCACCTTTCAGATTATTTAGTATTCAATTATAGAAAGAATTAAGAATTTTTAAAACATTTTTTTTAACTTTTAGCAGACATACATGTAATCAATTTGGCCAGGTTCGCGCCATTTTCGTCCGAACAGGTGTTGTATTCTAGCGGTCTTAACATAAAATTTAGCCTGGTGACCCATACATTTTTAGCCATTTTTATGCTCGCAATACAATTATCTATACACAAGGAGAAAAAGAAAAAATTCTATGAAAGAGTTTTTTCAAAATTAAAAAAAAAATATTTTTCACTATGGGTATTTTTCATTGAAAAAAGTTCACAAAAGTAAATATGAAACAATATTGTTGTTCATTTGTACCCATTATTGTAAGGATAGAGTATTACAAATATGACTATGATATGAAATAAGTATATAATAAAATCTGTAAAAAGAAAAAACCGTATTGTGCTGCGTGGATGTATATTTTGGTTGGTATTTATAAAAAAACAGAAAATTATGAAAATGTTGAAAAATCGCTGTCAGTTTCAGCAACAGTGGGTGTGTTCAAAACAATTTTTCACAAAAACAAGCCTGGTGACCTATTGTTTTTATTTGTTCATTGTTTTCAGCACAAATTTTCCTATCATATATGTGAATTTAAAAAAATTCTATGAAAGGAAAAAAACTATAGGAATTCTCTTTAAGGGGCCATAACTCTGAAACCTATGATTGGATCTGGCCAGTTTTCAAAAGGAACCGAGATATTATGCCTATACAAGTTGTATGCAAGTTTGATTAAAGTTGATTGCAAAATGTTGTATCTATGATGTTCACAAGCCAAAAATGGCAAATTTTGCCCCTTCAAGGGGCCATAACTCGATCTGGAACCCATGATGGGAACTGGCCAGTTTTCGAAAAGAACTGAGATATTATGCCCATACAAGTTGTGTGCAAGTTTGATTAAAATCAAATACAAAATGTGGTCTCTATCGTGTTCACAAGGAAATTGTGGACAACGGACAAAGGGCGATCACAAAAGCTCACCCTGAGCTAAAAATATTCAGCTGAGTGGAATAAAAAAGTCAGAGCACAGTGTTTAGCATGTCGGTCGGGTGACAGCAAACAAACTTAATTTTAATTTTGGCCTGATACGCATTCAATTTTAAGTGCCCTTATTTGTTAAGGCAATGTTACGTTTAAATACAAAAAGACATAGACATATTTAAACTCAAGAAAATGGTAACAGTACGTAGATCTGCATTTTAATTTTTATTCTTCTATTTATGTTTGCAAATTAGAAAATTAGTTTAAACTAGAAATGCTTTTGAGAAAAGCGCATGACTTGTCTCCCACAACTGCAACATTGAAAAATGTCTAGTTTCTCTCGATGGCTTTGATGAATGGACCCCATTGAAAAACGTCTAGTTTCTCTCGATGACTGTGATGAATGGACCCCATTGAAAAATGTCTAGTTTCTCTCGATGGCTGTGATGAATGGTTCCAATCAGTAATTCAAGGGCCATAATTCAAAAGTGCCTGGGCAGATTTGGCTAGTTATCGAACTTGGCCGAGGTCTCATGGTCAAACACATTTTGTTCAAGTTTGGTGAAGATCAGATGAGAAATGTCCGACTTAGAGTGCGGACAAGCTTTGTGACAGACAGACACACACACACACAGACTAGAGTAAATCAATATGTCTCCCACACCACTGTGTGGTGGGAGACATAATAATGAAAGTAATCTAAACAAGAGGGCCATGATGGCCCTATATCGCTCACCTGTTATCAATGCACTTAAGGACAAGTCTTCAAGGTCAAAAGATCATAATAGAAATCAATCAAAAGAATTATGAGAAAATATAGTTGAAATTTTCTTTAAGTAACTTTAACAAGAGGACCATGATGGTCCTGAATCGCTCACCTCTTCCCACATGACCCAGTTTTCAGTATGACGTCGTTTTTTCTATTATTTGACATAGTGACCTTGTTTTCGAGCTCATGTGACTCAGTTTTGAACTTGATCTAGATATTATCAAGATGAAAATTCTGACCAATTTTCATGAAGATCCATTGAAAAATATGGTCTCTAGAGAGGTCACAAGGTTTTTCTATTATTTGACCTATTGACCTAGTTTTCGAAGGTACATGACCCTGTTTTGAACTTTACCTAGATATCATCAAGGTGAACATTCTCACTAATTTTCATACAGATCTCATGAAAAATATGGCCTCTAGAGAGGTCACAAGTTTTTTCTATTTTTATACCTACTGGCCTAGTTTTTGACCGCAAGTGACCCAGTTTCGAAACTGACCTAGACATCATCAAGGTGAACATTCAGATCAATTTTCATGAAGATCCATTGAAAAATATGGTCTCTAGAGAAGTCAAAGATTTTAATAATTTTAGACCTACTGACCTAGTTTTTGACCGCAGTTGACCCAGTTTCGAACTTGACCTAGATATCATCAAGATGAACATTCAGACCAACTTTCATACAGATCCCATAAAAAGTATGGCCTCTAGAGAGGTCACAAGGTTTTTTTATTATTTGACCTACTGACCTAGTTTTTTAAGGCACGTGACCCAGTTTCAAATTTGACCTAGATATCATCAAGGTGAACATTCTGACCAATTTTTATGGAGATCCATTCACAAGTATGGCCTCTAGAGAGGTCACAAGGTTTTTCTATTTTTAGACCTACTGACCTAGTTTTTGATCGCACATGACCCAGTTTCGAACTTGACCTAGATATCATCAAGATGAACATTCAGACCAATTTTCAACAGATCCCATGAAAAATATGGCCTTTAGAGAGGTCACAAGGTTTTTCTATTATTTAACCTACTGACCTAGTTTTTGAAGGCACGTGACCCACTTTCGAACTTGACCTAGATATCATCAAGATGAACATTCAGACCAACTTTCATACAGATCCCGTAAAAAATATGGCCTCTAGAGAGGTCACAAGGTTTTTCTATTATTTGACCTACTGACCTAGTTTTTGATGGCATGTGACCCACTTTGGAACTTTACCTAGATATCATCAAGGTGAACATTCTGACCAATTTTCATGAAGATCTCATGAAATATATGGCCTCTAGAGAGGTCACAAGGTTTTTCTATTTTTAGACCTACTGACCTAGTTTTTGACCGCACTTGACCCAGTTTCGAACTTGACCTAGATATCATCAAGACGAACATTCAGACCAACTTTCATACAGATCCCATGAAAAATATGGCCTTTAGAGAGGTCACAAGGTTTTTCTATTATTTGACCTACTGACCTAGTTTTTGAGGGCACGTGACCCAGTTTTGAACTTGACCTAGATATCATCAAGGTGAACGCTCTGACCAATTTTCATGAAGATCTCATGAAATATATGGCCTCTAGAGAGGTCACAAGGTTTTTCTATTTTTAGACCTACTGACCTAGTTTTTGAAGGCACGTGACCCACTTTCGAACTTGACCTAGATATCATCAAGGTGAACAATCCCACCAATTTTCATGAAGATCTTGTGAAATATATGGCCTCTAGAGAGGTCACAAGGTTTTTCTATTTTTAGACCTACTGACCTAGTTTTTGAAGGCACGTGACGCAGTTTCGAACTTGACCTAGATATCATCAAGATGAACATTCTGACCAACTTTCATAAAGATCCCATGAAAAATGTGACCTCTAGAGTGGTCACAAGCAAAAGTTTACGGACGCACGCACGCACGGACGCACGGACAGACGACGGACGACGGACACCGCGCGATCACAAAAGCTCACCTTGTCACTTTGTGACAGGTGAGCTAAAAACAAGATGTGAAAACTTTTTGTAGAGGTCCACTAGGCAATGCTACATGTCAAATATCTAAGCTCTTCTGGTTTATTTTTAGAAAATTTTTAAGATTTTTCTATGTACAATCAAGTAACCCCATGGGGCTGGGTCAATTTGACCCCAGGGGTCATGATTTGAATAAACTTTGTAAAAGTCTAATAGGCAATGCTACATGTCAAATATCTAAACTAGCCTTCGGTTTATTTTTAAATTTTTTTTTTAAAGATTTTCCTATGTAAAATAAAGTGACCCCTAGGCAGTAAATTTTTTACCCCGGGGGAAAAGGGCTTGAATAAATTTGTGATTCAACGGGAATGCTACATTCAAATACTAGTCTCAGGCCTTCGGTTTATTTTTAAAAAAATTTCTGAAGAT
The DNA here is from genome assembly GCF_021730395.1 of Mercenaria mercenaria. Classification (NCBI taxonomy): domain Eukaryota; kingdom Metazoa; phylum Mollusca; class Bivalvia; order Venerida; family Veneridae; genus Mercenaria; species Mercenaria mercenaria. The sequence continues at coordinate 39,261,232 of NC_069368.1, forward strand.
TTTCCTATTAAAATAAATGACCCCCTGGGGCGGGTCAATTTTGACCCTGGGGGTATATATGAAAAAATTTTTTGTAGAGGTCCACTGGGAATGCTCAGTAAATATCAAGCTCTACCTTCTTTTTTATTTTTAAAAAATTTTTAAATTTTCCTTTTTTAAGTCAAGTGCCCCCTAGGGCGGGTAAATTTGACCCCCGGTAAATTTTTTAACAACTTGTAAGGCCTTAGCAATGCTACATGTAAATATTAAGCCGGGGCTTCTTTTTTTGAGAAGATTTTTAAATATTTTCCATGAAAATCAATATCCCTGGGCGGGGTCAATTTTGACCCGGGGGCCAAATGATTGAACAAATTTTGTAGAGGTCCACTAGGCAATGCACTGTGAAATATCTAAGCTCTAGGCCTTCTGGTTTTTTTTTAAAAATTTTTTGAAATTTTCCTATGTAAAAAAATGACCCCGGGGGGGGGGGGTTTTTTGCCACGGGGTCATGATTTGAACAATTTAGTAGAGGTCCACGGGCAATGCTACTGTCAAATATCAAGCTCTAAGCTTCTGTTTTTTGAAAGAAGATTTTTAAATTTTTCTTATTAAAATAAAGGCCCCGGGGGTCATTATTTAACAAATTTGGGAAAGGGGTCCACCGGGCAATGCTTTCACCCCAAAATACTAAGCTCCCGGCCGGTTTTTTGAGAAGAAGTTTTTTTAAATTTTTCCTTTGGGTTCCCCAGCAACCAGTGTCTGCATGGAATTCAATTTTTTTGACAATTTTGAAAGGGGGGCCACCAAGGAAACATCCCCGTAAATTTTTCATTAAAATTGGCCTTTTTGGGGTTTTGGGAAAGATTTTTTTAAAAGAAAGGGGGAGGGAAGAGGGGGACGGACGACGGACGGAGGGATTGAGCCGGACGGGACGACAAAAACCCTCACCCTGAGCACTTGTGCCGGGTGAGCTAATAAAACACACAAAAGAAAGAGTGATTTGAATAATATTTTGATAAGAGTCACACTGTCCTCCTATAAAAAATTTGCTATTTTCTCCTCTGAGTCTAAATCAATTTGAAGCTTTCATTTTAAGCGCCTACAGCGTGTAAAACCAAATAGGATACTAAAAAGAAAATTTGCCCTTTTTTTAAATGTCAAATCGTCGTTGTTGTATTTTCATTGTCTTTTAAACTTCCGGCAAAAAAAACTCAAATTTAACAGGGTTTTTTTGAGCTGTTGTTAAGCCATTTTGCTATATTCCTAATGCCAAAAAGTATTTTTCCCCAAAATATGCAAAAATCCCATCTACATTCTAAAAAAAAAATCAAAAAAATTACAAAAAACATTGACCAAATTATGGACAATTTTGAAAAGGGCAATGTTAAAGAGGTTGAAAATAGAAACAATGTATGAAAATCAAAAAACACCTTACATACCTAGGGACTAAATTTTCCCCAATCAAAACTTTTAAAGCGTAAAAAATTCCCATTTTGGGGATTTTTTGGGGTAAGGGCTATGTTCCCAAAACACAAAAAAAAAAAAACCCGGGTTAAAGTAAATAAAATTGTTTTTTTTTCCTGAATTGTTTTTTTAAAAATCCCACGATTTATACTTTTTACTTCTCGTGAGCAAAGAGCAGAGTGCTTCATGTTACAAAGAATCAACTCATAACAAATGGATTTTTTTTTCCAGCCTTGAAAACCTTTTTTCGGTCCACAGCGAATTATCGTGAAAAATTACATCCCAAAAACGCCGACTCTCGATTGCGTCCGGCTTTAAATCAGATTACCCTATAGTGATATTATTGCAAAATTAACTCCCTTCTGACATTTTTACCTTTGATATTTTGATTGACCTTTAAAAGTTTTGAAATCAATGTGCATACCAGACACGCCAACATTTAACATTAATATAACTGATACATTGACTAATATCGACAAGATATTATTAAAAAAAAAGAAAAGTTTAAAAAGCTATTTTTTTTATTTTTTACTTGAAAGACCTTTTACCCAAATACACATTTGAACTTACTCATTTCAGACATATTTTTGTTTTGACATTGTGGCATATATACATTAAAATAAATCACACAATTACAATAATGATAAAAATATTTTATTTTTCAAACAAACATCATGAAAATTTTTTACACAAATTTTACCTTGACCTTTCAATATACTTTACCCTTGCAGGTTTGGGGGGCATCGCTTTGCTGACTTTGCCTACATACAAAAATTTGAAACGTATTTTTCTTTAAAAACAAAATTTTTGCAAACGAAATTAAACAGATTTGAAAAAGAAAAAAAACATTTTTCACATTTTGATGGAAAAAGAAAAATTTTACCTTCAATTACAGGTTGACCTGACTTTTTGCAAAAAGACTTGTATTCGATATTTGGTTATATAACACATTACATAAATAAAGCTATGACAATTAAAAAAAACAAACTATTTTCAAATGTGGGCCCAAATTTTTTATTTTTACATAAATTTTACCTTTGACCTTGAATACAAGTTCTTTTTAAAGAATTTTTTATTTCTGTCATTTTTTGACTAAATAAAACATTTACCGACAATCTTTTTTTACATAATTTAAACATAAAAAAAATGGGAACGAAACTTTACCCTACCCCCAAAATTTTTACAAGGAGTTTTTAACTCCCCTATCACAAACATAAGGACAAAAAATAATAGGACGCTTTGCACTTAAGAAATGGGTTTTTTTTTTGGAGAATAGTAAATTTTTTTTCCCCAAAAAATATAAACTTCTTTTGGGCCCCAATTTTGATCGTTTACTCTTGGGCCCAAAACTACATTATGTTAAAAGCAAAATAACATTTTATTCAAATATTTTATCTCTTTTTGTTAAATATTTTACAGAATTTAAATGACTCATGTTAAAAGCAAAATATACATTACATGTATATTCAAATTATTCTATCTATTTTTGTTAAATATTTACAGAATTTAAATGACTCATTCCAGTTTTTGGGGTCACTTTGGGTTTCCCCCATCTTTATATTAAACTTAAATTTAAAACACAATTTAAAATCTAGGAAATATTTCTACAGGTGGAAAGCAGTTTATTTCCTCTTTCAAATTAAGGGAAAAGGGTTTTTTTTCAATTATGTGGAGAAAACAAACTAAATTACAACACACATGAATTACTTTAGTCAAAATATTAAGTTGATTTCTCTACAGTATGTGTCAGAAAATGCTCGGATAATATCTTTATTACAATTTGTTTTGTCACTTGGATTCAGACTATCATTCTTATTGATCTTTTCGGATTTTTAACATTCTGGGAAACATTTATGCCATTGAAGTAATTTCAAAATCCCTTGCTGAATGAACCAGACACCTGTTAACCTTTCTAAGTGTGACCCTGACCTTGGAGTTTGGCGTCTGGGTCTTGCGCATGACACATCGTCTCATTCTGATAAACATTTATGCCAAGTTATTTCAAAACCCCTTTATGGATGGTGAGTTATGGACTGGACACAAAATATACTCTATTAACCTTTGACCTCTTAGTGTGGCCTTGACCTTGGAGCTAGGGGTCTGGGTCTTGCGCATGACACATTGTCTAATTATCATACGGACAAGTATAAAATAGCAATTGACAAAACGAACAAGCAAGTCAAAATCAGATTTCGCCACCCCTGTTACGGATGGTAGAGTTACTGCGTCAGCCCAGACAAGAATTCGGATGGACAGTGCGATTTTAATAATTGTCCACCTTTTGGGCATAAAAAGTATTTAACGTATTAACTAGACATTCCCTTATCTACATAATAGTTTTAATTTTTTTTTACATGTGAAGAATGTGTGAGGTTGTCTGGGTATTTACTGAACACCCCTCATATAAATGTCTTCATTAACATATTTCACACTTTAATGAAAATTCTATCTAAGAAATGTCATGAATATATGGGATACAAAAAGTGGAAGTAATACAGTTCAGAAAAATTTTTTTTAAGTAAAATGTTTGTCCAAAGTTTGTACTTACTAATGAAGTGAATTCCAGTTTACTTAACTGGTCAAGCAGTGAAGAAAGACCATGGATGGCAAGGTTTTTACGACTATAATCTTCGGGACTTGCCTCTCCTTTAAGTGGTCTACACATTGACAATGACACATCTAGAGCTAATACAGTTGGCATCTTTTCAGGAGCTGAAAACACAGAAACAAGCAGGCCATGATGGCCCTCTATCGCCCACCTGAGTCAAGTTGCTTGCTTGAACAAATTTCTTAGCTTAAGCTTTAATTTAAAAACAAAAAAATTAGGAGAGTGGGTCAAGGTAAACATTATGCAACATTACTTTTGAAATCTGTAAAAAAAATATTACAGGCGGTCCAAATCTTATTGCTGTAGCTTAAAAACAAGAAAGTAGGTTAGTTGGTCACATTGATGAACACTGAAAGTCAGTTTAAATATCGGCATGCAAAACTGTACATGTCATCCAATTTTCAAGGTTGTATCTTAAAAAACAAGTAGGTCTGTTACTAAGGTCACATTCAATTTGATGGTCACTGAAAGTAAGTTTTAAGATTGGTGTGCAAAACTGTACATATCATCTAAATTTCAAGGCTGTATCTTCAAAAACAAGAAAGTAGGTCAGTAAGTCACATTCCTGGTCACTGAAAGTCAGTTCTTAAGCAAGAGGGCCATGATGGCTCTATATCGCTCACCTGAGTACCATTGCTCTTAATGATAAGATCAAGTTTTGACAAAGATCACATAGGCATACACATTTTAAAAATATCATCAGGATAAATATTTTCTTGTAACAGTCCCTTTCGACCTATGGGACACATACTAGTCAGGGCCAATCTCCATACCAAGTTTGAGGGTCCTAGGCTCAAATGCTGCATTTATGTACTAGCAGAACTATTCCTTACCCTGAAAGACTTATATAATAAATAACATTTAAAACCAATCTCATTAGATGCTACTGAGGTATATTCATTTACATAAAATAAAGGGAGGTAATTTGTCATAAATTCAGTCAAAAGTTATCTACCCTGATTGTCCAAGTCCATCTGATGGCATAAATGACATTTCAAATCAGCATCTTCATTGGTTACTGAGATATACCCATTTTAGTTTGAAACAAAGGGATGTAATTTGATATAAAGTCAGTCCATAGTTATCTACCCTGATTGTCTCAGTCCAACTAATGACAATAATGAAATTTCAAATGAGTCTTATCAATACCGGGCTTCCATTAGAATTCAATTTCATGGAGTCAGGACTGCCTAACATTCAGATTTTGGAGTCCCTCTTAAATTTTCTTGGAGTCCTACGTAGTATCACTTTGTACAATGACCTTCAATATCATCATCATCATATCTAATTGGTTCAGAACAATGTGTAAAGTAATAGAATAAAAGGACCACTAGAATGATTAGAAAACATTTTATTTAACAAAAAATATTTTATTGTTTTATTTTACGTATAGCAACAGTCAGCATTTTATTAAAATCAACAGACTTACTGTTGTTCAGCTACATAACGAAAATCCACTTTAAAAAATCTAAAGTACATTTCACTTGGAGTAAAATTATGTCAAATTACCTCATTCACCTGGCAATACTCAACCAGTTAACTTTCATCCCACATAAAAGAAAATCAATAAAGGAAAATTTTCACACTAGTCTCACACTTCAAACACTGCCTGCAGTTTTTACGAAGCTGTCAGTCAAGAGCTAAACCGCTTTGATTAATTTCAGGGCGGAGCTAATCACTTCTTCAAGTGAAGTTACGTCAGGTGAATGTTTTGTCGCCCTTTAAAAAATATCGGAAGCCCTTGGTAGCCTCTGTTTTTGTGTTTTGGGGGATCTATTTTTGGCGTATTTTAGGCCAGGACGCCGCTTAATGGAAGCCCTGCAATACTTACTGAAATAAATCCATTTTTAATAAAATCAAGGGAGGTAATCATGCTTGGAAAAAGCAGTAGAGATACAGAGTACAAGACTTTACAAAAAAATTATTAGAAAGTATTCTATCGATAAACTTTCAATCAAGAGTTATCTAACATGACTATTTCTTACCGGGAAAAGCAAAATAACGTTTCAAAACCAATCTCATTAAAAGTGCTAGGTATATTCTTTTACTAAAAGAAGGGAGGTAATTTGTATAAATTCGTCAATAGTATCTTCACTGATTGTCAAGAAAATTGATGGCATAATGAAATTTCAGACGTATTTCATTAGGAGATATACCCTTTTTAATTTGAAATAAAGGGGGTAATTTGACGTAAAAAAGTCAATAGTTATCTACCCTGATTGTCTCAGTCCAACTAATGAAAATAATGAAATTTCAAATGGTCCTATAAGTACTTTTGATGTAAAATCCATTTGATTAAAATCAGGGGGGGAATCAGTATAAAATTTTTGGATCTTAAGGGGCCTAACTCGGGAACAATGATGGGATCTGGCCAGTTTAAAAAGGAACCCGAGTTTTAATAGAAAAAAAAAATTGTGTGAAAGTTTGATTAAATTGATTGCAAATGTTGTCTCATCTGTTCACAAGCCAAAAATAGCAAATTCGGCCCCTTTTAAGAGCCAAAACTTGGAACCCATGATGGTTTGGCCCAGTTTTCAAAAGGAATCAAGATTTTGCCAAAAAAAACTGTGTGCATGTATTTATTAAAGTGATTAAAAAAATGCGGTCTCTATTTGTTCACAAGCCAAAAAGGAAAATTTTTTGGCCCTTTAAGGGACCATAACGAAACCTATGATGGGATTGGCCGTTTTTGAAGGAACCATATTTTATCCCCATACAAGTTGGTGCAGTTTTTTAAAAATTCAAATAAAAATGTGGCTCTATCGTTTCAAAAAGGGAAATTGGAAGGGCGGCGAAGGGGCGATCACAAAAGCTCCCCTGTCATACATTCGCTTTGAATAATGCATTGGGCATGCGAAAATTTTTAAGCGTATAAAAACTATATGAAATTACAGAAACGCAAAAATGAATTTTACTAGGGGAAAACAAAATTGAATGCGGGATGCTTAATGTAAGAAGCACATCGGCTTTAATTCCCCCACATTTGAATGTAAACATTGCATTAAAATAGTACTAAAAAAAACCTAGGTTAACGTATTCTAACTCAATGAAGTATTTGGTAATTAAATTGATGGTACGGTAGTGTATTTAAACAAGGGGATAAAGGGCCCCTGTTCGCTCACGACCATGCCCAAAAAATACCCGGATTAACTTTTGCCCAAGTTTCTTAAGATATGGTCATAAATGTCCCTCTAAAGTTTTAAAATAGCTTTCCCTTTGTTTTGACCTGTGACCTTTTTTCCCCCAAAATGACCAAGATCGAACTTGCCCTAAAGATCCCCAAAGTTAAAAATTCTGACAAGTTTCAGGAAAACGTCAAATGGGGCCTTACAGTGTAAACTACTTTTCCCTTGATTTGCCCTGTGACCTATTTTACCCCACTGACCAAGTTTTGAATTTGGGCCCAAAATATCATCAAATTAACTTTTTTAACATTTGAAAATTTTTTCATGAAGAACGTATAAATGTGGCCTCTGAGTGTTAACAAGCTTTTCTTTTGAAATGCCCTAGTGCCCTATTTTTGACCCTCTGACCCGGGATTTGAATTTGACTATAGATAATCAGTTTAAAAATTCGACCGTTTCATGGGGGAACGTAAAAAATGGGCCTCTACAGTGTTAAAAGTTTTCCTTTGATTTGACCGGGTGCCTAGTTTTTGCCCCCGATGACCCAATATAAACCTTCCAAGACTTTTTTGCGGTAACTTTCGACCAAGTTTTATTAAGTTTGGGCCCAAATTGTGCCTCAGAGTGTTAACAAGCCTTTCTTTGATTTGCCCCGGTGACCAATTTTTGCCCCTAGTACCCAAATCAAAACCCCCACCAAAGATTTTTTTGGGGGGAACATTCTGACTAAGTTCATTTAGAGGGGAAAAATATGAAACCCTTAGAGTGTTAACAAGTTTTTTCCTTTAAATTGACGGGGGCCCTATTTTTTGACCACAGATGACCCAATATCAACCCTTGCCAAGACTTTTTTGAGGGTAACATTCTGCCAAAGTTTCATTAAGATTGGGCCAAAATTGTGACTCTAGAGTGTTAACAAGTTTCCCCCTTTGATTTGACCTGGTGACCTAGTTTTTGACCCCAGATGACCCAATACGAACTGCCCAAAGTTTTTATGGGGTAACTTTCTGCCCCAAGTTTCTTTTAAGATTGGGCCAAAATTGTGACCTCTGAGTGTAAACAGTAAAATTTGTTGATGGCCGACGCCGCGAGGGGAAAACGGACCCCCGGGGCGATCACAAAAGTCCCCTTGGCTTTTTGTGCTCAGGGAGGAAAAAATCAACTTCCCGGTTTGGATTTAAAAACAAAAACAAGGGGGGCCAAAGAGGCCCAGGTCGCTCCCCAAAAGAAACAACCATAACAGGTAAAACATTTTGACCTAGTGATTTCATGGGAAACAAAAATTCTACCAAATTTTTATTAAGATTGGACCAAAAAAGGTCTCTTGCAATAAAACAAGATTTTCTTGATTGACCTAGTTTTTTACCGAGATGACCCGTTCAAAATCGACCGATTTATCAAGGCAATCATTCTTCCAAAAAAACATGAAAAATCAATTGAAAAATACAGCCTCTTCACATCCCCAAAATTTTTTTTTTTGATTTGCCCCAAATGACCGTTTTTGACCTCAATGCCCCTATTTAAATTTGACCTAGATTTCATTAAGGCAATCACCGACCCAAAATTTTATAAAAAAAAAATTTAAAAAAAAGTCCATCGCATCACAAGAATTTTTTCTTTTAATTTGACCTAGTGCCTAGTTTTTGATCAGATAACCCCATATTCAAAAATCGACTGATTCATCAAGGCAATCACTCTGACCAAATTTTTATGAAGATCAATTTAAATAATCCTCTATTGCTACACAAGGTTTTTTTTCGATTTGCCCCAGTACCAGTTTTTTTACCCAGATGACCCTTTTTTTAAACTCGGCCTAATTTTATCAAGGAATTTTGGGTAAATTTCATGAAGATCGTTGAAAAATACAGCTATATCGATAACAAGGTTTTTTCCTTTAAATTTTACCATGACCCAGTTTTGACCCCGAGACCCATTTCGAATCCCAGATTTCATCAAGGTTATCATTTGACCAAAATTTATGAAGTCAATTGAAAAATACCGCCTCATTTCATACACAAGGTTTTTCTTTGATTTTACCCGTACCTAGTTTTTTACCCGAGTGACCCATTTTCGAAAATCGGCTTAGATTTCATCAAGGAATCATTTTGACCAATATTCAGAAGACAAATTTAAAAAAACAGCCCTATCGCAAACAAGGTTTTTTTTTGATTTGAACCTAGTGACCCAGTTTTTTCCCGAGTGACCCATTTTCGAACTTGGCCCAGATTTTCAAAGGGTTTTCATTCTGACCAATATTCTGAAGAATAATTGAAAAATACAGCCCCTCGCATACACAAGGTTTTTCTTTGATTTGACCTAGTGACCTAGTTTTTGACCCAAGAATGACCCTTTTCGAACCGGCCTAGATTTCATCAAGGGAAAAATTCTGCCAATATTCATGAAAATCAATTTAAAAAAACAAACCTCTATCGCAAACGGTTTTTTCTTTGATTTTCCCCCGTGACCTTGTTTTTGACCCCAGATACCCATTTTCAAACTCGGCCTAATTTTCAAGGTTATCATTTGACCAAAATTCAGAAGATCCCCAATTTAAAAATCAGCCTCTATCACATACAAAGTTTTTTCTTTTATTTGACCAAGTGACCCTTTTTTTACCTCAGATGACCCAATTCAAATTCGACCCAGATTTCATTAAGGCAAAACATCCACCAAATTTCATAAAAACATTGAAAAAAAAAAAGTCTCTATCACACACAAGATTTTTCTTTAATTTGACCCAACCTAGTTTTTGACCTCAAAACCCATATTCAAACTCAAACCCGATTTATCAAAGGGAATCACTCGACCCAAATTTCATGAAGACAATTGAAAACACATCCCCTTTGCATACACAATGTTTTTCTTCGATTTGACCCCGTGACCCAGTTTTTTACCCCCGATACCCTTTTCAAACTCCCTAGATTTTATCCCAAAGGTTTTCATTTTGGCTAAAATTTCATGAAGACAGTTGAACACAAGGTTTTTTCCTTAATTTACCTAGTGACCTAGTTTTTGACCCCCAAAAGGCCCCTTTTCCAAATCGGCCTAGATTTTATCAAAGGTTTTATTCTGACCAAAATTTAGAAGATCAATTTAAAAATCCGCCTCTATTTCAACACAAGGTTTTTTTTTGATTTGACCCAGTGACCCTTTTTTGACCCGAGATGACCCCTTTTTCGAAATCGCTTGATTTTATCAAGGCAACTTCTGACCAATATTCAAGAAAATCAATTTAAAAAATACAGCCCCCTATGCTACACAAGGGTTTTTTTTTTGATTTGACCTAGTGACCTAGTTTTTTAAAAGAGGACCATTTTCGAAAATTTGGCCTAATTTCATCAAGGTTATCATTCGACCAATTTCATGAAGAATAAATTTAAAATACAGCCCTATTGCATACCAAGGTTTTTTCTTTTATTTGACCTAGTGACAGTTTTTGACCCCAGAAGGGCCCATTTTCCAATTTGGCCAGATTTCACAAGACAATCATTCTGACCAAAAAATTTAGAAAATCAATTGAAAAATACGCCTCTATCGCATACACAAGGTTTTTCTTTGATTTGACCTAGGACCCCGTTTTGACCCCAGATGACCCCTTTTCCAATCGGACTAGATTTCATCAAGGCAACATTCTGACCAATATTCAGAAGATCAATTTGAAAAAAACAGCCCTATGCATACAAAGGTTTTTTTTTGATTTGACCTATGACCCGTTTTTGACCCAGTGACCCATTTTAAACCCGGCCAGATTTCATCAAGGCAACATTTGACCATATTTATGAAGATCAATTGAAAAAAAGCCTCTATCGCATACCAAGGGGTTTTTTTTGATTTTACCTATGACCCAGTTTTTTACCCCAGATGACCCCTTTTCGAAAATCGGCCTTGATTTTTCAAGGGTTTTCTTGACCAAATTTTAGAAGATTAATTGAAAAAAAACAGCCCCTATCGCATACCAGCTAAATGTGACAGATGACAGACGACGGACGCCGACACGAGTGATCAGAAAAAAACCCCCTGAGCATTGCTCAGGGAGCTAAAAATTTAAAGTGACAAAACCTAGCATTCTTTAAAAACCAAAAAAAAATGATCCCAAAAAAAGCTGAGGGGATTTTCGATTATTTTTTTGGATTCGGGCAAATTTTGGGGGCCAAAAAACAAAGGAGAAAAACAAAGCTTGAATATGAAGGAACTGAACGCAAAAAAAATTAGGGGGTTACACCCAATAAAATAATTTTAAACTGATTTCTTTTTTTTGTAGGAAACCTGTTTTTTCTGTTAAATCTCAGAATCCGAGGGATTGGTTGGTGCCCGAGCCTGTTACCAACGTATCCCCAGGGATTCTGCAAAGTTAAACACGAAATGAACATGCGCTAATGCATTCAAACAATAAAAAAATTTTAAAAATGATAAATAATACAAGCACGCAACGTCATTAAATTTCCCCGAAAAGCGGGAATGTCTGAGTTGGTTTTTTAAGTTGACATATTTTCGTTTTGAATTATCGTTTTGGGGCCAAGACGGTTACGCTTTTTTCCCGGAACGGCATAATAAAAAGGGTTTTTTAACAGCATGTGAGGCGAGAACCTCTGTTAACAACGTTTACTTCCTGTTAAAAACCCCCCAAAAATGACAAGAACACAGTTTTTTCTAGAATTCATATTTTCAAATTTTTAGGATTTAAAATTTACTCCTGTGAATTTAAGATTTTACCTTTTTTCTCATTCAAAAAAAAAAGTATAGGTTTAGATCATTTATTGATTTCTAAAGCAAATTAAGTTTTCCAAAAACAGAGCGTTGCGTAGGGGCAAAACTAATGCATTAGAAGGTCAAAAGTGTATCTAAACCCACTTAAAACGCGCTTTTTTACAATCAGCGACATCTCCCTTTCAAGTAAACTAATCCACACAGGGGAACCAGGGCCCTCACTCAATTTGGGGGAAGGGGGCCCAGCCTCAGGCAGGGGTTTTCGCGTCGTTTTTGCCAAAAGGGGGGAATTTTCATTTCCTTCGAACAAAACCCCCTAGTAAGAACTAAAATGAAACTTTTATTACACTAAAAAAGGTTTCTTTTTTTCAAATACTATGGTAACGCATTTATATCATGCAAGCCGTTTTCAGGGGGCAAGTTATACGTTATTTTTGCAATTTCCACAAACTTTACTAAAACAAGTACTTTATCATTAAGATTTTTTTATCAATTTGTATTTATTGTTAAAAGTGGGTGGGGTTTTGGGCCCTTTTCAGGTTTTTTTTTATCTAAAAAAGCTTCAAAATAAGATCTTTTTCAAAAAGATCATATTTTTCTTTTAAAGCAGACTTTTCAATGGTTTTTATTTAGATGAAAGAAAAATCTTGTAAGAAAATTTAAAAAGTCGAAAAACACGGTCGCAAAACGGGTGACAAAATGGAAAAGAAATAAACATTTAAAATTCTTGGAAAAACCGTTTTTAAATTTCCCTTTTTTCACCATACCTTTCAAAACAAAGCCGGCAATGATAATAATTTTCTTAGAGCGTAAGGTTGACCGGGTAGTAATCGTATCAAAAAAAACAAAATATTGATTTTACGCTAATTAACAAGTGGTTTTCAAAGACATAATTAACTTAATAAACTTTAAATATTTTCAAAAAACACCGTTTCTAAAATAGGGAAATTTTATGAATCAAACCCCGAGATGACCCGTGTCATCGGCCGGGGGGGTGATTGACATTGTTCGGCTAATTAACATAAACGCTCCGCCTACTGGAACTTCCGCTTAGATGGGGAAAATATTAAAATTGCGGGATTTTTTTGACAAGGGGCAGAACTTTGAATTGAGACGCATCAAAGGAATTTCCGCGATTCAACCCCGCATGGGGCAAATTTTGTGCGGGACAAATACGAGTTTTTTTTTCGATTTTCCGGGGCCAAAAAATCGGGACATGGGTCAACGAAAACCCGTTTTTAAGGGGGAATTTCAGTCTCTGGGGGAGGAAAAAAAAAATACTATTTTGGCGGGGGAAAAAAAACCCATATTCGCGGAAAAAAAAGCCGATCGAGGGCCCCGGAACCCTTTTTTGAAATTACCGTAAACATAGAAACATTTTTTTTTAGGGGTGCATTGATTGGGCTTAGGCGTATCGGCGATACCCATTAAGAAAACAAAAAACGACGATACATCGATTATTGAAATTAAGTTAATTTAACACCCATTTGTTTTATATCATACTTAACCCTTTCCTGTAAATGCTATTTTTAGTTTTATCCCCTTTCCATATTCTTTTCATTTGTGTTGTATTTGTATTTATAAAATAAAAAAAATACATAAAAATTAAAAAACATCTTTATTTTTATTTTGCCTTCGCTCCTTTTTTTTTTCATTTATCCCAAAATTTCAATTTTGTGAACTTTTGGTTTTTTTTGGGTCTGGGGGTTTTTTTGGGTATTTTTTTTTTCTGTAAAATACGATTTTGAAAATGGGAAACGAAAATCGATCGACAAAAAAAATATTTGATATCGAAAACTTTTCTACGATGACAGCCCCAATTTTTTTTAAATGCCATTTGACACATGACTTTTTTTAAAATTTTATTAAACAAGAGGGCCAGATGGCCCCATAATCGTCACCCGAAATTTATCTGGCCTACTGACCCAGTTTTTGACCCACATGACCCGAGTTGAACTTACCTAAAGATCTGAAACAAACATTTGAAATATGGCTAAAGTTTTAAAAGTCAAATGAGATTTTTAGAAATTTTTTGGAAATTTTCCAGTAATCAAGAACCCCTGAGGGGGGCCAAATTTTTCCCCGGGGGGCAGATTGCAAAGTTTTGAATTTTAAAAGGGAATGTAACGTATCAGATCTAAACCTTGGTTTTTTTTTTTGCAAATTTAGAAGATTTCCCTTGTTTTATAATAACCCCCGGGGGGGGTCAAAATTTACCCCGGGAGTCAAAATTTGAACAAATTTTGTAGGGCCACTAGGCAATGCTACATGTCAAATATCTAAGCTCTAGGCCATCTGGTTATTTTTAGAAAATTTTGAAGATTTTTCTATGTAAAATCAAGTGACCCCTGGGGCAGGGTCAAATTTGACCCCGGGGGTCATGATTTGAATAAATTTTGTAGAAGTCCACTAGGCAATGCTACATGTCAAATATCGAAGATCTAGGCCTTCTGGTTTATTTTTAGAAAATTTTGAAGATTTTTCTATGTACAATCAAGTAACCCCATGGGGTGGGGTCAATTTGACCCCGGGGGTCATGATTTGTACAAATTTTGTAGAGGTTCACTAGGCAATGCTACATGTGAAATATCTAAGCTCTAGGCCTTCTGGTTTATTTTTAGAAAGTTTTTTAAGATTTTCCTATGTAAAATCAAGTGACCCTGGGGCGGGGTCAATTTTGACCCCGGGGTCATGATTTGAACAACATTAGTAGAGGTCCACTAGGCAATGCTACATGTCAAAATATCTAAGCTCTAGGGCTTCTGGTTTTTGAGAAGAAGATTTTTTAAGATTTTCCTATGTAAAATCAAGTGACCCCAGGGGCGGGATAAATTTTGACCCCGGGGTCATGATTTGAACAAACTTGGTAGAGATCCACTATGCAATGCTTCACACCAAATATCTAAGGTCTAGGATTCTGGTTTTTGAGAAGAAGATTTTTAAAGTCTTTCCTTTCGGTTGCCATGGCAACCAGAGTTCTGCATGGAATTCAATTCTTTGAACAATTTTTGTAGAGCTTCACCCAAGGAACATTCCTGTGAATTTGTGAATTTTGGCCTAGCGGTTTATGAGGAGATGTCGTTTAAAGTAAATGTTTACGGACGACGGACAACGGACGACAGACGCCGGACGGTGAGTGATCAGAATAGCCTTTGGCTCTGGTGAGCTAAAAACAAATAAAATAAATAATGTGATTTTGTCAGTGAAACTGTTTTGAGTGTTTATTTCAGCCGTGATATAAAATGTATCTATGAACCTAAATGTTTAATACAAACAAACGTCTCACTGATCTACATATTCTACTTTCGATTTGAAATGTACTTTCGGTTTGAACCTGCACTGGAAAAACGGTTGTGCTTACAACTTACTTCCTACATAGCTTGCAGAAAGCAAAACTAGGTCCATTGTCTGCTTTTCTAAGCCAAGGAAATTCCAGTTCCCACGCGTTGTTATATTTTGACGAATAATTCTTCTTTTTTTCTGGCGTCTTCATGTTGTTTTTTTAAGTTTCGGTGAAGGCCAAGTGCGCGAATGGTTCTAATACTTTTTCGACATGACTGCAACGTCCACGAAAAGCATAAATTGTAACCAGTCAGTCAATATCGATGATTTACGTAATTGGCTCGTAGTCATATGGAAATTAATGCATCAATTAGATTGGTACAATCTCTCTCGGGAAGCTTCGGTTAAAGCAAAAACTGGCCAGAACCAGTTTCGGC
This sequence comes from Mercenaria mercenaria, assembly GCF_021730395.1. Classification (NCBI taxonomy): domain Eukaryota; kingdom Metazoa; phylum Mollusca; class Bivalvia; order Venerida; family Veneridae; genus Mercenaria; species Mercenaria mercenaria. The sequence goes on from NC_069368.1 coordinate 39,276,834, forward strand.
AGGTCTGTTACATAATCAGTACATTGAAACACTTGACATGTGTTTTCTGTTTATTGTTGTCTCATCCTGCCTTAAAATAACGATGCCAGATGGCAAATTAGAGAAACAAGAGGGTCATGATGACCCTGAATCGCTCACCTGAGTAATATGAGCTACATGTTTCAAATGTCAAACTGATGATAAAATATTAAGAAAGTCAGTAGGTCACATTCATGGTCAATGAAATTCAGTTTTACGATTTGTGTGCAAAACTGTGTAAGTCATCAAGGCTGTATCTTAAAAAACAAGAAAGTAGGTCAGTAGGTCAAGGTCACAATCAAGTGACACCATATTACTTGGGGTCATCAGGTAATTATAATTAAATAGTCTTGGAAATAGAATCAGATGATTTTTTAAGTATTTTTCCTATATAACTCACATAATAACTAAGTGACCCCAGGGCGGGGCCTCTTTTAACCCGGTCCCCTGGGGCATAATTTGAACAATTTTGGTAGAGGACTACTAGACAATGCATCATACCAAGTGACCCCAGATGACCCAATATCGAACTCGTCCAAGATTTTATTGAGGGTAACATTCTGACCAAGTTTCATTAAGATTGGGCCAAAATTGTGACCTCTAGAGTGTTAACAAGCTTTTCCTTTGATTTGACCTGGTGACCTAGTTTTTGCACCCCAGATGACCCAATATCGAACTCGTCCAAGATTTATTTGAGGGTAACATTCTGACCAAGTTTCATTAAGATTGGGCCAAAATTGTGACCTCTAGAGTGTTAACAGTCAAATTGTGCCAACGCCGCAGGGGTGTAAAATTCCACTCGCCCGCTCGCATTGGCGAGTTAAAGTCTTGGTAGGACGAGTGGATCTCGCTGTATACTTGACCGATCGGGCGAGTGGTTTTTACGTCGTAGCTTTAATGAAATTCAGAAATTACATCTTGAAAAACGTCAACAAACTTTAAGATAGTTCAGTTGCTACTTCGATTGACTGGAATTTACCCGCGAATCGTAAAGATATCAAAACGTCATGCCGTCCATTCCGAGAGCACGTGCGACCTATTGTAATATCAAATTTACATCTCCGTTACTTTTGTTTATCGACACGTACACAAAAAAAACGCGCGTAGTGCATTCATTTTTTAACATTATCGCTTCAGTTTTTCAACATCGCTTGAGAAGTAATACAATTTGAATTCTACTAAGATTTTAATAAGATATCGACGGAAATGTAAGCGAATTTTCATATAATCATTTGTTAAATTTCAAACAGCGCGATCTTAATTACTGATTTCTTTCTAAGAGAAAATAAGTGATACATACTATGGGCATAAAGTTAGGACTTTTGACCAAAAAGAACAGAAAACAGAATTTAAAAATCTTAAATAATGAAAAAGCGGCAGTAATTTAAATACATTGAGTCAAACGATTTCTTTTGGTAAAAAGGTTTCTGTTAGTGCGGCGGAATACGTTACGTGACCTCGTGGACGTAAATAGAAATGTGGTTTTAAAATAAAACAAAATGATGTTGTTGCAGTTTTTAATAAGTTTTAAATGAATCTTTGTACATGTATTTTTTTTTTAAATATTATACGTAGGGGTTAAAAATAAAAAATTAAAAAGAAACAAAAATGAATAATCAAAAAGGAAACGTAGTGTACGAGCTATTTGTTATGTCTGGAATTTGCTTGTTGTCTTGTACATAATACTCCTTCCATAAAACGTGACAGTATTAAAAATGTCAATTATTAGGGCGAGTGACTGTCCACTAAGGGCGAGTAGATTTTACTAGCTACTAGTCCTGCAGGGCGAGTGGTGTGAAAAAGAATTTTACACCCCTGCGCCGCCGACGAACGACGGACACAGGGCGATCACAAAAGCTCACCTTGAGCACTTTGTGCACAGGTGAGCTAACAAGAGGGTCATGATGACCCTGGATCACTCACCTGAGTAATATGAGCTACATGTTTCAAGTGTCAAACTGATGATTTTTAGAAAAATTTTGGAAGATTTTCCCAGGGGTCACGCTGTCGATGGCCACTTGAGCCATTTGGGACAAAAAATTAAATGTGGCTCCGAAATTTTCTAATTGGTGAAAATGTCCCGAAGCTATGTTTGTCTGCAAAACTACAAATATTGCCAGTTTTACGAACCAAAAGGTGTGAAAAATCGATAATCTGTGTAGACACAACATCCGTTATTGAAAGGGAGGGAGCCAATTTGCAAATTTTTTATTTGATCAGGCAGTTAATTGGCGATAATTAGATTATTGAATAACAAACTGGATAATTATAATCAACATTTTGTGCACTTGATATGATTTTATTAGCAGTCGGCCGTTAGACAAATTTTCTATGATTGCCGAGGGTTAGTTTGGGCAAAAACAAATAAAAATGCTTTAGACAAGCAGAAATTGTAAGTATTGAATAGCTATGATGATAGAAAAGCAATAAAACATAGGTATTTTATCAAATATTTAATTCTAACTTACGTTTTCTGAATTTGTCGCTCGTTTTCGGCGACCATGATTTTCGGTATTTCTGTCATTTCTGACGAGATTTTTTAGTGCAATCTTAATAAAAAGTCAATAAAAAGTCTACATTTAAGAAAAATATGACAACTGTTGCAAAAGGAGCTCTTATTTTGAAGTATTTTTCGAGAATACAACATGCGAAGGCATCGAACCCCACCCACTTATAGGCAATGTGCAAAATAAAACTGTTTTTTTTTTAATTTTCTATTTTGACATCTTTATTTTCAATGTGATTTTCAGAATTTTTTTATTAAATGGCAGAATGATGTTTATAAAATTAATAATTTTAGAAATTAACACAAATTTATTTTCTAAATAGCTTTTTAAAGGGTTACTAAGAAATATGTAATAACTACATTAATTTCTTGAGTAGTATGAGTACTTTGGTACCTATAATGTAGTCCTACAAGAATGTCAATGCTATGCTTTCGCCGTTGTTGGCCTCATAATTTTATCTTCGGAAAAAGCAGTGGCTCAGAGAAAAAAATTCCCAGTGTGACCCCTGTTTTCCGATTTACAATGAAGTAACCCCTGGGGCGGGGCCAATTTTACCCTGAGGGTCATGATTTGAACAAAGTATGTAGAAGTCTACTAGGCAATGTTACATATCAAATATCTAAGATCTAGGCATTCTGGTTTATTTTTAGCAAATTTATGAAGATTTCCCTATGTACAATCAAGTAACCCCTGGGGCTGGGTCAATTTGACCCGGGGGGGGGGGGGGGGGGGGATTTGAACAAATTTTGTAGAGGTCCACTAGGCAATGCTACATGTCAAATATCTAAGCTCTAGGCCTTCTGGTTTATTTTTAGAAAATTTTGAAGATTTTTCTATGTACAATCAAGTATTACCCCATGGGGCGGGGTCAATTTGACCCCGGCAGGGATCAAATGTAACTTTTTTTCCCCACTAGTTAGTGCCATTTTTTTCCGCTAGCAAAATGATGGGTTCCACTGGCAATTATTTAAAAGCTGTTTAAGTGTTGAATTTATTAAGTTGTTTTGTTGTTGTTTGGTTTCATATAAAAGTTCACTGTCCGACATGCCGGGGACTTTCTGGTTTTGAAAGTACGATACAAACCAAAGTACTCAATGATTCTTTGGACTTTTGGCTAGACGTTGAAGTTTTAAGTTTTTCTAAGGTCACTGCCCCTAGTGTTGCTAGCATTTTCGGTCTCCGCAGGCCTTTTTGCACCAAGAAACGTGTTGTTTTCCTCTCCATTTCCGCAGAACTTTGCAAATTACAGACCAAAATGAAAACAAATATTGCATAGACGCTTACTTAGATATCCGATAATTACTTTTGTATAAAGCGACAAGCGTCTACAAGAAGTCACGTGATTATCGGTAAATTAACTGCCCCAAAGGAGTTTTTAAAGAGAAAAGGACAGCTTGAGCGAATTCCCAAATTTTGGAACGTGATCGCGAAAATATTCGAGTGCCATGATTTTCTACTCGTATTTTTTTTATTCTTACTAGACTTCTGTGACCGCTAAATTCGATCCCTGCCAGGGGGTCATGATTTGAACAAATTTTGTAGAAGTCTACTAGGCAATGCTACAGGTCTGTCAAATATCTAAGATCTAGGCCTTCTGGTTTATTTTTAGAAACTTTTTGAAGATTTTCCTATGTAAAATCAAGTGACCCCTGGGGCGGGGTCAATTTTGACCCCCAGGGGTCATGGTTTGAACAAATTTTGTAGAGGTCCACTAGGCAATGCTACATGTCAAATATCTAAGCTCTAGGCCTTCTGGTTTATTTTTAGAAAATGTTTGAAGATTTTCCTACGTAAAATCAAGTGACCCCTGGAGCGGGGTCCATTTTGACCCCGGGTTCATGATTTGAACAAATTTTGTAGAGGTCCACTAGGCCATGCTACATGTCAAATATCTAAGATCTAGGCCTTCTGGTTTATTTTTAGAAAATTTTGAAGATTTTTCTATGTACAATCAAGTTTACAACCCCATGGGGCGGGGTCATGATTTGAACAAATTTTGTAGAGGTCCACTAGGCAATGCTACATGTGAAATATCGAAGCTCTAGGCCTTCTGGTTTATTTTTTGAAGATTTTCCTATGTAAAATCAAGTGACCCCAAGGGGGGGGGGTCAATTTTGACCCCAGGCGTCATGATTTGAACAAATTTTGTAGAGGTCCACTAGGCAATGCTTCATGTCAAATATCTAAGCTCTAGGCTTTCTGGTTTATTTTTTTTTTAATTTTTTGAAGATTTTCCTATAGAAATCTATGTAAAATCAAGTTACCCCTGGGGCGGGGTCATGATTTGAACAACTTTAGTAGAGGTCCACTAGGCAATGCTACATGTCAAATATCTAAGCTCTAGGCCTTCTGGTTTTTGAGAAGAAAATTTTTTAAGATTTTCCTGTGTAAAATCAAGTGACCCCTGGGGCGGGGTCAATTTTGACCCCGGGGTCATGATTGGAACAGACTTGGTAGAGGTCCACTAGGCAATGCTTCACACCAAATATCTAAGCTCTAGGGCTTCTGGTTTTTGAGAAGAAGATTTTTTTAAGTTTTTCCTTTCGGTTGCCATGGCAACCAGAGTTCTGCATGAAATTCAATTCTTTGGACAATTTTTGTAGAGCTTCACCCAAGGAACATTCCTGTGAATTTTGGATGAAATTGGCCTAGCGGTTTATGAGGAGATGTCATTTAAAGTAAAAGTTTACGGACAACGGACGCCGGATGGTGAGTGATCAGAATAGCTCACCCTGAGCCTTTGGCTCTGGTGAGCTAAAAATGGGCCAATTGAACTGAGCCCCTCCTCTTGGTCTGGCCTGGATGTAGTTGGCCAATTATGTAAACACTGAAACATAACTGAACAAAAAAAATACGGCAGGCATGAAAAATCGCTATTTTAAGTGAAATAAGTAAGTTCACAACATTATTTTTTGCATGTCCTAACATATATTTGATGCCTCTTAAATTCTTCCGTTTACAATCCTAGCCTATCCTCATAGGATTGTCTAGGAATACGGAACTTCCGTAATCCTAGAATCAGAAGAGTAATCCTAGCCACTGACTTCATGATTAGTGGACCAATTTTTTCAGGTATGAAATAATATGAAAATAAGTTGGTTACTTTTTTGAAAATACTTCGCTTGTGATTGGATAAAAATGATGTTTGAACTATAAGATGAGTAAATACTCATAGGCCAAAAAAATTATCTGAAGCCCTGGATCGCGTCAAAATTTGTTGGACTACAGTATGTCTAGAATGAGAAAGTGGTAAAATCAACAAGAGCTGTCGGATGACAGCGCGCTCGACTATTCGAAGAATTGATTGAAGAATGGGGTCAAAATATTTCCATAGTTTTTCAGACTAAACAAAAAAATGGATAAACAAAAAATGTTCCTGTATTTGTGGATTTCGATTAGTCTTGCACTAACTGGCAATGTGTGACCATGATGGCAAATATGTTAAGTTATATGTCTGGCAAAACATGGACTTATATGAAAAATTTAACTAATTTCCAAGTCCAAAAAGGGCCATAATTCAGTCAAAATAGTTGACAGAGTTATGTACTCTTGCCTACAGATGGAAATCATGTTGATAAACTAGTGTTAAAAGTTTCAAAGCCACAGTTCAAATAGTTTTGACAAAACGCTGACTTGTTAAAAAAAACTGAACAAATTTCAAAGTCCAAAAAGGGCCATAATTCAGTCAAAATAGTTGTCAGAGTTATGTACTCTTGCCTACAGATGGAAATCATAATGATAAACAAGTGTTTAAAGTTTAAAAGCCAAAATGTCAAATAGTCTTGACAAAACATGGACATATATAAAACAAAACCAATTTCCAAGTTCAAAAAGGGCCATAATTCAGCCAAAAAAGACGAGAGAGTTACGTACTCTTGCCTATTGATAGAGACTATTATACTGAACAAGATATAAAAGTTTCAAAGCCATATGTCAAACACTTTACACAAAATATAAACTGGTACGAAAAACTTAACCAAGATTTCTAAGTCAAAAGGGGCCATAATTCAGTCAAAATGCTTGATGGAGTTATGTACTCTTGCCTACAACTGGACATTGTGATGGTAAACAAGTGTTGAAAGTTTCAAAGCTTTATCTCAAAAGACTTTGTCAAAATGTGGACTGGTACGAAAAACTTAACCAAGATTTCTAAGTCAAAAAGGGGCCATAATTCAACCAAAATGCTTGATGGAGTTATGTACTCTTGCCAACAACTGGACATGGTGATGGTAAACAAGTGTTGAAAGTTTCAAAGCTTTTTCTCAAAAGACTTTGTCAAAATATGAACTGGTACGAAAAACTTAACCAAGATTTCTAAGTCAAAAGGGGCCATAATTCAGTCAAAATGCTTGACAGAGTTATGTACTCTTGCCTATAACTGGACATGGTGATGGTAAACAAGTGTTGAAAGTTTCAAAGCTTTATCTCAAAAGACTTTGTCAAAATGTGGACTGGTACGAAAAACTTAACCAGGGTGTGACGCCGACGCCGACGCCGTGGTGAGTAGGATAGCTCTACTTATTCTTCGAATAGTCAAGCTAAAAATGTATGACAAGCTTTATGCAAAATAAACTATTCATCTACTAATTTGTTTTATTCTTGCGATTGCTCCCAACCAGTTCAATCAAATCTTAGAATTAATTAAATTAAGATATTAATTGGCAGTGGCTACAGAACCAGAATCGGTTCCCTAGACATCGAACTTATTCGTCCAGAACCGGTTCTCTAGCCAATATACCGTGCATAGGCTAGGGAACCGGAATTTTATTTCTATGCATAAAGCTGTCGGAATTCTTTTTTTCTTTTTTCGTTTGGTAAGTATCATGTTTATCATTATCTTAATTATTTTTACCATGTCCTTGCATTTATCTGCGTTTATTGTGTCTTCAAAATTGTACCCGCCGCATCTGTGTCCGCCATATTGGAATGATATAAACTAGTACGAATGCCCGGAATGCATGAAAATAAGGAAGAGTATCCAACTGGGAAAGCCACGTTCAAAAAACGCAGCCTCCCCAAAGACACACACGAACAACTCTCGCACACCACACACAAAAATGAACACTCAGGGTTTCTTCTAGCAAATTTGGGAACATAGCCTATACCCTCAAAATTGGGAATTTCAATGCGTAAATGTTCCAAATTGGGAAATATTTAGTTCCATAGGATATATTAAGGATGTGTTTAAGCACTTTCTCATACACTTGTTTCACATTGTACAACCTCTTTAACATACTTCCATTACAAAATTGTCCATAATTTGGTCAGTTTGTGCAATTTTGATGAAATTTTTTTCAGAATGTAGATTGGGAATTTATGCACTCATTTTGCGAAAAAAACATGCTTTTTGGCATTGGGAATATAGCCGAATAACGGCTATAAAAACGGCCGAAAAAAAACCCTGAACACAAAAGGACAAAACAAACAAATACAGGAACACAGTGGGGCACCGCCTTGGAACAGTGGCAAAACCACCACGGGGGAGTTTAAACCAGTTTATGGTGCACCTAACCTCACTCTTACCCCCACTGCTTTGCCGGTTTTAAATGTTATTTGCTTTAAACATGTACGATGTTTAAATTATTTAAATGTAAAATTGTACAATTGTTTTGTATATGGGCATCATTAGATGTTTACGGATGTACAAAATAATTTAATTGCCATTAAATCTTCCAGCAGATTATTTGATCACTTTAACACCCCCCCCCCCCCCCCCCCCGGCATTTCACGTACATATTCAGTTTTTTATTGGACTTAAGTTTGCAAATAATTAGAAAAAGAAAAGAACATGTGATCAATACTAATCAACAGTCTCAAATACAGAAATTACTTAATTTGTTTTGTTTATTTCAATTGTATTGTGCCTTTAAGTTGAAGTTCAAGTTTATTTCAGCTTTCCCCGATTTCCGCATTAACGAACTATAGTTTATATCATTCCAATATGGCGGACTGTATGCGGCAAGTATACACTTCTGGAGACAGACTACTGTAAACGTAGACAAATGCAAGAGCATGCTTTGCTGATATAGTAAAATTAATTAAGATAATAACATGCACAATACTTACCAAAAGAAACAAAGCGAATTTCGGCAGCTTTATATATAGAAACAAAATTTCGGTTCCTATGCACGGTACTTTTGCTAGTGAACGGGATTCGGACGAATAAGTTCGCTGTCTAGGGAACCGATTCCGGTTCTCTAGCCACTCAGGGGTCACGCTGTCGATCGCCACTTGAGCCATTTGCGACAAAAAATTAAATGTGGCTCCGAAATTTTCTAATTGGTGAAAATGTCCCGAAGCTATGTTTGTCTGCAAAACTACAAATATTGCCAATTTTACTAACCAAAAGGTGTGAAAAATCGATATTATATAATCTGTATAGACACAACATCTGTTACTGAAAGGGAGGGAGCCAATTTGCAATTTTTTTTATTTGATCAGGCATTAATTGGCGATAATTAGATTACTGAATAACAAATAATCATTTTGTGCACTTGATAAGATTTTATGAGCAGTCGGCCGTTAGACAAATTGCCGAGGGTTAGTTTGGGCAAAAACAAATAATAATGTTTAGACAAGCAGAAACTGTAAGTATTGAATAGCTATGATGATAAAAAAGCAATAAAACATAGGTATTTTATCAAATATTTAATTCTAACTTACATTTTCCGAATTTGTCACTGTTTTCGCGACTGTGATTTTCGGATATTTCTGTCATTTCTGACGAGATTTTTTTAGTGCAATCTTAACAAGAGGACCATGATGGTCCTGAATCGCTCACCTATCCCAACATGACCCAGTGTTGAACTGAGTATGACGTCATTATTTCTATTATTTGACATAGTGACCTAGTTTTTGAGCACATGTGACCTACATATCATCAAGATAAAAAATTCTGACCAATTTTCATGAAGATCCATTGAAAAATATGGCCTCGAGAGAGGTCACAAGGTTTTTCTATTATTTGACCTAATGGCCTAGTTTTTGAAGGCACGTGACCCACTTTTAAACCTGACCTAGATATCATCAAGGTGAACATTCTCACTAATTTTCATGAAGATCTCGTGAAAAATATGGCCTCTAGAGAGGTCACAAGGTTTTTCTATTTTTTGACCTACTGACCTAGTTTTTGACTGCACATGACCCAGTTACAAACCTGACCTAGATATCATCAAGCTGAACATTCTCACCAATTTTCATGAAGATCCGTTGAGAAATATGGCCTCTAGAGAGGTCACAAGGTTTTTTCTATTTTTAGACCTACTGACCTAGTTTTTAACCCCACGTGACCCAGTTTCGAACTTGACTTAGATATCATCAAGGTGAACATTCTGACCAATAATCATGAAGATCTCATGAAAAATATGGCCTCTAGAGAGGTCACAAGGTTTTTCTATTTTTAGATCTACTGACCTAGTTTTTAACCCCACGTGACCCAGTTTCAAACTTGACCTAGATATCTTCAAGGTAAACACTCTGACCAATTTTCATGAAGATCCATTGAAAAATATCACCTCTAGAGGGGTCACAAGGTTTTCCTATTTTAGACCTACTGACCTAGTTTTTGACCGCACGTGACCCAGTTTCGAACTTGACCTAGAATCATCAAGGTGAACATTCTGACCAATTTTCATGAAGATCCATGAGAAAATATGGCCTCTAGAGAGGTCACAAGGTTTTTCTAATTTTAGATCTACTGACCTAGTTTTTGACCCACATGACCCAGTTTCGAACTTGACCTAGATATCATCAAGGTGAACATTCTGACCAATATTCATGAAGATCTCATGAAAAATATGGCCTCTAGAGAGGTCACAAGGTTTTTCTATTTTTAGATCTACTGACCTAGTTTTTAACCCCATGTGACCCAGTTTCGAACTTGACCTAGATATCATCAAGGTGAACATTCTGACCAATTTTCATGAAGATCCATTGAGAAATATGGCCTCTAGAGAGGTCACAAGGTTTTTCTATTTTTAGACCTAATGACCTAGTTTTTGACCGCACGTGACCCAGTTTCGAACTTGACCTAGATATCATCAAGGTAAACATTCTGACCAATATTCATGAAGATCTCATGAAAAATATGGCCTCTAGAGAGGTCACAAGGTTTTTCTATTTTTAGACCTACTGACCTAGTTTTTGAACCCACGTGACCCAGTTTCGAACTTGACCTAGATATCATCAAGGTGAACATTCTGACCAATTTTCATGAAGATCTTGTGAAATATATGGCCTCTAGAGAGGTCACAAGGTTTTTCTATTTTTAGACCTACTGACCTAGTTTTGATGGCACGTGACCCAGTTTCGAACTTGACCTAGATATCATCAAGATGAACATTCTGACCAACTTTCATAAAGATCCATGAAAAATGTGACCTCTAGAGTGGTCACAAGCAAAAGTTTACGGACACAACGGACGGACGACGGACGACGGACACCGCGCGATCACAAAAGCTCACCTTGTCACTTTGTGACAGGTGAGCTAATAAAAAGCCAATAAAAAGTCTACATTTAAGAAAAATATGACAACTGTTGCAAACGGAGCTCTTATTTTGAAGTATTTTTCGAGAATAAAACATGCGAAGGCATCAAACGCAACCCACTTACTGCAGTATAGGCAATGTGCAAAATAAGACACTGTTTTTTTAGACATATTTTTTTCTTTTTTGACATCTTTATTTTAAATGTGATTTTCAGATTTTTTTTTACTAAATGGCAGATGTTTATAAAAATGATAACTTTAGAAATTAACACAAATTGATTTTCTAAATAGCTTTTTAAAGGGTTACTAAGAAATATGTAATAACTACATTAATTTCTTGAGTATTATGAGTACTTTGGTACATATAATGTAGTCCTACAAGAACGTCAATGCTATGCACTTCGCCGTTGTTGGCCCCATAATTTTATCTTCAGAAAAAGCAGTGGCTCAGAGAAAATAATTCCCAGTGTGACCCCTGCCACTGCCTATTATGCCTGTTTCTTGTCGATTCGAGCTTTCTCATCGATTCGACCCCTTGTGTTTTAGTAAAATTCATGCTCATGTAGCAAATTCTTCCACCAGAAACTTGTGTCATTTACATTTTAAAATGCCTGGGAAAATATTAGTCATGAAACCACTGAAAAATTGAGTAAATACCTGTTTTAATATTTTGCATCAAAAATTGCTTATTTCAAAAGGAAATTACGTAATGGGTAATATTGTGAGCCCAAATTTCAAATTAAAAGCATCCCAAGCATATTTCGACTGTTGTAACGAGTGAACAAGAAGTCAATCTTGATAGAAATTTGCTTTATGGAAATAGAATATGCAAACATTAACACTTAATGACCTTCCAAACAAAGGGCTCGAATCGATGAGAAAGTTTTAAAATGATGTGGAGTTTGACCTCCTTCAGTCTTGTGCAAAAAAGTACATAATTTATAAAAGATGATAAAATTTTAATTCTTATTGCCCATTGTTAAATGCAAAATAATAAATTAATATTTTTGTAACAAAAAACAAAAAAAAATATTTAATTGGACAGGTTTACAAAAATATGCACAACCGTAAAAGATTTAAGAGGCTCGAATCAAGGAGAAAGCAGCATAAATTATTTGTCCGATGACTTTACCCATCCGGTGCCTGCTCTAAACCAGCAACGGTAATTGTACCCAAATCCTTACCACTGTTTTAATTCACTGAACAGTGCAGTTAAATTGATACCATATAAATTGTTTTTCTTTGTAAATCTGATTTATTCTACAAATCTTATATAAATATATCGAGAATTCAAGTAATTGTAGGAGGCAGTAAACAGTTTTCTGAGCTCCTCAGCCTAGAGTCGCCTACCTAACTTTCAAAACCTCACACAAAAGTCTGTAACCACACACCTGAAATAAAGATATTGCAACATTAACATCGCTGTATGTCTATCGTTACAAACCATCTACAATACATCTCTAATATCTAGTTTTCTGTTTACAAGACCTGAATTTTGTGCTCTCCCGGTCGCGGAAACTGATGACGAAAAAAGCTAAATTTGCCAATTTTTAAATCGCTGCAGAAAATTTCCTGAAAATGATAGCCCCAACTGCTACACTGTTCCATACTCCAGTAACACTGTAAAATCTGAAAATAAGCTCAAATGTATGTGCCATCCGTACCGTTTCTTCACTGTTCCAGTTTTCCTGAGGTCCCTGCTAAAATGACAACCCCACTTTAAGCTAGCTCAGAGGAAGCATGTATACGCTCCTGCAAGTCATTACCTCATACTATCAAGATCAAGGCTACTCAACTGATTTTTTTTAAATAAGTGAAACTCAATTCTAGCCGCTGAAACTTCAATTCTAGCAATTATTATTATTTAGAAGTTCAGATATGCACTTCATTCCGTAAATTGCCTCTTATTTGTAAATTTCACCGGCCAATTCGACACTAACGGCTCAAAACTGTTTACTGCCTCCGTATCTGCTTAAATTATTTCTAATGATGTAAGCGAAGGTTGTTTCGTTTCTAATCCCCGTACCGTACTTCCATGTTCGGGAACACTCGGTTTTGGGGTAGGCCTAAAGTGCGAAAATAAGGTTATTTTCGCGAAAATAAGATTTTTTTACGAAAATAAGCCATATATTTTTTATTATATATCTAATTACAATTTATTTTATATCATTATATAGAGACGATCATTTGACACTTATAAAACAAAACTAAACGATTTTAGTCCAACAATTAGGAAATTATTACCGATTTTAATTAACATGCGTCAAAATCGCTTGCGAAAATAACTTTTTATGTGCGAAAATAAGCTATATTTTATTTATTTATTAACTAAATGAACTTTAGTTTATATCATCATAAAGATACGATCATTAGACACTAATACAGCAAAATTAAGTGATTTTAGTCCAATAATTAGGAAATAGTTAGCGATTTTAATTAACATGCGTCAAAATCGCTTGCGAAAATAACTTTTTACATGCGAAAATAAGCTATATTTTATTTATTTTTTATCTAATTCAACTTGAATTTATATCATTATATAGATACGATCATAAGACACTTATGAAGCGAAAATTAATGATTTTAGTCCAACAATTTTATGAAATAATTAGCGAAATTTATTAACATACCTCAAATCGTAACGAAAATAACTTTTATATGCGAAAATAAGTTACTGAAATTTGGTAGACTAATGATAAGATAGAGATCGATTGTATGAAGAAAGAAATATTTTCATAATAGTCGTACTTTTCTTTGAAGTATATACACCAAAGCGTTACCCGATGCCAGCACAATCGCTTAATTGATTGTTAATTGCAATGCGCATTGCTGATAATATACACGTGCTTTATATAAACAAACAATTAATCAAGGTGTGATAATCCAATAAAAAGTGATATGTTGTTTGTAGTAGCAATTAAGGGGAACAATGGAGAGAAATATTATTATATACCATATTATTTCAAAGAGACATAAATCGTTATTTTGTATGATATAAACTAGTTTTCTATGTATTTTACGGAAATTTCACCAAAAAAAGTAATTCTTATTCCCGTTTATTAAAATGCGAAACCTGCATCTCTCTGCATATATAAATAACGTTTTCCTGTTTATGATTGTAAATATTAACATCATAAACTACTTTGAATAACATTACAAATATTTATATTGGGATGAAACCCATTGAAATGAGATGCATGTATCATTCATAAAAAAAAATAATAATAAAAAGAGATTTAAAATATGTAACTTTATTAAAGTTATTTTATAATATAGTAGTTGAAATCCCTGTAATCTAATACATAATTCCCGTTATTTTCGTTAATAATTCCCGTTATTCTCACTAAAAGATAAAAATGATTGATTTTTCACATAGAGGCATTAACTGTTATAGTGTTTAAGAAAGTAAAAGAAGATATTTAAAAAAAAAAAGTTTAAACGATATGGCTTATTTTCGCAATTATTACTGCTATTATCGTAATTGAAATCAGCGCGGCTGACACATAAATGCTTACTATTTCGTTATTATAAGATTCAAATTAATCATTTTTCGTATGTGGGCATGTATTGTTATAGTCTTTAAGAAAGTTAAAGAAAAATATCTAAAAAATAAACTGATATAAAAGAAATAGCTTATTTTCGCATTTATTTCGGTTACTTTCGTAAGTAAAATCAGCGCTGTTGGCATATAAATGATGATTATTTCTTTATTATTGGATAAAAATCACTCATTTTTCATATGGAGGAATGTGCTAATATAGTCTTTAAGAAACTAAAAAAAGAATTTAGAAAAAAGAACTGATATAAAATATATGCCTTATTTTCGCATTTATTACGGTTATTTTCGTAAGTAAAATCAGCGCGGTTTGCATATACTGAAAATGATGATTATTCCTTTATTATTATAAAAAAAATCGCTCATTTTTCGTATGGAAGCATATACTAATATAGTCTTTAAGAAACCAAAGAAAGAATTTTAAAAAAATAAAGAAATAAAAAATATATGGCTTATTTTCGTAAAAAATCTTATTTTCGCGAAAATAACCTTATATTCGTACTTTAGGCCTAACGTTTTGTACGGAGAATGGCGGAAATGTACGGAAGTTGAAGTCTATTTTTAGAAATTTATATTTCGCGGTTGTTATTATTAAATATTCTTACTCTATTTAAGATATTCAAACGGCAAATTTCTTGATTTTTCTTGTTACTTTTCTGCAGTGTTTTTTTTTTTCTTTTCTGTTTTTATATTAATTTAATGCTCTTAGGTGTAGGTATTAGACCATCATCATCTCACACAGACACGAAATTTAAACTACTTAATTCCACAGTCCAAAACATCGTACCATGCAAATTCCCTTTTCCACAGGACTATCAGACTATGGAACAGTTTACCAACATATATCCAGTCCAGCCCCAGTTTGCAGACATTTGTCAGCGGACTGGACTCGCAGTCTCTCTAAATACTACAATCCGCTGATTTTAACTGTATACTTTGGGTCTTTTATCTTTTTAACTTTGCACATAACATTTTTACTAAAACACTGTTTCCTGACAGCGCCTGCCAGTCGTAATCGCTAGACGATTGTTCGGCAGTAGATAGTTGAAGTAGAACTTTTAACATATATATAAAATTTATGGTATTAAACTTACGATAGCAAAGTTATATCAAGATCTAGATCTAGATCTATAGATCTGTAAGTAATATGAAAATGGCGTAAATAGTTATTAAAGTAATTATATTTGAATGTGATGAATGAGTAAAAACACAAAGATTTTTACTTGGGATTATTGTTTTCACTGGGAGTCTCACGGCGATCCTCAAAAAAAAAATATTCTAACATTTCTCGTTAATTTGAAATTAATAAGAAACATTTTGAAAATAATCAGGAACTGTCAATCATGTTATATGATATCCAAATCACTGCTAAACTTAGGCTCTTTTGTCACATGCATATTGTCGATTTTTAAGGAGGTGAGGGCACGAGAGTATAGGCTGTACATTTGACATGTAACTTAACTGTGTTCAACATGTCCCAAGTATGGATTTTCTGATACTTGCTGGAGAATGTGTCCACATAACGAGTAGAAGTGTGGGTTTTTATTGTTGACACTTAAAACATAGCATTTCTTAGCATTAAATTTCATTCCCCAGGTGTTAGACCATTTTTCCAGCTCTAATAGATCTTTCTGTAGGATGTTGTAATCTTCCTGGTTTCTAATTTTCTGGTATAATAAGCAGTCATATGCAAATAGGCGTACCTGTGATTAAACGGATATCGGCAGGTCGTTTATGTGACACAAGAAGAGCAGATGTCCAAGGACCGTGCCCTGCGGAACTCCAGAGTCGACTGTACATTTCTGGGAGGTTTCACCTTCTACAACAACTTGCATATGTCTTTCCATTAAAGATGACTTTAACCATGATTGTATATGTCCAGTTATACCATACCTGTTTAGTTTAGATAACAATTCTTTGTGTGGTACTGTATCAAAGGCTTTTGAGAAATCTAGAATGATTACGTCTGTTTGGTGGCCTTCATCATTAAAAGTTAATAAATCATTAAGAGTTACTAATAGCTGTGTTTCACAAGAAAAACCACTACGAAATCCATGGTTCAAAGTTCTAGATGGTTTAGAAGATGCTTGCAGATAATGTGTTCTAGTGTCTTGCATAGCACGGAGGTTAGTGAGACAGGTCGGTAATCTTCCGCAAGGTGCACATCACCTTTTTGAAAACAGGAGACACATTTACGTTCAACCAGTCATCCGGCAACATGCCTGTATCTACCGACTGTTGAAAAATACAACTTATTCCGACTGATAACTGTTTAGCGCAACTTTTCAACATGACGTTTGGTATACAATCAGGACCAACAGCCTTGGCCGTATTTAACACGTTTAACAATTTTTCAACAGTAGTATATATTATAAGGGTTTTGGCGTTTTGACCTCACTTGACCCCTTGTCCCTTTTTTATAAGTGCACCTTAACCTTACCCTAAACTTATAATGATAACTCGGTACACCTGTACCCTCAAAATTTTTGGTTAAACCAAATGAAAACCTTAGGTTTAACCAAATGAAGAAAAAATATATTTTTATTCAAAAATAGTTTCCACTTAAAAACTTTAAACACTACACTAAGAGACAAAATGTAGAATAAGTTTGGCCAAATATAGCATACAGGAAGTAAAATATAGTGTGGTTAAATTTAGGTCGCGTTTACTTTATGTTTAAGCCACCTTTCTGTTTTAACAGTACTTCCTTGTTTTGTAATCCTTCTGCATAGATAAAACAACTGTTAAAGTCATTAGAATGACACAAAATGTACAAAGTAACAATAAATACATTAATAATTATCCATGAAAGAAGAAAATTTCAAACTAAAAATAACACAGACCGGGAAAACCAAATGCTAAATATAACAAATATAACAAGGTTAGGTTATTTACAAATCTATCTCCCTTTAATAATTGAAATTAAAAAACAAGTAATATCTCCCTTTGATAACTGAAATTCATACAAATTATTTTAATTAATATTGGAAGAATAAAATTACTTTAGGAGTTGTTATTATTTAAAAACAAAAAGTAATTGAATAAATTATAACACATGAAAAATAAAATTATGATACTTTCAAAACCGTAACATTAATATAATAAAGAATATACACTATATAAAAACGGTTTCAACTTTTATATCACTGAGTCGAGTTGTGTTACGCTTTGTTCCGGAAGTTAATCCGACGTTTCCTTGTCTGTTTAAAGGTAGCTTGCAGTATGGTTTGTGTACTGGGTCGTCTTGTCTGTTAACGGTTACAGCCTGCTGTTATGACATTGACTGGTTGTGCACATAAAGAAATCTTCCGTCAATGTCGTGATAGCACTGAATTGCCTTACTTCGTTCTTGTCTCTAGATTCGAAGGTTTCGGGAGGCAACGAACAATGGGGTTAAAGGTAATTCTGGCTGCAAAACCGGGCAGGTTTGATGATTTAGGAAAAACCAGCTGTATGGTGAGCCTACAGATGAGGTCTCTTAGGAAAGACTAATGGTTCACCCCGGCGTCGGGTGTGCACGTAATAAATTCTACCTGGCGTCGGGGTTAAAATTAGTGTACACAACACGGCTTTTGCACTTTTTTAATAAATATTGTTCAACCATGCATAGGATTATGCCATAATCATACGGTCGAATGGTTTCAGTTGTTTATACAACATTTACCAACATAGTTCTTTAATGTTATACGACATAAACCGCGTTAAGGTATTAGAGTATTTAAGTATGATCATTATTCTGTGTTAATCACAATTTTAGGAGGGTGTAGGTTCGAGTCCTACCGGAACCCATTTTTTTTAGTAAAAATGCTCTTTTAATAATTTTAAATACATATAATATAAATGAATCAAAAACAAATATATTGTTTGAAAGAAAGAAGATTTACTGATAATATAAATCCTCATTATGTTACAACAAAAAACGGGAGAAAAATGATAATGGCTACCTGTTCATCTTGTGGAAAAATGAAATCAAAGTTTGTTAAAAGTACAGGAGGTAATTTAGATATTCATAAAGCAATGTTACCTTTATTACCTAAAAAGGGTTTAACAATTACAGGATATAACTATTGTAGGCCCGGAAATCCCCTAGATAATGGACCCCCTGTTAACGAACTGGACGCAGTATGTATGACTCATGACCTTTGCTATGGCAACGATATTGATAAAGCCAAATGCGACAAACAGATGCTTTCAAACTTAAATAACACTAAATCAAAACCATTTGGAGAAAAGACTGCAAAACATTTAGTTGTAAAACCTGCAATTAAAACGAAATACACACTTGGGTTGGGAAATAAGTCCCCGGGAGCCGGAAGCTCACTAAGACAAAAACGAAATCAAAAAACGGGAAAAGGGGGTAGAGCATACCCCCGAAATCACATGGAGCGATGAATTAGCAGAAGAATTACATAAACCAATTAAAAGAAAATTTAGGATACGAAGAGTGATTGTCCATGACATTGATGATACTTGGTCAGCTGATTTAGTTGACATGCAAGCTTTTTCAAAATACAATAAAGGAGTAAAGTACTTGTTAACCGTTATTGATATATTTAGTAAATATGCTTGGGTTATTCCATTAAAGAATAAAACCGGAGAATCTGTTACTGAAGCATTTGAAAAAATAATTTCAGAAGGTAGAACACCAACAAATTTATGGGTAGATGAAGGAAAAGAATTTTATAATAAAAAGTTCGAATCATTTTCTAATAAAAATAAGATGAACATGTACCATATATTTAATTAAGGAAAGGCTGTAATTATTGAAGGATTTAATAGAAGTTTAAAAAGAATAATGTGGAAATATTGTACAGCAAATAATACTTATACTTATTTAGATAATTTGCAGGAAATGGTTGATAAATATAACAAAACAAAACACTCTAGTATAAAAATGACACCAACCGAAGCTAGTAAAAACTTAAATAAAGGTACTGTTTACTTTAATTTATATGGTAATTTAAAGATACCAAAGAGGAAAGCAAAATTTAAAAATGGTGATCGAGTTCGCTTAAGCAAACTTAAAAGACATTTTGAAAAAGGATATACACCAAACTGGACAGAGGAAATATTTATAATTTATGGAATTAATAACACAAATCACAGAACAGACACCATTAAAGATTTAAATGATGAAATAATTCAAGGTTCATTTTATGAACAAGAACTTTTACCTACTACACAAGAGGTTTTTAGAATAGAAAAAGTTATCAGACGAGACTATAAGAAAAAAACAAGCTTTAGTAAAATGGAAAGGTTATAATGAAAAATTTAATAGTTGGATTCCCGAATCTTTGATTCGTTAAAAACCTATGGTTTGATACATTTAGTGAATTGGAAAAAAATTTAATTTAAAAAATATATTATATAAATGAGTAATAAAAATCTAATTTCTAATAATGGAATAGAAACAATAGATCAATTAATTATTCACTTAACTAAACTAGCTGCTGCTTACAGAAAAAGTTATAAATTTTGTGGTAGAGTAAGTACTGGGTTATATATTACAGCAGGTATCTTTGGTTGCTCAGCTGCATTAGTACTTGTTCCAGCTATTCCTGTATTTGTAGCAGTTGCTGGCGCTGTTCCATCAATAATTACCATATTTACTAATAGACTAAAACTTGACGACAAGAAATTTATTTTAAAAGCACATCATCACAAAATAAAACAACTTATAACAAAAACACGAATTGCAGCTTTAGCTGTTCATGGCCCTAATGATCCTGGAAAAGTAAATAAAGAAGAAGAGAAAAAAAGTTATTCAGGATATTTTTACAATACTGTTAGAAATGCAGAAAGAAAAAAAACTATTCAACACCTCTTGAAATGCACATGAAGAAATTTAAACTTAACGGACATAAAAGTAAAAAAGAAGAAGAGTTGTATTAAAGATTTTTTCTATAAGTATTTTATATAAATGAGAAAAATTATATCAGTTGAAGGTAATATTGCATCAGGAAAAAGTACGTTTTTAGATATTATTAAAGAATATAGTCCTAATTTTAATATAATTCCAGAACCAATTCACGAATGGCAAAATGTTATGGACCCAAGTTATAATTCATATAACCTTTTTGAACTTGCTGCTCAAGAACCGTCCAAATATTTATTTCCTTTTCAGCTAACAACTTTAAACAGTCATATAAAAATGTTATCTTCTGCTAAACAGTTTGATGGTGTTTCTGTCCTTGAACGGAACGTTGTTATTTAACTAACAGTAACGTTTTTACGAAACAACATCACGACAACGGTGTTATAAATGACCCCGAGTGGGCAGTATACAATCTTTTCTTAACTGATCATATTATAAAAACATACGGAAAAAATCCAATTGATGGATTTGTTTATGTTAAAACCGACCCAGAAATATGTCTTAAAGACTTCAAAAAAGAAACAGAACGGAAGAAAATAGACTTGGTTTAGATTATTTAGAAAAACTACACAAATTACAGGAAGAATGGTTAAACAGAATGTCTCAAGAAGGTATTAAAATTTTAACAGTTGATAACAATTTAGAAAAAATAACCTCAAAATCCTATTCAAAAGATATAGATAATATAAACAAATTTCTCAAATCAATATAATTTCTTTACGTGCGTTTTTAAAGATTTTTTTCTATAAGTATATTAGATATAGATGGTTAATAGAAAGGTAGATAGAATGATATGCCAAAATTATCTAGCACTTTAGGAGAAATAAAGAATCCAGACAAAAATTCATATAAAAAAGTTCTTAAAAGAAGAAATGTTATTAAATCAAAACTTGATCAAATAGTTAGCGATGAATATAAAAATCATGTCATTGATAAATTACAAAATGTTATAGATCCTTATCTTTTAAAAAATAATTTATTTGAATGGGACTGTGGTTGTCTATTAACTGAAGAAGAAAATGCCGAAAGATTATGTGATTGCCCCAGACCAAATAATATTCGAAACAATCCTAAAAAAGTTATTGCAGTGGAACTCACCGAAGGTTCCACCAGAGGAGCAACCAATTGTGATACTAATGAAGAAAAAACATATAAAAGCACTTATGCAGCATCCAAAGACCTCGATATTAATTCTGGGTAAATAACAATGTGCTGCAAAGGAAAAAACCAAGTTAAAAGCGGAATATCAAAAACCAGCGGAAAAGGATATAAATTTAAATATTTTATTTCTTCTTCAACTTTATTTATTTTATCATTTTTTAATCCTTTTTTCCTTAGTGGTTTTTTTTTCTAAATATAATATATAGATGGAAATCGAGAGATCTACAAAACAATATTATAAGAAATTTGAAATTAAAATTGAATATAGACAAGATCCAAAAAATCAATTATATTTAACTATAAACAACTCTTATGAAATACTTAAATCTGAACTTAAAGCTTTAAAAGGTATAAAAAAATAAACGTTGTTTTAAAAATAACTTTTGTAAAAATCAGTGCAACTAATACAATATATAAATCAGCTTATTTTCAATCAAAGGCTTTAGAAATTATTAACACAAACGAAATAAAAAACACTTTACATCAAGCTTTTGATGAAATAATAAATAGAATTGGTAATTGGATTTCTGAAGGAAGTGGCTGGAGAATAGAGTCAGTTGATGCTCATTATATAAATAGATATAAGTATAGTCCATTGGCTGCTTCAAGTTATTTAGAATTACCAAAACCATTACAACATCCAATGAAAGGCTTAATAAATATAAAGAATGATGATAACGAATGTTTTAGATGGTGTCATTTAGCTTATAAATTTCCTGTTGAAAAAGATCCTCAAAAAATTTCAAAATATAAAAACATATAGAAAAACTTAATTATAAAGGAATAAAGTTTCCCGTTACATTAAATCAAATACCTAAAATAAAAGTTTTAAATGATATTTCATTTAATATATTTTGTTATGAAGAAAATAGTATTTATCCATTGTACATCAAAATATCAATACGAAGAACACTGTGACATGTTGCTAATTAATAAAGATGGACGTGAGTCCCTGGGAGCTGAAAGCCTATTACATAACATAAACCATTATGTTTGGATAAAAGACTTTAACAGATTAATGTTTAACAAAACAAAATGTCAAAATCATTTACAAAATTTTTCACAAGAAAGAATATTAAATGAACACATACCAAATTGTCTAGCTATTAATGGTACCCAAGGCGTAAAAATGCCAAAAGAGGGATGTAAAGTACAATTTAAAAATTATCATAAAGGTTTAGCCGTACCTTTTGTAATTTATGCTGATTTTGAATCAATAACTAAGAAAGTTTTAACTGCTTTACCATCACCTGAATCTTCATTTACTGAACCGTATCAAAAACATATAGATTGTGGTTATGGCTATAAAGTTGTTTGTTGTTATAATGATAATACTAAACCAACTAAGATTTACAGAGGACCTAATGCAGTTTATAAGTTTACTGAAAAAATGCTTGAGGAAGAGGAATATTGTAAGGAAATTTTAAAGAACATTTTAACAAAGATTTGAGAATGTCTAAAAAAGACGAAATTGAATTTAAAAAACAAAAGTTTTGTCATATCTGTGAAAAAGAATATATAGAAGATTCAATCAAAGTAAGAGACCATTGTCATATAACAGGAAAATTTAGAGAAAGAGCTCACTCAGAATGCAATATTAATTTTAGACTAACACACAAAATTCCTGTTATTTTTCATAATTTAAGAGGTTATGACGGTCATTTTATTATGCAGCAAATAGGAAAATTTAAAAAAGAAATTAATGTTATTTCTAATAATATGGAAAGATATATGGCATTTATGATTTCCGACTTGGTCTTTATTGATTCATTCCAATTTATGTCTCAATCATTGGATAACTTAGTAAAAAATATTCCAGAATTTAAATACACATCAACTGAATTTAGTTGTGAAAGTGTTGAATTATTAAAAACAAAAGGTGTTTATCCATATGATAACATGGATTCATTTAAAAAATTCAAAGAAACAAAATTACCTTCTAAAAAAGAATTTTATTCAATTTTAAATGAAACACACATATCTGACAACGAATATGAACATGCTAAAAATGTTTGGAAAAAATTTAAAATTAAAACTATGGGAGAATATCATGACCTATATTTAAAAACTGACGTATTACTTTTAGCTGATGTATTCGAAAATTTCAGAAAATTATGTTTAGAGTACTACAAATTAGATCCTTGCCATTATTTTAGTAGTCCTGGTTTAGCTTGGGATGCAATGTTAAAAATGACTGGAATTCAGTTAGATTTAATAACTGATATTGATATGTATCTTTTTATTGAAAAGGGACTGAGAGGAGGAATAAGTTATATTTCAAACAGATACAGTAAAGCAAACAATAAATATATGAAAGATTATGATCCTAAATTAGAATCTAAATACATTATGTACCTTGACGCCAATAACCTTTACGGTTGGGCTATGTGTCAACCTTTGCCCTCTGGAAACTTTAAATTCATATCCGAAAAACAATTCAAGAAATTAATTGCAAAAGGTAAAACTAACTTTATAATTGAATGTGATCTTGAATATCCAAAAGAATTACATACTGTACACAATGATTATCCTTTGGCTCCTGAAAAAATTAAAATACCAGATCAATGGCTTTCAAATTATAGTAAAAATATTAAAACAGAATTTGAAATAGGAAAAAGTAATGTAAAAAAATTAGTTCCAACTTTAATGAAAAAACAAAATTATGTAGTTCATAATAAAAATCTTGAACTATATGCACAATTAGGGTTAAAAGTAACAAAAATACACAAAATATTAACTTTTGATGGAAGTCCTTGGTTAAAAAAGTATATTGATTTTAATACTCAAAAAAAGATCTAAAGCAAAAAATTCATTTGAAAAACACTTTTTTAAGTTAATGAACAATTCTGTGTTCGGTAAGACGATGGAGAATTTACGCAAGAGGGTTAATATGAAATTAACTCATGATGAAAATATTCTATTAAAATATATAGCAAAACCTTCATTTGTTAGTTCAACGATGCTTTATTCTAACCTTTTTGGTATTCATAGAATAAAAGAAAGTTTGTTATTAAACAGACCTTGTTGTGTTGGAATGTGCATTCTAGATTTATCAAAATATTTAAAGTATGATTTTCATTATAATTACATCAAGGAAAAGTACGAGGATTCAGCAAAGCTTTTATTTACTGACACTGATTCATTATGTTATGAAATGAAAACCAAGATGCATATAAGGATTTTTATAAGGACAAAAATTTATTTGATAATAGTGATTACGATGTAATTCAAAATTTATTTCGACAATAATAAAAAGTAATTGGAAAATTTAAAGATGAAGCTGCCGGCATTCCCATTGTTGAATTTGTCGGATTAAGAAGTAAATGTATTCATATTTATTAGAAATGAAGTTAATGTTTAAAAATGTAAGGAATTAAAAAAAAATGTTGTTAAGAAAACAATAGTTCATAAAAATTACAAAGATACTTTGTTTAATTCAACCCAAAGTAATCATACCTTTAAAGTTATTCGTTCTGATCAGCATAATCTTTCCAGTTATGTTATAAATAAAACATCTTTATCAGTTATGACGATAAAAGATATATTTTTGATAATTTTTATTGATCATTAGCTTTTTCTTTAAATTACAGAACCATAAATTGTTAACTGAATATTCAAACGTTTCAAAGAATTAATATAAAATAACATCATTTATTTTAAATTCATTAGCATAATAATAGAATATAGATTCATTTTTTATGTTATTTTTTGCATTGTAACTTTGAAGAATAACATTTTCTTTATTTTTATTTTGTAATTTAGCTTCTCCTTTATCAATTTAATTGCATCAAAAAGAATAATTAAGATGCAATTTTGTTTAATTGTTACATTATTACCATTTTGAACTAAACCAGGACTAGCATTTACAGTTTTCCACTGAAATAATCCACTATCAGTATCTTCGGTATAACATGTTAAGAACAATGGAGGTTTTCTAATAATTTGCCTTTCTATTTTATTTACTTTTTCATTGATATTATTAAATATTCCCATTATATTAATTATTCCAGTTAAATAAAAATGCAGTAATTAATTAAAGTTTTAATTAAGATTTTAATTCAAAAGTTTACTTTCTTTATAATTTATATATTCCTCCAATATGTAGAATTTGACATAACTATCCGACATAAGAATAAATGGTACTTCTGAAGATGTTGAATCGTCATAAGGATGAATGTCAAACATTGTCCTTTCTGTTAAATAAATTTTAATTTTTTTCTGATACATGCATACACTGCCCGATTCGGGCCCACTTTCATCGATCTTGGATGTTATATTTACACTCCCACCGGGAAATGTACCTGTAAAACCATCTTGCCACCACCTAAAAAGAAAATGTGATATTTTGCATTTTTCCAACTGTCCGGACGCCACTATAAAAAACCTGATATCTATTATATAAGTTCCGGCTTTTTTAGCTAAAAACACATTTTTAATAGTACATCCGGTACAGCTAGTTTATGTTCTTGGTTTGCGTTTATAAAATCTCTATAATATACGATATTTCCAGATTCCAAATTAAATGCATTAAAATAGCCCATACCACTTTTAATTATATTATCATATAATGAACATATCCAGACACCGTGGCGATCAAAATACTTTTTCATTTTTATGTATGAATATGTTACAAGGGATTTTGGTTCTCCTTCATTATAACCGCTGTTATATTCAAAAAGAAACACTTCACGTCTTACTTTTTCTATTTCTTTTTCCAATTCTTCTTTTATTTTTTTGTCTTTCTTTTTAAGTTTAAGAATTACTTCAGCTAAATCATCAACTAGTTTTGTTGTAGCAACTTCAAAAGCAGGTAGATTGTCAACAGTATTCTTTGTTTTAGCTAATTGTGTTTCTTGTTTTAGAAAAACACTTTTTACTTTTGTAATTTCTTCGGCATTAGTAGAAATTACTTGGGTATTAGCCGTGATTGATTCTCCTTGTTTAGCTGATATTTCAACTACAGAGTCCAGATAATTTATTTATTTTTTTAATTTTATCATTAAATTCGCTGATATCTTTTTCTAACATTTCTGTAAGTGTACTTAATTCCGCGTACTTTAAATTGTGATGTGTGTCAACAGTACTAATCAAGTTCCGAAGTTGTTTCTTAAAATTTTCTAGCTGATCATTAATTATGTTAATTGCTTTAGCATTAGCAGTAATTGATTCTCCTTGTTTAACTGATTTTTCAACTACAAAGTCCAGTTCATTTTTCTTTTTTTCAACTTTAGCATTAAGTTGCGTTGTATCTTTTTGTAACAGATTTGTAAGTTTACTTAAGTCTGCGTACTTTATATTGTGACGTGCATCAACATTACTAATCATGTCTACAAGATGTTTCTTCAAATTTTCTAAGTTAGAACTTAAGTTTTTTTTAAGGTTATCTAATGCTGTGTCATGGTCATCACCTCTTTGTGAAGCTGCCTTTTCCAATTCAGATTTATATTCTGCAAGTTTATTTGAAATTAATTCTAATAAATCTTGATTCTTCTTTTTCAGTTTCAGTATTTAGTTTATTCATTTCTGTTTTGATTTCTAACTGATACATATTTTGTAACTTTTTTCAGCTTCAATAATCTTGTCCTTTAGTTCTTCGTGTTTAATCATACTATCTTTTAATTCTTGAACTCGATTGTATAACTTTTCAAAATTGGTTCTAAATACTTCTTTTATGTTGTCATCTGTCAATTCAGATTTCTCTTCAAGTTCTTTAATAGAATCAACCATAGCTTTCATTTCTTCTTCAATTTTATCTTGTAATTCAACTATTAATAATGAATTCTTTTTAAAATCTTTTGTTAAATCTTCAATATTCTTTACTTGTGCTTCTAGTGTCTGTTTTATACTTTTAATATCTTCAAGATTATAGTCATCTATTACACTTTGAACTTTTTTAAACACAAATCGTCTTGAAACTGCATCGTTGGGTTTATCTGGATCTCCTAGGTTGATTATTTCATTACCTCCCATATCTAATGCTCTGTTCATTGTGTTATCAAGTTCCTTATTTTTGTGAAGATACGATTCCGTTTCCTTTTTAAGCTTTTTAAATTGTTTTTTATTAACATAATCACTTAAATCAATATCAAATTTAACTTTACTTATACTGTCAGGTTGATTAATTTGTTTTACATCATTAAAAACTCCCATCTATATAATTCCTGTAAAGTTTTTTCTTAAAAACTTCCTTGGTTTGTCAATATATAAGAAATCATATTTTTGATTTGTTGCATTAGCAAAAGAGTTAGGGTTAATATTTTGTTCATTACAAATCATATCATTTTCTCGTTTACCTGGACTTTCAAATAAAATATAATGTGAACAGTTAATTCGGATATCTTTTGGTGTTTTATAGTAAGACTGACTTGAATAAATAACACAACAGTTTTTGTGACGTCCTTGAATAAAGTATTTTGTTATTTCATTCTGAACCTTTTTATCTTCACATACAAAATCATCAAATATTACTACTTTTTGTTTTTCTGGTTCAAGGCTATCGCATGGTTCAATTTGGTTGGAATCAGCTGAATATACAGGTATTTCATTTGGATCTACTTTAATTCTTTTTGCAATTTCTTTTAAGTGATTTATTAAATCTTGATATTTAGATTGTTCTAGGTTTTTAGCATACAAGTATAATATATCATAATATATAAGAGGTTTTCGAAGTATATGCATTAATGTATTTGTTTTTCCAGATCCAGAAGATCCACATATTAACATTCTAAAACATGAATCTGGCATAAAAGGATAATGTTGTTTAAAGTTATTAGATTTATCACTTTTTGTATCATAATTTGGAATTTCCATTTATATATAATATTACATTATCTTACAATATCTTACATTATCTTACATTATTATATAAATGCAATCAAAACTTAATGAAATAAGAATAAGAAAAAACTTAGTCGGGCAAAAGATGAGGGCTCTTAGAGAAGAAATAACGAGAGAAAAAATTAAAAAGCTACAAATCGGGATATGTATAATGAAATTTATAAACCAATTACTGAAGGAATAGAAAGTCAAAAAGAACAATTATCAAGTCAGTTAAAAGCAGTACCTGGAATTAAGGAGAAATTAGCGTTATTAGGTGATGAAATGAAAGATATACAAACATATCAAGGTTTACCACAGCTATTTCAAGAACCGCAACCATTATTACCATCAAAACCGGCTCCCTATACACCAATAGATTGGGGAGATGAATTTCGGAAATTAGAAGATTACGGAAGAGAAAAGATGGAAATAACTGAAACAACTGATGATACAACTGAAGAATCAGAAGAAGAAGAATTGGGAGCAAGACCAAAAGAAAAGAAAATACCTACAGTAGATTTAGATGCTTTTCTGGATATTAATGTTTTAAAAGAATATAATTATTACAAACCGTCTAAAATGTTTGACTTTTTTACTGCAAATGAAATTGATCCTGATAAAATAAGTAAAGACAAACTTAAAAGTACAATAGATGACGTTACTGAAAATATTAAAAAGCTAAATGGTTCAATAGCAGGCAAATCAAGATCAAAAGATTTAAATAAGCAAAAAGAAGCAAAAGAATTAAAACGCGATCAAGATGAACTGTTAAAGTATAAAGGTCGGTTAATTCATATTCTTGGTATGGCTTCTACATATGGACAAGGAATAAAACATCATAATCCATATAAAGTTTCACCAAATGGACAATATGGTAATTTAATTGTTAACTTAAATAAACTTTATGGTCAAAACAAATTAATTGCT
This sequence comes from Mercenaria mercenaria, assembly GCF_021730395.1. NCBI lineage: Eukaryota > Metazoa > Mollusca > Bivalvia > Venerida > Veneridae > Mercenaria > Mercenaria mercenaria. Next base: position 39,306,182 of record NC_069368.1, read on the forward strand.
AAGGATAGAATAACTGGAAAAGAAGTAATTAACACTAAGGTAGGTAATGATTTGATTGATTTGATTAATAAAAGATATAACAATAATAAAAACATTCAATTCATTCTAGAAAAATATTTAAAGAATTAACAGAAAAGTCAGGATTACCTATCAATAAAAGATCTATGAAATATAAAAAAGTAATTAGGGGACAAGGTTATGAAGTTTGTCCGTGTAATCCAGAAGAATTGGTTAATGACTTGGAGTTAATTTGTGGTTCAATTAATGTTTCATGTTTTCATGTTTATTAGCAATCGGCAAAACATTTGCCTTTGGCCATGTACAATAGTGATAACTTATGGCAAAGACAACAAATATATACACAAGACAATTTACAAACAGCAAAAGAACATAAACGCACAAATACAATTAACGATCAGTAGACATATCAAAATCAGTTTTCAAGAGTATTTTTACGTAAGCATAGCGCTTCTTTCACAAATCTTGCAATATTTAGCAACCGTGTTCTACTTTGTGTTGACATTAATGCATTGAATTTTTGTATGCTAGGCCAGGAACATCGACCTAGATACTTTAATCTGACACAATGATACAGAGGGCAGCATAAGATAAAGTGGTATTCAGATTCTATCATATTTTGTGAACATAATTTGCACAATCTGTTTTGTCTGTCAACATTATTGTATCTACCTATATTAATTTCTAAAGAGTGTGAAGATAATCGTATACATGTTAATTGTTTTCTTAATTTATCGTTTGCTATAACATCGAGATATTTTTCGAAACAAAAATCATTCTTATATTTACAATAATAATCTAATTTTGGCATAGAATTAATACAGTCCCTCCAGTCTTGGACAAATTGATCTCTTATCCTTAATTTAAACAAGTTGTCATAGTTCATACTTCTATCAAAATTGAGTCTAACATTTGCAAAACCAAGGTGATCAACAATTGAATTTAATCTACTTGCCCAGCAAACAGTAGTAACATTATTACATAAATCATTATACATTGAATACACAGGTGTGTTATTATTTTTCATCATCTTTATCCAAAATTTAATAGCCCTTTCCTTACAAATAACAGACAAAGGAAATCTACCAAGTTCGCCTAACACAGCATAGTTTGGAGTTTGGTATTTTACACCAAGAATGTATTTACAAAAACGTATATGTAATTTATCAACATCTTTGTAATTATAAATACCCCATACTTCACAGCCATATGTTAAGATAGGAACGATCATTGAATCAAAAAGTGATAGCTTAGTTTTAATATCAAGTTGTAATTTATCAAATACACACACCAGTTTATTGTACGCCCTAAGGGCTTGATCGTGTAATGCTCTAACCGCATTTGCCATATTTCCAGTGTACATAAATTTAACACCAAGATATACAAAATTATCAACAATATCAACTTTTTCATTATTTATGTAAAATTCTGGATAAACATTTTGTTTTCGTTTTTCAAAAACACAAATCTTAGTTTTATTCACATTGATTTTAAGTCCCCATTTTTCAGAATAATGATGCACAGCATCTATCTGAGCTTGTAAACTACCAGGATCAGTGGTAAACAGAACTATATCGTCGGCAAATAAAATCATATACATGGATAACAGATCATAATCTTTGTCAGTTAAGGTATTAAAATCAATATTTTCAACAATGTCATTGATGAACAATATGAAAAGTAAGGGTGACAATGGTTCGCCTTGTTTTAATCCAATTGTTACATCAAAAAAGTTAGACATATTCATAGAACTAGACATTTTAACACATGCTTGTACATTTTTATATATGCATTTTATCATATTGGTCATTTTACAACTAATTCCTGTTTGTATAAGTTTTGTCCACAGTGCATCTCTATTAACGGTATCAAAAGCTCTTTGATAGTCAATAAAGATGCACCACAGTTTAGACTTTTTTGATAACACTTTTCGTATAACAGCATGTAATATGAAAATAGCATCTGCCGTAGACCGACCATCACGAAAGCCATATTGGCTATCATTAAATATATGTTCACTTTCGCACCATTTATTGATACGGTTTCTTAATATCAACGAGAAAAATTTTCCAATAACATTTACTAAGGTAATTCCTCTGTAATTTGAGGGGATATTTTTATCACCCTTTTTATAGATTGGACAGATGACACCCTTAGACCATGCCTCAGGATATATACAATTATCATAAATGTAGTTGAACATTGTACATAAAAATGGCGATATTACACTATTTGCATCTATAAAGAAATCAGAAACATTTTTATCCAAGTCATAGCTTTTATAACGATTCAGAAGACGTATAGTTTTTTCTACTTCTTCGATAGAAATAGTTCTATCAAGACATTCAATATTTACAGGCTCATCACGTACATTGTTTATCACATCATCATTCACATGGCCCTGGTTTTTATTGGATATATTTTCGAAATGATTTTTAAACTCCTCTAGACTAACACTGGAATCAAGACTATTAGTTGATTTATACTTTTAACATACTTCCAGAATTTACGTGGTGCTTTTTTACTCAAATTAGCCATATTTGCTTTTTCTTTATTATAGAATTTATATTTAGCATCTCGTTTAACCTTTGAATATTCATTTCTACACTCAAGCATATATAATCTGTTTTCATCAGATTTTACAGTAGACAGTCGACGTTTAGCGTCATAAAATTTATTCTTAGCAATTTTACAATCATAGTTAAACCATAGCGACTTCCGCTTCTTTGGTTTTGGACTATTACTGAAAGTTTTACCATAGCACGTATAAGAAATATCAAATACAGTATCTGAAAAACATTTCATACATTGATCGATATTATATTCTCCACTCAACAATTTATCGTTGATTTCTTGAAAAGTACCACATTTATTTTGTACGCTATTAATAAACTCATCTGGGACGTGTCCCATATAATTCTATCAAATTCAACGTATTCATTATAAATGACATTCATACAACAACACAAAGAAAACGTCAAAGGACAATGATCAGAAAATTCATTTATATCAAATACACACATATTATTTACATTTTTATAACAATCAGGACTTGAAAGTACATAATCCACTAAGCTAGATACCGGTTTATTCCGGTATATAGTATTGTAAGTACACCTGCCCTCCTCTTTACGACCATTTAATATGATAAGTTTATTCTCTTTACAAAGAGTCAAAAGTTTTGACCCGTAATTATTAAAACCATTATCAAGATTTTCACGGTCGGGTAAATCATACGCAGACACGGTTTCGGGAATATCAACGAATCGGTCTAAATTTAGGTCATCTATATAATCAGGGTCAGTGCGGGTACGACTATTTAGGTCACCAAGAACGTAAAGGTCACCTTTATCAGAATAGAGTCGTATATCCGAATTCAAAAGTTCAAAAAAGTCAACTTCATATAGCACTGAATTAACATTTCTATAGACCGCAGAATCCTCTGGTGGAATGTAGCAAATACAAAAATATTAATCTTTGCTGGATTCTAAAAACCCTTTATCTAATTTGAGCCAAATAATACCCCTATGGTCAATTTTATCAACACTGAAATTACTTTTATAACATGTTTTGTAATAAACAATTACGCCACCACTATAACGTCTAGCATTTTTATTAGATTTGGGGCGTGGACAATTTATACATTCATACCCATCAATATTAACATCTTTAAAAGAAGCGTTCCAAGTTTCAGTAAAAAGCAATACATCATAGTCACAAACAAATTTTAAAAAATCATTATCGTGTAATTTCGCAGAAATACCCTGCACATTCCACAATAAGAAAGTTAAATGTCCCTGATCTACTTCCTAAATTTCACTGAAGCCAGAGGATGACACAGTTTCTACAGTATACATTTTATTCTCTATATAGAGTTTGTCATGTGCCAGATATGCTGATTTTCCGGCCTTTTTGGCTTTTATCATTGCCGGAAGAAGTAATTTTCTGCGATCCTGCACTGATTTTGTGAATTGGTCAGAAACGCTGATCTTCGGTTTCGTAGGTTTGGCTGGCGGTTCATCTCCGCTCACAGTACTGGTCTCCCCGGTAGTCGCGTCGGTCCTGGAAGAGGGTGGTGCCGGCGAAGCACCGGAAGTGAGTGGCGCACCAGACGAGGACTTAGCAGCCTCGTGGTACGCCTTCCATAGTTCCTGCGATCTTTGTTTCACCAAAAGTTTATCAGGGTAGTGGTTAAACATAACCACCACAGGGCGAGTTTTATCCTTGTTATACTTTGGGGAGAGTCTACAATTTTCAGTTTTTCTCAATTCATAAGTTTTTTGTTCAGGAAAACCATGAAACAGGAGATTGCATCGCATCGAAAGTGATCTTAGATCATCGATATCATCAGACACCGATTTCAAAGATTGAAACTCTGCAGAAATAGAATTTATTTTTTCGCGTTCAGTTTGTAATGTTTTATCAAGTACCGATTGTCTAATTTTGATTTCGTCACTAGTTTGTGTGTCAAAAGCCCGGCTTGCCTCGATATCCGTCAATCTCGATTTTATATCAGTATTTGTCGATTCAAGGGAAGTAACTCGAACATCAATATTTGCGATTTTATTTGACAGTGTCAATAATTTGTTTTCAATAGAGTCTAATTTATTCAATCGAGTGTCGAAAGAATTCAGCCTTTCAACAACAAACTGTTGAAATTTCTCTGTTGAATTTTGAATTACAGACTGCTGGGACATCTGGGGGGAATATTGCGGCTGCTGCTGCGATTGATACTGCTGCATTGGTTGCTGCTGGAGTGGGGGTGGGGGAGGGTTGAATGATCCTGGGGGTGGATTGTAGAAAGTGTCAGCTGGGGTCTGGTATGAGTTTAAGTTGCTCACATTTGCCATGTTCATTGGTTGTATATAGCCTTGAGATGACATGTTATTGCTATTTGTAGCAGTATCTACCAATGGCGATACTTTATCATTCGTGCGTTTCACGGGGGTGTCAGCTGAATTGTCAGGAGATGGTAACGCTCTCTTTTTTCTATTTTTATTATTTTTATTTGTAGAAGGCATTGATTATCAATTTAACTACTAGTATTATGTATATGTATACACTGATCACACTGGTATAGTTCGTAAATCCTAAAATTACTCCCATTCATCGAATACAGGGAAAGAAAATCCGCCTCAGGTCCTTAGGACAAAAGATATCTAAATTTATCACAAAAAGCACAGCTAAAAATAAATCCTTTGTTCACGTTTCGATAAATTTTGACAAATTTTCCATCAAATTCCTTCAATATCCTTCTATATCTCCATTAATTTCCAAATTCCAACCACAAATATACACTGTAAATATATTTACGTCCATTTTGGTATAACTTTTATAATAGACAACTCCTTAGAACTCAAGAAAAGTCAAGTTTTTTACGAGCCATTTGAAACACAACTTTCTTGCCATAAGCATACATTACATAGTCATTAATTAATGCTGGAGATGATAATGAAGAACTAAAAAATGAAGGTATTAGTATAATTGATGAATTATTAAAAATGAATGAATTGTTACCAAAAGAACATGAAATGTTATATAAAAAATATTTTTCTTGAATATAAATGGAACAAAAAATAGTATTAAGTTCTGAAACAGTTAAAGATGATAACAAAAACACTCCGAGTGATTTTACAATCAGATTTAGTCGTTCTTTAATTTAAGATAAAAATAAAACTTATGTTGTTGATTTGGATAGTATTAACACTATGACCTATTCTTGGCATAATATTAGTGACGAATATGACAATAAAAGAATTCGTTATAATAATGGTAAGGATTGGAAAGATATTATATTTACAAATGGTTCTTACAGTTATACAGACATCAATAATTATATTAGGGAAACATTAATAAGTAATGGTGATTTTGATGATAAATCAGACATTGCTCCAATAAGTTTGGAATTTGATTTAAGTAGTTTTAAGATTTTGATTTCAATTCATGATAAATTTATGTTGAATTTAAGAATGTCAAATTTTCATACATTGCTTGGATTTGAAAAAAAAGCTTTAAACAAATCTGAATGGGGAACTACAACACCAAATATAACTAACTCTGTGGATACAATTTACATTCATTGTGATCTTATTGATAATTCACTTGTTGATGGTAATTTTAGTGATATTATCTATGCTTTAAGTACTGCAGATTTAACAAGAGCTTATCCATTTACAAAAGAACCACAAGGAGTTGGATATTCTGAAATTAATAAAAATATTATACATTCAATTAGAATATATATTACAGACGTATTTGGTAGAATAATTAATTTTAATGAGGTTGAAACAAGTTTTACACTAATTTTAAAAGAAATGTAAATTTTAGTTTTAAATAAAGTACAAAAAAGTTCATGACAAAAATAAAGGAATATTTATTTATGTTAATGCTCACACAGGAGAAGAAATTATACGCGGCACAGGTATTTTTGACACTTTAACGAAATTGTTTTCAAGTGGAGTTGCATCTTCAATTAGCACAGCTGGAAAAAAAAGCTCTGGAAACTGCAGAAAAGCCGCCCTAGAAAGTGGAACAAAAAAGGTTGAAAAGGAAGATGGAAATTTAGCTGCTAATAAAATTGTTGAAAAACTTAAAAAGAAACCTGCTCCGGCAGTTGGTAATTTAATTGCTAAGGAATTACAAGAAAAGAATAACAGTAAAAATAAAGAGGAGGATATTAATTTGAGAATAAATAGAATATTGTCAAGATCTGGAACTTCAGCTCAGCGTAAACATATTAATATATTACTTTATAAAAAATAAAATAATATATAATATATACATGTTTAGAACAAAACAATATTGTGAAAGATACGAACTAACTCCTATTCAATTAGATACAGCTTTAATATCTGTCTTGGGAAATAATGTTAAGCAACAAAAAAAACGGATATCCCTTTACAATTAATGATAGAAGCTCATATTTTGATTGGTTTAATGGTTGTTTTGAAGAAAGTTTTAAAGTAAATAAGCTTGCTAATGGTAATAATTATGCTGATGGAGATCAAATTGCTCTAATTAATAATGCAGCTTCAATAATTGATCAGTTAGTGGTTAAACAAAATGGAAAAATTGTATATGATTGTAATAATTTATACAAGGTAATAAATGTAAAAAATTTAGTTGAACTAGCTAATGCAAAAACAACTGGAACAAATGAATTTATTTATTTAGATACTACTGATGTTGCTGAAAGTAGAAAAGATAATGCCGATTATAATTCGGGGTTTGCTATTAGAAAGGCATTAATCCAAGGTGGTAATGAGATAAATGCTAAGATTCCGTTAAATAATTATTCATTTTTTCAGGGTTTAGAAACTAATATTATACCTCCAAGTCAAATTCAAATAACACTGCAGCTGACGGATGATGATGAATTAATTTTTAGAGCTAATGCTGCTGATGTTGGTAGAGTAATTGTAACAAAATTAATTCTATGGGTTCCACGTTTGATTTTTAATGAATTTGGACTTAATCTAATTTCTGAAAGATTTACAAAAGCAAGGTGGTCATACCTTCGGGAAATGGTGACACAGTCAACAGATACACAACAAAATAATATAACCTTTAGAATAACAGCTGGTATAACAAAACCACAACATGTATTTGTTTACAACGACCTGATAAAAGTAATTCACCAGAACATAACCCACATTTTAAGATACATTTAAAATTAATGCAGCAAATAAAAATTGCACTTTGAGCTCCTGTCGTCTTGAAGTTGGTAATGGTGTTTTTTATCCAGAAACAGAATACACAAGTATATCAAGAATATATGATGATGTAATTAATTATTATTATAAACAAAATAATAAGACTACTGGAAGTCTGCTAAATAGATCAAACTTTTATGATTTATTTAGATTTGTTCATTTTAACTTGGAATATAAAAAGGGAGTAATAACAGAAGATCCTAAGCATATTACATTAACAGCTAAATTAGATATTCCACCGGCAGCTAATATTGGTGTTTACGCAATTGTATTGTATGAAGAAACAGTTGAAATAAATACTATTGGAAATGAACTTGTTATTGTTTAAATGAAATAAATTTTAAATATATAATGGTATCAAATTATATTGAATATAAAGTTAACCTTACAGATGGACAAAAGAAAAATTTAGCACAAGCTTATAATAATAAAGTTTCACATACTTTTAGATTAAAACATGAACAATTACGTGGAAACTTTCCTTTACTTTTAACAAAAACACAAATTAATCAAATTAAAAAAGCTGTTGCAAATAAGAAGGGATTAGAAATTACAATTTCAAAAAAAAAAAAAAACAAATGTCCAGTCAAGGTCAAACTGGTGGATTTTTAGGAGCTTTGGCTGGTTTGTTAGGAAAAACAATTCTTCCAATGGCAGCAAAAATAGCTCCAAAAATATTAGCTCCTCTAGGCATCGGTGCCCTTTCTGGTCTTGCTAGTACTGGTGTTAGTAAAATACTTGGAAATGGTATGATTTCGGTAGCTAATGATAAGAAAAATATTATATCACCTTATCTTACACCTAATCAAAGAAAGCAACTAGTAGGATCTGGAGTGATTAAATTAACACAAAAACAAAAACAAGACGGCGGGTTCCTGGGTATGCTGGCTGCTAGTCTAGGGATACCTTTGATTACATCTTTGTTAAGTGGGAAAGGACATGGTCAGGGTATACAGATTGATTCTCAACGGAGACCGTACAGACGAATTCCTATAGTAAAAAAAAATAAAATTTATAAACAAACCAATTTCTAACTTTGAAATTGAACAATGGGTAAAACAATTAAAAATTTAAAACTTTAGGGGTGTATTTAGTAGAAATAATTTACCAAGAGTGAAACTCTCGGAGACCACAGGTTTACCAAAATCAAAAGGATTAAAAACCGAATGTGGAGTAATCAATTTAGATGACTCTGTTGGACGTGGAACACATTGGGTTTGTTACTTGAATACTTTGTACTTTGATCCATTTGGACTTCCTCCACCAAAAGAAGTAATGAATTACATCCCAAATGTAAAATACAACAATGTTCAATATCAAGACAAAACACTCTGTGGATATTATTGTTTATTTTTCATTAAAACGTTACAAGACAAAGTACCGTTGTATGATTTACTGTATAAAATACTAAAAGTTAACAATCAAAGAGTAAATGAACAAACAATTATAAATTATTTTAATTAATAAGGACAAAACTATTGTAAATTGTTTTTAGTGTGGAGTTTAAATATAGAATCTCTGATTCTCTTAAAGTTTTCTTCTGGTTTTTTCATTTTTTAAATATATGTTTTCTTCATTTGGTTAAACCGGAGGTTTTCGTTTGGTTTAACCAAAGATTTTGAGGGTACAGGTGTACCGAGTTAGTATTATAAGTTCAGGGTAAGGCTAAGGTGCACTTATAAAAATAGGGTCAAGGGGTCAAGCGAGGTCAAAACGCCAAAACCCTTATAATATATACTACTTTCAACCCGGCCTGATGTAATTCTAAGGTCTGGCAAGTCGGAATAATTCATCTTTGGAAGAGACGGAATGTTACGATCGTGACACTTTGTAAAAACTGAACTGAACTGTTCTAGGAGGATTTCAGCTTTTGCTTTACTATCGTTCAAAAGTTGACCCTTCTTCTTTAGTGGTTCTACTCCTATATTATCTTGACGTTTAGATTTGATGTACCTCCAGAATGGTTTGTTGTTATTTTTCTCCAGACCTTCAAGTATAGTTTTATTTACATAAGAAATTTCAGATTTTTGAACTCTTGTTTACATAGTTTCTGAAATTGTTTGTAATTAGACCAACCGTTCGTCCTCTTTGCATACTTATATATAAGAGCCTTCTTCCGAGACATTCTTTTCAGGCTTCTGTTAAACCAAGTGTTACATTTGTTTATGTTAAATGCGCATGTGTGAATGACCCTACATATTCTGAGAGCGCTTCCCGCGCTAGTCAGTCGTTACAGTAAATAGTATAGAGTAGAATCACGTGTTGTGTTCTGATCCCTCTCCCACGAACTGTGGACATATCCTAATAACGAAACATGGTGTAAGAAACGGGATTTAAAATCAGTTACTTAAAAGTGTAAACGACTCAAAGTGATAAATTGGATATAAAACAAAAATACTATAACTGCAAGGCTTGTAAAGTGAACACTGACAATGGCAACAGGAAGCTATGGTCTACAACACCCATCTATGGACTGGGAGTCAGCCAATCTCCCAGACAGTTGGAGTAAGTTTAAAGACACAGCAAGTTGATGTTCGATGGACCCCTTAAAGGGAAAAATCCAAAAGAACAATGTGCTTACATATTATTATGGGTGGGCGATAGAGGCCGCACGGTACACGAGTCTTGGGACTTAACGGAGGCTCAAAATAAAGACCCGGCGTTTCTTCTTACCAAATTCAAGGAATTTGTTGAGCCCCAAGCAAATCCAGTTTTCGCAAGATATAAATTTTATCATGAAATTCAGAACGAGGACACCATCGACGAATTTATCGCAAGACTATCAATTAAGGCAAAGGATTGTGATTTTGGAGATAAATTAGACGAAATGCTAAGAGACAGAATAGTATTTGGTTGCAAATCAGAACGGGTGCGTGAAAAATTGATAGAAAAAGGAAAGGACTTAACATTACAAACGGCAAAGGAAATTGCACAATCATACGAATATAACAGAAAACAAATAGAGGCTATGAAAGCTCACGACAAAGAGATAGATTCGATCACGTCCCGGAAAGCAGGATCTTGGGTCGCAAAGTCAAATGCCCACAGAGGACGAAATCTAAATAAACAAAGGAAAGAGTCATACCAGAAGCGTGACCAGCCCGAACGGATACCCATGAGAGGCAGCCGACCTGACATGCAGAAGACACACAGGAACATTTGCTCACGATGCGGAAATAAAAAACACAAACAAACAGACTGCCCAGCATTTGGCTTAAAATGCAACAAGTGTTCGAAATTTAATCACTTCGCTAAAATGTGTAGAACAGAAACAGATAAAAATGTGCATTCAGTCTGTGAAAATTTGGATTTTACTGACTCGAGTGAGGATGAATTTTTCGTTCACTCGGTAAGTGATGTTCACATTCTAGACCAGATCAGGCCATTGTCCATATCCAGATTCATAACTCAAGCCTTGATGCAAAAATTGATACAGGAAGCCAGGTCAACATACTCCCACTAGAAAAATTCCGAAAATTAAACATTAATGGCCCTTTGCTACCCTCCGAATCAAAATTAACATCCTATTGTGGAAATCAGCTGACTGTTATCGGTAAAATACACCTCCGCTGTGTTTACAAAGATAGGTCATCTCAGGCAGAGTTTTATGTTGTAAACCCGAAAAACGCCCCTGCATTGATAAATCTACAAACAGCATGCAACCTCGGTTTAATTCAGTTAACATATGCCATTGACCAACAAAATACTACGGTTCATCAACTAATGACCGGGTTTAGAGACGTTTTCGAAGGAATTGGACATTTTGAAGGCACTTGTTCAATTAAGCTTTAAGATAATTCTGTACCTGTCGTGTGCGCCACAAGAAAAGTACCGCATGCCTTACGGGATAAGTTAAAGACAGAGCTCGATTTAATGGAGTCAAAAGGCATTGTTGCTAAAGTAACAGAGCCCACGGAATGGGTCAATGCTATAGCATGTGTCGAAAAACGTCTTAGAGGTCTTAGAGTTTGCATAGATCCAAAAGCCTTGAATGAATGCATTCAGAGACCGTACTATCCTATGCGCACGATCGATGACGTCACTGCAAAACAAGCGGGCGCGAAATATTTTAGCGTTTTGGACGCAACGAAAGGGTACTATTCGTGTGAGCTAACTGACGCGTCGTCACGTCTCACCACATTTGCAACACCCTTCGATCGATACCGTTATCTAAGACTTCCCATGGGTCTAAAGTCGTCTCAAGATATCTATAACCGGAAAATGGACGAAATTCTGGAGCTGCTCGAAGGCGTGGCCTGTATAGTGGACGACTTGATCATATTTGGCAAGTCAAAGTCCGAGCACGATAAAAACCTCAGAAGCGTGTTAATGCGAGCGCGAGAAAAAGGACTCAAATTTAACCCTGACAAGGCAGTCCTTTGTCAAAAGCAGGTTAATTATTTCGGGCACGTGATCACGGATCAAGGCCTGTCTGTAGACAAGGACAAAGTTTCTGCTATCGTAAACATGAACACGTCCACAAACAGACAAGAACTAGAATCTTTGCTTGGCGCCCTTACTTATCTCTCTAAATTCGCGCCAAACCTCTCGGAACTGACAAGTTCTATGCGCGCGGATCTAAAAAAGGACGCGGAGTTAATCTGGAACCCAGAACATGACGCGGCATTCGCAAAGGTCAAAGAGGTTTTCACACAGGCACCAGTCTTAAAATACATTGACCCAGCAAAACCGGTTACGCTGCAAGCTGATGCTTTATCAAAGGGCATTGGCATGGTATGTCTGCAAGACAACAAACCAGTAGCGTACAGCAGTAAATCATTAAACAGTACATATATGGCAAACACATGATAGTGGAGAGCGACTGCGCTCCAGTTGTCGCCATAATGAAAAAACCCCTTTGTGCAGCACCTCCCAGACTGCAAAGAATACTATTACAACTACAACCGTACGATATAGAAGTAGTACAAAAAAAAGGTTTTGAACATACCTCTCGGAGACGCGTTAAGTCGCAACTTTGTACCGGAAACACATCCGGACTTACTTGAAGACCTGGACGCACATGTACTACTGTACTCAAGCAGTTACCAGTCAGTGACCAAAAGCTCGAAAAAAATCGAATTGCATCCCAAAATGAAGATCAGGTTCAGACTCTCATACAGGTTATAAGGAACGGTTGGCCACGTATGCGCCAAAACTGTCCCAAATCTGTAGTTGAGTACTGGAACCACAGAGATGAGCTATCGTTTGAAAATGGCCTTATATTTAAGGGACAAAAGATAATCATTCCAAGGTCAGAACGCTTTGACATGATAAAAGCCGTTCACGATAACAGCCACCAGGGCTGCAACCAAGCAACGCGGCGTGCTAGTGATATCATGTTCTGGCCAGGTATGAGTAATCAAATACTAGAATACGTGCAAGCATGCTCGTTATGCGAGAAATACCGCCCTGCGAACGCAAAAGAACCACTCTTTCTCCATGAGGTGCCCCAGAGGCCGTGGCAAAACGTATCATGTGACATTTTCGCATTCGATAACAAACAGTACCTAATTACTGTATGCGCGTTCAGCAGATTTTTCGAAATAGATTTACTACCAAACACCAAAAGTAACACGGTGATTCGCAAATTAAAGGAACATTTTAGTCGGTTTGGCATACCTGAACAACTTAAATCGGACAACGGACAACAATTCACATCCGAGCCATTTAGCAATTTTGCTAGAGACTGGCATTTTAAGCACGTCACGTCAAGCCCACATCATCAAAGTTCAAACGGACTCAGTGAGATATACGTAAAGCTTGCAACACGCATACTACAAAAGCAAAAGACGCTAACTGTGACCCCTACTTGCCTCTTCTCGAACACAGAAATTCCCCATTACCTGCAACTGGTTATAGCCCTAGCCAACTCCTACAAGGACGTAGGCTAAGATCAATTCTCCCAGCAACTCATGAACAGTTATCTCCAAAGCCTGTCAATGCAAAGAAAGCCCGGGAAAATATGCAGAAACAAGAAACAATGTCAAAATTTTATTGTGACAGATCCACACGATCACTCCCTTCTCTGCAATCAGGGGAAAATATCACATTTCAGAAAACCCCAGGAGAAAAATGGGAACCAGGGAAAGTGCTTGAGCAGCACAATGAAAGGTCATACAAAATCCAGGCATCCGATGGCCCGAGATACAGGCGCAATCGCATGTTCATTAGAAAGTCCCAATCAAATCATGCAAATTCGCGCCAAAACAAAACCAACAACAATTCCCCACTGAGAACCCCTGATACCGCTCTGCCCAGCATCAAGGACAAATCCAAAAATACTTACAGTTATGTAACACGATCTGGTCGGAGTGTGAGAAAATCGCTCTGAGCTTTCCCAAGCAGCGATTGGCTAGTTTAATGTCAAACAAACAGTTAAACAATTAGCTATGGAATTCCATTGATGATAAACTTTTAATTCTCTGTGTCATGAAACTATTTTGGATGATAATAGTTTACTCACAAAAACCAAAGAAGTATAAAATACACAGAATTTATTTTTATAACTCTTTGCAAAAACGGTTCAAAATTTATCTCTCTTACAATTTACTCTAATTACTATGTTAGGAACATTATCATTGCTTTATAACAATTTCTTGATATTACACATGTATTAATTAATACAATGTACTAATTTTTATTTTTCTGTTTAATCTGATTTTCTGTTATATTTGTTATACTTTGTTAATGTTGTTTTTCTTCAAAACAAAGGGGATGTTACATTTATTTATGTTAAATGCGCATGCGTGGATGACCCTACATATTCTGAGAGCGCTTCCCGCACTACGTTTTGGTTCTTTTCCGGGTTTAACCAGGATTCTGTACCACATATTATGTCTGGTTAAATATAGTCTAAAGCAGCTAAAATTTATTGTTTCACACTACTTATTCTCTCACACTACAGCAATTCACTGTTAACAATCTAAGATTACACTTTTTGGAAGTTTAAATTATGGTCACTACTTTGAAGTCTACTTTTTGTAGATGATGATGAAAAACGTCTAGAGGTAGAATTCACATTGTTTCTATTTCTCGGGCTACTTGTGTGTAGTGGACTGAAAACATTTGACGAATGAAAGGAGTCGGTAGAGATACCGGACCCGGATAGCGGGTAGAACATATTCATTGTACTTAATTCAAAACTATCGAATGTAAAACTATCGATATTTATACTGTCGCAGATACAGCAGTTCCAGACGACGTTTGAACCTTCAAGGTAGGACATATCCTTAGTGTCAATATTTTCACAGGATTTATGAAACCATACACCGCATTCATCACAACACACACCTATTTGCGACCAGGTTACTGGATATTCACAGTGTCCGCAGGGGTAAACCGATGCATTTCTTGGGCCTGGATTTGCCTCAATATCACCTGCTATTACTAGCAAAAGTACTTTTAATGAACTTCTATTTACTGTATTCAATGCTTGATTAAATAAAATAGTGTGGCTAGTCAACTTTTGTTTATTCACACTTAAGTTGTATAATAAATTTTTATTTGAACACGTGATGGAAACTGACAAGTTCACACAAGAGGTATTACTCTGGTCAAGTGGTCTTTTGCATGTAAAATTCAACAACATGACAAATAACAGCAAGAATAATGTGGTAATCACAAAGTTGTTGGCATTTGGAGAACTCATGGGCGCGGCCATCTTGGAATCTTGACTTCCGGTGCTAACTCGTGGCTGAGGGAAAGGAAATCCAGCACTACTGTGTCTTACAGGCACATTACTTAACCAAATCACTGAGCAATATTATAGACAAAACACTAATGAATATTTTGAAACTGGTATGGGTTTTAAAAACACTCTAAACAGATAGTTTTCATCGAATTAATCTTCTCTAGCTAAAACGCGACTTCCATCTTCCGCGCATGCCTGCCTTCTCAAACTGTACTCCAGCCTGACCTTGAGGGGTTCAAACGATGTCTTGACCCCTCGGTCCTCTCTTACCGCCCCTGGACTCACAAAGCGGATGTTTTTAACCCCTTTTAACTTGTGAATATTTCATCTTACTTAACACTTTTACACTTTTATCTTCTTTCTCACTATCTTCATTTTTGAAGCCTTCCTTTCACTGCTTTTAAACCAACTTTTATCTGGTTGTGACGCGCAACCCGGCTATTATACCCGTGAGGGGAGTCCAGCCGTATACAAAGATAGATAGATAGATAGATAGATAGATAGACGTTAACATGTCCCTTTGTATGTTCTAAAACAATAATTTATAGTTGATTTAAAAGCTCATAAGAACTTAGCTTTATTTGTTGTGGTCTTGCTGACTCAAAATAAATCTTGCCTTGCCCTGTCTTGCTTTCCTTTCCCTTCTTTTCCTTTCCTTTCCTTGCCTTACTGTGGCTCGTGAGTGGTGTTTCACTAACTATTATCGGTAATGAGCAGACTCAATCAGACCGATTTTGCTATTATTTTGCTTAGTTGCATGCTATACTTCCAAATATTTTAACATTTATGATTCTGTACTGTTTAAGTAGAGTGTAAAATTTCAGTTAAATTCCTATAACTTGGCATCACGTTTCTATCGTACAACTAGCAATTTCAAATTAATTGTTTCATGAATAAATTATTCCACAAATCCACTAGTTAGATCATTTTAGCCTCGCTCTTCTTATTCTCGAAGGACTCGAACCTGCGACGTTCTGCTTGTAAGTCAGATGCTCTACCAACTGAGCTAAGTTGAAAATAACAGCGATTTAGCGGCTATATCCAGCCATAATATTCACGGATTTCAAATTTGAAAAAAAATACACATACGGTAAAAACGGTAGAAGTTTTTATCAGAGTGTTAGATACCATCAACGCCGAGCGTTGTGGAACGAGCCGTTTGCTGATGTTGATATAACTCGTGGCCCAATCCATTTGTATATGTTACTTTTGTGTTCATGCTATTGTACATATGCCTAATAACAAATACAATAAAATATTATTAAACTAAACTAAACTAGCCTGGCAAAGACGCGGCGTCGTCAAGCGTAATCTAATGTTTGACATTCCGGATGTACGGTACGGGTGTGTACGGGGATTAGGAAAAACCGCCGCTTACACCCTGACAAATATTAAATACTTCTCACTGTCGCACTTGGATTTCGTATGTTAGGATACACTGGAGCAGTGTTCACGAAAGACCCTGAAAATTCACAGGACAGTCGGTCTGGTAAACATGATTTTTTTACAGGACCGGATATCGACATGTTGGTGTATTGTTTTTGTGTATTGCTAAATATCGGATTATCCGTTACTACGTCCATGAGAAAGATCAGATGAGATCAATAATTACCTTGTTGGCGCCAGTGAAATTCGCCAATTGAAGATTTTTAGCACAAGAATTTACATTTTGTCGCATTTTGCGCC
This sequence comes from Mercenaria mercenaria, assembly GCF_021730395.1. Lineage (NCBI taxonomy): Eukaryota > Metazoa > Mollusca > Bivalvia > Venerida > Veneridae > Mercenaria > Mercenaria mercenaria. The sequence continues at coordinate 39,323,288 of NC_069368.1, forward strand.
ATTGGCGACCGACAGTGGGAACCCTGTTAAAATGGCTCTTCTATATTATAGCTTACCAGACCAAGTTCTTTTTAATAAATTTGATATCTGATCTTTAAGGACTATGCTATATCGACAATGCAAAATTCGTATGTAAAACTGAGATTGTCGTAACAAGTGAGAAATGCACGGGGATCAAAAAGAAACTAATAATTATAAGAAAATATATCTCCGAATAAATTATAAAGTATCAATGACACTCAAAAACATGTCCCAACAGTGCACTAGAAGAAAATGCATAGAAATTTTCGGGGTAAGTATTTGGTACCGTAAGTCTCTCATATATATACAATATATATTCTTCAATGAAGGATATGTCAGTGTAAATGAGCTGAGCGTTAGCTTTCTAAGAAAACTCTGTTAAACTATGTTACACGAATCACACGTGCACCGCTCTTTTACAAAAATGTGCCCGCCATGTTTTCTTCAGTGAACGAAATAAAAGGATTATTTTACCTTATATTTCCTTATTGTAGAGTACGATTGACTTTCTAATCTAAATAAATCATCACTTTTTTATAACATCCCACTGTCCGATCTTTCTGATCACTTAACGATCACTCACAATTACAAAATAAAACCAACGTGTCATCAAAATTATCACTTTACACAGCTTCATGGACATCACGGCCTACTAACATTAAATTTGTAATCATGCGCCAACTAAACAAATGATGAAAGATCGGTACTTTTTCAAAGACATGTTTTATTTCCTGTAATTTTCTGATATTCTAACCTTCAAACAACCGAATTGTATGCACAGAAATAACGAAACATTTATGCAATATAGCTTTTAGTATAAATTTTGGATCTATCTTTTTCCAGCCCAACAACAGACATGTATATGTCACAAACCCTGTCTGTCCTCGAAATCAGTGTCAAAGGTTACTAGAACATAAATACAATAAATAAACAACCGCTTACTATGTTCTTGTAAGTCTTGTAAGATGAAACGGCTCGTGTTTATACATTCATATATCTTCCGTATCGGGAACATTGACAATCACAAGTCGATCCTTACCATGAACATGAAAACAGTTACTTTTATGCCTTTGTTTACATTTCAAAAGTAACTATTCACATATACGTTCAAGAACGTAAATTTCGTGCTTTCCGACCCACATGGTGTGTAAACTTCAGTATTTAAAAGTATGGTGTATTCGGCAAACCATTTGTAACTTCCGACGTGGTAAATGTCTTTGTCAGTTATGTTTACGAAATTTAATTGAATATTTATGTTTTATACTTGCAAAAGAAAAACTTGATGATCATGGCCGCTGGCTTCGAATTCCTCGCCCATCACCGACGTGGGATCAAAAACCCACTTGAGGTGTGAAACTTTTCACGTAAGGAAGCCATCCAACTGAGGTTAGTGTCTCGATCTAGGTACTAGTCTGAGCCTCAAAAAATGTCTGGAGGGACCCCTGGAGCCTTTCACCACCAACAAAACCTGGGAAAAGTTCATTGTGTGGTTTCGGTGTTACTCACAATCAAACAAAATAAACATTGTTCCTGTTTTTGTTTGTTTGTTTTATATAAATGAATATGCAAAAAGGGTTTGTTTGTTTCAGTGTAACGTCAAAATATAATATTACAATTATATATCAACAGGGAACGCCACATGCATTATTTGTTCACGGGGGGTTATGCTTTAATCTTACAGGTAAAACAAATATATTCCTTTATTGTATAAACGGTAAAGGTAAATATATATGTATATGTGTGTGTACTCGTGGAATTAAATGTTAAGTGTAAAAAGTATATATTCACAGTTCAAATCATCCATGCTAAATAATACGTACGATATGTTTGCTTTCTCACTGTCTAACATGTTCGAAATGATTTATTCGATTTTTATCATAGAGTTCTAGTTTATTTTTCACCTTAAAGCAAACGTGTTCAATATAATTTTAAACAAACTCTGAAGTTTAGTAGGTTGTAGTATTCTCTAGGTCAATGGTATTTTTATTACCTTCTGTAGTCAGTCATTATCTATTGTAAAAAAAACTCTTTTTAACCAAAGTGGAAAAATTCAGGTACTTGAAAATGCAGCTTTCTAAAGTTAGAATTCTCGATGTCTTTTGTCAGACATACCTTGTAAATAAATAATATTATTACAAAATTAATACTGCTATTTCTTTTGTTGCACTTTGCGGACTTATGATAAAGTTATTTATGTGCATCTGTTCACAACGAAGCACTGACCCTGAGGACTATGTATGGGAACATATAAGAGTGAACTAAGTGTAGACTGAAAAAGGGCAATATTTATTTTGCCGAACAATACCTTAACAAATATATATTTTCACATATCTGGGCGAAAAATACCGCTTAACAAATATATATTTTCACATATCTGGGCGAAAAATACCGCCATTGCAAAACAATACATTAAAAAAATATATTTTTTTTCACTTGTCTGGGCAGAAAATACCGCTGAAAAATACCTTAACAAATTTATATTTTCACATATCTGGGTGAAACATACCGTCCTTAACAAATAGGTATGTTCTCATATCTGAATGGAGTTACAGTCCAATACCATAACAAATATATATATTCACATATTAGGGCGGATATAACCGCCGAAAGCATATCAAGAAATGTAGATGAATTTGCATATTAAGAGAAATCTTTCAAAATTAGAAAATTGTCACTTGAAAGAGGAGGCGGAATGGCATGTGGTGGTAAGATAAAACCAGAAATTAGCCAACATAAAATTAAAGAAAGAAGCGTGCTATTCACTCTTGAATGGTGACGAAGAAGGAAGATGCTGTTTCACGATTGGTTCAACGGTATAAAAGGAATTCATTGATTGGCTTTTACCGTAGTATATAAATTAACATATTTCAGAATAGGACCGATTTGCTCCAAATGTACAACAATGACATAAATAATTTTATCTACCTATAAAATTCATATATATATGAGCAGTACAATTCCTGTAAATGCGCACTACGTAAGCGCTCAGGCCCCTCTCGCACACCATACCTATAGTTTGGACTTCTTTAATGTGTAAAGGCATGTGCACAAAAATGACAAATTTTGCAAACACCTGGTAAATTGTAATGTGTTTTTTAGAAAAGTAATAAACGGAAATAGAAAAATAGCTCTCAGCTCATTTACACGGATAGTTTAGCTTCATTATGTATGTTATAGTTTTTCGCAGTTATGCACGATAACATAGAATACTTACCCCGAAAATTGTGACACGAACATACTGATAACTTTTCCCACTTTACTTTATAAATTAAAGTAAGAGTTCACCACTTCATGGTTTTGATGTATTGTCACATTGGAATAACGTTTGTTTTACAGTAACTTCGAAATTAATCAGAAATAATATCATGTACCCCACCCACCTAATTCATAATTTCAAAATAGCATAGGCCTTAAAACTGGTATTTATATACATAGTCTATATGGACAGGGAATCATTACACAAATTACATCCCTTAAGTTTATTTCCACATATTATAATTGAAACAGATTTCAGACATTAAGTTTTCATGCTGTAAAATGTCTCCCTGTACTTGGATTCAGTGTTGTTGTATTTTCTGGTCCTTTGGGACCATGGAGTCCATTCAACATATGTGTAATAGAGTCCCGCTTAAGCCGTTGCTAGGTGGCGTGAGAACTGTTTCACATTTCATTACCTCTCGTGAACAGACTCAGTCAAAACGAGTCTGCTGTTATTCTTTTTGGTTGCATTCTTTGCTTCCAAAGGATCTTTTTACCGATTTTATTCATATTCGTTAGCTATATCATCGCTGTCTTTTCTCCCACAAGTCTATTGTTTGCACCGAGTCACGTTGATGTTGACATATAAAGAGAAAGATGACCTCGGAATTTCTGGAATTTCCCGTCTGGTTCCCGCGTACATAAATCGAGTACCATCCACGATTTGTACGCATCCAATGATAGCGCGCGTTCTTAGAATTGTCGTGACATCGTGAGGGGTTTCCACTGTTTCTATTTTAAGTACCAATGAAACAAGCGCTTACTAAAATATAGTTTGACATCAATTTCTCGGGATTCCATGACAATTTAATGATGATATTCAAACTTTCACGGAAACGTGGAGGACTTTCTTCTTATTTTATCATATTGACCTGCAATTTTTATCGGACACTCGGTCCTGTGAACTTGATATATCACGGCGGACCGGATCAAAATTTACCGGATATGTCCGACAGTCCGACGGCTTTCGCGACCTCTGCTGGAGCATAGTCACATATGAAAACTATGTACAAGGTCGTTCTCATGAGCAAACAGTGAAAGATAAAAGCGATAAAAGATGATGAAAACCCTGTATGGCTCTATTTGCGATGGGCGACAAGCCCGACCTTGAAGGCGTCCAAGGTTTGGGCTGTGACGACTTGCTCTGGCAGCTGGTTCCACAGGCGAATGCTAGCTGGGAAGAAGGAGTGTTGATATCCTGCTGTCCGGCAGAATGGTAGCATATATTTCATTGTTCGGCCACGGATTGTATTTTTTGTAAGTGCCGATTGGTGAAGGTACTGTCCACCAGGGATGTCTATGAGGCCATGGATGATCCTGTACATCATCACCAGTCTGTTACTGGTTCTTCTCTGCTGTAGAGAGTCCCAGCCTTGACTACCTATCATCTGGCTGATGCTGCTGGTGGTTTTGTAGTCACCCATCACGAATCTGTCTGCTCTTTGCTGGACTGCCTCCAGTTGCTGGATGTTCCTGCTTGTGTGGGGGTCCCATGCGGTTGAGGTGTATTCAATGATGGGTCTGACCAGACTGGTGTAGCATTGGGCCTTTGTTTCCCTTTGGCATCTGGATACGTTCCGTTGGAGAAAACCGAGTGTGTTGTTGGCCTTCTAGGTGATTATGACTCCAAGGTATTTGCCGGATGTCACTTCAGCTAGGTCGTGGCCATGGATGGAGTATTTGGCTCTGATTGGGTTATGTTTCCTAGTAATCCTGACAACTTCACACTTGGAGGGGTTAAATGACATTTGCCAGTCCTTCTCCCACTGTTGCAGACGTTCAAGGTCATCCTGTAGTGCAGAAGCATCCTGCTCTGTGATTATCTTGTATAGGAGACTGTTGTCTGCAAAAAGGCGGGACGTTGACGACACTTTCTGTGGTAGGTCGTTGATGTATAGAAGGGATAGCAAAGGACCAAGGACAGTACCTTGTGGGACACCGGAAGTCACAGGTGCGGAAGATGATGAATGTCCCTTGACAATGACCTTTTGGCTGTGGTTTGAGAGAAAACTCAAAATCCACTTGTAGGTGTTCCTGTTGATACCGTAGTGGTCGAGTTTCAATAGGAGTCACTTGTGGGGTACCTTGTCGAAGGCCTTGGAGAAGTCCAGGAGGATCGCATCTAATTTTTTTGGCAGTGGCTAGGATTACGGTATGGTAATTCTAGCCTCCGATTCTAGGATTATGGAAGTTCCATATTCCTAGACAACCCTATGAAGATAGGCTAGGGTTACGGAAGTATTTATAAGGCATCACAGGCCTCGACCTTAACTTTTTTCAGCAGTTGCCAGCAGGTCCACCAACTGCTAAGATCTAGTAGACCTGCTCAGACTTTAGTGGACCTCGAATTCTGTCACATAAATTGTGACGTTGTAGACGTCATAACTTCATATGACTCAAAGAAACAGGACTTATTTCTTAAATAATTAAAAATGGAAAAACTGTAGCAATCTGATATCCCGAAAAATAATTATTTTGAAAAGTGTCCCAAAATATGGACACAATAATCATCATCCATCCGACCCGTGTTGAAAGCGGAAAAAAACAACATTATTAACAATTATCGGTTGATAAACTAAGTAATTGGCCTTGTTTTCATCATCAATTAACACCCCCTCAAAGAGCTTAAAGAAGTGTGTCGGTTATTATGGCATCTGAAGTGGAGATCAAAGCGGTATAGTTGCACGAGATTGTCATGGTTTCGCGCCATATGACACATCACTATCTGATTGTACTTTCTCGGTTCCTTAAATTGTGGAGAAGAAATCAATAAAAAAGTTTTTCTTTAAGTTTTCAAAAGCAAATGTGCAATATCCCGAATAAACTGACATGTAAATGTGTCAAACCGTAAACGAATCGATGATAGTGGATATCCTTACTCTGTGACCTATTTGCCCTCAAGGAATTTATTATTGTTTGAGAAGAATATCTAACAAAGTGTTGTGTCAAAAAATACATGTACAAAGATTCATTTAAAACTTATTAAAAACCGCAATGACATCATACTGCTTTATTTTAAAACCACATTTCTATTTACGTTCACGAGGTCACGTAACCTATTGTGCCGCACTAACAGAAATCTGTTTGCCAAAAATCGTTTTACTCCATGTATTTAAATGGCTGCCGCTTTTTCATTATTTAAGATTTTTATGTCTCCCACCACACAGTGGTGTGGGAGACATATTGATTTACTCCAGTCTGTGTGTAGTGTCTGACCAAAGCTGTCCGCACTCTAGCGAACATTTCTCATCCGATTTTCACAAACTTGAACAAAATGTGTTTGACCATAAGACCTCGGCCAAGTTCGATAACTACCAAATCGGTCCAGGCGTCTTGGAGTTATGGCCCTTGAATTACCAAAAATCGGTCTTTTTACTCTTGTCCACACTCTAATTAGAATATTTCTCATCCAATCTTCACCAAACTTAAACAAAAGGTGTTTGACCATGAGACCTCGGCCAAGTTTGATAACTAGCCAAATCGGTCCAGGCATTTTGGAGTTGCGGCCCTTGAATTATCGAAAAATTTGCCTTTTTACTCATGTCCGCACTCTTAATCAAACATTTCTCATCCGATCTTCACCAAACTTGAACAAAATGTGTTTGACCATGAGGCCTCGGCCAAGTTCGATAACTAGCCAAATCAGTCCAGGCATTTTTGAGTTACGGCCCTTGAATTATCGAAAAATCGACCCTTTTACTCTTGTCCGCACTCTAAGTCGAACATTTCTCATCCGATCTTCACCAAACTTGAACAAAATGTGTTTGGCCATAAGACCTTACCCAAGTTCGATAACTAGCCAAATCCGTCCAGGCACTTTTGATTTATGGCCTTTGAATTACTGATTGGATCCACTCATCCAGACCAACTAATTGGATCCACTCGTCTAAAACATCTAGAGAAACTAACATCTTTCATAGGGGCAGTTGTGGGAGACATGCGCTTTTCTCAAAAGCATCTCTAGTTTAATTGTGTTTTTAGCTCATCTGATTTTTTGAAAAAAAAATGATGAGTTATTGTCATCACTTGATTGGCATCAGCGTCGGCGTTGCCTGGTTAAGTTTTATGTTTAGGTCAGCTTTTCTCCTAAACTATCAAAGCTATTGCTTTGAAACTTGCAACACTTGTTCACCATCATAAGCTGACCCTGTACAGCAAGAAACATAACTCAGTCCTACTTTTTGCAAGATTTATGGCCCCTTTTGTACTTAGAATATATCAGATTTCTTGGTTAAGTTTTATGTTTAGGTCAACTTTTCTCCAAAACTATCAAAGCTATTGCTTTGAAACTTGCAACACGTGTTCACCATCATAAGCTGACCCTGTACATCAAGAAATATAACACCATCCTGCTTTTTGCAAGAATTATTGCCCTTTTTGAACTTAGAAAATCAGTTTTCTTGGTTAAGTTTCATGTTTAGGTCAGCTTTTCTCCTAAACCATCAAAGCTATTGCTTTAAAACTTGCAACACTTGTTCACCATCATAAGCTGACCATGTAAAGCAAGAAACATAACTCCATCCTGCTTTTTGCAAGATTTATGGCCCCTTTTGGACTTAGAAAATATCAGATTTTTTGGTTAAGTTTTATGTTTAGGTCAACGTTTTCTCTTAAACTATCAAAGCTATTGCTTTGAAACTTACAACACTTGTTCACCATCATAAGCTGACCCTGTACATAAAGAAACATAACTCCATCCTGCTTTTTGCAATAATTATTGCCCCTTTTGGACTTAGAAAATCAGTTTTCTTGGTTGAGTATTATGTTTAAGTCAGCTTTTCTCATAAACTATCAAAGCTATTGCTTTAAAACTTGCAACAATTTTTCACCATTATAAGCGGACGCTGTACATCAAGAAACATATCTCTATCCTGCTTTTTGCAAGAATGATGGACCTTTTTAGACTTAGAAAATCATAGGTAGGACAATATTTCTATTATACCAAAAAATCAGATGAGCGTTGGCACCAGCAAGGGGGTGCTCTTGTTTGTACTTTCTGGTCAAAAGTCTGAATTTTATTACAATAGTATGTATCGTTTATTTACTTTAAGAAAGAAATAAATAATCAAGATCACGCTGTTCGAAATTTTACAAATCATTATATGAAAATTTGATCGTTTTTAAAGAATTTTGCCTACATTTCTGTCGATATCTTATTAAAATTGTTATAGAATTCAAACTGTATTAGTTCTCAAGCGGTGTTGAATATTTAAAGCGATTATATTAAAAAATGAATGCACTTCGCGTTTTTAGCTCGACTATTCATAGAATAGTGAGCTATTGCACTCGCCCATGCGTCGGCGTCCGCGTCCCGATTTTGGTTAAGGTTTTGTATGTAAGCTGGTATCTCAGTAACCACTTGTGGGAATGGATTGAAACTTCACACACTTATTCACTGTGACAAACTGACTTACATTGCACAGGTTCCATAACTCTATTTTGCTTTTTTACAAAATTATGCCCCTTTTTCGACTTAGAAATTTTTGGTTAAGGTTTTGTATGCAAGCTGGTATCTCAGTACTTACTAATGGGAATGGATTGAAACTTCACATACTTGTTCACTATCATGATCTGACATGCACTAAGCAAGTCCCATAACTCTACTCTCTTTTTTTTTCAAAATTATGCCCCTTTTTCGACTTAGCAGTTTGTGGTTAAATTTTTGTATGTAATCTGATATCTCAGTATCCACTAATTGGAATGAATTGAAACTTCACACACTTGTTCACTGTCATGATCTAACATGCACTGTGAAGGTCCCATAACTCTACTTGGCATTTTTACAAAATTATGCCCCTTTGACTTAGCAGTTTTTTGTTAAGTTTTTGTATGTAAGCTGGTATCTCAGTATCCACAAATTGGAAAGGATTGAAACTTCACACACTTGTTCACTGTCATGATATGACATGCAGTACAGAGGTTCAATACCTCTACTTTGCATTTTACAAAATTATGCCCCTTTTTCAACTTTTGTATTCATTCAATTGACAAGGCTGTTGAATAGTCGAGCGTTGCTGTCCTCCGACAGCTCTTGTTAGCTCACCTGTCACATAGTGACAAGGTGAGCTTTTGTGATCACCCTTCGTTCGTCGTCAGTCCATCCATCAGTCCGTCCGTCAACAATTTCTTGTCTGCACGATAGTGGTTTCATTTATGATTTTATTTTAACCAAACTTGCACACAACTTGTATCACCATAAGATCTCGATTCCTTTCTTGAACTGGCCAGATCCCATTATGGGTTCCAGAGTTATGGCCCCTGAAAGGGCCAAAATTAGCTATTTTGACCTTGTCTGCACAGTAGCAGCTTTATTTATGATTTGATTTTTACCAAACTTACACACAACTTGTATCACTGTAAGATCTTGGTTTTTTAGCTCACCTGTCACATAGTGACAAGGTGAGTTTTTGTGATCATGCAGCGTCCGTCGTCCATCTGTCCGTCCATCCGTAAACTTTTGCTTGTGACCACTCTAGAGGTCACATTTTTTGTGGGATCTTTATGAAAGTTGGTCAGAATGTTCATCTTGATGATATCTAGGTCAAGTTCGAAACTGGGTCACGTGCCTTCGAAAACTCGGTCAGTAGGTCTAAAAATAGAAAAACCTTGTGACCTCTCTAGAGGCCATATATTTCACAAGATCTTCATGAAAATTGGTCAGAATGTTCACCTTGATGATATCTAGGTCAAGTTCAAAACTGGGTCACGTGCCTTCAAAAACTAGGTCAGTAGGTCTAAAAATAGAAAAACCTTGTGACCTCTCTAGAGGCCATATATTTCACAAGATCTTCATGAAAATTGGTCAGGACCTTCACCTTGATGATATCTAGGTCAAGTTTGAAACTGGATCAGGTGCCTTCAAAAACTAAGTCAGTAGGTCAAATAATAGAAAAACCTTGTGACCTCTCTAAAGGCCATATTTTTCATGGGATCTGTATGGAAATTGGTCAGAATGTTCACCTTGATGATATCTAGGTCAAGTTGAAAGTGGGTCATGTGCCGTCAAAAACTAGGTCAGTAGGTCAGATAATAGAAAAACTTTGCGACCTCTTTAAAGGCCATATTTTTCATGGGATCTGTAGGAAAGTTGGTCTGAATGTTCATCTTGATGATATCTAGGTCAAGTTCGAAACACGGTCATGTGCGGTCAAAAACTAGGTCAGTAGATCTAAAAATAGAAAAACCTTGTGACCTCTCTAGAGGCCATACTTGTGAATGGATCTCCATAAAAATTGGTCAGAATGTTCATCTTGATGATGTCTAGGTCAAGTTCGAAAGTGGGTTACGTGCCATCAAAAAGTAGGTCAGTAGGTCAAATAATGAAAAAACGTTGTGACCTTTCTAGAGGCCATATTTTTCATGGGATCTGTATGAAAGTTGGTCTGAATGTTTATCTTGATGATATATAGGTCAAGTTTGAAACTGGGTCAAATGCGATCAAAACCTAGGTCAGTAGGTCTTGAAATAGAAAAACCTTGTGACCTCTCTAGAGGCCATACCCTTGAATGGATCTTCATGAAAATTGGTCAGAATGTTCACCTTGATGATATCTAGGTCAAGTTTGAAACTGGGTCACATGCCTTAAAAAACTAGGTCAGTAGGTCAAATAATAAAAAAACCTTGTGACCTCTCTAGAGGCCATACTTTTCACGGGATCTGTATGAAAGTTGGTCTGAATGTTCATCTTGATGATATCTAGATCAAGTTTGAAACTGGGTCAACTGCGGTCAAAAACTAGGTCAGTATGTCTAAAATTATTAAAATCTTTTGACCTCTCTAGAGGCCATATTTTTCCATGGATCTTTATGAAAATTGATCTGATTGTTCACCTTGATGATATCTAGGTCAGTTTTGAAACTGGGTCACGTGCGGTCAAAAACTAGGCCAGTAGGTATAAAAATAGAAAAACCTTGTGATCTCTCTAGAGGCCATATTTTTCATGAGATCTTCATGAAAATTAGTGAGAATGTTCACCTTGATGATATCTAGATAAAATTCAAAACAGGGTCACGTACCTTCGAAAACTAGGTCAATAGGTCAAATAATAGAAAAACCTTGTGACCTCTCTAGAGACCATATTTTTCAATGGATCTTCATATAAATTGGTCAGAATTTTTATCTTGATAATATCTAGGTCAGGTTCAAAACTGGGTCACATGAGCTCAAAAACTAGGTCACTATGTCAAATGATAGAAAAAAACGACGTCATACTCAAAACTGGGTCATGTGGGAAGAGGTGAGCGATTCAGGACCATCATGGTCCTCTTGTTTCTTGAACTAGCCAGATCCCATTATGGGTTCCAGAGTTATGGCCCCTGAAAGGCCCAAAATTAGCTATTTTGACCTTCTCTGCACAATAGCAGCTTTATTTATGATTTGATTTTTACCAAACTTGCACACAACTTGTATCACCATAAGATCTTGGTTCCTTTCTTGAACTGGCCAGATTCCATTATGGGTTCCAGAGTTATGGCCCCTGAAAGGGCCAAAATTAGCTATTTTGACCTTGTCTGCACAATAGCAGCTTCATTTATGATTTGAATTTAATCAAACTTGCACAAAACTTGTGTCACCATAAGATCTCGGTTCCTTTCTTTAACCTACCAGATCCCTAAATTTGTTCCTGAGTTATGGCCCCTGAAATGGCCAAAATTAGCTATTTTGACCTTGTCTGCACAATAGCAGCTTCATTTATGATTTGATTTTAACCAGACTTGCACCCAACTTGTATCACCATAAGATCTCGATTCCTTTTTATACGCTTGAAGGGACGTATTATGTGTTGCCTCGGTGTCCGTCTCTGTCTGTCTGTTGGTTAGCAAAATCCCTTCTGCTCTGTAACTCTTGAAACCCTTGAAGGATTTCAAAGAAACCTGACACAAATGTTCACCTCATCGAAACGACATGCAGAGCGCATGTTTCGGATGGCTCACTTCAAGGTCAATGTCACACTTAGGGGTCAAAGGTCATATGACTTTGTTTTGTGTGAACGCACCAGTCAGCATGTGCAGTTGTGTACCTGGGATTTCGCGTCCAGATTCATTCAGTCTTGTAGGAGTTATGGCCCCAGACTTAGTTAAAAATTGGTCATTTGAATGTTGTGTCATGCGTAGCTCCAAAAGTATTTGTCCTAGAGTCACCAAAGTTTAAAGGAATGTTGGTCAGCATGTGCAGTTGTGCACCTGGGGTTTTGCCTTCGGATTCATTCAGTATTGTAGGAGTTATGTTCCCTGACCTAGGAAAAAATTTGTGTCCTTTGTCATGTAGTGGGGGCATCTGTGTCCCATGGACACATTTCTAGTTTCTTTTTGTTTTTAGCTCGACTATTCGAAGAATAGTCTAGCTATTCTACTCACCCTTGCGTCGGCGGCGGCATCACGCCTTGGTTAAGTTTTTGCATGCAAGTACTTACAGCTATCATTTAAAGGCATATAGCTTTGAAACTTATTTTTTCTTTTTCTAGGTCAATTACCAACCTCTCTGGGTCAAGTCCCATAACTCTGACATGTATTTTGAGCAAATTATGCCCACTGTTGGACTTAGAAAATTCTGGTTAAAGTTTTACATGCAAGTTACTATCTCCAAAACTAATGCAGATATTGAATAGAAACTTCACATGTGTCTTCGGGGTTATAAAACTAGTTGATAGCAGCAAGTCCCATAACTCTGACCTTCATTTTGGCCAAATTATGCCCCCTTTTGGACTTAGAAAATTCTGGTTAAAGTTTTACATGCAAGTTACTATCTCCAAAACTAATGCAGATATTGAATTGAAACTTCACATGTGCCTTCGGGATTATAAAACTAGTTGATAGCTGCAAGTCCCATAACTCTGATATGCATTTTGGTCAAATTATGTCTCCTTTTGAACTTAAAACTCTTTTGATATTTAACCTTTTTGGGTAATACTTTCCTGCTTCTGGGACAATATTTCGAATAGTCGAGCTTGGCTGTCTTACGGACAGCTCTTGTTGGTTAAAGCAATGGTACTCAGGTGAGCGATATAGGGCCATCATGGCACTCTTGTTTGTATAGTGCCGATAAACAAAAGTAACGGCGATGTAAATTAGGTATTACGATAGGGCGCACATGCTTGTGGAATGGAAAATTACCAGCATGACGTTTTGATATCTTTACGATTTGCGGGTAAATTCCAGTCAATTCAGGTAATTTTGCCTGATGTAATTTCTGAATTTGGTAAAGTTACGGCGTAAAAACCACTTGCCCGATCGGTCGAGTAGTCCATTCGTCCTATCCTGACTTTAACTTGGCAGTGCTAATAACTTTAGAATGCCATACTTAAGGCAAAATCAACTTTCATTTTGTGAATTCGCCGATTTGGGTATGAGTTTTTCCCTTGAGTTTTATTTTATTTGCAGACCGTGAAAATTAGTTGACCGTCGGACTACCCAACTTTTGATAGTTAGTGGACCTGCCGATATTTTGGTTGTGTCGGTCCAACGGTCCACCGCTAAGGTCGAAGCCTGCATCAAACACTTACGAAATGGTCAAAAAGCTGCGAACATGCCGCGAACATACCTATTCGCAGGAAGTATTCGCGGGATAATCACTGCTACCGCGATCATGCCGCGATTGGTCAGATACTAGTTTGCGGGATATTCGCAGGAAGACCAATGATCGCGGCATGTTCGCGAGAAGAACTTAGAAGATTATAATCTTTTGGTAAACTGTTAATGAAGAGCTTTTATAAGAGCAGGTAATTGTAGATCAATTAATTTGTAACATTATCTGTAAGGTCACAGTATGAGTCTGATAAGTTAATTACAACCAGATATTCTGGACATGTTTAGAAGGAAATCTGTGTGCATTACAGACAGTTTTCATGAGTGATTCTTAGAGGCTGATAGGAATATATACTTTTTGTGGTAAGTCAGAAAATTTATGTTTAATATCTATACTCATATATCTCAGTAAACATAGGAATTTTGAAAATGAAATAGATATGCTTAATCTTTTGCAGAGCTGTAACAGATTGTCTAAAAGTCAAATATAAAACTAGCTTATTTTGACAATTTCTAAGCTTCATAAGTCTGATAATTAACAATCGTCATGTAAAACTATGACAGATGTTGTAGGATACATGTAACTTTAAGCAGTGGGAAGAAAACTTGGATGAATGAATACATGCACTCAGACTGTTATTGAATGACAAGTAACAGTTAAAATTCAAACTATTTTATCATTAAAACTTTGTTTAAAATGCTCCAAAATGATATCAAAAAGTTCAGACATTGACAATTGGAATTTGTTACAACCTCAGTGTTCAAGTTTATTCAATAAATATTTATATCCCTGATTCTACTAATTTATTTGTTTTTGCACTTTTTCTGTACATGCTTTTTTGTACACAATTTCTGTAGAGATGGTTTTCAGTTAGTTCGCGGCATGTTCGCAGCAACTAGTTCGCGGGATGATTGCAGCAACTTGTTCATGGGAAGTTCACAGCTACTTGTTCACAGGAAGTTCGCGGCAAAACTAATTTGCATGTGAGAAGTGAACAACAAACTAACATCCCGCGAACAACTGACCAAACGCCGGCTGTCAATCAAACCAATAAATCGATAGGCGATCAACCAGTCAATGTGCTTGATTCGACGCACACCTCTAGACGGTGTTAATGTAAATATTACCCTCGACATTGCGATCTCGACACCGTTAAAAATGACTGATAAATTCCTTTTGAAAATGATTATATATACAGTAAAATTTATTAAAAATGGTAAAAAGGTGTCAGTGGGGACTTTGCAAGTCCGATAAGCGCTTCCCAGAACGCCTAGATTATGCCTTTTCCAAAACCTAAGTAAAGTTTTGAGAAGTGTCTTTGCTGGATTAAGACTTTGGACGTCCTCACAGACAATTGAAAGTGATAAAATCGACGGAAACTACCACATATTTATAAATACAATGGTATTAATATATTTAGCTTTCACTTAATTCACATTTGACCAGGGCGCCGTGCGATAAATTTAGTCTAAATTTGGCATCGTAGGTGGCTACGGGGTATGTGTTCACATTAAATACGAGCATCGTGCCATATTTTTTTTTTTTTTTTTTTTTTTGTACATGCCGGGAGAAATTCTTACACATACTGCGCGGAGATTATACGAAAATCGTGCAATTTCAGTGCAGTTGCCTTGCAGTCACCGCAAGCTTCCAACGGAAATCTTATGTGCTGAAGATGACCAATATATATAACCATCTGAAAAATGTTATGCCATATAAAGGCCGCTGCACGGAAATTATGTGGCCGCTGTAGAGTTCCCGCGTGATGATTGCTCAATATCCATGCGATTTCATTCGGTACTGCAGCAAGCAGGAACTTTGTGGCCCAGTGAGTGCCGTGCGAAGGTCTCGTGTCTACAATCTCCGTACGATTTCTTTTAGGCACTTTGTCCCCGTGCGGAGATTGTGCAATGTGACTTACGACATGTCTACGGTCTACAGCCTACCGGCTTTCGATTAGTTCAAATATGTATAACTTTTCACTAAACAAAGTCGTAGAGGCTGCGGAGCCCGTACGAAATCGCACGGAGAAGGGCTATTTATACCTAAAATGTAAATGTATCATTATCCTTCAATACACTTTTTCCAGCTTTACACACAGGGCATAAGTACTGATAGAGTACAAGTCAAAACAAGAGCTGTCGGAGGACAGCAACGCTTGACTATTTAACAGCCTTGTCGCTTGAATGAATAAGAAAGTCGAAAAAGGGGCATAATTTAGTAAAAAAGTAAAATAGGGTTATGGAACCTGCAAAGTGCTTATCAGCTCATGACAGTGGACAAGTGTATGAAGTTTCAATCCATTCCCATTAGTGGGTACTGAGATACCAGCTTACATATAAGAATTTAACCCAAAAACTCCTAAGTTGAAAAAGGGGCATAATTTTGTAAAATGCAAAGTTGAGTTATTGATCCTTTGCACTGCATGTCATATCATGACAGTGAACTAGTGTGTGAAGTTTCAATCCTTTCCCATTAGTGGATACTGAGATACCAGCTTACATACAAAAACTTAACCAAAAATTTCTATGTTGAAAAAGGGGCATAATTTTGTAAAAAAGCAAAATAAAGTTATGGGACCTGCTTTGTGCATGTCAGATCATGACAGTGAACAAGTGTGTGAAGTTTCAATCCATTCCCATTAGTGAGTACTGAGATACCAGCTTACATACAAAACCTTAACCAAAAAATTCTAAGTCGAAAAAGGGGCATAATTTTGTAAAAAAGCAAAATAGAGTTATGGAACCTGTGCATTGTAAGTCAGTTTATCACAGTAAATAAGTGTGTGAAGTTTCAATCCATTCCCACAAGTGGTTACTGAGATACCAGCTTACATACAAAACCTTAACCAAAAATTTCTAAATCAAAAAAGGGGCATAATTTTGTAAAAAAGCAAAACAGAGTTATGGAACCTGTGCAATGTAAGTCAGTTTATCACAGTGAATAAGTGTGTGAAGTTTCAATCCATTCCCACAAGTGGTTGCTGAGATACCTGAGCTTACATACAAAAACTTAACCAAATCGGGACGCGGACACCGACGCGGACGCCGACGCATGGGCGAGTCCAGTAGCTCTACTATTCTATGAATAGTCGAGCTAAAAAATACTAAGAAAATATCAAACTGAATGATAAACAAATATTTTTATAATAATAAAAACACGCATAAACTCAGTGATTTATTTAAGAAGCAACACATAATTTTCAACAATAAATATCATCAGTAATTGTCGTCGTGTAGCCTTCTTCTGTCCTCTTTTGTCTTCTGAATATACATGCTTTCTCAACTGATTCCGTCCCCGAATGTCGGAAAATCCCAAAACTATCAATGTAAGACTCCTAACAGTACTTTCTCAAAATTCATCTAAATGTTTTAAGACACATAATAAGACAGAAATTTCTTGCCAATCTCTCAGAAATATTGCGTAAAGTAGCAGCAGCAGCCATTATCGATCTAAATGTCGGAGGTCTAGTATTTTGTGGTACCACATGACCTGTAGGCGGAGCCTGGTGTCTGGTCAATAAAACCAATTGTATCAAAAGTGTTCGCCGGATATTCGCGGCATGATCGCAGCAAGTGTTCGCGGCAAACTATAATATTTCCGTAAGGGTAACATATGTTGATACATGCATAAATAATGTTGTAAACTTACGTATTTTACTTAAAATAGTGATTTTACAGGGCTTTTGCAGATTTCGTAGTATTAGCAACCACCATGCCACCGCAAATCAGGGGAGATAATTTCTCACTTTTTTCCGGAAATCTGACCTCACTGTAGGGCCAATAGAAACGCGCTTATTCTGGAAAATTACGGCATTTCCCAAACTGAACAGGTGCCCGATTCTTTAGTCTAAAGATAGAACATTATGTATATAATGTGTTTTGCATAGAATGTTTGGGAAATCCTAGAAAAAAAGCTGAAGAAAAAATTAATTCCCAGATTTTTAGATCAAAAATGCCATATACGCTGATCAAACTGGTATTTTTATGTAGGAAAATGATCCTTTTACTAATGAGTGCGCTTAATACTGTTATAATTAAGCGTACATATACGTATTTTATCATTTTTCAGACCGAGTAATTTTTGCTACGGGAGGTAATCCACCATTCCGCGATGATAACTTGTAAGGTGCCCGTTATATTTTGGCCTAATTTTTTTGGTAATTATCCCTGCAGATGTACATTTATGTTACCAGTTTAATGCATTCTATCTGTCTGAGTGTGCAAATGGATTCTGTTGGTGATATTCGAGAACAGAACCACCAGAAATCTTGTTCATTTTTCACGGGCGTTTTGCACCCTAATTTACTCGAACCTAACTGTATACGCCAGTTCGGTAGGTTCATTGATATGACGAATTACAGTTTTCATAGTGTTTGATGTATTTCTAATATTATGATATTGATAGTTTGAAATACAGGTGTATATTAAATATCTTAAAATTGAAATAGACAATGTTCTTTAAATTAACAAAGATAACAAACAATATGAATACAAATGTAATATGTTTTTAAGAAAACAGTCACTGAATTTTAGCGATAGTCTGAATTGAAAATAGTAGATCTATAAAAAAAAAATTTTAAAGTGTGTGTGTGTTAACTTTGTGACCACTTCTTATTAAAATGATGCTTATTTTTATGCCCCCGAAGGGAAGCATATAGTTTTTGAACCGTCTGTCTGTCTGTCGGTCTGTCCGCAATTTTCGTGTCCGGTCCATATCTTTGTCATCGATGGATGGATTTTCGAATAACTTGGCATGAATGTGTACCACAGTAAGACGACCTGCAGTTCGCAAGACCCAGGTCCGTAGCTCAAAGGTCAAGGTCACACTTAGACGTTAAAGGATAGTGCATTGATGGGCGTGTCCGGTCCATATCTTTGTCATCGATGGATGGATTTTCAAAAAACTTGGCATGAATGTGTACCACAGTAAGACGACGTGCAGTGCGCAAGACCCAGGTCCGTAGCTCAAAGGTCAAGTTCACACTTAGACGTTAAAGGATAGTGCATTGATGGGCGTGTCCGGTCCATATCTTTGTCATCGATGGATGGATTTTCAAATAACTTGGCATGAATGTGTACCACAGTAAGATGACGTGCAATGCACAAGACCCAGGTCCGTAGCTCAAAGGTCAAGTTCACACTTAGACGTTAAAGATCATTTTTCATGATAGTGCATTGATGGGCATGTCCGGTCCATATCTTTGTCATTCATGCATGGATTTTAAAATAACTATGCATGAATGTGTGACACAGTAAGACGATGTGTCGCGCGCAAGACCCAGGTCCGTAGGTCAAAGGTCCTAAACTCTAACATCGGCCATAACTATTCATTCAAAGTGCCATCGGGGGCATGTGTCATCCTACGGAGACAGCTCTTGTTAACAAAAACATTCCTAACTATTTCAATTGATAAGTTTTGTAGTAATTTGTACACATTAGAAAACATAGCCTAGTTTTTTTCAATGTCAGTTCAAAGAAATCCTGTTCCAGAAAAAATTAATTCCCAGATTTTTAGATCAAAAATGCCATATACGCTGATCAAACTGGTATTTTTATGTAGGAAAATGATCCTTTTACTAATGAGTGTGCTTAATACTGTTATAATTGAGCGTACATATACGTATTTTATCATTTTTCAGACCGAGTAATTTTTGCTACGGGAGGTAATCCACCATTCCGCGATGATAACTTGTCAGGTGCCCGTTATATTTTGGCCTAATTTTTTTGGTAATTATCCCTGCAGATGTACATTTATGTTACCAGTTTAATGCATTCCATCTGTCTGAGTGTGCAAATGGTTTCTGTTGGTGATATTCGAGGGCAGAACCACCAGAAATCTTGTTCATTTTTCACGGGCGTTTTGCACCCTAATTTACTCGAACCTAACTGTATACGCCAGTTCGGTAGGTTCATTGATATGACGAAATACAGTTTTCATAGTGTTTGATGTATTTCTAATATTATGATATTGATAGTTTGAAATACAAGTGTATATTAAATATCTTAAAATTGAAATAGACAATGTTATTTAAATCAACAAAGATAACAAACAATATGAATAATAATATGTTTTTAAGAAAACAGTCACTGAATTTTAGCGATAGTCTGAATTGAAAATAGTAGATCTATAAAAAAAATTTTTTAAGGTGTGTGTGTGTTAACTTTGTGACCACTTCTTATTAAAATGATGCTTATTTTTAACAAAAACATTCCTAACTATTTCAATTGATAAGTTTTGTAGTAATTTGTACACATTAGAAAACATAGGCTAGTTTTTTTCAATGTCAGTTCAAAGAAATCCTGTTCCTTTAAACTTTCACTTACTGGAATGATTTTAACTTTCTTTCCAAAATGTCATAAAGTGTTATAAGTTTTGGCTGTTGAATTTATTGTTATATATAAATGTGAAATACCAAAATGGCATGCAATAGAATGGACTTTACAGAATGCTTTGAATTTAAGTTGGAAAGGGTAAAGATATAGATCTGTATGGCACACTGGATACAAATATGGTTTTGTTCATTTGCCAGTTTTGTGATACTAGACTTAGAAAATTCCTAACATCACAGATAATACAGGATAATCCAATGAATAATGTGCTAATGTACCCTACCTCTGCAGTAAGTGGGTGGGGTAATTATATACCTTCCAAAATAAGTTTTTGGCAATATTCTGGGTAACTATCACCAATATTATGATCAAATAACATATCTTCAAGTACACCTATACATAACTGATATATATATAGTATCATATGAGCAAACTTAAAGCAGTGAAACAAGCTTAATTAAGTTTTTCTTGCCTATTTTGGGTATTTTTGTTTTGAGTCGGCTTGTTAAGAGTCTCTATTATGAGGAAACAACCAACTGGAAGTTCAACATCTAGGTACAGAATAGGTCAGTGGTGTTTGTAGTACCAGTCTAAAGTGACTTATGGGCTGAAAACATTTACATTATGGAAAAATAAAATGAGGTCAACTTTTCTTGATAATGAAAAATCAAAACTAATTTATGGCTTTATTTTTTGACGTTTGTATGCTGTTCAACTGTTAATGTTTTGACATAACATATTAAAAGTATACATTTTTGTACCCCCCCCCCCCCCCCCCCCCCCCGACAACAAAGTTGTAAGGGGGGCTATACTGGTTTCAGGTTGTCTGTCTGTCTGTCTGTCTGTAGACGCAATCTTGTGTGCACCATCTCTCTTTATCCCCTTGACACAATTTAATGAAACTTCACCCAAGTGATCAGTAACAACAGTAGTTGTGCATGGGGGCATGTTAGGTTCTTTCAGAAAAAAATTTGCAGAGTTATGGGACTTTGTTTTTTTGTTACTATACTATATACATAGACACAATCTTGTGCGCACCATCTCTTCTCATCCCCTTGACACAATTTAATGAAACTTCACACAAGTGATCAGTAACAACAGTAGTTGTGCATGGGGCATATTAGGTTCTTTCAGCGACAAAAATTGCAGAGTTATGGGACTTTGTTTCTTGTTAACATACTATGTACATACAGTCTGCATATGCAATCTTGTGCGTGCCTAATCTACCAAACCCTTGCACACAATTTAATGAAACTTCACACAAGTGATCAGTACCAACCCTAGTTGTGCATGGTGCATGTTACATTCTTTTAGATAAATATTCTGCATAATTATGGGACTTCGTTTTTTGTTACTATACTGTATACATACAGTCTATATACATGCAGTCCACATAATTTTGCAGTCTTGTTTGCGTCAAATTGCAATGTACTGTGTCAGTGCATGCGGGGGGTACATTCATCACCTTTAGTGATAACTCTAGTTGTGAATGTCTTGATCATATCTACCAGGCAGAAAATGTAAGGTTTTAGGTAGATCATAGCATCTTTAAAAATGAGTGGTTGTTGCTAGTAGTATCGATCGACCGTTCTGGGTTAGACTAATCTTACGGGGAAATATCATTGTCGTCCTGCTTGATAAAACAGTTGTACGTGAGCGTCATTCTATTCACAGATGTTTCAACAATTAATTGACCACAGTTTGGAACACTGACTTCAGGTGTATAAACAGAGTAATAACTAATAATAAAAGAAAGCAAAGAAAGATTATCAAAGAAAGAAAAAGAAGGAAGAGAAAAGAAAGAAAAAAATAGAGAAGAGAACATTGAAATAAAAGAAAAGAAAAAGATACATTCAAAAATTACAACAGACTCTCTCAAAAAAAAAACAACAACAAATATATATTTCAAAAACGATTCTTTTTATGTTGAAACATTTGTACATAGAATAAATGACGCTAACGTATAATACCAAGTATGATGACATTTATAATTCCCCGTATTAGTCTAAACCAAAATGGCGGATTGATACTACGAAATCTGCAACAGGCCTGTAAAATCGCTATTTTAAGTAAAATACGCAAGTTTGCAACACCATTTAAGCATGCATCAACATATATTTGATGCCTTATAAATACTTCCATAACTTTAGCCTATCCTCATAGGGTTGTCTAGGAATAAGGAACTTCCGTAATCCTAGAATCGGAGACTAGGATTATGGTACCGTAATCCTAGCCACTGTCTTTTTTTTTTTTGATGACAAAAATGAAAATAAAGCATGTCAGTTACCATTAGTAATACATATGTGACAGATATCAACTGTTTATTTTAATTATGTCTCCCACCACACAGTGGTGTGGGAGACATATTGATTTACTCCAGTCTGTGTGTGTGTGTCTGTCACAAAGCTTGTCCGCACTCTAAGTCTAACATTTCTCATCCGATTTTCACCAAACTTGAGCAAAATGTGTTTGACCATGAGACCTAAGCAAAGTCCAATAACTAGCCAAATCGGTCCAGGCGTCTTGGAGTTATGGCCCTTGAATTAGCAAAAATCGGCCTTTTTACTATTGTCCGCACTCTAATTCAAACATTTCTCATCCAATCCTCACCAAACTTGAACAAAATGTGTTTGACCATGAGACCTCAGCCAAGTTCGATAACTAGCCAAATCGGTCCAGGCATTTTGGAGTTACAGCCCTTGAATTATTGAAAAATCTGCCTTTTTACTCTTCTCCGCACTCTTAAGTCGAACATTTCTCATCCGATCTTCACCAGACTTAAACAAAATGTGTTTGACCATGAGACCTCGGCCAAGTTCAATGACTAGCCAAATTGGTCCAGGCATTTTGGAGTTACGGCCCTTGAATTACTGAATAATCTGCATTTTTACTCTTGTCCGCTCTCTAAGTCGAACATTTCTCATCCAAACTTGAACAAAATGTGTTTGGCCATAAGACCTTAGCCAAGTTCGATAACTAGCCAAATCCGCCCAGGCTTTTTTAGCTCACCTGTCACATAGTGACAAGGTGAGCTTTTGTGATTTCCCTTCGTCCGTCGTCCGTCGTGTGTGCGTCCGTGCGTCAACAATTTCTTGTCTGCACAATAGTGGTTTCACTTATGATTTTATTTTAACCAAACTTACACACAACTTGTATCACCATAAGATCACGGTTCCTTTCTTGAACTGGCCAGATCCCATTATGGGTTCCAGAGTTATGGCCCCTGAAAGGGCCAAAATCAGCTATTTTGACCTTGTCTGCACAATAGATGCTTTATTTATGATTTGATTTTTACCAAACTGGCACACAACTTGTATCACCATAAGATCTTGGTTCCTTTCTTTAACTGGCCAGATTCCTTTATGGGTTCCAGAGTTATGGCCCCTGAAAGGACCAGAATTAGCTATTTTGCCCTTGTCTGCACAATAGCATTTTCATTTATGATTTGAATTTAATCAAACTTGCAAAAAACTTGTGTTGCCATAAGATCTCAGTTCCTTTGTTGAACCGGCCAGATCCCCTAATGGGTTCCAGAGTTATGAACCCTGAAAGGGCCAGAATTAGCTATTTTGACCTTGTCTGCACAATAGCAACTTCATTTATGATTTGATTTTAACCAAACTTGCACACAACTTGTATCACCACAAGATCTTGGTTCCTTTTTTAAACTAGACAGATTCCATCATGGGTTCCAGAGTTATGGCCCCTTAAATGTCCAAAATTGGCTATTTTGGCTTTTGCAGCCATATAGAGACTTCATTTATGGTTTTATTTGATACAAACTTCCAAAATATCTTCAACAACAATAAATCTTTGATTCCATGACAAATTAGATCCATTCGTAGTTTCTAGAGTTATTTTATATCTGATTACCTCCCCTGATTGTAGTCAAAATGGATTTATATCAGTAAGTACTTACAGGACTTATTTGAAATTTCATTATTGTCATTAGTTGGACTGAGCCAATCAGGGTAGATAACTATGGACTGATTTTATGTCAGATTACCTCCCTTTATTTTTGAAATTAAAATGGGTATATCTCCGTAACTAATGAAGATACTGATCTGAAATTTCATTTATAAATGTTAACAGATTTATTTGGCAGATCCTTCTTTTGTTAACTTACAATAATTTTCTTTTGAATTACTTCCCTTTTACGTTACTATAAATAGCCTATTTTTAGTAACTTTTTCATTATTGGCCGTAGGGAAAAACCGAGACTACTTTTCTGTGGTACAACATGGATGGTACCTCCAATTTTTAGGTGTATTTTGACATATCTGTACCTTGTAAGAATTTTGTTTTTTCTTTTTGGTTAAATTTCTTTCCTTTGTTGTTCCTGTCCTTTGGACTTAGATATTTTTTCTTAGGACCTTCTTGTCCTCAAGTGCAATGATAACAGGTGAGCGATATAGGGCCATCATGGCCCTCTTGTTAATTTATGGCCCTTGAATTACTGATTGGATCCACTCGTCCAGACCATCTAATTGGATCCACTCATCTAAGCCAACTAGAGACACTAGACATTTTTCATAGGGGCAGTTGTGGGAGACATGTGCTTTTCTCAAAAGCATCTCTAGTTTTTAGCTCATCTGATTTTTTGAAAAAAAAATGATGAGTTATTGTCATCACTTGAGCGGTTGTCGGTGTCGGCGTTGGTGTCGGCGTTGCCTGGTTAAGTTTTATGTTTAGGTCAGCTTTTCTCCTAAACTATCAAAGCTATTGCTTTGAAACTTTGAATACTTGTTCACCATCATAAGCTGACCCTGTATAGCAAGAAACATAACTCCATCTTGCTTTTTGCAAGATTTATGGCCCCTTTTGTACTTAGAAAACATCAGATTTCTTGGTTAAGTTTTATGTTTAGGTCAGCTTTTATCCTAAACTATCAAAGCTATTGCTTTAAAACTTGCAACACTTGTTCACCATCATAAGTTGACCCTGTACAGCAAGAACCATAACTTCGTCCTGCTTTTTGCAAGATTTATGGCCCCTTTTGGACTTAGAAAATATCAGATTTCTTGGTTAAGTTTTATGTTTAGGTCAACTTTTTCTGTTAAACTGTCAAAGCTATTGCTTTGAAACTTGCAACACTTGTTCACCATCATAAGCTGACCCTGTAAAGCAAGCAACATAACTCTATCCTGCTTTTTGCAATAATTATTGCCCCTTTTGGACTTAGAAAATCATTTTCTTGGTTGAGTATTATGTTTAAGTCAACTTTTCTCATAAACTATCAAAGCTATTGCTTTAAAACTTGCAACAGTTTTTCACCATCATAAGTGGACACTGTACATCAAGAAACATAACTCTATCCTGCTTTTTGCAAGAATGATGGCCCTTTTTAGACTTAGAAAATCATGGGTAGGACAATATTTCTATTACACAAAAAAAATCAGATGAGCGTCAGCACCCGCAAGGCGGTGCTCTTGTTTTAGCTCACCTGTCACGTAGTGACAGGGTGAGCTTTTGTGATCGCCCTTCGTCCGTCCACAATTTCTTGTCTGCACAATAGTGGTTTCATTTATGATTTTATTTTAACCAGACTTGCACACAACTTGTATCACCATAAGATCTTGGTTCCTTTCTTGAACTGGCCAGATCCCATCATGGGTTCAAGAGTTATGGCCCCTGAAAAGGCCAGAATTAGCTATTTTGACCTTGTCTGCACAATAGCAACTTTATTATGTCTCCCCCAGGAGACATATTGTTTTTGCCCTGTCCGTACGTCACACTTCATTTCCGAGCAATAACTGGAGAACCATTTGACCTAGAACCTTCAAACTTCATAGGGTTGTAGGGCTGCTGGAGTAGACGACCCCTATTGTTTTTGGGGTCACTCCGTCAAAGGTCAAGGTCACAGGGGCTTGAACATTGAAAACCATTTCCGATCAATAACTAGAGAACCACTTGACCCAGAATGTTGAAACTTCATAGGATGATTGGCCATGAAGAGTAGATGACCCCTATTATTTTTGGGGTCACTCCGTCAAAGGTCAAGGTCACAGGGGCCTGAACATTGAAAACCATTTCCGTTCAATAACTAGAGAACCACTTGACCCAGAATGTTGAAACTTCATAGGATGATTGGTCATGAAGAGTAGATGACCCCTATTGATTTTGGGGTCACTCTGTCAAAGGTCAAGGTCACGGGCCTGAACATTGAAAACCATTTCCGATCAATAACTAGAGAACCACTTGACCCAGAATGTTGAAACTTCATAGGATGATTGATCATGAAGAGTAGATGACCCCTATTGATTTTGGTGTCACTCCATCAAAGGTCAAGGTCACAGGGGCCTGAACATTGAAAACCATTTCCGATCAATAACTAGAGAACCACTTGACCCAGAATGTTGAAACTTCATAGGATGATTGGCCATGAAGAGTAGATGACCCCTATTATTTTTGGGGTCACTCCGTTAAAGGTCAAGGTCACAGGGGCCTGGACATTGATAACCAGTTCCGATCAATAACTTGAGAACCACTTGACCCAGAATGTTGAAACTTCATAGGATGATTGAACATGCAGAGTTCATGACCCCTATTGATTTTGGGGTCAGTCTATTAAAGGTCAAGGTCACAGTGGCCTGTTCATGTAAAATCATTTTTTGGAAATAACTTGAGAACCACTTGACCTACAATGTTGAAACTTAATAGGATGATTGGACATGCAGAGTAGATGACCCCTATTTATTTTGAGGTCACTTGATCGAAGGTCAAGGTCACAGGAGCCTGAACAGTGACTTGAGAACCACTAGGCCACTAGTGTTGAAATTTAGCGGGATGACTGGACATGCCAAGTAGATGATCCCTATTGCAGCCAACCATCAGTGTCTCTTTGACTTTCGCTCCTGACCCCTATTGACTTCTTGCCTATAAGACTGTGCATTGGGGGAGACATGCGCTTTTTTACAAAAGCATTTTCTAGTTTATGATTTGATTTTTACCAAACTTGCACAAAACTTGTATCACTATAAGATCTTGGTTCCTTTCTTGAACTGGCCAGATTCCCATATGGGTTCCAGAGTTATGGCCCCTGAAAGGGCCAAAATTAGCTATTTTGACCACGGCAATAAAGACATTTTCCCATCGTAACCAATAGCGCTATAGCTGAAGTAGTGAATAATGACTTCAAAATACAGATATTTATAATGGAGACAGTTTACCTGGAGTAAAAGCGTAACAAACGCTTCTTGATTTTCATCGCAAAAAGTAGTAAAAACAGCAAATTCTCATGTGTTTCCATAACATAAAGTTTGTCAGTAATAAAGTTTTAAAGCCTTCTTAAGAAATATAGCATTTATTTCAAGATATCTAAAAATAAATTGTTTTTTGTTGTCGAACAATCTGGAGGCATGCTGCTTTAAGTTATGGTAGCCAGAACTTAAAAAAGAACCAATATATTTCTTTCTCTCTATCTTACTCCCATACAAAAACATGAAACGAACAAAATGGTTAGACATGTACAATACAATAGACTGTCAAGTATTCACGAACTATACTGCTTCAGTCAACTGCAAATCGGCTGGATATTAAAGAAACTTGTAAATTTATCTTATCGATGGAGCTTTCATAGAAGTAGGCAAGGCTAAATTTGGTGAATCAGATTGATCGATAATCGTTCTTGCGTGGAGGAACACTCTGTGACTCGGCAAAGTTTTGAATTATGCCCCGAGGTGTAATTCGATATCGACACGTTGGTGTATCACACCCGTTAACCGGTTCCGAGCAAAACAGTTCGTGGCAGACAAAACAGTTCACCGATATTTTTGCCGGTATCTGCATTGGGGTAAGTATTCTGTATCCAAGAATCGGTTGGTGCAAAATATGTTAAAGATTTTTATTTCTGTAAAAAGTAGCATAAACGAAAAACATGTCATGTGCTTCCCGTTTAAAAATAACCTATATTTAATAAGTTATGACGAGTTAAAAGTGTGATTTTGTTGAAAAAATGTGAAAACGAAAGTTTATCACAGTATATTTAATTCACTTTTCAACTTCGGTCTATAATATTAATGTCAACCTTTATAATAATGTTTGCCCTGAATATTGTCCAATTTTTAAGCGACAAAACGCAATATTCAACGAGTTATAGACATTCAAACATGATATGGTCGAAAAAAAAGTGTGGCAGCATTGCACAGCTTAAGGTTATTTGTGTTGCGAGCAAGAGCAGTCCTGAGTCTTTTTTATTTTACTTTAATAAATGGTCTAAACAGTGATATCCAGCAAAAAAAACGTCTGTAATCAGACAACAGCAATTTACACTAATTTTTATTAACAAACAGATGTAAATCAAAGTATATATTAGTCATACAACCGTCTAACAATGTAATATATCATCAACACTTCTTCATACATTTTTAAATTATGTTTACAGTGGTACGGTAGTTTGGTGTGATGCCTTCCCATTTAGGAACGTTCCAATTACTGTATTATATCATTTGTAATATTTCTTTCAGGATCACAATGCATATGTACCTGTGCTACTACTGCAATACAACAGCTGACGTTTATAGGCACTTCATTCAGCACCTCTGTAATAGCCATAGGTTTGACACGTTAAAGTACAAACAACTTGAGCTTGACTGTCGTGCAGGAAAAACTAGATATCGAACAAAAATATTTGAATGTATTAAACCTGTGTCACATATATTATCCGTTGATGAAAACAATCAGTTACACATATCTCTTCTTGAAGAAAACAACACTGAAAATTCTTTTTTATCTGAAGTAGCAGAAGACAATCTTTCACTAGACGTTAACGAAAACAAGGAATTAGGAAACACTTCAACATTCAAATCAGAATCCTCTCCGTTTTTTTTTTCAGAAGAAACGGACCCACCTGAAATAAATTTAACTGATATTTATGACAATATACCTGAGGTAATAGAAACATGACATGAACATGGTCAGTTAGAATTATATAAAAAAAAATGGCTATCCCTAGTCGCTAGTAAACAGTTCCCAATGGAAATCATATGTTATTTGTTGTTCCTCGATTTTGTAGAATGGTCTTCGAAATCCTCTTCATCCCGGATGAGATATATGCACGATTTGTTTTTAAAAAAAAAAATGGAAAGTTGGTTACAAACTGTTCCATGGGAAATTGTTGCGTTTCAGGGCTGGTCCCCGAAATACAGGTCGAGTTGTAAGTTGGCAGCAAGTATTTGGTGATTGTTCTACACAAAACTCAAGTATAAACTTTGCAGTGCCTTCTAAACCAATCATAGCCCAGGACACATTGGAACCAATACTACTAGGTGTTTTTGTAGACACTATGAAGATGTTTGCAAACTATGTAGGGGAAAATCCTATCAAAACTGGCATAGACGGAAAAGGGGAAAAGGCAAAACAATGGGAGATATAGACTGCTGGTGGTTCGAGCCTGATCCAACACTGACTGACAGAAAAGTCCGATTAAAATATGTTCTTTTGACAAAATACATGTGCTGGTTTAATAGTGCCAACAATGGACTGGTGATGTGTATAATCATCACTATATGCATACGAATTGCATCATGTCATCCCCGCTGTATTTTCTGAACATTGCTGAACTAGTACCACTTGTTTTTGTCAGATTATAATGAGTAACACGCTTGATATCATCATTCAGACCATTTATTAAAGTAAAATAAAAAAAAGACACAGGACAGCTCTTGCTCGCCACACAAATAATTTTGAGCTGTGCAATGCCGCCACACTTTTTTTTGACCATATCATGTTTGAATGTCTATAACTCGATGAATATTGCGTTTTGTCGCTTAAAAATTGGACAATATTCAAGGCAAACATTATTATAAAGGTTGATGTAAATACCATAGGCCGAAGTTGAAAAGTGAATTAAATATACCGCGATAAACTTTCGTTTTCACATTTTTTCAACAAAATCACACTTTTAACTCGTCATAATTTATTAAATATAGGTTAGTTTTGAACAGGAAGCACATGGCATGTTCTTCGTTCATGCTACTTTTTACAGAAATAAAAATCTTTAACATATTTTGCACCAGCCGATTCTTGGATGGAGAATACTTACCCCAATGCAGATACCGGCAAAAATATAGGTGAACTGTTTTGTCCGCCACGAACTGTTTTGCTCGGAACCGGTTAACGGGTGTGTGTATTGTTTTCGTGTATTGCTAAATATCGGATTATCCGTTACTACGTCCATGAGAAAGATCAGAAGATGAGATCAATAATTACCTTGTTGGCGCCAGTGAAATTCGCCAATTGAAGATTTTTAGCACAAGAATTTACATTTTGTCGCATTTTGCGCCATTGGCGACCGACAGTGGGAACCCTGTTAAAATGGCTCTTCTATATTATAGCTTACAACTCATAAATTAAAACAATAAAATATATTGTTACCTTACTGTCGTTTTGTCTATCAAAATCACGTAAGAATTCCTATTGTTTCAGTCATTTGTCACTAATTAGAGCAACTCACAGTGTTGCAGTCACACACAACACATCCCTTCTTTTCACATACGGTAGATATTGAGGATTTATCTAATGAGCACATGTATTGGAAACACAGTTTTAATACCAATTGTGTATTGCAATAATGCTAAAATACCTCACCTGTGACATGTCCTTAAAAAGTGCTTTAAAAAGTTTGCCACTCAAAGTCTGTATGAACCCTGATTTAGCTCAGGTAACAGATTATTGTAGTATATTTATTATGCATGTAGAATTGTGTGTGGAAAGAATGTTTATTCCATGTGACATGGATAATTTTACACATGGTGAAGTGTTATTCCATGTCCCAATCCATATACCACTTATCAGGATGAAAGATTGCAAGACTGTTGGTTAAAAGGGGAGCATTTTAGTATTATAGTCTATAATATTCTTCAGTGAGGCATGTTCTTGAGGAAAAATGGGTAAAAATACATATATTCACCATGACATAATTGTCAGAGTCGGTGACAAAATCAAGGTAATTCATGTAGTTATCCAAGTTTTTTTCTTTCAGGTATTATATAGAATTGAGTAGAAGGCTAGCCAAAGACTGAGACATGGATAGCATATTAAACACACTGTCAGTGATCAGTGTTATATGGATTATAGCTGCAGGCTTCCTGGTAAGCTTTCAAACTATAAAATCTGAAAGTTGATTACTCAAACTTTTGCTGGGAATGTTGAGTCTCTAACGGTACCTTTTAAATTGAATACCGCCTCGGTAGCTTATTGGTAGTACGTCCGCTTCGAGTGCAGGAGGTCGTGGGTCCGATCCCCGGCCGCTTCATACCAGAGACGTAAAAAATGGTACTAGCAGCTTCCTCGCTTGGCGCTCAGCATTAAGAGGGTAGTGCTAGGACTGGTCAGCCCGGTGTCCGTATAATGTGACTGGGTGGGGTATCATGTCACGTGTCTATGGTATGATATTCCAGTGAGGCAGCACTATAAAGTTGGGCATTGTGCTCACTGCTACAAGTAGACACCGTCGTTTATATGACTGAAAAATTGTTGAAAAAGACATTAAACCCGAACACACACACACGCACCTTTTAAATTGGCATGTCTCTAGATTATAATTTAACATTTAATGAAATTGAGAAATCTATATAGTGAAACAGTAACAATTGAAACAGTGGCTCAAGCACAAGGGCTGGCTTAGAAATCCATGTGAACTTTGGCAGCCTGGATACTTTGAACATTTTGCTCATCTTGCAACTTTGCACAAGCAGTGTTTTACTACATTTTAATTTGTGTATCTAAATGTTTTTTCCAATTCTTGTGAATGGGAACAATAGTGATCAGTAAAAAAGTAGGATTTTTGTTGTACTTTGGTTTTAGCACTGACAACTAAACAAAAAAAAGATTAATCTAGGTAAGTTACAAGTAAAATTGAGGATGCTGTAGAGACAGACTGAATGTTGTGTAGTTTCAAACAGTTTTTCTCTTCAGATTTTTGCACTGCTTTTCCTGTTTGCAAAGAGACAAATCATGCGCTTTACACTGAAATCACGAAGGGGACCATATGTTTCTATTGGTTCAAATGCACCAAAGGTAGGTGGGAGTGTTTCACACTAAAATCAAAATGAGGACCCAATATATCTATTTGGTTCCAATGTAGCATGATTGCCATGGGAGTTTGTGCCAAGTACCCTATGTTTCTATTGGTTCAAATGCACCAAAGGTATTGTTTATATGAACAGGGCAATGATATTTCAGTGAAGAATGTTGAACAGTATATCAGTACTATGAGAATAAAAGAAATTACAAATTTAAATAGAGGTGATAATTTTGAGAAGGGAATGGAGATAACTTGAACATTAAACTGGTCTATATTATTATAGGCCCATGACTTACTATGGAATGCTGTTGTCCGCTCATCCACCAACATTTTTTTTTCTAGACTAATTCACAAAGTATAACAGCAACGGTTTTCAAAACTTTACAGGATGACTAAGCATCACTAGAGGAAGCCTGTAGTTGTCATACTTCATTAGGTACTACCTGTTATATGCTAAAGTTACTGCCCTTACTGGCAACTCCAGCCAAACAGTTCCCTATCAAGCTGGTCTTAGGATCAGTAACATAAGGTCTATAAGTGTGACTTACTGCTCAAGCATTATCATGGAGGTCTCATTGCTTTACAAAGTCTGTCTTGTAGGACATCTGTAAAGATGTACCACTACATGTTTTGTCTGATTTGTGTTAATCCCAGTATCAGTAGTATTTCAGTCCTAGATTCTATATATTTGTTGACTTGTTCTCTGTAGGAACACATGAATCAGAGGTAGAGGACAAACAACTTTGGTGACACTGAGCTCTGTCAGATCAAGTAGAAATCAAGTAGAATATTTGCTTCACCAGTGGGATCAAACTCGCAACCTCTTGGTTCATAGTCTTCAACTTTACCTATCTTCATAACCATGTCGATCATAGATCATGCAGTCAAAATATAGATAACTGTAACCAAGGCCTTTTACATCAGATACCCTGTTTTCTTGCATACCAGACGGGGATTTCTGGAGATTTCACCGGTGCTGGAAAACTCCATCTTACACCCCGGGGTGTAAGATGACTCTCGTGCAGTAAATGACGTATAACGAACTACATATGTACAGAATATGTGTGTAGTAATAATAATGTTTTTCGTAAAACGGGATAAAAATTAAATACCTTGATAGTTCCTCTTTGTTCCTTATAACATATTTCTCGATTCAAAAAACGTTATTTTAAGGAAATAACATAACGTTTCATTGCAGATGATAAAACAAAACCGGAACTCTTACGTTGTTTTCGTCTCTGTAACGTCATGACGTACTTCCTGTATACGGACGTAAAGTTCCCGCACTTTGTTAATACGCTACTATAAGAAAAAAGTGCTATAAGAAAATCATTTGTTTGAATTTATTTTTATGCCCCCGAAGGGAGGCATATAGTTTTTAGCTCATCTGATTTTTTGAAAAAAAATGATGAGTTATTGTCATCACTTGAGCGGTTGTCGGCGTCGGCGTTGCCTGGTTAAGTTTTATGTTTAGGTCAGCTTTTCTCTTAAACTATCAAAGCTATTGCTTTGAAACTTGGAATACTTGTTCACCATCATAAGCTGACCCTGTATACCAAGAAACATAACTCCATCTTGCTTTTTGCAAGATTTATGGCCCCTTTTGTACTTAGAAAATATCAGATTTCTTGGTTAAGTTTTATGTTTAGGTCAACTTTTCTCCTAAACTATCAAAGCTATTGCTTTGAAACTTGGAATACTTGTTCACCATCATAAGCAGACCCTGTACATCAAGAAACGTAACTCCATCTTGCTTTTTGCAAGAATTATTGCCCCTTTTTGACTTAGAAAATCATTTTTCTTGGTTAAGTTTTATGTTTAGGTCAGCTTTTACCCTAAACTATCAAAGCTATTCCTTTAAAACTTGCAACACTTGTTCACCATCA
Organism: Mercenaria mercenaria; assembly: GCF_021730395.1. NCBI lineage: Eukaryota > Metazoa > Mollusca > Bivalvia > Venerida > Veneridae > Mercenaria > Mercenaria mercenaria. The sequence goes on from NC_069368.1 coordinate 39,357,334, forward strand.
TAAGCTGACCCTGTACAGCAAGAAACATAACTCCATCCTGCTTTTTGCAAGATTTATGGCCCCTTTTGGACTTAGAAAATATCAGATTTCTTGGTTAAGTTTTATGTTTAGGTCAACTTTTTCTCTTAAACTATCAAAGCTATTGCTTTAAAACTTGCAGCTCTTGTTCACCATCATAAGCTGACCCTGTACAGCAAGCAACATAACTCCATCCCGCTTTTTGCAATAATTATTGCCCCTTTTGGACTTAGAAAAATCATTTTCTGGGTTTAATATTATGTTTAAGTCAACTTTTCTCATAAACTATCAAAGCTATTGCTTTAAAACTTGCAACAGTTTTTCACCATCATAAGTGGACACTGTACATCAAGAAACATAACTCTATCCTGCTTTTTGCAAGAGTGATGGCCCTTTTTAGACTTAGAAAATCATGGGTAGGACAATATTTCTATTATACAAAAAAAATCAGATGAGCGTCAGCACCCGCAAGGCGGTGCTCTTGTTGAACCGTCTGTCAGTCTGTCGGTCTGTCAGTCTGTCCCCAATTTTCGTGTCCGGTCCATATCTTTGTCATCGATGGATGGATTTTCAAATAACTTGGCATGAATGTGTACCACAGTAAGATGACGTGTCGTGTGCAAGACCCAGGTCCGTAGCTCAAAGGTCAAGGTCACACTTAGACATTATAGGATAGTGCATTGATGGGCGTGTCCTGTCCATATCTTTGTCATCGATGGATGGATTTTCAAATAACTTGGCTTGAATGTGTACCACAGTAAGACGACGTGTCGCGCGCAAGACCCAGGTCCGTAGCTCAAAGGTCAAGGTCACACTTAGACTTTAAAGGATAGTGCATTGATGGGCGTGTCCGGTCCATATCTTTGTCATCCATGGATGGATTTTCAAATAACTTGGCATGAATGTGTACCACAGTAAGACGACGTGTCATGCGCAAGACCCAGGTCCGTAGCTCAAAGGTCAAGGTCACACTGAGACGTTAAAGGTCATTTTTCATGATAGTGCATTGATGGGCATGTCCGGTCCATATCTTTGTCATTCATGCATGGATTTTAAAATAACTACGCATGAATGTATGACACAGTAAGACGACGTGGCGTGCGCAAGACCCAGCTCCGTAGGTCAAAGGTCCTAAACTCTAACATCGGCCATAACTATTCATTCAAAGTGCCATCGGGGCATGTGTCATCCTATGGAGACAGCTCTTGTTTTACTCTTCTTTGTTGAATATGGTATGCAAGAAAAAGATTCTATCACTTGCTGTAGGTGCAGATGGGAATATCCGGCTCTCGGGTAACAGTTTACGCGGTCACTCGGCTGGAGCCTCGTAACTGCCTAAACAGTTATCCTCGAGACCGGAAATTCCCATCTGCACCTACATCCAGTGAAAGAATCTTATAATCTGCCTCTACATAACAATTTATAGTTTTAATCAACTCTTGCTGTAGAATCATGCCATGTTTTCTTGTTTAAGGTATTGAGACAGGAGATATTTAGACGTCTAGATCGAGTACCAGAAATCAAACATGAACCAAAGTTGTTGAACCCTACTATGGAACAGGATGCCAAATCAGGTACTTTGCATTGTTCATAATTTTGTAATGCAATGGATTTATATACATATTATGTAATTAATTTATCCCTTTATAATTTGATAGATCAGATGGAATTTTATTCCAGCAGTAAGACACAGGTCTAGGAACCTATGGTCACAAGTTCGAGTGTCTACTGCTCAAACTTGTTTTGATGAGGCTTTAAGTTAAGGTCTAATGAGGATACACATTGCACTTAAGACTAGAATTGTGTTCATAGGACATGGATACCCCCACATACTGTGACATCTTCTATATAGCAAAAACTATTAAAAGGCCATCACTGCTGTAAAAATATTCACAGAAAAAAATCCTTCTTTTATGATCATCTTCACATCAAGCTTGTTCATCTGTGAAAGTTTAAGGTATGACCCCTCTGATGGTGAATATTTCAAATGTTCAGAATAATGTTACAGCAATATACTGTATCCAGTGAGAGACTCAGGGCTAGCACTGGGTTGAAAAAAGTTTGAGCCAAATTTTTACGCCGCGGATCGAAGAGGCTCGCACGCCCATTCGTGTGTCCACGACAGGGCTTTGGCGGGGAACTTTTAGGCTTTAAGGTATTTCAGATGCTTAGATTGCAGCACAAAACACCATTTTCCACAAATGTTAAATCATACTAAATGCTTCTTAAGGTGAAGAAGGTGTAATGAGCGGGATTTTCAAAAACAAGTTACATCCTAGATAACATATGTAGATAACAGCAAAAGGTGATCTTTATCTGATGTACAATTATTGAAAAGATCAGATGCACACTTTTTACGCAAATGACGTCGAAATTTCACCTTTAAGCCTAATCGGAAATAGTTGTGACGTTGCCGTTTTCATGGCGATTAATTTAGTCTCGGGGCATTCATTTTATTTAAAAAGTTTTTTTTGATGTAATTTTCAAATACATACTCCCGCTATTCGCTGAAGGAATGCTTATTTTATGCAAAAATCATGCCAAAATCTTTCTATGAAATTATTGTTTTTCATGCGGAATGACTAAGTAGTGTACAAAAACTGGTCCATAGAATTTTTTAAAAAACTAATATTATCTTATAAATTTATTTTACTGTAAAATGAGCAAATAAAAATCATGGGTCACCGACTTCGTTTTCGCAGTATTGTCATAAATTCTACCCTACCCCCATTTTCTGGTGAATGTTTCAAACATAAAAAATCATAAGAAAATCATTTGATAAATCAATGAAATACACTTCTACCAGATAAATGTTAGCCCACAGCTACACTGACTGCACGCGAGTTTGTTAAGTGGTAAGTTTGAGGCTGACTCTTTCTGATTAATTAAGTTGTAGCCATAAATCTTAGCATGTGTTGTTCCAAAATCTGACCTCTCCGGAAATGACGTTTCTTGTATAAATTGGGAGCATGCATTTACTGGTCCATAGAATTTTTTTGAAAATTTACACAATTATTTTTAAGGCATTTCTCAGCAAAATAACGAAAAAAAAGTCCTTGACTACCGACTTCGTTTTCGAGCTTAGTCATTCTGTTTTAAAAAATCTAATATTTCTAAAACATACTTTCATTCTTGTATTTCCAAATCATTATATTTCATAGTTGTCTTTATCACGTGAATATATGTGGTAATTTTCAAGTTACCTTCTTAGATCGTATAATTGCGAGACAAAACACAATTAAGCAAGTGCATATACATGTACATATACAAATATTCGGTCGAAAATAATCTGAATTTTCAATGTATTCCGTGGTGAAAAGAAAGCCGTACATTTTTTCTTTCGCATGAATTGTTAGGACATATTTCAAGAGGATATGTTTTTAAGTATAATATACGGTGCAACTGGTGGTAAATGATTTCTTTGCATAGAGAATGTAACAATATGAAATATATCTTTTTATGTGCCCTATCCAAGTTATGTTTGGTCGGGGCAATTAGTGTTTCCCTCGCCCGTCCGTCCGTCGGTCCGAAATAGTGTCCGACATATCTAAGAAAGTATTGACCCAGAGTAATCAAACCTCACAGGATCAGTATTTCCATTTGAGTATATAATGATTTAATTTGATCTCACACAGTCAAATGGCCCTTGACGTAGTCGAAAATATACATAAAATTGTGTCGCATGTGTCTCATTAAGTGCTTCAAGATTTTTGTTACATTTATCTTAAAAAATGATAGAGACATGAAACCATGTAGGAATAATATGCAGCATGTAAAGTATTAACATATTCGGGACTGAGCAACCGCCAAATACTTGCTTTTGCTATAATTTATCTTTTGGAACTGCTGCATCTAAACAAACCTGCTACAGAGATGTTGTCAGTAATAAATGTTGAGCAAGTTTATACCGTTAGGGAGTTCGGAAACAATAACAGTTAAATTGCCGGTAAATCATTACTACCTACAATACAAAACAAAACACAAACCTCAAAAGTTTTTCATAATTTTTCATTTTTATTATGACAATACGTTTGATAACTGCTATGGTTGTATGTTATACAGCAATGATATTAAATGTCTGATTGATTAATAAAATTTATACACATCAGCAGTCTTCAAAATATATATAAATTTTGACATGCCTTTCATAATTCTCAAGTGTACCCATTATCACATAGAACATGAAGTTTTTGTGAGTTACAAAAATGTTGAATTCCCTATGTTTGTAAACATTATCGTTGGTGTTTGCATCTATTCATAAATTATAGCCTCGTTTCAGAGCATTCTTCTGAGGAAAAAAACGAAGATGCGCGACGGATTCGCAAGCAGTCATTCTTATAATACAGGTAATAAACAGCTATACTACAAGTTTTCTGGGGGGACAATTTAGGCCCTTCCAAAATAAATGTGTTTTCAAAACTTCATACGCAAAGGTATTCAGTCTATCTTTTTTCAGCATAGTTCTAAGAATATAGACTTTATATATGACACTGTCAATTTGAAACTAAAAATCTTGTATATCTCATATTTTTCATGCAAATCGGGTATAATTACCATCAAGGAAATACAAAAAATACAGTTATTTTGTGCAAGTGGTGCATCTTTAAACGGGATATTCGTTTGGATGAATTTTAAAAACACGTGATCCCCGATTAAAAGCGATAAACACGAAAGTAGAACAAAATAACCACCCATGTCAGCCAAAGAAAATACCAAAAAAAAACAACAAAAACATCATTCGTTTTTCTGCACATGTTTTGACTTCAAACGAATTTTGCACGGCTATTGTAATGTTTAGTAGTATGTTTCAAAATATGTAGTCTTTTTTAAAGATTTATTCTTTTTTATTCGTCTTTATTTGGCACCTATAACCACCAAGATTATCCAGCCGAGAATAATGAAAAAAAAAAAAAAAAAATAACGTCCGGTGTATCGCCCGCCCGCATCGTTCGGCACCATTTTGTTTCTTAAAAGAACGTAATGACGCGACGTTGCGAAGCGTAGCGTTTGGCGTTCCGCCAGACGTCGCTGAATTACACCTTCTTCACCTTAACTGAATGGTCTGTCCTTGTGTAATAATAAGCAAAACATTGCATCAAGGATAAATATATTTTTAACCATAATTTATATCATTTCTCAATAAATTAACAATATATTATATACATGTAACTACTGAGACAACTCTTAAGCAATGTTTTTATTTATTAGTTTTGAAATAAATCACACAAACTTACAAGTAATGGCTATAATGTGTCACAAAAATAAACAGTCCTGCATTCAAATACAACAAAATGTTTTTTGCAAAATGATACATGTTGACTAGTTCCACGATACAGAAGCACAACACAAATATTTAACTATTTCATGTACAGTACAATAATGTTCCTTTACTGTCTCTATGTTTAGTATCACATCATATCCTAGTATTTATTACTGTAGCACATGCTAGTTAAGCTATTTTTTCCCAGTGCAGAGACATATCTGCTAAAAAAGATCCACAAGCGCCGAGACAAACTACACCAAATCGCAATGCCCAATAGGAAATTCAGACCCAAAACTAAGCATGAAAGAAACAAACTCCTGCGAAATTTTAATAAATGGGTTATAAATTTGTCAAATACCAACCTAAACCTAGATGAACAAGAGCACCGCCTTGCGGGTGCTGACGCTCATCTGATTTCTTTTTGTGTAATAGAAATATGTCCTAGCCCATGATTTCTTAATCTAAAAAGGGCCATCATTCTTGCAAAAAGCAGGATAGAGTTATGTTTCTTGATGTACAGTGTCCACTTATGATGGTGAAAAACTGTTGCAAGTTTTAAAGCAATAGCTTTGATAGTTTATAAGAAAAGTTGACTTAAACATAATACTCAACCAAGAAAATGATTTCTAAGTCCAAAAGGGGCAATAATTTATTGCAAAAGCAGGATGAGTTATGTTGCTTGCTGTACAGGGTCAGCTTATGATGGTGAACAAGTGTTGCAAGTTTCAAAGCAATAGCTTTGATAGTTTAAGAGAAAAAGTTGACCTAAACATAAACTTAACCAAGAAATCTGATATTTTTCTAAGTCCAAAAGGGGGCCCTAAATCTTTCAAAAAGCGGACGGAGTTTATGTTTCTTGCTATACAGGGTCAACTTATGATGGTGAACAAGTGTTGCAAGTTTTAAAGCAATGCTTTGATAGTTTAGGATAAAAGCTGACCTAAACATAAACTTTTAAACCCAAAAAAACTGATTTTCCCAAGTCCAAAGGGCAATGAATCTTGCAAAAAGCAAGATGGAGTTATGTTTCTTGATGTACAGGGTCTGCTTATGAGGTGAACAAGTATTCCAAGTTTCAAAGCAATAGCTTTTATAGTTTAGGAGAAAAGTTGACCCAAACATAAAACTTAACCAAGAAATCTGATATTTTCTAAGTACAAAAGGGGCCATAAATCTTGCAAAAAGCAAGATGGAGTTATGTTTCTTGCTATACGGGGCAGCTTATGATGGGGAACAAGTATTCCAAGTTTCAAAACAATAGCTTTGATAGTTTAGGAGAAAAGCTGACCTAAACATAAAACTTAACCAGGCAACGCCGACGCAGACGCCGACGCCGACGCCGACAACCGCTCAAGTGATGACAATAACTCATCATTTTTTTTCAAAAAATCAGATGAGCTAAAAAGCAATTTTATGTAGAGGTCTGTCATTTTGCCCAACTCCAGTAAAGTCGGACAGTATTGAATTTCATAAGAGATACACTGCTATTTAATAGACGTATAAGACTAGCACAGTTTTTAGCTCATCTGATTTTTTGAAAAAAAATGATGAGTTATTGTCATCACTTGAGCGGTTGTCGGCGTCGGCGTCGGCGTCTGCGTCGGCGTTGCCTGGTTAAGTTTTATGTTTAGGTCAGCTTTTCTCCTAAACTATCAAAGCTATTGCTTTGAAACTTGGAATACTTGTTCACCATCATAAGCTGACCCTGTATAGCAAGAAACATAACTCCATCTTGCTTTTTGCAAGATTTATGGCCCCTTTTGTACTTAGAAAATATCAGATTTCTTGGTTAAGTTTTATGTTTAGGTCAACTTTTCTCCTAAACTATCAAAGCTATTGCTTTGAAACTTGGAATACTTGTTCACCATCATAAGCAGACCCTGTATATCAAAACATAACTCCATCTTGCTTTTTGCAAGATTTATTGCCCCTTTTGGACTTAGAAAATCAGTTTTCTTGGTTAAGTTTTATGTTTAGGTCAGCTTTTATCCTAAACTATCAAAGCTATTGCTTTAAAACTTGCAACACTTGTTCACCATCATAAGTTGACCCTGTATAGCAAGAAACATAACTCCGTCCTGCTTTTTGCAAGATTTATGGCCCCTTTTGGACTTAGAAAATATCAGATTTCTTGGTTAAGTTTTATGTTTAGGTCAACTTTTTCTCTTAAACTATCAAAGCTATTGCTTTGAAACTTGCAACACTTGTTCACCATCATAAGCTGACCCTGTACAGCAAGCAACATAACTCCATCCTGCTTTTTGCAATAATTATTGCCCCTTTTGGACTTAGAAAATCATTTTCTTGGTTGAGTATTATGTTTAAGTCAACTTTTCTCATAAACTGTCAAAGCTATTGCTTTAAAACTTGCAACAGTTTTTCACCATCATAAGTGGACACTGTACATCAAGAAACATAACTCTATCCTGCTTTTTGCAAGAATGATGGCCCTTTTTAGACTTAGAAAATCATGGGTAGGACAATATTTCTATTAAACAAAAAAATCAGATGAGCGTCAGCACCCGCAAGGCGGTGCTCTTGTTTCAAGATTCCATAACTGATCAACATGGGGATAAGTTCAAAATTAGCTCTGAATGGACACCTAAAGCAGGAAAGTGCACAGATCTAGAAGCGTACGTTCTACATATAAACAACATTTTACTAAATTGGCATAAGAAAAATATCAATTCTAACATATCTGAAAATGAAAGAATAGTGATCACATCTCTAGCTAATAATCTAGACATCGTCATCAAACCTGCAGACAAGGGAGGAGCAGTTGTAATTTTTAACAAAGAGGACTATATACGTGAAGGTCTAGGACAACTGAATGACCCTATGTCAACTAATTTCTTAAACTATCTTAAGAAATATGATCTTTTCCCGCTTAAACACATACATAACCTGCAACCTGAATATTGCCGTACACCTATTTTCTACATGCTCCCAAAAATACACAAGAAAAACAATCCTGGTTGACCCATCGTCTCCGCCTGTAATGGACCTACAGCAAAACTTTCTAAGTTTGTGGACTTCAATATAAAACCGTTAGCACAAAATGTACCCTCTTACATCAAATATACCAATGATTTCTTACTGAAGCTGAAGAAGTTAGGTCGCATACCACCACATTCCTTATTAGTTACAATTGACTTAAGCGCACTATACACATCAATACCACACACAGAAGGCATCAAAGCACTAAAACATGCTTTAGACACAAGAACCACCGACAACCCCAAATCTTGGATCATACTCTGTTCATGATTTTTATCTTAAAGAAAACATGCTTCCAATTCAACAAGAAATATTACAAACATTGGGAACCACAATGGGAATGAAATGCGCCTCTAGTTATGCAGTACCCTTCATAGCACACCTAGAATCAAGATTCATGGAAACACAGAAGCTAAAACCCATGACATGGTGGAGATATATCGATGACATATTCATGGTCTGGCCACACTCCCGCAAGGATTTGATCCTTCATGATGGCCCTAAACACTTTCCACGAAACAATCAAGCAACGAGAATCAAGCAAATTCCTTTGACGTCATGGTCCTAAAAGACGAATATGGTAACCTGAACACAAAATTGTACACAAAACCTACCAATGCACATATGTATCTACATTATACTTCGTTCCATCCACAACAGAAGAGCAGCATACCATATAACCAGGCAATCCAGCTTAGAAGAATATGTAGTACGGATCAATTTTGTAACGAATGCACGCTCCAGCTACAGAGAAATCTATCTGAAAGAGGATATCCAACAAGAATAATAAAAAAAGCCATTAAGAAGGCAGTGCAAATTGACAGACAGGCTCTCCTGGAAGAGATTAAGGAAACAACACAAGATAAGAAAACAGTACCATTCATATACATGTACAATCCAAATAACCCGCCCGTCTGCAAAAGTTTCAGTACCTCCTGCATGAAAATGAAACAAAAAAATTCATAAGGAACACTTTGATCATAGCTTTGATATATCGGTAAATCAGAGACAGAGGAAAGGTACGCCCTACTTTAAATTATGTGAAATTTGTGGACTTGCATTCAACAATTCAAGTACATTCTATAGACATTCAAAAATACATAGGGACCAGCCCAAAGAAGAAGCAAATATAAGGTATGAATGCTCGTGATGTCACAAAACTTACAAAAAGCTTGAATACCTGAGGAAACACTCATGCAAAACTTTTCACATCAAGATAGCAAACATCAAAACTATACAAGAACTGCCCAAAATCAAACCAGGAAAAACACCAACTGACACTGCAACAGAGACGATCCCGCTGAAGAACCTGAAATTCAGAGTAGTTCCAGGGAAGAAAAAATGACTTACTGATGTACCAATCGGTACACCCGTGGAGAAATGTACATTTGACACTCTGCCACCAATTTCACCTCTACCACTATCTCCGATCCCGGACACCAACATCACAGAACCTATGGACCTGGATTTAAGAGCACAACACCCTGACACTGACCCAAGAAACTGTATAAACATAGACTTACCTCACAAATCATATAGCACAGAAACAGTTTGTTTGGACGAAACTGGGACATTCTTGGAACTTAATGAACAGATCATTAGTGTCCACTACATAAATGGAATATTGAAGAACACAGACTGACTTTCATTATCTTTTATTATTATTTACATTTTGGCAATATTCCAAATTTAGTCTATAAATAGTAACAAATGTTTCTAATTTTAGTAACAAATGTCATGAATATGATGGTATAAAATTGTACTTTAGTTAACATTTTTCTAATATGTACATCCTGATGAAGGTTCATAGAGAACCGAAACTAGTTATCTATAAATAAGTATGGTTAAAACCTTTCTGGTGTTCAGGGGTGTTGTACCTCAATTTTATTAATTCTTAGTTGTTATTTGAAGAATAAGTAGAGCTATCCTATTCACACCTTGGTTAAGTTTTTCGTACCAATCCACATTTTGACAAAACCTTTAGATAAAGCTTTGAAACTTCCAACACTTGTGTACCATCACCATGTCCAGTTCTAGGCAGGTATACATAACTCCATCAAGGATTTTGTCTGAATTATGGCCCCTTTTTATTTAGAAATCTTGGTTAAGTTTTTCGTACCAGTTCATATTTTGTGTAAACTGTTTGTCATATGGCTTTGAAACTTTGACCACTTGTTTACAGTCATAGTCTACATATGTAGGCAAGACTACATAACTAGAATATGGATTTTAGTTCAGTTATGGCCCTTTTTAGCTCCACTATTCGGAGAATAGGGTGCTATTCTACTCGCCCCAGCGTCGGCGTGTCACTTTCTTGGTTAAAGTTTTTCGGCAACCTTTGTTTTTCTGTCATGTCTTTGTTACTATTGCTTATAAATATCTTACTGTAATTTCACATAAAGATTGCCCAGCATTCAAACAAACAATATGCAATGGCTGGGCCCAAAATACCCAAGGTCAAGGTCACCAAGTTGTTAATCCCCCGCCACAAGTGGTGGGGGGTTATAGGAATGGTCTCCCTCCGTCCTTCTGTCTGTCCTTCCGTCTGTCCGTAACACTCGTGTCCGCTCCATATCTCCTAAACCCCATGAAGGATTTTCATGAAACTTGGGTCAAATGATCACCTAATCAAGACGATGTGCAGAACCCATGAGTCAGCCATGCCAGCTCAAGGTCAAGGTCACAACTCAAGGTCAAAGGTTTGAGCCTTCCATTTTGTGTCCTCTCTATTTCTCCTAAACCCCATGAAGGAATTTTATAAAACTTGGGTCAAATGATCACCTCATCATGACAATATGCAGAACCCATGAGTCAGCCATGCCCACTCAAGGTCAAGGTCACAACTGAAGGTCAAAGGTTTGAGCCTTCCTAAACCCCTTGAAGGATTTTCATCAAACTTTGGTCAAATGATCACCTCATCAAGGATATATGCAGAACCCATGAGTCAGCCATGCCGGCCCAAGGTCAAGGTCACAACTGAGGGTCAAAGGTTTGAGCCTACCATTTTGTGTCCGCTCTATATCTCCTAAACCCCTTGAAGGATTTTCATCAAACTTGGGTCAAATGATCACCTCATGAAGGCGATGTGCAAAACTCATGAGCCAGTCATACCAGCTCAAGGTCAAGGTCACAACTCAAGGTCAAAGGTTTTAGCCTTCCATTTCATGTCCGCTCTATATCTCCTAAACCCCTTCAAGAAATTTTATAAAACTTTGGTCAAATGATCACCTTATCAAAATGATGCGCAGAACTTATGAGTCAGCCATGCTGGCTCAAGGTCAAGGTCACAGCTTTGGGTCAAAGGTTTGAGCCTTCCATTTTATGTCCACTCTGTATCTCCTAAACCCCTTCAAGGATTTTCATCAAACTTGGGTCAAATGATCACCTCATCAAGAGCTCATGAGTCAGCCATGTCAACTCAAGGTCAAAGGTTTTAGCTCTGTATCTCCTAAACCCCTTTAAGGATTTTCATGAAACTTGGGTCAAATGATCACCTCATCAAGACGTTGTGCAGAATTCATGAGTCGGCCATATCAGTTCAAGGTCAAGGTCACAGCTAAAGGTCAAAGGTTTACCCTTTCACTATCCATAACAGACTGCCTTGTTATACTTGGTTTGTGTCCGGGCCATAACTTTGATATGCATGGTCTGATTTCAGAATAATTTCACACAAATGATAAGCATGGATAGATGATGTGTCACGCGCAAAAACCAGGTCCCTAGGTCTAAGATCAAGGTCACAGTCCTTGGTTGAACTTAGCCAATTTTCACTACATATATACTGATAATGTGGTCCTTGTGTCCGGTCCATAACTTTGACATGCATGGTCCGATTTCAAAATAATTTGACACAAATAATAAGCATGGATAGAAGATGTGTCGTGCGCAAAACCAGGTCCCTAGGTATAAGGTCAAGGTCACACTTAGAGGCCAAAAGTCACATACAAGATTGACTTTGTCCTGAGCATTTTCTTCTTCATGCATGGAGGGATTTTGATGTAAGTTCGCTCAGTTGTACACCAATCTGAGACAGAATGTCATGCGCAAGAACCAGGTCCCTAGTTTAGAATTACTTCCCTTAGTTGTTACTATAAATAGCTTACTGTGAAATCATTTTTATTCGCGTAGAACGAATTTTCACGTATTTCGCGCTAGGACCGATGCGCGAATTTAAGACCGCGCTATTATTATTTATTATTATTTTTTTCATTTCTAAAATTGAAAATGCGCGAATTAAAGCCCACGCGAAACAGTCCTTTTTCGCGTTTGCACGAAATTTCATGCCAGCGAATTTAAATGATTTCACAGTATATTGTAACTTTTTTATTACTTGTCGTAGGGAAAAATCAAGACCACTTTCTGTAGTACAACATGCATGTTACATCCAATTTTAGGATGTATTTTGACCTATCGCCACCTGGTAAGGATTTTTGTGTTGACTTAGAATTATTGTTATGCCCCTGAAGGGAGGCATATAATTTTTGAACCGTCTGTCAGTCTGTCGGTCTGTCCGCAGTTTTCGTGTCAGGTCCATATCTTTGTCATCCATGGATGGATTTTCAAATAACTTGGCATGAATGTGTACCACAGTAAGACGACATGTTGCGCGCAAGACCCAGGTCCGTAGCTCAAAGGTCAAGGTCACACTTAGACGTTAAAGGTCATTTTTCATGATAGTGCATGCGTGTCCGGTCCATATCTTTGTCATCCATGGATGGATTTTCAAATAACTTGGCATGAATGTGTACCACAGTAAGACAACTTGTCGCGCGCAAGACCCAGGTCTGTAGCTCAAAGGTCAAGGTCACACTTGGACGTTAAAGGTCATTTTTCATGATAGTGCATTCGTGTCCGGTCCATATCTTTGTCATCCATGAATGGATTTTCAAATAACTTGGCATGAATGTGTACCACAGTAAGACGACGTGTCCCGCGCAAGACCCACCTTGACGATATCTAGATCAAGTTCGAAACTGGGTTACGTGGGGTCAAAAACTAGGTCAGTATATCTAAAAATAGAAAAACGTTGTGACCTCTCTAGAGGCCATATTTCTCAATGGACCTTCATGAAAATTGGTCAGAATGTTCACCTTGATGATATCTAAGTCAAGTTTGAAACTGGGTCACGTGCAGTCAAAAACTAGGTCAGTAGGTCTAAAAATAGAAAAACTTTGTGACCTCTCTAGAGGCCATATTTTTCAAGAGATCTTCATGAATATTGGTCAGAATGTTCACCTTGATGATATCTAGGTCAGGTTCGAAACTGGGTCACGTGGGGTCAAAAACTAGGTCAGTAGATTTAAAAATAGAAAAACCTTGTGACCACTCTAGAGGCCATATTTTTCATGAGATCTTCATGAATATTGGTCAGAATGTTCACCTTGATGATATCTAGGTCAAGTTCGAAACTGGGTGACGTGGGGTCAAAAACTAGGTCAGTAGGTCTAAAAATAGAAAAACCTTGTGACCTCTCTAGAGGCCATATTTCTCAATGGATCTTCATGAAAATTGGTCAGAATGTTCACCTTGATGATATCTAGGTCAAGTTCGAAACAGGGTCACGTGCGGTCAATAACTAGGTCAGTAGATCTAAAAATAGAAAAACTTTGTGACCTCTTTAGAGGCCATATTTTTCAAGAGATCTTCATGAATATTGGTCAGAATGTTCACCTTGATGATATCTAGGTCAGGTTCGAAACTGGGTCATGTGGCGTCAAAAACTAGGTCAGTAGATCTAAAAATAGAAAAACCTTGTGACCACTCTAGAGGCCATATTTTTCATGAGATCTTCATGAATATTGGTCAGAATGTTCACCTTGATGATATCTAGGTCAAGTTCGAAACTGGGTGACGTGGGGTCAAAAACTAGGTCAGTAGGTCTAAAAATAGAAAAACCTTGTGACCTCTCTAGAGGCCATATTTCTCAATGGATCTTCATGAAAATTGGTCAGAATGTTCACCTTGATGATATCTAGGTCAAGTTTGAAACTGGGTCACGTGTGGTCAAAAACTAGGTCAGTAGGTCTGAAAATAGAAAAACTTTATGACCTCTCTAGAGGCCATATTTTTCATGGGATCTTTATGAAAATTGGTCAGAATTTTTTATCTTGATGATATCTAGGTCACATATGCTCAAAAACTAGGTCACTATGTCAAATAATAGAAATAACGACGTCATACTCAGTTCAACACTGGGTCATGTGGGGATAGGTGAGCGATTCAGGACCATCATGGTCCTCTTGTTATGATCAACTTCCCTTGGCCAAGGGTCCTTCTTTTTGTTTGTTAGCAGTACCATGCCTGTGACCTTTCTCATGTTGCGGGGGCATCCGTGTCTGTCACACATTTCTAGTCTGTTTTGGCCCTTTCAGCCATATAGAGGTTTCATATATGATTTGATTTGATACAAACTTGCTTGATGATCTCTAGGCCAGGTTCGAAACTGGGTCATGTGGAGTCAAAAACTAGCTCACCAGGTCAGATCAAAGGAAAAGCTTGTTAACACCCAAGTGGCCACATTTATGACTCTATTTTTTATGAAACTTGTTCATAGTGTTTATTTTGGTGGTTCCTATGCCAAGTTCGAAACAGGATCATGTGGATCAAAAATTAGGTCACCCGTTCAAATCAAAGGAAAAGCTTGTTTACACTTTAGAGGCCACATTTAGTTTGGAAACCAGTTTAGGAAATACAACCTTGCCATTTGTCAGTTTCAAAAGTGAGCTCAGAACCAGCCAGTCAGATGCAGGAGATTTGAGACTGGTCTTCAAACTCAGTTTTATAAACTTGAGTCTGTGTCTTAAACACACAGATAACCTTGAGCTCAGGTCTTAAACACACAGATAACCTTAAGCTCAGGTCTTATTCACACAGATAACCTTGAGCTCTAGTCTTATACATGCAGATAGCATTGGGCTTTGGTCTTACACACACAGATAAACTTGAGCTCTTGTCTTATACACACAGATGACCTTGAGCTCTGGCCTTATAGGGAAAGGCAATGTTTTTCTAAAGTTTCATCAGCTGGGATTTCTTAAATCATTTAAAGAAGTGAAAGAATTTTCAGAATTGGAGTAAAAATGAGAATGTTATGAGCATTTAAATATTTGGTCAAATTGGTGGCCATTTTGTTTCCATGACAACAGAAAACAAAATGGTGGATTTATTAAATTTTTATATACACATTTGAACTGTATTTACTTATTTCTGTAAAATAATTTCTCAACTTTTTCCAGCTATAATGAAAGAAGTTATCAGTTTTACACCTTACACTCAAGAAACATACGAAAATAATCCATTTAAAAGGTTTTTTGCTAAATAAAGAATTCAGCAGTGTGCAAATGACGAACTGCCATATCTTTTTCAATAATGGTCCGATTTAAAAAAAATTTCAGCATTATGAAAGTCTTTATGATGGCTTTCATGTAGAATTACTTATTTTCAGGCTTTCCTTACCCTTTTAACACACAGATGATCTTGAGGTCAGGTTTTAAACACACAGATGATCTTGAGATCAGATTATAAACACACAGATAATCTTGCGCTCCGGTCTTAAACACACAGATGATCTTGAGATCAGGTTTTAAACACACACGTAATATTGAGCTCAGGTCTTTTACACACAGATAATATTGAGCTCAGGTCTTTTACACACAGATAATATTGAGCTCAGGTCTTTTACACACAGATAATCTTACATCTCCTCTAGTTTTATAGGACAACCATTTATTTATTTCAGGGCCAAATCATTTCTACTATAGAATGAAAGCAGTGGATGCATTTTCCAGGTTTGGTAAGTCTCTATTATGTTGTGTAAATGGAAGGATGGAGGAATTATTAATATGTAAAAATGCTTTTGTCTTCTAAGTATCCATGTTATGTATGGAAAGATTAAGAAGTCTTGTTTTTACCCAAAAATATAAATGAGTGGCTTTAACAAATTAGTTGTATTCCCTGTGAGTTCTCCTGACACATTCAATATAATCAGGACATTTATGAATTGACAATATGTTTGTCAGTTTGTATTGATAAAGAAAAAATGTAAAATGAGGCAAAAAAAGCAAAGATAAATAAAAAATGTTTACATTAAATATTCCAAAGAAACAAATATGACTTGACTTTAATATTAATATAACTTTACTATTCTTAGATTACAACAGAAAAAAAGTGTTATCTAATCTTGAATTTAACTGGTGTGGAACTGTTTCTTTCTGCCTTTAGTTTCTTTGTAGTTTATCAATATTTGTCAGTAGATACATTGATATATCGATGTGTTATCAGTATTTGTCAATAGATATATTGATATGTCTATGTATTTTCAGTATTTGTCAGTAGATATATTGATATATCGATGTATTATCAGTATTTGTCAGTAGATATATTGATAGATATATTGATATATCTATGCATTATCAGTATTTGTCAGTAGATATATTGATATATCGATGCATTATCAGTATTTGTCAGTAGATATATTGATATATCGATGCATTATCAGTATTTGTCAGTAGATATATTGATATATCGATGCATTATCAGTATTTGTCAGTAGATATATTGATATATCTATGCATTATCAGTATGTCAGTAGATATATATTATATTGATAGAAAATGTTTCAGTGAATGACAGCCATGATATTTTTACTATAGATGATGCATTAAGACGAGAGGTACCGGCAGCATGTAGGCATCCTAACCAGACTATGAGAGATTACCTGACTACAATATACCCTGAGTATTTATCTATAGCACCTACAGAACTTGTCACACAATTCATAGATTTATATGAACATGCAAGACATAAACCTGAGGTAAAGTACATCCTTCGGTACTGTAGAATAAATAATGGTATGTCATTCATCGGTATATAACGTTAAAGAATTTCCAGAGAATATTGAATTTATAGTCAACATAATTATTGTCTTAGAAGGAGATCAACAAGAGGGCCATGATGGCCCTATATCGCTCACTAGAGTTGATCTGGCCTATTGACCAAGTTTTTTAACCCAAATGACCCACTTTCGAATTTGACCTAGAGATCATCAAAACAAACATTCTGACAAAGTTTCATAAAGATTGAGTAACAACTGTGGCCTCTAGAGTGTTCACAAGCTTTTCCTTTGATTTGACCAGGTGATCTAGTTTTTGATCCCACATGACCCAGATTCGAACTTGAACTATAGATCATCAAGACAAACATTCTAATTCTCATGAGTTTCAAACTTAAATTGCGGTCTCTAGAGTGTTAACAAGGTTTCCTTTGATCTGGCCTAGTGACGTAGTTTTTAACCCTACATGACCCAGTTTCAAATTAGACCTAGAAATCATCTAGACAAACATTCTGACTCAGTTTCATAAAGATTGATTCAAAACTATTGCCTCTGGAGTGTTCACAAGCTTCTCCTTTGATTTGACCATGTGACCTAGTTTTAGACCCCATCTGACCCAGATTCGAACTTGACCTAGAGATCATCAGGAAAAACATTCAGTTTCATAAAGATTGAGTCACAACTGTGGCCTCTAAAGTGTTCACAAGCTTTTCCTTTGATCTGGCCTACTGACCTAGTTTTTGATCCAACATGACTCAGTTTCAAAGTTGGCCTAGACATCATCAAGACAAACATTCTGACCAAGTTTCATAAAGACTGGGTCACAACTGCGGCCTCTAGAGTGTTCACCAGCTTTTCCTATGATCTGGCCTATTGACCTAGTTTTTGACCCCACATGACCCAGTTTAGAACTTGACCTAGAGATCATCAAGGCAAGCATTCTGACCAAGTTTCATAAAGACTGAGTCACAACTGTGGCCTCTAGAGTGTTCACAAGCTTTTCCTTTGATTTGACCAGGTGACCTAGTTTTTGACCCCACCTGACCCAGTTTCGAACTTGACCTAGAAATCATCAAGATAAACATTCTGACCAAGTTTCATAAAGATTGGGTCATAACTGTGGCCTCTAGTGTTCACAAGCTTTTCCTTTGATCTGGCCTGCTGACCTAGTTTTTTTTAACCCACATGACCCAGTTTCGAACTTGACCTAGAGATCATCAAGACTAACATTCTGACCAAGTTTCATAAAGATTGGATCACAACTGTGGCCTCTAGAATGTTCACAAGGCAAATGTTGACTGACGACGGATGACACACCCCGAACAATGACCAGTCACAATAGCTCACCTTGAGTTCTTTGTGCTCTGGTGAGCTAAAAATTGGTTCCAGTTTTTCTGCTACTGCTTGATCCACCCTTTAAAAAACTGAATTTCCTCAATTTTGTCCTGTGATAACTTTAGAAGTACAAGATATTTTTTCATGAAACCTGGTACATGGATAATGAGAATATGCACATTCTTTTAATTTTTTGCTGTAGCAAATGTGGTTTCTATGGCAAAAAATAGTCCAAAGGTATTACTAAAAGGTGCATTCTTTGATAACTTTAAAAGTGCAAATTAAAGATTTTTTATGAACTTTGGTTAACAAGTAGAAGGCAGTGTGAAGAACATGCACATTATTTTCTCCAATTGCCCGTCATTCTGTTCATCTGTCTGTCACTTACTGTGCATTCTGTCATAACTTAAGAAAGCACAAGATATTTTTTATGAAACATGATAGATGGATTGATGGCAAAAATGTGGTCCTTTACCAAAATCTGTTTTCTTCAATATATTCGATACTAAAGTGGCACCAGAGCTTTTATGTGGTGCAGAACTATGGGGTACAAAAGAACGCAATTCTTTAGAACTTGTTCACAACTATGCATGTGAGAGATATATGTGCGTTAAACAAAACACTTCAAATGCAGCAGTATTAGGAGACTGTGGCCGTTATCCACTGTTTATAGCAGTAGCCAAACGCTGTATTAAATATTGGTTGAAAATACTGAAAATGCAGAATTATAGACTTGTAAAAATATGGTATAATATGTTGTTAGTATTTGACGAGATGGGTAAAACAGCATGGGCTACTGGTATTAAGGATCTATTAAATGTTAATGGATTTGGATATCTTTGGAACCAACAGTCAGTTACCAATGAAACAATGTTTATCAAGTCATTTGTTAATCGGTTGTGTGGCCAGTACAGACAAAATTGGAATAGTCATATAAATAACAGCCCTAAGTTATCAACCTATTGTTTGTTTAAGTATGACTTTAAACATGAAGAGTACTTATCTGTAATTACAATACGTAAATTAGCAAAAATACGTACATCCTCGCATGGCTTAGAAATAAAACGAGGGAGGTATAATAATACAGCAAGGGAGGATCGTATATGTAAGATATGCCAGATGGCATTTGAGACAGAATACCATGATATAAGACGACAGTATTTGCCGGCAAAATATTACATAAATCCAAATATACATAAATTCAATATTCTTATGAGCACAAGGTCCGAGATATTGTTAAATAATTTGGCAATATTCATATACCATGCTTTCACAAAGCGAAAAGCAAATTTGTAATAGATAAAAAAAAATTTTGCTGATGCTATTTTTAGCTCACCTGTCACAAAGTGACAAGGTGAGCTTTTGTGATCGTGCGGTGTCCGTCCGTGCGTCAGTGCGTGCGTCCGTCCGTAAACTTTTGCTTGTGACCACTCTAGGGGTCACATTTTTCATGGGATCTTTATGAAAGTTGGTCAGAATGTTCATCTTGATGATATCTAGGTCAAAATCGAAACTGGGTCACGTGCCTTTAAAAACTAGGTCAGTAGGTCTAAAAATAGAAAAACCTTGTGACCTCTCTAGAGGCCATATATTTCACAAGATCTTCATGAAAATTGGTCAGATTGTTCACCTTGATGATATCTAGGTCAAGTTTGAAACTGGGTCACGTGCCTTCAAAAACTAGGTCAGTAGGTCAAATAATAGAAAAACCTTGTGACCTCTCTAAAGGCCATATTTTTCATTGGATCTGTATGAAAATTGGTCTGAATGTTCATCTTGATGATATCTAGGTCAAGTTTGAAACAAGGTCATGTGCGGTCAAAAACTAGGTCAGTAGGTCTAAAAATAGAAAAACCTTGTGACCTCTCTAGAGACCATACTTGTGAATGGATCTCCATAAAAATTGGTCAGAATGTTCACCTTGATGATATCTAGGTCGAATTTGAAACTGGGTCACGTGCCTTCAAAAACTAGGTCAGTAGGTCAAATAATAAAAAAACCTTGTGACCTCTCTAGAGGCCATACTTTTCATGGGATCTGTATGAAAGTTGGTCTGAATGTTCATCTTGATGATATCTAGGTCAAGTTTGAAACTGGGTCAACTGCGGTCAAATACTAGGTCAGTAGGTCTAAAATTATTAAAATCTTTTGACTTCTCTAGAGGCCATATTTTTCAATGGATCTTCATGAAAATTGATCTAAATGTTCACCTTGATGATATCTAGGTCAGTTTCGAAACTGGGTCATGTGCGGTCAAAAACTAGGCCAGTAGGTATAAAAACAGAAAAACCTTGTGACCTCTCTAGAGGCCATATTTTTCATGAGATCTTCATGGAAATTAGTGAGAATGTTCACCTTGATGATATCTAGGTTAAATTCAGAACAGGGTCACGTATCTTCGAAAACTAGGTCAGTAGGTCAAATAATAGAAAAACCTTGTGACCTCTCTAGAGACCATATTTTTCGATGGATCTTCATGAAAATTGGTCAGAATTTTTATCTTAATAATATCTAGGTCAAGTTCAAAACTGGGTCACATGAGCTCAAAAACTAGGTCACTATGTCAAATAATAGAAAAAACGACGTCATACTCAAAACTGGGTCATGTGGGAAGAGGTGAGCGATTCAGGACCATCATGGTCCTCTTGTTGTTAATAGTGCTTAAGGGGACGCATAATTTGAAATTAGAAAAAAGTGGGTGGGGTATGATAAAATTTACCTGCAAAAAAGTACAAGGTTTTGGTACATATAGTTAATACATTATTATTCCTTGTGTATAAGTATAACGACGTCACGTCCGTTGTTTTTATTGTTATTCTTCCCTGAGGAAGGCTTAACGCCGAAATGTTGGAAGTTAATAATTATCTATGAACAAACGCTACACGTGTTGTTGTTGATTTTTCTTATTTGTGTATAAGTAAAAATATTCAAATACTACTTCTTACATTTAAACACATAACAAAGAAATAGGCTTATATTTGAATGCCATACGTTTATACCTAATGTTTTGGAAAGATACATTCTTGTTAGTTTTTGTAGATATTACACATGTGTATAAGTAATAATTATGTCTCCCCCAGGAGACATATTGTTTTTGCCCTGTCCGTCCGTCCGTCCGTCTGTCCGTCCATCCTTCCATCCGTCCGTACGTCACACTTCATTTCTGAGCAATAACTGGAGAACCATTTGACCTAGAACCTTCAAACTTCATAGGGTTGTAGGGCTGCTGGAGTAGACGACCCCTATTGTTTTTGGGGTCACTCCGTCAAAGGTCAAGGTCACAGGGGCCTGAACATTGAAAACCATTTCCGATCAATAACTAGAGAACCACTTGACCCAGAATGTTGAAACTTCATAGGATGATTGTTCATGCAGAGTAGATGACACCTATTGTTTTTGGGGTCACTCCGTCAAAGGTCAAGGTCACAGGGGCCTGAACATTGAAAACCATTTCCGATCAATAACTAGAGAACCACTTGACCCAGAATGTTGAAACTTCATAGGATGATTGGTCAGGAAGAGTAGATGACCCCTATTGATTTTGGGGTCACTCCGTCAAAGGTCAAGGTCACAGTGGCCTGTTCATGTAAAATCATTTTTTGGAAATAACTTGAGAACCACTTGACCTACAATGTTGAAACTTAATAGGATGATTGGACATGCAGAGTAGATGACCCCTATTTATTTTGAGGTCACTTGATCAAAGGTCAAGGTCACAGGAGCCTGAACAGTGACTTGAGAACCACTAGGCCAAGAGTGTTGAAATTTAGCGGGATGACTGGACATGCCAAGTAGATGATCCCTATTGCAGCCAACCATCAGTGTCTCTTCGACTTTCGCTCCTGACCCCTATTGACTTCTTGCCTCTAGGACTTTGCATTGGGGGAGACATGGGCTTTTTTACAAAAGCATTTTCTAGTTTTAACCAAACTTGCACACAACTTGTATCACCATAAGATCTTGGTTCCTTTTTTGAACTGGCCAGATTCCTGTATGGATTCCAGAGTTATGGCCCCTGAAAGGGCCAAAATTAGCTATTTTGACATTGTCTGCACAATAGCAGCATTATTTATGATTTGATTTTTACCAAACTTGCACACAACTTGTATCACCATAAGATCTTGGTTCCTTCCTTGAACTGGCCAGATCCCATTATGTGTTCCAGAGTTATGGCCCTTGAAAGGGCCAGAATTAGCTATTTTGACCTTGTCTGCACAATAGCAGCTTCATTTATGATTTTATTTTAACCAAACTTGCACACAACTTGTATCACCATAAGATCTCGGTTCTTTTCTTGAACTGGCCAGATTCCATTATGGGTGCCAGAGTTATGGCCCCTGAAAGGGCCAGAATTAGCTATTTTGACCTTGTCATCACAATAGCAGCTTCATTTATGATTTGAATTTAATCAAACTTGCAAAAAACTTGTGTCACCATAAGATCTCCATTCCTTTCGTGAACTGGCCAGATCCCGTAATGGGTTCCAGAGTTATGACCTCTGAAAGGGCCAAAATTAGCTATTTTGACCTTGTCTGCACAATAGCAGCTTCATTTAAGATTTGATTTTAACCAAACTTGCACACAACTTGTATCACTACAAGATCTTGATTCCTTTCTTGAACTGGCCAGCTTCCATCATGGGTTCCAAAGTTATGGCCCCTTAAAGGTCCAAAATTTGCTATTCTGGCTTTCGCAGCCATATAGAGACTTCATTTATGGTTTGATTTGATACAAACTTCCAAAATATCTTCAACAACAATAAATCTTGGGTTCAATGACGAATCTGTCAGATCCAGTCATAGGTTCCAGAGTTATTTTATATCTGATTACCTCCCCTGATTGTAATCAAAATTAAATCATATCAGTGAGTATTTATAGGACTTATTTGAAATTTCATTATTGTCATTAGTTGGACTGAGACAATCAGGGTAGATAACTGTGGACTGATTTTATGACAGATTACCTCCTTAAATAGTTATTTACTATCGAAGTCTCAAAGGAGACACAATTCTCATAATTCTGATTAGAATTATGTCTCCCATCACACAGTGGTGTGGGAGACATATTGATTTACTCCAGTCTGTGTGTGTGTCTGTGTGTCTGTCACAAAGCTTGTCCGCAGTCCAAGTCGAACATTTCTCATCCGATCTTCACCAAGCTTCAACAAAATGTGTCTACCAATGAGTACTCGGCCAAGTTCGATAACTAGCTAAATCGGCCTAGGCACTTTGGAATTATGGCCCTTGAATTACCAAAAACACTCAGATTTCTTGCGCAGTTTTACTCCCAAACCGACGCCTATACTACTAGTAGTATAGGCGTCCTTTTGGTGTCAAGAAAGCGCATGCACATGTGGATTAAGTAAACAGTATATAAAGACTGACTTACTATTTAGATGATTAGGCAGTTGTGGGAGACATGCGCTTTTCTCAAAAGCATCTCTAGTTTTGACAGAGTTATGTCCCTTTTTAACTTGGAATTTTTTTACTGGCAAAGCTCTAATTCAGAGTCAAGCACTGAGAAAATTTGAGCGCGCTGTCTTGCTCTTGTTATCTAAATGAATACACCTTAGCAGCTTCTAATGAGATTGGTTTGAAATGATCATATCATTTTGAGCAATGGTACTAAGGTGAGCGATACAGGGCAATCATGGCCCTCTTGTATGAAATACACATGGATATAACAAAATTGGATATAGTGAAAACTCAGCTGTAAGGAACACATTCCTATGTTCCATTATGGCATTACACCCCTTTATAACAAACTGGGTTAGTATTTTCAAGATTTAATACTGCAATTGGTAACACACTAAAATATGCAAATTGAAAAATTCACAGTTAAGTGCATGATTACATTATTTTATTATCACTTCATTTATATTTAGAATAATCACAATCTTTTATTAAAACACCTTTATCTCTAACATCCTAAAATAGGTCCATAACTCTGGTACCAATATTTCATGAATTATGTTCCCTTTTACTTAGAATTTCAGGTTAAAGTTTTCATGCACTTTCACTCTTACCTCATCTATTATACGCCGGTTTGAAAAACAGGACGTATTATAGGAACGCCCCTGGCGGATGGGAGGGCGGGCGGCGTCCACAGACTTTGTCCGGAGCATATCTTCTCCATGCATGGAGGGATTTTAATGAAACTTGGCACAATTGTTCACCATCATGAGACGGAGTGTCATGCGCAAGAACCAGGTCCCTAGGTCTAAGGTCATGGTCACACTTAGAGGTCAAAAGATACAAGAATGAAAACTTTGTCCGGAGCATTTCTTCTTCATGCATGGAGGGATTTTGATAACTTGGCACAAATGTTCACCACCACGAGGCGCAGTGTCATGCGCAAGAACCAGGTCCCTAGGTCTAAGGTCAAGGTCACACTTAGAGGCCAAAGGTCAGATACAAGAATGACTTTGTCCGGAGCATTTCTTGTTCATGCATGGAGGGATTTTGATGTAACTTGGGACAATTGTACACCATCATGAGACGGAATGTCATGCGCAGGTCACTTCTTTAGAATTACTTCCCTTTGTTGTTACTATAAATAGCTTATATTGTAACTTTTTCATTACTAGTCGTAGGGAAAAATCGAGACTACTTTTCTGTAGTACAACATGCATGTTACATCCAATTTTAAAGTGTATTTTGACCTATCTCTACCTGGTAAGGATTTTTGTGTGGACTTTATTTTTTTTTTTTTTTTTTAAGATTAACTTCCCTTAGTTGTTACTATAAATAACTTTATATTGTAACTTTTTATAATTGACCGTAGGGAAAAACCAAGACCACTTATCTGTGGTACAACATAGATGTTACTTTCAAATTTTAGGTGTATTTTAAGGTATCTCTACCTGGTAAGAGTTTTTTTTGGACTTAAAAAAACAGAAGAATTACAATAATTACTAAACAAATACAGGTGCTAGTGTAAAGAAATTTGCTGTGACGGGCGTATATTGTGACATTCTGGCACTCCTGTTACTAAATGGATTTGATTCTAACTTAAAACAGTTATTCAACATCATCACTCACATCATATGACTCAAGGTGCATAACTCTTGCACCAATATTTCATAAATTATCTCCCTTTTTTACTTAGAATTTCAGGTTAAAGTTTTGATGCACTTTCACTCTATCTCAGTTATTACTAAATGGATTTGATTCAAACTTAAAATAGTTGTTCCACCTTATCACCCACAAAAGGTCCACAACTCTGGTACCAATATTTCACGAATTATGCCCCCCTTTTACTTAGACTTTCAGGTTAATTTTGATGCATTTTCACTATATCTCACTTATTACAAAATGGATTTGATTCAAACTTAAAGTTGTTATTCCACATCTACACCCACATCATGACATAAGATGCAAAAATCACTCTTGCACCAATATTTCATGAATTATCCCTCTTTTTGCTTAGAATTATACTTATTTTATGTTCTTTATCTCTCTTATTAATACTTTTGACACAGACTCAAGCTATTGTCCAGTATCTTCATTCTTATTGGAGTCATTAAACACTCTAGTGACAGCTCCAGCTTCCTCAGGTGTGCCCAGTTTCACTATCCAGCATCGAAATAGTCGAGCGTGCTGTCTCCTGTGACAGCTCTTGTTTAGCTAGAGTTGGGGGTCCCAAAACTCGAGGGTTTTTTATCGACATCAATTAAGCACTCAAAGGTACAATTTAGAGACAAAATAAAATTTTGGCTCAACTATTTGAAGGATAAGTAGAGCTATCCTACTCCCCACAGTGTCAGTGTCACACATTGGTAAAGTTTTTCGTACCATTCCACATTTTACAAAACTTTTCGAGATAAGCTTTGAAACTTTCAACACTTTTGTACCATCACTATGTCCAGTTTTAGGCAAGAGTACATAACTCAAGGATTTTGGCTGAATTATGGCCCCTAACTTACAAATATTGGTTCAGTTTTTTGTATCAGTTCATTTTTTGTGTAAACTGTTTGACATATGGCTTTGAAACTTTTATCATTTTGTTTATTATAACAATTTCTATCTGTAGGCAAGAGTACATAACTCTGTCAACTATTTTGGCTGTGTAATGCCCTTTTTGGACTTGGAAATTGGTACAATTTTTGTACAAGTCCACGTTTTGTCAAAACTATTTGACATGTGGCTTTGAAACTTTGAGCACTTGTTTATCATCATGATTTCCATCTGTAAGCAAGAGTAAATAACTCTGCAAACTATTTTGGCTGCATTATGGCCCTTTTTGGACTTGGAAATTGGTTCAGTTTTCGTACAAGTCAAAGTTTTGTCAAAACTATTTGACATGTGGCTTTGAAACTGTGAACACTTGTTTATCTTCATGATCTCCATCTGTAGGCAAGAGTACATAGCTCTGTCAACCATTTCGGCTGAATTATGGCCCTTTTTGGACTTGGAAATAAAAATTTTCATACCAGTCCATATTTTGCCAAACCTGTTTGTCATATGGCTTTGAAACTTTGAACACTTGTTTACCATCATAGTCTACATATGTAGACAAGACTGCAACTAGGACAAGGACGTTAACTCAATTATGGCCCTTTTTCAATATTCACACATCAGTATCAATATTCACACATCAGTATCAATATTCACACATCAATATTCACATATCATATTCACACATCAATATTCACATATCAATATTCACACATCAATATTCACATATCAATATTCACACATCAGTATTCACATATCATATTCAATTCACATCAATATTCACATATCAATATTCACATATCAATATTCACACATCAATATTCACATATCAATATTCACACACATCAATATTTACACACATCAGTATTCACAACATTAATATTCACTCATCAGTATCACTTTTCTTGTTTCATGTAAGTTAATAACTGATGTCTCTTTTCCACATAACACAATATCCATATTCATTACCCTTGCAACTGACATCTAACCACTTAAGATCCCTTTTCCATTCGTTGTTGAACTTTCTCATATACTTAGGTGTCTTGGGTTTAGGATCCGATGGAGAGCATGGACGCTTGGGCATTTTGAAAGCAATGATTTTCAAGATATTTTTTCTCTATCTTTATCCAAAAGTTGAAAATAATTGCTACGAGTTGCTGTTCCATCTTTTTCAGAACTTGGCAAATCTGGAAAAAGACCCGACGTTACTGGATTGATTTAAACAGTCAATTACCCGATAATATCACAACCTTCCTTTTCTGTCATTAATCCTTGGTCTAATCCCTTATCAAAACAAACAATCATGCTATCAAAAGTCACCTGTGAAAAACACTATTTCCTCAAGCTACACACATGTCACACATGTATGATACACAATATTCAGTTAAGCTTTGATTTACAGTGTAAACATGTTTGGTAGTCCGCAGTAATTATTGCCCAAGTCATTGTCGAAAAAAAACAAAATCTGAAAATCGAAAATGTTTCAAAAGCAGAATTACGGTTTTGGTCAGGAGACAGTTGGCAAGTCAAAAATCATGATTTTAACCCTTCCGCCCTGGAGATCACATGTATGATAAGTCAATAACAGATCAATATGAAATCATTTGTGAATGAATATAGATATATAAATACAATTTTATTTTGATAAGATAGCAATTAAACACATCAATAATGGCTAAAATCACAGTTTTGTCAGTCCTGATTGCTGTACATCACATGTTTGTTTGACAGTTCAGGCCAGTCCTGATTGCTGTACATCACATGTTTGTTTGACAGTTCAGGCCAGTCCTGATTGCTGTACATCACATGTTTGTTTGACAGTTCAGGCCAGTCCTGATTGCTGTACATCACATGTTTGTGTTACAGTTCAGGCCAGTCCTGATTGCTGTACATCACATGTTTGTTTGACAGTTCAGGCCAGTCCTGATAGCTGTACATCACATGTTTGTTTTACAGTTCAGGCCAGTCCTGATTGCTGTACATCACATGTTTGTTTGACAGTTCAGTTACGGAGAACTATGTTTGCTGTATGGATATAACATACTTCTGATATAGCGGACACTCGATTGTGACCCTGACAAATTCCTTTTAACCAAGTTTTTAACTGCATTAAATTGTTTTACAGATTAAAGCAGTCTTTGCATAACATCATTAATTACATTTAATTTAAGGCTTGTTTGTTTACTCAGGTTATTTAGATTCAGCAAATCTTGATACTTGATACGTATAAATCTTACTTCTTAGCCATTTTTTATACACAAAATTATGACTATTGATAACTCAGACATTTTGCATTAATGATTATATATATGAGGTCATTATAATGTAGGGGTAAATTACAGTACACTTGTCTTGTTTCAGGTATTTGAAGAATCTCACTTTATAAAGTATTCAGAGATGTTGGAGGAGCTTGTCAACTGGTATGTACTTTCGGGAAGCTACACACAAAAAATGTGCCTAAGATTTATTATCATACTTCATAGAGCTACTTTGACCTGTCACCTGTCCAACACAATGAAACACTTCCTTTTGTAAATTCACATGTGATGTTGAAGAAAATTAATGGTTACCATTGCGCAAACTCTGTACAAAATGTTCTTGATAGCTAGTGCTTGTTGATCCCCCGCCACAAGTTGTGGGGGGTTATAGGAATGGTCTCTGTCCATCCTTCCGTCTGTCTGTAACACTTTCGTGTCCGCTCCATATCTCCTAAACCCCTTGAAGGATTTTCATGAAACTTGGGTCAAATGATCACCTCATCAAGATGATGTGCAGAACTCATAAGTCGGCTCAAGGTAGAGGTCACACCTCAAGGGCAAAGGTTTGAGCCTTCCATTTTGTGTCCGCTCTATATCTCCTAAACCCCTTGAAGGAATTTTATAAGACTTGGGTCAAATGATCACTTCATCAAGATGATGTGCAGAACCCATGAGTCAGCCATGCCGGCTGAAGGTCAAGGTCACAACTTAGGGTCAAAGGTTTGAGCCTTCCATTTTGTGTCTGCTCTGTATCTCCTAAACCCCATGAAGAATTTTCTTCAAACTTGGGTCAAATGATCACCTCATCAAGGTGATGTGCAGAATTCATGAGTCAGCCATGTTGGCTTAAGGTCAAGGTCACAACTCAGGGTAAAAGTTTTGAGCCTTCCATTTTGTGTCCACTCTTTATCTCCTAATCCTCTTGAAGGATTCATATGAAACCTGAGTCAAATGATCACCTATCCAAGATGATGTGCAGATCTCATGAGTCAGCCATGCTGGCTCAAGGTCAAGGTCACAACTCAAGGTCAAAGGTTATAGCCTTCCATTTCGTGTCTGCTCTATATCTCCTAAACCCCTTGAAGGAATTTTATAAAACTTTGGTCAAATGATCATCTCATGAAGACGATGTGCAGAACTTATGAGTCAGCCATACCGGTTCAAGGTCAAGGTCACAACTTGGGGTCAAGGTTTGAGCCTTCCATTTTGTGTCTACTCTGTATCTCCTAAACCCCTTGAAGGATTTTCGTCAAACTTGGGTCAAATGATCACCTCATCAAGAACTCATGAGTCAGCCATGTCAACTCAAGGTCAAGGTCACAACTCAAGGTCAAAAGTTTGAGCTCTGTATCTTCTAAACCCCTTGAAGGATTTTCATGAAAATTGGGTCAAATGATCACCTCATCAAGATGATGTGCAGAATTCATGAATCAGTCATGTCAGTTCAAGGTCAGGGTCACAGGTCAAAGGTTTACCCTTTCACTGTCCATAACAGTTGTGGGGGATTTAGCTGTCTTTCAGACTGCTTTGTTTCTCTATAGAGGTTTCATTTAGTAAAAGTTTGGTCTTGTCTGAGACAAAATACCTGCCTTTTTGGAACAGTAATTGGTTGTGATTATTCAGTACAAGATTTCTTACAAGTAAAAATAATTTCTTTAAACAAAATCAATTGAGTTGGGACCATAAATGTGAGGGATGTTAAGATCAGGTGTCCCCTACCTTATTTTCATGGAAAGTTCAGAAACACTAAGGGATTGGCAACTAACATACATCACTGAAGGACAAAAGTATAGTGTCAACCCTGACACAACAAACTCACAGGTAACTTGTTTGAATCCCCATTGGTTCATACTCATATATTTTAGGGCACCAGAACAGCAAACAGGTACCATTGATAACCTAAAAGTGAAACCTGGATCACTAGCTCTCCAAATAATGTCTTCAAATAGGTTCTTTTGACAGCCCAGTTTTAATTACGATCCAGAAGTGAAACCTGGATCTCTAGCTCTCTTCGTAATGTGTCCAGAGCAACAGTCCTTGTCCAGTAATTAGTATTCAATCTTCTCAGTTGTGTTGCTCGACAAAATTTGAGCTGGAGTATTGTTAAGATTTAATATAATTGATAACCATTAGTTATAATTTCATCATTACATCAACCCCACTCTATAGCTTCTTGTAGTAGAGCGTTGTCTACAAGGATGCGCGGGACGTGAGTTCGTATCCTGGGCGGGGCGTATGTTCTCCGTGACTATTTGATAAACGACATTGTGTCTGAAATCATTAGTCCTCCACCTCTGATTCATGTGGGGAAGTTGGCAGTTACTTGCGGAGGACAGGTTTGTACTGGTACAGAATCCAGGAACACTGGTTAGGTTAACTGCCCGCCGTTACATGACTGAAATACTGTTGAAAAACGGCGTTAAACCCAAAACAAACAAAAAAAATCATCATTACATCAATAGTTATAATTTCATCATTACATCAATAGTTATATAATTTCATCATTACATCAATAGTTATAATTTCATCATTACATCAATAATTATGATTTTTGATTCCAGTTTAGAGCATGGCATCAAACTAAAGAGGGAAGCCAACAGAGAACAGATGAAGAAATTGCCACCAGTTGATACTGAAGTGAAGTTAAAATCTCATCATAGAGGTATAGGAAAAACTAAAACATCTATACCTTATAATCACATGACATCAGATAAACATTGTAACCGCACACAGACACGGTATAGGACTAGAGCTAGTAGTAGTGAGCAAGCTGGACTGTTAGAAAGTGCACCGTCAAGTCAGCGGAGCAGTGTGGAGGGACTTGTAACAGCAAGAGATAGTTCTGAGGAGAGTATCAGACTCGTACAAGTTAATATGAATACAATGCCTGATATCTGAACACATCTGGGATTTCTGAAAGGATATGATATAAGTGCAATATTCTTCCAATAGTTATGACAATTGCAGAATCACGTTTAAAGGAAGAGCCGCTATATGAACAAGTGTATGAGAGGAAAGTTAAACCTAGATCATCGGATGAAAAAAAGATCAAACAGAGTGTTACATATATGTTTATATTGTAAATATGTAAGAAGTTCTGTTTATAATTTTATTCCAAGTTAACAGATCCATTTTTACACCCTGCCAACAGTTTCACCCTGTTTCTTCATCCACATGTAGACAAGCACATGTAGAGAAGCACATGTACACTATATGGACAGATGATAGATACTTGTCCATGGGGTCATTTGAAAAGCTAATGATAACTAAAAGTTTTTCACGCTACACACATTTGTTAAATATGGCCGTGTGTCATTAACACAGTTCTAGTTATTATATTCCCCACAAGCGAAGTTTTGGGAGTATAATAGGAGTGAGCTTATCGGTTGGTTGGTAGGTCCGTCTGTTGGTTTTCATGGTTTCCGGACAATAAGTCATGAAAAGCTTGACAGATTTAAACAATTTTTGGTACGCAGGTGTAACATAATAAAATACAGGTAAAGTTCAACTTTGAGGTCAGTAATTCAAAGGTCAAGGTTACAAGGACCCTGGACAGTTAAATGGTTTCAGGATGAGGCGTAGAAAAATTTGTTTATTTCAGGTATCCTGACCTACCCTAAAGTTTTGGTCTGACCCAAAATGTTTTTGTGGCCTTGGAGAATTCTTTTTTCAACTTTTTAACAAAAAGTTGCAAAACTGCACTTTTTATGCTTTAAACATGGTCAGTGATGTTAGAAATCAACTAACTGATGCTCTAAAGGCATAACCCCCTTATTTGTATTCATTTTTAGCTCAACTATTCAAAGAATAGTAGAGCTATTGGACTCTACCCATGCGTCAGTGTCTGCGTCACGATTTGGTTAAGTTTTTGTATGTAAGCTGATATTTCAGTAACCACTTGTGGGAATGGATTGAAACTTTACTCACTTATTCACTGTGATAAACTGACTTACATTGCACAAGTTCCATAACTCTATTTTGCTTTTTAGCTCACCTGTCACATAGTGACAAGGTGAGCTTTTGTGATCACCCTTTGTCCGTCGTCTGTGCGTGCGTGCGTCCGTGAACAATTTCTTGTCTGCACGATAGTGGTTTCATTATTGATTTTATTTTAACCAAACTTACACACAACTTGTATCACCATAAGATGTCGGTTCCTTTCTTGAACTGGCCAGATCCCATTATGGGTCCCAGAGTTATGGCCCCTGAAAGGGCCAAAAATAGCTATTTTGACCTTGTCTGCACAATAACAGCTTCATTTATGATTTGATTTTAACCAAACTTGTATAAAACTTGTGTCACCATAAGATCTTGATTCCCTTCTTGAACTAGCCAGATCCCATTATGGGTTCCAGAGTTATGGCCCCTGAAAGGGCCAGAATTAGCTATTTTGACCTTGTCTGCAAAATAGCAGCTTCATTTATGATTTTATTTTAACCAAACTTGCACACAACTTGTATCACCATAAGATCTTGGTTCCTTTCTTGAACTAGCGAGATTCCATTATGGGTTCCAGAGTTGTGGCCCCTGAAAGGGCCAGAATTAGCTATTTTGACCTTGTCTGCACAATAGCAGCTTCATTTATGATTTTAATTTAATCAAACTTGCACAAAACTTGTGTCATCATAAGATCTCGGTTCCTTTCTTGAACTGGCCAGATCCCATATTGGGGTCCAGAGTTATGGCCCTTGAATGGGCCAGAATTAGCTATTTTGACCTTGTCTGTACAATAGCAGCTTCATTTATGATTTGCACAGAACTTGTATCACCACAAGATCTTGCTTCCTTTCTTGAACTGGCCAGATTCCATCTTGGGTTCAAGAGTTATGGCCCCTTAAAGGTCCAAAATCGGCTGTTTTGGCTTTTGCAGCCATATAGAGACTTCATTTATGGTTTTATTTGATACAAACTTCCAAAATATCTTCAACAACAATAAATCTTGGATTCCATGACAAATCAGATCCAGTCGTAGGTTCCAGAGTTATTTAATACTTATAGGACTTATTTGAAATTTCATTATTGTTATTAGTTGGACTGAGACAATCAGGGTAGATAACTATGGACTGATTTTATGTCAAATTACCTCCCTTTATTTCAAATTAAAATGGGTATATCACCGTAACTAATGAAGATACTGATCAGAAATTTCATTTATGCCAACATATTTATTTGGCAGATCCTTCTTTTGTTCACTTACAATATTTTTTTTTAATTACTTCCCTTTTACGTTACTATAAATAGCTTATTTTTAGTGGTACAACATGGATGGTACCTCCAATTTTTGGTATTTTTTGACATATCTATACCTTGTAAGAATTTTTTTCTTCTTTTTGGTTAAATTTCTTCCCTTTGTTGTTCCTGTCCTTTGGATTTAGATATTTTTTCTGAGGACCTTCTTGTCCTCAAGTGCAATGATAACAGGTGAGCGATATAGGGCCATCATGGCCCTCTTGTTTACAAAATTATGCCCCTTTTTCGACTCAGAATAAATGTTAAAGTTTGCGTACCACCCCAAATATTTTCAAAGTCCATTGAGATATTGCTTTCATATTTTGCATACTTGTTTACCATTATGACCCCAGTTGGTTAAGGTTTTGTATGTAATCTAGTATCTCAGTACCTACTGATAGGAATGGATTGAAACTTCATACACTTGTTCCCTGACATGCACTGTGCAGGTCGCTTAACTCTACTTTACATTTTTATGCCCCACTTTCGGGGGCGGGGGGCATATGGATTTGCCCTTGTCCGTCTGTCTGTCTGTCTGTCCTTCCGAGAATGTTATGTCACGCCTAGCTCCAAAAGTATTTGACATAGAGTCAAAAAACTTTACAGGAATGTTGGTCAGCATGTGTAGTTGTGCATCTGGGGTTTCACGTCCGGATTCATTCAGTCGTGTAGGAGTTATGGCCCCTGACTTTGTAAAAATTGGTCATTTTAGTGTTATGTCGCATCTAGCTCAAAAGTATTTGACGTAGAGTCACAAAACTTTACAGAAATGTTGGTCAGCATGTGTAGTTGTGCACCTGTGGTTTCGCATCCGGATTCATTCAGTCATGTAGGAGTTATGGCCCCTGACTTAGTAAAAAATTGGTCATTTTAATGTTGTGTTGTGCGTAACTCCAAAAGTATTTGACCTACAGTCACCAAAGTTTACAGGAATGTTGGTCAGCATGTGCAGTTGTGCACCTGGGGTTTCGCGTCCGGATTCATTCAGTCGTATAGGAGTTATGGCCCCTCACTTAAATAAAAATTGGTCATTTTAATCTTGTGTAGAGTCACCAAAGTTTACAGGAATGTTGGTCAGCATGTGCAGTTGTGCACCTGGGGTTTCGCGTCCCAGGAAAGCATATATGTTTATATGTACATTATATATGGTTATTTTTTGCATTTTTTTAGCTCACCCGTCACATAGTGACAAGGTGAGCTTTTGTGATCACCCATCGTCCGTCGTCAGTCCGTACGTGTGTCAACAATTTCTTGTCTGCACGATAGTGGTCTCATTTACGATTTTATTTTAGCTAAACTTGCACACTACTTGTATCACCATAAGATCTCCGTTCCTTTCTTGAACTGGCCAGATCCCATTATGGGTTCCAGAGTTATGGCCCCTGAAAGGGCCAAAATTAGCTATTTTGACCTTGTCTGCACAATAGCAGCTTCATTTATGATTTGATTTTAACCAAACTTGCACACAACTTGTATCACCATAAGATCTTGGTTCCTTTCTTGAACTGGCAAGATTCCTTTATGGGTTCAAGAGTGATGGCCCCTGAAAGGGCCAGAATTAGCTATTTTGACCTTGTCTGCACAATAGCAGCTTTATTTATGATTTGAATTTAATCAAACTTGCACAAAACTTGTGTCACCAGAAGATCTTGGTTCCTTTCTTGAACCGACCAGATCCCTTAATGGGTTCCAGAGTTATTGCCCCTGAAAGGGTCAAAATTAACTATTTTGACCTTTTCTGCACAATAGCAGCTTCATTTATGATTTGATTTTAACCAAACTTGCACACAACTTGTATCACCACAAGATCTTGGTTATTTTCTTGAATTGGCCAGATTCCATCATGGGTTCCAGAGTTATGGCCCCTTAAAGGTCCAAAATTGGCTATTTTGGCTTTTGCAGCCATATAGAGATTTCATTTATGGCTTTATTTGATACAAACTTCAAAAATATCTTCAGCAACAATAAATCTTGGATTCCATGACAAATCAGATCAAAGCGTAGGTTCCAGAGTTATTTTATATCTGATTACCTCCCCTGATTGTAATCAAAATGGATTTATATCAGTAAGTACTTATAAGACTTTTTTGAAATTTCATTATTGTCATCAGTTGGACTGAGACAATCAGGGTAGATAACTATGGACTGATTTGATGTCAAATTACCTCCATTTATTTAAGATTACTCGAAATAAAGATAAACACGTGCAACATTCTCAATAATTATTATTGATCTAATAATGATAACATATTTATTTCATATAATATAGAAGATGATTGGATATAGAAGATGATTTGTATTTCACATAATATAAAGAAAAGGTTGGCATATATAATGGCCGCTCGAGAATGTCAGTCGATAGTGGTTTAAGCTCCTACCGACGGATAGGTTCCATCGACCGAAAGGAGACCGGGCACCTCTGGCAAATCAACACCATTAAGAAAAAATCTTTACTTTAAAATGTAATGCAATGCAAGGGCTTGAAGCAACTCAAGCCAACTGATACCATTGTGGTTAATGGCAACCAAGACACACCAGCGCCTTACCAGAAGTGTCCAACCAATTGTGTAATTGCAGGCCTCTCCTCTCTACGGGATGTAATGGAGACCACTACCAACATAAAGAAGAAAGGAACAACAATCACACAACCGGATCAGTGGTGCCAGTATGGTAATATGCACTATACCGATGCCTTATGCAAAACAGCAAAGCTAGCTAGGTCTTACCAAGTACTATAAGGGCCAGACCTAGTGACCCGAAGCAACACGAGTCAGTTACGATTAAAGTGATAAACGGCATCATATACAATTAATGGTCAGCGAAGCAAGTAACTGATACTGAACGCAAAACAGCAACGCAAAGCAGTCAACCACCGCCAGAGTGAACCACTGTAACATGCAAACCAAATGCATTGCAATTGACGTAATTCTCCGACCATAGACACCCATCTCCCGCCGGGAACGTAACTGAATACCAACGGCGAAAGAAAGAAAGTCCACAACCGGATAATTAACAAATGTCGCCAAACAGAAATGATGTAAAACGATATAAAAAGTTAACTTGTAATAACCAACGCCCGATCACCTTCCGGCCGATAGAATTGTTTCGCCACAATAAATTTAACTTCAAATTTATCCCCCAAAAATTCTATAATACTTTACATATTACGAATAATGGCATCTTTTAAGTAGTCCAAATAAAATTCGCACCCAACTTCATTTAAGTGAATGCCGTCATTCCGGAAGAAATTTGTTTCAGCATCTATGTCGGGCGAAATGACGTCACTCCTGCCCGACTTTTGAACTATCTGGCGGCCAACTCTATTTACGCGTTTGCGTTTATTGTCGATTGCTTTCAACCCAGATGCCCCTCTCCAGACTTTCCTGGGTAAGATGTCTATCCAAATGATCAGGGCATCCGGGAAAGCGTCACGAAGATAAGCAATTTCTGCCTCAATTTCCGTCTTTATATTCAAGAGTGATAGCAAAACTAAATCGTTGCCTCCCAAGTTTATCGCAATTATTCTAGGTGGATTGCATAACAATACCTGGGTCTCAATTGAATGGCGGAAGGTTGACCAGCCCAACCCCCTGACTGCCCACCATGCTATTGTCGTATTCAGTAAAGACAGATGCTCCTTCCCTGTCTGTTTCGCTCTTTTACCGGCCCAATAAGGTATCGAGTCCCCTAACACCCAGATGTCTAGAAAAACATAAATGCAACAATGTTTAGAAATGCTAGAAGATGTCAAGTAAATCGCACGGTCACCATCTAAATTTCTTAAGACGGGGTGGGGATAATCATAATTAACGGGTTCATTAATACTTCCTTCTTTGTTAATCAATATTCAAATCTTCAACGGATACTTAATAGAGGAAAATAATTATCAGAAATAGGTTTAACTAAAATGTATTTTATTATTAGTCATAACGGGACGACCAGAAAAAGAGGTGACAGCTACATGATCAAGCCTTAAAGGCCTTTACAGCATATCTCATTTCTTGAAACAAAAGTTTACACAGATTTTAGTCCTACAATTTTCCCTATCCTGGATATTTCAACATGTAAATAGATCTTATATAAAAAGAAATCCATAACTGGCATTTCCCAAACCTCTTTGGAGCCGTTTATTAAAAATGTAGGCATTATTGGCCATTATCTGACCATACGTTTATAACAAACGTTCTAGGAAAGTTTACAGATTTTTACGATGATGGTCACGATACCAACATGACACTTAAGTACGAATATATAATTTATAACAATTGGAGTTCCATCTACCAAGTTTCATAACAACCTGTGATGAATGACCCTGAGACGCTAAATCAGTGGCCCTACCAATTCTAAAACTGTGAGACTTAAAGACACCCGGTAATCGACATTCGTTAATACTTTAAGCTAAAATGGCGACAAATTGAGCTCTAGTTACTGGTACGCCATCCTTGTGGCAGAATAAAACACTTCCATTTTTAGGACGTATTGCTACAAAATCTAATAATGAACGCACCGGGCAAATAGGACCTATTTCCTTTGGTATTTTCAATACAATAGGCTTTCCTCTCTGGTTCGTTTTGAAATGCCGGAGTTTGATAAAAACATATTTGTTGCCACTAAATGATATAACTGACTGTTGTATTGGGCCCTCTGTCTGCCCCCTACAGGAAACAACTAGTTCACTGACCCTGAATAGGCCAAAATATGCTAATGTGAAGAGAGCTAGGAATAATTTTGTCTCATAATTATTAAAACAAATTTTCGCAAGTTTTTCGCAGACGGCAACCAAAATGGGCTTTGTCAGTGGCGCATGATTGTCATAAGTAATCCGGTTTCTGTGGCAACCCTCCAACAATTTCTTGGTAAGAAAAACCTGAGAGATATCATAAAACCCCAACAGTTTGTGATAGTAGTAATAGTTTTAGGCGAAAGCTCCTTCTCGAAGCAAAAACTCATGAACAAAATTATGTGTCGACTTGGAATAGGCCAGCATTTTGAAAGTGCATACAACTGTCTAAAGTTTTCAAAAGACCGAATGGCGGTCTTATATGTCAAGACAGAATTGGTTGCGATTCCTGTTTGGAGCAGTTGTCTAGCTCTAGATCGAATATGTTCCAGAGGAATTCTGGGACTGGGTAAGGTTCGAGATCTGCAGTCGGTGCTAACTCCCTGAATCTGGTCAACTGAAAGCGAGACAAAGCATTGCATATACCATTAAAACGACCTGGGACATGATTAGCCTTTATCAATATGTTAAGATGAAGACATCTCAAAGTCAAAAATCTAACCAGGCACATCACTTTTCTGATTTCGAGGACAATTTGTTTAAGATATGGACCACTGCCATGTTATCGCAGTTAAATTTGATTTTTTTATTCACCAAATCTGATCCCCAAATAAACATTGCCACTAAAATTGGAAATAATTCCAAGGCTGTAATATCAGACGTAAGACCGCGTGAATGCCATGAATCTGGCCACTTAGCATGGCACCAATGACCCTTAAAATATATACCAAAACCCAGACCTGTACCCCCGGCGCTGTCCGAAAATAACAGCACATCTTCATTAGTAACCCAGTATCTGTCATGAAAGACAGATATACCATTAAAATTTTGCAAGAACACCAGCCACATGTTTAAATCTAAGCATATCTCCTTATTTACTCTAATATGATGATACGGCTTCGTTAACCCACAAATTGAATTTATCAACCGACGAGAGAAGGGTCTCCCCGCGGAGATAGCTCTGCAACAAAAATTCAAAGAGCCTATCAAAGACTGCATTTTTTTAGCTCACCTGTCACAAAGTGACAAGGTGAGCTTTTGTGATCGCGTGGCGTCCGTCGTCCGTCCGTGCGTTAGTCCGTCCGTGCGTGCGTAAACTTTTGCTTGTGACCACTCTAGAGGTCACATTTTTCATGGGATCTTTATGAAAGTTGGTCAGAATGTTCATCTTGATGATATCTAGGTCAAGTTCGAAACTGAGTCATATGCGGTCAAAAACTAGGTCAGTAGGTCTAAAAATAGAAAAACCTTGTGACCTCTCTAGAGGCCATATTTTTCATGAGATCTTAATGAAAATTGGTCAGAGTGTTTACCTTGATGATATCTAGGTCAAGTTCGAAACTGGGTCACGTGGGGTCAAAAACTAGGTCAGTAGATCTAAAAATAGAAAAACCTTGTGACCTCTCTAGAGGCCATATTTCTCAATGGATCTTCATGAAAATTGGTGAGAATGTTCACCTTGATGATATCTAGGTCAAGTTCGAAAATGGGTCACATGGGATCAAAAACTAGGTCAGTAGGTCTAAAAATAGAAAAACCTTGTGACCTCTCTAGAGGCCATATTTCTCAATGGATCTTCATGAAAATTGGTCAGAATGTTCACCTTGATGATATCTAGGTTAAGTTTGAAACTGGGTCACGTGCATTCAAAAACTAGGTCAGTAGGTCTGAAAATAGAAAAACTTTGTGACCTCTCTAGAGGCAATATTTTTCATGGGATCTTTATGAAAATTGCTGAGAATGTTCACCTTGATGATATTTAGGTCTAGATCGAAACTGGGTCACGTGCGGTCAATAACTAGGTCAGTAGATCTAAAAAAAAGAAAAACCCTGTGACCTCTCTAGAGGCCATATTTTTCAAGAGATCTTCATGAAAATTGATCAGAATGTTCATCTTGATGATATCTAGGTCAGGTTCGAAACTGGGTCAGGTGCCTTCAAAAACTAGGTCAGTAGGTCTAAAAATAGAAAAACCTTGTGACGTCTCTAGAGGCCATATTTCTCAATGGATCTTCATGAAAATTGGTGAGTGTTCAGCTTGATGATATCTAGGTCAAGTTCATAACTGGGTCATGTGCGGTCAAAAACTAGGTCAGTATGTCGAAAAATAGAAAAACCTTGTGACCTCTCTAGAGGCCATATTTTTCATGAGATATTTCATGAAAATTGGTGAGAATGTTCATCTTGATGATATCTAGGTCAAGTTCAAAAGTAGGTCACTTGCCTTCAAAAACTAGGTCATTAGGTCAGATAATAGAAAAACCTTGTCATATTTTTCAATGGATCTTCATGAAAATTGGTCAGAATTTTTCATCTTGATGATATCTAGGTCACATGTGCTCAAAAACTAGGTCACTAGGTCAAATAATAGAAATAACGATGTCATACTCAGTTCAACACTGGGTCATGTGGGGATAGGTGAGCGATTCAGGACCATCATGGTCCTCTTGTTTAACGTTGTTTTGTGGTGTGATAGGATCTCTTTTATTTTTTGTACTACCTCCTAAATTTTTGACACAGGGATTCTGACAGTCATTTTGGGTGAATCAAGTTCAAGGCCAAGAAATGCAAGTATCTCCGTCGGGCCTTCCGTTTTCTCCTAGGCTAACGGTACGCCTAATTCTGAAAACGTATTCTTAAAAATGGTTAGTTCCTCAGTGCACAACGCTGATGTTTTGTCGCCTCCTAAGAAATCATCTAGATAATGAATCAACTTAACCGATCTTAATTTCGACTTTACGCAAAAATCTAGAAATCTGGCAAACCTTTCAAATGTAATGCAACTAATAGATGCACCGAAAGGAAGTGCTTTGTCAAAATAGAAACGATCATTGAAACAAAAACCCAATAATTCGAAATCTGACGGTTGTATAGGTATCAAGCGGTATGCGCTTTTGATGTCTGCTTTAAATAACTTGCAGTCACGCCCCAGTTCCTGTATTAACTTGACAGCCTCGTCAAAACTAGTGTATTGGACTGAGCATACAGCTGGGTCGATATAATCGTTAATTGACTCACCAGAGGGGTATGACAAATGGTGAATCATTAGGAATTCCCCAGGTGTTTTTTTCGGAACAAGACCAATTGGCGATACAATTAAATTTGGAAGTGGGCGTTGAACAAATGGACCTGCGACTCGCCCTGCCTTCAACTCTTTTGTTATTTGAGTTTGTATAATTTCAGGATTTAACAATGTAGATCGCAAGTTTTTTGAGTCTCGCAGGGATCTCGGTCCCGTGTATTGAATGGGAAAACCTTTGCTAAAACCTTCTATCAAAAATGTTGCTTCATTTTTATCATAGCTAAGTGAAAAACGTCTCAAGACTTCTAGTTTAACGGGGGATTTTGCTATATTTGAGATGTCAAAATCATTGACCTGTTCTGTACCCAACCTTTTGTTTCTACTTTCTGTTGGATTGTCCCCTTCCACGACCCCTGAATGGTCTACGAAACCCATTGGAGCGAAATGTATTTTGAGGCCGTGGAGTTTGTGACCTGCTTGTTGACCGAAACTGGCTGCAGTTAATCTCAGGGTGTGGAGCAAAACACTGAGCGCAGGAGTGAGAAAATTTACAATTTGACCATGCGCAGTAGCCATTGAAATCGTTGCACGTGTATCTACGTGTATTTGTCTGTATGGGCACTTGGGTATCTTTTACCTGCATGCACCGCCACCAGAGTTCATTATTTATATGTGACCAGGACGTTGATGTTATTGCCTGACGCAGACGAAATTGTTCGTCATATGTTCTCCAAGCAAAGCCACCTTGGCGCATGGCACATTCCCTAATGTTATACATATAATGTAGCATTTCATGTACCTTATCTGGGTGGCTCAACAGATAAATTGACGTGTATATGATAAACGCGTCTGTCCATTTCTCGACAGAGGTTAATTTATCTTTACATTCTTTCTGCACCGTTTCAATATGTCTGTCTGCAGTTAATTGAAAAACGCTACCTCTGCAGAATTCTGAAAGCTCAACGGCTCCTTTTAGCAACAGGCATAAATTAACGTACTCGCCCTTACATATTTGTTGCTTCAAGGACAACGGAACATGAGCGGCTAAATCATCACTTGCTAATCAAACAAGAGGATTGGTTTGTAAAGCACTCGAATTTGTAGGTATAATGTTCGATGCATCTGTGAGAAAAGTTTGTCGGTCACTTGCGCCGCCACACCCCATATTAGCACTATTTCTAAAGATAGAACCAATCGGACTACTACCTAAATTTTTTAAGTTTTGGTCATTTGCACCGTCGCACCCTGTGAGGGAACCAATTCTATGAAAAGAATCGTTCCGACTGGGTGGAATAATACCAGAATCTACAATAAGTCTCTCAAAATCAATAATATTAGACCCACCGGCGTCTTCCTGAAGTAAGACGTTGCCACCACCGTCAATGTCAGCCTGTGGACCCTCAGCATGTAATTCCGGCACCTCCGGCTCTAATTCGTCGGCGTTCCTCTTTTGTCCCCTGGTGTTTGGACGGTTTTCCTGTTCTGGCTGCCTAACAGCTTGTCTACCGTTCACACGCCCTCTACCACGGCCTGCAGCACGGCCAGCACCACGAACTACACCTCGTCTGCCACGTGGCATTACTTTATTAAAGGTGATGCCGAAACTAAGAATAGCAACTTGAAAAGATTTTCAACTTGTACTGTCGTAAGTAACAACTTTTTGACCGTTAAATAGTGGTGTGGTAGATTACTGTTTCCCAGTTCAATAAACGCAAGCATGCAGAGTGACCATACAGCGTGGAAACTACATTCATTCAAGTATTACGGATTACCTAGCAACAACCACACGCTTATTTCTCAAAATAGATAAACAAAATTATTTCCATTTAAATAATTTCTATTATTTCAAATTAAAATGGGTATATCTCCATAACTAATGAAGATACTGATCTGAAATTTCATTTATGTCAACAGATTTATTTGGCAGATCCTTCTTTTGTTCACTTGCAATAATTTTTTTTAAATTTCTTCCCTTTTACGTTACTATAAATAGCTTATTTTTAGTAACTTTTTTATTATTGGCCATAGGGAAAAACTGAGACCACTTTTCTGTGGTACAACATGGATGGTACCTCCATTTTTTAGGTGTATTTTGACATATCTGTACCTTGTAAGAATTTTTTTTTCTTTTTGGTTAAATTTCTTCCCCTTGTTGTTCCTGTCCTTTGGACTTAGATATTTTTTCTGAGGACCTTCTTGTCCTCAAGTGCAATGATATCTGGTGAGCGATATAGGGCCATCATGGCCCTCTTGTTTTAAATAGCAACATATTGTTTTCCCAGAGTTGATCTGTGTCCTTTGTCATGTAGTGGGAGCATCTGTGTCCCATGGACACATTTCTAGTTTCAAAATTATGCCCCTTTTTCGACTTAGCAGTTTTTGATTAAGTTTTTGTATGTAAGCTGGTATCTCAGTATCCACTAATGGGAATAGATTGAAACTTCACACACTTGTTCACTGTCATGATGTGACATGCAGTACATAAGTTCAATAACTGAACTTTGCATTTTTTACAAAATTATGCCCCTTTTTCAACTTAGCTCTTTTTGGTTAAGTTTTTAGCTCACTTTTGAGCTGTTGTGATCATGCTGTGTCTGTCGTGCATACGTCAAGTCGTCCGTCCGTCGTCAACAATTGTGTTTAAATGACATCTCCAAAACCACTGAATGGATTTTGCAGACAAATCTTAAGAACTGAATTTCATTGACCATGAATTTGACCTACTGACCTTCTGTCTTGTATTTTAAGATACAGCCTTTAAATTTGGATGACATGTACAGTTTAGCACACCAAGCTTAAAACTGACTTTCAGTGACCATGAATGTTACTTACTGACCTACTTTCTTGTTTTTTAAGATACAGCCTTGAAATTCTGATGATATGTACAGTTTTGCAGACTAATCTTAAAACTGAATTTCAGCGACCATGAATAATATTATTTCTAGAGCTCGAAAAGGGCAGGATGCTGTCTAAAAGGGGCAGGGTGCTGCCAAAAAGGGGCAGAGTGCCGTTTTAAACTGGAAAGTTACTGCAGCAGTAGTTACATTTCTAGATGTTTATAGTTATGTATTCATTACATTAA
Source organism: Mercenaria mercenaria (assembly GCF_021730395.1). NCBI lineage: Eukaryota > Metazoa > Mollusca > Bivalvia > Venerida > Veneridae > Mercenaria > Mercenaria mercenaria. The sequence continues at coordinate 39,402,103 of NC_069368.1, forward strand.
AATTTTATGATTATTGTGCACATACTTCTAAATCACAGAATAAAGTGGTAAAAGATCTGTTCCCAAAACCAGTAACAGAGTTTACAAAGGGTTTTACATTACTTTATATTTTTTGTCAAACCATTCATTGAAGCCTTTTTCTTAAAAAATGTCACCAAGGATGTCAACTTATTCATATGAATATGATATAGTGGAGGGCTTTTATATGTTATATGTATATAATAAGCTTGAAGCCAAGATCATGTTACAACATAATAAAAAGGTCAGTTTCAGGTCACATTGTAAACTAATATGTATCAAAATTCATGTCATATTATTTAGGCCTTTCATCAATATTTCATTAACAGAAAAATGCTATAAAAGTTGGTAAAAAAATGTATCCAAAATGTACTGGATACTGGTACACTTTCAGAATGTCATGTGAAAGTGGTTTTTGCTCAGTTTACTCGACTCACTAAGGTAAACCAGAGATAATTCTTCAAATTATGATGATACTTATCATAAAAAATAATACTGATAGTCAGCTTTTTTGATGGGAATTATGGAAAATTTGCATACAACATCTGGTGTAATCAGAATCATGAACGAATATTCTAAACTTATTTTTGCTTTCGAAATTCATTAAAATTTGTGGATTTTCTAGTTGAAATTCAGGTAGGATCCGACTGCAAAGATATATACTTATTATACTAAACAATAGTCTAATTTAAAGCTTGCATGAAGAAATTTTACAGGGCACTTTTTGCGTGCTCGGTAATCAGCTGGCCGCTTACGGATAATTTATTAATTGGCGCTTTTTTGACAGTACACATAATCAGTACTCTATCAATTAACCGTAACATCTCATTGATTCTCGTTACCGGTGCAGGAAGGCACATTATAAGGGCAGCGTGGCGGCATTTAAAAAGGGCAGGGTGGGGCACCCCGCTGCGTCGCTCTAGAAATAACACTAATGAATGTGACCTACTGACCGACTTTCTTGTTTTTAGCTGAGCTTTTGTGATCGCCCTGTGTCCGTCGTCAACAATTTGACTGTTAACACTCTAGAGGTCATAATTTTGGCCCAATCTTAATGAAACTTGGTCAGAATGTTACCCTTAATACAGTCTTGGATGAGTTCGATATTGGGTCATCTGGGGTCAAAAACTAGGTCATCAGGTCAAATCAAAGGAAAAGCTTCTTAACACTCTAGAGGTCAAAATTTTGGCCCAATCTTAATGAAACTTGGTCAGAATGTTACCCTCAATAAAATCTTGGACAAGTTCGATATTGGGTTATCTGGGGTCAAAAACTAGGTCACCAGGTCAAATCAAAGGAAAAGCTTGTTAACACTCTAGAGGTCACATTTTTGGCCCAATCTTAATGAAACTTAGTCAGAATGCTACCCTCAATAAGATCTTGGACGAGTTTAATATTGGGTCATCTGGGGTCAAAAACTAGGTCACCAGGTCAAATCAAAGGAAAAGCTTGTTAACATGGTAGAGGCCACATTTATGACTGTATCTTCATGAAACTTAGTCAGAATGTTAACCTTGATGATCTTTAGGTCAAATTCGAATCTGGGTCATGTGGGGTCAAAAACTAGGTCAATGGGTCAAATCAAAGGAAAAGCTACTTTACACTGTAGAGGCCACATTTATGATCATATCTTAATGAAACTTGGTCAGAATGTTAATCTTGATGGTCTATAGGCCAGGTTCAAATCTGGGTCAGGGGGGATCAAAAACTAGGTCTCTAGGTTGTATCAAAGGAAAAGCTTGTTAACACTCTAGAGGCCACATTTATGACTGTATCTTCATGAAACTTAGTCAGAATCTAAAAATCCTGATGATCTTTAGGTCAGGTTCGAATCTGGGTCATGTGGTAACAAAAACTAGGTCACCGGGTCAAATCAAAGGAAAAGCTAGTTTACACTGTAGAGGCGACATTTATGACCATATCTTAATGAAACTTGGTCAGAATGTTAATCTTGATGATCTGTAGGTCAGGTTCAAATCTGGGTCAGGTGGGTTCAAAAACTAGGTCACCGGGTCAAATCAAAGGAAAAGCTAGTTTACACTGTAGAGGCCACATTTATGACCATATCTTAATGAAACTTAGTCAGAATGTTAATCTTTAGGTCAGTAGGTCAGGTGAGCGATACAGGGCCTTCATGGCCCTCTTGTTTAAGATACAGCCTTGAAATTTGGACTATATGTACAGTTTTGCAGACTGATCTTAAAACTGAACTTCAGTCACCATGAATTTGACCTACTGATTCCTTTCTTGTTTTTTAGCTGGACTATTCAAAGAATAGGGGAGCTATCCTACTCGCATCGGCATGAACGTGAGTGTCACACACATGTTAAAGTTTTTGTACCACCCCAAATATTTTCAAAGTCCATTGAGATATTGCTTTCGTATTTTGCATACTTGTTTACCATCATGAACCCAGTCTGTAAAAAGGAGGAGGCAACTCTATCAAGCATTTTGACTGAATTATGGCCCCTTTTTGACTTAGAATAAATGTTAAAGTTTGCGTACCACCCCAAATATTTTCAAAGTCCATTGAGATATTGCTTTCATATTTTGAATACTTGTTTACTGTCATGACCCCAGTCTGTAAAAAGGAGGAGGCAACTCTATTAAGCATTTTGACTGAATTATGGCCCCTTTTCGACTTAGAATAACTGTTAAAGTTTGCGTACCACCCCAAATATTTTCAAAGTCCATTGAGATATTGCTTTCATATTTTGCATACTTGTTTACAATCATGACCCCAGTCTGTAAAAAGGAGGAGGCAACTCTATCAAGCATTTTGACTGAATTATGGCCCCTTTTCGACTTAGAATAAATGTTAAAGTGCGTACCACCCCAAATATTTTCAAAGTCCATTGAGATATTGCTTTCATATTTTGCACACTTGTTTACCATCATGAACCCAGTCTGTAAAAAGGAGGAGGCAACTCTATCAAGCATTTTGACTGAATTATGGCCCCTTTTCGACTAAGAATAAGTGTTAAAGTTTGCGTACCACCCCAAATATTTTCAAAGTCCATTGAGATATTGCTTTCATATTTTGCATACTTGCTTACCATCATGAACCCAGTCTGTAAAAAGGAGGAGGCAACTCTATCAAGCATTTTGACTGAATTATGGCCCCTTTTCGACTAAGAATAAGTGTTAAGTTTGCGTACCACCCCAAATATTTTCAAAGTCCATTGAGATATTGCTTTCATATTTTGCATACTTGTTTACCATCATGAACCCAGTCTGTAAAAAGGAGGAGGCAACTCTATCAAGCATTTTGACTGAATTATGGCCCCTTTTTGTCTTAGAATAAATGTTAAAGTTTGCGTACCACCCCAATATTTTCAAAGTCCATTGAGATATTGCTTTCATATTTTGCATACTTGTTTACCGTCATGACCCCAGTCTGTAACAAGAGCACCGCCTTGCGGGTGCTGACGCTCATCTGATTTTTTTTGTGTAATAGAAATATTGTCCTACCCATGATTTTCTAAGTCTAAAAAGGGCCATCATTCTTGCAAAAAGCAGGATAGAGTTATGTTTCTTGATGTACAGTGTCCACTTATGATGGTGAAAAACTGTTGCAAGTTTTAAAGCAATAGCTTTGATAGTTTATGAGAAAAGTTGACTTAAACATAATACTCAACCAAGAAAATGATTTTCTAAGTCCAAAAGGGGCAATAATTATTGCAAAAAGCAGGATGGAGTTATGTTGCTTGCTGTACAGGGTCAGCTTATGATGGTGAACAAGTGTTGCAAGTTTCAAAGCAATAGCTTTGATAGTTTAAGAGAAAAAGTTGACCTAAACATAAAACTTAACCAAGAAATCTGATATTTTCTAAGTCAAAAAGGGGCCATAAATCTTGCAAAAAGCAGGACGGAGTTATGTTTCTTGCTATACAGGGTCAACTTATGATGGTGAACAAGTGTTGCAAGTTTTAAAGCAATAGCTTTGATAGTTTAGGATAAAAGCTGACCTAAACATAAAACTTAACCAAGAAAACTGATTTTCTAAGTCCAAAAGGGGCAATAAATCTTGCAAAAAGCAAGATGGAGTTATGTTTCTTGATTTACAGGGTCTGCTTATGATGGTGAACAAGTATTCCAAGTTTCAAAGCAATAGCTTTGATAGTTTAGGAGAAAAGTTGACCTAAACATAAAACTTAACCAGGACAACGACCGTACGACAACGCCAGTAACTGCACATGGAGTTTTTTCTTGCAACAGGGTCAAGTGATGAGGAACACTATCAGTTTTCAAACTAATGAGCTTTGACAGTTTGAGGAGAATTAAAGCTTGACCTAACATAATACTTTTCAACCAGAATGCTACAAGTTGCGTACACCCCACGAAATCTCAAGTCATGAATACTCATATTTTTTTTAACATCATGAGCTAAAAGGAGGAGGCAACCCTATCAAGCATTTTGACTGAATTATGGCCCCTTTTCGACTTTGAATAAATGTTAAAGTTTGCGTACCACCCCAAATATTTTCAAAGTCCATTGAGATATTGCTTTCATATTTTGCATACTTGTTTACAATTCATGACCCCAGTCTTTAAAAAGGAGGAGGCAACCCTATCAAGCATTTTGACTGATTTATGGCCACTTTTCGACTTTTCCAATATGCTTATTGTAATGTTAAAGTTTTACTCATAGCTTATATTATACTATCAAGCACTGAGAATAGTCGAGCGCGCTGTCAACTGACAGCTCTTGTTAAGATACAGTCTTGAAATTTGGATTACATGAACAGTTTTGCATAAAAACATGGGGTATGGAATCAAAATTTAAAATTTAAAAGAGTTACAGCAAAACCAAGTGTTAAGACCCTATTAGTCGCCTCTTATGATCATGCAAGGGTAAGGCAGTGGTTCCAATTCTTTTCATACATAGATCCTCCCAGAACAACATGGGGCAATAAATGTGACCTACTGACCTATTTTCTTAATATTTTAGCATCAGTTTGACATTTTAAACATGTAGCTCATATTACTCAGGACCCAAAGTCATCATGACCCTCTTGTTTATCCCCCCGCCAAAGGCGAAGGGAATATTAGAAATGCTCTCCGTCCGTCCGTGCGTCCGCAACGATCTTTGTCCGGAGCATAACTCCAAAAGTACTGGAGGGATTTCCTTCAAACTTCATACACTGATAGAACACATTGGGAGAAAGTGCAGTGTCAAGGTCACACTTAGCGGTCAAAGGATACAAAAATGAAAACCTTGTCCGGAGCATTTCTTCTTCATGCATAGAGGGATTTTGATATAACTTGGCACAAATGTTCACCACCACGAGACAGAGTGTCATGCGCAAGATCCAGGTCCCTAGGTCAAAGGTCAAGGTCACACTTAGAGGCCAAAGGTCAGATACAAGAATGACTTTGTCCGAAGCATTTCTTCTTCATGCATGGAGGGATTTTGATGTAACTTGGCACAATTATACACCACATGAGACGAAGTGTCATGCGCAGTTCCCTTCTTTAGAATTACTTCCCTTTGTTGTTACTTTAAATAGCTTTTATTGTAACTTTTTCATTACTAGTCGTAGGGAAAAATCGAGACCACTTTTCTGTAGTACAACATGCATGCTACATCCAATTATGAGGTGTATTTTGACCAATCTCTAACCTGGTAAAGATTTTTGTGTGGACATACAAATTTTTTTTTTTTTTTTTAAGATTAACTTCCCTTAGTTGTTACTATAAATAACTTATATTGTAACATTTTTATAATTGACCATAGGGAAAAAACAAGACTACTTTTCTGTGGTACAACATAGATGTTACTTTCCAATTTTAGGTGTATTTTAAGATATCTCTACCTGGTAAGGAGGTTTCTTGTGGACTTAGAAAAACAAAAGACTTACAATGATTACTAAACAACCACAAAATTAAAATTCCATTTGCAAATACAGCTGCTAGAGTAAAGAAATTTGCTGTGACGGGCATATATTGTGACATTCTGGCACTCTTGTTCCCTGTTAGCTTTCCATTCCTTCTTTTTACAGTAGCCATATAAAAAAACATCATAGCTATACTGTTCATGAAAATTAATAAAATTTAGCAGTAAACCACCTCACTACTGACTTATTCTTTCTTCCACATCTTTAAAACCCCTGATGCGGACCACATCTAAACGGTTCTTCAAAGCTTTCCCCAAAATTAATACTTTCAGACACTAACTTGCCAGGAACTTTAGCCTTCAATTATAGTATACCCGGCGGGGGGATTGGCCATGTCTAACATGGCTCTTGTTTAACATAATAAGACACTGTTTCAACAAGTTAACGCCACACTTTGGCAAGAGAACATTGCTAGTTAACATAATAACAAGTTAAGGTTCTCGTATATTCAGTAGTTCCAGTCCTTGTTGTATACATCACATTTTAAGATTAAATGAAAATTGCAGATTTACGATCATTTTAACTGTTTGTTTCTATAAAACACATCAGCGAATTTCAATCAAACGTGGTAAAATGTCCGTATCAATTTTGGTTGTATGAACAGCGCCATAGCAAGAGTCTGAAAGATTAGACTTCCAACTTTTTGTAGTACGGATAGATGTTATTTTAATACAAAAGAATCTTGAGCTGTCCATAAAACACGATTTATACGTCCCCTTGAAGGCCTGTCGAAGGTAACTGGACATACTAAGTTTTCTGCAACAAGGGCTTTTGATTTAAATGGCCCAAATATTGTATGTGCCATCCACTGATAATAGCCAATTATAATATCATATTTGAAGGTCATAGGTTATAACCTTCTCCAGCTAATGGTCATTTTGACGTCCCGACGATCCAAGCAATAAGGGTCATCCACTAACCATAGGCAGTTATTCATTGGAATATGATTGCTATAGGGCCAAGTAGCATTCTCCTGTTATTATTATGAAATATTTAAAAAGTTTCAAAACTACTGTGACCTTCACCTTTGACCTCTACTGACTACAGGCAATCACCCTGTGAAGTTTAACTACTGTAAGATATTCTATGACAAAACAAGAGGGCCACGAAGGGCCCTGTATCGCTCACCTGACCTATTGACCTAAAGATCATCAAGATTAACATTCTGACCAAGTTTCATTAAGATATGGTCATAAATGTAGCCTCTAAAGTGTTAACTAGCTTTTCCTTTGATTTGACCTGGTGACCTAGTTTTTGACCCGACATGACCCAGATTCAAACTTGACCTGAAGATTATCAAGTTTAACATTCTAAGTTTCATGAAGATACAGTCATAAATGTGGCCTCTAGAGTGTTAACAAGCTTTTCCTTTGATTTGACCTAGTGACCTAGTTTTTGACCCCACCTGACCCAGATTTGAACTTGACCAATAGATCATCAAGATTAACATTTTGACCAAGTTTCATTAAGATATGGTCATAAATGTGGCCTCTACAGTGTAAACTAGCTTTTCCTTTGATTTGACCGGTGACCTAGTTTTTATCCCCCGACGGAAGTCTGAGGGATATAGTTTTGGCGTTGTCCATCCGTCCGTCTTTCTGTCCGTCCTTCCTTCCGTCTTTCCGTCCGTAGCCATATCTAAGAAATGGTTGGGAATATTTATTATCCCCCGACGAAAGTCGGAGGGATATAGTTTTGGCGTTGTCCGTCCGTCCGTCCGGAGCCATATCTAGGAAATGGTTGGGAATATTTATTTAAAACTTCATATACATGTTCGCCACAATGAGTTCTTGCGGCTCGTCAAGTTTCAGTCAGATTGCCCAAGTAACACCAGAGTTATGGCCCTTAGAAGTTTCTAGTGTTAACTATATAGGGTACTATAAATATGGCAATTTCTGCATCATAACTTTTGATATATTTGACCTAGAACTATGAAACTTAAACAGAATTTAGATCACCATAATGTGGTTGTGTACACACAATTTCATTTGGATTTATTTGTAAATTAAGAGTTATTGCCCTTTAATTGTATAAAAATCCACATATTTGTACATAACAAACTTACCATTTGGTAGAATTTCATTAAATTCTTTCATTCTTTTCCATGAACATTTATTGTAAACATGTGAATTGTTTTACCCACACTGGTCACCCCCTTACCTTGATCACACACCTCCCCCCTATCCCCGACACCCCCCCCCTCCCCCCACCCAAAAAAAAAAAAAAATCATTCCTTATTTTAGATTTTTTTCAAACAAACTTCATATACATGTTCACCACTATGAGGTAATGGGGCCCATCAAGTTTCAGACAGATTGCCCAAGTAACACCAGAGTTATGGCCCTTAGAAGTTTCTAGTGTTAACTATATAGGGTACTATAGATCTATAGATATGCCAATTTCTGCATCATAACTTTTGATATATTTGATCTAGAACTATGAAACTTTAACAGAATTTAGAGCACTATAATGTGGTTGTGCACAGACAATTTTTACGGATTTCTTTTTGTAACTTCAGAGTTATTGCCCTTTAATTGTCTAAAAATCCACATATTTGTACATAACAAACTTAACATTTGGCAGAATTTCATTAAATTTCTTTCATTCTTTTCTGTGAACATTTATTATAAACATGTGAAGTTGCGCACCCACACCTGGTCTCCCACTTGCCTTGGTCACACCCCCTCCCCATCCACCCCCCTCTCAAATTTTTTTTTTCATTTCTTATTTTAGATTTTTTTCGAACCTTCCAAGTTGTACCATTCCCCCACCTCACTTCTCCACCCAGTCATGCCTACCACTGATCATGCATCCTCTGGCCCCCCCCCCCCCCCCCCCCCCGTCCAACTTCACCCTTTTACCTTTTTTTTTTTTTTCATTTTTATAATCTTATAATCAACATGTGAAATTTTGTTTCCTCTCCCACTCCCCTGCACCCCCACCCCCTAAAAAAATAAATATATATCTATATATAGATATATATATTTCCATTCCTTTTTTTTTTTTTAAATGTTCAAACCTTCAACATGTTAAGTTGTGACTGCACAAACCTTGCCCTCAGCCATGTTCAAGATATCTTACCTGTGTTCTCTTAAGGACATCTGATCTTTTAAGTTCAAATGTACATGTAAAACAGCAACACCTGGTGCCAAACCACTCAAAGACAATATTTCATTCCAGTTAAACTTCAAGCTCACATTTCAATTAACTGCATTTAATTTTAAAAGCTAAGCTTATTACAGTAAGCATATCCCATTCAAAATAAATTCTTTAGTCAGGAGCAAAGTACCATACATTTATTTTATTACTCAAAATAAAAACCAATTATCTCATACAACACTCTTTATTCATCAAGAATATGCATTGATACTTACAACGATAGTTAAACATACGCATGATACATTTTGTAATAATTTAATTAAATTCAGTAAAAGTATGTTGACAATATTGGGAGTTGATCGGCCGCTCATGACTCAACAAGGGTCTCACCGTGTAGAGTCGTTAAAAGCACAGCAAAATCCGTCGACCGAGAGGAGAACAGACGCACCAACCCAAGGCTTGCAAAAACAACGCAACTGCGCAATCCATCGAACTTCGAATTGTGAATCCAACCCAGCCCGGGTGTCACCGGGATGCGGTCAAAATGCACAACCCTACCCAAATGTAAAGCGAGGCAATATAACACAACGGACACAAGGCAAAGCAATGCAAGACACTTTGTACTTTGTAACAGGTATCACTCAAACAACGCAAAGTAACGCAAGACACTTTGTACTTTGTAACAGGTGTCACTCAAAGGCAAAGCAACACAAGACACTTTGCACTTTATAACAGGTATCACTCAAATGCAAACACACAACAATTTCAATTGAACGTCGAGCTACCATTCCACCCATTTCGGGTTTCACCGAGAATGAGCGAAACCGCAACACAAGTCAATGAAAGGCAAGGCAAGGCAAGGCAAAGTGACACCACTGAGAGCAACGCAACATACGCAACACACGCAACACTAGGAATCGCCAAGTACTAGGGCAAAACCTTTTACTATCCAGTTAACACAAACTGGTAAACATATGATACCCCAAAGTACGCAACTTGAATGCAAACATACAGACACCGTATCCGCTCACCTCACGCCGACAGAATTTTACCGCCACAATAAATTTATAATTTATCCGCCAAAATTCTACGGCCTTTCAAACTCTTCTTTAACAAATCGCATCTTTTATGTAATCACCAAAAAACTGTAGTCCTACTTTCTTATACTGTATTCCACCTGACCGAAGCAAAATGTGGCATAGCATCAATATCGAGCCTAATTATAATGAATTTGCCACCTGAATAAACTACTTGCGTAGGCCATATATTACTAAATCTAATCTTACAACTTCCAAAGCTATGATTTTTTTTATACTTGCATCAACAATTAGACAGTACAAGCTCCCCTTTTAAAGATTTGGCTGAAACGGCAGAAAAAAGAAAAAACTGACATTTTACTCCAGATTAACGAGTAGAAGTCCTCCATTTACGATCATTTCTCTATTAATTGAGATAATTAATGCACATACAGAAGACATTTTGTCTGCGCCTATAGAAAAATTTATGTGACCCGATTTCTACTCCTTAATTCTGAAATAACGGGGGATAGATACATATTTCATTGTTTTGAAATTTTATATACGCATATTTGTTCTCAACTACGGACAAGTCTGAAACTTGAACAATTTGTATGTTAATCGTTTGCTCACATAAACAAACCAAAGTATGATACAATAAACAAAGACTAACATATTTTCAACTCGTAATTCCTCGTATATCGTGCACGTGAAGCAGTCGCATTTGACCTTTATTAAAAACTTTGTCGATAGAGCCCGCTTGTCTCGGGTAGCACAATTATTTCGACAGCCGTCTAACAGTTTATTTATGACGAAACCCGTATGTAAATGAAAAACCCGTGCAGTTTGTGAAATTAATTTAAAGCCCTGCTCCCGTCCTACATTTTAACCTTGATCGTAACTGAAAAAGCAAGAAAATCCCGACTATGAACAGTGACACCTGTCAAAATAGAGTCTATTTTATATATAATTCTATATGAAATACCATTAGTTTTGCGTGCAACAGTGTGGTACGTGCCTATTATAATCATGGTTGCATACACACAACAGAATTAATTGAATAGCAGCGGGGTAGGATTTTAAGCCTGTAATGTAAGTTAAATTCGTCTTTCACAAAACAACATACACTATAAGAAAATAATGTGATGGGTTGATATTGGTCATTGTTAAGGTAAACGGTGAGTGATTTTTTTTTTTTTTTTTTTTTTTTTTTTTTTTTTTTTTTTTTTTTTTTTTTTTTTGATTTTTTTTTTTTTTTTTTTTAATGATTCAATAGCTGTATTGTATGTAACCGAGGTATAAGTGCTACTTTTATTTAAGATTGTAACAATGTTCGAACTCTATGGATCTACATCAGGAGCTGCTTATCTGAATCTGAATAACTTAAACCAAAAATGTCATATTGACGACCTGGTACATGTTCAGCGTATATAGGAAAGCAATAAAATCTGACAACTACATGATAGTTTGTACAAATACTTATAACTGCCCTATTGAGGCAAAAGAGCTTTTAGATTTATTACTTATTATTCAGCAGTTGTTTAATAATCTGATCCCCAAACCACAACCGCCGCTAAGATTGGAAACAATTCCGTCAATGTTATGTTTGCTGTAAATCCAAGTCTGTATCAAAAAATCAAGTCATCAGTGACGGTGAAAATAAATACCAAAATCGGAATATTCACCCGGGTACTACAAAAGACAAAATTATAAATCTTAGTTTGTAACAGAAAAAACTGAAATCCAACTGATTTATTTTTGTAAAAATCATAACATTGTTAAATATCCTAATTCTTGTATGATGATATAGTTTTGTCAGACCAAAAACGGCGAGTAAAGATTGACCGGTAAAAATTGTCATCGTGACGAACCGGTACAATCTTAAAAATGTGACAATTTATTAGTGTTCAACTTTGATTTATGCAGATTCTAAAATCTAGCAAACTATTCAAATGTTATGTACCTGGTTAAGTTACAAATGAAAGCGACTTTAATTGATATGTCACGTCCTCGTGTATCTACGAATAAGTTTAAATTTGTGTTTCGCCTGTGAATTTAATGTTTTGACATACTTCTATGCTACATAACGTAAACTATTTATAAATGGTTAAATTGAACCTGCTGCGCATGAATGACGTAAACGGAGATCCGAAGTGACCTAATTATTGAACCCATTTATTTTAACCGTTAATAAGATCGTTCATTGTATGATAAATGGTGAGTTCCTCTATATTCACCTGAAATATTTTTGTGAAATGAAACATTTTACTGAAATCTTGAATTTAGCAGTGGGACCGGCTACTCGGTCAGTTTCAATATTATTTTAAATTTGCGTATTGATTATTCTGAATTCAGTGAAACGTATTTAATTATTACTCTTAAAGCGAACATAGCAGTTCAATGAAATTAGAAGACATTTTGTGTAAGAGATAAGATGTTCCAACTGTTATGTTTCCTAAACTGACAGAATCTGAGAAGTGATCCTTTAGAAAGGAAGCTCGAACAAAGAGACGAAAACTTTTGATTACTTAAAGACTTTATATGCGCGTTAAAATTTGTACACTTTACATCGTAAGCAAATTTGTGAATAAAACCACGTATGATTACAGAAATTACAGTCATAATACATATGCATAAAAACTGATGTTAACTGGTTTAACCAGCATGTAATGGCCCATAAATTATTGTTTGACTTAGACCATGGAGCTGAAGTGCTTTGACGTAAAAGAAATTGGATCGTCATAACTCGTGAATGAATAAGTTCTTCTAACGCAGTGCGCGATCTCTGAAGTTATACATGTAATGCAATATCTCATCAATTTTGTAAGAATACCTGGTATACTGAAACGTAAGTGATGAATTCATTAGTAGATTTCTCAAAACTTAATATTTTTCTGTACATTTAATGCGCTAGTAACTATTCAGATTAACTACCAAACCCTTGCAAAATACGGACTTTTGACTGTGCATTTCGGTTGCAATACCTAATTTATCTACTCGCCTTAACATTTAATTAAAGCTGACACTGAATCGCTACGTAAACATCTGTCGAGCGTAAAGTTTGTAAAGAAATGTCAAATACAGTTCAATTACTAGGTCATTCGTACCACAAGTTTTCAAAGAGAATATTTCTCTACATGCAAAATAACCTAATTTTTGTTTATATTTTGTTTTAGCTTGAACTCATGTTTTTCTTATAATATCAAAATATAAAAATCGTAGCTAGGATACAAAAACTAAATCTAATTTTTACAAACATGATGTTTACAAAAACGAACTGTTGTTAGACACCTGCTCCAGTTCTACCTTATAACCTTAAATTGACACTGAAAAAACATGGAAATCATGACTATGAACAGAGACGCCTGTCAAAATAGCGACTATTAAATCAAATTATACATTTGTGTATACAAAACACCTTTGATTTTGCAAGCTAAGTGTAGTACATGTTGCCTTATGTCATCAAAAGTTATATACACAGTAAAATTTGAATAACCGTGGAACCGAGTTTACTGATATTGTATGCCAAAATAGAGTCAAAAGGATAGCCTGTAGCTGCGTGCGTAGATATATATTTGCGTCGCCACACCCTATTCGTGAATATTATGAAAAAAAACGTAAGGATCTTTGTTTGAACAACAAACAATCTACTAAATCTGTGATATTATTTTTCGACATACCGGCAGAAGATTAGTAACACCGTCAACAACATTCTCTTCTAGGGCATCTGCACCTAGCATCCCTCTTGCCATTGTCCTGAGGAGCATACTGCAGAATATTTCTGTTGCAAGGATTCCTCCAAAATATCAGTTCCCGCCTTTGACCCCGAGGCATTGCGATGATAAATCAAAACATGTAAATAGTTTTGACGTTACCGACGGTGTAGCTAGCAAAATGTGAGAGAACTGCACAAGATTATTGGTATTTATATTATATCGACTGGGTACCAGTGTCAATAGGAACCAGTTCAGATCAGCCAAGTGTAACAATATCAATGACACGTTTATCTACGAAAACAGACGACAATTTAATAAACTAGCAGACGAGCAACAATTTGAGAAAAAATAAATTAAATTATTTTAATTCTAAAATAATTTCCATTATTATGTACTCTTTAATTAAACATTTGTTTTCTGTTAAATTGATTTTGACTAATGAAATTATATGCTTCTTATTAACATCCTTAACTTTTTGCCGGATATATCTTTTTGCCATTCCTCACCACAAACCCTTTCGGCGGGGGATACCAATTCATCGAATTTGCTGTTTAAAACTTCATATACATGTTCACCACTATGAGATCTTGCGGCCCGTCAAGTTTCAGTCAGATTGCCCAAGTAACACCAGAGTTATGGCCCTTAGAAGTTTCTAGTGTTAACTATATAGGGTACTATAAATATGGCAATTTTGCATCATAACTTTTGATATATTTGACCTAGAACTATGAAACTTTAACAGAATTTAGATCACCATAATGTGATTGTGTACACACAATTTCATTCGGATTTATTTGTAAATTAAGAGTTATTGCCCTTTAATTGTATAAAAATCCACATATTTGTACATAACAAACTTACCGTTTGGTAGAATTTCATTAAATTTCTTTCATTCTTTTCCATGAACATTTATTGTAAACATGTGAAGTTGTGTACCCACACCTGGTCACCCCCTTACCTTGATCACATCCCTCCCCCTCCCGATCCCCCGAACCCACCCCCCCCCCCACACACACCCTTGAACTATGAAACTTTAACAGAATTTAGAGCACTATAATGTGGTTGTGCACAGACAGTTTTGTACGGATTCCTTTTGTAGCTTCAGAGTTATTGCCCTTTAATTGTCTAAAAATCCACATATTTGTACATAACAAACTTACCATTTGGCAGAATTTCATTAAATTCTTTCATTCTTTCTGTGAACATTTATTATAAACATGTGAAGTTGCGCACCCACACCTGGTCACCCACTTGCCTTGGTCACACCCCTCCCCCCCCCCCCCCCCCAAAAAAAAAAAAAAAAAAATAATTTTTTTTTCATTTCTTTAGATTTTTTTTAAACCTTCCAAGTTGTACCATTCCCCCACCTTACTTCTCCACCCAGTCATGCCCATCACTGATCATGCATCTTCTGCCCCCCACCCCCAACTTCACCCTTTTACCCTTTTTAGCTCACCTGTCACATAGTGACAAGGTGAGCTTTTGTGATCACCCTTTATCCGTCGTCCGTCTTGTGCATCCATCAACAATTTCTTGTCTGCATGATAGAGGTTTCATTTATGATTTTATTTTAACCAAACTTGCACACAACTTGTATCACTATAAGATCTATGTTCCTTTCTTGAACTGGCCAGATCTTGTCATGGGTTCCAGAGTTATGGCCCCTGAAAGGGCCAAAATTAGCTATTTTGACCTTGTCTGCACAATAGCAGCTTTATTTATGATTTGATTTTTACCAAACTTGCACACAACTTTTATCACTATAAGATCTTGGTTCCTTTCTTGAACTGGCCAGATTCTTTAACAGGTTCCAGAGTTATGGCCCCTGAAAGGGCCAGAATTAGCTATTTTGACCTTGTCTGCACAATAGCAGCTTCATTTATGATTTGATTTTAACCAAACATGCACACAACTTGTATCACCATAAGGTCTTGGTTCCTTTCTTGAATTGGCCAGATCCCTTATGGGTTCCAGAGTTATTAGCTATTATTAGCTAGAATTAGCTATTTTGACCTTGTCTGCACAATAGCAGCTTTATTTATGATTTGATTTTTACCAAACTTGCACGCAACTTGTATCACTATAAGATCTTGATTCCTTTCTTGAACTGGCCAGATTCCTTTACGGGTTCCAGAGTTATAGCCCCTGAAAGGGCCAGAATCAGCTGTTTTGACCTTGTCTGCACAATAGCAGCTTCATTTATGATTTGATTTTAACCAAACTTGCACACAACTTGTATCACCATAAGATCTTGGTTCTTTCTTCAACTGGCCGGATTCCATTATGGGTTCCAGAGTTATTATTTTATTATTATTATTTACCAGATTTTTATAGCGCTCTTTTCATCTATAAAATAAACGTTCAAAATTTGCTATTTTGGCTTTTGCAGCCATACAGAGACTTCATTTATGGTTTGATTTGATACAAACTTCAAAAATATCTTCAACAACAATAAATCTTGGATTCCATGACGAATCTGTCAGATCCAATTGTAGGTTCCAGAGTTATTTTATATCTGATTATCTCCCCTGATTGTAATCAAAATGGATTTATATCAGTTAGTACTTATAGGACTTATTTGAAATTTCATTTTTGTCATTAGTTGGACTGAGACAATCAGGGTAGATAACTATGGACTGATTTGATGTCAAATTACCTCCCTTTATTTCAAATTAAAATGGGTATACCTCTGTAACTAATAAAGATACTGATCTGAAATTACATTTATGTCAACAGATGGACTTGGACAATCAATGAAGATACATATTGACTGAATTTATGACAAATTAAACCCCCTTTTATTTTTTATCTAAATGAAACACCTTAGCAGCTTCTAATGAGATTGGATTGAAACGTTATTGTTCCCCCGAACAACAAGTTGTAAGGGGGGGTATACTGGTTTCAGGTTGTCTGTCTGTCCGTAGACACAATCTTGTGCGCACCATCTCTCCTCATCCCCTTCACACAATTTAATGAAACTTCACACAAGTGATCAGCAACAACAGTATTTGTGCATGGGGCATGTTAGGTTCTTTCAGAAAAAAAAATTGTAGAGTTACGGGACTTTGTTTTTTAGCTCACCTGAGCAATGCTCAGGTGAGATTTTCTGATCACTCGATGTCCGCGTCTGTCTGTCGTCTGTCCGTCAACATTTCGCTTGTGTATGCGATAGAGGCTGTATTTTTCAACTGATCTTCATGAAGTTTGGTCAGAATGATAACCTTGATG
Source organism: Mercenaria mercenaria (assembly GCF_021730395.1). Lineage (NCBI taxonomy): Eukaryota > Metazoa > Mollusca > Bivalvia > Venerida > Veneridae > Mercenaria > Mercenaria mercenaria. The sequence goes on from NC_069368.1 coordinate 39,419,077, forward strand.
AACTCTAGGCCGAGTTCGAAAATGGGTCATCTGGGGTCAAAAACTAGGTCACTAGGTCAAATCAAAGAAAAACCTTGTGTATGCGATAGAGGCTGTATTTTTCAATTAATCTTCATGAATTTTGGTCAGAATGATTACCCTGATGAAATCTAGGCAGAGTTCGAAAATAGGACATCTTGGGTCAAAAACTAGGTCACTAGGTCAAATCAAAGAAAAACCTTGTGTATGCAATAGAGGCTGTATTTTTCAATTGATCTTTATGAAATTTGGTCAGAATTACTGCCTTGATAAAATCTAGGTAGAGTTTGGTTATTGGTCATCTGTGGTCAAAAACTAGGTCACTAGGTCAAATCAAAGAAAAACCTTGTGTATGCAATAGAGGCTGTATTTTTCAATTGATCTTTAAAAAATTTGGTCAGAGTGATTTCCTTGATGAAATCTAGGTCGAGTTTGAATATGGGTCATCTGGGGTCAAAAACTAGGTCACTAGGTCAAATAAAAGAAATACTTGTGTTTTCCTCCAATTTTAATGATACTTGGTCAGAATATTTTTTTCCATGCAATCACTAGGTCTAAGTTTACACTGATATGGTGTATTATGTGTGTTTCTCTCAGGTGAGCGACCTAGGGCCATCTTGGCCCTCTTGTTGTTATTATACTATATACATAGACACAATCTTGTGCGCACCATCTCTCCTCATCCCCTTGACACAGTTTAATGAAACTTTACACAAGTGATCAGTAACAACAGTAGTTGTGCATGGGGCATGTTAGGTTCTTTCAGAAAAATGTTTTGCAGAGTTACGGGACTTTGTTTTTTGTTACTATACTATATACATAGACACAATCTTGTGCGCACCATCTCTTCACACAAGTGATCAGTAATAACAGTAGTTGTGCATGGGGCATGTTAGGTTCTTTCAAAAGAAATCAAAGGCCGAATGGCCTGAGTCGGCTAATGATTGATGTACTGACAGTAAAGTCTACCAGTTTCAGTTTGTTTTTTAGTTTTTTTCTTAAAATTTCATAACACAGCTCGATATTTACCCAAAATATTATATCCGGATACGATTACCACTTTTCTCCAGTTTGAACAATATATTTTACAAATTGTGATGATACGAAGACATTTAGCGGCAATTGGCAGTATCTGACATTGAAGTTTACGGTTAAATTACCTCTTATTTAAATCTTTTCATAAAAAAGTTATTTCGTTTCCTGAAAGCAGTATGGTGGCAGAGAGGTGACATCCGCAACACTTTATATTGTGGCCACAATTTAGTAACTTGTGGCCACAATTTACTAAGTTGAGGCCACAACTTAGTAAATCGTGGCCACAATTTAGTAACTTGTGGCCACAACTTAGTAAATTGTGGCCACAACTTAGTAAATCGTGGCCTCAGTTTAGTAAATTGTGGCCACAATTTGATAAGTTGTGGCCACAATATAAAAACCCGTGACCACGACTTATATCAGCCAAACGAAACTATAAATAATGGATAGACGGACGGACAGATAATAGATTGGATGATACTTACGTACCTACCTACTTATTTATTTGTCAGCACTTCCGGCCGTCTATCTATCTTCCATTCCTGTCTTACCCTTTGCAGTGACGTAGATATTTTATACTTCCATTTCGTATGGTTGGTGATTTCTGCCATTTTGCGTTATCTCCCTGCGACCCTTTTTGAGTAAAAACACGAGATTTAACGATTTAAATGCGGGGACGCAGGCTGAAAACTCTCTATTGAGTGGGGAAGCGGAGCGAAAGCATGATAATTACCCAGGTCACGGGGTGAGAATTAGTAGCTGTTATGTCAGGGTGGGAGTGTAAACACGATAATTAGCGCTGCTTAAACATAGTATTTCCGAACCGCGCCCCGACATCCATTACCAAATTTCTCGAAAAAATAAGAATTAAAATCATTTTAGCTCATCTGATTTTTGAAAAAAAATGATGAGTTATTGTCATCACTTGAGCGTTGTCGGCGTCGGCGTTGCCTGGTTAAGTTTTTTTGTTTAGGTCAGCTTTTCTCCTAAACTATCAAAGCTATTGCTTTGAAACTTGGAATACTTGTTCACCATCATAAGCTGACCCTGTATAGCAAGAAGCATAACTCCATCCTGCTTTTTGCAAGATTTATGGCCCCTTTTGTACTTAGAAAATATCAGATTTCTTGGGTTAAGTTTTATGTTTAGGTCAACTTTTTCTCTTAAACTATCAAAGCTATTGCTTTGAAACTTGCAACACTTGTTCACCATCATAAGCTGACCCTGTACAGCAAGCAACATAACTCCATCCTGCTTTTTGCAATAATTATTGCCCCTTTTGGACTTAGAAAATCATTTTCTTGGGTTGAGTATTATGTTAAGTCAACTTTTCTCATAAACTATCAAAGCTATTGCTTTAAAACTTGCAGTTTTTCACCATCATAAGTGGACACTGTACATCAAGAAACATAACTCTATCCTGCTTTTTGCAAGAATGATGGCCCTTTTTAGACTTAGAAAATCATGGGTAGGACAAAATTTCTATTATACAAAACAAATCAGATGAGCGTCAGCACCCGCAAGGCGGTGCTCTTGTTAATATCAGTAGTAACTAAACAAACCAGTAAGAGCTTCTTCTTCCGATAATTTATCCGTTTACTGACCGGCAAAATTCATCCCACGCAAAGTTTATAGAAATCATACGATGCGTGTTTACGTTCAATGTGGGAGAATTAAGGCTGATCGGCTATGTTACCTAACGCATCCAGACGATTCAGATTTTGTTTTTAAAAAAGCATTGTGTGCGTTTCTGTAATTTTATATACGTTTTTATACGCTTAGAAATTATTAGACATGCGTATTTGCATTATTTCTATACATAATTTACGCTAATACGCATCTTATCTGGAGCCCTGTGGAACTATTTTTTGTCTTTCGCTGGATGTTACCCAAGCTTTGTAAGCCTGCGCAATTCTTAAAATGCACATTTATGCTTAATGAGTTACATTCGAGAATTGCACAATTACAAGTCATAAATATTACAGATTACATCGTATATTGGTCATAGCAAAGGGAATTGACACAACTTAACTTCATTCAGGCAGTGAACTGTTTGAAGTTTGAGAAATCTAATGGAACTACATCCCTTCACTGTGTTATTGGGTCCATTTAGAGAATCGTTGGATAGCAAGGACTGGTCAAAAGGCTTTCAGCTTTTAGCCGACTCAAAAATTGCAGAGTTATGGGACTTTGTTTTTCGTTAACATGCTATTTACATACAGTCTACATAGGCAATCTTGTGCGCGCCTGATCTTCCAAACCCTTGCACACAATTAAATGAAACTTCACACAAGTGATCAGTACCAACCCTAGTTGTGCATGGTGCATGTAACAGTCTTTTAGATAAATATTCTGCAGAGTTATGGGACATTGTTTCTTGTTAACATACTATGTACATACAGTCTGCATATGCAATCTTGTGCGCGCCTAATCTTCTGAACCCTTGCACACAATTTAATGAAACTTCACACAAGTGATCAGTACCAACCCTAGTTGTGCATGGTGCATGTTACGTTCTTTTAGATAAATATTCTGCATAGTTATGGGACTTTGTTTTTTGTTACTATACTGTATACATACAGTCCACATAATTTTGCAATCTTGTGTGCGTCAGATTGCAATGTACTGTGTCAGTGCATGCGGGGGGTACATTCATCACCTTTAGTGATAGCTCTAGTTTATGTCTTCCATGGTAAGAAATAGTCATATTAGATAACTCTTGATTGAACATTTATCGATATGAATACTTTACTAATGTATTGTTGTAATATTAGGCTTGTACTCTGTATCTTCGACATGCATATCCCAATGCATGAGTACCTCCCCTGATTTTAATAAAAATGGATTTATCTCGGTAAATATTTATAGAACTCATTTGAAATTTCATTATTTTCTTTAGTTGGATTGAGGCAATCAGGGTAGATAGTTATGGACTGATTTTATGTTAAATTACCTCCCTTTGTTTCAAATTAAAATGGGTGTATCTCAGTAACCAATGAAGATACTGATTTGAGTTGTCATTTGTGCCATCAAATGGACTCGGACAATCAGGGTAGATAACTTTTGACTGAATTTTTGACAGATTACCTCCCTTTATTCTATGTAAACGAATATATATCAGCAGCATCATCTAAAAATTGGTTTTAAATGTTATTTAAGTCTTCCAGGGTAAGGAACAGTCATGTTACAAAAATGCAGCATTTGAGCATAGGACCCTCAAACTTGGAATGGAAATTGGTCCCAACTAGGTCAAAAGGGACTGTTGCAAGAAAATGTTTATCCTGATGATATTTAATGTGTATGCCTATGCGCTCTTTGTCAAAACTTGATCATATCATTTTGAGCAATGGTACTCAGGTGAGCGATACAGGGCCATCATGGCCCTCTTGTTGTTTTTTTTTTTTTCATTTTGTAATTTTCAGTCAATATTTATAATCAACATGTGAAATTTTGTTTCCTCTCCCACTCCCCTGCACCCCCACCCCCTAAAAAAAAAAATATATATCTATATATAGATATATATATTTCCATTCCTTTTTTTTTTTTAAATGTTCAAACCTTCAACATGTTAAGTTGTGACTGCACAAACCTTGCCCTCAGCCATGTTCAAGATATCTTACCCGTGTTCTCTTAAGGACATGTTCTTTTAAGTTCAAATGTACATGTTAAACAGCAACACCTGGTGCCAAACCACTCAGACAATATTTCTTTCCAGTTAAACTTCAAGCTCACATTTCAATTAATTGCATTTAATTTTAAAAGCTAAGCTTATTACAGTAAGCATATCCCATTCAAAATAAATTCTTTAGTCAGGATCAAAGTATCATACATTTATTATGTACTCTTTAATTAAACATTTGTTTCCTGTTAAATTGATTTTGACTAATGAAATTATTTGCCTCTTATTAACATCCTTAACTTTTTTTCCGGATATATATTTTTTTGCCATTCCTCACCACAAACCCTTTCGGCGGGGGATACCAATTCATCGAATTTGCTTGTTGATCCTACATGACCCAGATTCAAACTGGACCTTAAGGTCATCAATATTAACATTCTGACCAAGTTTCATGAAGACACAGTCATAAATGTGGCCTCTACAGTGTTAACAAGCTTTTCCTTTGATTTGACCTGGTGACCTAGTTTTTGACCCCAGATGACCCAATATCCAATTCGTCCAAGATTTTATTGAGGGTAACATTCTGACCAAGTTTCATTAAGTTTGGGCCAAAAATGTGACTTCTAGAGTGTTAACAGTCAAATTGTTGACGACGGATGGACGGACGACGGACACAGGGTGATCACAAAAGCTCGCCTTTGAGCACTTCGTGCTCAGGTGAGCTAAAAAAACAAACAAAAGACTGCTGTGTTATGTAATATTTTATTATAGTATATGATATTTATTCGTAAAAAAACCTGTCAAATACACTAACTTGAATACAATAGAGTCTCTTCCTCCATCCAGTAACCACTCCCCTTAAGGATACCTGTATGGCTAGCCATGTATTTATTTGAGTTATCCAGTAAAGATGATAGATCAAAAATGTTTTTAAGAGGGAAATCAATTTTTAGGTATATGTTTATAAGTCTTGATTTTAAATGTCTATGTTCTATTATTAATGCATGAATAAAAGTTTCCAAATAACATATACAGAACCAGAACCAAGTGTGACCTTGACCTTGAAGCGAGCCATCCGAAATATGCGCTATGTCGTCTGGGTGTGGTAAACATTTGTGCCAAGTGTCTCTGAAATCCTTCAAGGGGTTCAACAGTTACAGAGCGGACATGGAATTGCTAACGGATGGACAGACAGACGGACACCGGCGTCATAACATAATACGTCCCTTCGGGCGTATAATAACAGAACTTTATTTGATACTGACAAAAACTGTGTAGTCTGAGTAAAAGCAGTAAGAAATTCATACATTTGATTTCACTTTATTATGTAATCAATAATAGGAAATTTAAGTGTTTTTTTAGTAATGGATTTAATTTCCAATACTATATCTAATAATGTAAGTAATTATATTCTTTTTCAATATCATGTACTTAGGGAAAATCTGGACAGGTGTAAAAATAATGGTATCATCTTTCTATGTAATTTCCTACATAGATTTTCAGTATAATTTCATATAATAGTACCATGATTTTCGTAAGAAATGCTTACTAGCAGTAACATAATTTTCCTTAAGTATCTTATAGCACACAACGTTAAATATAAAATGAACAGCATTATCACAGACTTGAATCAAACTTCTGTCTTTTGCACTTCATTCAGAATATCCCTGTGCACTATTCTCCATTTTTACAATTTTGCCTGATCCTTGAAAAGATCTCCTAATTTCTGCGCTAGCATCATATTGCCTTTAAGTTTCATCTTTCCCTGCATAAATGCCTGAAAAAAAAGATTTTAAAAGAATGTTTAATTTCTTTTATTTGGTTTTATGTCACATTGACACAATTTCAATACATTTAGCACCTTTCTAGCTTTTGAGATGATGGAGGAAAACCCAAGGTGCAACTCTGTGTATTATTACTGCTCTGGATGAGCACTAGGTAGAATCTGCAGCCCTCCGCAAACCAGCTGGCAGTTTTTCCTTACATGAAAAAATTCTACATCTCAAGTAAAGTTTCAAACCTACAATGGCAAGGGGCAGTGACAGTAACAACTCGGGGACTGCACAGTATCTAAAACTCATTTTACTGGTAGATTTTAGATTATAAATATTTCATGTGTTTGGTAAACTAATATACAGTAAACTCCGCTTATAACGATATTCAGGGGACCTTAAAATTCATATCGTTACATCCAGGTATCGTTACATCCAAAGTTGAGTTTGACATCGGCTGAAACCAAAAATATCGACAATGATTTAGCAAAAACTGGCAAGTTTGTAGAAACTATAGTGAATTTCGGACAAATATAAATTTGGATAAGTGATAAGTGGGTATAAGCATTTTTCCAGAATTCTGCTATTTTTCACTGTGTCCTATACACAAGTGCGACCTATATTCGGCCAATTACGGTAGATACATTAAAGAAGGAATGTCACATGAACGTATTATAAATTTGCATTTAATTTCATTGCCAAAGTTTCATATGCTTTTATGAGCATCCCGAATTTTTGATACCGTGCTGTGTTTTTCGTAATTCCAAAATCAGCCGCAATATCGTGCTTTTTTCGAAGTCCCTTAGTAACTTCACAGATGAATTTGTACTTAGATTCTATATCTAAAAGCTTTCTTTTTCGACTAGCATAATCCATTATTTTTCATGTATTACACGAAACAACAAGTACAATTTATATTTAGTATAAAGATTTACTCAAATATCAAGCATTTAGCTGTAAATGTGTGAAAGTTACTTTCAATTTATTGAATTGTTACCCATAATCGTCTTGAGAGTTGGTCATTGTCACGAGTTCACACCATCTCATAAACCATAATTATCTCATTAAACGGGAAAACTAAGCGTTGTGGACCTGAAAAGCGCATCGTTACATCCGAAATATCGTTACATGAGATATCGATATATCCTAGTCAAAGTAAAAGAAATGTAGAAAGCCCGAGTTGGGACTACAACCACAGCATCGTTACAAGCGGTATATTGGTACAAGTGATATCGATACAAGTGGAGTTTACTGTACTGACCTATTGCATTTTGGTACATGATATATTTGTAATTCATCCTCTTGCCATGAAATTAAGGTTTAGGAGTATATCACCAAAACACAGAAATATTTTATAAACGAATAACATCGTTACCAATATTTTACTTAACCATTACATGTTCTGCCGTACTGTCCCGTACTGAAAATATTCTGAAAAAGTTGTCCCCCTTTGAAAATGAATGCCATTTGTAAAGAAATAAAAATAAACAATTGCTGAAAACTGTGTTCCACTTAATTATGTAAAATTTCAACACTCGCATGCGATTGCAAATGAATCAAAACTAACATGTGTAACAGTTCTTTGAAAATGGTGAGTTTTTGAAGGCGCTTGACTGCCCGGAAGTGGGTCCCATTTAGGAAGTCTTTTTTTCGGAATTCAATGTTTATTTTAGTATACTGACACTTGTTTTGTTGTTTTTGTAATGATAGCGTGTATATTACTTATATTACTCTACAAAACAAGTGTCAGTATACTGATATAAGCATTGAATTCGGAAAAAAGAACTGTTTAAACAGGCCCCACTTCAAGACAGTCAAGCGCTTTTAAAAACTCACAATTTCCAAGGAACTGTTACACATGTTTGTTTTGATGCATTTGTAATAGCGTGCGAGTGTTGAAATTTCACTTAACTAGGTGGAACACAGTTTTCAGCGATTGTTTTTTTTTATTTCTTTACAAATGGCATTCATTTTCAAAGGGGGACAACTTTTTCAGAATATTTTCAGTACGGGACAGTACGGCAGAACATGTAATGGTCAGGTAAAATATTGGTAACGATGTTGTTCGTTTATAAAATATTTCTGTGTTTTGGTGATATACTCCTAAACCTTAATCTCTCATAAAATGCAATCTGAAGTGCAACATTGGCAGAAATGTGCTAAATTTTCTTATTTGAATAAGTTTATGGGTTTAACGTCACACAAACGTAATTATAGGTTATACGGTGACTTTCCAGCTTTGATGGTGGAGGAAGACCCCAGGTGCCCCTCCGTGCATTATTTCACCATGAGCAGGCACCTGGGTAGAACCACAGACATTCCGTAAGCCAGCTGCGCAAGTTCATATCATGATAAAGACTCGTGCAAGGTTTCATCAATTTCTATGAAACACTTTTTGAGCTAGGCATGTCATAAGGTGAAAATGTGCATTTTTAGCTCACCGGTCACATAGTGACAAGGTGAGCTTTTGTGATCACCCTTCGTCCGTCGTCCGTCCATCAACAATTTCTTGTCTGCACGATAGTGGTTTCATTTATGATTTTATTTTAACCAAACTTGCACACAACTTGTATCACCATAAGATCTCGGTTCCTTTCTTGAACTGGCCAGATCCCATTATGGGTTCCAGAGTTATGGCCCCTGAAAGGGCAAAAATTAGCTATTTTGACCTTGTCTGCATAATAGCAGCTTTATTTATAACTTGATTTTTAACAAACTTGCACACAACTTGTATCACCATAAGATCTTGGTTCCTTTCTTCAACTGGCGAAATTCCATTATGGGTTCCAGAGTTATGACCCCTGAAAGGGCCAGAATTAGCTATTTTGACCTTGTCTGCACAATAGCAGCTTCATTTATGATTTGAATTTAATCAAACTTGCACAAAACTTGTGTCACCATAAGATCTCGGTTCCTTTTTTAAACCGGCCAGATCCCTTAATGGGTTCCAGAGTTATGGCTCCTGAAAGGGCCAAAATTAGCTATTTTGACCTTGTCTGCACAATAGCAGCTTCATTTATGATTTGATTTTAACCAAACTTGCATACAACTTGTATTACCACAAGATCTTGGTTCCTTTCTTGAACTGGCCAGATTCCATCATTTGTTCCAGAGTTATGGCCCCTTAAAGATCCGAAATTGCCTATTTTGGCTTTTGCAGCCATATAGATACTTCATTTATGGTTTTATTTGATACAAACTTCCAAAATATCTTCAACAACAATAAATCTTGGATTCCATGACAAATCAGATCCAATCGTAGGTTCCAGAGTTATTTTATATCTGATTACCTCCCCTGATTGTAATCAAAATGAATTTCTATCAGTAAGTACTTATAGGACTTACTTGAAATTTCATTATTGTCATTAGTTGGACTGAGCCAATCAGGGTAGATAACTATGGACTGATTTTATGTCAAATTACCTCCCTTTATTTCAAATTAAAATTGGTATATCACTGTAACTAATGAAGATATTGATCTGAAATTTCATTTATGTCAACAGATTTATTTGGCAGATCCTTCTTTTGTTCACTTACAATAATTTTTTTTTTAATTACTTCCCTTTTATGTTACTATCAATAGCTTATTTTTAGTAACTTTTTTATTTTTGGCCGTAGGGAAAAACTGAGACAACTTTTCAGTGGTACAACATGGATGGTACCTCCGATTTTTAGGTGTATTTTGACATATGCAATGATAACAGGTGAGCGATATAGGGCCATCATGGCCCTCTTGTTGACTATTTCAGGGGCCATAACTCTGGAAATAGGGGACGGAGCCAAAGAGAAAATAGGACGTGTGCAAGTTCATATAATGATAAAGACACATGCAAGGTTTCATCAATTTATATCAAATACTTTTTGAGCTAGGCATATCACAAGGTGAAAATGTGCATTTTTGACTATTTCAGGGGCCATAACTCTGAAAATAGGGGAAGGAGCCAGATGAAAATTAGGAGGTGCGCAAGTTCATATAATGATTAAGACACATGCAAGGTTTCATCAATTTATATCAAATACTATTTGAGCTAGCCATATCACAAGGGGAAAATGTGCATTTTTGACTATTTCAGGGGCCATAACTCTATAAATGGGGTGTTGGGGGGGGGGGGGGGGCAGCCAGATGAAAATTATGAGGTGTGCAAGTTCATATCATGATAAAGACTCATGCAAGGTTTCATCAATTTATATCAAATACTTTTTGAGTTAGATGTGTCACAAACTTTTTCTGGAAGTAAAGCTGGACGGACAAGACCAAATTTATATGGCCCGGCCACTCATAGTGGGGGCACAACATTTTTGGTCCTACTTCTCAAATAAATGACCTGATTTACTTCAAACTCACACTTAACAATCCTTGTACCTACAAACTGACCTATATATAGACGATCTTGACTCTCCTATAACATTCACCTTCAAACTTAAAAATGACCCAATTTAGTTCAACTCTTAACAAACATTGTGGCAAGACCTACAAACTGACCTACATATAAATGACCTTCATCCTCATATATCTTCAGGTTCAAACTTAAAACCTTAATAAACAACATTTTTGGTTTTACAGCCCACATAAATGACCCAATTTAGTTCATACTCGCTCTGAAGAAACCTTGTGGCAGGACCTACAGACTGGCATATATTATATGAATGACCTTCATATGATTTTCAGCTATAAACCTCAAACAAGAGGGCCATGATGGCCCTATATCGCTCACATGAATAGAGTTGCTTGCTTGAACAAATTTTTTCGCTAAAGCTTTAAAAACAAGAAAATTAGGAGAGTGGGTCAAGGTAGAGATTATGCAAGATTACTTTTGAAATCTGTATAAAAAATATTAGAGGTGGTCCAAATCCTTTTGCTGTAGCTTAGAAAACAAGAAAGTAGGTCAGTAGGTCAAATTGATGGTCACTGAAAGTCTGTTTAAAGATCGGCATGCAAAACTATACGTGTCATCAAAATTTCAAAGCTGTATCTTAAAACAAGAGGGCCATGAAGGCCCTGTATCGCTCACCTGATCTATTGACCTAAAGATCATCAAGATTAACATTCTGACCAAGTTTCATTAAGATATGGTCATAAATGTTGTCTCTAAAGTGTTAACTAGCTTTTCCTCTGATCTGACCCGGTGACCTAGTTTCTGACCCCACATGACCCAGATTCGAACTTGACCTAAAGATCATCTAGATTAACATTCTAAGTTTCATGAAGATAAAGTTATAAATGTGGCCTCTAGAGTGTTAACAAGCTTTTCCTTTGATCTGACCTAGTAACCTAGTTTTTGACCTCATCTGACCCAGATTAAAACTTGACCTATAGATCATCAAGATTAACATTCTAACCAAGTTTCATTAAGATATGGTCATAAATGTGGCCTCTACAGTTTTAACTTGCTTTTCCTTTGACTTGACCTAGTGACCTAGTTTTTGATCCCCACCTGACCCAGATTTAAACTTCACCTATAGATCATCAAGATTAACAATCTTACCAAGTTTCATTAAGATATGGTCATAAATGTGGCCACTACAGTGTTAACAAGCTTTTCCTTTGATTTGACCTAGTGACCTCGTTTTTGACCCAAGATGACCCAATATCGAACTCGTCCAAGATTTTATTCAGGGTAACATTCTGACCATGTTTCAATAAGATTGGGCCAAAATTGTGACCTCTAGTGTTAACAAGCTTTTCTTTTGATTTGATCTGGTGACCTAGTTTTTGAACCCAGATGACCCAATATCGAACTCGTACAAGATTTATTTGTGAGTAACAATCTGACCAAGTTTCATTAAGATTGGGCCAAAATTCTTACCTTTAGATTGTTAACAAGCTTTTCCTTTGATCTGACCTAGTGACCTAGTTTTTGACCCCAGATGACCCAATATCGAACTCGTCCAAGATTTAATTGAGAGTAACATTCTGACCAAGTTTCAATAAGATTGGGTCAAAATTGTGACCTCTAGAATGTTAACAAGCTTTTCCTTTGATTTCACCTGGTGACCTAGTTTTTGACCCCAGATAACCCAATATCGAACTTGTCCAAGATTTTATTGAGGGTAACATTCTGACCAAGTTTCATTAAGATTCGGCCAAAATTGTGACCTCTAGAGTGTTAAGAAGCTTTTCCTTTGATTTGACCTGATGACCTAGTTTTTGACCCCAGATGACCCAATATCGAACTCGTCCAAGATTTTATTGAGGGTAACATTCTGACCAAGTTTCATTAAGATTGGGCCAAAATTACGACCTCTAGAGTGTTAACAGTCAAATTGTTGACGACGACGGACGATGGACACAGGGCGATCACAAAAGCTCACCTTTGAGCACTTCGTGCTCAGGTGAACTAAAAACAAGAAAGTAGGTCAGTAGGTCACATTCAAGGTCACTGAAAATCAGTTTTAAGATCGGTGTGCAAAACTGTATATGTCATCCAAATTTCAAAGCTGTATCTTAAAACACAAGAAAGTAGGTCAGTAGGTCACATTCATGGTCACTGAAAGTCAGTTTTAAGATCGGTGTGCAAAACTGTACATGTCATCTAAATTTCAAGACTGTATCTTAAACAAGAGAGCCATGATGGCCCTATATCGCCCACCTGTTATCATTGCACTTGAGGACAAGAAGGTCCTCAGAAAAAATATCTCAGTCCAAAGGACAGGAACAACAAAGGAAAGAAATTTAACCAAAAAGAAAAAAAAATTCTTACAAGGTACAGATATGTCAAAATACACCTAAAAATTGGAGGTACCATCCATGTTGTACCACAGAAAAGTGGTCTCGGTTTCTCCCTACGGCCAATAATAACAAGAGGACCATGATGGTCCTGAATCGCTCACCTCTTCCCACATGACCAAGTTTTGAGTATGACGTCGTTTTTTCTATTATTTGACATAGTGACCTAGTTTTTGAGCTCATGTGACCCAGTTTTGAACTTGACCTAGATATTATCAAGATAAGAATTCTGACCAATTTTCAAGAAGATCCATTGAAAAATATGGTCTCTAGAGAGGTCACAAGGTTTTTCCATTATTTGACCTATTGACCTAGTTTTTCGAAGGTATGTGACCCTGCTTTGAATTTTACCTAGATATCATCAAGGTTAACATTCTCACTAATTTTCTTGAAGATCTCATGAAAAATATGGCCTCTAGAGAGGTCAAAAGGTTTTTCTATTTTTATACCTACTGGCCTAGTTTTTGACCGCACGTGACCCAGTTTCGAAACTTGACCTAGATATCATCAAGGTGAACATTCAGATCAATTTTCATGAAGATCCATTGAAAAATATGGCCTCTAGAGAGGTCAAAAGATTTTAATAATTTTAGACCTACTGACCTAGTTTCTGACCGCAGTTGACCCAGTTTCAATCTTGACCTAGATATCATCAAGATGAACATTCAGACCAACTTTCATACAGATCCCATGAAAAGTATGGCCTCTAGAGAGGTCACAAGGTTTTTTTTATTATTTGACCTACTGACCTAGTTTTTTAAGGCACATGACCCAGTTTCAAACTTGACCTAGATATCATCAAGGTGAACATTTTGACCAATTTTTATGGAGATCCATTCATAAGTATGGCCTCTAGAGAGGTCACAAGGTTTTTCTATTATTTGACCTACTGACCTAGTTTTTGACTGCACATGACCGTGTTTCAAACTTGATCTAGATATCATCAAGATGAATATTCAGACCAACTTTCATACAGATCCCATGAAAAATATGGCCTTTAGAGAGGTCACAAGGTTTTTCTATTATTTGACCTACTGACCTAGTTTTTGACCGCACATGACCGTGTTTCAAACTTGATCTAGATATCATCAAGATGAACATTCAGACCAACTTTCATACAGATCCCATGAAAAATATGGCCTTTAGAGAGGTCACAAGGTTTTTCTATTATTTGACCTACTGACCTAGTTTTTGAAGGCACGTGACCCAGTGGCCTGTTCATGTAAAATCGTTTTTTGGAAATAACTTGAGAACCACTTGACCTACAATGTTGAAACTTAATAGGATGATTGGACATGCAGAGTAGATGACCCCTATTTATTTTGAGGTCACTTGATCAAAGGTCAAGGTCACAGGAGCCTGAACAGTGACTTGAGGACCACTAGGCCAAAAGTGTTGAAATTTAGCAGGATGACTGGACATGCCAAGTAGATGATCCCTATTGCAGCCAACCATCAGTGTCTCTTTGACTTTCGCTCCTGACCCCTATTGACTTCTTGCCTATAGGACTTTGCATTGGGGGAGACATGTGCTTTTTTACAAAAGCATTTTCTAGTTTGACCCAAGTTTGATGAAAATCCTTCAAGGGGTTTAGGAGATACAGAGTGGACACAAAATGGAAGGCTCAAACCTTCAACCCTTAGTTGTGACCTTGACCTTGAGCTGGCATGGTTGACTCATAACTTCTGCACATCGTTTTGATGAGGTAATCATTATACCCAGGTTTTATAAAATTCCTTCAAGGGGTTTAGCGGATACGAAATGGAAGGCTCAAACCTTTGACCTTCAGTTGTGACCTTGACCTTGAGCCGACATAGCTGACTCATAAGTTCTGCACATCGCCTTGATGAGGTGATTGTTTGACCCAAGTTTGATGAAATTCCTTCAAGGGGTTTATGAGATATAGAGCGGACACAAAATGGCAGGCTCAAACCTTGGACCTTGAGTTGTGACCTTGACCTTGAACCGACAAGGCTGACTCATGGGTTCTGCACATCGTCTTCATGAGGTGATCATTTGACCCAAGTTTCATGAAAATCCTTCAAGGGGTTTAGGAGATATGGACCAGACACGATTTTGTTACGGACGGAAGGACGAACGGACGCAGACCATTTCTATATCCCTCCGCCATGGCGGGGGTTTAATAAAGGGAGGTAATTTGACATAAAATCAGTCCATAGTTATCTACCCTGATTGACTCAGTCCAACTAATGATAATAATGAAATTTCAAATAAGTCCTATAAGTACTTACTGATATAAATCCATTTTGACTACAATCAGGGAGGTAAATCAGATGTAAAATAACTCTGGACCCTACGATTAGATCTGATTTGTCATGGAATCCAAGATTTATTGTTGCTGAAGATATTTTGGAAGTTTGTATCAAATAAAACCATAAATGAAGTCTCTATATGGTTGCAAAAGCCAAAATAGCCAATTTTGGACCTTCAAGGGGCCATAACTCTGGAACCCATGATGGAATCTGGCCAGTTCAAGAAAGGAACCAAGATCTTGTGGTGATACAAGTTGTCCGCAAGTTTGGTTAAAATCAAATCATAAATGAAGTTGCTATTGTGCAGACAAGGTCAAAACAGCTAATTTTGGCCTTTCAGGGGCCATAACTCTGGAACCTATTAAGGGATCTGGTCGGTTCAATAAAGGAACTGAGATCTTATGGCAACACAAGTTTTGTGCAAGTTTGATTAAATTCAAATCATAAATGAAGCTGCTATTGTGCAGTCAAGGTCAAAATAGCTAATTCTGGCCCTTTCAGGGGCCATAACTCTGGAACCCATAATCGAATCTAGCCAGTTCAAGAAAGGAACCAAGATCTTATAGTGATACAAGTTGTGTGCAAGTTTGGTTAAAATCAAATCATAAATGAAGCTGCTATTGTGCAGACAAGGTCAAGGCCTCTTTTTACCCCAGGGGCATAATTTGAACAATCTTGGTAGAGAACCACAAGGCAATGCTACATACCAAACATCAAAAGCCTAGGTCTTGTGGTTTCAGACAAGATTTTTAAATTTTTTTCCTATTTAAGTCTATGTAAAACTTGAGACCCCCGGGGTGGGGCCATATTTGACCCCAGGGGCATAATTTGAACAATTTTGGTAGGGAACCAAAAGGCCATGCTACATATCAAATATCAAAGGCCTAGGTCTTTTGGTTTCAGACAAGAAGATTTTTTAAGTTTTTTCCTATTTAAGTCTATGTAAAACTTGTGACCCCCAGGATGGAGCCTCTTTTCACCCCAGGGGCATAATTTGAATAATCTTTATAGAGGACCATTAGATGATGTCACATGCCAAATATTGAGGCTCTATGCCTTGTGGTTTTGGACAAGAAGATATTCCCTATATAAGTCTATGTAAACCATGTGACCCCCAGGGCAGGGCCACATTTGACTCTAGGGGAATAATCTGAACAATCTTGGTAGAGGACCACTAGATGATGCTACATACCAAATATAAAAGCCCTATAACCTGTGGGTTTGGACAAGAAGATTTTTGAAGTGTTTCCTTTCGGTTGCCATGGAACCAGAGTTCTATATGGAATTCAATTCTTTGAACAATTTTTAAAGAAGACCATCCAAGGAGCATCCCTGTGGGGCTTTATCAAAATTGGCCTGATGGTTTAGGAGGAGATGTTGTTTAAAGGAAAGTGCAGATGGACGGCCGGATGGACGCCAGACGGTGAGCGATCACAACAGCTCACCCTGAGCCTTTGGCTCAGATGAGCTAAAAACAACATCTTTGACCAAACACACTGGGGCATGATTTTGCATTCTGAAAAGGCAGCTCCCTTGGTTGTTTTTTTAGCTCACCTGAGCAATGCTCAGGTGAGTTTTTCTGATCGCTCGATGTCCAGCATCCGTCGTCTGTCTGTCATCCGTCAACATTTAGCTTGTGTATGCGATAGAGGCTGTATTTTTCAACTGATCTTCATGAATTTTGGTCAGAATGATTAACTTGATGAAATCTAGGCCGAGTTCGAAAATGGGTCATCTCGGATAAAAAACTAGGTCACTAAGTCAAATCAAGGAAAAACCTTGTGTATGCGATAGAGGCTGTATTTTTCGATTGATCTTCATGAAATTTTGTCAGAATGATAACCTTGATGAAATCTAGGCCGAGTTCGAAAATGGGTCATCTCGGATAAAAAACTAGGTCACTAGGTCAAATCAAGGAAAAACCTTGTGTATGCGATAGAGGCTGTATTTTTCAATTGATCTTCATGAATATTGGTCAGAATGATTGCCTTGATGAAATCTAGGCCGACTTCGAAAATGGGTCATCTCGGGTCAAAAACTAGGTCACTAGATCAAATCAAAGAAAAAGCTTGTGTATGCGATAGAGGCTGTATTTTTCAATTATTCTTCATGAGTATTGGTCAGAATGATAACCTTGATGAAATCTAGGCCGAGTTCGAAAATGGGTCATCTCGGGTCAAAAACTAGTTCACTAGGTCAAATCAAAGAAAAACCTTGTGTATGCGATAGAGGCTGTATTTTTCAATTGATCTTCATGAATATTGGTCAGAATGATTGCCTTGATGAAATCTAGGCCGAGTTCGAAAATGGGTCATCTCGGATCATAAACTAGGTCACTAGGTCAAATCAAAGAAAAACCTTGTGTATGCGATAGAGGCAGTATTTTTCAATTGATCTTCATGAATTTTGGTCAGAATGATTACCTTGATGAAATCTAGGCCGAGTTCGAAAATGGGTCATCTGGGATAAAAAACTAGGTCACTAGGTCAAATCGAAGAAAAACATTGTGTATGCAATAGAGGATGTATTTTTCAACTGATCTTCATGAAATTTGGTCAGAGTGATTGCCTTGATGAACTCTAGGTCGAGTTTGAATATGGGTTATCTGAGGTCAAAAACTAGGTCACTAGGTCAAATTAAAGAAAAATCTTGTGTATGCGATAGAGACTGTTTTTTTAACTCACCTGAGGTGACTTTTTCTGATCGCTCGATGTCCGGCGTCTGTTGCCTGTTGTCGTCTGTCTGTTGTCTGTCTGTCGTCCGTCAACATTAAGCTTGTGTATGCGATAGAGGCTGTATTTTTCAACTGATCTTCATGAATTTTGGTAAGAATGATTACCGTGATGAAATCTAGGCCGAGTTCGAAAATGGGTCACCAGGGGTCAAAAACTAGGTCACTAGGTCAAATCAGGGAAAAACCTTGTGTATGTGATAGAGGCTGTATTTTTCAACTTATCTTCATGAATTTTGGCCAGAGTGTTAACCTTGATGAAATCTAGGCCAAGTTCGAAAAGGGGTTATCTGGGGTTAAAAAGTAGGTCACTAGGTCGAATCAAAGAAAAACCTTGTGTATGCCATAGAGGCTTTTTCA
Source organism: Mercenaria mercenaria (assembly GCF_021730395.1). NCBI lineage: Eukaryota > Metazoa > Mollusca > Bivalvia > Venerida > Veneridae > Mercenaria > Mercenaria mercenaria. Next base: position 39,437,612 of record NC_069368.1, read on the forward strand.
ACTGATCTTCATGAAATTTTGTCAGAACGATCACCTTGATAAAATCTAGGCCAAGTTCGAAAATGGGTCATCTCGGATAAAAAACTAAGTCACTAGGTCAAATCAAAGAAAAACCTTGTGCATGCGATAGAGGCTGTATTTTTCAATTGATCTTCATGAATTTTGGTCAGAATGATTGCTTTGATAAAATCTAGGTCAAGTTTGAATATGGGTCATCTGAGATCAAAAACTAGGTCACTAGGTCAAATCAAATGAAAACCTTGTGTATGCAATAGGGGCTGCATTTTACACCAGATCTTCATGAAATTTAATCAGAGTGTTTGTGTGTATGAAATCTAGGTGGAGTTTGAATATGGGTCATCTAGGTTCAAAAACTAGGTCACTCGGTCAAATTAAAGAAAAACCTTGTGTACGCAATAGGGGCTGCATTTTACACTGGATATTCATAAAATTTAGTCAGAATGATTGCCTTGACGAAATCTAGGTCAAATTAGAATATGGGTCATCTGTGGTCAAAAACTAGGTCACTAGGTCAAATCAAAGAAAAACCTTGTGTATGCAATAGAGACTGTATTTTTCAATTGATCTTCATGAAATATGGTCAGAATGCTAGCCTTGATGAAATTAAGGTCAAGTTTGAATATGGGTCATCTGGGGTCAAAAACTAGGTCGCTAGGATATATTAAAGAAAAACGTTTTGTATGCGATAGAGGCTGTTTTTTTCAATCAAGATTGATGAAATCTAGTCAGAATGATTGCCTTGATCAAATCTAGGTCAGATTCGAATGTAGGTCATCTTAGCTCAAAAACTAGGTCACTAGGTCAAATTGAAGAAAATGCTTGTTTACACTTAACAGACCACATTTTTGATGCAATCTTAATGAAAATTGGTCAGAATATTTGTTTCCATGAAATCACTATGTCAAACATGTTTACACTGTTATGGTGTGTTTCTCAGGTGTGCGACCTAGGGCCATCTTGGCCCTCTTGTTTTATTCATATTTTTTAAAGATGAACTCTTACTGTCTGTCCATTTAGTTTTCCTGACACCAAGTCCACAAAATCATCATCAGATATGACAATAGTACAGTCAGCTTTCCCAGACTTTGGCTTCCCCTGGTAAATTGCACCATCTCCATTCTTCACATCAGCCGCTGCAACAGAGGAAAAAACATTACACAGAAATGACAAAGCCAACAAAAGTCATTACCTAGGATCAAGAAAATTAATATAAAAGCTCTATGTCAAAAGTATTTCTATTTTTTGATATAGTTAACCTTTGTCTAAAGACCATACTGGTCCGGTGCCTAAATCCGGACACTTCTGGTGGTTTTATGGCGATAACTTTGCATTCCGAAACTGCACTTGTATCACATTTTAAATGTATAATTTTAGGTTCTTTATAAATCTCTATACAAAATAAAAAAATCGTATATTGCCGATTTCATTATAGAAAAAGTCATCCGAAGTGGGCCAGTAAAAGCTGTCAAAATCGGCCTTCAGAGTGCTTACATATTCGGACACTATTTCGGTATGTAATGCAACGAACCTGTGCACCAAAAAATAACAATTAACCGACCTTTGTTTGAAACAAAGCAGTCAGATTCAATCCAGTAAATGTATACAGACATCTCCGTTCGATCGAAGTTTTATTACTTGTTAATCACGTGATAATGAGTGGACTAGTTTCTAATTTAATGTGTAACTGCAAACTAATACGCAATAAAATCTATCTTAGCGAAAATTGTTAATGTTTACCACTTTTCTCATCCACATGCAGATTTTGTTGCTGTCGTTATACTTTTTGACGCAACTATGCACTATAATGACGCCGTGTAGATTTTATCTTATGAATTGCTTCCCTTGTCTGCAAAATGCTGGCACTTTTTTCTCTATTGAGCTAATTATTATGTAACAGAAATCCGTTAAATGTCTTAAATAAATACTGAGGGTAGTACAGAATTGTAAAACATGTTTTTTGGTCAGTTTTGATCAACTAAGAAAAAGAGTCGTCTGAAGCAGGCAGAATTGTTTTCTCATTAAATTAGTACCTCGCCGCACCTCAAACAACTGGCGTGCGCTGTATGACGTCATCCCCCACGACACACAATTTTTACTTTTAGCGGTGCGGATATTTGAAGGTAATTTTCTCTGGAAATACTTACATTCACACACTGTTGTTGACAACTGGTCATCATAGCGTTTTTCTGCGTCGATCATGTTCATTCCAGTAAAAAATCATGATCGTAAAGCATTTTGTAAAGGTGTCCGAATTATTAAGCACTGTCCGGATTTAGGCACTGGACCAGTAAAGACAGGTGAAAGAAACAAATTTTACCCTGATGACAGGAAAAATTTATAAGTCTAATACATTTTAACTAAAGTCTGAAAAAAAAACCTGCAAACCAAAGGATTTGTGGTGAATGTAACAAAATTACTACTAAACATAAAGTGAAGACATAATCTGCTTATATCTAGGTAATACAGTAAGAAAAAGTGATTCAGATTGTTTTATTTTCAGTGATATGCAGATTTCTTCACATTGCAAGCTTAATGGATATTCATTTTACGAGGGTTACCACTATCCACAATTTTGTATCAAGGTGGCAACATGTGTTATAAGTCATGGTAAATTCATAGTGTTGAAAAAGACCATGTATTAAACATACGTTGAGAAATTTGCCTGATAAAAAGCTTTTTTTCAATTTTTTTTTCACTTATCATTTTTATCAAATAAATCTTTCACTTACTCCATTCAGCAGCAGTTTTCCCATCTTTGGTAATTTCAAAGCCAAATACAGCTTTAATCTTCTTCACGAGGTCTTTCTTGCCTGCCAGCTGTTGTTTCATTGCCTCAAATACTGCATTACTCTTCATGTTGGAGCCTCCACTTGGCTGAAATCACACAGAAGGACAAACTACAAACTGAATTCAGGTAAACACAGGGTTTTGTCATATTTAATGTCACTCATATTGATGATAAGGCCAAAGACATAACATAAACCACCAACAGAGTTCCCACTATGTTTTATGTGGAAACGTTGTGACTTACTTGAGGAGCAAGTTACTAATAGGAATATTGTCTAGCTGCAATTACATACCTATCATACCTGCTGCAAAAAAATCTATTTATCCAAAAACTACCGACAAGCAATTAAAATCTGATAATATGTGTAATCTAACAAAGGCTTACAAGAGTTTTTACAACTTACTACATGTAATAGACTGATTCTACTAGCTAAATAACATTTTGCCCTGCCTCTGTTATGATTAACAGTACTCATTTTAAACCATTCTAGCTATATTAGCACAGTAATTATGCAGTAGGTTAAAAGAAAATGCACCATATCTGAAACTCCCTTCAACTAGATGACAACTTCTTCACATCAAACAGATGTAAAGTAATCATCTAACATTCAAAATTCTAATGTGAAGTGAGTCACAGTGAAAAAAAAGGAAGTAAAAAGCTCATCTTTTAATCTTTAAAATTCATAACAACTCAGCAAACAAACCTTTTTAAGCGCTTAAAAGAACAACTATAAATTTTTACCAACACAAATATACTTTATACAAACACAACCTTTAAAACTAACAGACTAAAGTAAAAATCAGTTTTAAGAGTACCCGTATTTCCAATAGCAGAACATAGTACACCTTCTACAAGCATAATATATATGTAAAAGCCTTCATAAAAGCCTTCACTGAGTTTTACTGTAAGTGACAACAAATCCTTCTTGTAAAGAAAAAAATCTAAGCATTCTTTGTCTCACCTATATGTAAAACTAAACTCACAAAGTATGAATAACAAAATCCAATCTTTTGATTAACTTCATGTGATTTTTAGTATCATGTATGTATGGGTTAATATCAAGGTCTATCAAACATACTCAATTTTATCCTTGTGAACTTTGACCACAGAAATTTAAATGAAAGGACGGTTTAAAATAAACTTTAACATGAAATATTAGATTTTAAGATAGGGTTAAAATATTGTACTGTGTTAATAAAGGCTCTTAAGGCAAGATTATATTTACTCAGTTTATCACTTTTAAATGTTTTTACATCTAAGCTGTAAAGCTGATATCAACTACCAACAAATATGAACATAATTTTACACCTGATTTCTTCCATACATTGTAACACACACACAAAACTAGCTTCTGTATCCAGCTTAGAAAGGTCCTTCAAGTAGTTGCAGAGGCTTAGAAAGGCCCATCTAGTAGTTGCAGCAGCTTAGAAAGGCCCTTCAGATAGTTGCAACAGCTTAGAAAGGCCCTTCAGGTAAGTGCAGCAGCTCAGAAAGGCCCTTCAGGTAGTTGCAGCAGCATAGAAAGGCCCTTCAAGTAGTTGCAGCAGCTCAGAAAGGCCCTTCAAGTAGTTGCAGCAGCTTAGAAAGGCCCTTCAAGTAGTAGTTGCAGCAGCTTAGAAAGGCCCTTCAAGTAGTAGTTGCAGCAGCTTAGAAAGACCCTTCAAGTAGTTGCAGCAGCTTAGAAAGGCCCTTCAAGTAGTAGTTGCAGCACCTTAGAAAGGCCCTTCTAGTAGTTGCAGCAGCTTAGAAAGGCCCTTCAAGTAGTTGCAGCAGCTTAGAAAGGCCCTTCAAGTAGTAGTTGCAGCAGCTTAGAAAGGCCCTTCAAGTAGTTGCAGCAGCTTAGAAAGGCCCTTCTAGTAGTTGCAGCAGCTTAGAAAGGCCCTTCAAGTAGTTGCAGCTGCTTAGAAAGGCCCTTCAAGTAGTTGCAGCAGCAAAGAAAGGTCCTTCAAGTAGTTGCAGCAGCTTAGAAAGGCCCTTCTAGTAGTTGCAGCAGCTTAGAAAGGCCCTTCAAGTAGTTGCAGCTGCTTAGAAAGGCCCTTCAAGTAGTTGCAGCAGCAAAGAAAGGCCCTTCAAGTAGTTGCAACTGCTTAGAAAGACCCTTCAAGTAGTTGCAGCAGCATAGAAAGGCCCTTCAAGTAGTTGCAGCAGCACAGAAAGGTCCTTCAAGTAGTTGCAGCAGCAGCTTAGAAAGGTCCTTCAAGTAGTTGCAGCAGTTTAGAAAGGTCCTTCAAGTAGTTGCAGCAGCACAGAAAGGACCTTCAAGTAGTTGCAGCAGCACAGAAAGGTCCTTCAAGTAGTTGCAGCAGCTTAGAAAGGCCCTTAAAGTAGTTGCAGCAGCTTAGAAGCAGCTTAGAAAGGTCCTTCAAGTAGTTGCAGCAGCTTAGAAAGGTCCTTCAAGTAGTTGCAGCAGCATAGAAAGGTCCTTCAAGTAGTTGCAGCAGCTTAGAAAGGCCCTTCAAGTAGTAGTTGCAGCAGCTTAGAAAGGCCCTTCCAAGTAGTTGCAGCAGCTTAGAAAGGTCCTTCAAGTAGTTGCAGCAAGTAGTTGCAGCAGCACAGAAAGGTCCTTCAAGTAGTTGCAGCAGCTTAGAAAGGCCCTTAAAGTAGTTGCAGCAGCTTAGAAGCAGCTTAGAAAGGTCCTTCAAGTAGTTGCAGCAGCTTAGAAAGGTCCTTCAAGTAGTTGCAGCAGCACAGAAAGGTCCTTCAAGTAGTTGCAGCAGCATAGAAAGGTCCTTCAAGTAGTTGCAGCAGCTTAGAAAGGTCCTTCAAGTAGTTGCAGCAGAACAGAAAGGTCCTTCAAATAGTTGCAGCAGCAAAGAAAGGTCCTTCAAGTAGTACTGTTGCAGCAGCTTAGAAAGGCCCTTCAAGTAGCTGCAGCAGCAAAGAAAGGTCCTTCAAGTAGTACTGTTGCAGCAGCTTAGAAAGGCCCTTCAAGTAGTTGCAGCAGCAAAGAAAGGTCCTTCAAGTAGTTACAGCAGCATAGAAAGGTCCTTCAAGTAGTAGCTGCAGCAGCTTAGAAAGGCCCTTCAAGTAGTAGTTGCAGCAGCTTAGAAAGGCCCTTCAAGTAGTTGCAGCAGCTTAGAAAGGCCCTTCAAGTAGTAGTTGCAGCAGCTTAGAAAGGTCCTTCAAGTAGTTGCAGCAGCTTAGAAAGGTCTTTCAGGTAGTTGCAGCAGCTTAGAAAGACCCTTCAAGTAGTAGTTGCAGCAGCTTAGAAAGGTCCTTCAAGTAGTTGCAGCAGCATAGAAAGGTCCTTCAAGTAGTTGCAGCAGCTTAGAAAGGCCCTTCAAGTAGTTGCAGCAGCAAAGAAAGGTCCTTCAAGTAGTACTGTTGCAGCAGCTTAGAAAGGTCCTTCAAGTAGTAGTTGCAGCAGCATAGAAAGGTCCTTCAAGTAGTTGCAGCAGCTTAGAAAGGTCCTTCAAGTAGTAGTTGCAGCAGCTTAGAAAGGTCCTTCAAGTAGTTGCAGCAGCATAGAAAGGTCCTTCAAGTAGTTGCAGCAGCTTAGAAAGGTCCTTCAAGTAGTTGCAGCAGCATAGAAAGGTCCTTCAAGTAGTTGCAGCAGCTTAGAAAGGCCCTTCAAGTAGTTGCAGCAGCATAGAAAGGTCCTTCAAGTAGTTGCAGCAGCTTAGAAAGGCCCTTCAAGTAGTTGCAGCAGCAAAGAAAGGTCCTTCAAGTAGTACTGTTGCAGCAGCTTAGAAAGGTCCTTCAAGTAGTAGTTGCAGCAGCATAGAAAGGTCCTTCAAGTAGTAGTTGCAGCAGCATAGAAAGGTCCTTCAAGTAGTAGTTGCAGCAGCTTAGAAAGGTCCTTCAAGTAGTTGCAGCAGCATAGAAAGGTCCTTCAAGTAGTTGCAGCAGCTTAGAAAGGCCCTTCAAGTAATTGCAGCAGCATAGAAAGGTCCTTCAAGTAGTTGCAGCAGCTTAGAAAGGCCCTTCAAGTAGTTGCAGCAGCAAAGAAAGGTCCTTCAAGTAGTACTGTTGCAGCAGCTTAGAAAGGTCCTTCAAGTAGTAGTTGCAGCAGCATAGAAAGGTCCTTCAAGTAGTAGTTGCAGCAGCATAGAAAGGTCCTTCAAGTAGTAGTTGCAGCAGCTTAGAAAGGTCCTTCAAGTAGTTGCAGCAGCTTAGAAAGGTCCTTCAAGTAGTTGCAGCAGCACAGAAAGGTCCTTCAAGTAGTACTGTTGCAGCAGCATAGAAAGGTCCTTCAAGTAGTTGCAGCAGCATAGAAAGGTCCTTCAAGTAGTTGCAGCAGCTTAGAACGGCTCTTCAAATAGTTGCAGCAGCAAAGAAAGGTCCTTCAAGTAGTACTGTTGCAGCAGCTTAGAAAGGTCCTTCAAGTAGTTGCAGCAGCACAGAAAGGTCCTTCAAGAAGTTGCAGCAGCATAGAAAGGCCCTTCAAGTAGTTGCAGCAGCATAGAAAGGTCCTTCAAGTAGTTGCAGCAGCATAGAAAGGTCCTTCAAGTAGTTGCAGCAGCATAGAAAGGCCTTTCAAGTAGTTGCAGCAGCTTAGAAAGGTCCTTCAAGTAGTACTGTTGCAGCAGCTTAGAAAGGTCCTTCAAGTAGTTGCAGCAGCATAGAAAGGCCCTTCAAGTAGTTGCAGCAGCTTAGAAAGGTCCTTCAAGTAGTACTGTTGCAGCAGCTTAGAAAAGTCCTTCAAGTAGTACTGTTGCAGCAGCTTAGAAAGGTCCTTCAAGTAGTTGCAGCAGCATAGAAAGGTCCTTCAAGTAGTTGCAGCAGCATTAAAAGGCCCTTCAAGTAGTTGCAGCAGCTTAGAAAGGTCCTTCAAGGTGTACTGTTGCAGCAGCTTAGAAAGGTCCTTCAAGTAGTTGCAGCAGCACAGAAAGGTCCTTCAAGTAGTTGCAGCAGCATAGAAAGGTCCTTCAAGTAGTTGCAGCAGCTTAGAAAGGTCCTTCAAGTAGTTGCAGCAGCTTAGAAAGGTCCTTCAAGTAGTTGCAGCAGCATAGAAAGGTCCTTCAAGTAGTACTGTTGCAGCAGCTTAGAAAGGTCCTTCAAGTAGTTGCAGCAGCATAGAAAGGCCCTTCAAGTAGGTGCAGCAGCTTAGAAAGGTCCTTCAAGTAGTACTGTTGCAGCAGCTTAGAAAGGTCCTTCAAGTAGTACTGTTGCAGCAGCTTAGAAAGGTCCTTCAAGTAGTTGCAGCAGCATAGAAAGGTCCTTCAAGTAGTTGCAGCAGCATTAAAAGGCCCTTCAAGTAGTTGCAGCAGCTTAGAAAGGTCCTTCAAGGTGTACTGTTGCACCAGCTTAGAAAGGTCCTTCAAGTAGTTGCAGCAGCACAGAAAGGTCCTTCAAGTAGTTGCAGCAGCATAGAAAGGTCCTTCAAGTAGTTGCAGCAGCTTGGAAAGGTCTTTCAAGTAGTTGCAGCAGCTTAGAAAGGTCCTTCAAGTAGTTGCAGCAGCATAGAAAGGTCCTTCAAGTAGTTGCAGCAGCATAGAAAGGCCCTTCAAGTAGTTGCAGCAGCTTAGAAAGGTCCTTCAAGTAGTTGCAGCAGCATAGAAAGGTCCTTCAAGTAGTTGCAGCAGCTTAGAAAGGCCCTTCAAGTAGTTGCAGCAGCTTAGAAAGGTCCTTCAAGTAGTTGCAGCAGCATAGAAAGGTCCTTCAAGTAGTTGCAGCAGCATAGAAAGGTCCTTCAAGTAGTTGCAGCAGCTTAGAAAGGTCCTTCAAGTAGTTGCAGCAGCTTAGAAAGGTCCTTCAAGTAGTTGCAGCAGCACAGAAAGGTCCTTCAAGTAGTACTGTGCAGCAGCTTAGAAAGGTCCTTCAAGTATTTGCAGCAGCACAGAAAGGTCCTTCAAGTAGTACTGTTGCAGCAGCTTAGAAAGGTCCTTCAAGTAGTTGCAGCAGCACAGAAAGGTCCTTCAAGTAGTTGCAGCAGCACAGAAAGGTCCTTCAAGTAGTTGCAGCAGCATAGAAAGGTCATTCGAGTAGTTGCAGCAGCATAGAAAGGCCCTTCAAGTAGTAGTTGCAGCAGCTTAGAAAGGTCCTTCAAGTAGTTGCAGCAGCATAGATGCAGCAGCTTAGAAAGGTCCTTCAAGTAGCTGCAGCAGCTTATTTTTGAATGCTGAAGAAACTCATTATTATCTCTTGGCCAAAACCTATGCAATTTGTAGAAATATATACCGTAGATACCCATGTATAATTTGCACCCGTGTATAATGCACACCCCCATTTTAGCTCAAAATCCTGGGGGAAAAAAAAACATTTTTGGTCAATGTTGAGGTGGATGGAAAACGAAAGTAGAGTTTACATTGACACCGGTAATAAATTTTATCTCTGCAGTGGAGAGCAGCATCGGTCTTGCGGTACTATCGCTTTTTGTTTTCTCGAAAATAAAACCAGTTAAATATTGTTATATTTGTTGTTTTACCTTTTTTAATTAACTATTTTGAATAAATAAATAGCAGCTGATTCAATATTTCGGAATGTTATCTTTCAAAATGACATGAGCTTCTCAATTCAAACCAATAACAAAAGGTGTGATAGTCTTTTTGTCACGATCAAATAGCCAGTAATTACCGGCAATTAACGTGTCACCTCATGTCAATTATGTTGTTCACAGTTTGATCTCGGTTAAAGATAATTCTCTTTAATTTACCACCCCCGCCAAAGGCGAAGGGGATATTAGAAATGCTCTCCGTCCGTCCGTGTGTCTGCAACGATCTTTGTCCAGAGCATAACTCCAAAAGTACTGGAGGGATTTTCTTCAAACTTCATACACTGATAGAACACATTGGGAGGAAGTGCAGTGTGCAAGAAAAATAACTATACCTTGCCTATTTTTTGAGTTATTCCCCTTTATCATATTTTCTTAAAAAATTTTGTCCGGAGCATAACTCCAAAAGTACTGGAGGGATTTTCTTCAAACTTCATACACTGATAGAACACATTGGGAGGAAGTGCAGTGTGCAAGAACAATAACTCTACCTTGCCTATTTTTTGAGTTATTCCCCTTTATCATATTTTCTTAAAAAAATTGTCCGGAGCATATCTTCTTCATGCATGGAGGGATTTTGATATATCTTGGCACAAATGTTTACCACCACAAGGCGGAGTGTCTTGTGCAAGAACCAGGTCCCAAGGTCTAAGGTCAAGGTCACACTTAGAGGTCAAGGGATACAAGAATAAAAACCTTGTCCGGAGCATTTCTTCTTCATGCATAGAGGGATTTTGATATAACTTGGCACAAATGTTCACCACCACGAGACGGAGTGTCATGCGCAAAATCCAGGTCACTAGGCCTAAGGTCAAGGTCACACTAAGAGGCCAAAGGTCAGATACAAGAATGACTTTGTCCGAAGCATTTCTTCTTCATGCATGGGGGGATTTTGATGTAACTTGGCACAATTATACACCATCATGAGACGAAGTGTCATGCACAGTTCCCTTCTTTAGAATTACTTCCCTTTGTTGTTACTTTAAATAGCTTTTATTGTAACTTTTTCATTACTAGTCGTAGGGAAAAATCGAGACCACTTTTCTGTAGTACAACAAGCATGCTAAATCCAATTTTGAGGTGTATTTTGACCAATCTCTACCTGATAAAGATTTTTATGTGGACTTGCAATTTTTTTTTTTTTTAAAGATTAACTTCCCTTAGTTGCCTGGGGTGGTGGGCATGACTGAGTGGATGAGTGAGGTGGGGGAATGGTACAACTTTGCATTTTGATAAATATTCATGGAAGGTTTTAAAAAAAAATAAAAAGGAATGAAAAATAATCTTTTTCTGTGGGGGGAGAGGGGGAGGGGGTGTGACCAAGGCAAGGTGGTGACCAGGTGTGGGTACACAACTTCACATGTTTATAATAAATGTTCATGGAAAAGAATGAAAGACGTTTAATGAAATTCTACTAAATGGTTGGTTTGTTATGTACAAATCTGTAGAATTTTAAACAATTAAAGGGCAATAACTCTAAGGAAAATTGACCAATTGAAAAAAAAATGACAGGCATCATCGAAGTATGTTGGTTCATCTTTATTTCAAGTTTCATGAAATTCTACCAGCTTGTTACTGAGAAATTGCTGCAGACGTGAATTTTTCATTAAATCAAGGGCAATAACTTTAAGGGAAATTGACCAATCAAAAAAAAACTTGACGGGCATCATCGCAGTATGCTGGTTCATGTTTATTTCGTTTCATGAAATTCTACCAGCTAGTTACTGAGATATGGCTGCGGATGGACGCACGGATGCACTGACGCACGGACGGACAACGCCATTTCAATACCCACCTCCCGATTTCATCGGCGGGGGATAACAAGCTGTCACATAGTGACTTTCTGAAGAAAGAGCCCAGGTATACATCTGAACATTAATTAAAGACACAGTCAAGCACCTGGTAAGAACATTCAGCAAACCAACTAGACAGTTTCCTTACAAGAAATCATTCTGCTCAAAGCTGCTGCCTATAGCAGTTAGAAGCAAGAAATACAACAAGAGGCCCAAATGGGCCAAAGTCGCTCATCTGAAGAAATCCTTAACCATCTGACTTTAATTCTAACTAGGTTTGGTGAAAAGCCTTAAGCTATTCACTAAAACAAAGTTATTTTAAAAAGAATTCTATATTTTGCAGTCACACACCAAAAACATACAATCATCAGGAGAAATTACTTAAAGGTATTTCTATTTTAACTCTAGTGCCCCACTCCCCATTTAAACATGCTTGACATAAGACCTTATAATGATATTACTGACCAAGTTTGATAAAGATCCATCAAGCAGTTCATGCAGGCCTCTCGTGAGAGGGCGACTTGCGCGAAATAGTCGCTTTGGAACTTCTAACTTCGCTCAAATCTAACCTCAAAGCAAAATTTAAGTTGCCCGCTTTTTTTGATCCGCACTTGCTTATTACCACTAGCCGGACTGTAGACAATTTGCACGGTGTCAGAATGAATGTTGAATACACAAACACACATCGAATTTAAGCTACGCCTACTTCAGGTACTTGTGAGGTTTGCACGAGAAGTGTGAAAGTGAATCAAATTATCCGATATGACAGAGACGAGTGGTTTCATCTTTGACACTTTGCGTTGAATTGTCAACATTTGCAAGTGCAAAAAAACAATGTTTTATGAAGAAACTGTTGATTAACCATGCGATTAATTGGAATTGTATTCAATTATTTGGTATCTATGGTAAAAGAAAGGACAAATGAATGATAAGTAAAGTATTTACTACGTTAAATTGACTTTCATCGATGAATTGATTTGAATATGTATTTCTAGTTTTAAAAAAAAACTGTTAAGTAAACACAGTTTACTTTTAGTTTTATTCCAGTGAGATACTGTTCACCAAAGTGATGACTCAGTTTTAATAGTAAACACTTTCATCCTGCATTTAATTCATACAAGATATAACCAAAAATCAGCAAGTTAGATTTACAGCATCGGCTTGAATTGTTGAAAACAATTTCTTCCAGAATTTTGTAATGAAACAATAACCACTGTATAGGAAATGAGGCAACTAAGAAAATGAAAAGTCACATCAAGGTATTTTTTTATCTAGAAACAAGAAAATTATAGCCACCTTTCCAATCACTCAACAGCTTTGAGGTAAAAATAAAAAATCGAAGAAGTCTTCCCACTTCTCCCTAAAGTCTCCCCACTTCTCCTTAAATCAGCCCGAGGGAGAAGTGACTTCTCCCAAAAAATTGGACCTAGCTAGACCCCTGTCATGAGAAGAAGTACTTTCAAGGTATTTCTATTTTAAGCTCTAGTGGCCCCTTAAAGGGGCCAAGTGCCCCAAATCATACAAACATGGTAAAGGACCTTCTAATGATGCAGACAAGGTTTGATGAAGACCAATCCTGGAGTTAATGAGAAGTTACCGTATTTTCCCCAAGTGTTGGGACAGCATAAAATAATTATTTTTTCCATTGTCCAAAGACTTATTTCCTGAAAAATAATTATTTTGAAATGTGTCCCAAAAATTAAAAGCGAAAAAAAAAAAAGTTAAAGATTATTCGTAATTATTCTGTTGATAAACTAAGTAATTGACCTTGTTTTCATCATCAATTAACACCCCCGCAAAGAGCTATAAGAAGTGTGTCATTCAAAGATCAAAGTGGTATAGTTGCCTGAGATTGTCATTGCATTACGTCATGTTTTCGCGCCATGTGGCACATCAATGTTTCATTGTACCGCCTCGGTTCTTTAGATTGCTGAGAAGTAGTGTTGTAAAAATCAATTAAAAAAGTTTCTTCTTTAATTTGTATGAAGCGAGTGTGCAATATCCCGTATAAACTGACAGGTAAGCGTGTCAAACAATAATAGTGGATATCCTACCTCTGTGACCTAATTGCCCTCAAGGAAACTACATTATGGTTTGAGAAGAATATCTTATTATAAAGTGTCATGTCAAAAAAGTACATGTATAAAGAGCCATTTAAAACTTATTAAAAACCGCAACAACATCATATTGCTTTTTAAACCGCATTTACTATTTACGTTCACGAGGTCATGTACACCTATTCAGCCGCACTAACAGAAATCTGATTTACTCCATGTTTTTAAATTGCTGCCGCTTTTTCATTATTTAAGATTTTTCTATTCTGTTTTTTGTAGCTTCTGGTCAAAAGTCTGAATTTTATGCCAGTAGTATGTATCATTTATTTATTTTTTAGAAAGAAATAACTATTTAGGATCGCGCTGTTTGAAATTTTATAAGTAATTTTATAAAAATTTGGCTGTTTTTATAGAATTTTGCCTACATTTCTGTCGATATGTTATTAAAATCCTTATAGAATTCAATCTGTATTACTTCTCAAGAGGTGTTGAAAATTTGAAGCGATAATATTAAAGGATGAATACACTACGCGCGTTTTTTGTGTACGGTGTCGATAAACAAAAGTAACAGCGATGTAAATTATATATTGCAATAGGTCGCATGCTCATGGAATGGAAAATTACCGGCATGACGTTTTGATATCTTTAAGATTCGCAGGTAAATTCCAGGCAGTGCGTGAATAAAAATAAATAACCAATGGAAAACGGACTTCCTGTAATGGCTGCAGCCAAAACATACAACACTTAACTGGTATGGTAAAAAAGCACATTAATGTCAAGGAATATCAACAACAGAATTCAGCCAGCACAAATGCACTAAAATAAAGACCAGAAAAGGTTATAAAAAATATTCTTTGGTTCTTATAATCATTTGATATTCACCATACAGTGTATAATAACGGTATGTGATTTGCATCTTTAATCAGTACACACCCATAGTCCCAACACTTAAGGACGAAAAACGCTGAGAAAATACATGTCAAAAAAATTAGGGACAAGAAAAATAATTATTTTTACAGATTTTAGGGATGTCCCAAGATTAAGGGTGTCACAAGACTTATGGAAAATATGGTAGTTAAAGGTATTTCTATTTTTCATTCTAGCAGCCCCTAAAAGGGGCCTAGTGTCTCCAACTGAACAAATTTGTTAAAGGACTTTATACTGATGCTTAAAATCAAGTTTGATGAAAATCTATCAAGAGATTCGTGAAAAGAGGTCATTTAAAGGCATTTCTTCTGTTTTGTTTTTGTTGGGTTTAATCTTGCACTGACACAGTTATAGGTCACATGATGACTTTCCAGCTTTAATGGTGAAGGAAGACCCCAGGTGCCCCTCCGTGCATTATTTCATCAAGAGCGGGCACCAGTGTAGAACCACTGACCTTCTGTAAGCCTGCTGGATGGCCTCCTCAAATGAAGAATTCAACGCCCAGAGTAAGGCTCAAACCCACATTGGTGAGGGGCAAGTGATTTGAAGTCGGCATCCTTAACCACTCGGCCACAATGGCCCCAAAAAGCATTTCTAGTTTTAACTCTAGTGGCACCTAGAAGGGGCCAAGCACCCCCCAGTTGAACAAATTTTGAAGAGGACCTTATAATGATACTACAGACCAAGTTTGATGAAAATCAACTGAACTCTTCGTGAGAAGTATTTATTAAAAGGTATTTTTATTTTTAGCCCTAGTGGCCCCTGATAGGGCCAAATGACCCAATCTGAACAAGAGCAGCAAAATGCGGAGCAATTATATGCCTGAATGTACAATCTTTGACCCCTAAGTCTGACCTTGACCTTGAAGCGAGCAAACTGAAACATGTGCTCTGCATGTTGTCTCGATGTGGTGAACATTTGTACCAAGTTTCTTTAAAATCCTTCAAGCAGTTCAAGAGTTACAGAGTGGACATGAAACAAAGTCATAAGACCTTTGACCCCTAAGTGTGACCTTGACCTTGAAGCGAGTCGTCCAAAACATGCGCTCTGCATGTCTTCTCAATGTAAAGAACATTTTTGTCAAGTTTCTTCAAAATCCTTCAAGGGGTTCAAGAGTTACAGAGAGGACACGAAATTGCTAAGGGACAGACAGACAGACAAACACCGGCGTCAAAACATAATACCGGTACACCCACTTCGGGCATATAATAAAGTTGGGAGAGGACCTTCTAATGATGTTACAGGCCAAGTTTGATGAAGATCCACCAAGCGCTTTATGAGAAGAAGTCTTTTACAGGTATTTCTATTTTTAGCTCTAGTGGCCCCTAACACAGGCCAAGTGTCTTTAATCGAACAAATTTGAAAAAGGACCTTATAACGATCCTCTAGACCAGGTTTGATGGTGATCCATCAAGCAGTTTATGAAAAGAAGTTGTTTATAGGTATTTCTATTTTTCACTCTAGCAGTGCCCCCCACTGAATCTCAAAATAAAGTTTGATGAAGACCCATCAAGTGGTTCATAAGGAGTCATTTAAAGGCATTTATAATTTTAGCTCTGGTAGCCCCTAAAAGGAGCCAATCGTCCCCATTTGAAATTGTTTTGTTTGTTTGTTTGTTTTGGGTTTAACGCCATTTTTCAACAGTATTTCAGTTATATAACGGCGGGCAGTTAACCTAACCAGTGTTCCTGGATTCTGTACCAGTACAAACCTGTTCTCCACAAGTAACTGCAAACTTCCCCACATGAATCAGAGGTGGAGGACTAATGATTTCAGACACAATGTCGTTTATCAAATAGTCACGGAGAACATACACCCCGCCCGCGGATCGAACTCGCGACCCCGCGATCCATAGACCAACGCTCTTACCTACTGAGCTAAGTGGGCGAGCCCATTTGAAATTGAGAAAGAACCTTGTAATGATGCTACAAACCATATCTGATGAAGATCCAGCCACCAGTTCATGAGAAAAAGTCGTTTAAAGCTATTTCTTTAGCTCTGGCCGCCCCTAAAAGGGGCCAAGTTCCCCCATATGTACAAAATTGAGAGAGGACCTTATAACGATGCTACAGACCAAGTCTGATGAAGATCCACTGTGTGGTTCCAGAGAAGAGTCCCTCTATTTTTAGCTCTAATGGCCCCTACAAGGGCCAAGTGACCCCATTAAACAAATTTTGGAGATGACCTTATAATAATGCTACAGACCCAAGTTTGATGAAGATCCATCAAGTGGTTCATGAATAGAAGTTCTTTAAAGGTTTTTCTATTTTTAGCTCTGTGGCCCCTAAGAGGAGCCAAGATGAACAAGTAAATTTGATGAATTGGTATCCCCTGCCGAAAGGGTCTGTGGTGAGGAACGGCAAAAAAATATATCCAGCAAAAAGTTAAGAATGTTACAAAGAAGCAAATAATATCATTAGTTAAAATCAATTTAACAGAAAATGAATGTTTTTTTTTGGGGGGGGGGGGGGGGAGGGGAGTGGTGAGGGTACAAAACTTTACATGTTGATTATAAATATTGATGGAAAATTAAACATGAAAAAAAAAACAAGAGCTGTCACTAATGGTGACAAATGCCCCCGCAGCACCTTGACCTTTGACCTGGTGACCCCAAAGTCAGTAGGGGTGGTGTACTCATAAAGTACTATCAGCATGTAAAGTTTGAAGGTCCTGTTTTTATTTATTTTGTTGGGTTTAACGTCGCACCGACACAATTTAAGGTCATATGGCGACTTTCCAGCTTTATTGGTGAGGAAGCCCAGGTGCCCCTCCGTGCACTATTTTCATCACGAGCGAGGACCTGGGTAGAACCACGACCTTCCGTAAGGCCAGCGTGGATGGCTTCCTCGTGAAGAATTTACACCCAAATGAGGTTCGAACCCACATCGATGAGGGGCAAATGGTTTGAAGTCAGCGACTCTAACCACTCGGCCACGGAGGCCCCTTTGAAGGTCCTGGGTGAAGTGGTTCGTGAGTAAAGTGCCTTCATGCAAAAGGTTAATGTTGGCCCCTGTGACCTTGACCTTTGACCTGGTGATCCCAAAGTCAGTAGGAGTGGTGTACTCAATAAGTACTATCAGCATGTGAAGTTTGAAGGTCCTGGGTGCAGTGGTTCGCATGTAAAGTGCCTTCATGCAAAAAGTTAACGTTGGCCCCTGTGACCTTGACCTTTGACCTGGTGACCCCAAAGTCAGTAGGGTTGGTGTACTCATAAAGTACTATCAGCATGTAAAGTTTGAAGGTCCTGGGTGAAGTGGTTCGCGAGTAAAGTGCCTTCATGCAAAAAGTTAATGTTGGCCCCTGTGACCTTTGACCTGGTGACCCCAAAGTCAGTAGGGGTGGTGTACTCAATAAGTACTATCAGCATGTGAAGTTTGAAGGTCCTGGGTGAAGTGGTTCGCATGTAAAGTGCCTTCACGCAAAAAGTTAACGTTGGCCCCTGTGACCTTGACCTTTGACCTGGTGACCCCAAAGTCAGTAGGGTTGGTGTACTCGTAAAGTACTATCAGCATGTAAAGTTTGAAGGTCCTGGGTGAAGTGGATCACGAGTAAAGTGCCTTCATGCAAAAAGTTAATGTTGGACCCTGTGACCTTGACCTTTGACCTGGTGATCCCAAAGTCAGTAGGAGTGGTGTATTCAATAAGTACTATCAACATGTGAAGCTTGAAGGTCCAGGGTGCAGTGGTTCGCGAGTAAAGTGCCTTCATGCAAAAAGTTAACGTTGGCCCCTGTGACCTTGACCTTTGACCTGGTGACCCCAAAGTCAGTAGGGGTGGTGTACTCAATAAGTACTATCACCACATGAAGTTTAAAGGTCCTGGGTGCAGTGGTTCGCGAGTGAAGTGCCTTCATGCAAAAAGTTAACGTTGGCCCCTGTGACCTTGACCTTTGATCTGGTGACCCCAAAGTCAGTAGGGGTGGTGTACTCAATAAGTACTATCAGCATGTGAAGTTTGAAGGTCCTGGGTGCAGTGGTTCGCGAGTAAAGTGCCTTCATGCAAAAAGTTAACACTGGCCCCTGTGACCTTGACCTTTGACCTGGTGACCCCAAAGTCATTAGGGGTGGTGTAATCAGTAAGTACTATCAGCATGTGAAGTTTGAAGGTCCTGGGTGCAATGGTTCGCGAGTAAAGTGCCTTCATGCAAAAAGTTAACGTTGGCCCCTGTGACCTTGACCTTTGACCTGGTGACCCCAAAGTCAGTAGGGTTGGTATACTCAATAAGTTCTATCAGCACGTGAAGTTTGAAGGTCCTGGGTGCAGTGATTCGCGAGTAAAGTGCCTTCATGCAAAAAGTTAACGTTCTGACTAACAAACGAACGAACTAACTAACGAACGGACAGACAGTTGAAAACTAATATGCCTCCCTTCGGGGGCATAAAAATTGGGGGGGGGGGGGGGGGGGGAATGCATGATCGGGGTGGTGAGCATGACTGGGTGGAGGAGTGAGGTGAGAGAATGGTACAACTTTGCATGTTGATAAATTTCATGGGTTTGAAAAAAATAAAATAAAAAAGGAATGGGGGGGGGGGGCAAGGTGGCGACATGGTGTGGGTACACAACTTCACATGTTTATAATAAATGTTCATGGAAAAGAATGAAAGAAGTTTAATGAAATTCTTCCAATTGGTTGGTTTGTTATGTACAAATCTGTGGATTTTTAAACAATTAAAGGGCAATAACTGTATGGAAAATTGACCAATAAAAAAAACAAAATGACCGGCATCATCAAAGTATGTTGGTTCATATTTATTTCAAGTTTCATGAAATTTTACAAACTTGTTACTGAGAAATGGCTGCAGATGTGTATTTTTCATTAAATCAAGGGCAATAACTCTAAGGGAAATTGACCAATCAAAAAAACACTTGACGGGCATCATTGCAGTATGTTGGCTCATGTTTATTTCAAGTTTGATGAAATTCTACCTGCTAGTTACTGAGAAATGACTGTGGACAGACATTTTTGTGCATTTTTCATTAAATCAAGGGCAATAACTCTAAGGGAAATTGACCAATCGAAAAAAAACCTTGAAGGGCCTCATCGCAGTATCTTGGTTCATGTCTATTTCAAGTTTGATGAAATTCTACCTGCTAGTTACTGAGAAATGGCTGCGGACGGACATTTTTCATTAAATCAAGGGCAATAACTCTAAGGGAAATTGACCAATCAAAAAAAAAAACTTGACAGGCATCATCGCAGTATGTTGGTTCATGTTTATTTCAAGTTTCATGAAATTCTACCAGGTAGTTACTGAGAAATGGCTGCAGACGTACGGACGGACGTGGGCTCAATTCTGACCAGTAGATTCAGAGGAGAAGATACTTAAGTAAAAATGTTGACGATGGATGATGGATGCTGGACCATCTACCTATACTAATCGCTCACCCTTCACAAAGTTCAGGTGAACTAAAAAGGCAACAACCATAACCACTAGACCAAATATGCCCATTCTCTCCATACTTAGCTAATAAACTGAGACAGATCTAATATTAAAGAAAACATTGCTATTTGATATATACTGTGAAATCATTCAATTTCGTCATCATAAAATTTCATGGTTTGGGTCAAAACAGCTATTTCATAGGGACAATGATTTGTGTATTTCAACTTTCGCAAGTAAAATAAATAAGCACACTACTTATTGGTTGGAATTTAATTTTGTGAATTGACTCTACCACAAAAACCAATGAAAATTAGTCCCCTACCAAATAATATGATTTGATAGTAAGCTGAAGATGTGAGAAAACTTCTCTACCTGACTTGTTACTTTAGCTTCTGTTGCTCCATCATAAAGATCAACATATGCTCCAGTCAGACAAGGTACACCTGTCTCCACAACCTATTGATATAACATATAAGAACTTTAACAACATTAAATGATTTTGTTATGGAAAGATTTTTTTTCAATAAAACATGTGTAAGAGATTAAAGATTACTTAGCACAGTTCTGATAACTCACTCTACTGTGGTAAATGAAAATCAAAGCAAGTTGTCTTCAATTTAAGAAGCCTTATGCAGATAAAGGGGTTAGTATGATTTTCAACCCTTAAGTCATCCAACCTTTGATTAAATTGATTTAAAAATGCATTCCAGATTTTCAAACATAGAAAGTACATTGTAAATAAATTCAATGCTAGCCACAACAGATACCAAAACTAAACATTACAAGAGCTGTCACAGGAGACAGCGCGCTCGACTATTTCGATGCTGGATAGTGAAACTGGGCACATCTGAGGAAACTAGAGCTGTCACTGGAGTGTTTAATGACTCCAATTGTGGATGAAGATATTGCACAATAGCCTGAGTCTATGTCAAAAATATCAACTTAAAGTAATAAGAGAGGTAAAGATAAAATGTATCAAAACACTATATAAGTATATCCTAACCAAAAAGGGGCATAATTCATTAATTATTGGTGCCAGAGTTATGCAGCTTGTGTCATATAATGTGGGTGATGATGTTGAACAACTATTTTAAGTTTGAATCAAATCCATTCAGTAATAACAGAGACAGAGTGGAAGTGTATCAAAATTTTAACCTAAAATTCTAAGTAAAAAGGGGGAATAATTAATGAAAAATTGGTGCCAGAGTTATGCACCTTGTGTCATATGCTGTGGGTGATGATGTTGAACAACTATTTTATGTTTGAATCAAATCCATTCAGTAATAACAGAGACAGAGTGAAAGTGCATCAAAACTTTAACCTAAAATTCTAAGTAAAAAGGGGAAATAATTCATGAAAAATTGGTCCCAGAGTTATGCACCTTGTGTCATATGATAAGGGTAATGATGTTGAACAATTTTTTAAGTTTGAATCAGATCCATTCAGTAATAACAGAGATAGAGTGAAAGTGCATAAAACTTTAACCTGAAATTCTAAGTAAAAAGGGGAATAATTCATGAAAAAGTGTGCCAGAGTTATGCATCTTGTGTCATATGATGTGGGTGATGATGCTGAACAACTATTTTAAGTTTGAATCAAATCCATTCAGTAATAACTGAGGTAGAGTGAAAGTGCACCAAAACTTAAACCTAAAATTCTAAGTAAAAAGGGGGAATAATTCATGAAAAAAATGGTGCCAGAGTTATGCACCTTGTGTCATATGATGTGGGTGATGATGTTGAACAACTATTTTAAGTTTGAATCAAATCCATTCAGTAATAACAGAGATAGAGTGAAAGTGCATCAAAACTTTAACCTGAAAATCTAAGTGAAAAGGGGGGATAATTCATGAAATATTGGTGCCAGAGTTACGGCCCTTATGTCAGATGATGTGTATGATGATGAGGAATAAGTATTTCAAGTTTGAATTAAATCCATCAAGTAATTACAGAGATAAGTTGAAACAAGAAACGCGGCAATGCCACGAAACCAGGTTTTCAACACTTTCCATAAGAATAAACAAGAGTGCCAGAATGTCACAATATACGCCCGTCACAGCAAATTTCTTTACTCTAGCACCTGTATTTGCAGATGTAATTTTAATTTTGTGGTTGTTTAGTAATCATTGTAATTCTTTTGTTTTTCTAAGTCCACAAAAAAACTCCTTACCAGGTAGAAATACCTTAAAATACACCTAAAATTAGAAAGTAAGAACTATGTTGTACCACAGAAAAGTGGTCTTAGTTTTTCCCTACGGTCAATTATAAAAAAGTTACAATATAAGTTTTTTATAGTAACAACTAAGGGAAGTTAATCTTAAAAAAAAAAATACAAAAAAAAAAAAAAAAAAAAAAAATATACATTAAAAAAAATTGTAAGTCCACACAAAAATCCTTACCAGGTAGAGATTGGTCAAAATACACCTCAAAATTGGATGTAACATGCATGTTGTACTACAGAAAAGTGGTCTCGATTTTTCCCTACGTCTAGTAATGAAAAAGTTACAATATAAGCTATTTATAGTAACAACAAAGGGAAGTAATTCTAAAGAAGGGAACTGCGCAAGACACTTCGTCTCATGATGGTGTATAATTGTGCCAAGTTACATCAAAATCCCTCTATGCATGAAGATATGCTCCGGACAAAGTTTTCATTCTTGTATCCTTTGACCTCTAACTGTGACCTTGACCTTAGACCTAGTGACCTGGTTCTTGCACATGACACTCTGTCTCATGATGGTGAACAATTGTGCCAACTTTCATCAAAATCCCTCCATGCATGTAGAAAATATGCTAACCCTAACCCTAACCTAACCCTAACCCTATTTTTAGTAACAATGACCTTGACCTTGATCCCAGAAACCCCAAAATCAATCCAAAGCTACAACTTTATATAAGTTTTCTATACACCAAGTTTCATCATGATAGCTCATTCCTAAGTTAAGTTATTGACCGGAAACCCTTTTTCTATTTTAAGTAACAGTGACCTTGACCTTGACCCCAGAAACCCCAAAATCAATCCCAGCCTTTGTCTTGATATAAGCTACATACATACCAAGTTTTATTCAAATATCTTTACCGAAACAAAAGTTATTGACCGGAAACACCAGTTTGACGCCGCCACCCCACCGCAGCCGCCCGCCCAACATCTACCCCAATCTAATAACTCAGGTTTTCAACGAAAACCTGGTTAAAAAGAGAAAGTGTAAAAAAACTTTAACCAAGGAGGGGACGCGGACAGACGCTGATGCCGACGCCGGGGCGAGTAGGATAGCTCTCCTTTTACTTCGTATAGTCGAGCTAAAAATTGATTCTCACAAATATAAGATAATAAATAAATAAATTTGCTTTGCTGAATTAGAAAAAAAGTTTAAACATAAAGTCTAATCTAACACTACTTACCTTACATTTGAAGTACACTCTGTTATCGACCTTAAACATGTCTGGTTGTAACTCAACTTACACTGAAAGTAAACTCAAATACCATCCTTCTGCATGTCCGGTTATAACTCAACTTACACTGAATGTAAATGCAAATACCATCCTTCTGCATGTCTGGTTGTAACTCAACTTACACTGAATGCAAACTCAAATACCATCCTTCTGCATGTCTGGCTGTAACTCAACTTACACTGAAAGTAAACTCAAAATACCATCCTTCTGCATGTCTGGCTGTAACTCAACTTACACTGAATGTAAACTCAAATACCATCCTTCTGCATGTCTGGTTGTAACTCAACTTACACTGAATGTAAACTCAAATACCATCCTTCTGCATGTCTGGCTGTAACTCAACTTACACTGAATGTAAACTCAAATACCATCCTTCTGCATGTCTGGTTGTAACTCAACTTATACTGAATGTAAACTCAAATACCATCTTTCTACTGGTACATGTCTGGTTGTAACTCAACTTACACTGAATGTAAACTCAACTACCATCCTTCTACATGTCTGGTTGTAACTCAACTTACACTGAAAGTAAACTCAAATACCATCCTTCTGCATGTCTGGTTGTAACTCAACTTACACTGAAAGTAAACTCAAATACCATCCTTCTGCATGTCTGCTTGTAACTCAACTTACACTGAATGTAAACTCAAATACCATCCTTCTATATCTCTGGTTGTAACTCAACTTACACTGTATGTAAACTCAAATACCATCCTTCTGCATGTCTGGTTGTAACTCAACTTACACTGAATGTAAACTCAAAAACCATCCTTCCTCATGTCTGGTTGTAACTCAACTTACACTGAAAGTAAACTCAAAATACCATCCTTCCACATGTCTGTCTGTAACTCAACTTACACTGAATGTAAACTCAAATACCATCCTTCTGCATGTCTGGTTGTAACTCAACATACACTGAATGTAAACTGAAAAACCATCCTTCTGCATGTCTGGTTGTAACTCAACTTACACTGAATGTAAACTCAAACACCATCCTTCTACCGGTACATGTCTGGTTGTAACTCAACTTACACTGAATGTAAACTCAAATACCATCTTTCCACATGTCTGGTTGTAACTCAACTTACACTGAATGTAAACTCAAGTACCATCCTTCCACATGTCTGGTTGTAACTCAGCTTACACTGGAAGTACACTCTGTTACTATCCTTCCACATGTCTGGTTGTAACTCAACTTACACTGAATGTGAACTCTAATACCATCTTTCCACACGTCTATCTGTAACTTAACTTGTACTGGAAGTAAACTCTGTTACCATCCTTCCACATGTCTGTCTGTAACTCATGTAAACTCAAATACCAACCTTCTGCATGTGTGTCTGGTTGTAACTCAGCTTACACTGAATGTAAACTCTGCTACCACCCTTCCACATGTCTGTCTGTAACTAATCTTACACTGGAAGTAAACTCTACTACCACCCTTCCATGTCTGCTTGTAACTTATCTTATACTGGAAGTAAACTGTTACCACCCTTCCACATGTCTGTCTGTAACTCACCTTACACTAGATGTTACCAACCTTCCACATGTCTGACTAAAACTCACCTTACACTGGAAGTAAACTCTGTTACCACCCTTCCCCATGTCTGTCTGTAACTTATCTTGCAAAGGAGGTAAACTATGTTAATATATTTCCACACGTCTGGCTGTAACTCACCTTACACTGGAAGTAAACTCTGTTACCATCTTTCCACATGTCTGTCTGTATTGTTTCTCCAGGTAACACTGGTTTGGAAAACCGTGTCTGAAATTTTTTACAGGAAAATCATTTCTTTCAAGTATTTCATTGCTTACAATCTACAGTAGACATTTTTCTGTTTACAAAGTCTATTATTTCATATAATTTTTCTTCCATGGATCACTTATAAGCACATCAAGTCTTGCAATTCTGCTACTTTAATGGCAAAAATCAAATTTGAAAGTTGCTTCAATTACTTCTAACCAACCTCAATGTATTACCTTAATTGCTTTAATTTTGGACACATCATTATTAGCATATGTCTTCATTACATGTCTGGTAGCATATCCAAAACTGCACATCCCATGTAAAATTGGCTGCTTGAACCCTGAAAATATATAATAATTAGTTATTAGCAGACAACAAAGCTCACTGTGAAAGACGAAAAGTTAAACAAGAGGACATTCTTCAATGTTAATTATTTTTAGTGTGGAACGTTGGTGGGCAGAGTTTCATTGTGCATGCCCACACCCTCCCCACCCCATGCTGCTTCATTTGAATGGAAGTGAAACGTAATACCTGTGTAATGGTTGGTAAATGTTTTATAACTTAAATGTTATGCACTGGACAGGGCAATAAACCTATTTACCTTTGACCTCTTTGAGCTAGGGTTGCACGACAAGTTGTCTCATTCTGGGAAACATTTGTAAAAAAAATTAAAATCCCTTGATAGACAGCAGAATTATGGACCTTACAGAAAAAAAAACCTAATGAATTTTGACATTCGAGTGTGTCCTTGACCTTTTGAGTTTGGGATCTTGGTGCTGAGCATGACACATCGATTCATTATGGGGAACATTTGTGCCAAGTAATATAAAAATCCTTTGATGGATAGCAGGGTTATGGGCTGAATGGGAAAAAACTATCGACCTTTGATCTATATGTGTGGCCTTGACCTTTTGGATAGGGGTCTGGGAGTTGTGCATGTCACATAATCTCATTATTGGATACATTTGTTCCATGTAATATTAAAATCCCTTCAAAGATGACAAAGTTTTTACCAGACAGGGAAACAAGAGCTGTCACAGGAGACAGCGCGCTCGACTATTTTGATGCTGGATAGTGAAACTGGGCACATCTGAGGAAACTAGAGCTGTCACTGGAGTGTTTAATGACTCCAATATATTGTGGATGAAGATATTGCACAATAGCCTGTCTATGTCAAAAATATCAACTTAAAGTAATAAGAGAGGTAAGGATAAAATGTATCAGAGTTATGCATCTTGTGTCATATGATGTGGGTGATGATGCTGAACAACTATTTTAAGTTTGAATCAAATCCATTCAGTAATAACTGAGGTAGAGTGAAAGTGCATCAAAACTTTAACCTAAAATTCTAAGTAAAAAGGGGGAATAATTAATGAAAAATTGGTGCCAGAGTTATGCACCTTGTGTCATATGGTGTGGGTGATGATGTTGAACAACTATTTTAAGTCTGAATCAAATCCATTCAGTAACTAGAGCTATCACTAAAGGTGATGAATGTACCCCCAGCATGCACTGACACAGTACATTGCAATTTAACGCACACAGGACTGCATAATTATGTGGACTGTATGTATACAGACTGTATGTATACAGTATAGAAACAAAAAACAAAGTCCCATAACTATACAAAATATTTATCTAAAAGAATGTAACATGCACCATGCACAACTAGGGTTGGTACTGATCACTTGTGTGAAGTTTCATTAAATTGTGTGTAAGGGTTTGGTAGATTAGGCACGCACAAGATTGCATATGCAGACTGTTTGTACATAGTATGTTAACAAGAAACAAAGTCCCATAACTCTGCAACTTTTGTCGCTGAAAGAACCTAACATGCCCCATGCACAACTACTGTTGTTACTGATCACTTGTGTGAAGTTTCATTAAATTGTGTCAAGGGGATGAGGAGAGATGGTGCGCACAAATTTGTGTCTATGTATATAGTATAGTAACAAAAAAACAAAGTCCCATAACTCTGCAAATTTTTTTTCTGAAAGAACCTAACATGCCCCATGCACAACTACTGTTGGTACTGATCACTTGTGTGAAGTTTCATTAAATTGTGTCAAGGGGATGAGGAGAGATGGTGCGCACAAGATTGTGTCTATGTATATAGTATAGTAACAAAAAAACAAAGTCCCATAACTCTGCAAATTTTTTTTCTAAAAGAACCTAACATGCCCCATGCACAACTACTGTTGGTATAGATCACTTGTGTGAAGTTTCATTAAATTGTGTCAAGGGGATGAGGAGAGATGGTGCGCACAAGATTGTGTCTATGTATATAGTATACATGTAGTAACAAAAAAAACAAAGTCCCATAACTCTGCAAATTTTTTTTTCTAAAAGAACCTAACATGCCCTATGCACAACTACTGTTGGTACTGATCACTTGTGTGAAGTTTCATTAAATTCTGTCAAGGGGATAAGGAGAGATGGTGCGCACAAGATTGCGTCTACGGACAGATGGACGGACGGACAGACAGACAGACAGACAACCTGAAAGCAGTATACCCCCCCTTACAACTTTGTTGTCGGGGGGGGGGGGGGGGGGGGGGGTACAATAACAGAGATAGAGTGAAAGTGCATCAAAACTTTAACCTAAAATTCTAAAGAAAAGGGGAAATAATTCATGAAAAATTGGTCCCAGAGTTATGCACCTTGTGTCATATGATAAGGGTAATGATGCTGAACAATTGTTTAAGTTTGAATCAGATCCATTCAGTAATAACAGAGATAGAGTGAAAGTGCATAAAACTTTAACCTGAAATTCTAAGTAAAAAGGGGAATAATCCATGAAAAATTGTGCCAGAGTTAGGCATCTTGTGTCATATGATGTGGGTGATGATGCTGAACAACTATTATAAGTTTGAATCAAATCCATTCAGTAATAACAGAGGTAGAGTGAAAGTGCACCAAAACTTTAACCTGAAATTCTAAGTAAAAAGGGGGCATTATTCATGAAAAAATGGTGCCAGAGTTATTCACCTTGTGTCATATGATGTGGGTGATGATGTTGAACAACTATTATAAGTTTGAATCAAATCCATTCAGTAATAACAGAGATAGAGTGAAAGTACATCAAAACTTTAACCTGAAAATCTAAGTGAAAAGGGGGGATAATTCATGAAATACTGGTGCCAGAGTTATGGCCCATATGTCAGATGATGTGTATGATGATGAGGAATAAGTATTTCAAGTTTGAATCAAATCCATCAAGTAATTACAGAGATAAGTTGAAAAAAGAGAAAGTGCACCAAAACTTTAACCAAGGTAGGGACGCGGAAAGACGCCGACGCCGACGCTGGGGCGAGTAGGATAGCTCTCCTTATACTTCGTATAGTCGAGCTAAAAACGGTACTGATGTTTGACCTCCAAGTGTGACCTTGACCTTTAACCTTTACCCTGCTAAATTTCTAAAATGGACTGGCCATCTTTCATTTCGGGCAATACCATTTATCATTTGAAGGGGTTTTCACTGAAAATTTACTGACTGAATAGCGAACAGTGCAGACCATGATGAGACTGCACGGATGGTAAAATGATGAGAGTGACAGGATACTAAGAGACAAGCACAAGAATCTGAAAGTAAATAAATATTTTGGGTGGTAGTAGAGCAGGCAGGTTATGGGGGTGGGTAGGGTGACAGGATACTATAGAGACAACCACAAGAAGCTATAAGTAAATGAATATTTTGGGTGGTAGTAGAGCAGGGAAGTTATGGGGGTGGGTAGGGTGACAGGATACTAAAGAGACAAGCACAAGAATCAAGTAAATAAATATTTTGGGTGGTAGTAGAGCGGGGAGGTTATGGGGGTGGGTAGGGTGACAGGATACTAAAGAGACAAGCACAAGAATCTAAAAGTAAATAAATATTTTGGGTGGTAGTAGAGCAGGGAGGTTATGGGGGTGGGTAGGGTGACAGGATACTAAAGAGACAAGCACAAGAATCTAAAAGTAAATAAATATTTTGGGTGGTAGTAGAGCAGGGAGGTTATGGGAGTGGGTAGGGTGACAGGATACTAAAGAGACAAGCACAAGAATCTAAAAGTAAATAAATATTTTGGGTGGTAGTAGAGCAGGGAGGTTATGGGGATGGGTAGGGTGACAGGATACTAAAGAGACAACCACAAGAATCTATAAGTAAATAAATATTTTGGGTGGTAGTAGAGCAGGGAGGTTATGGGGGTGGGTAGGGTGACAGGATACTAAAGAGACAACCACAAGAATCTAAAAGTAAATAAATATTTTGGGTGGTAGTAGAGCAGGGAGGTTATGGGGGTGGGTAGGGTGACAGGATACTAAAGAGACAACCACAAGAATCTATAAGTAAATAAATATTTTGGGTGGTAGTAGAGCGGGGAGGTTATGGGGGTGGGGTAGAGCGACAGGATACTAAAGAGACAACCACAAGAAGCTAGAAGTAAAAAAATATTTTGGGTGGTAGTAGAGCGGGGAGGTTATGGGGGTGGGTTAGAGCGACAGGATACTAAAGAGACAAGCACAAGAATCTATAAGTAAATAAATATTTTGGGTGGTAGTAGAGCGGGGAGGTTATGGGGGTGGGGTAGAGTGACAGGATACTAAAGAGACAACCACAAGAAGCTAGAAGTAAATAAATATTTTGGGTGGTAGTAGAGCGGGGAGGTTATAGTGGTGGGGTAGAGTGACAGAATACTAAAGAGACAAGCACAAGAATCAAGTAAATAAATATTTTGGGTGGTAGTAGAGCGGGGAGGTTATGGGGGTGGGGTAGAGTGACAGGATACTAAAGAGACAACCACAAGAATCTATAAGTAAATAAATATTTTGGGTGGTAGTAGAGCGGGGAGGTTATGGGGGTGGGTTAGAGTGACAGGATACTAAAGAGACAAGCACAAGAATCTATAAGCAAATAAATATTTTGGGTGGTAGTAGAGCGGGGAGGTTTTAGTGGTGGGGTAGGGTGACAGGATACTAAAGAGACAAGCACAAGAATCTACAAGGCAGTCTGAAAGACAGTTAAATCCCCCGCCACTGCTATGGATAGTGAAAGGGTAAAACCTTTGATTTTAGCTGTGACCTTGACCTTGAACTGACATGGCTGACTCATGAATTCTGCACAACGTCTTGATGAGGTGATCATTTGACCAAAGTTTCATGAAAATCCTTCAAGGGGTTTAGGAGAAACAGAGCTGAAACCTTTGACCTTGAGTTGTGACCTTGACCTTGAGTTGACATGGCTGACTCATGAGTTCTTGATGAGGTGATCATTTGACCCAAGTTTGATGAAAATCCTTCAAGGGGTTAAGGAGATACAGAGTGGACACCAAATGGAAGGCTCAAACCTTCGACCCTTAGTTGTGACTTTGACCTTGAGCTGGCATGGTTGACTCATAATTTCTGCACATCATTCTGATGAGGTAATCATTTGACCCAAGTTTTATAAAATTCCTTCAAAGGGTTTAGGAGATATAGAGCGGACACGAAATGGAAGGCTCAAACCTTTGACCTTCAGTTGTGACCTTGACCTTGAGCCAACATGGCTGACTCATAAGTTCTGCACAACGCCTTGATGAGGTGATCGTTTGACCCAAGTTTGATGAAAATCCTTCAAGGGGTTTAGGAGATAATAATAGAGCGGGCACAAAATGGAAGGTTCAAACCTTTGACCCTAAGTTGTGACCTTGACCTTGAGCCGGCATGACTGACTCATGGGTTCTGCACATCCTCTTGATGAGGTGATCATTTGACCCAAGTTTTATAAAATTCCTTCAAGGGGTTTAAGAGATATAGAGCGGACACAAAATGGAAGGCTCAAACCTTTGACCTTGAGTTGTGACCTTGACCTTGAACCGGCATGGCTGACTCATGGGTTCTGCACATCGTCTTGATGAGGTGATCATTTGACCCAAGTTTTATAAAATTCCATCAAGGGGTTTAGGAGATATAGAGCGGACACAAAATGGCAGGCTCAAACCTTTGACCTCGAGTTGTGACCTTGACCTTGAACTGACAAAGCTGACTCATGGGTTCTGCACATCGTCTTGATGAGGTGATCATTTGACCCAAGTTTCATGAAAATCCTTCAAGGGGTTTAGGAGATATGGACCGGACACGATTTTGTTACGGACGGAAGGACGGACGGACGGACGGAAGGACTGACGCAGATCATTCCTATAATCCCTCCCCCATGGCGGGGGATTAAAAAGTAAATAAATATTTTGGGTGGTAGTAGAGCGGGGAGGTTATGGGGGTGGGGTAGAGTGACAGGATACTAAAGAGACAAGCACAAGAATCTATAAGTAAATAAAT
This sequence comes from Mercenaria mercenaria, assembly GCF_021730395.1. Taxonomy (NCBI): domain Eukaryota; kingdom Metazoa; phylum Mollusca; class Bivalvia; order Venerida; family Veneridae; genus Mercenaria; species Mercenaria mercenaria. The sequence continues at coordinate 39,468,505 of NC_069368.1, forward strand.
ATTTTGGGTGGTAGTAGAGCGGGGAGGTTATGGGGGTGGGTAGGGTGACAGGATACTAAAGAGACAACCACAAGAAGCTAGAAGTAAATAAATATTTTGGGTGGTAGTAGAGCGGGGAGGTTATAGTGGTGGGGTAGAGTGACAGGATACTAAAGAGACAAGCACAAGAAGCTAGAAGTAAATAAATATTTTGGGTGGTAGTAGAGCGCGGAGGTTATAGTGGTGGGGTAGAGTGACAGGATACTAAAGAGACAAGCACAAGAAGCTAGAAGTAAATAAATATTTTGGGTGGTAGTAGAGCGGGGAGGTTATAGTGGTGGGGTAGAGTGACAGGATACTAAAGAGACAACCACAAGAATCTATAAGTAAATAAATATTTTGGGTGGTAGTAGAGCGGGGAGGTTATGGGGGTGGGTAGGGTGACAGGATACTAAAGAGACAACCACAAGAAGCTAAATATAGTTTTTGTTTCATGGTTTTCCGGGAAATGGTTGCAAAAGGGAAAGGGAATGGTGTAAGGTGGGGGTGCAGGAGAGGAGTGGATGTGGTGTGGGTAATATGAAGACAATATTAAAGGGGTGTTACTATGGGAAAGAAAAGTGTTGAGTTTTATTTAGTGTGATGTGTAGTTAACGAGATACTAACTTGCTGACAATCACGAACAGAATTTTGTTGAGTAAAAAAAAGGGGGCATGATTTCATCAAATTGAAAGCAAGAGTTATGGAACCTATGTGATTCATTTGGTGAGAAAGCCATGTTTCATTCAGTTGTGAGACTGAAGCGGAGATATGAGCTAGCTGAGAATTATTAACATGCTGTCTAGAAAAGAAGCTGGTGCTGGCACCATGGATATGGCAATAGCTCTGGAGACTTTCATCATGGCAAGTTAAATAGTATAACACAAATTTATAAACTGGAAATGGAAACTATATTGATTTTTTTTTTCAATATTAAGATTAAAGTTACCTCCCATTGCTGCAAAACTAGGATCAATATGCAGAGGATTTCTATCACCTGTCAGTCTGTATATGGCAGCCTAGAAGTGAAATATAAATAGAACGTACAGTCAATCTAGATGAAGTAGTTATGACTGTATCTCAATAACAACCCTCTCCTTAATAATAAATATCCATTTTTCACTTAAAACTATATTCTGATATTACTTTACTATACATGAAATGACAGATAAAATGTTAGTAGAAAGCACACTAAACATTTTGATGTCTTCAAGAAAGCTTCACACCAACTTAAATCATTCTTCAGTCTGACTGTGCCAATGACTTACTAATCAAATCACTGCCCCTAATCATTTTGATTGTTTTCCTGTTAACTTTGTAGTATCACAATGTGACAATGATCAGTACAAAGGCAGTTACCTGGTCAACACCAGTTTTCTCTGCCATGCTTGCATCTGGTGCTCGTTTTGGAGGTTTCACCATAGGTTTGAGTGCCGGCGATGCCTTGCTGCCTTGGAAACCACCAGCACCAATTACCATTATAGCGGACTGATTATATGCTATCTTCTCTTTCGCTTCATTATATGTATCCACTATAATAACAATATTAAGTATGTGTGTGTAATTTAGCAGAATAAAATGTAAATTATTAAAGTTCAATGTTAAAGATTCTTAAGTTTATTTGACATTTAAGTGAAATAATTTATTCATTGGAACTATACATCAGTAAACCAGAAACCTCTACTTTGAAAACTGTAACAATTAACAAGAGCTGTCCATAAGACAGCCAATGCTAGACTATTCAAATTATTGTCCCAGAAGCAGGAAAATATTACCCTAAATGTTAAAATATCTATAGAGTTTCAATCCAGTATCTGAGTTAGTTTTGGAGATAGTAACTTGCATGCAAATCTTTAAACAGAAGTTTTAAGTTCAAAAGGGGAAATAATTTGACCAAAATGCAAGTCAGAGTTATGGGACTTGATGCAATCAACTAGTTTTATAACCCCGAAGGACCCCTGAAGTTTCAATTCAATATCTGCATTTGTTCTGCAGATAGGAACTTGCACGCAAAACTTTAACCAGAATTTTGTAAGTCCAAAAGGGGGCATAATTTGCCCAAAATACATATCAGAGTTAAGGGATGTTGCTAATTGATCTAGAAAAAAAAAATAAGTCTCAAAGCTATATGCCTTTAAATGATAGCCATATGTACTTGCATGCAAAACTTTAACCAAGGTGTGACGCTGACGCCGACACCAGGGTGAGTAGAATAGCTAGACTATTCTTTGAATAGTCAAGCTAAAAATTATATATATATATATTTTGAAATGATTTTGAATCCCCCCTAAAACTGAAATGATGCCTCATCTGACATTTTACAAATATTGCAATTCTGAGAGAAAGATATGAAAAATATTCACCTTGAGAAATAAGAATATCGACTGAGGCATTAGCCGAGGTCTATACTCATATCTGGAGGGTGTGGACATATCATCCTCTCAGAAATGCAATATCTAATTTATAATACCAAAAACATATGAAGGTCAAACATTTACTAGAAAATCAACATACTGAGTCAAATGATTTATTGAAATAGTAATCATTAACAAGAGCTGTCCATAAGACAGCGTGCTCCACTATTCGGGGATTGACAGTAAAATGAATATTAGGGCTGAATAATACCTCTAACTACTTTTAAAAAGAAATACAAGGGCATAATTCATCAAATACAAAATTGAGTTATTAGGATTGTTACATAACATGAGATGAGAGGGTAAGTATATTGAGGTTTCAAGTCATTATCTTATATAGTAACAAAGTTATGTCCAGAAAATGAAGTTTGTAAAAAATTTAAGTATAAAAGGGGCATAATTCGGTCAAAAATACCAATCAGAGTTATGGGGATTGTTACCACACATGCAGATGATGATGATAAAGATACATTTTAAGTTTCAAGTCTTTATCTTATATTGCATTAAAGTAGTATCCAGAAGCGAAGATTGCAAAAAGTTTTAAGTACAAAAGGGGCATAATTCTGTCAAAAACACAATTAGAGTTATGGGGTATGTAGCCACACATGCAGATGATTATAAACAAATACTTTTAATTTCAAGTCATTATCTTTTAAAGTACCAAAGATATGTCTATAAACGAAGCTTTAGAAAAAATTTAACATGAAAATAATTCAAAGTATAACTCCTTGGTGACCTTGACCTTGGGTATAATGGGCCCAGTCCCTATACATACTTTGTTTGTATGCTGGACAATGGTTATGTAAAGTTACAGTAAGATATAAGCTTGTTTGTTTATGTGAACTTACAGTATGATACAAGCAAAAGTAACAAAGATATGACAGAAAAACAAAGGTTGCCGAAAAACTTTAACCTTAAAAGTAACCTAAGTATAAGACCTTGGTGACTTTGACCTTGGGTATAATGGGCCCAGTCCCTATACATACTTTGTTTGTATGCTGGACAATGGTTATGTAAAGTTACAGTAAGATATAAGCAATAGTAACAAAGATATGACAGAAAAACAAAGGTTGCCGAAAAACTTTAACCTTAAAAATAACCTAAGTATAAGACCTTGGTGACCTTGACCTTGGGTATAATGGGCCCAGTCCCTATACATACTTTGTTTGTATGCTGGACAATTGTAATCTAAAGTTACAGTAAGATATAAGCAATAGTAACAAAGATATGACAGAAAAACAAAGGTTGCCGAAAAACTTAAACCAAGAAGCGCCGACGCCAACACCAACGTTGACACCGGGGCGAGTAGTATAGCCCCGCTATTCTCCGATAAAATAAAGACATATCACAGTAAGAGTCTTGTTTGTCCAATTAAGACTACAGACAACAGTTGCTGGAAAAAAATTTCTTCAGTGATAATATTGTCGGTCTTTTGTCGATCCATTTACAAATAAATAATTCTAATATCTATTGATTCAAGCTATTTGATTGGTTTAGCCGAGATGTTCACATATTGATAAATCCTGTGTTAAACATTTTTTTTATTTTGTGCTTTTCAGTGAAATACTGAAATCAATCAGTGAAATAAAATTGATGAATTTTATTTTTCACTGGTACAGAACTACACTTGAATGCAAACAAGAGGGTCATGATGACCCTATAAGGCCCACCTGTTAAACTTGGCCTTGAAATCATCAAGATAAACATTCTGACCAAGTTTCATGAAGATAGGGTCATAAATGTGGCCTCTACAGTGTTAACAAGCTTTTCCTTTGATTTGAGTGGTGACCTAGTTTTTGACCCCACATGACCAAGTTCGAACTTGGCATGGGAATCATCAAGGTAAAATTCTTACCAACTTTCATGAAGATAGGGTCATAAATATGGCCTCTGGAGTTTTAACAAGCTTTTCCTTTGATTTGAGCGGGTGACCTAGTTTTTGACCCTACATGACCCAGTTTCAATCTTGGCCTAGGAATGATCAAGATAAACCTTCTGACTAAGTTTCATGAAGATAGGCTCATAAATGTGGCCTCAAGAGTGTCTTTTTGATTTGACCAGGTCACCTAGTTTTTAAGCTCATATAACCCAGTTTCAATCTTGGCCTAGGAATCATCAAGATAAATATTCTGACGAAGTTTCATGAAGATACGGTCATAAATGAGGCCTCTAAGTTGTTAACAAGCTTTTCCTTTGATTTGACCTGGTGATCTTGTTTTTGACCCCACATAACCCAGTTTCGAATTGGCCTGAAATCATCAAGATAAATATTCTGTGCAAGTTTGTATCAAATCAAAGAATAAATGAAACCTGAAATGAAATAGAAAATTTTGCCCCATTCCGGGGCAGTAACTCTAGAACCTATGACGGAATCTACCCGATTTTTCGAAAGGAACCGAGATCTTATTGTGGCTTAAGTTGTATGTAAGTCTGGTTAAAATCAAATGTAAAATGTCACCTCTATCATGTTCACAAGGTAAAAATTAACAAGTTTTGGCTTTTTCAGGGGTCAATCAGCAGATGTAACTCCGGAACCTATTGTTGGATCTGATGGATTCATCATGGAATCCAAGATATATTGTTGCTAAAGATATTTTGCAAGTCTGTATCAAATCAAACCATAAATGAAGTCTCTATATGGCTACATAAGACAAAATAGCAATTTTAACTCTGGAACCCATGATGGGTCTGGCCAGTTTTTGAAAGGAACTGAGATATTATGCCAATAAAAGTTGTGTGCAAGTTCGATTAAAATCCATTGCAAAATGTGGTGTCTATCGTGTTCACAAGCCAAAATAGCAAATTTTGGCCATTTAAGGGGCCGCAACTCTGGAACCCATGATGGGATCTGGCCAGTTTTCGAAAGCAACCAAGATATTATATAAGTTGTGTGCAAGTTTGATTAAAATCAATTGCAAAATGTCTCTATTGTGTTCACAAGAAATTGTGAACGGACGACGGACGGACAACAGACGAAATGCGATCACAAAAACTCACCTTGTCCACTACGTGACTACATAACAGGTGAGCTAAAAATATGAATTATAAATAATTGAAAATTACTTGCAAAATACACTTCAGTAAAGATATAAATTTATGTACTCCAACATGATAAAAGGTACAAGAAATCTGGAAACTTCATAGAAATATTTGACAATCTTTCAATACATATAAGACTACATTATGATGTCATGATGCGCTGCACGTGACCTTGTGCGGTTAAAATGGACATAATTTGTTTAAAACAATTAAAAATACCTAAAATATTAAGAGAATTTGTTTGTTTCAGTTTAAGATCAAAATATATTTCACTCACGAACACCATAATTTACATTTTCACTTATGGCTGTGTCATTCATGAAAATACTGCATATGGTGTTCACTCGATGAAATATATTTCAATCATACACTGAAACAAACAAATATCCTTTATATATTTATGCGCATTTTCAGCCAAAGTATGAAGTTCCAACACTCTGGGTCAAGTGGTTCACAAGTTATTGATTGGAAATGGTTTTCCATGTTCAGGCCCCTGTGACCTTGACCTTTGATGGAGTGACACCAAAAACTATAGGAGTTGTCTACTCCATAAGCCCTGCAACCCTATGAAGTTTGAAGGTTCTAGGTCAAATGGTTCCTCAGTTATTGATTGGAATTGAAGTGTGACGGACTGATGGACGAACAGGGCAAAAAGTGGGGATAGTATATAAGCACACCGTCAACTTTGATGATTGCAATCTTTGACTCTCCAAGTGAAAGCTTCACCCAACGGGAAATATAACAAGAGCTGTCCGTAAGACAGCCAAGCTCGACTATTCAAAATATTGTCCCAGAAGCAGGAAAATATTACCCAAAAAGGTTAAATATCAAAAGAGTTTTAAGTTCAAAAGGGGGAATAATCTGACCAAAATGCATATCAGTTATGGGACTTGCTGCTATCAACTAGATTTATAACCCCGAAGACACATGTGAAGTTTCAAATCAATATCTGCATTAGTTTTGGAGATAGTAACTTGCATGTAAAACTTTAACCAAAATTTTCTAAGTCTAAAAGGGGGCATAATTTGCTCAAAATACGTGTCAGAGTTATGGGTCTTGACCCAATGAGGTTGGTAATTGATCTAGAAAAAGAAAAAATAAGTTTCAAATCTATATGCCTTTTAGAAATAGCTGTATGTACTTGCACCAAAACTTTAACCAGAATTTTCTAAGTCCAAAAGGGGGCATAATTTGGCCAAAATGAAGGTCAGAGTTATGGGACTTGCTGCTATCAACTAGTTTTATAACCCCGAAGACACATGTGAAGTTTCAAATCAATATCTGCATTAGTTTTGGAGATAGTAACTTGCATGTAAAACTTTAACCAAAAGTCCAAAAGGGGGCATAATTTGCTCAAAATACATGTCAGAGTTATGGGACTTGACCCAGAGAGGTTGGTTATTGACCTAGAAAAAGAAAAAATAAGTTTCAAAGCTATATGCCTTTAATTGATGGCTGTATGTACTTGCATGCAAAAACTTAACCAAGGTGTGACGCCGACGCCGATGCCAGGGGTGAGTAGAATAGCTAGACTATTCTTTGAATAGTCGAGCTAAAAATAACATCACATGCACAGAAAACCAAAATATCACTTTTGTGCATGTGATATTTTTTTAATTTAACGATGTGCAGAAAACAATGATTTTGCACTTGAAATTTTAAAATTAATAGGGAACATGATATATTATTCAAGTTAAACTAATTGGAAATTGCATTGGGCATTTTTGTAAGGTATATTAATTAATAATATACAATCATTTTCTCACCTTTAGAAATAGGTTTATCCTGAGATAAACAAGTCCACTAAATGTTTTGTTCAGAATATGGAATGTCTGTCTGTCATTGGTTGACGGTGTGGATGGAACTATCTGGCTCGAGAGTAACTGTGCAGACGGCAACAAGGCTCTGCAAAGTTATCGCAAAACAGTTACCTAACAGTGGGCTATTTCTATCCACACCTACAACCAGTGATAGATTCCTTTCCTTACATGAGGTATACTTCAAATATTAGAAAAAATAAAACTAGAGTCGTCACAGGAGTGACGAATTATACTCCCACAATATGGCCTTGTCACAGAACTAAGCCAATGTCAAAGCCGAACTTGCTTGACCTTTGACCTACTGACCTCAAAATCAACAGAGGTCATCTGCTGGTCGTGATCAACCTCCCTATAAAGTTTCATGATCCTCGGCCCAAGTGTTCTCAAGTTATTGTCTGGAAAAGGTTTAAATGTTCCGGGTCACTCTGACCTTTGACCTTTGGAACTCAAAATCAATACAGGTCATCTGCTGGTCATGACCAACCTCCCTATTAAGTTTCGTGATCCTAGTCCAAAGCGTTCTGAAGTTATCATCCGGAAACCGTTTAACTGTTTCGTGTTATTGTGACCTTGACCTTTGACCTACTAACCTCAAAGTCACACTAGACCTGTATTTTATCATTTTACACCTGTGTACAAAAATTTATGATCCTAGACCAAGCGTTATCAAGTTATCATCCAGAAACCGTTTAATTGTTCAGGGTCACTGTGACCTTGACCTTTGACCTACTGACCCCAAAGTCCAACTTGACCTGTATTTTCTGATGTTACACCAGTGTACCAAAAATTATTTAAATCGGTCAAGCCTTTCATGAGTTATCATCCGGAAACCATGAAAACCAACGGACCGACAGACCGACAAGCTCAGTCCTATATACACACCCCCCCCCCCCCAAACTCTGTTTTGTGGGGGTATAATAAAAATGTATGCTTTTCTTTCAGCATTATTTCATTATAGTATCACATCAATTTTTTTCCAATGGACATTCCGGACTTAGACAAAAAAAACATGATTTGTGACTGAAAGGAAAGCTTGATTTCTTTGTTTTCATTTTGCTTCAAAGTTGTGTGTGAAATTTTTATTTTTTTAACTATTTTCTTTGTTTATTTTATTAATAAATTCCATTCTCCTAATTCATTATAATATAACAGATGTAATGTAATACATAAAACTTCACAAAATATTTTGTGTTTCATCATACTCTATAATGACCAAAGATTTGTGACCTCTTTACACCAAAACCCTCAAAACAAGAATGTGTCAAATGTAAAGATTAAAGTAAAGTAAAATCTATTCACTGTTAGAGAGAAACAAACATGTTCACAATAAGAAAGAAATGTATCTGAATTTATTGTCAGATACTAAGACACATATTCAATATAGGATATAATTAATGTTCATGAATTCACTGTAAGAGATTTACACACATCTGTTTGTTAAGAGAGTAATGCACATGCATTCACTGTAGAAGTGCAATGAACTCAGTGTTAGAGTGTAATGCACATGCATTCACTGTAGAAGTGCAATGGACTCAGTGTTTGAGTGTAATGCACATGTATTCACTGTAGAAGTGCAATGAACTCAGTGTTTGAGTGTAATGCACATGTATTCACTGTAGAAGTGCAATGGACTCAGTGTTAGAGTGTAATGCACATGTATTCACTGTAGAAGTGCAATGGACTCAGTGTTAGAGTGTAATGCACATGCATTCACTGTAGAAGTGCAATGGACTCAGTGTTTGAGTGTAATGCACATGCATTCACTGTAGAAGTGCAATGGACTCAGTGTTAGAGTGTAATGCACATGTATTCACTGTAGAAGTGCAATGAACTCAGTGTTTGAGTGTAATGCACATGTATTCACTGTAGAAGTGCAATGAACTCAGTGTGAGAGTGTAATGCACATGTATTCACTATAGAAGTGCAATTAACTCAGTGTGAGAGTGTAATGTAGATGTGTTCATTTTAAGAAAGTAATGCATATGTTCACTGTGTCTATGTGGACACATGTGTTCATGTGAAAGTGTAATACACATGTACTCAACGTGACAGATTGTAGTCGCCCCGTGTGATAGCTGTAAGAGCATAATAAAAAATTATGTGTTCACTGTGACAATGTGTAATGCACAGTAAGAGTGTCATGCACATGTGTTCTCTGTAAGTGTAATGAACAAATGTCAGGGTGAGAATGTACAATGTACATGTATTCAGTAGGAGTGTAGTGCTCATGTGTTCAGTGTAAGAGTGAAATGACATGTCTCTGTAATAACTGTACAAATGTTCACAATGAGAGATTTCAGTACAGTTGATTCCACAAATTTGAATACTGGTTATTGGAATATTCCACGTATTTGGATACATATATAACACACCAATCAATCCCTACATAATTCCAATAAAAGTTTTCCTGTTATCTGGATAGATCTTGCTTCAAATCAATATCTGACCTGTTTATTAACTGATAAAAATATTGGAACATGTTTATTATTACAATGCAAATAATTTGCATTTAGCAGTTCTACATCTCAGCATAATATGTCTATGCTGTTACAATTTACCCCCATGGTAAAAAAGTGTTGCATAGCCAACGAAACATTTAGATAGTTGTTTCTTTTTTATCCGAGTTTCGAGAAGTATTTATAAACAAAATGTAATCGAACAGCTTACAACCTCTTTTTGAACAAAATCATCATTTTTAGTTATTTGACCCAGTGTTATGAGCTTAAGTTTTCTATGGCGTCACATCATTATGATGTCATCTGAATCATGACTGATTTAATTAGCTCGTAGAGATCAAAACGATTTACCGCCTGCAACTTTTTATGATAATTATGTTATGTTGTTTACAACAGTTTGGTCCTGGAATAATTTGTATTTAATGGAACAGAAGTAGAATCTCTTATATTACAATCGAAGGGGGTAAATTATATCAGCAAGTCATATTAATTAATTTATTAATGCTTTGAAGCTTTGTAATTTATGAACTGTTACTCTCGTTTTGAATGTTTATTTTTTGAATGTGTAGATACTTATTTGTTGTATAGTTTGACCTTATATATTTGATATATTGTATGTTTAGATGAGGAGCTTTCAGCTCAAGTCTTGAATAAAATCTTCTTCTTCTTCTTCATATTTTATCGAAGATTCATATATAGGCTGTTTTGCTATATCTTTATATAGCAATTAATGCGAGTCGTGTTAGAATAAAGTGTAAAATAGATAATGAAAAAGTAAAGACATCTAAAAATCTCTCCTCTATTTAATATCTTTGAAACAGTAGCACATATTTACATTTTAAAACATTAAATGAAAGAGTTGAAATTTTTGTGCAAGGAAAACAAATCAAACAGCTTACCATCAATCAGAATCAATGCTCCCACCCCTTTATCAAGTACATCCACAACACGGGCTTGGGATGTCAGTTTGCCATTGGGTGGGAATGGTTTATATAGCTCCATGTACTGCTCTCCATGTAAAATCTGAAACATTTTTTGTTCAAATAAGTGAAATGAAGTAGCCGAGAGTTCCCATTCTATCTGGAAATACTGCTCCCTACTGCTGGAAATACTGCTCCCCACTGGCATTTTATTTCTTCATTCACATTATTTTTTGGCTTAATTCAATAAATGCGTTTCACACCATTTTTAGCAGTATATCGAGTACATAACATCCCTCAAATAAGTAACTTACAGGGTTCCCGGAAACGCCGAAATTGGCGTCCCCGTACGCATAATTGGTCCCGGTATACGCGTTTATTGCAGCTTGGGAGTCCCTGGACGCATGTTTCTGCAGTGGGACGCAAGCATTAAAACCATGAAAATTAATTGATTACATAAACCTACGAATACACAAGGTTTGACGTGAGAGCAAAATATGTGGGCGGAGTTACTCGCTTGTTACCGATAGCCACGTATAGCCAATCAGCATTGCCTGTTTCCACTACACCGCGAGACAGGCTGCATATGTATGATCAACTCAATATTACATGTGATTGTCGGCGTGATTGCATAGGTGACAACCTATAATTGTAAACAACTCCCGACTGTTTTCTCACGTACTAATCACTAGGCAGAATTAAATAACTTATTAGAAAAAGTGATAATTAGGCTTAATTATGAATGTCCCGAGTAATTTTAAGATGCTGTCGAGGCGGTTTTAACGTGATTATTTTTCTGCAAAATTGCTGATGTTATTGAAGACGCATTATGTTGATCATAGACATACTGTGCATTCTTGTTGTATTTTAGACCAAATGTTTTAATGTTATGCTCTTAATAAGTATAAAAATAAAAGTAGTAATTATTTATATACTATCTTTTCACTGTATGTTTATATACATTTCCATTCTGAAATAAAGAGGTAAAGAAAAAAATATCACGGGGGATTTTGTCCAACTTGATATTTTCACAAGGGGGAGTTTGTCCACCTTGATAATTTCACAGGGGGATTTTGTTCGGGTAGATCAGAAACAACAGGGGGGGGGGGGGGGGGGTTGTCCAAGGGTGATTTTGTCCTACATTCATTTTTGATTGCATTTTTCACCTTTTTAGTCTCTCACCTTAACAATATTTGGGTGAAGAATTGTGGTTACAAGTTGTCTGTCAGTCTACACTTAATTTCACAGTACAATAGAGGCCTTTGTTTTGACGAAACATTAAAGTCTGTCTGTCAGTCTAGTTGGGACTGCAACTTTTTCAGCTTTGGGAGTCCCAGGACTGCAACTTGAAATTGCTAGTGAGAACCCTGACTTAATAATGCTGTTGAATTTCTTATCACTGACTAATGACTGGTAAGTAAGGGAAAAAAGACATTTTTGAGGTCATCATATCATCACATTATTAAAGAACTTTTATATTGCCCCATATTCTGCACCAATAGTCCAAAAGCTGGTTGAACAAGCTTTGAACAAAATAGAAATAGATGGGTATTTTACTTGCATTTCATGTAAAGTCTATATGCCACACTTTGAGAATTAGCTCAGGAATCTTTGTTACTGAATGGTTCTCTCTTTATATTTTAAGTTCATATATTTTTCATTCTGACCCAGTAATTCTTTTCTGACATTTCCTTCCGACAGACAAATTTTCTAATGATAGTGAAATACTGCTTGCAGTCATATAGTTTCTCTATAGTACAAAATTGCTCCAGTAATTAAAAATTAAATGTAAAAAGTTTTTTTCACTAACCTTTGTTACATCTACACTGAGCCCAGGTATTCCACCTGTAAAGATTCCTGCAGAGCTAGCTTGTGATGCAAGTATGGAAAAACTGGGCACTATACTGAAATCTTCTGATCCTTCATACAGGAACTTTAGGTAATCCTCATCCTTTGTTGTATAGCCAACTGTAAAAAGAAAACAAAGCATCATTTACCTGAAATACCAAATTACCGTATCATCTATTAATGAGAAATTTGATATAAAAATCATCAAATACCCATTTTTAAACTAAATTACGTTACACAGGAACCTCAATGTCACATTTTATCAATACTGACATGAAAATTCCATGTCAGAAATATAACTTCATTTAGGATGCCATATTTATGTGTGTGTCACATAAAATAGTTTTTTTCCATCAACATTTTAGATTTCCATTTCTGATAATTCAAGGGCACATATTTCAAAAACTTATTTATGTTTCAGATAAATTTGTTTACTGCCATTTGGTTTTTGCTAAAGATTTAATTTTTAGCCTTTTCCTCAGCTGGTGATCTATTCTCTTATTAAATTCCCAAATTACCTCCTAAGGCATAAAGTATAGCATCCTTTGGTCCATATGTGAATGTAGATGGTCTAATCTTAGCTGCTTTAGCCAATTCCTAAAAATATCAAAGTGTAAATATATAAATGCAAATACATGTACAGCTAAACAATACTTGCCTGAGCACTGATGGCTCATGTCAGTAATTCATATGCCCCTCCGCTGCATTGATCACTTGAAAAAACTGGATATAATGGTAAGCATTTCATTCATCCACTTCAACCTCAAGCAATCAATGTACTTGAAGTCACCATAAAATGATTATTTGAAAGGTAATTTTGCCCTTTTTGTCTTCGTCAGAATGAAATAAAGAAACTTAGCTATAACCAAATGAAATCTTGATACTATATCCCTGACTTTACATGTGTTCAGAGGATTCAGACTGACTCTTCCCATGAAGGTGACTTGTGACTGGCTTTTCCAAAGAAGGGGACTTCAGACTGGTTTTTCCCTAAAGGGGACTTCAGACTGGCTTTTCCTAGAGGACTTCAGACTGGCTTTTTTCCATAAAGAAGACTCCAAACTGGATTTTCCCATGAAGAGGTTTCAGACTACCTTTTTCCATAATGGAATCTTCAGACTGACTTTTCCCATGAAGGTGACTTGCAACTTGCTTTTCCAAAGGAATTGACTTGAGACTGGCTTTCCATAAAGGGGACTTCAGACTGTTTTTCCCCATAAATGGGACTTTAGACTGGTTTTTCCCATAAAGGGGACTTCAGAATGGCTTTTCCCAAAAAGCGAACTTCAGACTGGCTTTTTCCATAAAGGGAACTTCAGACCAGCTTTTCCAATAAAGGGGACCTCAGACTGGCTTTTCTAATAAAGGGAACTTCAGACTGGCTATTCCTATAAAGAGGACTTCAAAATGACTTCTCCCATAAAGGAGACTTGAGACTGGATTTACCCATAATGAAGACTTAAGACTGGCTTTTTCCCAAGAAGGGGACTGGAGACTGACTTTTCCCATGAAGGGGACTTGAGACTGGCTTTTCCCACAAAGGAGACTTGAGACTGGCTTTTCCCATGAAGGGGACTTGAGACTGGCTTTTCCGACAAAGGAGACTGGAGACTGGCTTTTCCCAAAAAGGGGACTTGAGACTGGCTTTTCCCACAAAGGAGACTTGAGACTGGCTTTTCCCATGAAGGGGACTTGAGACTGACTTTTCCCATGAAGGGGACTTGAGATTGGCTTTTCCCACAAAGGACACTTGAGACTGGCTTTTCCCATGAAGGGGACTTGAGACTGGCTTTTTCGACAAATGAGACTGGAGACTGGCTTTTCCCAAAAAGGGGACTTCAGACTGGCTTTTCCTAAGAAAGGGATTTGAGACTGGCTTTTCCCATAAAGGGGACTTCAGACGGGCTTTTCCAATAAAGGTGACTTCAGACTGGCATTCCCATAAAAGGGGACTTGAGACTGACTTTTCCCATGAAGGGAACTTGAGACTGGCTTTTCCCACAAAGGAGACTTGAGACTGGCTTTTCCCATGAAGGGGACTTGAGACTGGCTTTTCCGACAAAGGAGACTGGAGACTGGCTTTTCCCAAAAAGGGGACTTGAGACTGGCTTTTCCCACAAAGGAGACTTGAGACTGGCTTTTCCCATGAAGGGGCCTTGAGACTGACTTTTCCCATGAAGGGGACTTGAGACTGGTTTTTCCCACAAAGGAGACTTGAGACTGGCTGTTCCCATGAAGGGGACTTGAGACTGGCTTTTCCGACAAAGGAGACTGGCTTTTCCCAAAAAGGGGACTTCAGACTGGCTTTTCCCAAGAACGGGATTTGAGACTGGCTTTTCCCATAAAGGGGACTTCAGACTGGCTTTTCCAATAAAGGTGACTTCAGACTGGCATTCCCATAAAAGGGGACTTGAGACTGGCTTTCCCATAAAGGGGACTTCAGACTGGTTTTCCCATAAAGGGGACTTTAGACTGGCTTTTTCCATTAAGGGGACATCAGACTGACTTTTCCCAAGAAGAGGATTACCAAATGGCATTTCCTAGGAAGAGCACTTCTGACTGGCATTTTTCAAGAAGGAAACATCAGACTGTTTTTTCCCATGAATAAATTTGAGGCTGGAATTTCTCAAGGAGGCTAAGGCTGAGTTTTCCTAGGAAGTTGATTACAATCTGATAATTCCAAAAAAAGGATTTAAGACAGACTTTTCCCTAAAAAAATTGTTTACAGACTGGCATCCCAAGCTGGCAGCTATAAAAAAGTTCCATTTTCCAAGTAAGTGACTTAATACTGGCTTAATCAACATTATGCTTTCATTACAATTTAGTACAAACTAATAACTAAAGATACTAACCACATTGATCCCATTTGAAGATGATGATGTTGATTTTGTAGATTTTTTTCCACCCAACCCACCATCAAGGTCACTAAGTATACCAATCAGATGGCGAGTGGTGTCTGCTGCTGACTGTGGATATGTGGCATTGTCAAAGTCTGTTATCTGCTGCCATTCATCTCGGACTGTTCAGAAAAAATGAGGAAGTCATAAATGTATTGTTGGCAACCTTTTTAAATTCATTGAAAATTGGCACAAGTAAATGTAAGTGTAGGAGAACGGTAGCCTGGGAATCCAGTCTTACAATTTCTAACTTTTTTTCTACCTGCAAATTAACAGCCTGGGGAAACCTGTTTTCCGACAGCAGCGCCACCTATATTACATCTGAAATTTGCGGAAGTTTGATAAAGAACGGTAACTTCTGAAAGCAATAATCCATGGCTAAAAATAGAAACAGAATTCCCATGGAAAAGACAGATTGGAATCGTGTACTTACGAAGGTTTCCCAACATTTCCGGGCCATAGACAAATACCAGTTTGTACCTCCCATAGCTTTTCTAGTAAGTTGTAACAACTTTTAAATACGTCAGAATAAACTTAAATGTTCATCATAGCTATCAAATAGTAAGATGTTATATTAATACAGACCTAGTGATCTATGAAAATTGTCAAATTTTCGGCAGCATTGCCTCGTTTTCGTTTTAAACAAGAGCAAATATGATCACATGTTAATTAGGCTATTTATAGAAAATTGATAATTAGTAGTGACATGGAAACTCTTTCAGATTTCAACAACATTGTGGTAAGTACCTGATTCTGGAGTCATTTTTGTAGATGCTGTCCTACATACAGCTCCATTTGTCCTCTCCCAACGCACTGTAATATATAACATATACACTAAGGTAGATTTAATGTAATCAGATGTTCAGAAATTTTTGCTACATCAGTAACATATGCTTATTTTGTTTTCATTTTAATTTTACTAACAAGTACATTGTTCTTCAAGCCAACAGTGGCATTTGAACATTTTTAACAACTTGTTTTCTTTTCCATGTATAGAAAATGCCTTCATATTAAATGATCATTCTAAATGTTCATGCCTCCATATTTATGACATTTATCTTTTTTAAATTTAGAAAAGGCTTTCATTAGTAAGTAATTGCAGTAAGACCCTTTATTTCTGACTAGCAAATAATGGTTTTTATTTTTGCGCACGAAGCGTCGTGCGTATCCATGGTTACTGGCATTCAAATAGGTCGTACATGATAGTAAACATTTCTGTTTCCGATTTCTTTCAATCCCGTGTTATCAAACTGACAACATCGCTTTCGAAAGTTATAAAAATGTCTAAGTAAATCTGCGTTCTAAGATCCTTCTTGGCTGAGAATTATGCCGGGCAGAGGTAAAGGTGTCAAGAGGAAAGCACGAGCGGTAGATTCTGAAGAATCCAGATTGCTACAACCAGATCCAGGTAACTCAAATTCGGGTTCTAAATGTCATTGATTTTGAAGAAATTATTAAATTAGAAATTCGCTATGTCTACTACTGGTCTGACAGTGTAGATGCAAACGACAAGAAGAAGAAGAAGAAGAAATTATGAGAGTTTCTGGTATTTTACCCATTCCTAATAGAGATTCAAATACAGAACAAAACAATTTAGTTGTAAATAACGTTTTGGACGGAATTAATCAAAATGACGGGTGTGGTGGTAGCAACCAATTTAGGTCAGGTCATATCTCTCCTGAAACAGATCGCGCAGAAATTGTTGAGAGTCCTACACATATGCAAGAATTTAATTCATCTTACTAACTCTATAAGAGCGCAACAGAGCGTTCAATTACCAAGCGCCACGCCTGAATTAGTTCCCTTAGCAAATGACGATATTGCAGCGCATGTGCCATCATCATTAAAAGGGGCGAATATATAAATTTAGCCTTATTGTTGAAAGGTGCTATTGAGCTGGCCGACTTTTACAGCCAAGGTAGCATTTTGCGCATAGGATCGGATGGTAAAATCGAAACTCAGGCAAAACAGTGCAAAGATAAAATAATGGAAATTATTTTAGAATTAAAATAATTTAATTTATTTTTTCTCAAATTGTTGCTCGTTAATTACCGTCTGCTAGTTTATTAAATTGTCGTCTGTTTTCGTAGATAAACGTGTCATTGATATTGTTACACTTGGCTGATCTGAACTGGTTCCTATTGACACTGGTACCCAGTCGATATAATATAAATACCAATAATCTCGTGCAGTTCTCTCACATTTTGCTAGCTACACCGTCGGTAACGTCAAAACTATTTACATGTTTTGATTTATCATCGCAATGCCTCGTGGTCAAAGGCGGGAACTGATATTTCGGAGGAATCCTTGCAACAGAAATATTCTGCAGTATGCTCCTCAGGACAATGGCAAGAGGGATGCTAGGTGCAGATGCCTTAGAAGAGAATGTTGTTGACGGTGTTACTAATCTTCTGCCGGTATGTCGAAAAATAATATCACAGATTTAGTAGATTGTTTGTTGTTCAAACATAGATCCTTACGGTTTTTTTTTCATAATATTCACGAATAGGGTGTGGCGACGCAAATATATATCTACGCACGCGGCTACAGGCTATCCTTTTGACTCTATTTTGGCATACAATATCAGTAAACTCGGTTCCACGGTTATTCAAATTTTACTGTGTATATAACTTTTGATGACATAAGACAACATGTACTACACTTAGCTTGCAAAATCAAAGGTGTTTTGTATACACAAATGTATAATTTGATTTAATAGTCGCTATTTTGACAGGCGTCTCTGTTCATAGTCATGATTTCCATGCTTTTTCAGTGTCAATTTAAGGTTATAAGGTAGAACTGGAGCAGGTGTCTAACAACAGTTCGTTTTTGTAAACATCATGTTTGTAAAAATTAGATTTAGTTTTTGTATCCTAGCTACGATTTTCATATTTTGATATTTATAAGAAAAACATGAGTTCAAGCTAAAACAAAATATAAACAAAAATTAGGTTATTTTGCATGTAGAGAAATATTTGTTTTGAAAACTTGTGGTACGAATGACCTAGTAATTGAACTGTATTTGACATTTCTTTACAGACTTTACGCTCGGCAGATGTTTACGTAGCGATTCAGTGTCAGCTTTAATTAAATGTTAAGGCGAGTAGATAAATTAGGTATTGCAACCGAAATGCACAGTCAAAAGTCCGTATTTTGCAAGGGTTTGGTAGTTAATCTGAATAGTTACTAGCGCATTAAATGTACAGAAAAATATTAAGTTTTTTGAGAAATCTACTAATGAATTCATCACTTACGTTTCAGTATACCAGGTATTCTTACAAAATTGATGAGATATTGCATTACATGTATAACTTCAGAGATCGCGCACTGCGTTAGAAGAACTTATTCATTCACGAGTTATGACGATCAATTTCTTTTACGTCAAAGCACTTCAGCTCCATGGTCTAAGTCAAACAATAATTTATGGGCCATTACATCCTGGTTAAACCAGTTAACATCAGTTTTTATGCATATGTATTATGACTGTAATTTCTGTAATCGTACGTGATTTATTCACAAATTTGCTTACGATGTAAAGTGTACAAATTTCAACGCGCATATAAAGTCTTTAAGTAATCAAAAGTTTTCGTCTCTTTGTTCGAGCTTCCTTTCATAAAGGATCACTTCTCAGATTCTGTCAGTTTAGGAAACATAACAGTTGGAACATCTTATCTCTTACACAAACTGTCTTCTAATTTCATTGAACTGCTATGTTCACTTTAAGAGTAATAATTAAATACGTTTCACTGAATTCAGAATAATCAATACGCAAATTTAAAATAATACTGAAACTGACCGAGTAGCCGGTCCCACTGCTAAATTTCAAGATTTCAGTAAAATGTTTCATTTCACAAAAATATTTCAGGTGAATATAGAGGAACTCACCATTTATCATACAATGAACGATCTTATTAACGGTTAAAATAAATGGGTTCAATAATTAAGTCACTTCGGATCTCCGTTTACGTCATTCATGCGCAGCAGGTTCAATTTAACCATTTATAAATAGTTTACGTTATGTAGCATAGAAGTATGTCAAAACATTAAATTCACAGGCGAACACAAATTAAAACTTATTCGTAGATACACGAGTACGTTGACATATCAATTAAAAGTCGCTTTCATTTGTAACTTAACCAGGTACATAACATTTGAATAGTTTGCTAGATTTTAGAATCTGCATAAATCAAAGTTGAACACTAATAAATTGTCACATTTCTAAGATTGTACCGGTTCGTCACGATGACAACTTTTACCGGTCAATCTTTACTCGCCGTTTTTGGTCTGAAAAAACTGTATCATCATACAAAATTAGGTTTTTTAACAATTTTAGTTTTTTACAAAAACAAATCAAGGGATTTTTTTTTCTGTTAAAACAAAGATTTTTAATTTTAACAGGTTATATGTAATTTTGTAATTATTTTAAAAATGAAATTTTTTTTTTTTTTTTTTTTTTTACCTAAAGTCAGCAATTTTTCACATATTCCACCTGTTTTCTCCCAGTAGCCAATTTGTGTGGTTAAATTTTATGCCCCCCCTTTGTAGTTGGGGTTTTTTGTTGGTGTTCAGGAAATTTGTTTTAATGGTATCACAGTAAAAAGTATTCCCACTTTTTGTCCGGGCACAAAATTATTGCAATACAATAGACAGAAACTCACTTTGTCCCCTAACAAAAAAAGGGGGACTGTGCCAAAAAGCTAAAAACTCACTTTGTGCCGGGCACAAGTTATTGCAATACATGTTATATGCAACTCACTTGTGCCGGCACAAAAGCATGTAACCATTTTTGTGCCGGCACAAAGTTATTTACCAGGCGGAAATGAACCCTTTGGCCTGGAAACGAAGTCGGGCTGTTAAAAGTATGTAACCACGTTATCCGGGCACAAAGTAAGTTGGCCTGGCACAAAGTAAGGGACTACAATAGTTGCAAGTCACGTGCAAAGCAGACTGTGTACAACGATGTAATCACTTTGGCCCCCGGAAAAAAAGTGATTACACCACTTATCTTGTGCCAGGCACAAACGAGTTACCACTTTTTTCACTTAGGGGATAAAACTAAAGCGGAATTTGTTTTTGGTGTCATTAAAATGTCAGCCTTCACTTCTGCTTACGGACGAAATTTCCCCCGCTTTTTAGATAGTTTCTTTTTTCGGCTCTTTTTTATTGTTTCTGTTGTGAAAGTGAGAAATAAAAATCCATCATGGGTTTCAGTGAAGATTGGAAATCCCAACCCCTGGGCACCGCTCAATCTAAACTCGGCACGGCCTCGTTAAACTCGAGCGGTGCGCCGGGGGGTTGGTTTTCTGACTTAACCGGACCAATGATAGTTCTCTATTACACAGCATTCACTTGAGATAAGTAAAAAGTTTTTTGTGCTTGGTTCAAATTTTGAGACTATACTGAGAGTAAATTTAAACCATTTTGTTAAACAAAGTTAATGGACTAGCTCTAATAAGTTACTCATTATGTGTCTACCAAAAAGAAATTACTAAAGGGTAAGATTTTGTTTTGCACAAAGTTATTGGACTGTGTCAGGGTATTACCCTTTTTTCTTGCCTACTAGTGGTGAAAGTATACATTTTTGGTTTAAACATATTTATTCACCAATAATTTTTACATACATATAGTTCACGACAGATAATACAATGAACTGACAGGGAAATTGAACCGGAAGCAAATTGCTTATAAAAGGGTTTCTTTCGTGGAAATATACTTTTATCCGAGCCCCCCCGGGGGATAGATATCCTTCTTTCCCTGGGAAAAAAACCCCTGTCAAAATAGCGGCACTATGACGCAATGTAGCAATTGTGAGTTAAACTTATAAATACGCGGAAAATCCCAAACCTTTTTGGTAAAATTCTTTTTTGAACATAAGGGGGCAAAAAAAACTGATTAACATGTCTGCCTGTGTAAGACAGTTTTCCCTACCCCCGGGACGCATGATAAAAAGCCTCGTTAATGTTTGGGTTTTCCATTCCACCTGTCCCCGGTAGGGGGAAACCCGGTTTACACAGGCAGGCATGTAAGATCCTTTTGTCGGGCCCCAAAGTCAGTGGATTACATGCTCAGGGTGTACTTCAGCAGGCAAAAGGTTGGAGGGACATTTTCTCGGGATAGAAAAAGAATAAAATACAGACAAAGTTACACAAAACCCAAATTAAACCCACACATAATCTTTTGAAGTCAGCTGTATAAACTGCCATCACAAAGAAAAAATATTTTGGAAATTTTTACAATGTACAGCTGTTGTTTATTTGCACTACCAAAATGTTCAGGAAAAAATGCAAAAAACAAAAATTTTACCCCTAATAAAGTTTTTATTGAAAACCAGATTTGAAGAATTTGAAGCTCATATGAGTTTCTTTTACAAAACTGTTTTTATGTAAAAAGAAACACAAGTGAAAAAGTTTGCCATGCAAACAAAATCCCTAGGGAAAGGACCAAATTTTTTTACTGCAATAACATAAAAACTGAATTTCGTCAATATGTAAAAAACAATATTTACTATAAAAACAATATTCATAACAAAACCTTGGTTTAAAAATTTAAATAAAAAACCTACATTGTTTTCTATTAAAATTTTTTGGCTGATTATAAAAATGTTTCATGAAAGAAATTATGTAAAAAAAAGGGGGAAATTAATCTTTAAAAAAAAAAAAAAAAAAAAACTATATAATAAAATCCACAAGAAACTCTTTCCCGGGTGGGAAAAGGGTCAAAATACACCAAAAAATTGGAGTAACATTTGCTTAAACCACAAAAATGGTCTCGATTTTTCCTACCGCCAGAAAAAAAAAGTTACAAAAAAATTTTTTAATAGTAACAACAAAGGGAAATTCAAAAAAAAGGGGCCCTTTTGGTGGTAACTTTTGGGTCCAAGTTAATCAAAATCCCCCCATGCATAAGAAGAATTTCTGTACAAAGTCATTCTTAAATTTCCCCTTTGACTCTAAAAAACCCTTGCCTTGCCCTAGGGACCTGGTTCTTTGCGCTGACTGTTGTCTCATCCAGGGGAATATTTTGTCCAACGATATCTAAACCTGCTTTGATGCCAAGTTAGACCAGACAAAAAAAAAATCCTTTTGCCCTTTGATCCAAATGTGACCTTGACCTTTAGCTAGGGTACTGGGGGTTGCGTGTCTGGCTGGCCTCACAGGGAAAACCATTTACCCAGCAATATTGAAATCCCTTGAGGGAGACAGATTTCTGGATCGGACAGGGAAAAAACCCTTTTTGCCTTTGCCCTCCAATTGTGCCCCTTGCCCTTTTACAAAGGGCTGGGCTTTGCGGGGGACATGTTGTCTCTCAGGGGGAACATTTGTGCCAAGTAATATTAAATCCCTTCAGGGTGGCAGACTTTGGACGGGACAGGAAAAAAACCTTTTTGACCTTTGCCCCCAATGTGCCTTCCTTTGAGCTGGGAGTCGGGTTTTAGCATGCACGTCTCTCATAGGGAAACACTTGTGAAAAGTGATTTTAAAATCTCTTAATGAATGCAGGGGTTATGACCGGCACAAAACAGACCCTTTTTCATGCTCTGTTAAATTTGACGCAAATTTAGCCTTGACCTTTAGCTGGGGGTCTGGAGTTTCATGACAACGTCTTATTATGGGGTCATTTATGCCAAGTAATATTAAAATCCTTCAAATGGAGATTTGGAGGACAGGAAAAAAAGCCTTGTTGCCTTTGACCCCCAATTTGACCTTTGACCTTAAGTGGGGGCCCGGGTTTTGCCATGACCGTCTCCCTTTTTGGGAACTTTTGTCCAAGAATATTAAATCTCTTCAGGAGGGGAGGTTAGGACCGACGGGAAAAAACCCCTGTTGACCTTTGACCTCCAATTTTGCCCTTGCCCTTTGACTGGGGGCCCGGGATTTGCGCATGCCATACCTCTCAGGGGGAACTTTTTGCCAAGAAAATACTAAAATCCCTTCAAGAGGAAAGTTGGAGGGACAGGAAAAAAGCCTGTTACCTTTGACCCCCCAAATTTGTGCCCTTTGAATTTGAGCGGGGTCAGTTTTGCGCATGACCCACCCCCCCCTCATCAGGGGGAACTTTTGGGCCCAAGTAATATTAAAATCCCTTTCGGGATGTTAGAGTTAGGGCCCGGGACACAAATTGCGAGGGAGGAATGACAAAAAAGTGCATTCCTATACCCCAAATGGTTTTTTAAACCCATAGGGGACTAAAAGACAGGGTCATTGTAAGTAAGGTTTTTTCTGCTAGAGGGACATGTTTAGTACACTAAAATGTTGTTAATTCTTGAGTTTGCTATTTCAGAATGTTTATCCATTATCTTTTTTAATACACAGCACATTTTTATACCAGTTAACAATTACTTTCATTCACTGAAAAACAGTTATCTGTCTTTTTTATATGAAACAAATTTGCATGGCATAAAGGTTTCCTGGAATTAAAATACATAAAAATTTAGGAAGTAAAAGAATCAATTTTTTTAGTTTAGAAATAGCTCTCCCTATAGTTTACAATTTACATTGTGAAATTTTTAAAAACACTTCTTAGGTTTTTCTTTCGGAAAATAAGTTGAAAATTTAATTGATATTTGTTTGTTTTGAGGGAATAGGGAAATATATCCACGGGAAAGGGGAAGAACATTTAAAATTTTCATAGCAGTAGGAAAGTGAAAATTGCGTTTTTTCTATTTCGCGAAAAGTGCACTACAATTTTTTCCCCCCTGTTTTTAAGCTAAGTTTAAAATTTTTTAAACAAAATGTCAACAATTGGCAAAGCTATATTTTCAGTGATATATGGATTATATCTCACTGATAAAACTTTAAAATTCAACTTAAAATTTTAAACACACTGTATTAGATCAATTGCAAACACATAAAACAACAGAGCTAATACAAAACGTAAACTGACCAAAAAGAAAAAAGGGGCCAATAAGAATTAAAAGCATTTTGATTGGTTCAAAAAAAAGGTCCAATGGAGAATCCACTTCCGTTAGATTTTTTTGTTTTTTTCACATTTTGACAAAAAATTATCAAAAGTTTATTTAAAAGCAATAGACAAGCGATGTTTGTCTTCAAGACTATAAGATACTTTAACTTTTTTGTTTGGTGTAAAAACAGATTTTTTTGTCAAATTTGAAAAGTCAGGAAAAAATAAGAAAAAATGGAAATCAGATTTAAATTAAAACGATGGACTTCTCTTTAACGACATTTTGTAGTGTAGATATTAGCAATGATAAAAACATTCAAATGCGGAAAAATGGTGAAAAATTGGGGGAACAAGATTTTCAGTTTTGAACTAAAAAATTTGGATAAATGGGGGCTATATAATTTGGCTTGGTTATTATCTGTCACACAATTAAATGATTTTGTGTCTCCTTGCTTTCAGCCCAAAAGGGAAAAACTTTTAAACAATTTTTATCACATTCAAATGATAAAAAAATCCTGAAAAAAATAAATAGGGAAATTCCCAAAAAAAAGGGGGCAGATGCCCTGGATCGCCACCTAAGTAATAAAAGCCATGTTTCAAAATTTAAACTGAAGATAAAATATTAAAAAGTCAGTAGGGGGCTTTATGGGCTTGAAATTCAGTTTTTCATCTTGAGCAAAACTGGTATGTCATCAAAAATTTTAAGGCGTATCTAAAAACAAGAAATAGGTCGAGGTCAAGGCCAGTAAAATCACATATTACTTGGTATCAGGTAATTGCTAACATCTTGGAAAAAGGGTCAGATGATTTTTTTAAGTATAACTTTCCTATAAAACTCCATAATAACTAAGTGACTTTAGGGGAGGCCCCGTTAAACCCCCCGGGGGATAATTTGAAAAAAAATTTGGGAAAGGACTCTAGACAATGCCTCATACCAAATATCAAAAACCAGGGTAGGTTTAGACAAGAAAGAATTTTTGTTTTCCCGTAAAGTCTATATAAAAAAATTAAGACCCCCAAAAGGGGGGCTTTTTACCCAAGGGGGACAATTTTAAAATTTTTGGGTTTAGGCCAAAAAGACAATGCCCACAAAAAAAATACAAAGGCTTGTGGGGGAGACATAACTACATCTTTATTTTTTCCCTTTGGAATTCCATTTTTTTGTCCCTGTCAATCTTTTCTGATATTAAAGTAAAAAAGTTTATGTTTGTTTTTTTTTCCATCTTAAAAGTTCAATAAATTTTCCTTTGAAATTTTCTAGGAATAGAAGGTTGTTAGGGATTCCAATAGTCACAAAATGCTGCTGTACCATTCTCCATCACCAAAACATTACAAAACTGGGTTTTTCACTAAAAGATCAAAACAAGACAATTTACTTACATCCATAAAATAAACAAACGTGTTTTTAAACATGGCGGGTCCAAAAGAAAGGGGAAAAAGCTTATATAAAATATTTCCATGCAAAATACAATACATATCCTAGCCCGACCAAAACCATAAAACCCGGGGAAAAATATTTTTAAAAATACATCAACCGGCTGCCCCTTTAAACGAGCTGTACTTAAACAATTTTTAAATGACTTGGATTATTACACTTAATTTTTCCAATGAAAATTTTTGATGATCATGGAAATGTTAAAAAACCCTTTTATTTCAAGGCAAGTCATATCTATTAACGTTAAAGGTCTGCATACAAATGCAACTAAATTTAAAAGTAACCCTTTAATGCCTACCTTTTGTGCACCATAAAGATCTAACACCCCTTTTCTCTTCGTCACAATGTTGCAGTAAATTTCCCCAGTCTCCTAAGCCCAATGGGATCAAGGACATACAAAGTAGAATAAAAGCATCCGTAGCAATTCAGCTGCTGTAATGGTACTTTCTGATGTTCGTAAATTTTAAAAAATCCCCTTACATAAAAGGCATAATACTTTTTTGTGACTCAGTGTATGCTCTCATGGTCCCTTGTGCCTTCGTCACCTGAATTTGGACCTAGTGATCACCTTTTAATTTTTTAGCACAGTTGCTATTTTTAACATTGGCTCATATTTAGGTGAGGATCCAGGTCATCAGACCCCTTTTTAATGTATCAAAAACTATATATATAAAACTATTATTGAGCCAAATTTATCAAAAGATGAAGAAATATCATTCATTATCTTGCCTCCTACAAGTTTCTTGCATTCTATTTTGGGCAATAGATTCACTGGGGACAGGAATATTCCAATCCCGCTTTACATTTCAGATTAAATTTTTATTAAACAAAATGGGTGCCCACTTTGGCGTAATTTTAATCATGTCAGATTATTTACTGGGTCCACGAGAGTATCATTTCCCAGAGTAAATTTGTGCTTTCTTTTGATTTTCTTCTACTTAGGGGTTTTATCACAGCCATAACCCCCTTTTCGTCACCCAACAAAAGTGTGACTAATATACTTTTTTTGTACTTTTTATTAAATAAAATGTATAAAGAACACAGGCTAAAATTTTCCGTTAACATTTAAAGCTTACTTTTTTTTTTTTTGGGGGGCATGTTCATGAAATCTGCTTTTTTTTTAGTTCCTTTTGGGCTTCCCCTAGATCACCGAAAAAATGAATAAAATTTTTTTTAAAAAAAAAACCCCTTTAAGGAAATATTTCCCCTTTCGCACTGTATGATAATGATGAATCTAACTTGATGTTTTTATAAAGGGGCAGAAACCTTTTAAAAATATATATCCTTCAAAACTTGCCCAAGTGTTTTTGAAATTTTCTCATGAAAATTTAGAAACTGTTTTTGGTTCATATACCTTGACCTTTGACCCATGTTGAAATTTTAAAAGGGGGGTCTGCTGGGGCATGCCTAAACCCCCTTATAATTTTTTGGGTCCTAGGGCCGAAAACTTCTTATTTGTCATCGTTAAACCCTTTAACGTTTAAGGGCATGTGTCTGACCCTTTTTAAAAATTTGATCTCAAAGCCTAACCAAAGGGGTTCTGAGTCTGTAGGAAATGGATTGGTTTACATAGACCAACGACATCCCAAAAAATTTTTCTACTCCCCTTCATAGAGGCAATTCCCCACAGTGAAAACCCTTTAAGGGAAAAAGGGAGCATGCATATTTTTATGTTTGCGACCAAAAAATATACAACCAACTGCTTTTTCAAAATTAAAAGTTCTTATCCCTATATTCACATACTCATATTCAAAGAAAAGTCTGTCCCAAAAAGGAGAATTAAATTTTTGGCCAACTGCTATATCCATGGGTCGAATATGTCATGCGGAAAACAAAACCGCCATTTCAAAAACACCTGAAACAAAAAGAAATGTAATAAAACAACAAACATTTTTTATTAACATTCACATCATCTAGTCATTCATTTATACTGTAAAACAATTACAACTCAATTTAAATGTTTCCCAAAATTTTAAAAATTCAAATCTGTCCACAATTGGACCACCTTTTGCCCCAAATATGTAAGACAAGTCATAATGCCCGGATATTGTCGTAAATGTTTACACAGGAAACCGAAAAAATGCAATTTCACTGGCATTTTTTTTAGCTCACCCTTTGTGCCCAAGGGGAAATAATGTACTGGTCGTTGTCTGGTTTTTGGTATACCCCCCCTTACTCAGAGTAGTGTTGGTCTAAAGGGTTGTGGGGGTATGAGTGATTCTTTAGGGGGGTTGTTTTGGAACAGTTAACACGGGAAATTTTCGAAATCATTAAGCTTTACCTCTGATTTATGTGGGGAATTTTTGAGTTACTTGCGGGGAACAGGTCTGTACGGTACAGAACCAAACACGGGAAAAGGGAAAATTAAGGTAAATCTTTTTTACCGGCTTTGTGTAACAGTTAAAAAAAAGCTCGTAGAGCTTTTTACGACCCATTTTAAGAACAAATTAAAACCAATTATACCCTTTCCCCCCAAATTTGCTGGACCCCATTTACAGCTGGGCAGAGGCAATCAGGAAAAGGCCTTGCCCAAGGAACACCGCAATGGGGTAGCCCGGATTCGAACCAGGGGGGTTCACCTCCTAGGAAAAACGTGTTCCCCCTCACCAGCTTCACACACAAAAAAAGGGTTTAAACCGCCCCCGTTACAAAACGATGAAATTCTACGAAAAACCAGTAAATCCCAAACAAACAACTAAATGGTTCCTTTCCTACAAAAATTTTTTTATATATTACCCGTGATTTAGAAAAAAATTTTTTGGGCCCAAAATTTTTATTGTGTAATTTTTTTTTTTTAAAGAAAAGGGTGAGAACATGCACCAAAAAGGGCACAACTGTATCGACTATAAATTTTTTGAAAAATTTTACTGCTATATGGACAACTCTTTCCTGTCTTTGAAGACCCCCAAACCGGGCAAACCCAAAAACCCCTGGACATCCTCTTAGGGGATTTTTAAATTTTAATATACTCCCCGCATTTGGGCGGGGGGCTAAGACGCTTTTACGGGGGTAAGGCCCCGGGGTTAATCCCGCTACTCCCATTGCGATGTGTCCTTTGGGGAAGGCACTTTAAAAAAACCATTGCCTCAGCACCTAGCTGTAAAAGGGCCCGCAAATGCGGGGAGGTATAACTGGTTTTTTAAATGTTTTTAATATAGGGTCGCGAAAAGCCCTTTGGTTTATGTTAATTGTTTCACTAAGTGCGGTAAATAAAAAACTTACCTTTACCCTTACCTTTTTAAATAAGACACTCACTCTAAAAGAATGTAGATCTGCTCCAGAAACCCTGAATACAATTGACAGGAAATACCCCCCCCCTCATCCCCCACCCCCTCCCAACATACACCCCACCTGAACAAACAAGTGAAAATCCCAAAAGAGCCTTACATTCGGTTTTTCCTAATTGGTTTGGAATAGACTAAAAATTTGCCAAATCTGAGATATCTGACGGGGACGAAAATTTACGAAACACTACAGGGAGGAAATGAATTCTGCCAAGCGCGACAGTTGCTAAGAATTACATAGTCATTCACCTAATAATATTTAATCATTAAATTAATGGTACTGTATATGAATAACAGAAACTTACCTGTCGAATTCTTATGAATGACGAGAGAATCTGTACAGTCGTTTTCCTGTTGTGTGTAGAATGACAGAACGCGCAACTACTACTCGCTAAAATCAGAACTTGTAAACACGGTACTTTTTCACATCCGGGATAGACGGACATGCTGTTATTTTAAAAAGATAAATAAGCTGCCACCATGCAGTATACAGTGTACCGGTTAAAATGTATGTGCAAAACAGAAATATTTATTATGTTTTAAACTGGAGACATAAACACGAAATAGTCTGAAGTACGCGATGCATTATCATTATGTTACGGGATGGAGATCGGAAATAGCATTTCGAAGTATGCGGTGACGTCATAGATTTGTCTGCAGCGAGGGCGTTATCTTGCGTTTGTTTACGCAATTTCGATGATGGGTTGGTATTTCGTCTTAAGCGATGACAAATTGCTTGTTTACGTTGGGAAAGAAGTTGCAAGAGATCCCAAAACGAAGAAATCATTTGGGAAGGTCAGAGATATTAAGCTTGGAAGAGCCAGAGATGAAGTGGTGGTAAGAAACCCTTTTTTCCATTTTTTTGACATTTTGTAGATCGGTAGATCTACTTTGGAATGCTTTTTGTCATTTTTTCATACTTCTTGAACATCACAATTGGGGGTCAAAGGTCAACAGAGTTTTTTTCCTGTCCCGTCCATAACTGTGCCATCCATGAAGGGATTTTAATATTACTTGGCACAAATGTTTCCCATGATGAGACGACGTGTCATGCGCAACACCCGGTACCCTAGCTTAAAGGTCAAGGTCACACTTTGAGATCAAAGGTCAAGAGGATTTTTTTCCTGTCCGGTCTATAACTTTGTCATGCAAAGCAGGATTTAGATATCAGTTGGCACAAATATTGCCCTGGATGAGACAACATGTCATGCGCAAGAACCAGGTCCATAGATCTAAGGTCAAGGTCATATTTAGAGGTCAAAGGTCAAATTCAAGAATTACTTTGTACGGAACATTTCTTCTTCATGCATGGAGGGATTTTGATGTAACTTGGAACAAATGTTCACCACCATGAGGCACCCTTGTTTTTAGAATTACGTCCCTTTGTTGTTACTATAAATAGATTTTATTGTAACTTTTTATTACTGGCGGTAGAGAAAAATCGAGACCACTTTTCTGTGGTACAGCATGCATGTTTACAACCAATTTTTAGGTGTATTTTGACCTGTCTCTACCTGGTAAAAGAGTTTATTGTGGACTTATATTATATAGATTTTTTTTTTTTTAAAGATTAATTTCCCTTTGTTGTTACTATAAATAACTTACATGATAACATTTTTATAATCAGCCAAAAAAATTCAATATGAAAACAACTGTGGGTTTTTATATATGCACATTTTAATCCAAGTGTGTTTTTACAACATATTGAATATGTAGTACAATATTGTTTATACTTCATTGACAGATATCAGTTCATTATGTTATACTGCAGTAGAGAAAATTAGGTGCCTTCCAGTAGGGGACTTTGTTTGCATGGCAATACTTCATTCACTTGTTTTAATTGAAAATAAAAATAATCTTTCATCATATACATACACTATATGTGAAGAGTTATTTCTGTGTTAAATATGTTCATTACTCAAATTGTATGTACTGAAATCCACTTTATACCATTCATGCACAAGTTATATATTTTGGTATATTTAACTGGTAATGGAATAAATTATTTATTAGGATCAAACATGTGTTTCTGAAATTTTTTCCATGAATACATACATACTGCAAAGAAAAAACAGCAACTGTTGCACACATGTAATCATAATATCTTTTATACAGTTATGTGATGTCATTTGATTCTCAGACCTGCAAAAAGAAATGAAAGCTGTGTGGTTGTGATCAATCTTTGTCTGCTGTTTTATAACTTTCATATCATCTGCATGCCCTTAGCATAGTCAGCTATCTACCACCACATATTCACATACACTGAGTATAGTACATAGTTTAAGTGCCGGGCAGAAAGTGAGTTATTCACAATGATTATTGACCAAGGAACAAAGTGAGTTTCATACTATGTGCACAGTTAACTAACATTTTGCCAGGCACAATGTGAGTCCATTGTCTACTTCATTTGTGCAAGGTACAAAAATGAGCCAAAGATCATGTACATAGACAAATTAGTTTGTGCCAGGCACAAAGTTAGTACATTTTCCACTTACTTTGTGCCGGGCACAAAGTCAGCAACATCCTATTGATTATTAAACCACAAAGTGAGTTACATACTTCTGCCTGGTCCACTACCTTTGTGCCAGGCACAAAGTGAGTTTCATACTATATGTATAGCAATAACTTTGTGCCAGGCACAAAATAAGTAACTTTAGGCACAGCCCACTAACTTTGTGCACAGTCCAATCACTTAGTGAGTTGCATACTATATGTACTGCAATAATTTTGTGCCAGGCACAATATGTGTTACGTACTATGTGCACAGTCCACTACCTTTGTGCCAGGCACAAAAGTGTGATGCAGATTCCCTATATGTATTACATATATATGCAAAGGCTGACTATTCAACATGTGATGCCTATCTGAAATTCAGTTCCTACACACCAAGCATAAACTTTTTAAGGACAATACTAACATCTTTTACATTTTGTTGCATACATCTGTAACATATGAACCACACAACCTTGGCATACTAGTAGAATACAGGTAGGAATATGTGAACATTGCTGACTTTCCAGGTAAGAAAAAAAAGAAAAATTACATGTTATAAAATAATTACATAATTAAATAATAACCTGTTTCAATGCGTTATAATTTGTCTTTTGATAGTACCCAGGTGAATATTCCGATTTTGGTATTTATTTTCACCGTCACTGATGACTTGATTTATGATACAGACTTGGATTTACAGCAAACATAACATTGACGGAATTGTTTCCAATCTTAGCGGCGGTTGTGGTTTGGGGGTCAGACTTATTAAACAACTGCTGAATAATAAGTAATAAATCTAAAAGCTCTTTTGCCTCAATAGGGCAGTTATAAGTATCCTGTACAAACTATCATGTAGTTGTCAGATTTTATTGCTTTCCTATATACGCTGAACATGTACCAGGTCGTCAATATGACATTTTTGGTTTAAGTTATTCAGATTCAGATAAGCAGCTCCTGATGTAGATCCATAGAGTTCGAACATTGTTACAATCTTAAATAAAAGTAGCACTTATACCTCGGTTACATACAATACAGCTATTGAATCATTAAAAAAAAAAAAAATCACTTACCGTTTACCTTAACAATGACCAATATCAACCCATCAAATTATTTTCTTATAGTGTATGTTGTTTTGTGAAAGACGAATTTAACTTACATTACAGACTTAAAATCCTACCCCGCTGCTATTCAATTAATTCTGTTGTGTGTATGCAACTATGATTATAATAGGCACGTACCACACTGTTGCACGCAAAACTAATGGTATTTCATATAGAATTATATATAAAATAGACTCAATTTTGACAGGTGTCACTGTTCATAGTCGGGATTTTCTTGCTTTTTCAGTACGATTCAAGGTTAAAATGTAGGACGGGAGCAGGGCTTTAAATTAATTTCACAAACTGCACGGGTTTTTCATTTACATACGGGTTTCGTCATAAATAAACTGTTAGACGGCTGTCGAAATAATTGTGCTACCCGAGACAAGCGGGCTCTATCGACAAGTTTTTAATAAAGGTCAAATGCGACTGCTTCACGTGCACGTTTATACGAGGAATTCGAGTTGAAAAATATGTTAGTCTTTGTTTATTGTAATCATACTTTGGTTTGTTTATGTGAGCAAACGATTAACATACAAATTGTTCAAGTTTCAGACTTGTCCGTAGTTGAGAACAAATATGCGTATTTTAAAAATTTCAAAACAATGAATATGTATCTATCCCCCGTTATTTCAGAATTAAGGAGTAGAAATCGGGTCACATAAAATTTTTCTATAGGCGCAGACAAAATGTCCTCTGTATGTGCATTAATTATCTCAATTAATAGAGAAATGATCGTAAATTCAGGGCTTCTACTCGTTAATCTGGAGTAAAATGTCAGTTTTTTCTTTTTTCTGCCGTTTCAGCCAAATCTTAAAAGGGGAGCTTGTACTGTCTAATTGTTGATGCAAGTTATAACAAAATCATAGCTTTGGAAGTTGTAAGATTAGATTTAGTAATATATGGCCTACCGCAAGTTAGTTTATTCAGGTGGCAAATTCATTATAATTAGGCTCGATATTGATGCTATGCCACATTTTGCTTCGGTCAGGTGGAATACAGCATAAGAAAGTAGGACTACAGTTTTTGGTGATTACATAAAAGATGCGATTTTTAAAGAAGAGTTTGAAAGGCCGTAGAATTTTGGCGGATAAATTATAAATTTATTGTGGCGGTAAAATTCTGTCGGCCGTGAGGTGAGCGGATACGGTGTCTGTATGTTTTGCATTCAAGTTGCGTACTTTGGGGTATCATATGTTTTACCAGTTTTGTGTTAACTGGATAGTAAAAGGTTTTGCCCTAGTACTTGGCGATTCCTAGTGTTGCGTGTGTTGCGTATGTTGCGTTGCTCTCAGTGGTGTCACTTTGCCTTGCCTTGCCTTGCCTTTCAGTGGTGTCACTTTGCCTTGCCTTGCCTTGCCTTTCATTGACTCGTGTTGCGGTTTCGCTCATTCTCGGTGAAACCCGAAATGGGTGGAATGGTAGCTCGACGTTCAATTGAATTGTTGTGTGTTTGCATTTGAGTGATACCTGTTTAAAAGTGCAAAGTGTCTTGTGTTGCTTTGCCTTTGAGTGACACCTAATTACAAAGTACAAAGTGTCTTGCGTTACTTTGCGTTGTTTGAGTGATACCTGTTACAAAGTACAAAGTGTCTTGCATTGCTTTGCCTGTGGTCCGTTGTGTTATATTGCCTCGCTTTACATTGGCTAGGGTTGTGCATTTGACCGCATCCCGGTGACACCCGGGCTGGGTTGGATTCACAATTCGAAGTTCGATGGATTGCGCAGTTGCGTTGTTTTTGCAAGCCTTGGGTTGGTGCGTTGTTCTCTCTTCGGGTCGACGGATTTTGCTGTGCTTTTAACGACTCTACACGGTGAGACCCTTGTTGAGTCATGAGCGGCCGATCAACTCCCCAAAATTGTCAATATACTTTTACTGAATTTAATTAAATTATTACAAAATGTATCATGCGTATGTTTAACTATTGTTGTAAGTATCAATGCATATTCTTGATGAATAAAGAGTGTTGTATGAGATAATTGGTTTTTATTTTGAGTAATAAAATAATGGAAATTATTTTAGAATTAAAATAATTTAATTTATATTTTCTCAAATTGTTGCTCGTTAATTACCATCTGCTAGTTTATTAAATTGTCGTCTGTTTTCGTAGATAAAAGTGTCATCGATATTGTTACACTTGGCTGATCTGAACTGGTTCCTATTGACACTGGTACCCAGTCGATATAATATAAATACCAATAATCTCGTGCAGTTCTCTCACATTTTGCTAGCTACACCGTCGGTAACGTCAAAACTACCCGCCCGCCACACCCTGTATTTATAGGAAACTTTCGAAACATAGAGCTTTGCATCTTTAATTTCGGGCTAGTATTGTAGTTTTAACAACTTGCTAGAATACTCTGTCAGTATTTTATATACACTTTACTGATCTTATTATGTTGATTTTACATCATCTGTGGAATGTTTTATGAAATTGGTTCAAAGTTGTAAAGGAAATTTGCATAAAGTCCATCTATTTAACAATAGCTAACGTTGATGTTCTAGTTCAAGTTAATTGTTATTGTCCACCCCGGGCTTGACGACTGAGTTGTTAGGTACTGCCGTCTTTTTACTTACAATTGCAGGGTTTAAACCCTGCCAAAGTAAATTGATGAGGGTGATATACCGGAGAGCAATAACACTGCAGGAGATAACACATCCAGCCATCAAAATGTATGACGGGGCTAGATGTCATCTTGTTACGTGACCAAGGACTTCCAAATGTGAGATGTTCATACCGTGTTAGGAGAAAAAAGAGACATTTTGATGCAGTGTATATAAATTTTGTTATTTAAGAAAACGGTTTAGCATGGGCGTGACTATATTTGTATAAGGACTCTCCAGTATAATTTGAAAGATTTTATACTTCTTTAAAAGGCACGGGATAGTTGATTGATATTAATATACGTATTTCTAATATTAAAATATATAAACTAAATGTAAAAGAAGACAATAGTGAAGTAATAAAATTATTAGAATAAGTTTCACTTTTTAAGTTAAATGTGTCGTATTGACATGAAATTCAAGGACAGGAAAATAATTATAGGAAGTATTGACTGTCGTAAATATTATTTTATGTGAACTTAAAAACTTTGTGATCACAGTTGGATATCTCTAAGAAAATTCTGCTATTATTTGTGGTAACAATTATTATGTAGGACACTGGCTTTTTAACTGTGACATTTGATAGACCTTAATATTAGTTTTTCTTCATCTTGTCATAATACTATAAGTAAAAGGTGTTTATTTATAATACTGGCTTGACGGATATTGTCGCTCATATATGTTGGCGGTAAAATTCTGTCGGCCGTGAGGTGAGCGGATACGGTGTCTGTATGTTTGCATTCAAGTTGCGTACTTTGGGGTATCATATGTTTACCAGTTGTGTTAACTGGATAGTAAAAGGTTTTGCCCTAGTACTTGGCGATTCCTAGTGTTGCGTGTGTTGCATATGTTGCGTTGCTCTCAGTGGTGTCACTTTGCCTTGCCTTGCCTTGCCTTTCATTGACTCGTGTTGCGGTTTCGCTCATTCTCGGTGAAACCCGAAATGGGTGGAATGGTAGCTCGACGTTCAATTGAAATTGTTGTGTGTTTGCATTTGAGTGATACCTGTTATAAAGTGCAAAGTGTCTTGTGTTGCTTTGCCTTTGAGTGACACCTCTTACAAAGTACAAAGTGTCTTGCGTTACTTTGCGTTGTTTGTGTGATACCTGTTACAAAGTACAAAGTGTCTTGCATTGCTTTGCCTTGTGGTCCGTTGTGTTATATTGCCTCGCTTTACATTGGCTAGGGTTGTGCATTTGACCGCATCCCGGTGACACCCGGGCTGGGTTGGATTCACAATTCGAAGTTCGATGGATTGCGCAGTTGCGTTGTTTTTGCAAGCCTTGGGTTGGTGCGTCTGTTCTCCTCTCGGTCGACGGATTTTGCTGTGCTTTTAACGACTCTACACGGTGAGACCCTTGTTGAGTCATGAGCGGCCGATCAACTCCCAATATTGTCAATATACTTTTACTGAATTTAATTAAATTATTACAAAATGTATCATGCGTATGTTTAACTATCGTTGTAAGTATCAATGCATATTCTTGATGAATAAAGAGTGTTGTATGAGATAATTGGTTTTTATTTTGAGTAATAAAATAAATAGCATTGAAAACTGGACCAACGCTTTTCTGATTTATGCATCCATTTATCTGTCATCGCATGTAGAAAAAACATACAAGATTTTGTATTATATGGGGTTGATTAGGGAGTGCACAGCTAGGCAAGGCGGTTGGTCATGGACAGATTATGACGAACAATTTAGGCTAAGACAGGCTGTCAGACCCACATCTTGCGTGTCAATTAATAATGACCTCTGGTGGCGATGCGTACAAACTAGGCCGCAGTACTTGAAGTAGTCTGAAAGGCCAGCAACACTGCGTAATCATCTTTCATGTAATCCTTTCGAGGGCAGGTGCACCTGGCCAATGTGTAGATTTCCACATGTTTGTTCCAAGTGTGGTGCATTACACGCAGCTATACTGTCCAAGGAACAAAATAAATAATTCATCACCATTCAGCAATTATCCCCGAAATTTTCAGACCGAAAATTTTCGTTTTTCCAATCCCAGGGGACGTGGCGCATTCAGAGGTCCGTACAAGGGTCAGTTCAGAGCACCCATTAAAAAGTAAATCAGCGAAATTGGATCAAAATCTAGACTTGATTAATTTAGCTTATACACAAATAAATCTGTACGCATTGCGTCGATACTTATCTGAGTACAAACATA
This sequence comes from Mercenaria mercenaria, assembly GCF_021730395.1. Lineage (NCBI taxonomy): Eukaryota > Metazoa > Mollusca > Bivalvia > Venerida > Veneridae > Mercenaria > Mercenaria mercenaria. The sequence goes on from NC_069368.1 coordinate 39,505,906, forward strand.
AAGATTCCGAAGTTTTGTTCAGCGGCTTTCTTAATGGTTTTAATATTCATTACGATAGTCCGGTAGTGTCCAGGGAAAGCAAAAACTTACGATCTGCTTTATCAAATCATGATATTGTTCAACAAAAATTAAATAAAGAAATAAATGCCGGAAGGATGGCCGGTCCGTATTTAGAAAAACCTCTTTCAAATCTCATAGTTTCGCCGGTGGGTCTGGTACCTAAGAAAACTCAGGGGAAATTCAGACTAATCCACCATCTTTCATTTCCAGAGGGAGAATCAGTAAATGACTATATTGATAAAAAAATTTGTATAATAGGTATAAAATTCAATAATTATTATTATGTAGATAAAGCACTCCCTTTTGGCGCATCTGTAAGCTGCAAAACATTTGAACAGTTCTCAACCTTCTTGGAATTCGTAGTTAAAAACAAGCTGACGTCCGCGCATTCGCTGATTCATTATCTTGATGACTTCCTTGGTGGCGCTAGAACAATGCCTTTATGTAAATATGTCATGGATACATTTACAAATTGCATGAAGGATTTAAATGTACCATTAGCAGACGAGAAAACCGAAGGTCTGTCTGAAATTATTGTATTTTTAGGATTAACGCTTGACTCAGATAAAATGCAGGTGCGTATCCCCATAGAAAAAATCAATGAGGTAGTTGGTAAAACTAGAAAATGCTTTTGTAAAAAAGCGCATGTCTCCCCCAATGCAAAGTCCTATAGGCACGAAGTCAATAGGGGTCAGGAGCGAAAGTCAAAGAGACACTGATGGTTGGCTGCAATAGGGATCATCTACTTGGCATGTCCAGTCATCCTGCTAAATTTCAACACTAGTGGCCTAGTGGTTCTCAAGTCACTGTTCAGGCTCCTGTGACCTTGACCTTTGATCAAGTGACCACAAAATAAATAGGGGTCATCTACTCTGCATGTCCAATCATCCTATTAAGTTTCAACATTGTAGGTCAAGTGGTTCTCAAGTTATTTCCAAAAAATGATTTTACATGAACAGGCCATTGTGACCTTGACCTTTATTAGACTAACTCCAAAATCAATAGGGGTCATCTACTCTGCATGTTCAATCAACCTATGAAGTTTCAACATTCTGGGTCAAGTGGTTCTCAAGTTATTGATCGGAACTGGTTATCAATGTTCAGGCCCCTGTGACCTTGACCTTTGACAGAGTGACCCCAAAAACAACAAGAGCACCGCCTTGCGGGTGCTGACGCTCATCTGATTTTTTTTGTGTATTAGAAATATTGTCCTACCCATGATTTTCTAAGTCTAAAAAGGGCCATCATTCTTGCAAAAAGCAGAATAAAGTTATGTTTCTTGATGTACAGTGTCCACTTATGATGGTGAAAAACTATTGCAAGTTTTAAAGCAATAGCTTTGATAGTTTATGAGAAAAGTTGACTTAAACATAATACTCAACCAAGAAAATGATTTTCTAAGTCCAAAAGGGGCAATAATTATTGCAAAAAGCAGGATGGAGTTATGTTGCTTGCTGTACAGGGTCAGCTTATGATGGTGAACAAGTGTTGCAAGTTTCAAAGCAATAGCTTCGATAGTTTAAGAGAACAAGAGCACCGCCTTGCGGATGCTGACGCTCATCTGATTTTTTTTGTGTAATAGAAATATTGTCCTACCCATGATTTTCTAAGTCTAAAAAGGGCCATCATTCTTGCAAAAAGCAGGATAGAGTTATGTTTCTTGATGTACAGTGTCCACTTATGATGGTGAAAAAACTATTGCAAGTTTTAAAGCAATAGCTTTAATAGTTTATGAGAAAAGTTGACTTAAACATAATACTCAACCAAGAAAATGATTTTCTAAGTCAAAAAGGGGCAATAATTATTGCAAAAAGCAGGATGGAGTTATGTTGCTTGCTGTACAGGGTCAGCTTATGATGGTGAACAAGTGTTGCAAGTTTCAAAGCAATAGCTTTGATAGTTTAAGAGAAAAAGTTGACCTAAACATAAAACTTAACCAAGAAATCTGATATTTTCTAAGTAAAAAAGGGGCCATAAATCTTGCAAAAAGCAAGACGGAGTTATGTTTCTTGCTATACAGGGTCAACTTATGATGGTAAACAAGTGTTGCAAGTTTAAAGCAATAGCTTTGATAGTTTAGGATAAAAGCTGACCTAAACATAAACTTACCAAGAAAACTGATTTTCTAAGCCCAAAAAGGGGGCAAAAAATTCTTGCAAAAAGAAAGTGGAGTTATGTTTCCCTTGACGTACAGGGTCTGCTTATGATGGTGAACAAGTATTCCAAGTTTCAAAGCAATAGCTTTGATAGTTTAGGAGAAAAGTTGACCTAAACATAAAACTTAACCAAGAAATCTGAAATTTTCTAAGTACAAAAGGGGCCATAAATCTTGCAAAAAGCAAGATGGAGTTATGTTTCTTGCTATACAGGGTCAGCTTTGATGGTGAACAATTTATTCCAATTTCAAAGCAATAGCTTTGATAGTTTGGGGAAAAAGCTGACCTAAACATAAAACTTAACCAGGCAACGCCGACGCAGACGCCGACGCCGACGCCGACGCCGACAACCGCTCAAGTAAATGCAATAACTCATCATTTTTTTTCAAAAAATCAAAATGAGCAAAAAAAGTTGACCTAAAATAAAACTTAACCAAGAAATCTGATATTTCTAAGTCCAAAAGGGGTCATAAATCTTGCAAAAACCCAGGAGGGGGGTTATGGTTCTTGCTGTACAGGGTCAATTTATTGATGGTGAACAAGTGTTTCAATTTTTTAAAGCAATAGCTTTGATAGTTTAGGATAAAAGCTGACCAAAACATAAACTTAACCAAGAAAACTGATTTCTAAGTCCAAAAGGGGCAATAAATCTTGCAAAAAGCAAGATGGAGTTATGTTTCTTAATGTACAGGGTCTGCTTATATGGTGAACAAATATTCCAATTTTTCAAAGCAATAGTTTTGATAGTTAAGGAGAAAAGTGACCTAACATAAAACTTAACCAAGAAATCTGATATTTTCTAAGTACAAAAGGGGCCATAAATCTTGCAAAAAGCAAGATGGAGTTATGTTTCTTGCTATACAGGGTAAGCTTATGATGGTGAACAAGTATTCCAAGTTGCAATAGCTTTGATAGTTTAGGAGAAAAGCTGACCTAAACATAAAACTTAACCAGGCAACGCCGACGCCGACAACTGCTCAAGTGATGACAATAACTCATCATTTTTTTTAAAAAATCAGATGAGCTAATAAGGGTCATTTACTCTGCATGAACAATCATCCTATGAAGTTTCAACATTCTGGGTCGAGAGGTTCTCAAGTTATTGATTGGAAATGGTTTTCAATGTTCAGGCCCCTGGGGCCCTTGAACCTTTAACAGAGTGACCCAAAAATCGTTGGGGTTCATCTACTCTACATGACCAAAAATTTCCTACGAAGTTTCATCATTCGGGGTCAAGTGGTTCTCAAGTTACTGACCGGAAAGGGTTTTTTCAATGTTCGGGCCCCTGTGACCTTGACCTTTCACAGAGTGACCCCAAAATCGTTAGGGGTCATCTACTCTTTATGATCAATCATCCTATTAAGTTTCAACATTCTGGGTCAAGTGGTTCTCAAGTTACTGACCGGAAATGGTTTTCAATGTTCAGGCCCGTGACCTTGACCTTTAATGGAGTGACCCCAAAATCGATAGGGGTCATCTACTTTGCATGTACAATCATCCTATGAAGTTTCAACATTCTGGGTCAAGTGGTTCTCTAGTTATTGATCAGAAATGGTTTTTAATGTTCAGGCCCCTGTGACCTTGACCTTTGATGGAGTGACCCCAAAAACAATGGGGGTCGTCTACTCTTTATGACCAATCATCCTATGAAGTTTCAACATTCTGGGCCCGGGTTGGTTCTCTAGTTATTGATTGAAAATGGTTTTCAATGTTCAGGCCCTGTGACCTTGACTTTGACGGAGTGCCCCCAAAAAATCAATGGGGGTCATCTACTCTTCAGGGACCAATCATCCTATGAAGTTTCAACATTCTGGGTCAAGTGGTTCTCTAGTTATTGATCGGGAAAGGGTTTTTTCATGTTCAGGCCCCTGTGCCCTGACCTTTGACGGAGTGCCCCCCAAAAATCAATAGGGTCATCTACTCTTCATGACCAATAAATCCTATGAAGTTTCAACATTCGGGGTCAAGTGGTTAATCAGTTATTGATCGGAAATGGTTTCAATGTTCAGGCCCCTGTGACCTTGACCTTTGATGGAGTGACCCCAAAAAAAATAGGGGTCGTCTACTTTAGCAGCCCTACAACCCTATGAAGTTTGAAGTTCTAGGTCAAATGGTTCTCCAGTTATTGCTCGGAAATGAAGTGTGACATACGGACGGACGGACGGAAGGACGGACGGACGGACAGGGCAAAAACAATATGTCTCCTGGGGGAGACATAATTAAAACCATTTTAGGCAAAAAAAAGCCACTTTACGCAAAATGCAATCCCTCATTGGTTCATTCAACTTCTGTTGCCTGGCAATTGTTGCCGGCAGAACATTTTGCCGGCGGTTAATTAACGCAACTTGTGGCTTTACTAAGCCAGTATATCACATTAGAATCAATAAAGGTATAAAGCTTGATTTACAAATGTGGCTGTCAGATTTTGGTTATCGAACTCGGACGTACAATTATTCACTGACAGCGCAGGAGGAAATGGGCTTGGTTTTGGAGTCTTTTTTTCAAAATCATTGGTGTAACGCAAAACGGCCTGAGACATGGCACACTGAAAAAATTACTGATAATATAACAGTGTTGGAGCTTTTGCTGGTTTTGGTTGCGGTAAGTATTTGGGGACAAGATTTAAAGAATAAAAAGATAAGACTCAATTGCGACAACAAGGCGGTGGTGTGTATTCTTAATACACTAACGTCAAAATCAGAACAGCTTATGTGCTTGGTTAGAGCTCTCACACTAAAATGTTTAGAACTGAATATCATGTTCAGAGCAAAGCATATTCTGGGTAGTCGATCACTATTTGTGATGCTCTATCTCGATTTCAGGAAACAAGGTTCAGAGAACTAGCCCCCGAAGCAGATTCGTACCCGGCACCGGTCCCACAGTATTTCTGGAACATCTTCATCATACAGCAATAGTTATTATGCAGAATAGCCTAGCAGCGAATACGTTTCAAACTTACAATACAGCACTTAGTGTATTTTCAAAGTTCAGAAATTCTTATAACTTTAGCGAACAATGGCTTGCAACCTCACAACAAATCATTTTCTTCATCGCATACTCGTTTCATAAAGGGTTGTCTCCAAAATCCGTAAGAGCCTACATTGCAGGTATTGATTATTTTCACAGAATTAAACCCGTGTATAGGTTTACAGTGTGTAAAGTTTTGTAAACCTGTGTGTAGAGTTACAGTATAAAGTTATGTAAACCAGTGTGTAGGTTTACAGTGTGTAAAGTTTTGTAAACCCGTGTGTAGGGTCACGGTGTAAAGTCATGTAAACCCGTGTGTTTTGCTGGTTGGTTTAAGTACGTGAACAGGGTTTTGCCCATGGCAGTGTTCGGTAATTCCCAGTTTCTCGTGTGTGTGTACTAGGCAATGTTTTTGTTTAACATTTAACTTGAAAATATTTGTTTACGCGTGCACTTGCTCGCTCGTCCCTCAGCAGGTTTTCTTGGTACGACAGTGGTGATTCCTTGAGTACCTTTTCTCGCTGCCATTTCTGCCACAAAACTCTTATCTCCAAATCGATCGTTTAGGCCTTTGATATAAATGTGTACTTAATCGTATGTTTTATCAACTATAAACTACATAATTGAAACAACATGTTCATTTAACTCTTTGCACGCTAAGTAATTGGTGGAATTGCACTCTGCCAGAGTAAATTTTCAGGAATTTAACTAATTCCAGGACATGGTTTATTAAATGTGTAACCTGAAATCTGTTATTACTTCGGTAGTCATAAAATAAAAAGAAATTTTGCTACTGATCCATGCATTCTATCAAGAACACTCTTTCCACTAAATGAAGTAGGTTGAAAACTCTCAAAAGTGTTAAGTTAAGCTAAGAACTTACTGGGCTTTTGTATCACATGCATTAAATTCTCTATTCTAACAACTAGGTTTTGATCTTAATATCAATTATTGTTTTAAGTTTTTTTTTTTATAATTTTGATGTTCAACTGGAAGTATGCTCCTTAAATTTGATGAAAAAATATATATAAAGCTATCACTAAAGGTGATTAATACTTCTATACACCACTTTGATACTTTGAAAGTAAAATGTTGTTATCATGACCTTTAACCTTCAAGCATGACCTTGACTTTGTACCTAAAGACCAGGGTTGTGCACTCTGCATGTCGTCTTACTGAGGTTAACAACAGATGCTAGCTTTACCTAAAAAACTTCTAGTGGTTAAGATGTTATGAAGCAGACAAAAGTTTGAGGTATTTGATATTTGTCCTTTCAGTGTTACCTTGACCTCAGACCTAGTTACAGAACTTGTGCACTCTGCATCTTATCTGGATGAGGTTAACAATTGAAGTAAGTTGTATGAAAATCCTTCTGGTGGTTTTGAAAATGGAGGTGATATAATTTTTGATCTTTGACCTGCAAGTCTGACTTTGACCATGAACCTAGTGACTTGGATCGAGTGCTCTGCAAGTCATCTTGATGAAGTAAATATCTGATGCTAGTTTTATGAAAATCTTCCAAGCAGTTTAGAAGATACTGAGCAAACACCAACTTAAGCTATTTGACCTTTGTCCTCAAAGTCCGACTTTGACCTTGGACTGAGTGACATGGGTTGTGTCTTGATGAGGTAAACAATTACCTAAACGCTGGTTTGTGAAAATCATTCCAGCCATTCAGAAGATAAAAGTTAGGGATTTTTCTAGACCTCTAAAAAGGGCAGGGTGCTGCTAAAAAGGGGCAGGGTGCATTTTGCGCGTTGCGCACCTTTGTCTACAAAAATCATAAGGTAGATTTCCATGGTTTTGGTTATGTGTAAATTGTAAGTTACTACAATGTAGGTTAAATTATTCAATACAATCTTTATGCAGAACTTAAACATTTTATGGTATTTCTAATCAAGAAAACTTGTGTTATATAGACAAACAGGTATAATGGTTTTTCTGGCATTCAAATTCATTCCAAGTCTTTCTGGTGCAAATCTGAATATTGTAATAAATGTCATTATACATTTATTATATTACTGAACTCGTGTTACTCGTGTATAATGCATAGTTTTTTATCCCCAGGACCACCCCCTGAATCGTAGATGCATTTTATATACAGTCAGGTATAAGCAATTATCCAACTTCAAAATAACTTTGTTTACGATTTCCGCCATTTCGCTAAAGGGAAACTACTCTTCGCGCTAACTGTCTACACTAAAATCTGAGATTGCCGTTGACTTCTGTAAAAGATTGAGTGGTTTATTTTCTTTTAAACAAAATCAATTTCATATAAATTTAATAGTATTTTGATGACAGAAATGACAAAAAAAAAACATACATATTCTAATACTAATTCAAGGTCCAATACTAAGGAAAGTGAACATTTTAATTTCTTTTAAAAAGCACAGAAACTATTTCATTTTATTGGAAAATGAAAGTTGGTATGTAGAAATTGGAAATAAACTGCAGTATATGTACAATTATTTTTCTATGAAGTATGAAGAAAGTTAAAAAGACCTGGGGGGTCATTCTGTCGATTCATTGAAATTTCAACATAACACACATACATTTCTTTGAGTTCCAAAGACCTTCTGTAAATTTTGACCTGCCAATCTTCATTATTTAGTGTCTTGCAGAAGTCTATGCACTGGCTATGAAAAAAATTGCCAACTCACTTTCCCTTAGTAATGGACCTTTAAAGATCGACTACATTATTATTACATTATTATTATCTTTAATCGAGATCAAACTGTATACAACAAAACTGACACGAGATATCACGCTAATTGCTGATAATTGGCCATTAATCGGCATTTAGTAAGCAGCAGACTTTGTTCTGAATTTTTTTTCTCCCTTTTTATTCTGTTTTGCAGTTTGCTTTAATTGCAGACCTATCTATTAATGGTCAAAGGGGCGGTGCTAAAAGGGCAAAGGGGCGCTGAAGAAAGGCAAAAGGACGGCGATTTCGGGCAGAAGGGCAGCGCTAAAAAAGGGCAGGGCACTGTACCCTGCTATTCCGCTCTAGAAAAGTCCCTAAAAGTGGACATGAATGTGGGTGGACAATGGATGAACATGCTTGACTGCAATATAGCCCCCATGTACTCTGTATCTGGGATATAATTATTCAGGACCTGACTATATATTTAACAACACAACACTGCTGTTAATACAACAAAAGTTTGACAAAGCTCTATGTACTTTCATTTAAAATATACTGCTAGCTCTATTCTGCATGTATTAAATCAAAATAAAATATACATACATTTGGAGACCCATCCTGCGCCAACTTCAAATAGTCCTCCTGTCTCCTCTGTATCTTCATGACACAGGTACACTATAAGTGGAGCTACATACTCTGGCTTCAATGCAGCAACAAGCTCTGATATAATACAGTAAGTCTTAGTCAGGTCCCTACCTACATGGATTATCTAAGTATCTATGGGAAAGAACAATGTTTTTGTAACCTCAAGATTAAGTTCTAGTAGTTTTCATTCCTTTAATACATTCTAATGACTTCATTTCTCATTAATTTTATGTATGAAACATTCACTATGCCTCATTTCAACTCCTCACAGAAGAGTACATTACAAACAAGATGATCAAAGAAGCATCTTCACCTTTTTTCTTTAAAATTGCTGCAAACACAGGAAAACACAAGATCACTTTATTATAACTAAAGTTCATGTTTACAAAGGTCATAAATAATTATTACTATTATGTTTGATGTAAAGCTGCAGCAAAACATCCCATGAAAAAGCTACAGAACAGCAAAAATATCAAGAGTTTGCAATCACAATCTCTATATGTAACCGTGTCAAATGTATCCCTGAATTTAGCCTCAAATTCACAACCAAACCTAATTTGGAGTAAAAATGGATATTTACTGTCCATAAATAGAGTGAAATCTAAGTGAAAAATTCTGTTATATTCTGTATGACATTTGTACCTACCAGGTGGCATAACAGTTTCTGTCATCCTTGACCCTGCTGTTGGTGCAACAGCATTACATTTAATGTTGTACTTCTTTCCTTCTATAGACAGGGTGTTACTCAATCCCACAAGGCCAAGTTTGGCTAAAAATAGAATCAGACATACATGTTTTTACCCTGGATATTACAACAGGAGCTGTCACAGGAGACAGCTCGCTTGACTATTTCGATCCTTGATAGTGAAATTAGGCACATCTGAGGAAGCTGGAGCTATCACTGGAGTGTTTAATGACTCAAATGCGGATGCAGATATTGGGCAATTGCTTAGATAAAGTGTACCAAAACATTAAATAAGTATAAAAGGGACATAATTCATGGGAAATTTCTGCAAAAGTAATACACCATGTGTCATATCATGTGACTTATAATCTGGAACAACTATTTTCAGTTTGAATCAAATCTATTAAGTAATAACTGAGACAGAGCATAAGTGCATTTCGACTTGAACCTGGAATTCTATTAGTAAAAAGGGGGTTCGACCTTTGAAAGCTGGACAAGATTTCAGCGAAGCGCAACGTGCCAGCCATATGCACAACTAGGGTGGTACTGATCACTCCTGTGAAGTTTCGTCGAAATCCAGCCAACAGTTGACCTGTGAAAGCCGGACAAGCTTAATGCGAATGGACGGACAGACGGATGGATGGTCAGACAGATGGCGAAGGCAACTAGAGCTATCACTGAAGGTGATGAATGTACCCCCACACGTAATGACACAGTACATTGCAATTTGATGCACACAAGATTGCGTAATTATGTGGACTGTATATACATAGACTATGTATACAGTACAGTAACAAAAAACAAAGTCCCATAACTCTGCAGAATATTTTTCTGAAAGAACCTAACATGCATCATGCACAAGTAAGGTTGGTACTGATCACTTGTGTGAAGTTTCATTCAATTGCGTGCAATGGTTTGGGAGATTAGGCGTGCACAACATTGCATATGCAGACTCCCGTGTTAAGTTTCATTCAATTTTGTTCATGGGTTGAGGAGATTAGGCAAGCATAACATTGCATATGCAGACTCTATGTATATAGCATAGTAACAAAAAACAAAGTCCCATATCTCTGCAAATGTTTTTTCGAAAGAACCTAACATGCACCATGCATAACTACTGTTGTTACTGATCACTTGTGTGAAGTTTCATTAAATTGTGTCAAGGGGATGAGAAGAGTTGGTGCGCACAAGATTGCATATGCAGACTCAATATATATAGTATAGTAACAAAAAACGAAGTACGTAACTGGGCAATTTTTTTTCTGAAAGAACATAACATGCACCATGCACAACTACTGTTGTTACTGATCACTTGTGTGAAGTTTCATTAAATTCTGTCAAGGGGATGAGGAGAGTTGGTGCGCACAAGATTGTGTCTATGGACGGACAGACAGACAGACAGATGGATGGACGGACAGACAACCTGAAACCAGTATACCCTCTTGCAACTTTGTTGTTGGGGGGTACAAAATACCTATGGGGGAGGCATAATTCAAAGTAAAAAGGGGATACAATTCATGAAATATCTGCACAAGAGTTACTGACCTTGTGCCATATGATGATGAGGATGATGTGGAAGAACTATTTAAGATTTAATCAAATTCATTAAGTAATAACAAAGATGCAGTGGAAGTATAGCACAATCAACTGAAATTCTTGTGTCATATGATGTGGGTGATGATGTGGTTCAACTATTTTAAGTTTGAATCAAATCTGTTTCATAATAACAGAGATAGAGTGTAAGTGCATCAAAACTTTAACCTGAAATTTTAAGTAACAAGAGGACTATGTTGGTCCTGAATCGCTCACCTGTCCACACGCAACCCAGTTCATTGTGGCTACTGACCTAGTTTTGAACCGCAGTTGACCCAGTTTCGAACATGACCTAGATATCATCAAGGTGAAAATTCTGACCAACTTTCATACAGATCCCATGAAAAATATCGCCTCTAGAGAGGTCACAAGGTTTTTCTATTATTTGACTTACTGATCTAGATTTTGATGGCACGTGACCCAGTTTCGAACTTGACCTAGATATCATCAAGGTGAACATTCTGACCAATTTTCATGAAGTTCCATTGAAAAATATCGCATCCAGAGAGGTCACAAGGTTTTTCTATTTTTAGACCTACTGACCTAGTTTTGGACCGCACATGACCCAGTTTCGAACTTGACCTAGATATCATCAAGATGAATATTCAGACCAACTTTCATACAGATCCCATGAAAAATATGGCCTCTAGAGAGGTCACAAGGTTTTTCTATTATTTGACTTACTGATCTAGTTTTTGATGGCACGTGACCCAGTTTCGAACTTGACCTAGATATCATCAAGGTGAACATTCTGACCAATTTTCATGAAGTTCCATTGAAAAATATGGCCTCCAGAGAGGTCACAAGCTTTTTCTATTTTTAGACCTACTGATCTAGTTTTGGACCGCACATGACCCAGTTTCGAACTTGACCTAGATATAATCAAGATGAACATTCTGACCAACTTTCATAAAGATCCCATGAAAAATGTGACCTCTAGAGTGGTCACAAGCAAAAGTTTAAGGACGCAAGGACGGACGCCGGACGCCACACGATCACAAAAGCTCACCTTGTCACTTTGTGACCGGTAAGCTAAAAAGGGGACTAATTCATGAAATATTGGTGTGAGAGTTATTGCCCTTATGTCATTTGATGTGGGTGATAATGTAGTACAACTATTTAAAGTTTGAATCAATTCTGTCTGGTAATAACAGAGATAGAGTGAAGTGCTTCCAAACTTTGACCGGAATTTTTAAGTAAAAAGGGGGATAACTCATTAAATATAGGTGTCAAAGTTATTGCCCTTCAGTCAAATGATGTAGGTGATGATGCTAAACAGTTATTGTAAGTTTGAATCAAATCCCTTCTGTAACAAGCAAATTGGATGAATTGGTATCCCCCGCCGAAAGGGTTTGTGGTGAGGAATGGCAAAAAATATATCCGGCAAAAAGTTAAGGATGTTAATAAGAAGCAAATAATTTCATTAGTCAAAATCAATTTAACAGAAAACAAATTTTTAACTAGAAAATGCTTTTGTAAAAAAGCGCATGTCTCCCCAAATGTGAAGTCCTATAGGCAAGAAGTTAATAGGGGTCAGGAGCGAAAGTCAAAGAGACACTGATGGTTGGCTGCAATAGGGATCATCTACTTGGCACGACCAGTCATCCTGCTAAATTTCAACTCTCTTGGCCTAGTGGTTCTCAAGTCACTGTTCAGGCTCCTGTGACCTTGACCTTTGATCAAGTGACCTCAAAATAAATAGGGGTCATCTACTCTGCATGTCCAATCATCCTATTAAGTTTCAACATTGTAGGTCAAGTGGTTCTCAAGTTATTTCCAAAAAATGATTTTACATGAACAGGCCACTGTGACCTTGACCTTTAATTGACTGACTCCAAAATCAATAGGGGTCATCTACTCTGCATGTTCAATCATCCTATGAAGTTTCAACATTCTGGGTCAAGTGGTTCTCAAGTTATTGATCGGAACTGGTTATCAATGTTCAGGCCCCTGTGACCTTGACCTTAAACGGAGTGACCCCAAAAACAATAGGGGTCATTTACTCTGTATGAACAATAATCCTATGAAGTTTCAACATTCTGGGTCGAGAGGTTCTCAAGTTATTGATTGGAAATGGTTTTCAATGTTCGGGCCCCTGTGGCCTTGACCTTTAACAGAGTGACCCCAAAATCGTTAGGGGTCATCTACTCTGCATGACAATCATCCTATGAAGTTTCATCATTCTGGGTCAAGTGGTTCTCAAGTTACTGACCGGAAATGGTTTTCAATGTTCAGGCCCCTGTGGCCTTGACCTTTCACAGAGTGACCCCAAAATCAATAGGGGTCATCTACTCTGCATGACCAATCATCCTATTAAGTTTCAACATTCTGGGTCAAGTGGTTCTCAAGTTACTGACCGGAAATGGTTTTCAATGTTCAGGCCCCTGTGACCTTGACCTTTCACAGAGTGACCCCAAAATCATTAGGGGTCATCTACTTTGCATGTACAATCATCCTATGAAGTTTCAACATTCTGGGTGAAGTGATTCTCCAGTTATTGATCGGAAATGGTTTTCCATGTTCAGGCCCCTGTGACCTTGACCTTTGACGGAGTGACCCCAAAATCAATAGGGGTCATCTACTCTTCATGACCAATCATCCTATGAAGTTTCAACATTCTGGGTCAAGTGGTTCTCCAGTTATTGATCGGAAATGGTTTTCAATGTTCAGGCCCGTGACCTTGACCTTTGACGGAGTGACCCCAAAATCAATAGGGGTCATCTACTCTTCATGACCAATCATCCTATGAAGTTTCAACATTCTGGGTCAAGTGGTTCTCCAGTTATTGCTCGGAAATGAAGTGTGACGTACGTACGGACGGACGGACGGACAGACGGACGGACGGACAGGGCAAAAACAATATGTCTCCTGGGGTAGACATAATTAAAGAGTACATAATAAATGTATGATACTTTGATCCTGACTAAAGAATTTATTTTGAAGGGGATACGCTTACTGTAATAAGCTTAGCTTTTAAAATTAAATGCAGTTAATTGAAATATGAGACTGAAGTTTAACTGGAACGAAATATTGTCTTTGAGTGGTTTGGCACCAGGTGTTGTTGTTTAATATGTACATTTGAACTTAAAAAAAAACAGAATGATGTCCTTATGAGAACACTGGTAAGATATCTTGAACATGACTGAAGGCAAGGCTTGTGCAGTCACAACTTAACATGTTGAAGGTTTGAACATTTAAAAAAAGAAAAAAAAAAGGAATGGAAATATATATATATATATGTATATATATTTATTTTTGAAGGGTGTGGGGGTGCGGGGAACGGGAGAGGAAACAAAATTTCACATGTTGATTATAAATATTGATGGAAAATTAAAAATGAAAAAGAAGAGGGTCATGATGACCCTGGATCGCTCACCAGAGTAATATGAGCTACATGTTTCTAATGTCTAACTGATGATTTTTAGAAATTTTTTGGAAGATTTTCCGATGTACAATCAAGTAACCCCTGGGGCGGGGCCAATTTTACCCTGGGGGTCATGATTTGAACAAAGTTTGTAGAAGTCTACTAGGAAATGTTACATATCAAATATCTAAGACCTAGGCCTTCTGGTTTATTTTTAGCAAATTTATGAAGATTTCCCTATGTACAATCAAGTAACCCCTGGGGCTGGGTCAATTTGACCCTGGGGGGTCAAGATTTGAACCAATTTTGTAGAGGTCCACTAGGCAATGCTACATGTGAAATATCTAAGCTCTAGGCCTTCTGGTTTATTTTTAGAAAATTTTGAAGATTTTCCGATGTACAATCAAGTAACCCCCTGGGGCGGGGCCAATTTTACCCCGGGGGTCATGATTTGAACAAAGTTGTAGAAGTCTACTAGTAAATGTTACATATCAAATATCTAAGATCTAGGCCTTCTGGTTTATATTTAGCAAATTTATGAAGATTTCCCTATGAACAATCAAGTAATCCCTGGGGCTGGGTCAATTTGACCCTGCGGGGGTCAAGATTTGAACCAATTTTGTAGAGGTCCACTAGGCAATGCTACAGGTCAAATATCTAAGCTTTAGGCCTTCTGGTTTATTTTTAGAAAATTTTGAAGATTTTTCTATGTACAATCAAGTAACCCCATGGAGCGGGGTCAATTTGATCCCGGGGGTCATGATTTGAACAATTTTGTAGAAGTCTACTAGGCAATGCTACAGGTCAAATATCTAAGATCTAGGCCTTCCAGTTTATTTTTTGAAATTTTTGAAGACTTTCCTATGTAAAATCAAGTGACCCCTGGAGCGGGGTCAATTTTGATCCAGGGGTCATGATTTGAACAAATTTTGTAGAGGTCCACTAGGCAATGCTACATGTCAAATATCTAAGCTCTAGGCCTTCTGGTTTATTTTAAGAAAATTTTTAATGATTTTCCGAAGTAAAATTAAGTGACCCCTGGGGCGGGGTCAATTTTGACCCCAGGAGTCATGATTTGAACCAATTTTGTAGAGGTCCACTAGGCAATGCTACATGTGAAATATCTAAGCTCTAGGCCTTCTGGTTTATTTTTAGAAAATTTTGAAGATTTTTCTATGTACAATGAAGTAACCCCATGGGGCGGGGTCATTTTGACCCTGGGGGTCATGATTTGAACAAATTTTGTAGAAGTCTATTAGGCAATGCTACATGTCAAATACCTAAGATCTAGGCCTTCTGGTTTATTTTTAGAAAATTTTTGAAGATTTTCCTATGTAAAATCAAGTGACCCCTGAAGCGGGGTCAATTTTGACCCCGGGGGTCATGATTTGAACAAATTTTGTACAGGTCTAATAGGCAATGCTACATGTGAAATATCTAAGCTCTAGGCCTTCTGGTTTATTTTTAGAAATTTTTTGAAGATTTTCCTATGTAAAATCAAGTGACCCCTGGAGAAGGGTCAATTTTGACCCTGAGGTCATGATTTGAACAAATTTTGTAGAGGTGTACTAGGTAATGCTACATGTGAAATATCTAAGCTGTAGGCCTTCTGGTTTATTTTTAGAAAATTTTTGAAGATTTTCCTATGTAAAATCAAGTGACCCATGGGGCGGGGTCAATTTTGACCCCGGGGTCATGATTTGAACAACTTTAGTAGAGGTCCACTAGGCAATGCTACAAGTCAAATATCTAAGCTCTAGGGCTTCTGGTTTTTGAGAAGAAGATTTTTAAAGATTTTCCTATGTAAAATCAAGTGACCCCTGGGGCGGGGTCAATTTTGACCCCGGTGTAACAGCCCAGTTTTTCCCCCAGTCAGTTTCTTCCCCCTCTAGTCAGTTTTTCCCCCCTTGGAATTAGTTTTCTGATAGGGGAAGAAACTGACTAGTTAGTCAGATTTTTCCCCAAGAAAAAACTGACTAGTCACTTCTTTCCCCCTAGTCAAGTTTTCCCTTCAAGTACTGGTTTCTTTCGGTATTGTTATTAGGTGTCTGTTCATTTTCCATTTAAATTTCAGATGAAATAGGTATTGTTTTCCATTTGAATAAACCTATATGTTTCTTTTTTGTAACTTAATCAAGTTTTTTTTTTGTCAAATCAGAATTTTTAACTTCTGTTTGATTGCCATTACTATTTAATATCTGTCGGGAGTGGGGAAGAAATTGACCGGTCTGTTCTTCCCCCCTAGCATGTACTTGACCTTTTTTCTGTTAAGTGGGAGAAGAAATTGACTGGTCAGTTCTTTCCCCCTTGCATATACTTCACCTATCAGGTGGGGGGAAAAATTGACTGGTCAGTTCTCTCCTCCTAGCCAGTACTTGACCTGTCAGGTGGGGAGAAGAAATTGATTGGTCAGTTCTTTCCCCATCCCCCTCCCCCCAGCATATACTTGTCCTGTCAGGTGGGGGGAAGAAATTGACTGGTCAGTTCTTTCCCCCCTAGCATATACTTGACCTGTCAGGTGGAGTAAGAAATTGACCGGTCAGTTCTTTCCCCACTAGCCAATACTTGCTCTGTTAGGTGGGGGAAGAAATTGACTGGTCAGTTCTTTCCCCCCTAGCCAGTACTTGACCTATCTGGTGGGGGATGAAATTGGCCGGTCAGTTCTTTCCCCACTAGCCAGTACTTGCTCTGTTAGGTGGGAGAAGAAACTGACTGGTCAGTTCTTTCCCCACTAGCCAATACTTGCTCTTTTAGGTGGGGGAAGAAACTGACCGGTCAGTTTCTTCCCCCGCCTAACAGAGCAACTACTGGCTAGGCGGAAAGAACTGACTGTTCAATTTCATTTCTCCACCCGACAGGTCAAGTACTGGCTAGGGGGGAAAGAACTGACCAGTCAATTTCTTCCCCCACCTGACAGAGCAAGTACTGGCTAGGGGGGAAAGAACTGACTGGCCAATTTCTTCCCCCACCCAACAGGTCAAGTATATGCTAGGGGGGAAAGAACTGACCGGTCAATTTCTTCCCCCGCCTAACAGAGCAACTACTGGCTAGGGGGGAAAGAACTGACTGGTCAATTTCATTTCCCCACCTGACAGGTCAAGTACTGGCTAGGGGGGAAAGAACTGACTGGTCGATTTCTTCCTCCACCTGACAGAGCAAGTACTGGCTAGGGGGGAAAGAACTGACTGGTCAATTTCATTTCCCCACCCGACAGTCCAAGTACTGGCTGAGGGGGGAAAGAACTGACCAGTTAATTTCTTCCCCCACCTGACAGAGCAAGTACTGGCTAGGGGGGAAAGAACTGACTGGTCAATTTCATTTCCCCACCCGACAGTCCAAGTACTGGCTGAGGGGGGAAAGAACTGACCAGTTAATTTCTTCCCCCACCTGACAGAGCAAGTACTGGCTAGGGGGGAAAGAACTGACTGGTCAATTTCATTTCCCCACCCGACAGTCCAAGTACTGGCTGAGGGGGGAAAGAACTGACCAGTTAATTTCTTCCCCCACCTGACAGGTCAAGTACTGGCTTGGGGGAAAAGAACTGACTGGTCAGTTTCTTCTCCCACCTAACAGAGCAAGTACTGGCTAGTAGGGAAAGAACTGACCAGTCAATTACACAAAATATGAAAAATATTTCTTATTTTATATGAAATTTAAATGAAAACTGACTATCAGAAATAAAAAGCAGGCTAGTTAAGAATTATAAACCAAAAATAACCTGAGTTCCAATTCACTAACAGGGGAAATAATTGACTAGTCAGGAAAATTGATGGGGGGGGAAAGAATTGACTAGTTAGTTTTTTCCCCCATAAGAATGATCAAGAGTAACCAGTTGCAATTGGGGGGAAAAAATTGACTGGGGGGGGGAAAGAACTGACCAGTCAGTTTCTTCCCTGGGGAAAAAACTGACTAGTCATTTCTTTCCCCCGGGGAAGAAAATGACTAGTCAGTTTTTTCCCCCGGGAAAAAACTGACTGGGGATAAAACTGACCGTTACACCGGGGTCACCCCGGGTGACCAAGGCAAGTGGGTGACCAGGTGTGGGTGCGCAACTTCACATTTTTATAATAAATGTTCACAGAAAAGAATGAAAGAAATTTAATGAAATTCTGCCAAATGGCAAGTTTGTTATGTACAAATATGTGGATTTTTAGAGAATTAAAGGGCAATAACTCTGCAGTTACATAAGAAATCCACACAAAATTGTGTGTGCACAACCACATTATAGTGCTCTAAATTCTGTTAAAGTTTCATAGTTCAAGGTCAAATATATCAAAAGTTATGATGCAGAAATTGCCAAATTTATAGTACCCTATCAGGGGTGTAAAATTCTTTTTCACACAACTTGCCCTGCACGACTAGTAGCTAGTAAAATCTACTCGCCCTTAGTGAACAGTCACTCGCCCTAATAATTGACTTTTAACACTGTCACGTTTTATGGAAGGAGTATTATTTACAACAAGCAAATTTCAAATAAAACACATCGCTCGTACACTACGTTTCCTTTCTGATATTTCATTTTTGTTACTTTTAAATTTCCTTTTTACGCCAGACATTTTTCTTTTTCTTTCACTAATTTTGTCATCTCCACCATCAAGTTGCATTACATAATAACTGTATCGATAGTAATAATAATCACAGTCTAGCCCCTACTGTAGTTTCCCAAAGTGTCTGGAAAGTATTAATATCAGTTATTTTCATTTTCTCAAGACTTATTTCCCGAAAAGTAATTATTTTGAAAAAAGTCCTAAAAATATGGACACAAGAATCATCATACACCTACTCGTCTTGAAAGCGAAAAAAAAGCTGACGATCATCGGTAATTATTCTGTTGATAAACTAAGTAATTGGCATTGTTTTCATCATCAATTAACATCCTCTCAAAGAGCTAAAAGAAGTGTGTCGGTATTACGACATCTGAAGTGGAGATCAAAGCGGTATTGTTGCACGAGATTGTCATGGCATTATGTCATATTACAGTTTTCGCGCCATGTGACACATCACTGTCTGGTTCAAGGAATTTACATTATCGTTTGAGAAGAATATTTTATCAAAAATACATGTACAAAGATTCATTTAAAACTTATTAAAAACCGCAACAACATCATTTGTTTTATTTTAAAACCACATTTCTATTTACATCCACGAGGTCACGTAACCTATTCTGCCGCACTAACAAAACTTTTTACCAAAAAAAAAAAAAAATCGTTTTACTGAATGTTTTTAAATAACTGCCGCTTTTTCATTATTTAAGATTTTTTTATTCTGTTTTTTTTTCTTTCTGGCCAAAGGTTTGAATTTTATGCCCATAATATATATCACTTGCTTTCTCTTGGAAAGAAATAAGTAATTAAGATTGCGCTGTTTGAAATTTAACAAATGATTATATGAAAATTCGACCGTTTTTATACAAATTTGCTTACATTTCCGTCGATATTTTAATGAAATCTTAATAGAATTCACATTGTATTACTTCTCAAGCGGTACTGAAAATTTGAAGCGATAATGTTAAAAAATGAATGCACTACGCACGTTTTTTGTGTACATGTCGATAAACAAAAGTAACGGCGATGTACATTAGATATTACAATAGGTCGCACGTGCTCTCGAAATGTAAAATTACCGGCATGAAGTTTTGATATCTTTACGATTCACTGGAAAATTCCAGTCAATCATAGTAGCAACTGAACCATCCCAAAGTTTGTTGACGTTTTTCGGGATGTAATTTCTGAATTTCATTAAAGCTACGACGTAAAAACCACTCGCCCGATCGGTCGAGTATACAGCGAGGTCCACTCGTCCTATCCAGACTTTAACTCGCCAATGCGAGCGAGCGAGTGGAATTTTACACCCCTGCCTATATAGTTAACACTAGAAACTTCTAAGGGCCATAACTCTGGTGTTACTTGGGCAATCTGACTGAAACTTGACGGGCCGCAAGAACTCATAGTGGTGAACACGTATATGAAGTTATAAATAAATATTCCCAACCATTTCCTAGATATGGCTCCGGACGGACGGAAGGATGGACAGACGGACGGACAGATGGACGGACGGACAACGCCAAAACTATATCCCTCCGACTTTCGTCGGGGGATAATAACAGAGATATAGTGAAAATGCATCAAAATTAACATAAAACTAGAAGATGTTTTTGTCACAAATACATATGTCTCCCCCCTAGGTATACCTTTAGCTCTGGTGGCCATTTTTTTGTAGCAAAGCGGAACATGTCAGCGATATGGACAACTAGATTTGGTACTGATCACTCCTGTGAAGTTTCATTGAAATCTGTCCAGCAGTTGGACCTGTGAAAGCCAGACATGATTTTTCGATATTTAGCTCTGGTGGCCATTTTGTGCAGCAAAGTGGAACGTGCCAGCTATATGCACAACTAGGGTTGGTACAGATCACTCCTGTGAAGTTTTATTGAAATCTGTCCAGCAGTTTGACCTCCTAAAGCCAGACAAGATTTTTCTATTTTTAGCTCTGGTGGCCATTTTGTGCAGCAAAGCGGAACGTGCCAGCAATATGCACAACTAGGGTTGGTACTGATCACTCCTGTGAAGTTTTATTGAAATCCGTCCAGCAGTTTGACCTCCTAAAGCCGGACAAGATTTTTCTATTTTTAGCTCTGGCGGTCATTTTGTGCAGCAAAGCAGAACGTGTCGGCTATATGCACAACTAGGCTTGGTACTGATCACTCCTCTGAAGTTTCGTCGAAATCCAGCCAGCAGTTTGACCTGTGAAAGGGAGACAAGCTTAATGCAGACGGACGGATGGATGGACAGACGGCAAAGACAAAAACATAGCTGGAGGAGACATAATTCTAATTAAAAAGGGGGCCTAATTTATAAAAAATTGGCGTCAGGGTTGTGGACCTTGTGTCATAAGATGTGGGTGATGTTGTCAAACAACTATTTTAAGTCTGAATCAAATCCATTCAGTAATAAGTGGGATAGAACGAAAGTGCACCAAAACTTTAACCTGAAATTCTAAGTAAACAAGAGGACCATGATGGTCCTGAATCGCTCACCTCTTCCCACATGACCCAGTTTTGAGTATGACGTCGTTTTTTCTATTATTTGACATAGTGACCTAGTTTTTGAGCTCATGTGACCCAGTTTTGAACCTGACCTAGATATTATCAAGATAAACATTCTGACCAATTTTCATGAAGATCCATTGAAAAATATGGTCTCTAGAGAGGTCACAAGGTTTTTCTATTATTTGACCTATTGACCTAGTTTTCAAAGGTACGTGACCCTGTTTTGAACTTTACCTAGATATCAAGGTGAACATTCTACTAATTTTCATGAAGATCTCATGAAAAATATGGCCTCTAGAGAGGTCACAAGGTTTTTCTATTTTTATACCTACTGGCCTAGTTTTTGACCGCACGTGACCCAGTTTCGAAACTTGACCTAGATATCATCAAGGTGAACATTCAGATCAATTTTCATGAAGATCCATTGAAAAATATGGCCTCTAGAGAGGTCAAAAGATTTTTCTAATTTTAGACCTACTGACCTAGTTTTTGACCGCAGTTGACCCAGTTTCAAACTTGACCTAGATATCATCAAGATGAACATTCAGACCAACTTTCATACAGATCCCATGAAAAGTATGGCCTCTAGAGAGGTCACAAGGTTTTTTTATTATTTGACCTACTGACCTAGTTTTTTATGGCATGTGACCCAGTTTCGAACTTGACCTAGATATCATCAAGGTGAACATTCTGACCAATTTTCATGAAGATCCATTCAAGGGTATGGCCTCTAGAGAGGTCACAAGGTTTTTCTATTTCAAGACCTACTGACCTAGTTTTTGATCGCAGTTGACCCAGTTTCAAACTTGACCTATATATCATCAAGATAAACATTCAGACCAACTTTCATACAGATCCCATGAAAAATATGGCCTCTAGAGAGGTCACAACGTTTTTTTCATTATTTGACCTACTGACCTACTTTTTGATGGCACGTGACCCACTTTCGAACTTGACCTAGATATCATCAAGATGAACATTCTGACCAATTTTTATGGAGATCCATTCACAAGTATGGCCTCCAGAGAGGTCACAAGGTTTTTCTATTTTTAGACCTACTGACCTAGTTTTTGATCGCACATGACCCTGTTTCGAACTTGACCTAGATATCATCAAGGTGAACATTCAGACCAACTTTCTATAGACCCTATGAAAAATAGGGCCCTTTGAGAGGTCACAAGGTTTTTCATTATTTGCCCTACTGACCTAGTTTTTGAGGGCACGTGACCCACTTTCAAACTTGACCTAGATATCATCAAGATGAACATTCAGACCAACTTTCTTTACAGACCCCATGAAAAATATGGCCTTTAGAGAGGTCACAAGGTTTTTCTATTATTTGACTACTGACCTAGTTTTTGATGGCACGTGACCCACTTTCAAACTTGACCTGATATCATCAAGGTGAACATTCTGACCATTTTCATGAAGATCTCATGAAATTATATGGCCTCTAGAGAGGTCACAAGGTTTTTCTATTTTTAGACTACTGACCTAGTTTTTGACCGCATGGGGACCCAGTTTCAAAACTTGACCTAGATATCATCAAGATGAACATTCAGACCAATTTCATAAGATCCATGAAAATATGGCCTTTAGAGAGGTCAAAAGGGTTTTTTTCTATTATTTGCCTATGACCTAGTTTTTGACGGCACGTGACCCACTTTTGAACTTGACCTAGATATCATCAAGATGAACATTCAGACCAACATTCATACAGATCCATGAAAAATTGGCCTCTAGAGGGTCACAAGGTTTTTTATTTTTTGCCCTTTAGGGCCTAGTTTTTAAAGGCACGTGACCCACTTTCGAACTTGACCTAGATATCTTTAAAGGTGAACATTCGACCAATTTTCATGAAGATCTCATGAAATTATGGCCTCTAGAGAGGTCACAAGGTTTTTCTATTTTTAGACCTACTGACCTAGTTTTTGACCGCACGTGACCCAGTTTCGAACTTGACTGATATCATCAAGATGAACATTCGGGACCAACTTTCATACAGATCCATGAAAAATATGGCCTTTAGAGAGGTCACAAGGTTTTTCAAATTATTTGACCTATGACCTAGTTTTTGATGGCACGTGACCCAGTTTCGAATTTGGGCCCTAGATATCATCAAGGTGAACGTTTGACCAATTTTCATGAAGATCTTGTGAAATATATGGCCTCTAGAGAGGTCACAAGGTTTTCTATTTTTAGACCTACTGACTAGTTTTTGACGGCACGTGACCAGTTTCGAACTTGACCTGGGATATCATCAAGGTAAAACATTCTGACCAACTTTCATAAAGACCCCATGAAAAATGTGACCTCTAGAGCGGTCACAAGCAAAAGTTTACGGACTGACGCACGCACGCACGCACGCACGCACGCACGCACGCACGCACGCACGACGGACGACGGACACCGCGCGATCACAAAAGCTCACCTTGTCACTTTGTGACAGGTGAGCTAAAAAGGGGCATAATTCATGAAATTATTGGTGTGAGAATTACGACCCTAGTGCCATATGATTGTGGTTGATGATGTGGAATAATTATTATAAGTTTGAAGTAAATCCATCAAGTAATAACACAGATAAAGAGAAAGTGCATCAAAACTTTAACCAAGGTGCAGATGCGGAAGGACGTAGACGCTGGATCAAGTAGGATAGCTCTACATACTTCATAAAGCAGAGCTAAAAAATTTAGTAAAACTAGACAATATTCATGTCATTTTAATCTTTTCTTAACAGCCTATTTATTCCCTGGATAAAACAAATATTTCAAAATGAAAAAGCTGAGATTTTTATTTCATAAACAAGAGGGCACTCGACTATTCGAAGAATGGATGGAAGTATGGGGTCGAAATATTACCAGAGATTTTCAGACAAAAGAAGAAAAATAGATAAGACAAACAATGTACATGTATTTGTGGATTTGGATTAGTCTTGCACTAGATGGCAATGTGTGACCATGATGGAAAGCAAGTGTTCAAAGTTTCAAAGCCATATATTAAAAAGTTTAGACAAAATATGGAATGGTATGTGAGACTTAATTAATTTCTATGTCAAAAAAGGGCCATAACTGAGCTACAGTCCTTGTCCTAGTTATGTAGCCTTGCCTACATATGTAAACTATGATGGTAAACAAGTGGTCAAAGTTTCAAAGCCATATGACAAACAGGTTTGGCAAAATATGGACTGGAATGAAAAATTTAACAGATTTCCAAGTCCAAAAAGGGCCATAATTCGACCAAAATAGTTGACAGAGTTATATACTCTTGCCGAAAGATAAAAATCATGATGATACACAAGTGTTCAAAGTTTCGAAGCTGCATGTCAAATAGTTTTGACAAAACATGTACTGGTACAAAAACTGAACCAATTTCCAAGTCCAAAAAGGGCCATAATTCGACCAAAATAGTTGACAGAGTTATATACTCTTGCCGAAAGATAAAAATCATGATGATACACAAGTGTTCAAAGTTTCGAAGCCGCATGTCAAATAGTTTTGACAAAACATGTACTGGTACAAAAACTGAACCAATTTCCAAGTCCAAAAAGGGCCATAATTCAGCCAAAATACTTGACAGAGTTATGTAGTCTTGCCTACATGTAGAAACTAATATAATAAACAAGTGTTCAAAGTTTCAGAGCCACATGTCAAATAGGTGTTACAAAACAAGGACTTGTACAAAATCTGAACCAATTTCCATGTCAAAAAAGAGCCACAATTCAGCCAAAATACTTGACAGAGTTATGTACTCTTACCTACAGGTAGAGACTGTTATAATAAACAAGTGTTCCAAGTTTGAATTAAATATCTTTGATGGTATACAAGATATTACCACTTTAAAAAACTTTAACCAATGCCAACGCATGGGTGAGTAGTATAGCTCTCCATATTCTTTGAATAGTTGAGCTAAAAACCTCCAACTACTATTAACTGAAACAAATACATGTATATACAAAATATAAAATGGAAATGAAGTAAATTACAAGCAATACTTGTGTATTTCTATATAATTACCTGCACTATAGTTGCCCTGTCCAAAGTTGCCATAGATACCTGCAGCACTGGATATCATGATGATCCTACACAGAAAGTACCATACACATTTTGTAGGTAAGTTTATAGGAATCTAAACAACATGGAGTTTTTTTGTGGTTTTTTTTTTTGAGTGGGGGGAGATGGTGCCAGGGTTCATTAAAAGGGGAAAATGGCAATGTAATAACTAAAACAGAGGAATAAAAATGGGCCATAATCAAAATAGTATTTTTCTTAAATATGTTATATTCCAGAAAAAAATACCTAAAAAGCACACTGTCTAGTGTTTTGAATGATATAGTTTTTATAATGTACTAAGAAGAGTTTTTTGTTGGAATATGTAAACTTTTTTCTGTACTGGACTTTTTTCCAAAATGGAGAAGAAAAAATATTTTTTGAGAGGGGAATAGGACCAAATTTCAGCCCCCAAAATGGCCTACAAAAACATTGAAATTATAACTTTGCATCACAGCAGAAAAGGAAGATGTACCCTTCAACTGCTCATAGTTTAATACAAATATTTTGCTTGAACAATATATATGTATGCTGTCTGTTTGGTAAGGGTGTCAACTGACAAGTTTATTTCAAATTTGAATAAGTGTTACACAATATTACAAGGTTCTGTTGCTAATATCTGTCATAAATCAAAGCTAGGTTCGTTCTTTGAACAAGAAAACTTTGATAATATCTGTGTGCGAAAAGATGTTTAAAAAAGCATTCAATTTAAATTAAGAGTTCAGTTGTGCTTATTACTTTACAGGCATGTGTCTAAACAGAACGTGTCTGTGAAAACTGATAATTAAACTCCTTTTTAGACATTTTTTTTTCAATATCTAAACAAATATCACACTATATGTATGTTATGTAATTTTGAAATAATTAGATAGTGTGACATACCTTCCAAAGTTGTTTTTCTTCATGTGAGGCCATGCTGCACGAGTCACTGAGAATGATCCCCTTAAATGCACCTTATGAATCAAATCTGGAAAAGTACATGTACAACTTGGTTTTTATACCACATCAAACATCAGTGCGAGGACAATTTCAATAGTGGAGTACATTTTGATTCATCCAGTAATCATACTTATAACCTTTACAACAAAGGTACATAAAAACTGTACGAATCCAAATTCCTTTAATACTCTTGAAAACATTTTACAAACAAGAGGGCCACGATGGCCCTATATCGCTCACTTGTTATCATTGCACTTGAGAACAAGAAGGTCCTCAGAAAAAATATCTAAGTCCAAAGGACAGGAACAACAAAGGGAAGAAATTTAACCAAAAAGAAAAAAAAATTCTTACAAGGTATAGATATGTCAAAATACACCTAAAAATTGGAGGTACCATCCATGTTGTACCACAGAAAAGTGGTCTCGGTTTTTCCCTACGACCAATAATAAAAAAGTTACAAAAAATAAGCTATTTATAGTAATGTAAAAGGGAAGTAATTAAAAAAATATATATATTGTAAGTGAAGAAAAGAAGGATCTGCCAAATAAATCTGTTGACATAAATGAAATTTCAGATCAGTATCTTCATTAGTTACATAGATATACCCATTTTAATTTGGAATAAAGGGAAGTAATTTGACATAAAATCAGTCCATAGTTATCTACCCTGATTGTCTCAGTCCAACTAATAACAATAATGAAATTTCAAATAAGTCCTATAAGTACTTACTGATATAAATCCATTTTGATTACAATCAGGGGAGGTAATCAGATATAAAATAACTCTGGAACCTACGATTGGATCTGATTTGTCATGGAATCCAAGATTTATTGTTGTTGAAGATATTTTTGAAGTTTGTTTTCAAATAAAACCATAAATGAAGTCTCTATATGGCTGCAAAAGCCAAAATAGCCAATTTTGGACCTTTAAGGGGCCATAACTCTGGAACCCATTATGGGATCTGGCCGGTTCAACAAAGGAACCGAGATCTTATGGTGACACAAGTTTTGTGCAAGTCTGATTAAATTCAAATCATAAATGAAGCTGCTATTGTGCAGACAAGGTCAAAATAGCTAATTCTGGCCCTTTCAGGGGCCATCACTCTGGAACCCATAACCGAATCTTGCCAGTTCAAGAAAGGAAGCAAGATCTTATGGTGATACAAGTTGTGTGCAAGTCTGGTTAAAATAAAATCATAAATGAAGCTGCTATTGTGCAGACAAGGTCAAAATAGCTAATTTTGGCCCTTTCAGGGGCCATAACTCTGGAACCCGTAATGGAATCTGGCCAATTCAAGAAAGGAACCAAGATCTTATGGTGATACAAGTTGTGTGCCAGTTTGGTAAAAATCAAATCATAAATAAAGCTGCTATTGTGCAGACAAGGTCAAAATAGCTAATTTTGGCCCTTTCAGGGGCCATAACTCTGGAACCCATGATGGAATATGGCCAGTTCAAGAAAGGAACCGTGATCTTATAGTGATACAAGTTGTGTGCAAGTTTGGTTAAAATAAAATCATAAATGAAACCACTGAAGTGCAGACAAGAAATTGTTGACGCACGGACGCACGGACTGACGACGGACGAAGGGTGATCACAAAAGCTCACCTTGTCACTATGTGACAGGTGAGCTAAAAACAAAGAATTGCAGATCTACCCTACCTTGCTGAATAAGAACAGAAAACCTTACGTCATCAATTTACAGTACAGGCAAACATAAAAACTTTCTAAGTAGCATAGATATTTGTAACTTTTGTATGCTCTAGCTACCTTCAGTAAGTTTCATTTTGAATGCAATGATGTTGTTTTAGAAAAGTGTCTGTTTTTGCTCTGAACCTACAAAGGGGCCATCAAAGTGGAGAGGTTAGAGAACGCTAATTTTTGCACTTGGTGTGGTCAGAGACTAGATGTATGAAGTACAACTAGTTTTTGTTTAAATTTCACTGTGGATGTCATTTGAATTTTGGTAAAGAAAATGAGACAGAACGATGTATTTTAGTATGAGCTGTAATACTAGGTTATAGCAGAGTAAGTTTTGAAGAACAATTTAATTTGTCTGTTACAGATTGTGAAAATATATTGTGCCATTTCTAGCATAACTAGAGCAACTCTCTGAGCAGAACTACTGACCTGTTATAGGCCATCTTCATTGTCTCCTTAACTGAGCAAAACCTGTAACAACAACAGCCTTATGGCTTGACTGACCCTAAATAAACTGAATTTCTTTAAAGGATATTACAACCTACCCCAAT
Source organism: Mercenaria mercenaria (assembly GCF_021730395.1). NCBI lineage: Eukaryota > Metazoa > Mollusca > Bivalvia > Venerida > Veneridae > Mercenaria > Mercenaria mercenaria. The sequence goes on from NC_069368.1 coordinate 39,534,304, forward strand.
CCAAGTCACTGATTCTAGCAAAAGACTTGTCTCTCAGAATACCAGCATTGTTGACAACAATATCTGAAAGAAATCACATATATATTAAGTACATGACCTTTGCAAACATTACATTAAATACATGTAGCTGATGACAAGTCACTATCAGATAAACAAACTACCCGCTAGTTCACATTCATATTTTTTGCCACAATCAGTTGCGACACTGTTAATAAACAATGTTTTGGACTCAGTATCAAATTGTTATAAAATATACTCATCATACAGTAAGACACACAGATGTAATGATCCAACAGCCATATAATAGGATCTTTACTGCTTGTTGTCCATCATTCATGGATGTTATTCTTTCTTTTTATCAATTCTTATCATCCATTTTAAGTTAACTGATTAAACTTTCAGTCCTCTCTTTTGACTGAAATCGTGGCAGTTCAACTTGTTATCCATATCTATTAAAATAGTGATATTTGTTATCAACGTAAAAATAAAACCTTACCTAATCTACCAAAGTTCTGGATTGCCGTTTCAACAAGTTTTTCTCCAAATTCTACAGAGTCTGAAATTTTACATACATGTGGTGTTTATCAGCCATTGACATTTAATGAACTGTCTCTATGAGAATTTTCTCCATATACAGGAGTATATATTGTGAATATATCATAATATAATATTATGCAAATGTTTGCAAGATCTATTTTTCAATTGTAAGATTAGCCATCATTAGACAAAAAGTGAAATGTGATATGTATTTGTGCGCAGCTGTGAGAAAAATGTCTGGGCTTTGTGACCAGTATAGATCCAGATAAGCCTGCACATCCTTGCTGTCTGATTGCGCTCCAAATTGTTCTCTTCTTTGCTGAATACTAGTGCTGAAACTTACAAACAGTATGGATGTGGGGATAAACGTTCCCTACTGGTTTCAAAGCTCTAATATTGGTGTTCACACACGTGCGTTCATTTACGGACATACAAATAATTAAGAATATTACTTATATCTTACATACAGACTGCTAATTAAGATTTAACTTTTAGTACCATAGTTTGCTACTGCTTTCCCTCCTTTGGCTTTGATTTCCTCAACAACTTTGTCCGCTGCTCTTGTACTTTGACCTTCACCTTTGAAACTTCCTCCAAGGTCATTCACTGAAATGGCAAATATACACTTAATGTTAAGAGGTTATATACAAATTATTGCAATGATTACCACTGTGACAATAAAATTCTGTACACATGTGAAGTGTAGCAAAAAATCCCTCATACATCAATCAGTTTGTTTTGGGGTTTAGGGCTATTTTTTCAACAGTATTTCAGTTATGCAACGGCAGGCAGTTAACCAGTGTTCCTGGATTCTGTACCAGAAATAACCTGTTCTCTGCAAGTAACTGCCAACTTCTCCACATAAATTATACGACAAAATGCTTTGAGTGTCACAATATCTTTTATCAAATGCTTATGGAAAACATACGGCTAGCCCTCTGTGATCCAAAGATATGCTCTCTCCCCATTGAGCTGAACAGGCAGGTGTCATACATCAATAAGAGGTTATTACACTGCAAGTGTCTATGTGGAGTTGCTAAGGCATTTTTAATCTTACTTTTCCCCATGTTTACTGTAATGGGTAAGTAGTATCAACTCATTTTCTGCTTCAAAACAACCATCTTGTGAATTGAAACTGACAGGGTGTCAACGGAAGATTTTGAAGCAACATTTGTGAATCTGACAAAACATGTGTCACCAGAGAATAAACTCCGGGATGATGGACAGTCCTAACATGATAATTGCCTTTAACACAGTTTCTGACAAAGAGTTACCTTTCATACATGTTACAAAAATATCCACATAAATAATGTCAAATTCATATCAGTCAAGATAGTGACATTTACTGTACAAAATTTCCAATCTAAAATAGTAGCTACCATTTTATTTTCTGAATTAATGATGTGGTGAAAATTATTTTATACCAACAACAGCTGCTCCTCGTTCTGCAAACAACAAAGCATACTCTCTGCCAAGACCTGAAAAATATTGTTGCATTATTCTAGTGCGTCGTAACACTTACTGTTTACTATCTTGGCTGCATAAATTATCCAGTGTTTTAAAAATATCTGTCATAATTTTTTTCAGTCTTCTTTGAAAGACTGTCAATAATAAATATCATTTGTGTTGTTCTAGTGGCAACACAATTTTTTCTTGATTTAGTCCCTCAACTTTCAACATGAGCAGAGGTTATGTAAATACTCACTTTCATTCTAACAGGATGGAAATTCTCTAGTATAGCTCAGCTTCACATTCTAACAGGATGGAAATTCTCTAGTATAGCTCAGTTTCACATTCTAACAGGATGGAAATTCTCTAGTATAGCTCAGCTTCACATTCCATCAGGATGGAAATTCTCTAGTACAGTTCAGTTTCACATTCTAACAGGATGGAAATTCCCTAGTACAGTTCAGTTTCACATTCTAACAGGATGGAAATTCGCTAGTACAGTTCAGTTTCACATTCTAACAGGATGGAAACTCTCTAGTACAGCTCAGTTTCACATTCTAACAGGATGGAAATTCTCTAGTACAGCTCAGTTTCACATTCTAACAGGATGGAAATTCTCTAGTATAGCTCAGTTTCACATTCTAACAGGATGGAAATTCTCTAGTATAGCTCAGTTTCACATTCTAACAGGATGGAAATTCTCTAGTATAGCTCAGCTTCACATGATATATTAAGGCCATAACAAAACAAAATATTCAGACAAGGAAGTCTTATCAATATGTACATATCCCTTTCAAGTTGAACTGGATGAAAACTGTAGAAGTCTAGTACACCATGTTCAGACGGTATCATTACCATTTCAGACTGTACATCAGCAACTCTCAGAAACTGGCATAGTTCTATGCAAATGAATTTCATGACAAACCAAACTTACATTAATGTATAGGCATAACAAATTTTCCTTTTAAAGACAGTAACCAAGAAATGTTTCTTTTACCAAACTAAGAATACTGCATGCGTATTACATGTAGCAACTTTGTTGCAAGACACTCACTGGTGTTTGAATAACTGACTAGCAAATGTGGGTTTTGTCATGTAAATTTGTAATTCCTACTTAAACTAGAAGATGCTTTTGTAGAAAAGCGCATGTCTCCCCCAATGCATAGTCATATAGGCAGGAAGTCAATAGGGGACAGGAGCTTGGCATGTCCAATCATTCCACAAAGTCTCAACATTCTGAGCATAGTGATTCTCAAGTTATGAATTGGAAACTGTTTTCCATGTTCAAGCCCCTGTGACCTTGACTTTTGATCAAGTGACTCCAAATTCAGTAGGGGTCATCTACTCTCCAATCATCCTATATATTTTCATTTTTCAACATTCTGGGTCAAGTGGTTGTCAAATTATTGACTGAAAAGAATTTCCTATGTTCAGCCCCGTGACCTTGAATTTTGATGGTGTGATAAAAAAAAGGGGGTTCATCTACTCTGTAACTCCAATCACCCTATGAAATTTGAAGGTTCTAGGTCAAATGGTTCTCAAGTTATTGACTGGAGATGAATTTCCATGTTCTATTCGTTGTGACCATGACATTTTATAGAGTAACCCCAAAAGCAATAGGGGTCATCTAATCTGTAAGTCTTATCATCCTATGAAGTTTCAACATTCTGGGTCAAGTGGTTCTCAAGTTACTGACCGGAAATGAATTTCCATGTTCTGTTTGCTGCGACCTTGACCTTTAATAGAGTGACCCCAAAATCAATAGGGGTCATCTGCTTTGCATGTCCAATCATCCTATGAAGTTTCAACATTCTGTGTCAAGCAGTTCTCAAGTTACTGACCGGAAATGTTTTTCCATGTTCAGGCCCCTGTAACCTTGACCTTTATTAAAGTGACCCCAAAATCAATAGGAGTCATCTACTCTGCATGTCCAATCACTCTATGAAGTTTCAACGTTCTGGGTCAAGTGGTTCTCAAGAAACTGACCGGAAATGAATTTCCATGTTCTGTTTGCTGCAACCTTGACCTTTAATAGAGTGACCCCAAAATCAATAGGGGTCATCTGCTTTGCATGTCCAATCATCCTATGAAGTTTCAACATTCTGGGTCAAGTGGTTTTCAAGTTACTGACCAGAAATGGTTTTCCATGTTCAGGCCCGTGACCTTGACCTTTATTAAAGTGACCCAAAATCAATAGGGGTCGTCGACTCTGCATGTCCAATCACTGTATGAAGTTTCAACATTCTGGGTCAAGTGGTTCTCAAGTTATTGATCGGAAATGGTTTTCCATGTTCAGCCACCTGTGATCTTGACCTTTATTAGAGTGACCCCAAAATCAATAGGGGTCATCCTATGAAGTTTCAATATTCTGGGTCAAGTGGTTCTCAAGTTATTGATCGGAAATGGTTTTCCATGTTCAGGCCCCTGTGACCTTGAGGCCTAAATTAAACTAGATGCCCACAGGCAACATGTCGAGCCCGTCAGCTGTCAAAAGGACTGGGAGTTGCACACGACACTCTGTCTCTCTGAGGCAAACATTTATGCCAAATAAAAAAAAGACTGCAAAAAGTTACAATATAAGTTATTTGTAGTAACAACAAAGGGAAGTAAATCTTTAAAAAAAAAAAAAAAAAAAAAAAAAAAAATTCTAAGTCCACACAAAAATCCTTACCAGTAGAGATAGGTCAAAATACACCTCAAAATTGGATGTAACATGCATGTTGTACTACAGAAAAGTGGTCTTGATTTTTCCCTATGACCAGTAATAAAAAAAAGTTACAACATAAGCTATTTATAGTAACAACAAAGGGAAGTAATTCTAGATTTTTGTGCATGACACTCCGTCTTATGATGGTGAACAATTGTGCCAAGTTACATCAAAATCCCTCTATGCATGAAAAAGAAATGCTCCGGACAATGTCATTCTTGTATCTGACCTTTAACCTCTAAGTGTGACCTTGACCTTAGACCTAAGGACCTGGTTCTTGCGCATGACACTCCGTCTAATGGTGGTGAACATTTGTGCCAAGTTACATCAAAATCCCTCCATGCATGAAGAAGAAATACTCCAGACAAAGTTGTCATTCTTGTATCCTTTGACCTCTAAGTGTGACCTTGACCTTAGACCTAGGGACCTGATTCTTGCACAAGACACTCCGTCTCATGACGGTGAACAATTGTGCCAAGTTACATCAAAATCCCTCCATGCATGAAGAAGAAATGCTCCAGACAGTCATTATTGAATTTGACCTTTGACCTCTAAGTGTGACCTTGACCTTTGAGATAGGAACCTGGGGTTTGCACATGACACTCCGTCTCACTGAGGTTTACATTCATGCCAAATATAAACAAGATTGCTCCATGCATGTCAAAGTTATGGTCCGGGCAAACAAATCCGGACAGACGCATGCACGGACGCACATACACCGAACAGCCATTTGGACAACTATGTCTTCCCTTTCCCAAGCGGGCTCGACAAAAATTGTTTGTAGTGCTCCGACCTAGATTTTTTTGAGTGGGTAGGTAGCTAGGGATTTTATTTTTTTTTAGTAAGAACATGCATGGCTGACAAATTCTACCAGGAATTTCACAGAGCACAAACTTGCACATGCATGCATACATACATTTTTTAACCAGATCTTACATTTTATAATCTGTCAAAATTTTTGTAAAACTGAATTTGGATATACATGTATAGACTACGAATGCATCAAAGAATCTCGACTCTACCAACCCTCATTCCCTAAAACCTTTAACAGAACAGTTGTTCTCACTACAGATGCTGTCAGACCCTTTGTGTATGAAATGATGGCCTCTGATGCATTTTTGGTCTAAGTTTTGAGTATTCAAATGTCATTAATCTGGACACAGGTAGAAACAGAAGGTTTATAATGACCTCACTGCCAACCTCCAAAGTTGTCCAACCTGTTGGTGGTGAGGTGGGGGTGGGGAGAAGTAGGTAAGGAAGAATGTTCGCTGTCCTCCCCCTGGAAATGTTAGAAATATATGAATGAAATAGTGGCCTCTGTTACATCTTTTGATAGGAATGAAATGGTGGCCTCTGTTACATCTTTGATAGAAATGAAAGGGTGGCCTCTGTTACATCTTTTGACAGGAATGAAAGGGTGGCCTCTGTTATGCGTTTTGGGTATTTAAATGTCATTAATCTGGACACAGGTACAGACAGAAGGTTTATAATGACCTAACTGCAGACCTCCAAAGCTGTTCAACCTGGTGGTGGTGGGGGTGGGGTGTGGAAAGAGGTAAGTATTGAAAAATGCTCACCGTCCTTCCCCTGGTATGAATGAAATAGTGGCCTGTTTTACATCTTTTTTTTTAATGATAGAAATGAAATGGTGGCCTCTGTCATATCTTGTGACAGGAATGAAATGGTGGCCTTTGCTACATCTTTTGATGGCAATGAAATGGTGGCCTCTGTTTTATCTTTGCTAGGAATGAAATGGTGGCACCTGTTACATCTTTTGTCTAAATTATGAGTACCCAATATCATTAATCTGGACACAGGAAGTGATGGATGCATAATTATAACAAGAGGACCATGATGGTCCTGAATCACTCACCTCTTCCCACATGACCAAGTTTTGAGTATGACGTCGTTTTTTCTATTATCTGACATAGTGACCTAGTTTTTGAGCTCATGTGACCCAGTTTTGAACTTGACCTAGATATTATCAAGATAAAAATTCTGACCAATTTTCATGAAGATCCATTGAAAAATATGGTCTCTAGAGAGGTCACAAGGTTTTTCTATTATTTGACCTATTGACCTAGTTTTTGAAGGTACGTGACCCTGTTTTGAACTTTATCTAGATATCATCAAGGTGAACGTTCTCACTAATTTTCATGAAGATCTCATGAAAAATATGGCCTCTAGAGAGGTCACAAGGTTTTTCTATTTTTACACCTACTGGCCTAGTTTTTGACCGCACGTGACCCAGTTTCGAAACTGATATCATCAAGGTGAACATTCAGATCAATTTTCATGAAAGTCCATTGAAAAATATGGCCTCTAGAGAGGTCAAAAGATTTTTCTAATTTTACACCTACTGACCTAGTTTTTGACCGCAGTTGACCCAGTTTCAAACTTGACCTAGATATCATCAAGATGAACATTCAGACCAACTTTCATACAGATCCCATGAAAAGTATGGCCTGTAGAGAGGTCACAAGGTTTTTTATTATTTGACCTACTGACCTAGTTTTTTATGGCACGTGACCCAGTTTCAAACTTGACCTAGATATCATCAAGATGAACATTCTGACCAATTTTCATGAAGATCCATTCAAGGGTATGGCCTCTAGAGAGGTCACAAGGTTTTTTTATTTCAAGACCTACTGACCTAGTTTTTGATCACAGTTGACCCAGTTTCAAACTTGACCTATATATCATCAAGATAAACATTCACACCAATTTTCATACAGATCCCATGAAAAATATGGCCTCTAGAGAGGTCACAACGTTTTTTCATTATTTGACCTACTGACCTACTTTTTGATGGCACGTGACCCACTTTCGAACTTGACCCAGATATCATCAAGATGAAAATTCTGGCCAACTTTTATGGAGATCCATTCACAAGTATGGCCTCTAGAGAGGTCACAAGGTTTTTCTATTTTTAGACCTACTGACCTAGTTTTTGACCACACATGACCCACTTTCGAACTTGACCTAGATATCATTCAGATGAACATTCAGACCAACTTTCATACAGATCCCATGAAAAATATGGCCTCTAGAGAGGTCACAAGTTTTTTTTATATTTTTTGACCTACTGACCTAGTTTTTGAAGGCACGTGACCCACTTTCGAACTCGACCTAGATATCATCAAGGTGAAAATTCTGACCAGTTTTCATGAAATATATGGCCTCTAAAGAGGTCACAAGGTTTTTCTATTTTTAGACCTACTGACCTAGTTTTTGATGGCACGTGACCCAGTTTCGAACTTGACCTAGATATCATCAAGGGAACGTTCTGACCAATTTTCATGAAGATCTTTTGAAATATATGGCCTCTAGAGAGGTCACAAGGTTTTTCTATTTTTAGACCTACTGACCTAGTTTTTGATGGCACGTGACCCAGTTTCGAACTTGACCTAGATATCATCAAGGTGAGCATTCTGACCAATTTTCATGAAGACCTTGTGAAATATATGGCCTCTAGAGAGGTCACAAGGTTTTTCTATTTTTAGACCTACTGACCTAGTTTTTGATGGCACGTGACCCAGTTTCGAACTTGACCTAGATATCATCAAGATGAACATTCTTACCAACTTTCATAAAGATCCCACGAAAAATTTGACCTCTAGAGTGGTCACAAGCAAAAGTTTACGGATGGACAGACGCACGGACGACGGACGATGCGTGATCACAAAAGCTCACCTTGTCACTATGTCAGGTGAGCTAAAAACCATATTATAGTTCAACATTTGGCAGTAGGTACAGAAGACTGAGGATCCAGGAACTTTTTAAATACAAGTGTGAAATGGTGGGTTCTGGTGCATTTTTTTGGTCAAAACTTTGGTCAGTAATTAAAGGTCATTTCTAAGGCAACTGTAGGCAGGGGAGCGACATAGTCCTCCCCAATACCTGGTCCTTGAATCCTGGGGTCTGTGTAGACGAGGATGACTTTGATCAGCTGTGAAGCTTGAACTCATACTTGTTTTTTCACCTCTGTTTAGTGAAAATTGAAAGGCTTCACTTTTAAACACAATCTGATGTACGTGTATGCATGTAAAATTGTGATTTAGTTCCTTAAAGTAAGGTAAAAGAAACGAAATTCACAGCACTTCAACTGCAAATCCATAAATTATCTAAGCCCTTTTAAGGGGACGCATACTTTGAAATTAGAAAAAAGTGGGTGGGGTATTATAAAATTTACCTGCAAAAAAGTACAAGGTTTTGGTAAATGAAATGAATACTGTTTCAACTGTTATAAGTACACAAAGGATTGCTCACTAAAATAAAAATGAGAAAAACTGAAACAAGAAAGTTATTGTTGAATTACATAAGACTTCTTGTATACATTCAAAGTCAACAATTAAGACTTTTTGGTGCGAAAATAACAGTGCTTCACTTTGTCCAAACATTTATCAATGTCCTACAGATTCTAATTTAAAGAAAGAATGTGAAATAAGTTCACTGTCTTGCTTTTCATTTGGCATATGTGAGCTAAAACACATTATTTAGTTTGTTTACAAAGTAGTGCATAAGAAAAGATACGGTGGTCAAGGAATGCCACATTACAAAACTAAAAGAGTATATTCCCCTTAATACATTAAACATTTATCATTACAGAAGTCTAGTGGCTTACAATAAAGGCCTAGAAATGTTGCCATTATTAATTTTTAACTTGGTATTCATGAATTGCAATGCACTTAAATATCAAAACACATTCAACAAACTTTTGAAAATGTACTGTCTTAAAAATCCCTAAAATAAGGTATGAAATTTTGTTGAGAGGTCCAATCAATGTGTATATGTGCAAAAGCAACATTCTAATCTTGTTCACAGAAGTTACTAATACACAGCAGGAATGTCAATGATCAAAACTGGACGAATATACAGTTATCCTCATTTTAATGTCATTTATAATTTGTCCTTGAATTCTCCACCATACTTTTCATAACTCTGTTTGCACGAGTTGCACGAGAATGCTGTCATTCACGTAAAAAAATGGGGTCAAATAAGTTGTAAATGCAATATCATGTAAACGTAGTTAATGGATTATGCAGTTCAAGATAAACTTTATCTCATAACATAACGAACATGTATAATGTTGTAACAACAACTTTACTTACACTAATTTAAGTAGCAGTCGGTTTATAAGTGACTTTATCGATTCATTTTGTGTTTTGTTATTGTTGTCAAAAGTATAACGGAAGTGCCTCACAACTGAAGCGGAAACCAGTTTGATGCGCAAAGTAGTCCACTGTAGGTAATATTTTTTGACAAATGTCCACAGAAATTAATAATTTTCTAATATTAAAAAGGATTATCTGAATAGGATTCATTATTTGATAAGAAATTATAATCATCGACATGTTTTTTTAAAAAAGCGTACACGTGCTGACACCTAAGTTGTCTCCCGTTGTTTATTAGAGTTACCTTTCGTCCGGCGCAGTAATACATTTGCAGTGAATCGCCGAGAAGTCGTGGGAAAATTAAAAACCATGTAAACAAACTAAAATTAACCACCTTTTCAAGATGAATTTCAAGTGATCGGCATTATGCATTTAACCCGCCTGACCTGTGTAGCATCTTAGATATCTGTTCTAAGGTATTCATTGTGTAGAATGTCATGTTATGCCCTTGCAATGCTAATCCCACTCTGATTTTTTTGTTTACATTTTTTATCAATGAGAAATATGGCATCCATCCCGAGATGAACTGACGTGGCGTTAAATTTTTACAATTTTGTTTAAGCAAACCTGGTGTGTTAGAAAGAAAATCTCATCCCTTCAACATTATTTGGAACACTGTTATTGTAAAAAACCTGTTTTTTCCTTATACAAAAGCTTAATATTTTGTGTTGAATGTACTTTCACAAACACCTCTGTTTTCCTATTACATTCATAGTACCACATCCTTATCCACAAAATACTGAATATTACAGGTGTCCATCAGTATTATATCAGTTTAGGAATATGTTTTTTATTTTCCCACCATCGATTTCTTGAATATGCACCCCTTCCGCATTGCTGTATGAACTGTGAATGTAGCAATATGCGTCCCCTTAAATCAACAGTGTATTAGTTAATACATAAATTGTACAAATCGGGCAGAATTAGGTCAAATTACATCACATACATCACAACAGTTAGCTGTCAAGCAAAGCTTCCTTTCATCCTACATCAAAGGTCAAATGCCGATCGGCACCTTTCCTTTGAACTTCAGCCGCCATGTGCCTGTGTTTATTTCAAGATGTTAATGCAATTTTGTCACCAAATGTGTCGGATAATACTGGGATATAAAAGTTAAATTAAGTTTGTAAATACTGGAAAAGTAGGATTTACAAAACAAGAGCTGTCCCTAAGACAGCCAATGCTCGACTATTTGAAATATTGTCTCAGAAGCAGAAAAAATTGTTTAAATATCTAAAGAGTTTTAAGTTCAAAAGGGGACATAATTTGACCAAAATGTACATCAGAGTTATGAGACTTGATGCTTTCAACTAGTTCTATAATCCCGAAGACACATGTGAAGTTTCAATTCAATATCTGCATTAGTTGGAGATAGTAACTTGCATGTAGAACTTTAACCAGAATTTTTTTAAGTCCAAAAAGGGGCATAATTTGCCCAAAATACATGTCAGAGTTATGGAACTTGACCCAGTGAGGTTGGTAACTGATCTAGAAAACAAAAAAATAAGTTTCAAATCTATATGCCTTATTGTTATGGGACCTGAAGCTATCAACTAGTTTTATAACCCCGAAGGCACATGTGAAGTTTCAATTCAATATCTGCATTAGATTTGGAGATACTAACTTGCATGTAAAACTTTAACCAGAATTTTCTAAGTCCAAAAAGGGGCATAATTTGCCCAAAATACATGTCAGAGTTATGGGACTTACCCCAGTGAGGTTGGTAATCGATCTAGAAGAAGAAAAAATAAGTTTCAAATCTATATGCCTTATAGTAATAGCTGTATGTACATGCACGCAAAACTTTAACCAGGATTTTCTAAGACTAAAGGGGGCATAATTTGGCCAAAATGCAGGTCAGAGTTATGGGACTTGAAGCTATCAACTAGTTTTATAACCCCGAAGGCACATGTGAAGTTTCAATTCAATATCTGCATTAGATTTGGAGATACTAACTTGCATGTAAAACTTTAACCAGAATTTTCTAAGTCCAAAAAGGGGCATAATTTGCCAAAAATACATGTCAGAGTTATGGGACTTACCCCAGTGAGGTTGGTAATTGATCTAGAAAAAGAAAAAATAAGTTTCAAATCTACAGTCAAACTCGCTTTATACGAACTCTTAGGGACCTGAGAAATATGTTCTTATCAAACGAAATTCGTATTAACGAATGTATGACTTTTGGATAATTTGCGAGAGCAAGTTTGGCAGTATCACCGGTATCGCCGGTGAATAGCTTCCATTAAATGAAAATACAGTAGTGAATAGATGTTCATTGGTAGTTTTAAACTGATTAAGTTAATTATTTATTTAGATTACAATTAAATAATTACAAAACAAACAGTCAAATTATAAAAACAGCAATAACACAAGTGTTAAAATAATGAATAATGAAAAATGATCAAATTATTAATGTAAAAATTTATGAGTTTTTTTAATTTTACTTATTATTGATTAACCAGTCAAAAGTGGCTTTTAAAATTCATGCATCTAGATACAAGGGTTTTAAATGCAGATCGCATAGCTTTTTTATTCAGCATCGTATTACGTTCAAAAAATTGCATTTTTTTGCCGATACATGCCATTAACTAACTACTACATGGCCATTTTACATCATGAAATATATTTTCATAGAAACTGTAAATTTTGGTGAATTATACTTAACTTGTAACAAACACTTATTACGTGCCCATTGTAATAAATAATTACTGCAAATAGTTTATTCTTTATTATGTATTTCGAACCCTCTATCATGATAAAATTAAATCAATACAGCAGACTGTAAGATTAACTATTACACTAGTTAAAATCAGCCGCAAGGCAGCATTTATTATTGTTTCCAAAGAAGATGCTTTTTTTATGCGACTTACATAGCTTTTTGATACATAAAAATTGGATACTAAATGAAATATTTTAGCTATGGGACATTGAAAATTAGCTATCAAAAAAATTATTCACGGATCAATTGAAAAATGTAAAAAACTGCGCATAGTTAAACTTATATTGTTACATTAAGAAATACTTAAATAATATGACTTCAGATCAAATAAATCGAGTTCTAGAGCGAAATGGGCATAATTTATTGTCAAAAAATGGCGTATAAGCAGTTAGCTATGCTTAATGCTGTGACGTCAGACTTGTGATATAGAACGGCTTGCATATGTAAAGCTAGCTTGTATAGTTTACTTGACGCAAAAACTTTAACCAGGATTTTCTAAGTCCAAAAGGGGGCATAATTTGGCCAAAATGCAGGTCAGAATTATGGGACTTGATGCTATCAACTAGTTTTATAACCCTGAAGACACATGTGAAGTTTCAATTCAATACCTGCATTAGTTTTGGAGATAGTAACTTGCATGTAAAAATTTAACCAGGATTTTCTTAGTCCAAAAAGGGGCATAAATTGCTTAAAATACATGTCAGAGTTATGGAACTTGACCCAGTGAGGTTTGTAACTGACCTAGAAAAAGAAAAAATAAGTTTCAAAGCTATATGCCTTTAAATGATAGCTGTATGTACTTGCATTCAAAACTTTAACCAAGGTGTGACGCAGACGCCGACGCCAGGGTGAGCAGAATAGCTAGACTATTCTTCGAATAGTTGAGCTAAAAATCTCGGTAAGTGACTTTATTAAAGTGTTCGAAAAAGGTCTCAATTAATAAATAATGTGAATAGTTATCAATAAGTTGCCCATTTTTACACTGCATGATAAAAATGTAGATGTCTGTTCTCATTTATAAACTTTTAAATGTTGAAACTAATTAACAGAAAAAGTTGTTTATCAAATATAAATAGGTCACCGTAAAAGATCTAAGGTCATGCGAGAAAGGTTAAGTCAAGAAGGTCAGAGCGATTTTCTCTCTGGGATCGTAACGTGTGACTTCCAAAATGCGCAAGAAGTCGGTGGTCTGTGGTCGCGTACTAATTAAGAAACTAAATGCTGAATGATCTGTTGTATATTAAGGTACGGATGCTGAAATTGCATTTTGCATCAGAAAGGATCAAAACATGTAAAAAAAATTTTTTTGCCCCCTGGACTGCCTAAAAAAATTTTGGGATCGGGACTATTTTGATGTGTCGGTCGGAGCACTATAAACAAAGCATTTTTTAATTTAGGCCTGGGTAAAAACAATATGTCTCCCCCAGAGGGGGGAAGACATAATTATCAATAAAAGATGATCCTTTGGAAGCACAGAATACAAACAAGCAAAATAACAACAGACTCAGTTTGACTGACTTTGTTAATGAGAGGTAATGAAATATGCAACACCTTTTACCCTCTGCACCTGCTTCGGTGGAATTCTATTATAGAAGTTACCAGTAAACTGAATGACCTCCATGATCCCAACAGACCAGAAAACATTATAACAATACTAAATCCAAGTATGAGGAGACTTCTTACAGTTGCCACATAGCACTTACTGTTGTGTTGGGATTGTTAATAAAATCTACAAGAAAATCCTTTGGCAGCATAAAATGCAACCAAGCAAAATAACAGCACACACACACTACCTCCAGCCATATTAACTTTAATATGGCAAATTAAGTCTTTTGAAACTTAAGTCTTCTCCAAAAAGATTAATGTAAGAAAAAAGGAGTACCGGTACTGTGGATAAGAGAACTTACTGCCCTATCAATATATTACCATCTGTATCTCTAAAATATTTAAAACAGCAATAAATTCACAATTAATCTAATTCTTAACAAACATTTCAATACATATATGTCAACATTTAGACCAGGCTACAGCTGTCAAATAACTCTAAGACTGAGAATTTGAAAAAAGCTTTTTAGAATAGAACAATAAAAGGTTATTTAGTGAACACAATTAAAACTAGAAAATGCTTTTGTAAAAAAGCGCATGTCTCCCCCAATGCAAAGTCCTGTAGGCAAGAAGTCAATAGGGGTCAGGAGCGAAAGTCAAAGAGACACTGATGGTTGGCTGCAATAGGGATCATCTACTTGGCATGTCCAGTCATCCCACTAAATTTTAACACTCTTGGCCTAGTGGTTCTCAAGTCACTGTTCATGCTCCTGTGACCTTGACCTTTGATCAAGTGACCTCAAAATAAATAGGGGTCATCTACTCTGCATGTCCAATCATCCTATTAAATTTTATTATTGTAGGTCAAGTGGTTCTCCAGTTATTTCCAAAAAATGATTTTACATGAACAGGCCACTGTGACCTTGACCTTTAATTGACTGACCCCAAAATCAATAGGGGTCATCTACTCTGCATGTTCAATCATCCTATGAAGTTTCAACATTCTGGGTCAAGTGGTTCTCAAGTTAATGATCGGAACTGGTTATCAATGTTCAGGCCCCTGTGACCTTTACCTTTAATGGAGTGACCCCAAAAACAATAGGGGTCATTTACTCTGCATGAACAATCATCCTATGAAGTTTCAACATTCTGGGTCGAGAGGTTCTCAAGTTATTGATTGGAAATGGTTTTCCATGTTCAGGTCCCTGTGGCCTTGACCTTTAACAGAGTGACCCCAAAATCGTAAGGGGTCATCTACTCTGCATGACCAATCATCCTATGAAGTTTCATCATTCTGGGTCAAGTGGTTCTCAAGTTATTGACCAGAAATGGTTTTCAATGTTCAGGCCCCTGTGACCTTGACCTTTCACAGAGTGACCCCAAAATCGCTAGGGGTCATCTACTCTGCATGACCAATCATCCTATTAAGTTTCAACATTCTGAGTCAAGTGGTTCTCAAGTTACTGACCGGAAATGGTTTTCAATGTTCAGGCCCCTGTGACCTTGACCTTTAATGGAGTGACCCCAAAATCGATAGGGGTCATCTACTTTGCATGTACAATCATCCTATGAAGTTTCAACATTCTGGGTCAAGTGGTTCTCTAGTTATTAATCGGAAATGGTTTTCCATGTTCAGGCCCCTGTGACCTTGACCTTTGACGGAGTGACCCCAAAATCAATAGGGGTCATCTACTCTTCATGATCAATCATCGTATGAAGTTTCAACATTCTGGGTCAAGTGGTTCTCTAGTTATTGATCGGAAATGGTTTTCAATGTTCAGGCCCCTGTGACCTTGACCTTTGACAGAGTGACCCCAAAATCAATAAGGGTCATCTACTCTTCATGACCAATCATCGTATGAAGTTTCAACATTCTGGGTCAAGTGGTTCTCTAGTTATTGATCGGAAATGGTTTTCAATGTTCAGGCCCCTGTGACCTTGACCTTTGACTGAGTGACCCCAAAATCAATAGGGTCATCTACTCTTCATGACCAATCATCGTATTAAGTTTCAACATTCTGGGTCAAGTGGTTCTCTAGTTATTGATCGGAAATGGTTTTCAATGTTCAGGCCCCTGTGACCTTGACCTTTGACAGAGTGACCCCAAAAACAATAGGGGTCGTCTACTCCAGCAGCCCTACAACCCTATAAAGTTTGAAGGTTCTAGGTCAAATGGTTCTCCAGTTATTGCTCGGAAATGAAGTGAGACGGACGGACCGACGCGCGGACGGACGGACGGACGGACAGGGCAAAAAAAATATGTCTCCTGGGGGAGACATAACTATGTGTTTTTGTCACAAAAACATGTCTTCCCCTATGTATACCTTTAGCTCTGGCCGCCATTTTGTGCAGCGAAGCGGGAAGTGTCGGCGATATGCACAACTAGGCTTGGTACTGATCACTTTTGTGAAGTTTCATCGAAATCCAGCTAGCAGTTTGACCTGTGAAAGCCGGACAAGATTTTTCTATTTTTAGCTCTGGCAGCCATTTGTGCAGCAAAGCAGAAAGTGTCTGCGATATGCACAACTAGGCTTGATATTGATTATTTTTAGCTCTGGTAGCCATTTCGTGCAGCGAAGCGGAACGTGCCATCAATATGCACAACTAGGTTTGGTACTGATTACTCTTGACAAGTTTCGTCGAAATCCTACCAGCAATTTGGACTGTGAAAGCCGGACAAGCTTAATGCAGACAGACAGCAAATGCAAAACCAAAATGTCTTATGGGGGAGACATAATAAGTGTAACTGACTAGTTGTTAAAGTTTTTCAAACACATTTTTATTTGACAAAAACCTAATTAATCACATCTTTTCATTTTTTTCATGATTCAAGATTTGTAGGTAATCTATTCAGTTATGCTGATGATAAAACTTGTTCTGTGCAAACCTTGATTTAGACAGTTAAAGCCACCTTAATTAGAAAGTGACAGAGTACCGTACATTTTCACTTATAAGATGCATTATTAGGAGTCATATTTCCAGTTCAAAGAGTGAGGAGCATCTTATAGGTGTGTACTACAAGGAAATTAAATGAAAAAGAAACCCCAGATTGCATGTCCGATGTTGGGATGTGTCTTATAAGCGAGTGCATCTTATAAGCGAAAATATACAGTACCCTTGATATAATAAATGCAAGCAATTCCAGATAAATTTCAGTCAGTTGCTACAGAATCTAAAACCAAAACCTGTAATATTATTTCTGATCTGTCTTAAATTAAATCAAATACCCTGAAATCCCGAAAATAAGGCAGTTTTGAAAATAAGCCGGTCTCGAAAATAAGCCACCATTTCACTACAGGCAAAACGGGCTCATAAATTAGCCGCACTCAAAAATAATAATAGCATCAATGACTTTGTTAGGACACCATGTAAGATAGCAAAAGAACGCCAACGTGTAAATAACAGATTTATTTCCAGATGTATTAGCAATAAAACATACTTTGGAATAAAAAAGAACCACTAAAACAATGCAAGTTGTGGTGATTTTTAAAACCCTGGACAAATAAAAACATTAAAAGCAAAAAATTCCGAAAAAAAATCCGGTCGCAAACACTTCTTTTTATGTCAGTTCTACTAATTGACATAACCGATCTTTATAACACAATGCATAGCCTGGGAAGCCGTTGATAATATTGTTGTGCTTTGTCAGAAGAAATCATACCTAATATTTATGCATAAAAGATATCATTTGATTTGCGCTTATAAGTGTTAACTGGCATTCATCGAGTTTCTGATATTATCAACGCCTGGGGAAATCTGAAGGAGTTTCCATGTAACTACTGATTATCGATTTTCTATAATTAACCTAATTAACATGTGATCATATTTGCGCTTGTTTGAATCGAAAACGAGGCAATGCTGCCGAAATTTCGACAATTTTCGTAGATCACTAGGTCTGCATTAAAATAACATCTTGATAGCTATGACGCAAATTTAAGTTTATAATGACATATTTAGAACATAGGCGTAGGAGCAGGGGGGGCCAGCGGGGGCCAGGCCCCCCAAAGCTAGGAGAGGGGGGGCCAAAGTATAGTTTGGCCCCCCGAATATTTTGGAAAAGAGATATAAATTGCAGTCTAATATAACATTTACTTAGCATCATATAATTCTTTTCAACCTGATTTCTGATTTGCATTTGGCCTTCCCTTGTATTCAGACTAAAAATGTCTGTTTCCGTAGTGTGAGTACTGAAATCTGTACGCGCCACGTATAATTAATAAAAATAATATAGCATTGAGCGCAATCACTACAGTTCCGGTTTGAGCGTCTGCAAAATCAATGTAGGCCTAACTATTAAGCCTGTTTACGCATGTAAACGTTATGTAGTTTTTTGTTTTTCATTGTCCATTCAAGGGAAATGATATTTCCACAACTTTATACCACAATTAGACAAATGCTAATTGATTGTATGTCCAGGGCTTCAACAGAAGAATGTAAAAAAATGGCACACTTAATTAGAACAATACATAATATGACTGATTAAGACAGTTCAGTGCCTAGTCGTATGTGTAACATCAGAATAACTCAATGATTGCTAAAACATAAAGGTTTGAGGGGCCTATGGCCCAATTAATCCCTGTACAAGGCTTTGAGTCTTTGTCACGAATAATGCACCGAGGATACCTTGCCGCTAACCCCCCCCTCCCCCTTAAAACCGCCGGTCGAAAATGTTTGGCCCCCCCAAAGTTAAACTCGCTCCTACGCCCATGTAGAAGTTGTTACAACATGCTGGAAAAGCTATGGGAGGTACAAACTGGTATTTGTCTATGGCCCGGAAATGTTCGGAAACCTTCGGAAGTACACGATTACGATCTGTTTTTTCCGTGAGAATTCCGTTTCTATTTTTAGCCATGGATTATTGCTTCAGAAGTTATCGTTCTTTATTAAACACCCGCATATTTCGGGTGTAATATAGGTGGCGCTGCGGTCGGAAAACAGGTTTCCCCAGGCTGTCAATTTGCAGATAGAAAAAAAAAGTTAGAAATTGTCAGACTGGATTCCCAGGCTACACAATGCAGTGTTTAACACCTATTGTGTAAGTTACTCATAACCATTTGGCGATTAAATCACATTAGGTGTATTTGTTTGTTAGGCCAGACAAAACTGTTTAATGGGGAATTATCTATTAGCTTCAAATTATTTTCATATAGAAATTGTAACAAAATAGGTATACATGTATCAAAAGTATAAGAATTTACCGACATCGATCTTTTTACTAAAAAGCAAAAAAAAATATCACATCCGTATATTCATTATTTTGGTACTCGAAAATACGCCGGTTTTTAAACCGTTACCAAATATATGTACTCAAAAGTTTGCCAGACTCAAAAATAAGCCGGTCTCGATAATAAGCCACCAAATCCTTACGAAAATTGAAAATAAGCTGCGGCTTATTTTCGGGATTTCAGGGTATTGATAATCAAATAATTTTGCTAGTTCTTACTATAGATCTTTGCTTAAAATTTGAAACTCATATTTCAAATTTATGAAAGAAAGCCTTAGATGACTGAATGTTGGTAGGAATCGGTAGGCATTTATGTAAAATAGGAAAACTTTATAGATTTCTCTTTCATTATCTCAAACTTCAACATCTGCCCACTATCAAGGCGTTTCTGTTGGAAATAAAATATAAAGTTAAATAGATAGAAAATATACAAAAAATAGCATTAAGATTTATTCATAATGATTGAAAGTCGGATTATGAAGGCCTATTATAGAAGTCTTTGTTATCAACTATGAAAATTATAAAAATAATAAAAAGAATTGACAGAAAAACAAATATTCAAAATTTAATGACAACTGGAAATATTCCAAACACTTTACAACAAACTTCTCTTATAATATGTATGTTAAGGTTAGATGTGTGTGTTATTGTGCTTTTACTAGCAGCGCAAAAAATATTGAAAAACAGATTTTCACCAAATTTTTAATCGAAACCCTGATCGTTGGATAGGAAATGTACTGACTAATCGCACTTAGTATCTTTTGTGTCGGGTTCAACAGAAGGAATGTATTATACAAGGGAAGTAATCCCAAATGACTCTTTGCATAAGGAATCGGATCTTGTAGACTCCAGTCCAGTATGGAAAAAATATGTCTTTTCTGGACTGTAGGTTTGGGATTTTATTATATATACTTAACAAATGGCCCTTTCGTAGTTAATGCTCAATGACTTTTTTTTGAAGTAATAGAGAAATTGTTACCGTGTATTTTCGACAAAATGTCCCCTGCCTTCTTGCAGCAGTGATGAGTTATGGTTTCTTGATGTACAGTGTCCACTATAGAGAGAAAATCTGTTGCCTCTTTAAAGTACTAATAGATTTTGAGAAAGTTGACTAAATCATCAATTACATCCAAACCAATGAAAATTGATTTTCCCAAAAGGGGCAATAATTCATGTCGAAAATAGCCCCGGACGATGGTCGTGTTTATTCGTAGTCTTGACTTTGCAGGTGTCCCCTTTATGATGTTGTCAATATATTGTGTTTGCAAGTTTCAAAGCAATTGTTTGACATGTTTTAGGAGAAGTTTGCAGTATCACATATAATTACTTAACACAGATAATCACTTCATTTTCGTAAGATCTTCAAAGTGCCTGATCCTTAAAAGAGGTATGGAATATTTCCCTTTTCTGAACATGGGTCAAATTACGATGGTAACAAGTTTACTTTCTTTTGCCAATATGATCTGTGTGAGATGTTTAGGATAAAAGCTGACCTAAACATAAAACTTAACCAAGAAAACTGAGTTTCTAAGTCCAAAGGGGCAATAAATCTTGCAAAAAGCAGGATGGAGTTATGTTTCTTGATGTACAGGGTCTGCTTATGATGGTGAACAAGTATTCCAAGTTTCAAAGCAATAGCTTTGATAGTTTAGGAGAAAAGTTGACCTAAACATAAAACTTAACCAAGAAATCTGATATTTTCTAAGTACAAAAGGGGCCATAAATCTTGCAAAAAGCAAGATGGAGTTATGTTTCTTGCTATACAGGGTCAGCTTATGATGGTGAACAAGTATTCCAAGTTTCAAAGCAATAGCTTTGATAGTTTAGGAGAAAAGCTGACCTAAACATAAAACTTAACCAGGCAACGCCGACGCAGACGCCGACGCCGACGCCGACAACCGCTCAAGTGATGACAATAACTCATCATTTTTTTTCAAAAAATCAGATGAGCTAAAAATGCTGTGTATAGATTTTAAATCATGCAGTACAATACTGTTTTGATGAAGAAATTCCATACTCAGAGCAAAATTTTACCTGGTGTCATTTTCGACAGTGTTTCACTGCCTTCTTCAGCACTGACTGACTGGTGTTATGGTAGGTCACGTGACGTAGGAAGGTCACGTGATCAGAAGAGAGGTCCCAGCGATTTTTTCCCTTCTTTAATAAGTACCCCTAAAAGGACCTTTTCCCAATTGAAAAATGCAATCTTTTTTCCCAATTATCATCCAAAAATTCCCCAAATGACCAAATGTACCGGACCTTTTCCCAAAAGGGCAAAAATAATCACTGGGTCCGTAGACAGGGGGAGCTCTAGGCCCTCTTCTCGGTTGAGCGATGGTCTCCGCTGTTTTATCTCGATAGCCTCTTTGACTTTGCATTTGGTAAGTCCACTTTCACTTGTCAGAATCTTGGTGTTGTCAGATTTTATGGTATGTCCGCTGTTTTGACAATGTTCATGTATGGCTGAATTTGTTCTGGTCACATGCTCTTTTAGTCTTGTCTCTTGTGTTCTGGCAGTTTCCCCGATATAATCTTCTTTGCAGTTCTTACATTTCACATCGTATATTATTCCACACTTTTTCCATTTATCGGTTGGATCTTTCACCCGAGTGACCTGACTCCTTATAGAATTGTATGGTTTATGGAACATATTCACTCCATGATTCTTGAACACTCTCGACAGAACTTCAGAAGTTCCACGAAATAGGGCATACCCATGTTTACTTTTCTTTCCTTTGCCACACTATTTTGAGTCTTGCCCTGTTGAGATTTCTTGTTGGGTAGCTGAAATATCCACTCCGGGTATCCATTTGCACGTAGCGCTGTTTTCACATGTTCAACTTCCTTTTTCTTGTCTGATTCATTACTAGTCACAAGTGTGTTAGCCCTGTGTAACAAGGTTCTTACCACTGACCTTTTGTGTTCCAAGTGGTGGTTTGACTTGAAATTCAGATACTAGTCAGTATGTGTGTTTCTATAAACTGTTACTTTTGTTGAGCCATCGTCCTCTACATGAATATAAGTGTCTAACAAGAGCTGTCCGTAAGACAGCGCGCTCCACTATTTGGCGATTTGACAGTAAAATGAATATATGTCTCAATAAGAGACCTCTACTTTAAAAGGAAGATACACCAAGGGGCATAATTCTGTCAAGAACACAAACAAGAGTTATTGGGATTGTTACCACACATGCAGATGATGATGGGAAAAATATATTTTGAGTTTCAAGTCATAACCTTATATAGTATCAAAGTTATGTCCAGAAAACGAAGATTGTCAAAAATTTCGATCCCCGGCCGCATCGTATGAAAGACGTGAAAAATGGTACCAGTAACTCCCTTGCTTGGCGCTCAGCATTAAAAGGGAATCTGGCTTCTCTTCTCTCATACCCTCATGGCGATGGATTCCATCAGGAATGAGGTGTCGAGAGTGATTAATATAAGTTGTAGAACTTGTTTCATAATCAACTTAAAATAAATTATGTATAAACTAAATGTATTTCTGCACCATTTTATTGGTGTTCTTACCTGTTTAAACGTCATATTTTAACCTTTTTTGGTGGCTGACAAAAGTTTGTGTTTACTTTTGGATTTTCTGTCGGCAAGTGCGTGCATACTCCAAAATTGGAGTGTTACGACATAATGTGATGGGGAATCCACAAACTTACACTATCCACAAACTTAGGCTGGACAATGATAGACCCTGCATTCACTTGAGATAACCAGTCAGAAGTCACTGTGGTTGGTGCTTGGATTAAAACTGCTAATTTTAAGTTTATTCCATCCATTTCAAAAGAAGTTCTTCAAACTCAAAAAAGTCCAGTGATTTTTTTCAGTTTTGGGGGAAGGGGGTCGGTGCCCTTTGGAGGGGGAAAAATACGACGTAAAACTAAGAAAAGGGGAATTTTCATTTGTGTTGAAATAAACTATAGTTTCAAGTTTATTGATAAATTCAGGGCCCATAAGAGCATGTGACATGACATATAACACAATGTAGCATATCAATACCAGATAACCAAATAAATTTTTCAAATGTGGAGGATAAGACATCCATTAGACTACCAAAATTTACAACAGACATTAGGTCCCTTCTTAAACAAATCGGTGAGTGGCTGTTTTTATTTTATTTCTGTCAAATTCTGTCATTTGCAGTCACCGTTACATCTGACCTGTCACAATAAAAACAAACTGTAAAAAACAATGTATGCATTGGACTAGTCCCTTCCCAAAGCATAAAATCAAACCCTGACTGACTAGAAGATGGAAAACTCAACACTACACGGCCAAACAAATAGAATGCAAATCATTTACAGACTAACATTCAACAGCGTTGTGCAGAATAATAAAGCGCTTCGATGATTCTGATTAATCAAGGGAAGTTACTCCAACCGGTGTCGATGTAAACAAAATGCGAGATACCGCGGTGAAGTGTTTTCTGTATGAAAATAAATAAAATAAACTAGAATCTAGTGAATTATGATTTAATTGATTTGCATTTTTTTTATTTTCGGAGGGGAATTTTAGGCATCGGAAAGGGGAAAAAAACATACTATTTTGAGAGGGGAATGGGGCCGAATTTCGCCGAATATTTTGGTGAAAAAAAACGCTGAAGTCTGTAATAGTTTCTGGATACATGTAATTATAGTTTATAGGGGAAGAAAATCCCCGAGACGGTAACGTCCGTATATAGTTATTCGTCTTTGTTGTCTGCATATACTGAGGCAATTTTTTCGATGTTTTCCGGTTCCGGTTTATGTACACAATGTAGACTGGTTGTCTGCAAGAACATCCAAGCACCCCGAATCAGTCACAGAAATTCGTAAACCTCACCAACATGATTCTTTTTACTTCTTTTTCATAATGAAAACTGTACATGCAATTGAAAAACACTTTTAAAACAGTAAGGAAGTGTAAAGGCCGTCAAGTTTCTGCGTGGAGTGCAAACAAACAATAAAATCCTAAAGCCAGTGCGAGAACGCGGTGCATGACGTCACCGTTGCGGCTTCTCGTAAATTTTGCAAAGTATGTTATTCGCTGTAAGAGGTATGATGACACTAAATGTAAACTGTTTAGAGCGAAGTTTTATTTCTTTTGAGTGTTGAATATGTCTTCGTAAGTAGATATATAACAGATAAATCCCCATGCTAGGCAGTGCCTTAATTCATATTAGACATACCTTGGACCCTTGATCCAATTTGTCTTAACATCCTACTTTGTGACCTACTGGACCTAAAGTGAACTTTGCAAGATACAGTATGCAATAAAAGTAAGCAATTCAAATTTATAAAATGAATCCTAGGCTTTACTATTCCAAATTTTGAAATGTGGTTTCAGTTAATGTTTTAAACTGCCTATGAATGAATAGAGCTATATTATACTTTGATTAAAAAAAATAGACTTGCAACATTCTAAATACTGACCCTTACAAAATTTCTGTTATTTTACCGTGGTATTTTTGGTACTGTAACGTTAAAATAGAATCTCGACATTCTTTCATAACAATAATGCAAATAATTACCTTGTCCTGCCCCTGTAATAAGTGCAACCTTTCCGTCAAATCTTAGTAGTCCAGCCATGTTGACAGTCAAACTGAAAGTAAAGTTATCAAAGTGCTTACCGGTGTAGCGAAAAAAATGTCGCTCATTAGCTACGCAATTCGTGAAGTTCGAAAATGAAATTTTAAGGCCAGAGACAACTAGACGAGGACAGAGTAGGCATAGGAATAGAGATCAATATAACTGCACCTTGACTAATCCTACCTGTTCTGTATTATACAAAAGTGCTTCTATTGTGACATTTTGATACAATCAAAACTGTATTATCTGCACTATAAAATACTTACTGGTAGAATCTATTTATATGTAAAGTCATTCCACCAATGAAATAATGCCCTTTTGGCCGCCGGTTTACGCGCAAATGCGGGTACCCAAATGCGCGAAAAATGGAAAAGATAGGACACCGAGTCTCAACGTAAGCGTTGACCGGTGGTATAATTACGTGCGAGCAGGGCGCTTTTTGCGGCTGTTTTTATCGGTCAAGCTAATGTTTTCCTTCGCAGTTTTTTCATTTTTAAAGCTTTGTTATTGAGAATTGGCCGAGGATGACCTACAATGAACGCGCTTTGATGGGGATGTATAGAAATTTTCGTATCATTTGTATTTTTTTCTAACATTCAGGAAATATTCACTAAAAAACACATATTTGCCTACCGCCCCTTAGTTTTTTCGTTGTAAATGGATAAATTACTCTTAAAATGTTTCGTATTTTCGTCATACCTGTGCGATATACCCACTTTTACAGATTGGTCACCGTTGTATGCAGTTTCGAAAATACTTAGCCCGGCAAAACCCAGTCGTCGGCGAAGGCATGTCAAACTAAAGTCTTCTTTCATCAAGGGACAATACCCTGTATTTACCGTTGATAAGACAAATTAGATATGCGAGTTTCTCCCCTTATCTACCCGTAAGGTAACATAACGTATCTTACTTATCACCAATCATTCTCATTCATCAGATGTTCGACATGGTACCCGAGACGAACCGGAGAACCACGGCAGAGCTCTTGTATGCGAGAATGCTCACCAATAAACAGTGTTGTCATTATCATCCATAAAAGAATAGGAAGGACGGAATGGGAGTCCGTATATTTAATGCAAGAATTTTATTGGATAAAATATTTTCATGATCACTTCAAATATGATCAGAATTAATAACCAACCTCATTAGAACATAGCTATGATGTAAATATAGTCAAATAAATTAAAATCATAAAAATCATTTTCAGGAGTGATATGTGAATGAAATTTTAATTGAATTATAGATATCAAGATAAGATAATTTTGATTCATCAAGAGCTTTTAAAACTCGATTTGTAACATCAAGTGTTAAAATAACATTTTGCTTCTAGGCTTTCTTTCGATGCGGAGATACCTGGTTATTAAATTTGAGTACAAGCTATGGAATGGACTAAGGCAGATTAATTGACATTGTGGAAATTTAAGTTTTACTTGCAGCAATAAAACACATGTATTTACAATATGTAACAGTACAAAAAGAAATGACAATTTAAGACACCAGTCAAACAATTAAGTACTAAATTTTTAGGTTTATCTGACCACTATCTCATTTGCATTTGCTTAGTTAATTAAGTATAATATGTTGCGCAACAGAACATCTGGTTGTATATCAGTACGGACAGCGCACACTGCATGCAGTTATGTAAATTCGCATTTCTGTGATCAAAAGTATTCATAAAAATTTCCGAAAAAGTCAACGTTATAGGATTGATTTTTAGTATAGAAATATGATGATTTATTTAAAAATCTAGTTAATTTTCTTTCATTTCTTTTCGTCATAAAGTTTTTCTTTTTATAACTGACCCTTATACAGGCGCGGATACCTGCTGTGTTTACAGAAGTTTTATGGTATGATCATGCTGACAGCTACTATACTTAACACTTTGCTATTAATCAGAAACACATTACACGCTTATATATGTAAATACTAAGCAAAAAGCCAACCTGCTATATGCTATTTTATTTTAAAAGCAATATTACTGTAATACTAAAATCCATTTTAAATTAAAAGATATCAAGTTAAAAGCTATATCATATCAGTCCATCGTTCACATTTAGACTTAGAACAGTTTAGACAATTATTTGTTCAACTGTAAGCTTCGTAAATTAAGTACTCGAATCTGTGTGTCAGTAGCATATTTTATATACTTCCAGTAGTGCTAAATTTATCTATCAGTCAATTATATCATATAGCAGTCTTGTAACACATATACTAGTAATAACAAAAACAAATAATAATAATACAGTCTTATGTTCATATAGCTGTAATTTATTCTGTTATGCATTAATCCGATTCTGATGAATAACTATGGAAGCGAAAACTCTGTAAAAGCCGATAAGAATTCTGATTTGTTTTATATTTTCTAAACTGAATCTCAAAAGTTATACTGTTTTTATTTCGCAGGCACTAATATCTCATTTATTTCACTTTTACAAAAATGCAACCGATATATTCTGTCAGTCACAGTGTAGCGCGGATGTTAAATTTACAAAACTATAAACTGTGATTATTGACATTTCACATGTAACAATCTGTTACATTCTAAGACCCCGAATATTTTAATGACACGTGGTTGCGACAATTTACATTTTTGACCGCAACAATGACACGTGGCTTTGACATTGGTCGCAATACACAGTAATATTTGACACAGTAAAATTATATATATTACATAAAATAAACGATATGTAACGCAAAATGTGATAAAGGCAATATTGTATCTTTTATTTTTAAACAATCAGTCAAAAAACTTAAGCTATACAAATTGTATTCCAGCTATGATAATTCTAATATCTTTGCCTCTACTACGGAATACTTCAAGCAAGGCAGAGACTCTTATCAGCTAACAGAACATAACTCGGACATTTTGGGCAGAGTGGCTAAAATGCAATTTTAGCCGTTTTTAAATGCAAATGGAAGCAAGATGCTATTGAATTACTTTAAATATTTTTATATCATCATTCTCTTTGTTTGTTATACTTTCACGTCATAACAGTGATAAAATTTGTTTCAGAGGAGAAACAGTATTAAATGTCCTTTAAAATTAGCGAAAGACGTGGTTGGCTTGCATTTTATATAGGTTACATAGGGAAATACTATGGTTGATTTCAAATGAAATTGGAAGCAAGAAGAAATAGTTTTACATTAATAAAAAATACACCAGTGGAAAGATAAGAAAATGAATTTTATGGTAGGAACAGTGATAAATTTAAATATCAAAACAGGAAATAAGAATGATCAAAACAAAATTTAATCCTTCTATATTTCAATGTAAATCAGAGGTTTGTCTGATATCAGAAAATCTCTGCGGCGGCTGTTCTCGCACCCCGCTGTGGATAGCTTGATAAGACGCCTAAGAAGAAAAAAGTTGGGTATGTTTTGTCTTACGTCCGTGTCGGTGGTACACCAAAATAAAAATGCATACGTACGAGCGGGTGGAATTTATGAAAAACGTTATTTTCTTGTTTTTTTTCAGGATCCGACCGTGGACAAAAGTCATTTTTATCAATATATAGACTACCATTTCATGTTTCTTCATTGTGTACAGTCATTTTAACATATTTAGGTTTCATACTTGAGGCCTATAGCTATGAATTACAAGAGGGGCGCAGTAGCTGTACAATGAATTAATTGTTTGCTTTAGTGTATAAATTATGACATTAATGCATTGTCACACTATGATACGTCATTTTGATAATGACGCCAACATCTTAAAGTCAGACAGAGATATTTGAATTAAATTTATCTGTATTTGATTTTCAGTCATTTGTCATGTATCTAAGTAAAACCATCAAACTGAACGTGGCTGTGTCGTCCATACTGGACGACATGGAAGGCGTATTCGGTACAGGATGTAAAACATGTACATTTTGATTGCAATTAGATCTACCTAAGAGTGGGGAGGTTGTAGGGGCCCCATCCGTTAGGATGTCCAAATTACAAGTTTTATTTTTAATGTATCATAGACAGTGAACGTTTGTACAAGCATGGACACCGCGTCCTTCTAGAAAATACAAACTGGCAATAAGTAACGTTCATTCGTTTATGAGTGACCCTGTTAAATAGGAGTGACGTCATCATTTTAGTGGTGTTCTTTCTAATGAAATAACATTTAATACATGTATGTATATCAAAATTTTGTAAAATTATAAACGTTTAAAATAGGTCCCCCTTTTTCAGACACCTTTTATCAGATGCAGGACTTCAGTGTATTTGTTTAATTTTGGGTCGTATATATAGTACTTCATTTACTTTTCTCCCAAACGTTGTATTCTTTTCAACCCGGGACTTGGGACGTCAGAGTATTTTAGACACCAGAGATCAGGTATCAGATTCATTAAATCTGAGTCTTCGAACAAGCGATTGGTGAGAGTTACTTGATACTTTGCTTAAATAGGCCGACAGACATCCAAATATGCTTAAAGTTAAAAAAAAAAAAAACGGCAATGCCGTTTTAGAAACGTGCAAACATTTCCGAAATTGAGATATAGTAATATAGTACGTAATACAGTCAATCTAACACGAGCAGAATGCCTGTTTTGGTCAAAACTTGCACAAAAACAGGACAGAAATCCAGAAACAGTCACTTCAAACCAATTTGTCCCTTCAATAGTTTTTGTACTGTCAACTGCACGACCAAAAAACGAATGTGTCGATCTCACCTTACACATGTGGCTATTGGAAGAGTATATCAGCAGTTTGATCAAATGGCAAATAAGCATGTACTTATATGTTGTTTTTTTTTTAAGAAAACCTTCCAGTTTCTTTGTTTACATCGCTATTTCTGCCAAGATGACATTGAATTCTCGCTTAAAAACCCGAGAGACATTATATACGTCCGACCCCCTCTCGACTGAAGATACATGTTGTATCCCAGATAGCAGACATGCGTTGGCCCAACGTTGGGCCAACGGCAGACTTTTCATTGGCCCAACGAAGATTTCCGACGTTGGCCCAACGCCATTTTGCTAATTGGCGCAACGTTGGCCCAACGGTTGGTACACCGTTGGCCCAACGACTGGTATCCTACACTCATCGTTGGCCCTCCATTGGGCCAACAACTGATATCCTACATTCATCGTTGGCCCTCCATTGGGCAACAACATTTTTTCGTCTATCTGTTTCTTTGTTGGCCAAAAATGGATGCCAACGCTAACCCAACGATTACGAAATTGAAAAAAGACTAAAACTAGCATTGTTTAATACATGTTTTATTTTCAAATAGTTGTGATTTTGTTAACATTTAACAAAAAGAAAATCTAACATTTATTTAAAGTTTGTTTGCAATTTTCCTGAAGAAATATAACAGAATATTTCAACACTACAACATGTAAAATATTGTTACCAGTCTTTTATAAATCTAAATATTTTTCTTATTGCAGTCATTAATTAAATCCTACTAAAGTGAATTACTGTCTGTATATTAACTCATTATATATCCAAGTTCTGTTTGTGTTGTTTTCTTTTCTCACTGAAGTTGCAGCTTTTTATATTTTTATTTTTTCCTGTGCACCACAGAGCTAGGCACTCCATTATTACTCCCTTGAACAGCACCCTGTAAAAAACAAAAATCATAATGTTGATTAAACCATCTACGTCAAATTGATAACAATAACTAATGTATGAAATTAATTTTTGTCTGTATTTAACCGAGAAAAATATGTTAGAATTAACAAGAAAATGAGTTATTTTATTTACAGAATTTAATACTCAACACAAATACCATCCGCCAGCTTTAGATATTAGTATTTAATATTTTCAAGTCATATGGATATAACATGCATACAGGACATAAAAAGAAATTCTGTATAAGATGCCATAACTTTATCAAAAACTATTTTTAAAAAAACTTCTACTTACAGTTTATAGCTGGAAGACCGGGTTTTTGTTAAACCTAGACCTATCACATGTATAATAGTTTCCTTTACTTCACATGTCTAAAAAGCTAGAAATCTGGCCTAGAGAGTAAAATTAACCACATTTTCTGGGATTTCTTACATAACTCGGGTTAACGAGAGTTCATGCTCTGGAATATTCAACAGATTTATTGTAAACATTTTATGATTGTATAAAATTAGATATTTGTTAAAGAGTTAGTAAGGGTTTTTTCAATACTTTTTTCACAATTTTTTCAAGGTAGTAGATTTGAAATAGTTCAAAATATCATTACGGCTGCAGATAAGTTTTTAGTTTAATTAGCCCAAATTTAACTGATTACGAATTGGTGCAGAAAAGTTTTTAATAATTAATCAAATATTGCATGTTACAGCTACACAACCTGTGTATACCTGTGGGGGCTTGTGATAAAACAGTGACCTGTAAAATATACAATTATTATATTATTACTTCTAATGGACCAACGTTGGCCCAACGTTGGGCCAACGATGTTTTCTCTATATAAGCCTTTCCCTGAAAATCAATATCGGGCCAATGCAGAGATATCTGTGACTGAAATTTAAAGTTGGTTCAACGTTGGCCCAACAGCTGTATTTACAATACTTATTAATCATTGTTGGGCCAACAGTGGCCCAACAAAGATTATCCTTTGACGGTTTTCCGTCGTTGGCCCAATGACTTCATGTTTACAGGGTAGTTAGTTTATTATCATTTACTTCAAAATATCTACATTACACTTCTTATACACATACATTTCATAAAATGCTATCCAAATGAAATAATTAGACGAGGTCTTATAAAAGTCAAACTATGGTCCTGACAGTATTTTCACATATTAAGCTGCGGTTTAACTGTACTGTAAGTGTACTAATAGTAGATGTAGAATTAATATACATGGACAAACAATAGTCTGGCGTTCGCGAAAGAATACATTACTATTTGGTCATATAAACCTGCTAAATATGTTAAAATGACTGTTTACAATCATGAAAAACATGAAATATTAGTCTATATATTGATAAAAATGACCTTTGTCCACTGTTGGATCCTGAAAAGTCAAGAATATAACGTTTTTCATAAATTCCACCCGCTCGTACGTATGCATTTTTATTTTGGCATACCACCGACTCGGACGTAAGACAAAACCTTCGCCGACGACTGGGTTTTGCCGGGCTAAGTATTTTTGAAACTGCATACAACGGTGACCAATCTGTTAAAGTGGGTATATCGCACAGGTATGATGAAAATACGAGACATTTTAAGAGTAATTTATCCATTTAAAACTAGAAAAACAAAGGGGCGGTAGGCAAATATGTGTTTTTTAGCGAATATTTCTTGAATGTTAGAAAAAAAATACAAATGATATGAAAATTTCGATACATCCCCATCAAAGCGCGTTCATTGTAGGTCATCCTCGGCCAATTCCCAATAACAAAGCTTTAAAAACGAAAAAACTGCGAAGGAAAACGTTAGCTTGACTAGTAAAAACAACCGCAAAAAACGCCCTGCTCGCACGTAATTATACCACCGGTCAACGCTTACGTTGAGACTCGGTGTAGGAGCTATTTATTAGGGACTCCTTTCGATATACCACGGAAGCACATTTTTTGACCGAATTATAGCTATATAACCTAACATAACTTTTATTTGAAGTTGACAAGATGCAACAAAATAAAACCAGAAAAATTGACCATTGCTGCATTGTATTTAAGAAATAATAAATCTGTTCCTATATTTTATCAGTTAATAAAATATGGGCAGGAGTTTGGATGCTTAGTAATTAAATCACGAGTGCGTAGCACGAGTGATTTAATTATTCGCATCCAAACGACTGCCCATGTTTTATTAATTGATAAAATTATTGGAACAGATTTATCATTTCGATTCTAACAACGCAAATAATTCGCATTTTACAGTACTACATTTTCAGCGTAATACGTCATTCGGGTCATATGCTGTTACAATTTACCCCCTATGGTTAGAAAGTGTTGCATAGCCAATGGAACGTATAGATATTTGTTTCTTTTTTATCAGAATTTGGAGAAGTATTTATAAATTAGTAATCTAACAGCTCGCAAACTAATTATGAACAGAATCATCAAATTTGGCGAGTTGACCCTGTGTTACGAATGACGAGCTTAACTTTTATATGACGTCACATCATTATGACGTCATACTTTATGTCATACATTTATGACGTCACCGCTGAATCTTAATTGAGCTAATTGAATTCGCTCGAAGAGATCAGAACGTGTTTTACGGTCCTACACATAAGTCAATATGACTTTTATCATATTTATGTTTTTGAAATACTGTTTTCAACCGTTTGGCCATGAAATAATTCGTATGTAATGGAACTGAAGCAGAATCTCTTATGTCACAATCATAGGGGGTGAAATGTAACAGCCAACCATATTTTATCGTAGATTCATGTATAGGCGATTTCGCTATATGTTTATATAGCAGTTGCTGCGAATCGTGTTAGAATAGAAATTAAACAAGCGTTCAGTTGCATTTTAAATAAATGAAAAAAGAAATATGGACAGAAGGATTTTATGTGGTCTAATTTTCTTTTATTTATAATAAAATCCAGCAATAAAGAGATATCATTGTTCAAATTACACATTATCTATTGTTTATAAAAGGTGCCTGAAAGCATTTTCTTTTATCTTTAATAAAAATCCAGCAATAATGAGATATTATTGAAATAAAACTTGCTTTATAGAAAAATAAAAATACTGTTGTATCTTATCACTTTGTTTGTAAAGTCCTTATTAAATCTGTCTTTCTAAACTCGTTATAAAGGTGTTTGTTTGCTATAAAGGTGAGAAATATCACATGCAATCTTGAGTGTAAGATGTAAAACATGGTAAATATTTCTTTCACAATAGTTGGAAAAATAGACAACGTCATTTACAGAAATAAGTGAATACAGGTATACAATTGCAAATATATCTAGAAATTTAATAAATCCGCCATTTTGTTGAATGTTGCCATGGAAACAAAATGGCCGCCATTTTCATCAAATATTGAAATGTACATAACTTTCTCATTTTAAATTTTGAAATTTTTCACTTCTTCAAGTGATCTAAGAAATCCTAACAGACGTACTTGGCGTAAGACCAGCGTTGCCTAGTCCCTTAAAGAAAATGAGAGAGAACGGCCAGGGGAGGAAAAAGTCTTGGGAGTGGAAAGGAATAGGAGTGAAAGAGCCTCGGAGTGAAAGAACTGATACCCAATGTAATTCTAAAGAAAATTCTCAATTTTCAAGCCAGTTTTCAAAGTTTGTCAGAAGCATTGTTTGTTTGGATACATTTGAGCTACGAAGCTCTGGTGAGCGACATAGGGTCATCATGATCCTCTTGTTTAGCATATTAAGGCGTTTATTGCGAATGTCTCTGGCGCCCTCCTTTATAGGTGAGAATTAGAGGTCAATACACGACAGAGCCGGGCCGGAAGGTGATAATCGGCCCGGAAAATGAATAATGGACCAAGGGCTTGTTAAGGTTATAACACACTAAATAGTTGTTGTTCTTTATTCTATATAAAACTGACCTATTTCCGATGACCGCAGCACACATCAGGACCCATTTTAAATTTCTGTAACTTATATTTTCTTCAAGAATATTGTCAGTGCTAACTAAAAATCAAAAGAAAAGTGGGGGTCATGTTTGATGCAAGAAAAATAATTTCAGTCAAACACACAAACTGCAAAATCAGCTAAAAAATGAGACCCCAAATTATACTGGTGGTGTATGATCTAAGTTTCCATGAAAAATTTTGTCATGTTGTTATTTCATTATGAAAATGCTACCTACATGTCAAGCATACATCTGTCATGTGATTTTAGCAAAAAAAAAATGCAAAGAAAATAAGGAAAATAGCTCTACAGAGCAAAAAAACTAAGGACTATTTGTGTCCGCCATTATTACCATTTTTT
Organism: Mercenaria mercenaria; assembly: GCF_021730395.1. Taxonomy (NCBI): domain Eukaryota; kingdom Metazoa; phylum Mollusca; class Bivalvia; order Venerida; family Veneridae; genus Mercenaria; species Mercenaria mercenaria. Next base: position 39,569,069 of record NC_069368.1, read on the forward strand.
TTCGCGCCATTTCTCTATTTAGTGTATGTACGCCTTAAGCCCGGGGGCCATTATGAATTCCGGGCCGATTATCACCTCCCGGCCTGGCTCTGACGTGTATTAGTGTTTTTCGGCGATGCCGTCAAGATTCGTTTTCGTTACCTATGTCACGTGACTTCAGTTTGCAAATCAAACTACTTGATAACGCATTAGAGATAATTTATCAAAATGGAAGATTTATGCAACGCTCTGTCTGATTGGACGAGAGTGTCAATTTCTTTCATTCTGTTGATTGTGCTACGCTGAGTGAAATGTAGCCAAAGCGTTTATCCTAAACGACGCTGATCACAGTTTTAAAGCTATCTTTGGCTCAGTATATTTAGCAAGAATATTGATATATCAAAATGATAAGTAAGTTTAATAAATATGATAAAAACCTGTTCAAATACCAACATATATCAAATTAAAGAAAGAGCTGAATACGGTCTGCGTATCACATGAATAAGGGTGTGATAATAGTCTTTTATGTAGAGAAGTGCTTTTTAAAAGATTTTCCTTGTTACAATTGTCGTCTGTATATGAAAAGGTTTCTTGCTTTTGTGACTTATTCAGATTGCATATTAAAATGAGTACTTGTTTGCTTTGATATATTTGTTATAAATTATTTAACTGATTAATTATATACGAATATTTTTCTTTAGTATGGTATGCAAATATTGAACTCAGTTGAAATCTGTTTTATTATATATATGCTATATAATGACTGAATCTCATTATATTGAAATGAAGGTACGCTGCATACAGTTTATCTATGTGATATGACTACGGTCAAACTTTGCTTATGAAACAGAAATATTGAAATAATAACAATTGTATGTTTTGCTTGACCTTCACATTTTTATAGGTTTGACGTCATTGTCCAAAGATTCATGAATAGCGGATATGCATTTGTTAAAGCGGGATCAGTTGGCCTATTTTAGAAATAAATAAAAATAATAAATAAAAAAATCCTTTAATTGATTTTTTCTCATGTATTCTAATCAAACTTGATTTGTAGCATCTTTATTAGGCCCGCAGCCAACTTCGTTCAGCTAGGACATTTAACCCCTTTTAGGGGCTGCTAGAGCTAAAACTAGAAATGCCTTTATACAGCGTCTCATGAACAGCTTGGTTGATCTTTGTCATACTTGGTCTGGAGCATCATTATAAGGTCCTCTTCCAAATTTATTTATAAAGGAACTTGGGCCCTATTAGGGACCACTATAGCTAAAAGTAGATATGCCTTTCTTCGCATTAACCACTAAAATGTAATGGATTTTTATCAAACTCGATGTGTAACAATATCGTAAGGTCTCCTGCTATTTTGTTACAAATGGGGATAGGGACCAATTTAGCTAAAAATATAAACACGTTTAATGACCTCTTCTCATGAACCGCTTCATGAATCTTCATCAAACTACTGCTGTAATTATTCGTCTAAGGATAAACAAAACAAAATTGCAACCCTACGAAACCTTTGCGAAAAATTAAAAGAGAACCATTTAAATTGTTAAAGTGCGGTGTTTAGTTTTGCAATTTGAAAAATGTTTGATGAAAGATGAATGTTAGATGAAAAATTCATAAACTTCTTTCCTTATTACAATTCGCCGACCATCATTTTTAAAGATATTTCTTGTTATACATATTTTTGGTTGCATTACTCAAGGGGAGTAATTACAACTCCTGACGCTAGTTTTCAGTGGTTAAATAGTTTGGGGGTTACTTTTGTCTCAAAATCTGTGTTTAGGGTCAATATGCGGAAAATATAAGTGAGTGCACTTACTTATTCTTGCACATTTAGACAAATTACAGACGTCCTTGGCGGCAAGGAGCGCAGTAAATTCGTATTTATGTAATGATTCGCCATTCTAAATATGCGGAACAACACATAATTTGAGCCTAATTTGAGCGAATCCATGAAAAAAAACCTGCAGTTTTCTTAGCAATAGATCTATGTTTATGAAAAGCAGTTAATATTTTCACCGAGAAGAAACCTGCAACTTCGTCGAAATTTTTAAATTATAATTATGAGTTTTCGGCCCAGGTCGATAAGTGATAATCAGTGCGTGAAAGCAATAACCTGCTGAAAACACATTTATTTTTTTTAACTATATATAGTAACATATGTATTAATATTTTTTAAACGCTCGCTCAGGAAAAAGAAAAATGGTTGAAAAAAGTGTACATGTTTAACTGTCTGAAAATTCTTGAACAGTTAACAATTTTGCATTCGATTTAAATAAGATAGTTAAGGCATAAGACCCATAGTAGAGTACCTCCTTTTTGAAGAGTATTTAATTCCTGCTATAAACCTACTTTGACTGCAATTTTCAGAGGGCGTAGGTTCAAGCCCCACTGGGACCAAATTTTTTCGCCCTTATTTTCGTTTTTTTAGTAAGTTTTTAGTTCTTTCAGATCTTATTATTGATTTATTGTACAAAAGTGGAAAATTTTCATTTGATAAGCGATTTCTTGCTTTTCAAAGTGAATTTACCTCTGAAACAGAAGGGGTAGAGTTAGAATCTTTAAAAATACTGAGTTACATGCGGTAAAAGTTCTCTTTTTTTGCCTTCACTCTTTAGACCACATATTGTGGAAGAATTGTAGGTAGGTTTTACTTCTGCCCCAAGGTAATTTTTGAATGAAGTGAGCAAAATTCAAAACAGACCTGCAGGATTCGACCTAAAATTTTTCAATGTTGGAGTTAGAATTCTGTCTCATTAAAATCCGTTTACTTGAGGCACCCTAGAAAAAATGATATTGACAGTTTTATTTTGTGTTTTATAATTATTTACCAATAGTTTGATGTTTCTTTTATCAAAATTAATGGTAAAATGAATTCTCTGCAAACGTTTTAGATACTGGCCATCACTTTGAAATTTGTCTCTACTTGAGCTTGAGGAAATACCATAAATTATACAAAATTTATAGAAAACGGCACGGTAAAAGTTGTTTAAAAATTGCAATTCAGTGCGAAACACAGCCAACTTTAAAAACATACCAAGCAAATGCCAGTTTTTAAACATTACTATTAGGGGTCTAATACCTTAATGTCAAAATTGCGTTACATGTAATAACTACAGATACTCCTCAGAACATTTCTACAAAACCTCAACGTTCTTGTCTTTGCTAGCTTTAAATTCCATAATTATGACTAAAGTATAAAATATATATTATACTAAAGACAGTTATTGGCATTTGTCTTGTCAGGTTAATTGTACTATCTCACTATCTAACCTATCTTAATTGTAACTTTATTATTGCAACGAACTGTACAAATCCAATTTCTGGTATTCAATTCATCCTGATCCAAATTCATATTCTTTTGCATGTTTTAAGTACTATAGTTTAATGATTTATTTTTCGATCATCTGAAAAATGTAACATTCGAAAAGATAATGAGACTACATGTCCTAACGTTTACTGATATCCTAGTTCTGTTTCCAGTTTCGACAGGAAATTTATGGTTTCACCTGTGGAATTTCATCATAAACCACAGTAATAACCTTCGGGTGTTGCTTAAATACTTTTCTAGGCCGAATTATTATATAAAAGGTGCTATTGCTGGAAGTTTCAATAAGAAAGTATCGATCATTTATGAATAATCTTTAAGTTTGTATATTACTACCATTTTAAGCCATTCACTATTACTAAATTACGATTTGCTGATCCCAATTTTTTTTAAACAATATTTGGTTAAAATCGACATTTATTCTGTAAAGATTCTTGGTCATTAATCTGTATTGACAATGACCATAATTTTTCATAGACGATGGAAGAAAGTTTATTTGTTGAGTAATAGTAATAATTTTCCTGTTGGCATATTCTTGACTAAAAAGAGATTTTTCTTCAGTATCTATATCACCTCGATGGATTCCATCAGGAATGAGGTGTCGAGAGTGATTAATATAAGCTGTAGAACTTGCTTCAAAACCGACCTAAAATAAATTATGTATAAACTAAAGATATTGACACACAACCTGTCTCACCATAAACCATGTGACTCGTTTAAGTTTTAAAATGTACTTAAGAAAGTTTCACTAAATGTTTTCAATAATGTCATTGTTTCCTGTACCCTATATTTCGGCGTCATATGATAATATCGGCTTAATAGTTTTATTGAAAACGTCAAGTAGAATACCTATCGGTAGGTTTAGACGATTTTGGCTTTCGGATTAGACTATATAAAGCTCTTTGTTGCTTGGGATAAAATATGGGATTTACATTTTAAAAAAGGGACCACTAAATAGGATACCTTTAGAAATATTTGAAATAATTTGTCTGAAGTCATTTACAGAAAAATAATACCTTTGACTTCGAAGTATTATCTGTAAATTTCCACTGGACACAATGTTAAGCATATATATCTAACGCATTTTGTAAACCCGATTTTGCTTCAGATAATATAACAGTATCGTCAGCGTACACCAAAATGAAAATAAAAACGTAACGTAGTTTGTTTGAAAGACCTAGTTTGGAATAACTACAACATTTTCAAACTTTTCTGTATAATAAAGCCATTATGATCATTTAAATGTAGAGAAAATAAAAGAGACGACAAATTCTCTCCCTGTCTATTTCAAATGGTGCTGTTCAGTCAAACAGAGCAAATGGTTGTTACTTTTACCCAATCATAATGCAATTTGGTCATAATGTTTGCCTTAATAGAATCTGATGGATTTTCTGAAGTCCAAAACTTGGACCTTGTGGTATTAGGCCAAATATACTGAACTAAAGTATTTGTCTGAAAAAAAAATTGTAAAAGGTTTTACATTTCAACATTTATATCTCCAAGGTTTGTTTAATAAACGTACTTGTTGGTAAGGCTCTATGGGTAGGGTAGTGTGTGGTATTTATTTCTTAAATAGTACATGATGGCACCATTGACCGGGGGGTTTGAACCTCTATATGCAAGTCGACTGGGAGTACCAGATGCTTTAAGCACTGGTATTGGCAATAGGGGTAAAATGACCTCAAGGGGAGGGGTGCGGTCATGACTGTTTGTTACAATATGTTATTATTGTCATTGTTGATATTGTTGTGATAACTATTATTATTATTATTATTATGTACAACGCCATTGAATATATCGTTGTATAAAAATAGGTTTAATCAAATTATTCAGTTTCAGTTTCAGTTTCTTTTATTTGTGCAATTCTACTTTTTTTCAGAATCAATCGAAAATAGTACAGATTGAAAATATCATCAATATAATAACTGTATATATCTCAGTTAATGATTATAGCCCTAAGGATATCTACATCTATGGCGAAAAATGGCTTTGCTTCGTATTTTGAAATAGATAAAGACACATTAACCTTAATAATTCGATCAGTGTTATTTTTTGAGTTTAGGTGTATGATCAGGATCCTAGTTAAACTTCGGGAAGTTGAATTCACAAAAAATCAACATCTTTCACTGGAATTTATATGACAGAACTAAAGATTCCACTTTAGTTTTATCGTTTGTAGTGTAACGTTATGTTCTTACGGTAAACTAACGTATTTTGAATCGAGAGATATACTATAAGGAACGGAGAGAAACTATCAAGGTACCTGCTTTTTCGTATTATTACATAAACAATATATTATCAGTGCATGAACCACTAGTTGTCATTAACAGCACGAGAGTCATCTGGCATAGGGGATGCTAGATGGGTTTTGTCGGCATGGGTAAAAACACCGGAAACGCCAGTCCGGTGTGCAAGAAAATTTCCAGTTAGAGTATGCTATGTATGTCAGATTCTTTAGTTAAAGGTAAAAGTTAAGCTTTGTTTAAAGACGCATATGATCGACAGCTACGAAGCTCTTGTGTGACAAATATTGTATTCAGTAACAGATTCTTACTTGGACTTATTTTACCTCTTGGTACAACTCTTTAAATACTGATTGCCACGCAAGGGAGCTACCGGCACCATTTTTCACGTCTTTGGTAAAATGCAACCAGGAATCGACCTCCCGCACTCAACGCTGGCACTCTACCACTGAGCTGTTAAGGCAGTGAGATGAAATATAATTGACTTCTAATTTTATCCAAGTAATTTCGCAATCGGTTGAGTTCTGAAACCCTTTGAAATATGTCGATTTTATAAAATAATAGGCCTCAGATATTTAGTGTGTTGGGGCCTTTACATTATTTAGTGTATTTATACCTACGTTTGATTCTCATTATAAGGTGACAATCACGGCTGCACAGGAAGAAACCATAGCGGTTGACAACTCATCGGAATCGATCTATATTTACGTCTAATATTTCTTTGCAACCGGTTTAGAACAAGAAAATTCTAATGGCTGCTAATGGTAGAGGTAACATGCGACCTGCAGGTCGGTCTCCACCCTTCCTTGCTATAGGTTTGTTCGTTGCATTGGTGATTTTAGGCTTCAATTACTGGAGCTTGTCGGCCCGAAATGGCGAACAGTCAAATGAAATCGTTTTACTTGAGAGTGAACTGCGTTTGGTTAATGCAAAGAAAACTTCTGCTGAGAAAAGAAGTGAAGCCATATCAGACAAAGTTACCGAACTTGAAAAGCAGCTGAATGAACAGAAGGAAGTAATTGCCAAAAATCAAGCTGAACTTGCTAATGTTGAGAAAGAAAAGCTAACATTCATAGAGAGAACAAATGAGCTGGAGAATGAAGTGAGAAATATAAGGGACCAACAGCTTGTAAGTATATAGTACGAATTTTATCGTGTTTGTTTAAAACCGCCCCCAGTTTTAACCAGCTGTTTTAACAGGTTAAAACCGCCCCGGTCAATACTCCCTGAAGTGGTCAATACTGGTCGATTGGTCAATACTGGTCAATTATTCAATACTGACTGTTAAGATATTTTGCAACAATTTAAATAATGACTGTTAAGAGCATTTGGGGCTTGATGAAGGTGTTTGCATGCATTATATTTAGTTCAAACAACCAAATGAATACTCCCAAATTAGTTAGAAGTGGTCAATTTGTAACTGAACTTCATTTGTAGAAAGTATTTCATAAACTGTAACAGTTAAGTGTTTGATTCACAAGTGATAAATCTAATTATTTTTACTGGTATATAATTCAATCAAAAATTGCTGCGAACAACTGGACCCATTCATAGAAGTTTAATTGTGTTTTGATAGCAAGTGTCACATTGCCTAACTGACACAATGTCTTACAAATGTCATCGGTAGAGTTAACATCGGTGAAAATTTTAGTGCGAATATAAGACCGATGTTAACTCTACCTATGACATTTGTTTACATTCGCAGGGTTTTTTGTGCCCCCCCCAGATGCGTATTAGCATAATTTACGCTTTGAAATAATTCATATACGCATGTCTGATAATTTTTAAGCGTATAAAAATGTATATGAAATAACAGAAATGCATGCAATTACTTTTTACTTGCGTAAACAAAATCTTATTCATCTTGATGCTTTATGCAACAGAACACGGTAGGCATTCCCCAACATTGAGCGTACACACGCATTGAATTGTATTTGATAGACCAAGGTTAAACTTTATTATACACTTTATGTGTAGTTGGGAATTAATATTGACGGTACAGTATCTAGAGTATTTTAAAGCGGCGTCAATTTAAAATCTCAAGTTCCACTGCGGAGTAAACAACAAAAATGTCTTTTTCTTAGAATGGAAAAGTGAACAAACACTATGAATTCTCTAAACCAACAAAATGATCACAAAAATATAACTAAAGGTAGATCTATATTGAATATTGAACTTTCATATTTTTGGTGAATCAGAAGCCAAAGCAAGCCAAGGGATGGAAAAAGAAGCAAAAACTTGAGTATTGAATTGAAACTGAACTGCAAACAAATTCATGGGTCTTATGTACCCAATAAATATGATAAAAAACTCATTTCTGGTTGTTGTTTTTTTCACATTCATTATAAATTTTCAGTAGTAAAATTACTCTTAGTCATTTTCAGATTTTACAATTTTACTCTTTCACAAAAAATATGATGAGTAAATACTCATTTGCCAAAAAAAATATCTGGAGCCCTGCCCCCGTGAGTGGTGAGAGCATATAGATTTGCTCTTGTCCGTGCGCCTGTGCGTGCATCCGAAGTTTTTGACGCGCCTAGCTCAAAAAGTATTTGATATAAATTGATGAAACCTTGCAGTGTTTATCATGATATGAACTTGCGCACCTCCTATCTTTTGTCTGGCTTCACCCCCTATTTTACGCGCCCGCTTAGCTCAGTAGGTTGAGCATTGGTCTACGGATCACGGGGTCCTGAGTTTGATCCTCGGGCGGGGCGTATGTTCTCCGTGACTATTTGATAAACGACATTGTGTCTGAAATTATTAGTCCTCCACCTCTGATGATTCATGTGGGGAAGTTGGCAGTTACTTGCGGAGAACAGGTTTGTACTGGTTCAGAATCCAGGAACACCTGTTAGGTTAACTGCCTGCCGTAACATGACTGAAATACTGTTGAAAAACGGCGTTAAACCCAAAACAAACAAACAGTCACCCCCTATTTTAAGAGTTTTGGCCCCTGAAATAGTCAAAAATGCACATTTTCAGCTTGTGGCATGCCTAGCTCAAAAGGTATTTGATATAGATTCATGAAACCTTGCATGAGTCTTAATCATGATATGAACTTGTGCACCTCCTATTTTACATCTAGGTTCACCCCTATTTCCAGAGTTATGGCCCCTGAAATAGTCAAAAATGCACATTTTTACCTGGTGATGTGCCTAGCTCACAAAGCATTTAATATAAATTTATTAAACCTTGCAATAGTCTTTATCATGATATGAACTTGCGCACCTCCTATTTTTCGTCTGGCTCGGCCCCCTTTTTTTAGAGTTATGGCCCTTGAAATAGTCAAAAATGCATGTTTTCACCTTGTGACACGCCTAGCTCAAAAAGTATTTGATATAGATTCATGAAACCTTGCATGAGTCTTAATCATGAAATGAACTTGCGCACCTCCTATTTTTCATCTGTGTCCGCCCCCTATTTCCAGAGTTATGGCCCCTGAAATTGTCAACAAATGCACATTTTCACCTGGTGACGTGTCTAGCTCAAAAAGTTAGTATTTAATATAAATTCATAATAATCTACAAAATTGGAACTGCTTTCGAAAAGATTAATAAATAATCAGTTAAATGTATGGATCTGAACAAGTTGATGCAAGAATCAGGCATTATTAAAGCCAGAGAATCGAAACATTTATGAAAATTTTCACGGCGTTACAACTGTGCACCTGATAAATTTATGAGTTTCGGATATGTAAATTTCGGTTATGAATTTAAAGTCTTTAAAGAACTTTTTCAATCGAGAAAATTTTTACTGTATTTAGAATTCATGATGATAATAATGCAATATTCAATTTCCTTTTGTTATGTCAAATAGTTATAAATATGTGTATGAATGCGAAATTTAAAGAAAATAATGACAGGGTTCTCGGAAACGCCGAAATCGGCGTCCCTGTACGCATAATTGGTCCCGGTATACGCGTGTTTATTGCAGCTTGGGAGTCCCCGGACGCACGTTTCTGCAGTAAGACGCAATGAAAATTAATTGATTACGTAAACCTGCGAATACACAAGGTTTGACTCGAAAACAAAATATGTGGGCGGAGTTACTCGCTTGTCACCGATAGCCGCGTATAGCCAATCAGCGTTGCCCGTTTCCACTACACCGCGAGATAGCATGTGTATGATCAACTCGAATATACATGTGATTGTCGGCATGATTGCATAGGTGACAATTTCTAATTGTTTACGACGGATTACGTAGTATTTGAAGTAACTTCGATTGTTTTCTCACGTACTAATTACCAAGCAGTTTTCAAGATGTTTTTTTTTTTTTTAGAAAATGTGATAATTACGCTTAATTATGAATGTCCAAGTAATTTTAAGATGCTGTCGATGTCGGTCTTAGTAACGTGATTATTTTTTTGCAAAATCGCTGATGTTACTGAAGTAGCATTTATCAATATGTTGATCATAGACATACTGTGCATTCTTAATGTATTTTAGACCGAATGTTTTAACGTTATGCTCTTAATAAGCATTAAAATATAAGAATAATTGTTCATATATTTTCTTTTCACTGTATGTTTATATACGTTTCCATTCTGAAATAAAAAGGTTAAGAAAAAGTTATCACGAGGCATTTTGTCCAACTTGATATTTTCACAAGGGGGATTTTGTCCACCTTGATAATTTCACAGGAGGATTTCGTCCAGGAAGACCAAAAACAGCAGGGATGGGGGTGGGGGGGAGGTTGTCCAACATTAATTTTTGACTACATTTTACTTATTTTACCTTTACCTTTTTATCTCATCTTAACAATATTTCGGTGAAGAATTGTGATTACAAAATGTCTGTCGGTCTACATTTAATCTGACAGTACAAATTAGAGGCCTGTGTTTTGACGAAAAGTCTAGTCAGTAGTTGGGACTGCAACTTTTTCAGCTTTGGGAGTCCCAGGACTGCAACTTGAAATTGCTAGTGAAAACCCTGAATGACACTGAATTATTTAATGATTTAGAAAAAAAATGTGACCTTGGTCAGTTTTAGCAAACTTTCTAAATTTAATCTAATTCTTATATTTTCTTCACAACATCACTTTTGTACAATGGAGAAATTTTTTTTTTAGCTCTGTATGAGAATGCATGATATATTTAATAACTTTGGCTTTCATACAAAAATAGTGTTTTTTTTTTTTGTTTTTGAAAATATGTGAATTTTTATCTTGTTTTTATCTATAATTACTGATGGTGAAGAAATTCACAGAAAGGATGAACATACATAAAAAATAGTGAAAAAAATATCAATCCCCACTCTGCTATATAACAAAGGATTTATAGGAGAAATATTTCTTAAAATTGGCCGAGAATTATGATGCTTACAATGCTACATAACTTTTGATTTTGAAAAGATATTTTGATGATTCAGACAGTTCTGAAATATTTCTTCGGTGAAACTTTATTGAAGAAATAACAAAACTTAAGTTTCAAAATATGGTTTGCCTGGGTAATGCTATTTTTACTAACCGATGAAACGCTTTATCAAGTATCCAGTCGTAATGCAGGGTTCTAGCCAGTAGGGCTGTCATCGATAGAAACGATACCGATGTATCAACGATTTTTTTTGTCAATCGATTATTGATTCCCATTTTCAAAAATCGATATTTTACAGGGAGACAAAACTACCCAAATAAACACTCAGACCCTAAAAAACAACTTACGTTCACAAAGTTGTAAATTTGGATGAATGCAAAAAAGGAGTGAAGGCAAAATAAAAATGAAAGATGTTATTAATTTTCATGTATTTCTTTTATTTCATAAATACAAATACAACACAATCAAACAGAAATATGGAAAGTAGGCAATAAAACTTAAAATAGCATTTACAGGAAGGTATATAGTATTATATGAACAAATAGGTCGTTAATCTAACTTAATAATCAATATATCGATGTATCGTCGATATTTGTCTTCTGATATATCGGTATCGTCGATACGCCTAAGACCCAATCAATGACAGCCCTACTAGCCAGGCTATTATCGCCTGTCGCATGCCCCATGCCTTCAGGCTTTGAGTTGTATATTTGACATCCCTTATTTCCCCCGTCATCCCTTAACTGCCAAAGCGACATGTCTTAAACACATTCCAATAAACACCTCGATTAATCTGATAGTGTATTCGAAAGTTTACCACGTGCTCACCCGATAGTTCAGGTAAAGCGATGTTAGTTAAGATATATGATAAACCAATGACAGCTTCCTATGTAGAAACGTGTGACGTAAATTTCATCGTAGCTCCACCTTTAAATCCTTTGACAGAATGTATCTTGGGATGTGTACATGAAAGTGTTTTAAGATTTTTTATGTGATCTGAAATAATGACAGATGACTTTCAACAATTATTGTCCGAATGAACTTTCAACAATTATTGGCCGAATGTTTTTCGCAATCAAGGAAAGACAATGGAAGGTACTAAGTCAAAAAATTTCGCAACACATTAAAGTGATTTTGAACAATTCTCGGTGTAATATTAATGTTTTTCACATGTATGAATTGTGTTTTCTCGGGTGGAATATTGAAAAGACAATGCCAGAATTAATGTTTTCTGTTGTCACTTTCAAAATAGAACTTGTAGAGAAAAGTTTGAAATATTGTGGATCTACATGTATTACTTAATTATTGATGATGCCTGGAAATAAACGTAAATCAGAGAGTGGGACATTGTTAAATATGAACTATTTCAAGAAGCTCCGGAAGGAGAACATGCAGTGTTAGTGACCCAGTAATAGAGGAGACAGTGAGATGTGAAAAGCGAGACGAATCTGTGAATGACATTCTTCCTGGCCTGAGAAAACGGTCACAAATTCAGAATCCCACCCAACCATGCCGGATGGCCAAAGGAAATCAGGCATTGATCCAAAATGGAAACAAGCGTTTCCCTGGATGACAGTCTCAGAGAACGGTAATTTAAATCATTTTTAAGTAATCCCAAAAATACTGAACGGTCTATTGAATGTATCATATCAAATGTATCAAGCGATTGGTGAACGTACTATTTAAAAAAAAGTGCAAACTATCAGTTATTAAACAAATTATAAGAAGATCACATTTTATATTTCAAATCTGATTCCTTTGGGGAAAAAATATTGGACATGCATACTTAGAAAATAAGGAGGAAGAGTTGATGACTAACTAGAAATTAAGTTGTCATGGCTTTACACACAGGGCTATGTTTTATGTGTTTGTCTTTTTTTTACATACAAGTTATTGAAATTCATTAAAAAAACATTCAGATCTCTTATCATAGCAGTGATCCCTTTGGCTATGTAAAAAACAAAATTGTTTTAAATTCTTTACTTCAGGCCAAAGTATGTTGTGTTCAGTATTAGTAAAGCACCAGAGAAGGCCAAAGCAAAGAAGTGTGTTCCTGGTAGAGCCGTGTGGGTACTTCAATAAGGCGATCATCTTTAGTAAATCATAAGGACTCAGACTCACACAAGAAAGCAGTGATATTTGACGTTGCGGAAGCAAAAACAGGTGGTGGGACCGAGGCTTGTTTTGTGAGGGAAGAACATGTGAACCGTGAGGCAATGACAGCATCTATGACACTGCTTTACTTTCCGCGTAAAGAGGAAATTCCCCACACCACCAGACACAAACCTTTTGTTGATGTAGCTAAGATATGAGAAGTGGATGTTCTAAATAGTTTGGAGAAGTGGGGATAACACCAAGTACACAAAATTGATAAGTTTACGTTGTCATTCAGCAGATAAATTCCACAGGAATACAAGACTGAAATTTTAATGTGCAGTGCTAAAATTGTGCTGTTTTATTAGCTCGACTATACGAAGTATAACGAGAGCTATCCTACTCGACCCGGCATCGGCGTCTTTCCGCGTCCCCACCTTGGTTTAAGTTTTTTTTACACTTTCTCTTTTTAGCTCACCTGAGCACAAAGTGCTCAAAGGTGAGCTTTTGTGATCGCCCTGTGTCCGTCGTCCGTCGTCGTCGTCAACAATTTGACTGTTAACACTCTAGAGGTCACATTTTTGGCCCAATCTTAATGAAACTTGGTCAGAATGTTACCCTCAATAAAATCTTGGATGAATTTGATATTGGGTCATCTGGGGTCAAAAACTAGGTCACCAGGTCAAATCAGAGGAAAAGCTTGTTAACACTCTAGAGGTCACAATTTCGGCCCAATCTTAATGAAACTTGGTCAGAATGTTACCCTAAATAAAATCTTGGACGAGTTCGATATTGGGTCATCTGGGGTCAAAAACTAGGTCACCAGGTCAAATCAAAGGAAAAGCTTGTTAACACTCTAGAGGTCACAATTTTGGCCCAATCTTAATGAAACTTGATCAGAGTGTTATTCTTAATAAAGTCTTGGACAAGTTCAATATTGGGTCATCTGGGATCAAAAACTAGGTCACCAGGTCAAATCAAAGGAAAAGCTTGTTAACACTGTAGAGGCCGCATTTATGACTGTATCTTCATGAAACATGGTCAGAATGTTAATATTGATGATCTTCAGGTCCAGTTTGAATCTGGGTCATGTATGATCGAAAACTAGGTCACTATGTCAAATCAAAGGAAAAGCTAGTTTACACTGTAGAGGCCACATTTATGACCATATCTTAATGAAACTTGGTCAAAATGTTAATCTTGATGATCTATAGCTCAAGTTCAAATCTGGGTTAGGTGAGTTTAAAAACAAGGTCACCAGGTCAAATCAAAGGAAAAGCTTGTTAACAATCTAGAGGCCATATTTATGACTATTTCTTCATGAAACTTAGTCAGAATGTTAAACTTGATGATCTTTAGGACAGGTTCAAATCTGGGTCATGTTGGGTCAAAAACTAGGTCACTGGGTCAAATCAAAGGAAAAGCTAGTTAACACTTTAGAGGCCACATTTATGGCCATAACTTAATGAAACTTGGTCAGAATGTTAATCTTGATGATCTTTAGGTCAAGATTAAATCTGGGACAGGTGGGGTCAAAAACTAGGTCACTAGGTCAAATCAAAGGAAAAGCTTGTTAACACTCTAGAGGCCACATTTATGACTGTATCTTCATGAAACTTAGTCAGAATGTTAAACTTGATGATCTTTTGGTCAAGTTCGAATCTGGGTCATGTCGGGTCAAAAACTAGGTCATGGTGTCAAATCAAAGGAATAGCTAGTTAACACTTTAGAGGCCACAATTATGACCATATCTTATGGTCAGAATGTTAATCTTGATGATTTTTAGGTCAATAGGTCAGATGAGCGATACAGGGCCTTCATGGCCCTCTTGTTTCAACTTATCTCTGTAATTATGTCTCCCACCACACAGTGGTGTGGGAGACATATTGATTTACTCCAGTCTGTCTGTGTGCCTGTCACAAAGCTTGTCCGCACTCTAAGTCGAACATTTCTCATCCGATTTTCACCAAACTTGAACAAAATGTGTTTGACCATGAGACCTCGGCCAAGTTCGATAACTAGCCAAATCGGTCCAGGCGTCTTGGAGTTATGGCCCTTGAATTACCAAAAATCGGTCTTTTTACTCTTGTCCGCACTCTAATTGGAGTATTTCTCATCCAATCTTCACCAAACTTAAACAAAACGTGTTTGACCATGAGACCTAGGCCAAGTTCGATAACTAGCCAAATTGGTCCAGGCATTTTGGAGTTATGGCCCTTGAATTATCGAAAAATTGGCCTTTATACTCATGTCAGCACTCTTAGTCAAACATTTCTCAACTGATCTTCACCAAACTTGAACAAAATGTGTTTGACTATGAGACCTCGGCCAAGTTCGATAACTAGCCAAATCGGTCCAGGTGTTTTGTAGTTACGGCCCTTGAATTATCGAAAAATCGGCCTTTTTACTCTTGTCCGCACTCTAGGTCGAACATTTCTCATCCGATCTTGACCATGAGACCTCGGCCAAGCTCGATAACTAGCCAAATCGGTCCAGGGATTTTAGAGTTATGGCCCTTGAATTACCGAAAAAATCCGTCTGTTTACTCTTGTCCGCTCTCTAAGTCGAACATTTCTCATCCGATCTTCACCAAACTTGAACAAAATGTGTTTGGCCATAAGACCTTACCCAGGTTCAATAACTAGCCAAATCCGCCCAGGCACTTTTCATTTATGGCCCTTGAATTACTGATTGGATCCACTCATCTAGACCATCTAATTGGATCCACTCGTCTAAAACATCTAGAGAAACTAACATTTTTCATCATCTAAGGGGCAGTTGTGGGAGACATGCGCTTTTCTCAAAAGCATCTCTAGTTACTTGATGGATTTGATTCAAACTTGAAATAGTTATTCCTCATCATCTGACATAAGGGCCATAACTCTGGTACCAATATCTCATGATTTATCTCCCCTTTTCACTTAGTTTTTAAGGTTAAAGTTTTGATGCACTTTCACTCTATCTCTGTTATTCCTGAATGGATTTGATTCAAACTTAAAATACTTGTTTAACATCATCACCAACATCATATGACACAAGATGCGTAACTCTGGCACACAATTTTAGCTCATCTGATTTTTTGAAAAAAAATGATGAGTTATTGTCATCACTTGAGCGGTTGTCGGCGTCGGCGTCGGCGTTGCCTGGTTAAGTTTTATGTTTAGGTCAGCTTTTCTCCTAAACTATCAAAGCTATTGCTTTGAAACTTGGAAGACTTGTTCACCATCATAAGCTGACCCTGTATAGCAAGAAACATAACTCCATCTTGCTTTTTGCAAGATTTATGGCCCCTTTTGTACTTAGAAAATATCAGATTTCTTGGTTAAGTTTTATGTTTAGGTCAACTTTTCTCCTAAACTATCAAAGCTATTGCTTTGAAACTTGGAATACTTGTTCACCATCATAAGCAGACCCTGTACATCAAGAAACATAACTCCATCTTGCTTTTTGCAAGAATTATTGCCCCTTTTGGACTTAGAAAATCAGATTTCTTGGTTAAGTTTTATGTTTAGGTCAGCTTTTATCCTAAACTATCAAAGCTATTGCTTTAAAACTTGCAACACTTGTTCACCATCATAAGCTGACCCTGTACAGCAAGAAACATAACTCCATCCTGCTTTTTGCAAGATTTATGGCCGCTTATGGACTTAGAAAATATCAGATTTCTTGTTTAAGTTTTATGTTTAGGTCAACTTTTTCTCTTAAACTGTCAAAGCTATTGCTTTGAAACTTGCAACACTTGTTCACCATCATAAGCTGACCCTGTACAGCAAGCAACATAACTCCATCCTGCTTTTTGCAATAATTATTGCCCCTTTTGGACTTAGAAAATCATTTTCTTGGTTGAGTATTATGTTTAAGGCAACTTTTCTCATAAACTATCAAAGCTATTGCTTTAAAACTTGCAACAGTTTTTCACAATCATAAGTGGACACTGTACATCAAGAAACATAACTCTATCCTGCTTTTTGCAAGAATGATGGCCCTTTTTAGACTTAGAAAATCATGGGTAGGACAATATTTCTATTATACAAAAAAAATCAGATGAGCGTCAGCACCCGCAAGGCGGTGCTCTTGTTTATGAATTATTCCCCCTTTTTACTTAGAATTTCAGGTTAAAGTTTTGATGCACTTTCACTCTATCTCAGTTATTACTGAATGGATTTGATTCAGACTTAAAATCTTTGTTCAACATCATCACCGATGCCATATGACACAAGGTGCATAACTCTGGCACCAATATTTCATGAATTATTCCCCCTTTTTACTTAGAATTTCAGGTTAAAGTTTTGATGCACTTTCACTCTATCGGGGCCTCCGTGGCCGAGTGGTTAGAGTCGTTGACTTCAAACCATTTGCCCCTCATCGATGTGGGTTCGAAACCTCATTTGGGGCGTAGAATTCTTCATGTGAGGAAGCCATCCAGCTGGCTTACGGAAGGTCGGTGGTTCTACCCAGGTGCCCGCTCGTGATGAAATTGTGCACGGAGGGGCACCTGGGGTCTTCCTCCACCATTAAAGCTGGAAAGTCGCCATATGACCTAAAATTGTGTCGGTGCGACGTTAAACCCAACAAAATAAATAAAAATAAAACTTTCTCTCTATCACTGTTTTTACTGAATGGATTTGATTCAAACTTAAAATAGTTGTTCAACATCATCACTCACACCATTTGGCACAAGGTGCAAAACTCTGGCACCAATTTTTCATGAATTATTCACCCTTTTTACTAAGAATTTCAGGTTAAAGTTTTGATGCACTTTCACTTTATCTCTGTTATTACTAGATGGATTTGATTCAAACTTAAATTAGTTGTTCAACATCATCACCCACACCATTTAACACAAGGTGCATAACTCTGGCACCAATTTTTCATGAATTATGCCCCCTTTTACTTAGAATTAAAAGTTAATTTTGATGCATTTTTCACTATATCTCATTTATGAAATGCATTTGATTCAAACTTGAAGTAGTTGTTCCACATCATCACCCACATCATATGATACAAGATGCATAACTCTTGCAACAATATTTAATTAATTATGCCCCCTTTTTGCTTAGGCTGTACTTGTATAGTGTTTTGATACACTTTATCTGTACTTCTCTTATTACTTAATATTTTTGACACAGGCTCAGGCTATTGTGCAATATCTTCACCCACCATTGGAGTTAACAAACACTCCAGTGACAGTTCCAGTTTTCTTAGATGTGCCCAGTTTCACTATCCAGCATCGAAATAGTCGAGCACGCTGTCTCCTGTGACAGCTCTTGTGTAAAATAAATAGTGAACATTTTCAGAAACTTAAAATGGATTTATAAGTTTACATTGTCATTCAGCAAATAAACTCCAGAGGAATTTTTTATGACACATTATCTCTACTTCACTCTGAAATGCACCAGAATGCACCAAAATGATTTGTAGTAATACAAAATTTTCTGGGGTGGCCCCCCCCCCCCCCCCATACCCACCCCACAAGCAGGAGTGGGTACCCCTCCTGCACCCACCCCTTTGTAGTCTACACTCTTTTCAAAAATACCCTTCAGCAACATGCCTTCAGAAAATCCTGGCTAGAACCCTGCAATGATCAAAAGTTTTTTGCGGTATGGATTAAAAAACAAGAACACTTCAACAACAATTCAGTTCTGTTCTTTTTAATGATAATATCAAATTCACAGATTTGTATTAATGCATTTACTCATTATATACAAGTACTTTTTGGGGTTGTGAGAAATACAATTTATAACAGTCAGTTCATGCTACAAAAGTGTGGGAGTAAAAACATTGAGCATATCTGAAACCACAAGGGTAATACCATATATAGCATACATGCCATAATTTTTCAGAAAGTTTCCGGGATTCTGAGTTATAATTTCCAGGATTTTTACCTTTTGTCCGGTACATACAACGTGACATTGGTATTCGTTTTTTTTCATGCAAAAATGTCATAATATTACCCGAGATAAACATTGTTCACTCGCTGAGGTGAACAGAATTAGGCTTACTATATACGAAGAATCAACCTATCTAAGGCTACCATATTTGATCTAGATCTTAAATGATTACAACCTTTTAAAATAATTATCGTTTAATTGACCGTTTTCAATAATCTCTTCCATAAAGGCTACATGCAGCTTTACCGCTGACGTGCTAAAAACAAAGAGATTTACGACTTTGTTCCTAATTTAAGTATCATAAATCAGTTATTGATTGCATAATCCTGTCAGTTCTTAATCAGGGTCATCATAATAACTGAGTGTAACTTAATCAGTGTCATCAAAAGATCGTCGCGTGATCAAAGCAGGCTTAATCAACACGTGTCCCGCTCGAGGGCATGAAACTGATTAGGAATAAACAATGTGACACTTCGGACTGTTTATTGTGTAAAAGTCAACAGTTTATAGACAAAAAACAAGTTTTTGGGGGGATTGTTTTTATTTGTTCCTGTATTTTTATTTTTCCGGGACATTTCAACCCTGTCCGGGACACCGGGACGAGTATGTAATTTCCGGGACAATCGCGGACAATCTGGGACGTATCACATGTATGCATATAGATATTTCTGATGGCCTGATTTATTATACCTGTACTGTAGTTCATGAGATGATTTCTTTACAGAAATATATAATATATGTACTAAATCTTAACAAGTTCCAAACATTTATATTTCTATGTGTATCCAAAGTGATAAATCTCTGCCAGAAAAGACTGTCTGCTTTGCAGCGCACAGTTCGGGAAGGGAATTGAACCTTTTTATAGGATTTCTGTTTTATTCTGCTCTTTTTAATTGTCTTTTTATCTTTTATAATATAGTAACACTGAAATAAATTCTACATTCTAAATAAAGTTTAAGAGAGGATATTAACAAGAAACTTCAAGTAGTTTCCACATGGTCTGATGCCCAACCAAAAAAAAAAAGAAAAAAAGTTTGCCTACCTACCTACCCCATTTTTTTCAGAGCCGTTAGCGGAAACAAGTAACTGTTTTTTTTTAGGCCTAAGGATAGTGAAAAGCCTGCAGATGGTTATTCCTACGGTAGTTTTGTATTACAAAACATTCAACTGATATATTTCACCCGATTTCGGAAATGACATGTAATCACATTTTGTCATTGTGTTACAAATATAATGTCAGGTCTGATTTGATGCAAACATGTTAAGCTGATGTGTGACAAACGTCAAGTATTGAATTAATTAAAGGGCAATAAACATGTTTAGTGTGGTAAGAGATTTATACTGTTGTGAAAAATTTGCATGTATATACACGAAACATAGATCAATAATTCTCTAACTGGTTTAGTTGAAAACACTTGGTCAATACTTTTTAGTGTTTCAATATTAATATGTATTTACATCTACATCTGTACAACAAAAAATCGTTTTCCAATTTAAGTATTTAATATATTTTACACCTACGATAACAACTATTCAAAGCTTGGTGTTCGTCCAGGATACCTATTTTTAATATGGGAAAACCGAATGTTTTTCCATCTATAGAGTATAGATAATGTACAGTAATCGAACGATAATTTGATATTTGTAAACAAATGCAGTTGAACGTATTATTTACCAGCTTAGGTAAATCACGTATATACGATATGGATTAGTATCTCAAACTGAGACTCGATAAACGAAGCACTGTAATAGCGCAATGTGTTAGGCCGCTAGGTATCACACCCGAGGTCTGGAGTTCGATACTGAGTTGAAGTAAACTTTTTTTTACCTTTTTTTTTAGCATAGAAACAATACCGGTTTTCCACTGGCTTTGAAAATAATACGGTAATACAGCATACATGGGTTTTTCGTGATTATTCATTTATACAGATGGAATGCAAGTACAGCACCCACACATTATACACTAACATACCATTCCATAGCTCGAAATAAGCTTTTGACGGTGAAAATTCTGTAACGGACACAGCTAACGATTCTATAACAGATACAGCGGACGAGCCGGAAATAAAATAAATTGTATATATATTGATTACATTGATTACTATTTCATATAACAAAAGAAAAAAATAGAAAAAGTAATACACGTAATAAGAAAAAAAATAATAAAAGAGACACAAACTGAGAATCAAACTGAAATAAAAAAAAACGAAGCAGGGCTACATAAAACATTTCCCTAGAAAATAAACTTCTTGCGTGGTTCGAACTCGTGCTATTTTTCGCACTGCATTTGTAAACCGACAGTTTAGCTACCTGAGCTATTTCGCCGTTCAGATAAACACTTATTTTTATTTGACAAGTATCGTAAAAATGCCGTAATTTGTCTTGATAACGGACCAACCTAAAATATCTGTCTTAGACTCGCCTGACATTTTCGCGCCATTTTTATTATCGTTCGCCGACTGTATACATGTATATGTCAGAGTAAAACTATATACTGTTCGACTTGGGAATATTTTCTATACCTTCACCTGTTTGTTGTTGTTTTCTACCTATGATTCCTGGAACTGCTGCTGCAAAGTTCGCAGTAAATAATTTTCAAGACGACATTCTATCAAATAAAATTGCTTACAATCATAAGCAGAGCTACTGGCGCCACATTACTGTTACAGACATGTGAAAAAGAAAACAGATATTGATGTTGAGATCAGTAGGTGAAAGGTCAAGGTCACAGTGACCAGAAACAAACTATTTCCGGATGATAACTTGAGAATGCTTGAGCATTCGATCACGAAACTTGATAGGGATGTTGATTGTGACCAGCAGATGACCCCTATTGATTTTGAGGTCAGTAGGTCAAAGGTCAAGGACATATTGACCCAGAACAGTAGATTTTTTTTTGCCAAATAACTAGAGAATGCTTTTGTCTAAGGTAACATTTGATATAAAGGTCACTTATGACCCATAATGATTGATTTAAGGTCAGTACGTCAAAAGTCCAGTTCAGTGACCAAATAATTTTTTTTCCTTGTGCTGTTACTGCATCAAGGAGGGAGGGGGGCATTTTATGTTCTATGAGCTCTTGTTAATTTTTGAAGACAATTTGAAATCAGATTTTTGTATTTGATATAGATTCATGAAACCTTGCATGAGTCTTAATCATGATATGAACTTGCGCACCTCCTATTTTTCATCTGGCTCCGCCCCCTATTTTCAGAGTTATTGCCCCTGAAATAGTCAAAAATGTACATTTACACCTTGTGACGCACCTAGCTCAAAAAGTATTTAATATAAATGGTTTAAAACTTGCATAAGTCTTTATCATGATATGAACTTGCACACCTCTAATATTTGGCTGGCTCCACTCCCTATTTTTAAAGTTATGGCCCCTGAAATAGTAAAAAAAATGCACTTTTTCACCTAATTATGTGTCAGGCTCAAAAAGTATTAGATGTAAATTCAGGAAACCTTGCTGGAGTCTTTATCGTGATGTGACCTTGTACACTTGGCATTTTTCTTGAGAATCTTAGCTCTTATTATAGAGTTATGGCCCTTGAAATAGCCAAAATAGTGGATTTTTTGTTTGTGATGCTCATTGCTCAAAAAGTATAGTGCCTAGAATAATGAATCCTTTTCATGAAATGTTTGTTGAGGCTACACCCCATTAAGACTGCAAACATTTGAATTATTGCCCCATATTTGTGACAAATGTACCAGTGGGGGCACACCCTGTGTCCTACAGACACATTCTAGTTGATATCTATAATTATGAGTAGAAACTAAAAAGTCACAAAAGTGACGTAAAGCATGGCAATTAAGAAGCTTTATAATAACTGGTCTGATTCATTTGTCATCTGCATTGTTCACACAGAAAATCGTTGGTTATTACATGCCAACAATAGTAAACTGACAGCAGGGTTCCCGCTGTCGGTCGCCAATGGCGCCAAATGCGACAAAATGTAAATTCTGGCGCTAAAAATCTTCAATTGGCGAATTTCATTGGCGCCTACAAGATAATCGTCCATCTTATCTTCTAATCTTTCTCAATGACGCAATAACGGATTATCCGATATTTAACACTACACGAAGACAATACACATCGTGTCAATATCGATTTACACCTCGGGGCATAATTTAAAACTTCACCGAGTCACTAGAGCGTTCCTCCACGCAAGAACGATTATCAGTCAATCTGATTCACCAAATTTAGCCCCGCCTACTTACACGAAAGCAAATGAAACGAAATATTAGCTGCGTGCTTCGTCTAATGCACCACCTTTTTTATGATGCAAAAAACGCGAGATAAATTTACAATTTTTTAATGACAATCCGATTCGCCGAAGTAATTGAGACCGAGAAAATGCCGAAACGTCAAAACGCGATCAAAAGATACATAATTTTATGCTCCGATCGTAAATAGATAATTTCAGTCGCGGTCGTATAAATTCAATCGAAGAATTTTTGAGATACAAATGAACTAAAGCAGTTCTTTTGGTTCTTTTACTGCGCAACATAAAGCATTGATACACGGGATTATTAAAAAGCTCAACCCCAGAGCTTCAAAACAAAGTGCTAATAATACCTGTAGGTGGTATTTTCGCTATACAATAGTATGTATGAATGGAAATCAGTTCAGTTATTTACGTTTAATTACGGTCCATCCGCCCTTTCAGACACAATGAAGCATAGAAATGCCACGTAGAGTATAGACCGCGAACATGCCCCTTATCATGTTCTTAAAGTATGTTTTGGTTCTAATGTAGGGGTATAGATTACCACTCTGCAATTTCCAGAGAGTTTCGGACAGGAAGTATGAATTTAGTAGCCAAATTGAGACTGTAAGTACAGCGGCCAATGAGACCTAATCGTACTCCAGTCAGGATGTTACAGTATGTTTAGGGAATGCAGCTCTCGGACCGGACCGGTCACGCGTTCCTAGCGTAGACAATATAGTAGAAGGAGAAGGCGAAGGCGAGCCGAGCTGTTTTTCGACCAGTGGAGTCTCCCGCAAATCCATGCCACCCATGGAAAAGCAAACGCATCTTGTAGCCACTCCGTGCGTATACGTTGATGGAGCCCTTGTCTTCGGTCTGTGCTGTGTTAACCGGTCTTCACCCTCCCCTCTAAGAGAAGCACGTTGAGCGTACCTTCTCTTTTAAGGCTTGGTCGTTGATTGATGAGGTTCCATCTCTGGCACGGTCTGGAGCGGTTGTTCTTGTCACTTGTAGAAAACACAAAACGTCCCTTCCGGAGCCACTCATTTTTGAATTTTGGAAAATGGTCTAAATTGTATGCCAAATGAGAAAAAGATTTTACTAAAAAAGTTGCCAAAAGTAGAAAGATTTTTTTTTTTTTTTTTTTTTTTTTTTTTTTTTTTTTTTTTTTTAATATATATATGTATATAATTACTTAAAATATGCTAATATGTATTTACAAGATATGAAAAAATCGAAGACAACACAAGTGCTGAGCTTGAAACAAAAATTTAATTGGGTTTGTTTTTGTTCTGAGTCAATAGAGCCTATTTCTAAACTAGCACTGGATGGTAGATTTTCCTTTATTTCATTATGTCATATGTTTTGTAGTGTCAGGGCTATCCCAAATAGTTATAGTGTATAAACCGATTGTAGCACCTGCACTTTTTCTATATTGCCTGTCATTTTTCTTCTTTGCGTTGCAGTTTGGCCAAAAATTTGTAACGACAGGCTGTGTTTGGAAAGCTATATATTTCATAAATGCTGTTATATAGGCTCCATTTTTGATTTTTGTAATACCAGAGTGTTCATCTTACTTAAATTGCTCTTACTATTGTTCTACATTGTTTGGTTTGTTGGTAACAGACATGCATTTTCTTCTTTTTGTTACAAAAATCGTCGAAACATCGTTTCCTGACCTAATTTCTGTAATATTCTACTACTGTCTTTTGATTGGCTGAAAAAATTACTGCCTTAATTTGATTGGTTCTTGCTATTGCTTCAGTACTGTGTGTCTTCTTTGCATTAAATCGTTATTAAATTAAGCTATATACAACATAGGTTTGGCAAGATGATATTCCACTGGGTATTTGTTATGAGTGCCTTTCATTGTATCTTAAAGGGAGCAAACAGTGCACGGTGGGAGCCCAGCTTCATATCATCTATAATGTACAGTCAGTATCCAGCTCATAAGTGGGGTTTTTTAAAGATATGGGCCAGGGTATCACTGTGGCACTTTTCGGATTTGTCCTTCTACTGACTGAACATCTGCTTTACCTGTTTTCTTTTAGTGTAAGAAATATAGTAATTACTCGGTGCAGTCAGACAGGTTAATAGAAATTATATCAAGTTTTCTGGTCGGGAGGTACGCCACATGGTTGGGTTTTGTTGCCATTTTTACTTTATTTGGGTTACCCTGCAGACATATGGAAACCATGTATTGTACCTCCCATCATATGCATCTGGCCTCCAGCTCATAAGGAGACGACCATGGTTCTTTATTTGTTAGGAATTTTTGGTCTGGGCGATATGCTTGGGGTTCTGTGGCATATTAACAGACCTGTCTTTCAGCCAGATGCACACTTGACCTTACTTGGTGTATTACTTATATTATGATAAATATTTGATTTAATCTTTTTGTTCTGTTTTCAGTTTTCTTTTGGATTTCTGAAAATAGTTTAGCTAAGGCCAGAAACCGGCTAGTAATTCTACAAATCGCGACAGAGATGACAAGAGCGCTAAGCCAATCAGCGCTCTTCTCTTATTTGCCGTGTTCGGCTTGAAAATGTAAACAAACTGATAAAATATACTTGTTACTTTGATCGCGTTTTTTGTTGTAGTATATTGATCAATTCCATCAATATTTTATTTCCACAATGTGATAGGACTTTCTTATCGAATAGGTCCTGTAAGTATTATTATCTGTGTTCGGTTATGCCAGACCGATATGCCATTTTCTTCATTTCGTTAGGTGCATTTTTTTTTTTTTTTGTAGACTTACAGTAAGAAGTGAATATTTGTTGTATGGCATCATAACGGTCCATTTTCATGTATTTAAAAACTTTCTGCACCCTTCATATTACTAGACAAATGCATGCTTTCTTATTATTGAATGGTTTTGATGATTAGGCAATCAAAAAATAGGAATTTGGTCGGATGATACTAGGCTAGGTGGGTGTTATTGCCATTATTTGAAGGTGTAGAAGCCTTTAGTCCTTTGGGCCCTTGCTTTGTATCATCCTTGGTATGCATCCAACATCCAGCTCATATATATATTATGATAGGCTAAGGGTATGATAGGCTGTTGGCTATTATGTGGGACCTGTCCTTCAGTTGGATGCATACTTGACCATTCCATCAGTACTATCTTTACTTCTAATTATTAATATTAAAGTTAAGAAAAGAGAATCTAAAATCTATACAGTATGATACTACTGTGTACAGTACACTTATGCGTTGAGCTTAAGCCTAAACTCGGATAGTAAATTTACCAATCACGACATAAGACACTAGAGCTCTCATCCAATGAGAATACTCCGTTCATATGCCGCTTTCGGTTCGATAATGTAAACAATGAATCTAGATTGATATTGTCTAAAATTGGGTATCATTTTGTCGGTCACTATTGGTTTTAGTTTTGCCTTATTCTACTGATAATTCAAATAATCATAGTCTATTTGTTTTTCCACTAGGATCACTTACTAAATAGTGATTCTTACGGCTAATTTAGCCAAACTGATACCTCCTTTTCTTCCTTATGTTCATTATATTGGTATAATCAGAATTAGCCTTTGTCGAAATCCGAAAACACAAAGACTATGTTTCTGCTATACATGTTGCCATATGAGTGCAAAATTTAGCCTTAAAATTATATTAAAGGTATTTGGATGCATATTTTATCATGCCTACAATATTATTTTTACTTCCAATTATTAATATACACATAATTAAGCAAAGAAAAGAGAATTTCAATAATGCATAGTATCGTATGACCCTGCTGTTTAGTGCTTTTAGCTTAAGCTGAAAAACGGATAGTAAATTGACCAATCACGACAGAGGAGACAATAGCTCTCGTCCAATCAGAGAACTGCTTTCATCTGCCGTGTTCGGTATGAAAATGTAAACAATGGAAATGAATCTGGGTATCATTTTATCGGTCATTAATGCTTTTAGTAATTGGTTGATTTCACTAATATTTCAAATATTCGTTGTTTGTATGTTTTTCTACTGGAATCACTTACGAAATAGTGATTCTTAAAGCTAATTTAGCTAAACTGATACCCTTTTTTCTTCGTTATATTCGTTTTTGTGATATATCAGGTGTGAAAAAATTTTTTGCACCTTCATTGTTCTGGTCTAATTGGCAGTAGTTACTCAATTTGTCGGCACGGTATATAATGATATATTTGTTCATGTATTCATTATCTTTTTGATAAACCATGGATCGGGCTCTAGTGAAGTTATTGCGCCATACCGGAAAAGCCGAGGGGTTGATTATTGATACTGAGGGCTTCGTGGCTTTCGACCACATCACTCGTTTACCCCGCTTCAGAGGACTCCAACCATCTGATTTATACAAGATTGTTAGAGACGATAAGAAAGGACGATTGGAGTTACGGGCCCGTCCGTTTCTCCAAGTAAGGGCGGTTCAGGGGCATTCCATGCCGGTTTGCCCCACGATGGAAGTTGTTCACCCCCCCACCATGATTCATGGAACCGACAATCGTGCTTGGTCGATAATCCAACGGGATGGACTTCGCCTTATGGGGAGGCAGCATGTGCACGCTGCCTCTGCACCAACAGCCAGAGCAGGTCTGCGGGCCAGCTCTACCATTTTAGTGTACCTAAATACTCATGCCATGATTTCTTATGGCATGAGGATTGTTAGGTCAGTTAATGGTGTTTTGTTATCACAGGGAGATCATGGACTCATATGTCCATGTTTCTTCCTAAGGGCTGTTGATAGGTATAGTGGCGAAGAACAGAGATTCTGTTGTCGCCATCATGTTGTATAGTGGAATGCCTACAACAAAATAAAACGGCCCTTTTAAGGGCCACCCAAATCGTTCAGAAATAGGGAAATCTTCCTTATATTGTCTTGGTTATAATTGTTGTATTTATTTTTGTGGGGTAATGGCCACTTTGGTCGATCGCATGTTATTACTCGTTAAGAAAAAATAAAAATAAGCATCAGGTTTGGCTGATAAACGGATTGACCTACTTATCACTTTGTTCTGGTCATTCGATTTTCATTGGTTGTTTGTAAAGCAGGTGCGTGCAAGTGCCCCGAGATATATCGGAAAATATAAAATAAGAAGTAATAGGGGTTTTCTGTTTATATCTGATATAACAGTTAATCATGCCTGGTATTGTTATTTTCGGGGACTCGTTTGTTAGACGCTTACGCGATTCACGCTTATCACTGACCGGTCGGTCTGATTTGGCTGAGCATACACCGTTATGGGTTTGCAAAGGCGGGTTACAGATAGCCCAAGTTAACAGCTTCTGGATCGACGCGATTTTACAGCACGGCATTCCCGATATGGTTGTTGTGCATTTAGGTGGTAACGATTTGGACCTTGGAGGGAAGAGCCCTGAAAGAGTATTTGATGACTTGATGCATCTTGTTGGTGTTTTGAAGTCAGCCGGTGTTAGAGACGTTCGAGTCATTGAGCCTCCACTACGCGGTACCACAACTACCACCTATGCACAGGGTCGTAAAGTTTTGATTAAGCTATTGTTGAAAGAAATGAAATCAGATTTCATTTTGTTGCGGTCAGTTAGATATCCGCAGCATTACTTGCGCGATTTAGTGCATTTGAATGCTAAAGGGATGCGGCAATACTATTTTGCCGTATTGCGTTCCTTGCGGATATGATCGCCGATACAAAGGCCCTTTTAAGGGCCATCCATATAACTTCGAAAGAATTTCCAGTGATTGTCTTTATTTTGATTTTCTAGCAGTTGCAATTGTTTATAAATTGGATTGACCTACTTTGAACCTTTTACTCGACGTCTGAATTTCATTGGATGATGAAATTGCAGGTGCGCGCAGGTGCGCGTAAGCGTATTCTTACGTTGTTTCTTAATCAGAAGCCTATTTTTTAACTTAAATATAGTTTCCATTATCTTATGTACATTCAGTTTATTTACGCATTATAATACTGTAGTTTTTGCTATGAAGATAATCCCATATTGTATTGATAGATCCCTCGAAAAGTAGAGATATGATATCCGAATTTCTTGTGTTCGTTAATAGGAGCACCAATTCAGAATTTTGTCTAAAACTGGGTATCATTATATCGATCAATTTAGATTATGTTATTAGATTGATTCCGTCAATATTTCGATTATTTAGTGTTTGTGGGCTTTTCTACTAGTATCACTTACTAAATAGTGATTCTTACGGCTAATTTAGCCAAACTGATACCCTTTTTCCTTCTTTTTGTTCATGTTTCGATGCACAGTTCTAATAAAAGAGTAAGGTTTGGTCGGATAATATTCGGCTAGGTCTGAGTCGTGTTGCCATTATTTGAGAGGTGAGCTGTTCGGGCTTTCGGGGTCCATACCTCATATTATCCATGATATGCATCAAACATCCGGCTCATAAGGGGTATAGGTAGGGATCTTCTTGCTTGTGGGGTTGAGGTGGTTGCTAGATAGTAGACTGTTGGCAGTTTGTATTAGACCTGTCCTTCAGTTTGATGCATACTGACCATTCCTTAAATTATATATTATTATTGCTATGGTTTTATATATATAGTTCCAGGAACAATTTATTCTCTGTACGGTATTAGATGTTTGGAGACCAGAATGACCTACTTTGAATACTTTAATTGACGTTCGATTTTCATTGGTCGCTGGGAAAGCAGGTGCGCGCAAGTGCGCGTTAACTAATAATTCAAGTAAAGTCCTAAATGAAAGCCTAACTTTCAACCCTTATATACTTTTTTTGTGTTCTTAATGCACCCCAACCTTTATTATTCGCTATACTGTAGTTATTTCGGTTCGGAAGAATGGGCGTATGATATTGAGAACGCCTGTGAAAGAATAGATCCTATACCCAAAATTCTTATTTACATTCAGTTGCGCCTGAATGTTCATATTGTCAGTAAGTGAAATTTATCGTGGTCTTTGTTTTTGGCCACTCCCCCATTCCGAAATGTAAGGTTTTCCAGACTAATTTATAAAACACTTGTGCAGATTGACAAGTATGCTTAAAAGAGAAGTAAAAATTGTATGTTTATAATTACAATCTACAAGAGACTCGATTGCTTGTGTTTTGTTCATCTTGGCAGTTGTATGTTAAGTTAAGTATTTCCTATATTGGATTATTATATATCCATATGTAATTTGGGAGGACATTCTCACAAGACCTACACATTGAGATTAGAGTTAATTTTTGTATCATGAGTTATTGTCGTCCTTTATCCTGAGGGTATATTGTTCCTATAGCGTGATATACCAGTGCTGATTGCCTTACATGGTATCCTCCTACTGGGAGGTGCAGATAGGAACTTATCCTTCCTGGTTCTTGACGTTTATCGATAGCTTTTTATAAGAAGTTAAGTTATATTAGGTGGGAGTGAGTTGTGCACGCACCTGCATCATCTCCATCCAGTCCGCGCTTTTGCTGTTATTGCATGTAGGTCAATCCGATTTTGAGCTGAAGCTCCTTTATATACCACCGAAGTAGGTCAATCCGAAAAGTTGCAATTTTTGGGCGCGGACCGGATGGAAACAAGTCAGGTGCTCTTTACAGCTATGATCAGATATATCGTTTTATTTAAGAGTTTCGAAAATTTGAAATTACTGCCCTGAGTTCATTATTGAATATTTTCAAGTGAAATTTTCAACAATGTTTTCTTTGGACCAATATGGTTGTATTGAGATATCAAAGTTTGCCAAAAGTAAAGGGACATCATAGTAATTTGTTTTTATGCGAGGGCTGTTTTTTTTGGACAAATTGATCAAAATAAAGTGTTCTCTAGCGTGTTTTTTTGTTGTTACAAGTAAATGCGAGATCTAGAGCTTTGTATTTCTTTTTGTCATTCTGCTCTATGGTTCAACCTTGTGGAATGTTTACTTAATCTCTTTCCTTCTACTTCTGGTTTTGGTCAGGGCAGTTTTTTTCCTTCAGTGTTGAGTTTGTTTATTTTGTTTGCCGCATTTCCTTATTGGTATGTCCCTATGAGAATTACCTCCCTTTGTTAGGTCGTATATACGGTATTTATATGTAACATATGAGTTATTTATATATGATTTTTTTATATACAACAACATTATATAACAAAACAATGATAACAATAATAGATACTATTTACAACGTATTTGGGAGACTTTCTTGGTGCGGGACTCCTTTTTTAAAGCTATTTGGTGTACTTTGCTCCCATTTATATGAAGGTCCCCACCAATTGTCTTCTCTGTCTGCTATCTCTCCCCTCCTAACTCATTATATGTGTTTTTAAAGAACAGGATTAAGTCAAGATCCGAAACCCAGGCATCTCCGACCAGTGCCAGTAGTTATTCGCATGTTATTACGTATTTGTCAATACCAGCTAACAGGCGATCAAGGCTGAGAGGCAGCCGGACAGCACAGCCTGGCAAAAGGATTCACCCCGTCCTTAAGGGTTCGGGATAGCCATGATTAGCTTTTCCTCCGCCCGACTACACCACCCAACCGCCCCCCCCCCCGTGCGCAGCGCTGCAGTCGGTACATCCGGTAGGATTCACCCCGGTCCTTAAGGGTCCGGGATAGCCAAGATTAGCTTTTCCTCCATCTGATATCGACCCAGTACTACCCATATGCCCCGCTACCCATCAGCTGGTACATTTTTAACCTAACATTTAATTTTCAGTTTACATTTTACTTAAGTACCCAATTCTTTTAATATAATCAAATAGAGCTGTCCTAATCTGACTTGCTTTATCAGTGGGTGGCTCTAATAGAGTGCTTGAGGTAATATTGGTTTGACCTAGCCTTAATAGTTCACTTTCGAGATCGGACCGCTGGGTATTGAATCTGGGACATCGAAATATTACATGTTCGAATGTCTCCGGTGTTAGGCACTGATCACAGTTTTTGTCTATGTTCCACCATAGCTCGCCTTTTAGTCGTGATGAGCTAAGCTTGAGTCTGGTGTACATTTCATCATATTGCCTAATGTGACTGTAAATAGGAAGTTTAGATGGAGGTTTCCTATTGATGTATATATTATTTTCCCTACAATATTCCTGCCATTGATTATGAAATTTCGTTTTGACCCTTTCAGCTATTAAGCTGTTAGTTTCCTGTACACTTAGTTTGATTGGATAGGGCATACCCCTGAGGCTAGCTTCCTTGGCGCACTGATCGGCTGCTTCATTTCCAGGGATTCCTATGTGACTGGGGACCCAGACTATTGTTATGTTAGCTCCCATTTCCTGAATTTTCGTACCGGCTTTAAGAATTTTATCCAAGAGTTCCGGTCTCGATTTTGAGTGACCTGATTGTATTGATTGTATTGAGCTAAGACTATCTGTTAATATTGCAGCTTTAGACAATTTGTGCCGTAATATGATTTCGAGGGAGATTCTAATGGCCGTTAATTCACAAGTATATATGGACAGGTGACCATCTGTTTTGAGTTTATACTCATGAAGTATTGCATTTTGACCTCTGCTCTGATATGCGACCATACCCAGACCAGTGATCTTTTTTTGCGGATCTTTACTGCCATCAGTATAGAACTGCGTGCAATCATAGTAATGCTGTAAAATGTGCAAGTTCGCTGTTATAAGACTGTCTTGCCTGTCATCAGTTTTACTAATTTTCTTTGTAAGACTGATATCTATTGGGATGGGTGTGACCTTTTGTAGTGTGTCGTAGTAGGGTTGTTCAATTTGAATATTGTTCAAATTGTATTCGTTTTTTAACCTTAATATTAGTTGTGCGTATGGTAATTTGAACTTGGGTATTTTATGTGTTCGGTGTTCATAGGCTGGGTCTTCAACCGTATCATTATTGATTGGTAACCTGGTTTTTTGTCTTGATGACCGGACCCAATACTTTAACATGCTTTTTTCCCGTTGTAGATTTAGTGGTAACACCGCTGTTTCTACATGTAGTGGTAATGATGGTGTGCCTTTATAGCATCCTGTGATAAGCCTTAGGGCTGTGTTTTGTATGGTCTGTAATTTTTTTAACCTGGTGTCAGATGCTGAATTGTATATGATACTGCCATAGTTGATTTTACTAAGGATAAGGGCTTGGTAGATTTTTTTTAAACAAGATTTGTCTGTGCCCCAATTTTTACCTCTTATAGCTCTCATTACATTTAGATCCCTTTGACAGCGTGCAATTAAATCTGAAATATGAACCTCCCATGTCAAAAATTTATCAAAAATCATGCCCAGAAACTTGGCTGTTGGTTTATACTGAAGCTGATGGTTGTTAAACGTAAGTTTTGGAAAATCTGCATTGTTTTCAGGTATTACTCTAGATCTTTGTTTGTGTACTAATAGAACCTGCGTTTTTTGCGGATTGACTATAAATCCCCACTCTTTGCTCCATTCACTGATTGCATCAAGAACCAATTGTGTTTTATTAACTGCTTCTTTAGCTGTTCCCGAGATTACCCAAGTGGCGGAATCATCTACGAACTGAGAGATATTAGCATGATTAGTGCTATGTGTGGAATTGAGTTTCTTAATGCAATCATCAAATGTGTTCATCAATAGACTGAAAATTATGGGACTTAATACGCTACCCTGAGGACAGCCGTTAATCGTTTCTACTATTTCTGAAAATGTACCATTAAATTTGACTTTTATTAGTCTGTTTTGTAGGAAGTCCTTAATCCATCTAAGCATTCTACCCCTTATGTTAATTGATTTGAGATATGAGAGGGCCCCTCCATTCCATAATTTATCGAATGCGTTACTTAGATCGAGGAACACTGCTAATAAATATTTGCCTTGAATTTGGGCCCGCTTGCAGTCTGCTTCTAATCTGGTCAAGTTATCTTCACATGAGTGATTGGCCCTGCAACCAGATTGGTAGGGGGAAAGAATGTTTTCTTTTTCTAGGTAGGAACACAGACGTGGTTTTATCATTTTTTGCATTAATTTGGTAAAAGTTGATGTAAGTGATATGGGTCTGTACGAAGCCGGGTCATTTTTATCCTTGTTAGGCTTAAGAAGAGGTATAATGATTGCTTCGCTCCAACTACTGGGTGTTTTACCCTCTTTCCACGATTGGTTAAATAGTTGTAGCAGTGTCACCTTTGATTCCGTTGGGAGATTTTTAAGTATTTTATAGTGAATAAGGTCTTCCCCCGGGGCCCCGGATTTACAGTTAGCTAGTGCTTTTTCTAGTTCAAATAACGTAAAATCAGCATTATAGTGTATCTTTGTAAATTGTGGTTCTTTCTCTATAAGTTTATAGATGACCTTATCTTCAGCTTGTTTTCTATTAATGAAGGTTTGACTATATCCTTCGTTACTACTGGCCTTAGCATATTGCTTGACTAGGGCTTCTGCTTTTTCTTTTGGGTCAGTTATAACCGTGTTATTGATCATGAAAGCAGGGCATGATTTTGGTTCGCTACCTTTGACTTTTCTAATAAAATCCCATAGTTCTTTTGAATTAGTTCTGTGGGTAATTTTACTACAGAATTCTTCCCAAGACTCTCGTTTGGCTATTTTAATAGTATTCTTGGCTTCACGTCGGGCTGTCCTCCATAATTCATATTTAAGGGGGGTTTTGTCTGATTTATAGTTCCGCCTGCATTTTTCCCTATGTTTAATTGCCTGCGTGCAGTCGGGGTTCCACCAAGTTTTCGGTATTTTGGTCTTGAGCGTTTTAGTTTTAGATTTGGGGATAGTTTTGCCTAAGATCTGTTGTAGTTTAGTTAAAAATTCATTAAAATTATCATCTATGGGAATGTCTAGAATGTTATAGCTTAAGTCTGATAAGCAGAGATGCCTGAATTCCGACCATTGGTTGTCCTTCGCCTTATCTACTAGCCATTTTTCAAGTATTATTATATTTTCCGGTTGTACTTTAGCTTTTATTTCAGTAATTATTGGTAGATGGTCACTGCCCAAAGTATTATCTACCACTAGAAATTCAGATTTATGGTGCAAATGCGCTGAAATTATTGATAAATCTAATGCTGAATCTAGTTGATTTGCACTGTCTGTTATTCTTGTTATTTGTCCATCATTTAGGAAGTTTAGATCATTATCATTTATGAAATCTAATAGATCATCCGCCTCAGCATCACTTCTGTAATCACCTTCTGGATTCCAGCAAGTGTGTTTTAAGTTAAAATCTCCCGTTATTATCGTGTTTTCATCTAGATTAGTAAATAGATTTGACATATCGGTATAATTGTTACTTTCACTGTTTTTAGCGTAATAATTGTAAATATGATATTTTTCATTTTTGCCGATAATAGTGATTGCTAGCGTTTCTGCTGATGCTCTATATCTAATAGATTTTTCTTTAAATGAGATACCATTTTTCACGTAAATGCACAGACCTCCTGCTGCTGAGTCTTCTGCGCCCGGACGTAATTTACTAATTGGTTTCTGGTACCCCTTAAAGTTGAAAGGCTTGCTTTTTGTTTTTAATTTTGTTTCCTGGATACATATCACATCTATCGGCGTTTCTAAAGAGTCTAAATAATTTTGTAATTGATTGCATTTCACAGAGTGGTCAGTTTTCATACCCCTAATATTCCAAGACATGATGCTGAGGCGGGATTTGTTGCTTAAGTTTATTTGTCTATTTGCCTCAACATCATTTACCGCCATTATTAATACTTAGTTATAGTGTGCAGTTTATTGATATGAATTTACTATAACAATATTCTAATTATTATTGTAGATTTGTCTTGCCCACTTGCGTTTTTCATTTACCATGAAGGGGTCAGGAAGTAGAATCACCCTGTCTGACTGATAGACAGGTTTAAATCCGTATGGCGGTGGTATAGGTGGAAATTGCTTATTCTTACGCGTATTGTGCCTAACTATCTTTGGTTCAAGTTTGGTTTGTTGTGCCTTATTGGTTGGTTGCGCACTTATTTCAGGCTGATTATCAGATTCATCGACTTGAAGTTCCAAAGATGGTTCATCAGCAGTCACCTGTTGCTGATTGGCCGAATCGGTCGTTTTTGTTATGCTCAAGTTTTTTCTTAAGATGTCTTTGATTTCATTTTCAGATTTGTTTACTAATTTAGGCGCTATTTTGGATATGAAGTCCTCTATGTTGCTATTGGTATTGATCATCCTAGGTGTTGGCTTGTCCTGCTTAATCTTGGACTGGTACTGATCATTTATTTGTGAATTGGTCTTATTAATTTTGAACGTATAATTTCTGTATACTGGACAGTTTTTGCTGTTTGCCCAATGCATTTCTGTACAGTTAACACACTGTTGCATATCCTTATTACATTTTGTGAGATCATGCGGTCCTGAACATTTAACACATTTTGTTTGGTTTTTACATTTACTTTTTATGTGCCCGTGCATTTGGCAGTTTGTGCACCTTACCGGAAATAAGAATGATGGCGATATCTGAATCGATGCCCCACTGATGTTAATTCTGATTGGAGTTTGGGCCTTATGGAAAACTATTGTGACTTGTTTATTGTTTTTATTGTTAATCACAGGTAGAACTTCCTTGACCTCCGAACTAGATAAAAGTAGGGTTTTGAAGTCGAGATATGACATATTTTCTGGTATTTCGGCTCGGCCTCGGGCATTATTGTTAAGTTTAGATTTTGCTTGTTGCCTTTCAGTGATTCTTATTGCGTATTTTCCTGAGTCAAAATTCATGGCCATAAGTTTTCTATTATCTGGGATGGTTACATAAATATTCCCCTTTTCTTCTCTAATGTCCTTGCAAAAAGATTGTCCTAGATGTTTTACAAAAGCCTTCCCTATTTCTTTCATTTTTGTTTTGGCAATGCCCCCACCCATGGCGCTTATTATCATGGTAATCCATACTACCCCCATTACATCTGGTTTATTGGTTCGGTTTCCCGGGCTGACCGGTACTTCCTGTTGTTTACTTTTCCTATTACCCCCCGCTATTTTCCAGTTTCCCGGCTCTTCCGGTACCGCTGGTCCCTTTTCTCCCTCTACTTTCCGGTCCTTGGGCCTCATTTCCGATCTTTTCCATACTTCCGGTAGACTCCCGTCTAGCAAGACAGACTCGTTCACCGTGCCGGTGTGCTGAGTCTCGGTAATTTCATCCTCACTACTAGATACATTAACCAGAGTTGTGGGGTTTTTGTCTAAGGGGGTCTTGTCTAAAGCTATTATTGATATTTCTTGACTCTGTTCAAGAGATATTTCCTCTGAGAGGAAATGGCTCTGCTCCGTTAGCGGACTACCTGTTTTTTTGTTGCCCTTATGTTTTGGTTTTCTACTGGGGCGAGATATTGGCGTGCTCGTTATCGGAGGGTTCATTTTGTATTATAGTCCTAAGAATATTGATTTATATAAAGTACTTTACTGTTAGAGTGATATTTAATCAGTCTATTCCAATATTTAATGAACAATGATGTTTTACTAATGTATTTGTTAAATTAATATAAGAACAGTCTATTTCTCTATTTCCCCATGAACTGATTGTCGCGCACCTGTCAAGTGTATAATTAATTGTATCGGTCCTGTTTTCAGTCGAGATCGGATTGACCTACTTATTTTGTAAACAAAACCTTCAGCCAATCACAGTGAAGCAGTGAAGCAGGTGCGCGTGCCGACAATTCCGAACAGTTTTTATAATCTAAAAGTATTGAAAGGTAGACTATAAATGTCTGTCTATGTATAGACTGATCTTGTGTTAGTAGCTAATCCTATAATTTACCTTGACCTTTTCTTACTTCTTGTCTTGTCTTGTGACCTTTTCCTGTTTTCTTGCACTGACTGCTTTTTAACCTTGTAATCTTAAGTCCTTAACTGTGATAAATTATTAATTAGATACTTCCAAAACACCTTGATTCCTTAGATTTTAAATTAATTAATAATATTCCTATCTCCTTACTCTTAACACTTTGATATATGAATTTAGCATTTAAAATTTCCTATTAATTCCTTTATCTTAATATTAATCTTAAGAGCACGTAAATTTTGGTAGAACCTGCCTATTCAATGAACAAAACACAAGTGAATATGGTATGAATGGAAATAGAAATTTAGTTAAATATATATAATGAAACTTAAGCATTTTAAAAAGCTTTTCAAAAGTTATAAAATAATATAAAACAACACTGTTTTTGATAAATGACCTAAATAAATTTTGAAATAAAAAGTTAAAAGAATAAAGAGATAAATATTCATGTTTTAAAAACATCTATTTAGTGAAAATGACCATTAAAGGGAGATAATTGAAAACAGCAAACTATATAAAGAGATAATTTTATAGATTGAGCAATTACTTTTGTTTAGAAAATGTTCTTGAAAATGGTTGGGAAGATTAAAAACTATTTTTGATTCAATGTGATATTAGGATAAATATTCATGTTTTAAAAACATCTATTTAGTGAAAATATCCTTTAAAGGGAGATAATTAAAAATGGCAAACTAATAAATTAAAGGGATAATTTTATAGATTGAGCAATTACTTTTGTTTAAGAAAATGTTGTTGAAAATGGTTGAGAAGATTAAAAACTATTTTTGATTCAATGTGATATTAGGATAGACTGGTTCAAGAGCAAATTGCATGGTTACTGTAAAGAATCAAATGAAAAAGAGATTGAAAAAGAAAATGGTATGTCGCAAATCACAGACTATTGGCTCCAACTTGAGAGCCACTGGCGCAAACTTTTCCTAATTGGCTAATTTGTTTGCGCAAAGTGAAACTGACCCATTATTGGCATTGTGTATGTTAGATTTCAATATAAATCCAGTACTGGTACAGGGCTCTTCATCTGTTATTGGCCTACTAAATTGAAAAATAATTCATATGTGATTACAGCCTACAGACACTTTTGGAAAAAGTCTGGGATTATATTTCAATTTTAAACTGTGTTTTCAGTTAAGTAATATAACATCTACATAAAATAGAGTTGTCTTTTCTCTGTTTCAGCCAAGTTGTGAAACAGACAAGAAAAATCTTCAACAAGAAGTGGAACAATTACGAGGTAATACTTAAGCTTCATCATTATCATGATGGAAAAAAAACAAGGATAAATATCAAACAGGAAATGCCACATTTGGAAACAAGGCATTAAAGCTTAATGTTATTTTACTATCCCCCGCCGATGAAATCGGGATGGGGTATTGAAATGGCGTTGTCCGTCCGTCACGTCTGTGCGTGTGTCTGTGCGTCTGTCCGCAGCCATTTCTCAGTAACTAGCCTGTAGGATTTCATGTAGTCCTAAATATAAGACCTGACATAACTCATATCACTTTATAAGTTCATTTTAATTGATATTTTACATTTTTTATTTTCCATGTTATGTCAGGTCTTAACGTTGAACTGAAATAACGTACAGCATAAAAATCGCTTCAGATTTGAATTTTGATCTGAAGGTTTTTAAACGACTTTCTGGCAAAAATGACTGAAACTTTCACATTGAGTATGAAGAATAATCATAAATGTGCTTTATGGCAGCAATTAAAAGTTATATTTTACCTTATTTGTTATTAATTAACCGACTAATTAATCCAGTATCCAATCCGTTGAAAGTTTTAAATAGTGGCACTGTAATAAAAGAGAGTGTTCCGAATGTAAACATGATTTGCATATTAGAATCATTTCTTGAACGAAAGTTACCTTTTCTCTTTCTCATACAGAGAAACTATAAATGTCAATAATCTTTCTATTTCCAGAAGAGACATTTAAAATTTATAAGGATAAAAATAGAAAATATACATTTATGATGAAAAAAATCAAAATTATAATGAAAGTATTTGGCGGGAAATATTTTTTCGTCTACCGCCGATCAAATTTAATTGGTACTTATAATTTCGAAACAAGATGTTGGCATGTCAAATATAAACATTCAATGTCAAAAAGATGAAGCGTCGTATCGTGGATAATAATGGATTGTAAATCATTTTAACCTTGCAGAATTGAAGCAAAGGTATTTTTGTTCCTATTTGGTACAAAGTTTACCGACTTTATAATGTTTTAGAAATTGATTTTATGCTACACTTCTTTCATACTTAGCGTTTAGACGTCGAAAAAGGCTTTGATAGTAAAAATGTAAAATGTCAGAATATTGACTGTTGAACATCAAATGACAACTTTTTCACGTCTAATTATGTCTCCCCCAGGAGACATATTGTTTTTGCCCTGTCCGTCCGTCCGTACGTCACACTTCATTTCCGAGCAATAACTGGAGAACCATTTGACCTAGAACCTTTAAACTTCATAGGGTTGTAGGGCTGCTGTAGTAGACGACCCCTATTGATTTTGGGGTCACTCCGTCAAAGGTCAAGGTCACAGGGGCCTGAACATTGAAAACCATTTCCGATCAATTACTAGAGAACCACTTGACCCAGAATGTTGAAACTTCATAGGATGATTGGCCATGAAGAGTAGATGACCCCTTTTGATTTTGGGGTCACTCCGTCAAAGGTCAAGGTCACAGGGGCCTGAACATTGAAAACCATTTCCGATCAATAACTAGAGAACCACTTGACCCAGAATGTTGAAACTTCATAGGATGATTGATCATGAAGAGTAGATGACCCCTATTGATTTTGGGGTCACTCCGTCAAAGGTCAAGGTCACAGGGGCCTGAACATTGAAAACCATTTCCGATCAATTACTAGAGAACCACTTGACCCAGAATGTTGAAACTTCATAGGATGCTTGATAATGAAGAGTAGATGACCCTTATTGATTTTGGGGTCACTCCATCAAAGGTCAAGGTCACAGGGGCCTGAACATGGAAAATCATTTCCGATCAATAACTAGAGAACCACTTAACCCAGAATGTTGAAACTTCATAGGATGATTGTACATGCAAAGTAGATGACCCCTATTGATTTTGGGGGCACTCCATTAAAGGTCAAGGTCACAGGGGCCTGAACATTGAAAACCATTTCCGGTCAGTAACTTGAGAACCACTTGACCCAGAATGTTGAAACTTAATAGGATGATTGCTCATGCAGAGTAGATGACCCCTAACAATTTTGGGGTCACTCTGTGAAAGGTCAAGGTCACAGGGGCCTGAACATTGAAAACCATTTCCGGTCAGTAACTTGAGAACCACTTGACCCAGAATGATGAAACTTCATAGGATGATTGGTCATGCAGAGTAGATGACCCCTACCGATTTAAGGGTGACTCTGTTAAAGGTCAAGGCCACAGGGGCCTGAACATGGAAAACCATTTCCAATCAATAACTTGAGAACCTCTTGACCCAGAATGTTGAAACTTCATAGGATGATTGTTCATGCAGAGTAAATGACCCCTAATGTTTTTGGGGTCACTCCGTTAAAGGTCAAGGTCACAGAGGTCTGAACATTGATAACCAGTTCATATCAATAACTTGAGAACCACTTGACCCAGAATGTTGAAACTTCATAGGATGATTGAACATGCAGAGTAGATGACCCCTATTGATTTTGG
This sequence comes from Mercenaria mercenaria, assembly GCF_021730395.1. Taxonomy (NCBI): domain Eukaryota; kingdom Metazoa; phylum Mollusca; class Bivalvia; order Venerida; family Veneridae; genus Mercenaria; species Mercenaria mercenaria. The sequence continues at coordinate 39,610,466 of NC_069368.1, forward strand.
GGTCAGTCTATTAAAGGTCAAGGTCACAGTGGCCTGTTCATGTAAAATCATTTTTTTGGAAATAACTTGAGAACCACTTGACCTACAATGTTGAAACTTAATAGGATGATTGGACATGCAGAGTAGATGACCCCTACTTATTTTGAGGTCACTTGATCGAAGGTCAAGGTCACAGGAGCCTGAACAGTGACTTGAGAACCACTAGGCCAAGAGTGTTGAAATTTAGCGGGATGACTGGACATGCCAAGTAGATGATCCCTATTGCAGCCAACCATCAGTGTCTCTTTGACTTTCGCTCCTGACCCCTATTAACTTCTTGCCTATAGGACTTTGCATTGGGGGAGACATGCGCTTTTTTACAAAAGCATTTTCTAGTTATTTGGACTAGATTTCATGAAACTTGAAATAAACATGAACCAACATACTGCAATGATGCCCGTCAAGTCTTTTTTTGATTGGTCAGTTTCCCTTAGAGTTATTATGTCTCCCACCACACACTGGTGTGGGAGACATTGATTTACTCCAGTCTGTGTCTGTGTGTATGTCTGTCACAAAGCTTGTCTGCACTCTAAGTCGAACATTTCTCATCCGATTTTTCACCAAACTTAAACAAAATGTGTTTGACCATAAGACCTCGGCCAAGTTCGATAACTAGCCAAATCGGTCCAGGCATTTTGGAGTTACGGCCCTTGAATTATCGAAAAATTGGCCTTTTTACTCATGTCAGCACTCTTAGTCAAACATTTCTCATCCGATCTTCACCAAACTTGAACAAAATGTGTTTGACCATGAGACCTCGGCCAAGTTTGATAACTAGCCAAATTGGTCCAGGCATTTTGGAGTTACGGCCCTTGAATTATCGAAAAAATTGGCCTTTTTACTCTTGTCCGCACTCTAAGTCGAACATTTCTCATCCGATCTTCACCAAACTTGAACAAAATGTGTTTGACCATGAGACCTCGGCCAAGTTCAATAACTAGCCAAATCGGTCCAGGCATTTTAGAGTTATGGCCCTTGAATTACCGAAAAAATCCGTCTGTTTACTCTTGTCCGCTCTCTAAGTCGAACATTTCTCATCCGATCTTCACCAAACTTGAACAAAATGTGTTTGGCCATAAGACCTTACCCAGGTTCGATAACTAGCCAAATCTGCCCAGGCACTTTTGATTTATGGCCCTTGAATTACTGATTGGATCCACTCATCCAGACCATCTAATTGGATCCACTCGTCTAAAACATCTAGAGAAACTAACTTTTGTCATAGGGGCAGTTGTGGGAGACAGGCGCTTTTCTCAAAAGCATCTCTAGTTGCCCTTGATTTAATGAAAAATGCCCAAAAATGTCTGTCCACAGCCATTTCTCAGTAACTAGCTGGTAGAATTTCATGAAACTTGAAATAAACATGAACCATGAGTTTTTGTTTTTGATTGGTCAATTTCCCTTCAGAGTTATTGCCCTTGATTTAATGAAAAATCCATGTCTGCAGCCATTTCTCAGTAACAAGCCAGTAGAATTTTATGAAACTTGAAATAAATATGAACCAACATACTTAGACGATGCCTGTCATTTTTTTTAATTGGTCAATTTACCTTAGAGTTATTGCCCTTTAATTGTTTTAAGAATCTACAGATTTGTACATAACAAACCAACCAATTGGTAGAATTTCATTAAACTGCTTTCATTATTTTCCATGAACATTCATTATAAACATGTGAAGTTGTGTACCCACATCTGGTCACCACCTTGCCTTGGTCACACCCCCTCTCCCCCCCTCCCAAAAAAAAAATGATTATAATTTTTCATTCCTTTTTATTTTATTTTTTTCAAACCTTCTATGAATATTTATCAACATGCAAAGTTGTACCGTTCCCCCACCTCACTCCTCCACCCAGTCATGCCCACCACCCCGATCATGCATCCCCCCCCCTCCCCCCCACCACCACACACACCTTTTTTTTTTCACATCTTTATTCCCCGCCGATGAAATCGGGAGATGGGTATTGAAATGGCGTAGTCAGTCCGTGCGTCCATCCGTCCACAGCCATTTCTCAGTAACTGGCAGGTAGAATTTCATGAAACTAAAAATAAACATGAACCAACATACTGCGATGATGCACCAACATACTGCGATGATGCCCGTCAAGTTTTTAGTTTTTTTTTGGATTGGTCAATTTCCCTTAGAGTTATTGCCCTTAAAATATTTAATGAAAAATGCCCAAAAATGTCCGTCCGCAGCCATTTCTCAGTAACTAGCTGGTAGAATTTCATGAAATTTGAAATAAAGATGAACCAACATACCGCGATGATGCTTGTTAATTTTTTTTTTGGATTGGTCAATTTCCCTTAGGGTTATTGCCCTTGATTTAATAAAAAATGCCCAAAAATGTCCATCCGCAGCCATTTCTCAGTAACTATCAGGTAGAATTTCATAAAACTTCAAATAAACATGCATCAACATACTGTGATGATTCCCGTTAAGTTTTTTTTTTTTTTGATTGGTCAATTTCCCTTAGGATTATTGCCCTTGATTTAATGAAAAATCCACGTCTGCAGCCATTTCTCAGTAACAAGCTGGTAGAATTTCATGAAACTTGAAATAAATATGAACCATCATACTTCGATGATGTCTGTCTCTTTTTTTTCAATTGGTCAATTTTCCATAGAGTTATTGCCCTTTAATTGTTTAGCTCCCCAACCTCACTCTCCGTTCAGTCTTGCCCACCACCCCAATAATGCATCTCCATTCCCCACCCATTTTTAGCTCACCTGTCACAAAGTGACAAGGTGAGCTTTTGTGATCGCGCGGTGTCCGTCGTCCGTGCGTGCGTGCGTGCGTCAGTCCGTAAACTTTTGCTTGTGACCACTCTAGAAGTCACATTTTTCATGGGATCTTTATGAAAGTTGGTCAGAATGTTCAACTTGATGATATCTAGGTCAAGTTCGAAACTGGGTCACGTGCCGTCAAAAACTAGGTCAGTAGGTCTAAAAATAGAAAAACCTTGTGACCTCTCTAGAGGCCATATATTTCACAAGATCTTCATGAAAATTGGTCAGAACTTTCACCTTGATGATATCTAGGTCAAGTTCGAAACTGGGTCACGTGCCATCAAAAACTAGGTCAGTAGGTCAAATAATAGAAAAACCTTGTGACCTCTCTAAAGGCCATATTTTTCATGGGATCTGTATGAAAGTTGGTCTGAATGTTCATCTTGATGATATCTAGGTCAAGTTCGAAACTGGGTCACGTGCAGTCAAAAACTATGTCAGTAGGTCTAAAAATAGAAAAACCTTGTGACCTCTCTAGAGGCCATATACTTCATGAGATCTTCATGAAAATTGGTCAGAATGTTCACCTTGATGATATCTAGGTCAAGTTCGAAACTGGGTCACGTGCGGTCAAAAACTAGGTCAGTAGGTCTAAAAATAGAAAAACCTTGTGACCTCTCTAGAGGCCATATATATCATGAGATCTTCATGAAAATTAGTCAGAATGTTCACCTTGATGATAGCTAGGTCAAGTTTGAAAGTGGGTCACGTGCCATTAAAAACTAGGTCAGTAGGTCAAATAATAGAAAAACCTTGTGACCTCTCTAAAGGCCATATTTTTCATGGGATCTGTATGAAAGTTGGTCTGAATGTTCATCTTGATGACATCTAGGTCAAGTTCGAAAGTGGGTCACGTGCCTTCAAAAACTAGGTCAGTAGGTCAAATAATAGAAAAACCTTGTGACCTGTCTAAAGGCCATATTTTTCATGGGATCTATATGAAAGTTGGTCTGAATGTTCATCTTGATGATATCTAGGTCAAGTTCGAAACAGGGTCATGTGCGGTCAAAAACTAGGTTAGTAGGTCTAAAAATAGAAAAACCTTGTGACCTCTCTAGAGGCCATACTTGTGAATGGATCTCCATAAAAATTGGTCAGAATGTTCATCTTGATGATATCTAACTTCTAAGTCAAGTTTGAAAGTGGGTCACGTGCCATCAAAAAGTAGGTCAGTAGGTCAAATAATGAAAAAACGTTGTGACCTCTCTAGAGGCCATATTTTTCATGGGATCTGTATGAAAGTTGGTCTGAATGTTTATCTTGATGATATATAGGTCAAGTTTGAAACTGGGTCAACTGCGATCAAAAACTAGGTCAGTAGGTCTTGAAATAGAAAAACCTTGTGACCTCTCTAGAGGCCATACCCTTGAATGGATCTTCATGAAAATTGGTCAGAATGTTCACCTTGATGATATCTAGGTCAAGTTTGAAACTGGGTCACGTGCCGTAAAAAACTAGGTCAGTAGGTCAAATAATGAAAAAACCTTGTGACCTCTCTAGAGGCCATACCTTTCATGGGATCTGTATGAAAGTTGGTCTGAATGTTCATCTTGATGATATCTAGGTCAGGTTTGAAACTGGGTCAACTGCGGTCAAAAGTAGGTCAGTGGGTCTAAAATTAGAAAAATCTTTTGACCTCTCTAGAGGCCATATTTTTCAATGGATCTTCATGAAAATTGATCTGAATGTTCACCTTGATGATATCTAGGTCAGTTTCGAAACTGGGTCACGTGCGGTCAAAAACTAGGCCAGTAGGTATAAAAATAAAAAAAACCTTGTGACCTCTCTAGAGGCCATATTTTTCATGAGATCTTCATGAAAATTAGTGAGAATGTTCACCTTGATATCTAGGTAAAGTTCAAAACAGGGTCACGTACCTTTGAAAACTAGGTCAATAGGTCAAATAATAGAAAAACCTTGTGACCTCTCTAGAGACCATATTTTTCAATGGATCTTCATGAAAATTGGTCAGAATTTTTATCTTGATAATATCTAGGTCAGGTTCAAAACTGGGTCACATGAGCTCAAAAACTAGGTCACTATGTCAAATAATAGAAAAAACGACATCATACTCAAAACTGGGTCATGTGGGAAGAGGTGAGCGATTCAGGACCATCATGGTCCTCTTGTTTTTTTTTAGCTCACCTGTCACAAAGTGACAAGGTGAGCTTTTGTGATTGCGCGGTGTCCGTGCGTGCGTCCGTAAACTTTTACTTGTGACCACTCTAGAGGTCACATTTTTTGTGGGATCTTTATGAAAGTTGGTCAGAGTGTTCATCTTGATGATATCTAGGTCAAGTTCGAAACTGGGTCATGTGCCTTCAAAAACTAGGTCAGTAGGTCTAAAAATAGAAAAACCTTGTGACCTCTCTAGAGGCCATATATTTCACAAGATCTTCATGAAAATTAGTCAGAATGTTCACCGTGATGATATCTAGGTCAAGTTCGAAACTGGGTCACGTGCCTTCAAAAACTAGGTCAATAGGTCTAATAATATAAAAACCTTGTGACCTCTCTAGAGGCCATATGTTTTACAAGATCTTCATGAAAATTGGTCAGAACGTTCACCTTGATGATATCTAGGTCAAGTTCGAAACTGGGTCACGTGCCTTCAAAAACAAAGTCAGTAGGTCAAATAATAGAAAAACCTTGTGACCTCTCTAAAGGCCATATTTTTTATGGGATCTGAATGAAAGTTGGTCAGAATGTTCACCTTGATGATATCTAGGTCAGGTTCGAAACAGGGTCATGTGCGGTCAAAAACTAGGTCAGTAGGTCAAATAATAGAAAAACCTTGTGACCTCTCTAAAGGCCATATTTTTCATGGGATCTGTATGAAAGTTGGTCTGAATGTTCATCTTGATGATATCTAGGTCAGGTTCGAAACAGGGTCATGTGCGGTCAAAAACCAGGTCAGTAGGTCTAAAAATAGAAAAACCTTGTGACCTCTCTAGAGGCCATACTTTTGAATGGATCTCCATAAAAATTGGTCAGAATGTTCATCTTGATGATATCTAGGTCAAGTTTGAAAGTGGGTCATGTGCCATCAAAAAGTAGGTCAGTAGGTCAAATAATGAAAAAACGTTGTGACCTCTCTAGAGGCCATATTTTTCATGGGATCTGTATGAAAGTTGGTCTGAATGTTTATCTTGATGATGTATAGGTCAAGTTTGAAACTGGGTCAACTGTGATCAAAAACTAGGTCAGTAGGTCTTGAAATAGAAAAACCTTGTGACCTCTGTAGAGGCCATACCCTTGAACGGATCTTCATGAAAATTGGTCAGAATGTTCACCTTGATGATATCTAGGTCAAGTTTGAAACTGGGTTACATGCCTTAAAAAACTAGGTCAGTAGGTCTAAAAATAGAAAAACCTTGTGACCTCTCTAGAGGCCATACTTTTCATGGGATCTGTATGAAAGTTGGTCTGAATGTTCATCTTGATGATATCTAGATCAAGTCTGAAACTGGGTCAACTGCGGTCAAAAACTAGGTCAGTAGGTCTAAAATTAGAAAAATCTTTTGACCTTTCTAGAGGCCATATTTTTCAATGGATCTTCATGAAAATTGATCTGAATGTTCACCTTGATGATATCTAGGTCAGTTTCGAAACTGGGTCATGTGCGGTCAAAAACTAGGTCAGTAGGTATAAAAATAGAAAACCCTTGTGACCTCTCTAGAGGCCATATTTTTCATGAGATCTTCATGAAAATTAGTGAGAATGTTCACCTTGATGATATCTAGGTAAAGTTCAAAACAGGGTCACGTCCCTTCGAAAACTAGGTCAATAGGTCAAATAATAGAAAAACCTTGTGACCTCTCTAGAGACCATATTTATCAATGGATCTTCATGAAAATTGGTCAGAATTTTTATCTTGATAATATCTAGGTCAAGTTTAAAACTGGGTCACATGAGCTCAAAAACTAGGTCACTATGTCAAATAATAGAAAAAAATGACGTCATACTCAAAACTGGGTCATGTGGGAAGAGGTGAGCGATTCAGGACCATCATGGTCCTCTTGTTTTTTTTTTCATATTATATTTTCCATCGATATTTATAATCAACATGTGAAATTTTGTACCCTCACCCGGACGCCCCAGCTGCCCCCCCCCCCCCCCCCCCACCCAAAAAAAACCCATTCATTTTCTATTAAAATGATTTTGACTAATGAAATTATTTGCTTCTTAGTAACATCCTTAAATTTTTGCCAGATGAATTTTTTTGCCATTCCTCACCTCAAGCCCTTCCATTTAAAGTAAAGGTCTCTTATCGAGATATAAATTCATTTTACTTTCAAATTCCCGAATAGTGGAGCACACTGTCTTATGGACAGCTCTTGTTGTAGCACTGCTTGACTGAATGTGTATTTCTTTCAGCTGATATAGAAGTTCATGAAAATAAAGAATGTGGCAAAAGGTAAGTTGGACTCTTGCTTATACTGTAATGTTGAGCTTTTATTTGTCTCTTATTATTTGCCTGTTAACTATAAGGAATTTCTAAGACTATAAAATTAAATCTTTTGAGGTTCAAGTCAGTGTCATTATAGAAAAGTAGAAATATCTGTATACAAGGATTTAAAGATGTGAAAAGATGTGATGATCATGAGAAGTCTGATTTACCTCACCAGAGCCCAATGTGGTCAAGTTGAGCACTACATCCATTGTCTGTCTCTCTGTCTGTCCGTCATATATAAGCATTCTCTTTAATTGAATGTCTGAACTGGTTGGAAATCGATACCACTTGGCCTGTAACTTTGGTGATCTTCTTTCAGATTTTTCTAGCAGTTCTGCTTGGTTGCACACATAGGCCAACAGAGCTAGAAATAGAAAAAATCTATACGTTTCCTTCTTAACTGCTGGTACCGTGAGCTATTGTGATCACGCTGTGTCCGTTGTCCATTGTGGTGTGTCTGTTGGACATCAACAATTTTTTAAACTGAATGGATTTTGATGAAACTTGGCCTGGATGTGTCTTGGGTGGTCTTCTACCAAAGTTGTTCAAACGGTTCCGCTTGGTGCTACAAATAGAAAAATCTTCAAATTACATCTAATAGTGCCATCACACCAGAGAGCCGTCCTTGCTGCACTGCAACGTCATCGGAAAATGGGTGCAGAGTGTGTTAAGGTTTCCAGACATGCTGTGGTCGCCATGGTTACCATCGATCGCCGAGTCATGACATTTGTTTTGGACGTGTTCCAAACAAAGGCCGAGGTTCGGAGATCTGTTTTTGACCGCATTGAGAATGTAGTGGCATCGCGAAAGTCGTTAGACAAGCGTTATAACATCTCCACGAATGTATTAAAAGCTCAGTACATGCGTGGCAAAGACGCTGCAAAAACGGTGACATTTGCAATGGCGACTTTATGGCATCATCACCACAACCCTCGGGGTGTCTGACACAACCCCACTATGCATTCAGAGTCCTTATGGCTTTGTCAGGACGATCTTACAATAATTTCACCACTGTTATGCGATTGCACACGTCCTCATGGGACTCCCAGTGCACATGTTCTCATGGGGTTTCTGCATTTATGGAGTTCGTTAATATGAATATGGCAAGGTTAATCAAGCTTGCACTACACTGCTATGCAGGGATCATCCTAGGTCAAAATTTTAGGGAGAAGTGACTTCTCCCTCTGCAGAATTAAGGGAGAAATCGAGGAATTTAAGGAGAAGAATTGGCATACTATTCAGTTTCCAGCCTATAATTATATATATCCACTTTCTGTGGGTCTTGCTATAACTTATAAACAGTAATTATTTAAGGAAATTGATTATTGCATTATTATTTTCATGAATGTATAAATAATGAATTAACTTAGCTATGAAAAAGTCGCCTTAAATTTTTTATCCGGAATTTACACGTCCGAAACTCGTAAGTTTATCAGGTGCACGGTCGAAACGCCGTGAAAATTTTCATTCATGTTTAGATTCTCGTGCTTTAATAATGCCCGATTCTTGCATCAATTGTTCAGATTTATACATTTAATTGATATATTTATTAATCTTTTCGAAAATAGTACCAAACTCGTAGATCTTTTTGCAAAAATTTTGTACGGCAGTTCAGACGTCCACGGAATTGTATTTTTTTTTATCCACAGCGCCTGGGCAATTCATTTATAGAAATTGGCCGTATTTGAAATATTTTTTGAAGTAAGTTTTAATAAAATCAATAAATAATACACCGTTGATGCATAAGATCATGCACTCGTTAAGTTTATCGGCTATTTACACGCCGACTGAAAATTTTCAAAATGGCGGCGGCTTACAATATTATTGATTAACACTGTGGGATATTAACGATACGTTTAGTTAAATTTTCACAGGCGAGTAGGCGGGGCTGACTATGGCTTTATCGGTAATTTAATCTAGAATATGCATCAAGTTTTACAACTTTAAATAAATAAACAGATTACAACACTCAAAAAAACTCTGTGATTCGGATTTCGCCTGGAGGCGATAATTAGGCAAAGTGGCCGACTTTACAGCGATGATATTGCTCAAATCGCCTTATAAGATGATCCCTGCTATGGCAACCATGCTTTTTCATGTGCGACCTGCTATAAAAACTGCTGTTACAAAGTTCATACATCAGTGTGTCTGTTGTCTTCATAACGTGTATGTCATGTTCATCATTATGGCAGAAGATATCCAAACTTGCTTTTACTACAACAGTTGATTATTGTGCAGCAGCAGCAGGCAGACAGTGATGTTGCAGCTGTACACATTAAAAGACGGCTACGAAGGAGGAGGGCAAGGCGAAGAAGATGTTGGATTAGATCATGGCTATGTGAAGTCTGAAGATCTCAGTTTGGGCTCTTCAGGCACCTCATGCCCGAGTGGAGGCACAAAGATCCTCCATCTTTCCACAATTTCCTCAGAACTTCACCAGATATGTTTGATGAGCAGCTCACCAGCCTTGCTCCAAGAGGCCATGGCCTCAGTTAGTTTGTTTCTTCAGCATCGTCTTTCTCAGAAATGAAATTTTCGAAAAACTGACCGCCTTTTATAGTCTCAGTGATCACATCATAAAAACGCGGTGAGGTCACTGTGCAGTTGTGATACCCTTAGAAGACGCCTGGTAAAAACCCCATAAGCGTGGTGAGAGCGCCTTGAGATCTCCTAGGAACGCAGTTACCAAACCGATTGATCTCAATAGAAATGTCATAAGTGCGTATTAGTCGTGGTGGACATGCCGTTAGAACGCGGTTTGATTGCAATGGTCATGGTAAGAGCACGGCTGTTTTAGAGTTTGTATTTTTTGGGGGACTCTTTCTCACGTTTTCTTCAAGTTTGCAGACAAATTTGTACATTTTCTGGTCGCCGTAAGATCACAGATGGTCGCAGTCCAGTGTGACAGCACTATTGAACAGATCCGATTTGAAATAATTTCACACAAATGGTCCTTATGTAACCTTCTACAAAGGTTGTTCAAATTATTCTGATTTATCAAAAAACATGGCCACCAGGGGACCCCGTTATAATGCTGTCATTGGGGTCCAAGGTTGGAGACCCGCGGATGTAGCGGGGTTAAATTTATAACGCGGGTTGGCCGTTTAAGCGGTATATACAATACCCTACCCACCGGTAATGTATTAGATGTATTTTGAACACTGTTTTATGTTGCATAAGAAATTCTAAACGTATAAACGGGACATTTATTTACCTTAAATGCTACTGAAAAATACATTAAAAGAATTATAACGCTGTGTCAGCTTCTCATTTCATCGTGATTCTAAAAGAAAGTTGGAATTGTGTACCCCGGAAGTAAACATATAATGCTTGTGAGGAGTGCGCAGTCGTGAAAATTAAGTATGCAATGCAATTGCAATGAGGGTTTATGTAACTAAAAGAGAAAAAACGCGGACAGTCTTAAAAAATGAATGAAAAATAAGCGATAAATGAAATGAATAAATGAGATAGAAAAATGTAATATAAATCTGGTACAATAAAGATAACACAAATGAGATGATAAAATAAACTAGATCTACGATAATACACGATATTAAAAAGTGAGAACAATTTCAATATGGCTTACAGTGTGTTGAATCTTCGTTAATTCCGATGAACTGAATGTGATGATTACGAAAAAAGGCTGCATTTTATTACAAAACTGGGCCTGTTGTTTGATTTTTGTGCCCCAATGGGGGGGGGGGGGGCATATAGATTTGCTCTTGTCCGTCCTTGCCTCTAAACTGGGATACAGGGGCATTTTAGTAGCCCAGAAGTGACTAAGGGGCCGTTTATAAGCAAGGAGCCATGGCCCTTTGTTTTTTGCTGTTAATGAGTCACAGGGCCTCGGGGGGTGGAGACCCTTAAAGGACCATTTTGGTTGATCAGCAGATTATTTGGGGCCATTGTTGACCCCTTAAAAAATGGCTCTTTGGCTGTTGGCCCACAAACGGAAAGTAGTGGACCGTCCGTTCTTCCGAGAATGTTGTGTTGCGCCTAGCTCCAAAAGTATTTGACGTAGAGTCACAAAACTTTACAGGAATGTTGGTCAGCATGTGTAGTTGTGCACCTAGGGTTTCACGTCCGGATTCATTCGGTCATAAGAGTTATGGCCCCTGACTTTGTAAAAATTGGTCATTTTAGTGTTGTGTCGTGTCTAGCTCCAAAAGTATTTGATGTAGAGTCACGAAACTTTACAGGAATGCTGGTCAGCATTTGTAGTTGTGCACCTGGGGTTTCGCGTACGGATTCATTCAGTCATGTAGGAGTTATGGCCCATGACTTAGTAAAAACTTGGTCATTTTAATGTTTTGTAGAGCGTAGCTCCAAAAGTATTTGACCTAGAGTCACCAAAGTTTACAGGAATGTTGGTCAACATGTGCAGTTGTGCACCTGGAGTTTCGCGTCTGGATTTATTCAGTATTGTAGGAGTTATGGCCCCTGACCTAGGAAAAAATTGTCATTAGCTCACCTGTCACAAAGTGACAAGGTGAGCTTTTGTGATCGCGCGGTGTCCGTCGTCCGTCGTCCGTCCGTGCGTGCGGCGTCGTAAACTTTTGCTGACCACTCTATAGGTCACTTTTCAGGCGAAGTTGCGTTCTTGGATCTGATTGACTGGGACGCAAACTAGAGTATCTAAAATAGAATTGACCCGACATATATTTCAAAAGATCTTCATGAAACTTGATCAGAATGTTCACCTTGATGATATCTAGGTCAAGTTCGAAACGGGGTCACATGCCGTCAAAAACTAGGTCAGTAGATCTAAAAATAGAAAAACCTTGTGACCTCTCTAGAGGCCATATATTTCACAAGATCTTCATGAAAATTGGTCAGAATGTTCACCTTGATAATATCTAGGTCAAGTTCGAAACTGGGTCACGTGCCTTCAAAAACTAGGTCAGTAGATCAAAAATAGAAAAACCTTGTGACCTCTCTAGAGGCCATATTTTCCATGATCTTATGAAAATTGGTCGAATGTTCATCTTGATATACCTAGGTCAAGTTCGAAACTGGGTCACGTGCCTCAAAAACTAGGTCAGTAGGTCTAAATAATAGAAAAACCTTGTGACCTCTCTAGAGGCCATATATTTCATGGATCTTATGAAAATTGGTCGAATGTTCATCTTGATGATATCTAGGCCAGGTTCGAAACTGGGTCAGTGCCATCAAAAACTAGGTCAATAGGTCTAAAAATAGAAAAACCTTGTGACCTCTCTAGAGGCCATATATTTCACAAGATCTTCATGAAAATTGGTCAAAATGTTCATCTTGATGATATCTAGGCCAAGTTCGAAACTGGGTCACGTGCATCAAAAACTAGGTCATAGGTCAAAAATAGAAAAACCTTGTGACCTCTCTAGAGACCATATATTTTCATGGGATCTGTATGAAAATTGGTCTAATGTTCACCTTGATGATATCTAGGTCAATTTGAAACTGGGTCACGTGGCCAAAAACTAGGTCAGTAGGTCAAATAATAGAAAAACCTTGTGACCTCGCTAAGACCATATTTTTCATGGGATCTGTATGAAAATTGGTCTGAATGTTCATCTTGATGATATCTAGGTCAAGTTCGAAACAGGGTCATGTACGGTCAAAAACTAGGTCATTAGGTCTAAAAATAGAAAAACCTTGTGACCTCTCTAGAGACCATACTTGTGAATGGATCTCCATAAAAATTGGTCAGAATGTTCACCTTGATGATATCTAGGTCAAGTTCGAAACTGGGTCACGTGCCATAAAAAACTAGGTCAGTAGGTCAAATAATAAAAAACCTTGTGACCTCTCTAGAGGCCATACTTTTTCATGGGATCTGTATGAAAGTTGGTCTGAATGTTCATCTTGATGATATCTAGGTCAAGTTTGAAACTGGGTCAACTGCGGTCAAAAACTAGGTCAGTAGGTCTAAAATTATTAAAATCTTTTGACCTCTCTAGAGACCATATTTTTCAATGGATCTTCATGAAAATTGGTCCGAATTTTTATCTTGATATTATCTAGGTCAAGTTCAAAACTGGGTCACATGAGCTCAAAAACTAGGTCACTATGTCAAATAATAGAAAAAACGACGTCATACTCAAAACTGGGTCATGCGGAAAGAGGTGAGCGATTCAGAACCATCATGGTCCTCTTGTTTTAATGTTTTGTCGCACGCAGCTTCGAAAATATTTTACCTACAGTCATTATTTCACAACACAAGACCAGACTTCTTGTCCAGACTTACTCAAAAAAAATAAAAATTTGTGAAACAAGTAAGTTAAAATGTACTTGATCTAGAATCATAAAACATTAGAGGATTGTTTTATAGCCTATGGTGTGTTCTCTTTAGGATTTTACTCAGCTAGGCCAGAGTAAGTATGGCCAACTAAGTGAAAAATACACATAAGGTTCTTAAAAGTTTGTGTTGCAAACATCTTAAAAATTGTTTAACCTGAGTCATTAAACCATGTTACAGTGGCAGGAGTGGGGGGCACCTGTGTACTATGGACACACATCCAGTTTATTCACTCAAATGTTCATGTCATCCGCTTAATTGGTGCAGTCTAACAGTTTGATGCCCCATGGGGTTTTGGGACGATCTGTGTATGAAAAGAATTGGAACCACTGCCTTACCCTTGCATGATCGTAAGAGGCGACTAATAGGGTCTTAACACTTGGTTTTGCAGTAACTCTGTGATTCTAGCAGGTAGGCAAATTTTGATTCCATACCTAATGTTTTTATTTCGATGTAAATGAGATGTGGAACCAAAATTTGTAGTCCTGTTTGGCACCATATAACCTATACTGTGTTGGTGCGCCGTAAAACCCAAATAAATAAACAGTTTGTTAATGTACACAGGTACATGTATTTTTAACGCTGGTTTAACGCAAATTAAATAACATCTGTGGACTGGTTTTTAGCTCACCTGAGCACAAAGTGCTCAAAGGTGAGCTTTTGTGATCGCCCTGTGTCCGTCGTCCGTCGTCGTCCGTCCGTCTGTCGTCAACAATTTGACTGTTAACGCTCTAGAGGTCACAATTTTGGCCCAATCTTAATGAAACTTGGTCAGAATGTTACCCTCAGTAAAATCTTAAACGAGTTCGATATGGGTCATCTGGGTCAAAACTAGGTCACAGGTCAATCAAAGGAAAGCTTGTTAACATCTGAGGTCCACATATATGACCTATCTTAATGAAACTAGGTCAGAATGTTACTCTGATATAAGTCGAAGTTCAAATTGGGTCATGGAGGGTTAAAAACTAGGTCACTAGGTCAATCAAAGGAAAAGCTTGTTAGCACTCTAGAGGTCCACATTTTGCCTATCTTCATGAAACTTAGTCAGAATGTTACTCTCTTAATAATTTGGATCAATTGAATTGGGTCATTGGGGCAAAAACTAGGTCACGGGTCAAATAAAGAAAAGCTAGTTAACACTTAGAGGCTACAATTTTGGACCAATCTTAATGAAACTTGGTCAGAATGTTGACTTCTAGTAAATCTAACACGTAAGGTTCATGTCTTGGTTCATCTGATGGGCCAAAATCTTACGATTACCAGGTTCAGATGTAAAGGAAACTTGTAACATGTTAATGCGCCACATTTAAATAATACCAAGTCTTAATGTACGACTATGAGGAATTGTTCAATCTGAGTCTATAAGACAAGTTTTTCACATTGGATAAGTGGTATAAAAAACCTGTTACACTGGTTCAAATAAAGAAAACTTGTTAGCACTCTAAGGCCACATTAATGACTGTTTCTTCATGAAACTTAATCAGAATGTTAATCTTTTTGATATTTAGGTCAAGTTTGAATCTGGGTTATGTGGAGGCAAAAACTAGGTCACTGGGTCAAATCAAAGGAAAAGCTAGTTAACACTTTAGAGGCTACATTTATGACCATATCTTAATGAAACTTGGTCAGAATGTTGATCTTGATGATCTTTAGGTCAATAGGTCAGGTGAGCGATACAGGGCCTTCATGGCCCTCTTGTTTGTTCGTTTTTTGTTCGTTTTTTTTTTTTTTTACTCTCGGGAGCCAAGAGCATACCACTTATAACGAATACCACGGTATTCAAGTGTATATAGTGGAAACTTAAAAATTCTTGATGTGTGAAACTGCAGCCCCAATTTTAAAATAATTTCACACAAATGGTCTTTGTGTGACCCGCTATGAGGATTGTTCAAATTTTTCTGAGTCGTGATAAAACATGGTCACTTTTCCCATTATGTATATAGTGGAAACATAAAAAATCTTCTTGTATTAAACTGCTGGCCCAATTTTAAAATAATTTCACACAAATCCTCCTTGTATGACTTCAGGGTTCTCCACAGGCCAATTAAGCATAGCGTATCTGCTATCCTTTAATAACAGAACCATACAATCCGCTACCCTTTGATCCCCCCACTACCCCTTTAACACAGACGCTACCCATAAAAGTTTACCAATAAGGTAATACACACAATTGATAAAGCCTGTCTAAAATTAGCCTGAAGCTACAGCTGACAGGTGGTTTTTGGGGGAAAATCAATACTGTGTCACTCAGCACCCACAGAAGTGAGAAAATGATGTAATAATTGTACATTGATTGGATTATGGACACATTTGTTGGTAGTCTAAATAATGAGACCTCGGGTAGACCGATTTTACATTTTGATATTACATTTTGATATTTTACGTTGTCTACCTAGAGGTCTCAACCAGAAACAATCAAAACTGTGGTGGAAACTGTGGTCGATTGAAATTACGATTTTTCAGTAGTCACGATTTTTTTTAGCCCTAACAGCTTACCTGTTGTTTTAAATCATAAATAGTAAATAAAAAAACATAAGAACAGGACATATTTATCAAGAATTTCTGTTGTAAAAAATTTAAACCTCTAATGTTTCAGTCGTCTTCATGTAATGGCGGTTGGAGGCGTGACCAATGAAAACGCTTCGTGTAGTAATGTGTTTCCCATTTTCCAATATGTAGTACACGCGATTTAAAGAGAAATAAGCAAATCGGCGAAACATTAAATTGTATTTTCTTGTAGTTTTTGAAATCGAAAGTAGATCGTCTATGTTTGGCTGCTTTCACGAAACGAAACAACTTTTTTATGAAAAGATTTAAATAAGGGTAATTTAACCGTAAACTTCAATGTCAGATACTGCCAATTGCTGCTAAATGTCTTCGTATCATCACAATTTGTAAGATTGTTGAAAATGGAGAAAAGTGTAATCATATCCGGATATAATATTTTGGGTAAATATCGAGCTGTGTTATGAAATTTTAACATTCATGTAACATACATGATAGATATTATTGTAACAGAAATGATTCTAGAATTTATTTTTATTACACCTACATATAATCTATGTCAGACTGGTATTCTAGTCCTGAGGCATGATCTGAAAGTAAAAAGATGAAGTGAAGTCATACTTTGGATATTGTAATACTAGAAAGAAACTAGATCTTAACCTTTCTGGAATTTTGACTGGTTTTGATAATTTGCTTACGATTCTGGTTCGGAAAATAATGAAACCGTCACCCATTCTGCTTTTCATGATGACACATGGCTTGATTTTTGCAGTCAGTAAGCGGATAAATTATCCCGAGAAAGAGCTCTTACTGATTTGTTTAATTACTACTGATTTTAAAAATGATTTTATTTCTTATTCAGTGACTGGGAAACCCATGAGACATGAGCCATAGTCACATAAAAATGAAAAATGTCTCATAAGTTTAAGTGCTGATGAGCCCTGTGTCATATGTCTAAATTGTATTGAATGCAAAAGGATGAAACTATTTAATAGTGCAAATCTTACACAAATGAATGTATTCAGTGTGCAGATTCAAAGTGCTTCCAGTGTTTAAAAACATGTTTTAACATCGTATTTTATTCTAGACTTCCATTTTTTGTCAGTTTTCAATAATTTTCTTTATTGACAAGCTGTTACAGTTTTAGTTACTATATTTGTTTTTTACTGAGAGCTTCTTTAATATGAAATGTGTACATACTACAATGCCAGTTCTTAGTTTACAAGTCGCAATTGTCCCATAGAAATTTCTGAATGTCACATAAAATTTATAAATGTCACATAATTTATTGTGTATGACGAGCCATTGTCCCATGGACAAAATTTCTTTCCCAGTCACTGCTTATTTTTCGAGAAATAAACAAATCGGCGAAACATTAAATTGTATTTTCTTGTAGTTTTTGAAATCGAAAGTAGATCGTCTATGTTAGAGTGCTTTGACGAAACGAAACATTTTTTTTAATGAAATGATTTAAATAATTTCACCGTAAACTTCAATGTCAGAAACTGCCAATTGCTGCTAAACTGTCTTCATATCATCACAATTTGTAAAACATATTGTTGAAACTGGAGATTTTGGCGGTATAAAAGAAAGTGTAATCATATCCGGATATAATATTTTGGGTAAATATCGAGCTGTGTTATGAAATTTAAACATTAAAGTAAAAGACATGATAGATATTATTGTAACAGAAATGATTCTAGAATTTATTTTTATAATACATACATAGAATCAATATCAGACTTATATTCTAGTGCTGAGGCATGACCTGAAAGTAAAAATATGAAGTGACAGTCATTCATACTTTGAATATTGTAATACTAAAAAGAATCTAGAGGTAATATTTAGAAATTGAAACATAAAATTTTCAGTTAGAGATCGCACCAAAGGCTGTCTCAAGGGTCTGCATTTTCAAAATTTCCTTGTGGTGATACCCCAAACCCTAATTGCAGGAGGGGGTATCCTCCCACACCCTCCCCCCATATTGCCACTTTACAGTTTGATACATTTGCCCTTTTACCACCTGCCACAATGCCCATTTCAAAATCTGACTGCAGTTCAAAGCGGGAAGGAACACCCCTCCCAAAACCCACCCTGCTACCGACCACGTAAAAATGGTTCAAACATTTTTTCAGCCCAGTCTGGGCCTGTCTGTCTACATGAATCAAAACGGATAATTGAAAGTACATAGACTTGGGGACTACTGACATGGTTTTGAAGGGGTTAACAGGTCTGAAATAGAATAAATGATGGTTTTAACTAAAAAAGAACTGCATTTATTAATATTGGTTATCTTTTCCGAAATTGGTAGCTAGTCCGAGTAACTTCTCTTAGTTTCGAATGCGCAATTTTCCTGTCAGTGTAAACATTCATGACACTATATATTGACACTCAGCAACATTTACATATCTTTAAACGCAAAAGTAAGTATACTTTAAATTCACATCCCTTATAATATGATTGAACAATACCTAGTGTGTGACAAGGTTATTGCCAGGCCCCTTATCTGTAAAATATCTGAACAGTTCTTTCGTCCATCCGTTACAAATTGTATGTGGCAATCCGCACTATATAAATTTTCATATTCAAATTTTATCATGTGCGAATATATACCAGCCGATAATTGCCTGTTTTGGTAATGCCGGAGGCAAATGTTTACTGGAAAAATATTTATAGTCATGGGCAGTATCTTAGTGTCACCTGTCAAATTGTAGTTTGTACTTTCAACATTTTTATTTTTGCAAACCACTCTTCAATTTTAGAGAAATATATTGGGTTTAAATACTTGTATAATGTCAATCAAAGTTTTACTAGGCATCGATTGAATGTCCATTTCATCTATTATAACAAAATCTCTGTTCAGTTGGGGAAAAAACTAAAACCAAACTGAAACCGGTAGACTATACTACCAGTACATCAATCATTAGCCGACTCTCAGGCCCTTCAGGCCTTTGATAATTATTTTAGAAATAAGTCCTGTTTCTTTGAGTCATATGAAGTCACAATTTATGTGATAGAATTGGAGGTCCACTAAAGTTTGAGGAGGTCTACTAGATTTTAGCAGTTGGTGGACCTGCTGGCAACTGCTGAAAAAAGTTAAGGTCGAGGTCTGGTATCAAATATTATTAATAATCTAGATAATAAAATTTGCTTACTTCCTTTCAACATGGCTTCCGCTCAAAGCACAGTTGTGAATCTCAATTACTAGTATTAAATTTTTGTCAAGAATTTTTGATTACCTTGAAGCTAGTAAATAGACAGACCTAATAGTAATGGACTTTATCAAATCGTTTGACAAAGTCGATCACAATCGTCTGGTCTACAAGCTATTTCAATTAGGTATATATAGAAAAACATCCATGTGGATTAAATCTTTCCTTTAAATACGAACACAAAAGGCCTTCAATCAGATATACCACATTTGGTATTGGGGGTACCGCAAGGGTATTTCTTAGGCCTTGCCTTTTCTTAACATATCAGTCACCTGCCAGGCTCACTTAAAAGCACAGTAATGTTGATGATACAGTAGTTTATCTCACTATAAATATCATGCATGGTTGTGAGACTCTCTAGCAGTACCTCCATAAATTAGAGCTTTGAAAAAAAAAAACGGTCAAAGGAGTTGAATTCCGATAATGCGAAGTGATTAGGGTATATAAAAAGAAATAAAAAAAACATTGCTTTTCGCTATAAGCTACATATCCATGAATTTAAAACTATAAAAATGCTTAATATTTAGGCGAACCAGCAGTGTTAGATCACAAAAAAAAGACAGACAAGACCCTAAAATACATGAAAAGAAATGATCAAACAAATGATAAATGTACAAATTTAAGAAACTCCGTATAAAATATGTTCAAACATAATTGGAATATTGCTCAACTGTTTGGCATTCAACAATCTCTAACATATGGAATTGAAAGAGTACGAAAGCCTGCCGCCAGATATGTTCAAATCAACTATGTCTGTAGATGAAGCATAACAGAAATGTTAACTGTACTGGCAAACGTTAGAAACAAGAAGAAATTTCACATCCCTACATTCCTGATTCTTTTATATAAAATCTGTCATTCCATTGTTTTTTTTGTAGATCACCAGTACCGGCTAGACTCTCAGGACCTTCACTTTTATATTCCCTCCTCTCACACCCATTATCACAAGAACTCAATTTTTTCTCCAAGAACCATTAGACTCTGAAACAACCTACCACATCATGTTAAATCTAATGCTACTCTTAATGAGTTCAGGAGTGGCCTAGATTACTGATGTTCAAACCTGAAATATATGTTTTATCATCTTTTAACCTGTAACTTGTAAATAATAGTGCTGATTTTAATATTGCACACTAATTTGTGTTTTCAATAAAGGCTTAATCATCGAAGTGTCGACCAGACAGTCGCCTCTCAGTCACAGTCTGTCATTGACAATGGGGACTGTCTAGTTCTGGCTAACATAACTTAACTGACACTTTTTATTTTCTGATGGTCGCATTCATTAAGTTATGGCGAAACCCCATTTGTTTAACTAACCAGTATCAAACTGCAACATCTCGCACAGTCTCTCGTGAGAAACACATGATGTCATGCAACAGTTCAGAGCACGTGGTTATTCTTGAAAATCAGTATCAAAATTTTACCTACCGTATTTTCCCGAATTAAGGCCCCCCCTCTAATTAACGCCCCCCACCCATTTTGGAGGGGAAAAAAAGTCAACAAGAACGGGAAAAAATCACCTACCTCATTTTTATAAGTCCACATAATAAGTAATTTACAGTACTAAAGTCCAATGTATTTAAAATTAAACACACTTTTAAACAGTCCATGTACCGTAAGTCCAAAACATTTGTACTAAGTACGGTACGTAACAGAAAACTAAACGGTAAATACATTTTTGATTTGTTTTTACACCACTCACGCACACGCTTCCTGACGACTTTAAACAAACTTGCAGCAATGTGTTTACGATATACCCTTTTCTTCGGCAGTTTTAAGAACTTTTAATTTAAAAGCAGGCACAGCAGCGTGTCAAACCATTGACATTGTGTATTGCGCAATTAGCTACCCGCATGTACTAAGGAAAATGTTATCGGAGTACACAGCTGTTTGGGTCATGACGTAATGTGTAGTGTCGCGAGCGTGTCAAAAAGCCAGACATGGAATACACGAGGTACCGTATTTAAATGCATAAAAGACACACTGCATTAAATTGGATGCCAAATAATTACGTTTTAGGGGGATTAAACAACACAGAAACACTTTACAGCTAGTTTGAACGATGTTTTTAAGTTTTGTAAAAATTTTCATTTTTTATTTTTTTACCTCAAATAAACGCCCCCTCTTTGGAAAATGTAACGCCCCCGGGGGCGTTAATACGGGAAAATACGGTATTTATGAATTTAATTTAATCACATAAAATCTATAAAACAACATACATTTTCTCAGAAAATGTCAATAAATAACGATTCTCTACCGCCTATTGGTTTTTCAAAATGAAGAGTACCCTAATCAGGTGACAACTGCAATGACGGACAAAATATTGCAGACAGGGGTACCAATTTGAAACTTGTGTTCAAATTATGTTGCATGGATTATTTATGCCAGATCAAAAGGAAAATTGATTAGGAATATTGTATAGTAAAAGGTGAGTCAATTGCTTTTATAAAATTATAGCGTGACAGACTTCTGGAACGATTCCTGGTTAGGTGTCAGTACGGGATTCATTTTAGCTCAGATATCCATAACAGCATATTATATAAACATCTCTGAGCTGAATTTTTACCTAGGGACTACTGTGCAGATGTAGACAAATTGATTGTGAAACATACGGGACCGTAATACGAGCCACGCTAAATGATTGTTCGTACAGGACCGTCAAAGAGCCACGCTAATCTATTTTAAGAAACAAAACAACAACATGTCTAGCACATTCGTATCGCATTTTCTGGTAAACTGCCTTTCCTTTTATTTACCAACAGGCTTAATTTTATAACATTAATGTATTATTTGTAGAAATGGCATCAAAAAGCAAAATATTTGTAAATTTCTTCATTTTTCCGCCGTCTTTACACAAAATCCTATCACAGCCGATCAGCCATTGTTGTTTTCAACGTATTTAAATTTTTGTCACGTGACACTCTTTGTTGGTTTGCGGAATTCAGCGAAGCCTGGCGAGTGAATTAGTGACCAGCTGGTCATTAAATACTTCATGGTTTTATATCCATTCGTATCTCAACAATATTTGGCCATCCAAGTCTAACTAACGGGCGAATTTGTTCATTAGACTGTTTTCTGCAAATCTACAAAGTTACTTGCTTTATTTTAACGGTGATTTTTAACAGGATTATAACTTTAACAGATATGATTAAAATCGATCAGATTTGTTGGAATAAAATAGCTGCCAGTTTTTTTTTTCCCCAAAACTACATGTTGTTATTTTAAAACGATTTCAAAGAACTGTTCTTTGAGTGCCTAGCTGCATGGATTGTTTGCTCTATTGTGATTTGACATAAAACAGGTATGTCATATCTAAGAAATAAAAATCTTCAACCTGCCTTCTCCTAAACCACTAGTCAAGTTTTCCATCTGTGCAGTTTGAATTGGATCCATTCTGTTTTATAATTTGAACAATTTTGGTAGAGGACTACTAGATGATGCTACACACCAGATATCAAAGCCCTAGGCCCTGTGACAGGTAAGCTGTTGTGACTGCTTGATGTCCGTCGTCGTCATCAGTCGTGCGTCGTCCATGGTCCGTCAACAATTTCTAAAAAAATCTTCTTCTTGAAAACCACTGGGCAGAATTACACCAAACTTCACAGGAATGATCCTTGGGTGGCCCCCTTTCAAAACTGTTCAAAGAATTGAATTCCATGCAGAACTCTGGTTGCCATGGCAACAGAAAGAAAAAACTTTAAAAATCTTCTTGTCCAAAACCACAGGGCCTAGGGCTTTGATATCTGGTGTGTAGCATCATCTAGTAGTCCTCTACTAAAATTGTTCAAATTATCCCCCTAGGGTCAAATATGGCCCCGCCCCAGGGGTCACATGGTTTATATAGACTTACATAGGGAAAACTTTGAAAATCTTCTTGTACAAAACCACATGGCCTAGGGCTTTGATATTTGGTATGTAGCATCATCTAGTGGTCCTCTACCAAGATTGTTCAAATTAGACCCCTAGGGTCAAATATGGCCCCGCCCCGGGGATCACATGGTTTATATAGAATTACATAAGGAAAACTTTGAAAATCTTTTTGTACAAAACCACATGGCCTAGGGCTTTGATATTTGGTATGTAGCATCATCTAGTGGTCCTCTACCAAGATTATTCAAATTATCCCCCTAGGGTCAAATATGGCCCCGCCCCGGGGGTCCCAAGTTTTACATAGACTTATATAGGAAAAAAAGTTTAAAAATCTTCTTGTTTGAAACCACAACACTTAGACCTTTGATATTTAGTTTGTAGCATTGTCTTATGGTCCTCAACCAAAATTGTTCAAATTGTACCCCTTGGGTGAAAAGAGGCTCTGCCCTGGGGGTCCCAAGTTTTATATAGACTTATATAGAAAAAGCTTTAAAAATCTTCTTGTCTGAAACCATGCAACATAGGCTTTTGATATTTGGTATGATGCATTGTCTAGTAGTCCTCTACTAAAATTGTTCAAATTATGCCCCTGGGGTTAGAAGAGGCCCCACCCTGGGGTCACTTAGTTATTATGTGAGTTATATAAGAAAAATACTTAAAAAATCATCTGATCCTATTTCTAAGACTGTTTAATTATAATTAGCTGATGACCCCAAGTAATATGATGTCACTTGACTGTGACCTTGACCTACAGACCTACTTTCTTGTTTTTATGCCCCCGAAGGGAGGCATATAGTTTTTGAACCGTCTGTCCGTCTGTCGGTCTGTCAGTCTGTCGGTCTGTCAGTCTGTCCGCAATTTTCGTGTCCGGTCCATATCTTTGTCATCTATGGATGGATTTTCAAATAACTTGGCATGGATGTGTACCACAGTAAGACGACGTGTCGCGCGCAAGACCCAGGTCCGTAGCTCAAAGGTCAAGGTCACACTTAGACGTTAAAGGATAGTGCATTGATGGGCGTGTCCGGACCATATCTTTGTCATCGATGGATGGATTTTCAAATAACTTGGCATGAATGTGTAGCACAGTAAGACGACGTGTCGCACACAAGACCCAGGTCCGTAGCTCAAAGGTCAAGGTCACACTTAGACGTTAAAGGATAGTGCATTGATGGGCGTGTCCGGTCCATATCTTTGTCATCGATGGATGGATTTTCAAATAACTTGGCATGAATGTGTACCACAGTAAGACGACGTGTCGCACGCGAGACCCACATCCGTAGCTCAAAGGTCAAGGTCACACTTAGACATTAAAGGTCATTTTTCATGATAGTGCATTGATGAGTGTGTCCGGTCCATATCATTGTCATTCATGCATGGATTTTAAAATAACTTGGCATGAATGTGTGACACAGTAAGACGACGTGTCGTGCGCAAGACCCAGCTCCATAGGTCAAATGTCCTAAACTCTAACATCGGCCATAACTATTCATTCAAAGTGCCATCGGGGGCATGTGTCATCCTATGGAGACAGCTCTTGTTTAAGATACAGCCTTGAAATTTTGATGACTTGCACAGTTTTGCACACAAATCGTAAAACTGAATTTCATTGACCATGAGTCCCTACTGACTTTCTTAATATTTTATCATTTGAAACATGTAGCTCATATTACTCAGGTGAGCAATCTAGGGTCATCATGACCCTCTTGTCTTATAAGTTGCATACAGGTGCTGAAATTGGTAAACAAACAGTATGGATATGAGGAAAAGAGGAAAAGTGAACAGTATGGATGTGCACTGGTTGAAAATCCCTAATGATAATTTTTGCACAGCAACGCTCAAATATAATCATTGTATATATAATCTGGAAATGAATAGTGAAACTTACACAATGTATTTCAGTGACTGTGAAACATTTGTGGCGAGAGAGAGAGATGCCACCCTTGAGGATGTGTACAAAGCTGTTGGGGCCTCCCCGCTTATCAGCATGCATAAAAGCAATGTCAATTTAGGAAGTTACAGAGATCAGATTTCCAAGTTAGCTGCACAAATGGATCAGGAGTAAGTGTTTTTTTTTAAGCAAGTTTAGGGTGAACAATTGTGATGGTTCTTTGTCTGTCCTCTGGTGTCAGTCCTTCTGCTTTAACTTTTTAGCTTACCTGAGCACAAAGTGCTCAGATTGAGCTTTTGTGATCACGCTGTGTCTGTTGTGTGTACATCTGTGTGTGCGTCCGTCAAGTTGTTTATCCATCGTCAACAATTGGGTTTAAACGACCTCTACAAAACAACTGAATGAATTTTGATATAACTTTGCATGGATGTTCCTTGGATGGTCCTCTACCAAAAATTTTCGAACAGTTCCGCTTGGTTGCACATAAGGGGTGCCAGAGCTTAAAATAGAAAAATCTGCAAACAACATCTCATAAACTGATGGTCCAATTTTGAAATAATTTCACACAAATGGTCTGTGTGTGACCCTCTACCAAGATCATTCAGATTATTCCAATTTGTCAAAAAATTGGCTGCCAGAGGGTGTGGCAGGCCTAATCCTGCGTTCCTACTTTTTCCTACATTTTCCTTTTTAGCTCCACTTTTCGGAGAATAGGGGTGCTATTAAACGCACACCGGCGTCAGGGCATGTCACTTTCTTGGTTAAATTTTTTCGGCAACCTTTGTTTTTCTGTCATATCATTGTTACTATTGCTTATATCTTACTGTAACTTCACTTAAACATTGTCCAGCATACAAGCAAAGTATTTGCAGTGTTTTAGCCCATTATACCCAAGGTCAAGGTCATCAAGTTGTTATTATACGCCCGTTTGAAAAATGGGACGTATTATGGGAACGCCCCTGGCGGGCGGGTGGGCGGCATCCACAGACTTTGTCTGGAGCATATCTTTTTCATGCATGGAGGGATTTTGATGAAACTTGGCACAATTGTTCACCATCATGAGATGAAGTGTCTTGTGCAAGAACCAGGTCCCTAGGTCTAAGGTCAAGGTCACACTTAGAGGTCAAAGGATACAAGAATGAAAACTTTGTCCGGAGCATTTCTTCTTCATGCATGGAGGGATTTTGATATAACTTGGCATAAATGTTCACCATCATGAGTTGGAATGTCATGCACAAGAACCAGGTCCCTAGGTCTAAGGTCAAGGTCACACTTAGAGGCCAAAGGTCAGATACAAGAATGACTTTGTCTGGAGCATTTCTTCTTCATGCATGGAGGGATTTTGATGTAACTTGGCACAATTGTACACCATCATGAAACGGAGTGTCATGCACAGGTCCCTTTAGAATTACTTCCCTTTGTTGTTACTATAAATAGCTTATATTGTAATTTTTTCATTACTAGTTGTAGGGAAAAATCGAGACCACTTTTCTGTAATACAACATGCATGTTACATCCAATTTTGAGGTGTATTTTGACCTGTCTCTACCTAGTAAGGATTTTTGTGTGGACTTACCATTTTTAAAAAAAAAAAAATTTGTTTGTTTAAGATTAACTCCCTTAGTTGTTACTATAAATAACTCATATTGTAACTTTTTTATAATTGACCGTAGGGAAAAACCAAGACCACTTTTCTGCGGTACAACGTAGATGTTAATTTCAAATTTTAGGTGTATTTTAAGGTATCTCTTCCTGGTAAGGAGGTTTTTTTTTGGATTTAGAAAAACAAAAGAATTACAATAATTACTACACAACCACAGAATTAAAATTCCATTTGCAAATACAGGTGCTAGTGTAAAGAAATTTGCTATGACGGGCGTATATTGTGACATTCTGGCACTCTTGTTATGTCTCCCACCACACAGTGGTGTGGGAGACATATTGATTTACTCCAGTCTGTCTGTGTGTCTGTCTGTCAGTCACAAAGCTTGTCCGCACTCTAAGTCGAACATTTCTCATCCGATTTTCACCAAACTTAAACAAAATGTGTTTGACCATAGGACCTCGGCCAAGTTCGATAACTAGCCAAATCGGTCCAGGCGTCTTAGAGTTATGGCCCTTGAATTACCAAAAATCGGTCTTTTTACTCTTGTCCGCACTCTAATTCGAATATTTCTCATCCAATCTTCACCAAACTTATACAAAATGTGTTTGACCATGAGACCTCGGCCAAGTTCGATAACTAGCCAAATCGGTCCAGGCATTTTGGAGTTACGGCCCTTGAATTAGCGAAAAATCAGCCTTTTTACTCATTTCTGCACTCTTAGTCAAACATTTCTCATCCGATCTTCACCAAACTTGAACAAAATGTGTTTGACCATGAGACCTCGGCCAAGTTCGATAACTAGCCAAATCGGTTTAGGCATTTTGGAGTTACGGCCCTTGAATTATCGAAAAATCGGCCTTTTTACTCTTGTCCACACTCTAAGTCGAACATTTCTCATCCGATCTTCACCAAACTTGAACAAAATGTGTTTGACCATGAGACCTTGGCCAAGTTCGATAACTAGCCAAGTCGGTCCAGGCATTTTAGAGTTACGGCCCTTGAATTATCGAAAAATCGGCATTTTTACTCTTGTCCGCTCTCTAAGTTGAACTTTTCTCATCCGATGTTCACCAAACTTGAACAAAATGTGTTTGGCCATAAGACCTTACCCAGGTTCGATAACTAGCCAAATCCGCCCAGGCACTTTTCATTTATGGCCCTTGAATTACTGATTGGATCCACTCATCCAGACCATCTAATTGGAACATCTAGAGAAACTAACATTTTTCATAGGGGCAGTTGTGGGAGACATGCGCTTTTCTCAAAAGCATCTCTAGTTGATATTAAATGTGTATTGTACTGGTCGTGAATTGAAAACATGTAAACAACAGTGACATCACATAGAATGAAAATGTCCCTTTGATCCAGCTTGTGTCAGCATATGTTAAAAGAAAAAGTTGTTAAACAGGTTTAACCCAGTTCCTGATGCAGGTGTCAAAACGTGCCTGAATTTCAGTTATAGAGAATATTAGGTGATTGTCTTTCTTAACTGAAGTTTATCCACCGAGTTGAAGGTTTATCCACCCCGAAATTAAAATTCGTATGCCCTTGCTTGATTCAGTTACACAGGATTCCTTACAATAAAACATTATTCCTTACCTTTTGCTTTGCCTTCTGTATATCATAAATCATCGGTGCTAACAGCGCATTCATGTACAAAACAAGCAAAGTGGTTTTGACTTGGATAAAATGCAGCCGAAAACCATGATTGAGATGAATTCAAATGCCCGCATTCAGTCTGTACCTTAAGTTTACTCCATGAGCAAGACAATGTGAGGTTAATGAAATTCCTTCTATCACGAATGGTTTAGATCCAATAATTACAATAAACGACGGCTTAAATCTTATTTTTAGCTCACCTGTCACAAATTGAAAAAGTGAGCTTTTGTGACCGCTTGATGTCCGTCGTCTGTCATGCGTCAACAATTTGTAAAAAAATCTTCTTCTTGAAAACCACTGGGTAGAATTACACTAAACTTCGCAGGAAAGATCCTTGGGTGGCCCCCTTTCACAATTGTTCAAAGAATTGAATTCCATGCAGAACTCTGGTTGCCATGGAAAACCTTTAAAAATCTTCTTCTCAAAAACCAGAAGCCCTTAGATATTTGGTGTGAAGCATTGCCTAGTGGACCTCTACCACATTTGTTCAAATCATGACCCCGGGGTCAAAATTGACCCCGCCCCAGGGGTCACTTGATTTTACATAGGAAAATCTTAAAAAATCTTCTTCTCAAAAACCAGAAGCCCTAGAGCTTAGATATTTGACATGTAGCATTTCCTAGTGGACCTCTACTAAAATTGTTCAAATCATGACCCCGGGGTCAAAATTGACCTCGTCCGAGGGGTCACTTGATTTTACATAGGAAAATCTTCAAAATTTTTCTAAAAATAAACCAGAAGGCCTAGAGCTTAGATATTTCACATGTAGCATTGCCTAGTGGACCTCTACAAGATTTGTTCAAATCCTGACCCCCGGGGTCAAAATTGACCCCACCCCAGGGGTCACTTGATTTTACATAGGAAAATCTTCAAAATTTTTTAAAAAATAAACCAGAAGGCCTAGATCTTAGATATTTGACATGTAGCATTGCCTAGTAGACTTCTACAAAATTTGTTCAAATCATGACCCCCGGGGTCAAATTGACCCCGCCCCATAAGGTTACTTGATTGTACATAGAAAAATCTTCAAAATTTTCTAAAAATAAACCAGAAGGCCTAGAGCTTAGATATTTCATATGTAGCATTGCTTAGTGGACCTCTACAAAATTTGTTCAAATCATGACCCCCGGGGTTAAAATTGACCCCACCCCAGGGGTCACTTGGTTTTAATGTAAGAAAATCTTCAAAAATTTTCTAAAAATAAACCAGAAGGCCTAGAGCTTAGATATTTGACATGTAGCATTGCCTAGTGGACCTCTACAAATTTGTTCAAATCATGACCCCGGGGTCAAAATTGACCCTGCCCCAGGGGTCACTTGATTTTACATAGGAAAATCTTCAAAAATTTTCTAAAAATAAACCAGAAGGCCTAGAGCTTAGATATTTGACATGTAGCATTGCCTAGTGGACCTCTACAAATTTGTTCAAATCATGACCCTGGGGTCAAAATTGACCCTGCCCCAGGGGTCACTTGATTTTACATAGGAAAATCTTCAGAAAATTTCTAAAAATAAACCAGAAGGCCTAGATCTTAGATATTTGACATGTAGCATTGCCTAGTAGACTTCTACAAAATTTGTTCAAATCATGACCTCCGGGGTCAAATTGACCCCACCCCATGGGGTTACTTGATTGTACATAGAAAAATCTTCAAAATTTTCTAAAAATAATTTTTTAATTACTTCCCTTTTATGTTTCTATAAATAGCTTCTTGTCCTTAAGTGCAATGATAACAGGTGAGAGATATAGGGCCATTATGGCTCTCTTGTTCTAAATTCCTAATTAAAAATGTGTAAACACTAGGGATGGCAACGAATATTCGAACATTCGAATATTCGTTCATTTCACAAATATTCGAATACTGTTTCACTATTCGAGTGTTCAGAAAAAATATAAAATCATGAAAAATAGATAAAAGCCTAATGAAATAACCAAAAATGTTCGTTTATCTAATTTACCAAAACCTGCTTTCATTATAAATTCGCGCAAAAATGGCTTCTGTCTATGTCAGATGTGTCATTTTGTATATTAGCGTGGCGAGATTGTACATTGCTATGGTGATGAAAGTATACCCTGTAGTTAAAACGGCTAATTGCTTACCTTCAGAAAATTTTAAGGGTTTCTGATTGATGTGATCCGTTATAAGTCGCCTTGTTTTCCATAGGTGCGAACCACGTGTAATTAAATAAAATCATCAGATAGCACTTCAACTAAAGACTTGGATTTCAATCAAAGTCAATAAAAGATGTATTTGAGTAAAGAAAAATGCTGAAAAGTATAGAAAACAAGTCAAATGTGATGCATATTTTGATGTAAATCTATTTGACATGACAAATAAATCTATTTCATATGGTTAACATTTTATTTTTAGCTCACCTGAGCACGAAGTGCTCAAAGGTGAGCTTTAGTGATCACCCTGTGTCCGGCGTCCGTCGTCGTCCGTCGTCCGTCCGTCCGTCCGTCCGTCGTCAACAATTTGACTGTTAACACTCTAGAGGTCACATTTTTGACCCAATCTTAATGAAACTTGGTCAGAATGTTACCCTCAATAAAATCTTGGACGAGTTCGATATTGGGTCATCTGGGGTCAAAAACTAGGTCATCAGGTCAAATCAAAGGAAAAGCTTGTTAACACTCTAGAGGTCACATTTTTGGCCCAATCTTAATGAAACTTGGTCAGAATGTTACCCTCAATAAAATCTTGGACGAGTTCGATATTAAGTCATCTGGGGTCAAAAACTAGGTCATCAGGTCAAATCAAAGGAAAAGCTTGTTAACACTCTAGAGGTCACAATTTTGGCCCAATCTTAATGAAACTTGGTCAGGATGTTACCCTCAATAAAATCTTGGACGAGTTCGATATTGGGTCATCTGGGGTCAAAAACTAGGTCACCAGGTCAAATCAAAGAAAAAGCTTGTTAACACTCTAGAGGTCACATTTTTGGCCCAATCTTAATGAAACTTGGTCAGAATGTTACCCTTAATAAAATCTTGGACGAGTTCGATATTTGGTTATCTGGGATCATAAACTAGGTCACCAGGTCAAATCAAAGGAAAAGCTTGTTAACACTGTTGAAGCCGCATTTATGACTGTATCTTCATGCAACTTGGTCAAATTGTTAATATTGATGATCGTAAGGTCCAGTTTGAATCTGGGTCATGTAGGATAAAAAACTAGGTCACCAAGCCAAATCAAATGAAAAGCTAGTTTACACTAGAGGCCACATTTATGACCATACCTTAATGAAACTTGGTCAAATCTTGATGATCTATAGCTCAAGTTCAAATCTGGGTTAGGTGGGGTCAAAAACTAGGTCACTAGGTCATATCAAAGGAAAAGCTTGTTAACACTCTAGAGGCCACATTTATGACTATATCTTCATGAAACTTAGTCAGAATGTTACACTTGATGATCTTTAGGGCAATTTTGAATCTGGGTCATGTCGGGTCAAAAACTAGGTCACCGGGTCAAATCAAAGGAAAAGCTAATTAACACTGTAGAGGCCACGTTTATGACCATATCTTAATGAAACTTGGTCAGAATGTTAATCTTGATAATCTTTAGGTCAAGTTTAAATCTGGGTCAGATGGAGTCAAAAACTAGGTCACTAGGTCATATCAAAGGAAAAGCTTGTTAACACTCTAGAGGCCACATTTTTGACTATATCTTCATGAAACTTAGTCAGAATGTTAAACTTGATGGTCTTTAGGTCAAGTTCGAATCTGGGTCATGTCGGGTCAAAAACTAGGTCACGGGGTCAAATAAAAGGAATAGTTAGTTAACACTTTAGAGGCACATTTATGACCATATCTTAATGAAACTTGGTCAAATGTTAATCTTGATGATCTATAGGTCAAGTTTAAATCTGGTCAGGTGTGTTAAAAAACTAGGTCACTAGGTCAAATCAAGGAAAAGCTTGTTAAGACTCTAGAGGCCAGATTTATGACTGTATCTTCATGAAACTTAATCAGAATGTTAAATCTTGATGATCTTAGGTCAAGTTAGAATCTGGGTCATGTGGGGGCAAAAACTAGGTCACCGGGTCAAATCAAAGGAAAAGCTAGTTAACACTTTAGAGGCTACATTTATGACCATATCTTAATGAAACTTGGTCAGAATGTTGATCTTGATGATCTTTAGGTCAATAGGTCAGGTGAGCGATACAGGGCCTTCATGGCCCTCTTGTTTAAATTAGTACTCAATATTTAGACAAATAGTAAAGTTAAGCCAAATACTTTTTTCTTTATAATATCCTTATTAGACTCCTCCAACCCAGCAGTCGAAAACACTTCATTTGATTGAAGATATAGTTCATTCTTATACGTGAATCTACCGTCAAAATGCAAGCAATGCCTCCTGTCGTTTGAAGTATTTCACGTGATCACTCGGATGTCTACTACTTGTAATAGTGCGGAGAGAACCTTAATTACGTGAGGGTTATATCCCTGTAAGAAGTAAATAAATCCTGTATAAATTAGATGTATATGAAGGCAAAGAACGAATACAGTCTACACTGTATTAAAAGACCGCCCAAGGGACTGCTAAATAGTGGTCTCTTAATGGAATGGTCTCTTAATGAATTTCAGTCAGATGAAGGGAAAAGTTATTTTTAACTGTTAATGTACTTCGCCTTTAACTGATGTGGATGCCATGATGGCGAAAAGCTACATGTATGATTTCAAAATCTGTTTTAAGACCGTGAACAAAGCTTTATTGCATTCAGTCAGGTGCAAAACGTACTCGCTGAGTACAAAGATGAAGAAATGTCATGTGGGTATTTGGTACTCGGTTGCTTGATAGATACTTTTGACGAATATTTTACTTGCCTGGACTACATTAATGTGGTCTCTAGTCGTTTAATAAAAAGTTGTTTAATGGATTTAATTTATGTACTGAAAACATTTCGGGAGGGATTCTGACCGGTCGTTTAATAAAAAAATCGCTTAAATGAGGTGGTCGCAAGTACGATGTCAACTGTATTCTATATTCCAAAAGATGAACAAGTGATGGGAACGATTTGTCAGTCTTAATTCGTCAATATCTTAATCACTTCCTTCCAGTGTAAACGAAAGTAGAATTAATGCATGTCGCTGATTAAGGGTATGATTAACTCGTACGAATAGGATTTTGAGTTGATTTGTTGATCATTTTATGAACGAATATTCGTTCGGAAGGTTGACCGAATATTCGAATACCAAAAATGCTATTCGTTGCCATCCCTGGTAAACACCCAGTCTGGCTAAAGTACATCTCCACTTACGCTAAGCTTAGGATCTGAAGACGTGCTATTGATAGCCTCGCTCTGACTACCCTTCCGCTAGCCAGTCAGAGCCTTGCTTACAACATTTTGAATGTGAAAGTAGAAGTTTAAAAAATCTTTATTTAGCCTGGGTTTTTCATATTTACAGTTCTTATGACGACCACATCGCGACTACGCCCTCATGTTTTGAGAGAAATCATATGTTGCGCACAGCTTGTACTGGCATAATATCTTAGTTCCTTTCGAAAACTGGCCAGATCCCATCATGGGTTCCAGAGTTACAGCCCCTTAAAGGGCCAAAAATTGCTATTTTGGCTTTTTCAGTCATACAGAGACTTCATTTATAGTTTGATTTGATACAAACTTGCAAATATCTTTAACAACAATAGATCTTGGATTCCATGATGAATCCAGCAGATCCAGTCATAGGTATTTCGGAGTTTCGGCCCCTGATTGAGCCCTGAAAGAGCCAAAATCTGTTAATTTTACGTTGTGAACATGATAGAAAAACTTGTGACATTTCACACACTTACAATTTAAGTCACAGTAATATATTGGTTCCTTTCAAAAACAGGCTAGATTCCGTCATGGGTTCTATAGTTTCTGCCACTGAATGGGGCAAAATTTTCTTTATTGGCCCTTGTAGCCATATAGAGGTTTCATTTAATCTTTGATTTTATACAAACTTGCACATCTTGATGATCTCTAGGCCAAGATCGAAACTTGGTCATGTGGGATCAGAAACTAGGTCACCAGGTCAGATCAAAGGAAAAGCTTGTTAACACCCTAGAGGCCACATTTATGACCCTGTCTTCATGAAACTTGGTCAGAATGTTCATCTTGGTGATTGCTTCGAAACTGGGTCATGTGGGGTCAAAAACTAGGTCACCCTCTCACTTGTTAACACACTGGAGGCCATATTTATGACCCTATCATCATAAAACTTGGTCAGAGTATTTTTCTTGATGATTCCTATGCCAAGTTCAAAACTGGGTCATATGGGATCAAAAACTAGGTCATCCAGTCAAATGAAAGAAAAAGCTTGTTTACACTCTTGAGGCCACATTTATGACCCTGTCGTCATGAAACTTGGTCAGAATGTTCATCTTGACTGCTAAGCCAGGTTCGAAACTGGGTCATGTGGGGTCAAAAACTAGGTCACTCGCTTAAATCAAAGGTGTTAACACTCTGGAGGCCATATCTTTGACACTATCTTCATGAAACTTGGTAAGAATGTTTATCTTGATGATTCCTTTGCCAAGTCCGAAACTGGGTCATGTGGGGTCACCACTCAAATCAAAGGAACAGCTTGTTAAAACTGTAGAGGCCACATTTATGACCGTGTCTTCATGAAACTTGGTCAGAATGTTCATCTTGATGATTCCAAGGCCAAGTTTAACAGGTGAGCGATATAGGGTCATCATGCCCCTTTTGTATTGTTTTAATGTCCATTATTAGCTCATCTGATTTTTTGAAAAGATGAGTTTTTGTCATCACTTGATTGGCTTCGGAGTCTGAGCTTCCCCAAAGCTAGCAGGAATGTTTCTTGATGTACCTGTTTGAGCTGTGAAACTCTGGAAAGTAAAATAGAGTCCTGATGCTGCTCTGTTAAGTAATATAGAGTCCTGA
Source organism: Mercenaria mercenaria (assembly GCF_021730395.1). NCBI lineage: Eukaryota > Metazoa > Mollusca > Bivalvia > Venerida > Veneridae > Mercenaria > Mercenaria mercenaria. The sequence goes on from NC_069368.1 coordinate 39,645,655, forward strand.
TGCTCCTCTTGTAAGTAATATAGAGGCCTGATGCTCCTCTGGTAAGTAATATATAGTCCTGATGCTCCTCTGGTAAGTAATATAGAGTCCTGATGCTCCTCTGGTAAGTAATATAGAGTCCTGATGATCCTCTGGTAAGTAAAATAGAGTCCTGATGCTCCTCTGGTAAGTAATATAGTCCTGATGCTCCTCTGGTCAGTAATATAGAGTCCTGATGCTCCTCTGGTAAGTAATATAGAGTCCTGATGCTCCTCTGGTAAGTAATATAGAGTCCTGATGCTCCTCTGGTAAGTAATATAGAGTCCTGTTGCTCCTCTGGTAAGTAATATATAGTCCTGATGCTCCTCTGGTAAGTATTATAGAGTCCTGATGCTCCTCAGGTAAGTAATATAGAGACCTGATGCTCCTCTTGTTTTTCATACAGAATTTTTATGATATTCTTTAATCCATTCGCTGCCAAACACCCAGTTACGTTATTTACACTGTATTTGCCATGGAACTTTCTTGGAAATGACGTTAGTTATGACAGAATACTCACAGTATAGAGGCTTTATTGTTCACAGAAAGTATACAAAACCTATAATTTTTAGAAAGAAAAATAAAAAATTGTTACAGTTTAACAGATTTATTCTCAAAAAAATTTTGTTTTAGTTTGAAATACGCTGACTTAGATGTGAGACGGGTATACCCTTCATACATGTAGATAGCGAAGGGGCTAGATGGGGAAAAATCACCATAAACAGCTATAAATTTTTGAAGAATCTGCTTGGCTTGTAAATCTATATTTAGAAAACAAAGCAATATGAAGGATCTAGTTTCCTTTTCGTATCTTCGACGTTTAGAGGGAATATTGCAGTTGTTTTGTCTACTTTGCCCTGCAGTTGAATCGCCGTCCACCATTTTGAAATGTGGAAATTTACCGTTGGTCACTTAGGTCATTATGGGCTTTCCTTTGTAAAGTATTCTAAAAACAGAACAGCAAGCACTGATGGAAAACATTCTTTTAATATGATTGGTTGCTCTGGGATAAATTCATGTGACGTCGTTTGCATTGTTGAGAGGTTGGAATGTTTGGAAATCCCAAACCCATCTTGTTGGCAGGTACGCTGACATAGAAGTGGGGCGGGTATACCCATCTTGTAGGCAGTGAAAGGGTTAGTGTTTGATTTATTAACGTTTTCTTGTTTAGAATAGGTTAGCTATTCTACTCACGTTGGCGTTGGCCCCAAAGGGAGGCATATTAGTTTTCAACTGTCAGTCTGTTCGTTAGTTCGTTCGTTCGTCACAACGTTAACTTTTTGCATGAAGGCACTTTACTCGTGAACCACTGCACCCAGGACCTTCAGACTTCACATGCTGATAGTACTTATTGAGTACACGACCCCTACTGACTTTGGGGTCACCAGGTCAAAGGTCAAGGTCGCCAGGTCAAAGGTCAAGGCACAGCGGGGGCATTTGTCACCATTAGTGACAGCTAGGGATGGGAACGAATACTGAAATCAATATTCGAATATTCGGTTTGCCATATTCGAATATTCGGCATATTTTAATGGAATTTTTAAATCTTTATTAATTGATTGGCATATACACAATATATATTCCGCTGTTTAAAACGTGAATCATCGTACGTAATAAGGCCTAAAAATGTTTGTTTCAGGTAACCTGATCATACCTAGTTAGACACGCCGATCCTAGTGTTTTATTTCACGTCACTCTGTTAGTATAATCATGAACATATTTAACTAATTCAGATTTTAAAAAGAAACATTCAAATCGATTAAAATTTAGACCGTCGCAACGTTATCTTAAAATAGCAGGTCGTCCAATTCAAGCATGTGTCGCGCTGTTGTATTGCCACCGCCATTTTGAAAAATTTCAATCGGCGGGTAAAAAGCCGACAAACTTAACGAAGGCAGACTAAACCTCCTTCAGCATGATCATATATTATTTCTTGATTTTATTATAAACTACTTCAAAATTTATTTCAAATACGGCCGATTGCCCGGGCGCTGTGGATGCAAACCGTTTCAGTGCACGGTATGAAATAATAAACAAAATTTTGCAAAAAGATCGCCAATATCTACAAGTTTGGTATTGTTTTTGAAAAAAAAAATCTAAAATTTGTTACATAAAACAGGCGCCAATATAAAAGGAACAAAAGATAAAAAGATATCACATTTACGCCTGGTGCAAACTGTTAATCCGTAACGATGACCCCTTGCTGTCAATTATGCATTGTAATTTTCTTGTTAATTGGACCATTTTTGACTTTTTGACATGTGTCACATTTACACCTGTTGCAAACTGTTAATTCGTAACGGTAGCCCCTGCCAATTATGCATAGCCTTTTTCTTGTTAATTGGACATCTTTTGATATACGATAAACAAACATGACAGAACAAACGGTTTTATTCTGAAATATTCCAAATAAACTATACTTAATATACACTATTTACGAATATTCAAATTTGATTTTCATATTCGAATATTCGGCCGATTTTCGAATATTCGAATATCCGTTCCCATCCCTAGTGACAGCTCTTGTTCTTTTTCTAGGTCAGTTACCAACCTCACTGGGTCAAATGTCTTTTGGGCAAATTTTGCCCCTTTTTCGACTTAGAAAATTCTGGTAAAAGTTTTGTGTACAAGTTACTATCTGCAAAACAAAATTAATGCAGATATTAAATTGAAACTTCACATGACTGCGTCTTCGGGGTTATAAAACTAGTTGATTGCATCAAGTCCTATGACTTTGACATGCATTTTGGCCAGATCATGTCCCCTTTTGAGCTTAAAACTTCTGGTAAAAGTTTTGCATGCAAAACTAAGACTAACTATCTGCAGATACTGGATTGAAACTCTATAGATATTTAAATATTTAGGGTAATATTCCTGCTTCTGGGACAACGATTAAAATATTTGAGCACTGGCTGTCTTTTGGACAGCTCTTGTTTTATTTATTCATGTACCATCTGACTTTAATCATAGATCTATATTTCAATTGACCGATGCATTAGTAGTAAATTTCTACTTCAGAGCTTTGAAGAAACAAGCAGGGAATCAACAACCAGTAGATACACAACAACACCAACAGCAACAACCGTTTGATACACAACAACAACAACAACAACAGCAGCAGCAGCAACAACAACTAGTTGACACACAACAACAACAACAAGTTGACACACAACAACAACAACAACAAGTTGACACACAACAACAACAACTAGTTGACACACAACAACAACAACCGGTTGACATACAACAACAAATTGATACAAAACAACAAGAACAACTAGCTGACACACAACAAGCACAACCAGTTGATACACAACAAGCACAACCAGTTGATACCCAACAACAACAACCAATAGATACACAACAACAACGGCTTGATACTCAGCAGCAACAGGTAGATGTTCAGCAACAAGAGCAACCTCTAGTTGATACCCAACAAGCAGGTCAGAATGTGGAAACTGGTCATGGAGTTGTGCCTGCACCTGACCTTAACCAGGCTCATGCAGGTGTTGCACAAGAAACCAGTAATTTAAATGAAGACATGGATGGAAGAGCAGTAGATGTAGATAGACAGCTTGATGCTCAGCAGGGAGCAGGTATGTAACAGGAATATTCCAATTGAAATATTTCTTAAAAGGTCAAGTTGATATTCTCTGTTTCATATTATGGAATAATTTAAGAGTACCCATTGCATTGCACCATTATTGCTTAATGCCAAGGTTTTTGTCAAAATTACAAAAAGAATCGAAATTTGCATAAAAAAGTTTGACTGAAATTGGCAAAATGGCAAATAGTGACCTTTTAAGAGATCGTTCAGGCAAAAATTGGTGAATGTTTTTCATAATTGAGTGAGATCCTAAAGATTCTCAAGTGTTCTGTATGCTGAAAAATGTTTCAAAAGTTTTTTACTTGCTAAACTGAAATAGAGTTCTTTTACTGCTTCTGCCACCTTCATGTAACAACCATTTTTAGCCTGAAAATATGAAGAATAAGGAGTACTACTGAACTCTTCCTAATAAAATAATGTTTTAAAGTTGCATTCAGGTTTTATGCAAGCTTCTCAGTTTAATTACTGTCCTAATTGTCACCAAACTTTACATGAAGGTTGAACTTTGCAAGATATTTAAATTGATAGTTCAATGTCATGTTCCCTTAGGATCAAGGTCAGTTTGGTCAAGTATTGTGACAAGCTTCTCAGTTTCACTGTATCTTCTAAACTAGTAAACTAGTGCCCATTAAAAATCAAAGTCACTAAGGTGGTATTTGTAATACTGTTGGTGCAGAGTTTTATATCACACTTCTCAATTTCACTTACATCTAATAATGTTTCATATTACCAGTTTCCCCTCATATTCCCAGTTTTAAGTCATATCCTCATTTGTTCAACCCCTTCCGCATCCATTAATACCCGCCACACCACAGCAACCGACCAATTAGCTTTTTTTTTTTTTAATTTCCTCACAGTAATTTCTATCATATCATATTCTTTGTTAGATTCCCTTATCCCTACTCCACAAAACAGTATGTCATATGTTTTGTTAGTATCCCTCAGATGACACCCCTTTCCTCTCCCCACCTACTCACCTTCCTCCATACCATACCTCCCCCCTTCCCCAGCCTCCCCAGTAGTCCTCTCCCTACCTGCTCATCTTCCTCAATACCCTACCTCCCCACCCCTTCCCCAGCCTCCCCAGTACTCCTCTCCCCACCTGCTCACCTTCCTCCATACCCTACCTCCCCGCCCCTTCCCCAGCCTCCCCAGTACTCCTCTCCCCACCTGCTCACCTTCTTCAATACCCTACCTCCCCATCCCTTCCCCATCCTCCCCAATAGTCTCTCCCCACCTGCACACCTTCCTCCATACCCTACTTCCCCCCTTCCCAAGCCTCCTCCTCAGTACTCCTCTCCCCACCTGCTCACCTTCCTCAATACCCTACCTCCCCTCCCCTTCCCAAGCCTCCCCAGTACTCCTCCCCACCTGCTCACCTTCCTCCATACCCTACCTCCCCCCTTCCCCAGCCTCCCCAGTACTCCTCTCCCCACCTGCACACCTTCCTCCATACCCTACCTCCCAGCCCCATCCCCAGCCTCCCCAGTACTCCTCTCCCCACCTGCACACCTTCCTCCATACCCAACCTCCCCGCCCCTCCCCCAGCCTCCCCAGTACTCCCCTCCCCACCTGCTCACCTTCCTCCATACCCTACCTCCCCCCCCTTCCCCAGCCTTCCCAGTACTCCTCTCCCCACCTGCACACCTTCCTCCATACCCTACCTCCAAGCCCCATCCCCAGCCTCCCCAGTACTCCTCTCCCAACCTGCACACCTTCCTCCATACCCAACCTCCCCGCCCCTCCCCCAGCCTCCCCAGTACTCCTCTCCCCACCTGCTCACCTTCCTCCATACCCTACCTCCCCCCTTCCCCAGCCTCCCCAGTACTCCTCTCCCCACCTGCACACCTTCCTCCATACCCTACCTCCCAGCCCCATCCTCAGCCTCCCCAGTACTCCTCTCCCCACCTGCACACCTTCCTCCATGCCCAACCTCCCCGCCCCTCCCCCAGATCCCCAGTACTCCTCTCCCCACCTGCTCACCTTCCTCAATACCCTACCTCCCCACCCCTTCCCCATCCTCCCCAGTACTCCTCTCCCCACCTGCACACCTTCCTCCATACCCTACCTCCCCCCTTTCCCAGCCTCCCCAGTACTCCTCTCACCACCTGCTCACCTTCCTCCATACCCTATCTCCCCCATTCCCCAGCCTCCCCAGTACTCATGTCACACACAATTTTCTTGTTTTAATTTCTTACACTTATGTCTTGTATTGTCTTAATAAACATTTTCCAATGATAATGTGCACACCATTTCTGGAATAACACATATGTAGGTTTTAGTATAGTGGAACATATTTAAATTATGTTATTAACTAAAAGGAATAATTAATCAACATATACTTCGGTGTGTTAATTTTGTTTGCTTTTTGCTGTATTTCATACTAGTGTAGCTTTATTCTTTTCAGTTGCATTGTCTTCAGTTTGTGTGTTAGTTGTTTGTCTTTCTTAGAAATGTTAATAATGCCTAGACAGTCTGATCTGTACTTTGTCAGTTAACTAATCATCACTTAGTTTTCACTAGAGATTTGGTAATAATGATTTAGGACATGGAGTTGTCAAGCCGTGTTAAACTTATAGACATAAATTTTTAAGACAGCTTATACAGTAACGTAAATGCTTGCAGTGTTATTCTGTAGTTGATGACATAGTGAGTTGTCACACATTTATCTGATACTTACAGTATTATGTCTCCCACACCACTGTGTGGTGGGAGACATATTGATTTACTCCTGTCTGTTTGTGTGTCTGTCCGTCTGTCAGAAATCTTGTCCTCACTCTTAAGTCAAACATTTCTCATCCGATCTTCACCAAACTTAAAGTCCTTGGCCAAGTTCGATAACTGGCCATATCGGCCCAGGCACTTCGGAATTATGGCCCTTGAATTACCAATAGGCCGCTTACTCCACTTATCGGATAGGCCGCTTACTCCAACACTTGCTCCAAAACTATCAAAAGTATATTTTCTATGAGTAAACAGTATATAAAGACAGACTTACTATTCAGATGATTAGGCAGTTGTGGGAGACATGCGCTTTTCTCAAAAGCACCTGTAGTTGTAATAATAACCTCAGACAGCAAATGTTACACAGGCAGTAGGTCCAGATTGACTTTAGTAGCCATCCTTACTTAAAATGAAACTAAAGCTTTTGTATTCGTTCAGATTTTGCCAAGATATCTTACAGTCATACTGTGTGCCAGTTCACTTGCAGTTGCTTGTCTATTATTATTGTATACATTATTTTTGCCTAGTTTTCCCTTCTCAGTTCAAGCAATCCTTATTTAAATACTGCTTTATATTATTTCTCTATGTATAGCATGTATATATTTATAGCTAATTTGACAAAAACAGCAGCAGAGGGTCACGCAAAGGAAGCGCAAACAAACACCATGACAAAGACCACAGAAGCAACAAGCCAGAAACCTGGTATTAAGACTGATATTCCCCTTAATTCTCTGAATGTTGCAGTAACTGGGAACCTGACCAATACTAACACAGCCACTGTTCATCAAAGTATGTCCATCTCACCAGAACCATAGCACTAACTTCCTTTATAGGTTATTGGTATTCCTTAACCAGCCTTGTGTGTTTGATTGCCAGTTTATTTTTCTATGACATTACTTTATCCTTTACCTAACAATTAGAATGTTTCAGTTCATTGCTTGTTAGTTTTATGGTTTAGCTGATGAAACTGAGAATATTTGTTAATTCTTATATAATGTTTTTGCGAGTCAGACTCTCACTTTTTCTTGTCAATTTTATTCCATTTTAGAAGTAGTTTTGCCTATGCTGTCATAATCATGTAGGCTAAGTACCATTAGTTGCAGTTTTCATTACTTCAAGTTTTAACACCTTTGTTTTCCATTGCTTGCTAGTTTCCTTAGTCATAACTAATATAATGAATATGATTTCCTTTGCTCCCTTTTAAAATTACTCAGAAAACTGAGGTATCTCTTTCTAGCCTTTGGGTTTTAGATGATGACATTATTTGAATGTAAAGTTTAGGGAAACCATTACAACAGTTGTAAGATTGTTTAACAGAATAAGAAGATTTTATGCTTAAACAGTATCTTTGTAGACACTTCCAGATATCAGTTTAGTTAAAAGAACTCAGTAAAAAGTGTTCTTAGGTTCAGTTGTGGCGGAAAATACCTAGGTTTTTAGTGTAGATAGAAAAAAATCAATTTAAATATTAATAATTATGAAAAATGCCTTGTAAGCTTAGTGGTGGAATGCCCACTTTGAGTGCAGGAATTTTTTGGTCCCTGGCCGTGTCGTACCATGACTTAAAAAATGGTACTAGTAGCTTCCTCGCTTAGCACTCAGCATTTAAGAGAATAGTACTAGGACTGTATGAACACACACACGCACACACACACGCATGCACGCACACAATAATTTTGATGATTATTCCTGACATGGCAGAAAGCATTTAGGGGCTATATTGGAGTCTTGGATGACTGTCTGTCTGTTCACCCATTGTGTCTGTCTTCATATATCTTCTTAAACACTGGGAAGATTTTCATAAAACTAGCATGAATGGTAACCATATCAAAATGACATGCATAGTACATAACCAAGTCACTAGGTTCAAGATCATAGTCACACTAAGTCAAAGGTCAAATACATTAATGTCATGTCCTCTCCTTATTGTTTAAACTGCTTTGAAGATTATGATAAAAATAACATCAAGTGTTTCCTTACCAAGACAACATGCAGAGTGCACAACCCAAGTCACTAGGTTCAAAAGCTCGATTTCATGTCTGGTTCATGTCTTCTAACCTGCTGAAACTAGCATTAAGTATTTATTTATATAAATCCAAGTTATATACAAGGCACAGCCCAGTCAAGATTACACTGACTTAGAGGTGAAAAATCACATAGCTGAAATTTGTATGCATTCCTAATGTTCTATTCTTCTAGAATGAATGTCATGAATTTAACATTTATTGCTAAAACCTCATCCAGATGACATACAAAGTGCACAACTCTGGTCATTAGGTACAAGGTCAATGTCACACTTAAGAGGTCAGAGATTAAATAGCTTAAATTTGTCATTTTCTTATCTTCATAACCACTAAAACTAGCATCTGTTGTTAACCTTGTTAAGACGACATGCAGAGTGCACAACCCTGGTCATTAGGTCCAAGATCAAGGCCATGCATGAAGGTCAAGGTCATGATCACAATGTTTTACTTTGGTTGTATCAAAGTAGCGTCTGGGGGTATTTAATGACCTAGTTTTTACTTGTTCTGCCTTTTGATTTTTTGACATAACAGGAAGCATGCTGTTTTAATGGTTCATAATTTTTTTAGACAAGCAAACTAGAAGTTGACAGCAGTTTGAACAACACAATATTTATACGTGCAGGTTTTGACGTTAGTTAGATGCTGGTACTTGAAAAACTTTTTATAATTAAATTCAATGTTTACTATGTGTAACTGTTAGATAAAGGTAAATTTTATTTACTGTAATGATCATGAGCTTGCTGGTACCCATTTACAGCTGGGTAGACTGAGGCAGTCATGATAAAGTGCCTTGCCCGAGGACACACCGCAATGGGAGTAGCTAGGAATCGAACCCAGGGCCTTCACCTCTGTAGGAAAGCGTCTTAGCCCTCTCGACCAATGCGTCCAAAAATTGGTATTTTATCTGTCCGTACAGACCAGAAATTTGATAAGTTGTTCTGTGAATTGCATAAATATTCAGTTTTTCAAATGAATGTTAACACTTTAAAATGTGTGTGCACAGCTTTTATTGATTCCAATAAGCCTTAGATTGTCTGTATCTGTATAGGTAAGATATGCAATGCATGGTTAAGCAAGTAAATCGATTCAGTCTCCTTCAGCGTGTCACTTTAATATTTTAACTCAGTGAGCAGACACAATGAACATACACACAAGAATGTACATGTATATTTGGGTTTATTGATTAGTGTTAAGCTACATTTTCAGTAACTTTGAACAACCTTTAAATATCATCATATTTATCATCATTTTATATCTACACTGTACTGATGAAAATCGTTTGTTAAGATTGAAACGATGAAAAAATGTAACTTTATAAAAATTAAGTGTGTTTATCCGAACAAGATTCTTTTCTGATTATTTTAGTTTGATATCATCAGAAGTTTTTTTGAGGTTCTTCTTTTATGTCTCCCTGTGTTGAAGATAATGGGGCATATAGTGTTTGAACTGTCCATTCATCACATTACCTTGTGTACCAAACTCCTCATTAAATTCAAATGAAACCTTAGGCCAGAGTTTTTTTTATCTTTTGTTTTACGGGAGATTTTTGAAAAATGAGCAGGGGGAGGAGGGAATAAAAATAAAAATAAAAAGCTTGAAAGTGAGCATCTCGGAAAAAAATAAAAATAAAATAGAATTTTTCAAGATTTTTTTTATTTTGATGAACTTTCGTTTCAAGTTTTGTTTACTTGTGTTTGTGTCCAGCATTAAATATTGTGATGTATTGCTATGTTTTAAGACTATAAAAGCCATTTATACAGGATGAACATTGAATAAAATTTTGTCAAAATGTACATACCAGACAATTATTTTCATGCATGCTTGTGAATAAACTGCTTCAGGCACTGTAACTCACACTGGCAAGTCTTTAAAATTCAGAAAGCTTGTTTTACTTAATTTAAGTGGAAGACAAAAATTATTTTATCTGTTACAACAGCCACAGTAAATTTCAGTGACAACAAGTAGAGACTAAACACGTCTGGTATAAAGTGGCCTAGTAGTGTAGTTTGGTTTTGGTGGTTTGGTTTTGCTTAATGCATTCTTCTGGGGCTGTGTATAAACCCTGCTTTTTATATATCATTAAATAATTTACTGCTATTGGTATGCTTTCACAAACAATTTATATCATCTTGTAACAGCTAAACTTTACTATGATTTAATTGCTAGCTACTCAAAATATACTGGGTTTTCATTCACCAGAAATTAAAAGTTACATTATATAACTTTGAATAACAGTCACAGTGCAGAGGGCAAGACTTTTTTTTCAGTGATGAAAAACGAAAGATAATCTAGCAAAAAGTAAACTGAAAATTTACCTCATTTAACTCTGTAATTTGCACCTTTTTATATACACTTAGTTCAAGTACTGAAGTTGCATCACTTTTTGTCAAAATATTGTCTCCAATAAAAAGTATTCTTTATTATTCTTTATACACTTATGAATTCTATGAAGTTACAAAAGAAATGGACCATCTGTCTGAGATTTTGCCAACACTACCAGCTGGTTTATGCCAGACAGTCTCAAGCCTGTGTAAAGTGTGAGGGGTCACCATTGAAATAAAAATGTAAAAAAAATCTGCTGTAACAAACATTTATTTGTTCTGCAAACAATTAATGTTTTGAATAAAATTTAATGTCAAAGCACCTTTGATATTGTATTACCTTTCTATGGCAAACTTGTAAGTTGAATCTATTGAAAACAAAATGTGAGTAAGACAATCTTTAGACAATTTAATACTTTTAATACTGTCACTTTTATGAAAGGAGTATTATGTATAATAGTATTATTTCCCGAAAAATATATATTTTGAAAAGTTTTTAAAAAAATTTGGACACAATCATCGTCCATCCACCCGTATAGAAAGAGAGAAAAAACACGTTAAAGATTATCGGTAATTATTCAGTGATAAACTAAGTAATGTTGACCTTGTTTTCATGATCAATTTACACCCCCTCAAAGAGCTAAAAGAAGTGTGTCAGTATCTTGACATCTGAAGCGGAGATCAAAGCGGTATTTTTGCTCGAGATTGTCATGGCATTACGTCATGTTTTCGCGCCATGTTACACATCACTGTCTGATCGTACCGCATCGGTTCTTAAAATTACTGAGAAATAGAAATCAATAAAAAGTTTCTTCTTTAATTTGTTATCAAAAGCGAATGTGCTATATCCCGTATAAAAGGTAAATGTCTCAAACGATAGTTACTATAGTGGATATCCTACCTCTGTGACTTATTTGCCCTCAAGGAATTTACATTATTGTTTGACAAGGAAAAACTTTTAAATTGTTGGTCAAAAAATACATGTACAAAGATTCATTTAAAACTTATTAAAAACCGCAGTGACATCACATTGCTTTATTTTAAAATCGCATTTCTATTTACGTTCACGAGGTCACGTAACCTATTCTGCCGCACTAACAGAAATCGTTTTACTCCATGTATTGTAATTGCTGCCGCTTTTTCATTATTTAAGATTTTTTTATTCTGTTTTTTTGTACTTTCTGGTCAAAAGTCTGAATTTTAAGCCCATAGTATTCATTATTTATTTACTTTTAGAAAGAAATAAGTAACTAAGATCGCGCTGTTTGATTTTTTACAAATGATTATATGAAAATTCGACCGTTTTTATAGAATTTTGCCTACATTTCTGTCGATATCTTATTAAAATCATTATAGAATTCAAAAAGTATTATTTCTCAAGGGGTGTTGAAAACTTGAAGCGAAAATATTAAAAAATGAATGCACTACGCACGGTTTTTGTGTACGTGTCGATGTAAATTAGATGTTACGATAGGTCACACGTGCTTGTGGAATGGAAAATTACCGGCATGACGTTTTGATATTTTTACGATTAGCGGGTAAATTCCAGTCAATCCAGGTAGCGACTGAACCATCTCAAAGTTTGTTGACGTTTTGTAGATGTAATTTCTGAATTTTGGTAAAGTAAGGACGTAAAAAAAACACTCGCCCGATCGGTCGAGTACACAGCGAGGTCCACTCGTCCTACTTAACTCGCCAATGCGAGCGGGCGAGTGGAATTTTACACCCTGTTAATGCCGATAAATGTACCGCAAAACACGATATTTTGCACGCGTAAAACTCCCTTCCTGTGATATTACGTCCAGGTGAAAATACATTAATTTCATTTTCTTTGGGGCTGTAAACAACCGACCGGCGGAAAAAATAAAATAAAACTCGAGAAAATGAATTTTAATTTTATTCCATTTTTGCAATATTTAGGACCGGCGCTTCCGTAAAACGAAAAATAAAAAAACTCTGGCCTTATGTATGAATATTGGAATGGCATAATTACATCTGTACTTTGTGTGCTCAACTCATAGAATTTTCATCCAGTTCAAATGAAACTTGGTATTCTTTATCAATATGAAGTGAACTTTTGCTTGTTGTCATCACCATTATGTCTGTTTACTAATTTTTAGTTATGCCCATTTTTAGCTCATTTGATTTTTAGCTCACATGTCACAAAGTGACAAGGTGAGCTTTTGTGATTGTGCAGCGTCCGTTGTCCGTCTGTGCGTCCGTCCGTAAACTTTTACTTGTGACCATTCTAGAGGTCACATTTTTCATGGGATCTTTATGTAAGTTGGTCAGAATGTTCATCTTGATGATATCTAGGTCAAGTTTGAAACTGGGTCACGTGCGATCCAAAACTAGGTCAATAGGTCTAAAAATAGAAAAACCTTGTGACCTCTCTAGAGACCATACTTTTCAATGGATCTTCATGAAAGTTAGTCAGAATGTTCACCTTGATGATATCTAGATCAAGTTCAAAACTGGGTCACAAGCCTTCAAAAACTAGGTCAGTAGGTCAAATGATAAAAAAAACCTTGTGACCTCTCTAGAGGCCATATTTTCATGGGATCTGTATGAAAGTTGGTCTGAATGTTCATCTTGATGATATCTAGGTCAAGTACAAAACTGGGTCAACTGCGGTCAGAAACTATGTCAGTATGTCTAAAAATAGAAAAACCTTGTGACCTCTTTAGAGGCAATACTTTTGAATGGATCTTCATGAAAACTGGTCAGAATGTTCACCTTGATCATATCTAGATCAGATTTGAAACTGGGTCACGTGCCTTCAATAACTAGGTCAGTAGGTCAAATAATAAAAAAACCTTGTGACCTCTCTAGAGGCCATATTTTTTTTGTGGGATCTGTATGAAAGTTCATCTTAATGATATCTAAGTCAAGTTCGAAACTGGGTCAACTGCGGTCAACTGCGGTCAAAAACTAAGGTCAGTAGGTCTAAAAATAGAAAAACCTTTTGACCTCTCTAGAGGCCATATTTTTCAATGGATCTTCATGAAAATTGGTCAGAATGTTCATCTTGATGATATCTAGGTAAAGTTCGAAACTGGGTCATGTGCGGTCAAAAACTAGGTCAGTAGGTCTAAAAATAGAAAAACCTTGTGACCTCTAAAGTGGCCATATTTTTAGCTCACCTGTCACGAAGTGACAAGGTGAGCTTTTGTGATCGCGCAGCGTCCGTCGTCCATGCGTGCGTAAACTTTTCCTTGTGACATCTCTAGAGGTCACATTTTTCATGGGATCTTTATGAAAATGGGTCAGAATGTTCATCTTGGTAAATTCTAGGTCAAGTTCGAAACTGGGTCACGTGCGGCCAAAAAAGTAGGTCAGTAGGTCTAAAAATAGAAAAACCTTGTGACCTCTCTAGAGGCCATATATTTCATAAGATCTTCATAAAAATTGGTCAGAATGTTCACCTTGATGATATCTAGATCAAGTTCGAAACTGGGTCACGTGCCATCAAAAACTAGGTCAGTAGGTCTAAAAATAGAAAAACATTGTGACCTCTCTAGAGGCCATACATTTCACAAGATCTTCATGAAAATTGGTCAGAACGTTCACCTTGATGATATCTAGGTCAAGTTCGAAACTGGGTCACGTGCCATCAAAAACTAGGTCAGTAGGTCTAAAAATAGAAAAACATTGTGACCTCTCTAGAGGCCATACATTTCACAAGATCTTCATGAAAATTGGTCAGAACGTTCACCTTGATGATATCTAGGTCAAGTTCGAATCTGGGTCACGTGTCCTCAAAAACTAGGTCAGTAGGTCAAATAATAGAAAAACCTTGTGACCTCTCTAAAGGCCATATTTTTCATGGGATCTGTATGAAAGTTGGTCTGAATGTTCATCTTGATGATATCTAGGTCAAGTTTGAAACTGGGTCACGTGCCTTCAAAAACTAGGTCAGTAGGTCTAAAAATAGAAAAACCTTATGACCTCTCTAGAGGCCATATATTTCATGAGATCTTAATAAAATTGGTCAGAATGTTCACCTTGATGATATCTAGGTCAGGTTCGAAAATGGGTCACTTGCCATCAAAAACTAGGTCAGTAGGTCAAATAATAGAAAAACCTTGTGACCTCTCTAGAGGCCATATTTTTCATTGGATCTGTATGAAAGTTGGTCTGAATGTTCATCTTGATGATAACTTGGTCAGGTTTGAAAGTGGGTCACGTGCCTTCAAAAACTAGGTCAGTAGGTCAAATAATAGAAAAACCTTGTGACCTCTCTAAAGGCCATATTTTTCATGGGATCTGTATGAAAGTTGGTCTGAATGTTTATCTTGATGATATATAGGTCAAATTTGAAACTGGGTCAACTGCGATCAAAAACGGTCAGTAGGTCTTGAAATAGAAAAACCTTGTGACCTCTCTAGAGGCCATACCCTTGAATGGATCTTCATGAAAATTGGTCAGAATGTTCACCTTCATGATATCTAGGTCAAGTTTGAAAATGGGTCACGTGCCCTAAAAAACTAGGTCAGTAGGTCAAATAATAAAAAAACCTTGTGACCTCACTAGAGGCCATACTTTTCATGGGATCTGTATGAAAGTTGGCCATATTTTTTCATGAGATATTCATGAAAATTAGTGAGAATGTTCAGCTTGATGATATCTAGGTAAAATTCAAAACAGGGTCACGTACCTTTGAAAACTAGGTCAATAGGTCAAATAATAGAAAACCCTTGTGACCTCTAGAGACCATATTTTTCAATGGATCTTCATGAAAATTGGTCAGAATTTTTATCTTTGATAATATCTAGGTCAAGTTCAAAACTGGGTCACATGAGCTCAAAAACTAGGTCACTATGTCAAATAATAGAAAAAATGACATACTCAGAACTGGATCATGTGGGAAGAGGTGAGCGATTCAGGACCATCATGGTCCTCTTGTTTATGAGATCTTCATGAAAATTGGTGAGAATGTTTACCTTGATGATATCTAGGTCAGGTTCAAAACTGGGTCACGTGCCTTCAAAAAATAGGTCATTAGGTCAAAAATAGAAAAACCTTGTGACCTCTCTAGATGCCATATTTTTCAATGGATCTTCATGAAAATTGGTCAGAATTTTTATCTTGATGATATCTAGGTCAAGTTCAAAACTAGGTCACATGAGCTCAAAAACTAGGTCACAATGTCAAATAATAGAAAAAAACGATGTCATACTCAGTTCAAAACTGGGTCATGTGGGGACAGGTGAGCGATTCAGGACCATCATGGTCCTCTTGTTTGAAAAAAAAATGATGAGTGTTTTCATCACTTGATCGGCGTTGTCGTTGCCTGGTTAAGTTTTATGTTTAGGTCAGCTTTTCTCCTAAGCTGTCTAAGCAATTGCTTTAAAATTTGGAGCAATTATTTACCATTAAAAGCTGACTCTGCACAGCAAGTACCGTAACTGTACATTGCTTTTTGCAAGAATTATGGCCCCTTTTGGACTTAGAAAATCAGATTTTTTGGTCAAATTTGGTATTTAGGTCAGCTGTAAGTTATTGCTTTAAAACTTGCAACACATATTCACCATCAGAAGTTGACTCTGTACAACAAGAGACATAACTCCATCATGCTTTTTGCAAGAATTATGGCCCCTTTTGGACTTAGAAAATATCATTAAAACACACTGGTAGGACAATATTTCTATTATACAGAGACAAATAAATCAGATGAGCGTCTGCACCAGCAAGGCGGTTTTCTTGTTTTAACTTTTACTACTACATCTGTTAATTGTGTACTCAACTCCTACAGTTTCCATCAAATTCAAATTAACCTTAGTATATGTCATCAGCTTTGTTTTGTTCACAGTAGATTATCTCCTGAGGCTATTCAACTTTTGCATAATTATGTCCCTTTTCTTCTCAAAACACTAGATAATCAGAGTCAAGACTGTTGAACAGCACTTCGGGTGTAGTTTGCCCCGCTTGGCGGAGCTCTTGTTGTACTTAGAAAATCAGTAAAGTTGTTTTTGTTTAATTTTTTTTTCTTGAATACTTTCTATAGCTTTAAGTAGGAAGGCCAATAACTATAACTCTTTTATTATATACTGTGAAATCATTAAATTTCGTGGGCATGAAATTTCGTGGTTTTGGTCAAAACGGCATTTTCGTGGGGATATGAATTTGTGGATTTCAACTTTTGAACATAAAAAGGAATGGGAATTTTACTTGTATGGGATTAAATTTCATGGATTGACTCAACCACGAAATCCACGAAAATTAGTCCCCCACAAATATTAATGATTTCACAGTATTGTCCAGCACTTGTAGACGAGCGATGGCACCCACAGGCAGTGCTCTTGTCAAGATTTTATGCAAACAGATCATGTTTCAACAATGATGAAAATAATAGCTATATAAATCTTAGATAGTTCGTGCAAAAAAGATTTGTTTCGGGCAAACTTTGGTATTGAAGGACAATCGTCTAAGAAACAAAGATGTGCAATAAAACGCATAGTTAGCCAGTATTGAAAATAGTTATCTACCCTTGAAATTAGCATTTGCGACAATTTGTCCTCCAGTGTCCAAAGTTTGAAGAAATTCTATTATTGGGAAAAATTTCGCCCGTCTCATATACAGAGACTCTAGTGTACACCTTTTAGAATTAGTTTAAGTTATAATTTCATGTTCTTTTTGAAAGTTTGGCATTTATGTTTGAAAGAAGTTTTCAAATAATGTCATTTTGTTAATGTTTTTAACTCACTTGAGCCAGAGGCTCAGGGTGAGCTATTGTGATCGCTCACCGTCCGTCATCGTCCGTCCACACTTTCCTTTAAACAACATCTCCTCCTAAACCATCAGGCCAATTTTGATGAAACTTCACAGAGATGTTCCTTGGATGGTCTTCTTTTAAAATTTTTTCAAAGAATTGAATTTCATTTAGAACTCTGGTTGCCATGGCAACCGAAAGGAAAATCTTTAAAAATCTTCTTGTCCAAAACCACAGGTCATAGGGCTTTTATATTTGGTATGTAGCATCATCTAGTGGTCCTCTACTAAGGTTGTTCAAATTATTCCCCTAGGGTCAAATATGGCCCCGCCCTGGGGGTCACATAGTTTACATAGACTTATATAGGGAAAACTTTGAAAATCCTCTTGTTCAAAACCACAAGGCATAGAGTCTCAATATTTGGCATGTGACATCATCTAATGGTCCTCTTTAAAGAATGTTCAAATTATGCCCCTGGGGTGAAAAGAGGCCCCATCCTGGGGGTCACAAGTTTTACATAGACTTAAATAGGAAAAAACCATGAAGGTTGCAATTGGTGGAAATAAGTGGAATTTAGTAGTAAAAAAAATTTCCACCATAATGGTGGCGTAATGGTGTAAAACTGTCTAAATACTCCACTAATTGCCACCTAAAGGTGTACGCAAGTGAAAAAAAAGGTGGCATTTAGTGGAAAACAGATTTGCCACTGTCCTGTTCATTTTTTCACCATTTTGGTGGCATTTTAGGTGGCATTTTGGTGGAAAATTGTCTAAATACTCCACCATTGAAAAGGGTGGCATTATAGTGGCAAATCTAGGGATGGGTCTAAGCCTCAGCATCCTAAATTTATATTGCTTTGCCAATGTTGTTTATACGAAAATACATGCTTTTTTCTTTCCACACAAAATGTATTGTGAATCTAAATATTAGTTAGTTTACATTACATGTCCAAAACCTTATGATTACATTTAAGCCAGGCTGGTTAATAATATATAACAGTCTGACTTGGGATTTATGTTTTAATCTTTCTTTCAAACCCCAGTTCAACATTTACACTATCAAGGAATGTAGAGGAAAGATGGACAAATTGCATGATTAGCATAAATGCATGGAAAAACTGCATGTTTTCTTTCAAATGGCATGATAATTTATGTTACTCCATTGTTGTCCACATGTTATAATTTATCCACAAAAAAACACAACAAAAAACCGAGAGAGATTATTATACCCCCACAAAACGAAGTGAGGTATATAGGAGTGAGCTTGGCGGTCGGTTGGTCGGTCCGTTGGTTTTCATGGTTTCAGGATGATAACTCTTGAAAGGCTTGACTGATTTAAATAATTTTTGGTACAAAGGTGCAACATCAGAAAATACAGGTCAAGTTTGAATTTGGGGTCAGTAGGTCAAAGGTCAAGGTCACAGTGACCCTGAACAGTAAAACGGTTTCCGGATGATATCTCATGAAAGGCTTGACCGATTTAAATAATTTTTGGTACACAGGTGTAACATCATAAAATACAGGTCAAGTTCGACTTTGAGGTCTGTAGGTCAAAGGTCAAGGCCACAGTGACTCGGAACAGTTAAATGGTTTCTGGATGATAACTTGAGAACGCTTGGGTCTAGTATCATAAATTTTAGTACACAGATGTAACATAATGAAATACAGGTCAAGTTCTACTTTGAGGTCAGTAGGTCAAAGGTCAAGGTCACTGACTCTGAACAGTTAAACGGTTTCGGGATGATAACTTGAGAACGCTTGGGTCTAGGATCATAAATATTGGTACACAAGTGTAACATGATTGAATACAGGTCACTGAGGCTAGTAGGTCAAAGGTCAAGGTCACACTAATACGAAACAGTTAAACAATTTCCGGATGATAACTTGAAAAAGCTTGGGCCTAGGATCATGAAAATTGATAGGGAGGTTGGTTAGGACCAGCAGATGACCCCTACTGATTTTGAGGTCAGTAGGTCAAAGGTCAAGGTCACAGTGACCTGGAACATTTAAACTGTTTTCGGACAATAACTTCAGAATGCTTGGGACTAGGATCACAAAACTTAATAGGGAGGTTGGTCATGACCAGCAGATGACCTGTAATGATTTTGAGTTCCAAAGGTCAAAGGTCAGAGTGACCTGGAACATTTAAATCTTTTTCGGACAATAACTTGAGAACGCTTATGCCAAGGATCTTGAAACTTCATAGGGAGGTTGATCATGACCAGCAGATGACCTCTATTGATTTTGAGGTCAGTAGGTCAGAGGTCAAGTAAGTTCAGCTTTGACATTGGCTTAGTTCTGTGACAAGGCCATATTGTGGGGGTATAATTCGTCACTCTTGTGACAACTCTAGTTTCAGCTGTTCAGACCCTTTGTAAATTAGTAAATGAGTGAGACAGTTGGATGCTCTCTCCAGCTCAAACAGAGCTTAATTTTTGCATAAAAGACCCATCTGTTCTCTGTAGTTCACCTGAGTTTTGCTCAGGTGAGATTTTATGATCACTTTTTGGCTGGCATTGTTTGTTGTCCATCTGTCTTTTAGTGTGAACTTTTTACTTAAAACATCTTCAGCTCTGAAACTACTTGTCAGAATTACATCAAACTTTGTCTGTTGCATACTTGTATAAAACAAGGGTCTGCCAGAGCTAAAAGATAGAACAACCTTTAAAAAAAACTATTTGTCATGAAACATTGGTTGGATCTTTACCAAACTTAGAAAAAAACTTTACAGAACTTTTTTTATGAGCATCTTGATAGATTTTCACCAATCTTGGTCAGCAGCAACCTTACATGGACCTGTCTCAATTTTCTTCAGAAGATTCCACTTTGTTGCAGTTAATTGGCATAAAAGCTAAAAATTGAAAAAACAAACTTAAAAACAACTTCTCTTTAATCAAAAAACAGACTTTCAACAATGTTTAACAGTTTCTTCATTATACCCCCACAAAATGAAGTTTGGGGGTGTATATCTGAGTGAGCTTGTCGGTCTGTCGGTTGGTTTTCATGGTTTCCAGACAATAACTCATGAAAGGCTTGACCGATTTAAATAATTTTTGGTACACAGCTGTAACATCAGAAAATATAGGTCAAGTTCGACTTTGAGGTCAAAAGGTCAAAGGTCAAGGTCACAGTGACCCTAAACAGTTAAATGGTTTTCGGATGATAACTCGAGAACGATTGGGCCTAGGATCATAAATTTTGATACACAGGTGTAACATCATGAAATACAGGTCAAGTTCTACTTTGAGGTCAGTAGGTCAACGGTCAAGGTCACAGTGACCCGGAACAGTTGAACGGTTTCCGGATGATAACTTGAGAACGCTTGGGCCTAGGATCATAAATTTTTGTACACAGGTGTAATATGATAAAATACAGGTCAAGTTAGACTTTGAGGTTAGTAGGTCAAAGGTCAAGGTCACAATAATACGAAACAGTTAAACGGTTTCCGGATGATAACTTGAGAATGCTTAGGCATAGGATCATGAAAATTGATAGGGAGATTGGTCATGAGCAGCAGATGACCCCTACCGATTTTGAGGTCAGTAGGTCACAGGTCAAGGTCACAGTGACACAAAACAGTTAAACGGTTTCCGGATGTTAACTTGAGAACGCTTGGGCATAGGATCATGAAAATTGATAGGGAGATTGGTCATGACCAGCAGATGACCCCTACTGATTTTGAGGTCAGTAGGTCACAGGTCAAGGTCACAGTGACACGAAACAGTTAAACGGTTTCCAGATGATAACGTTAGAACTCTTGGGTGAAGGATCATGAAAATTGATAGGGAGGTTGGTCATGACGATAGGGAGGTTGGTCATGACCAGCAGATGGCCCCTACTGATTTTGAGGTCAGTAGGTCACAGGTCAAGATCACAGTGACCCGGAACATTTGAACAGTTTTCAGACAATAACTTCAGAACGCTTGGGCCTAGGATCATGAAACTTAATAGGGAGGTTGCTCATGACAGCAGATGACCCAAATCGATTTTGAGTTCAAAAGGTCAGAGTGACCCTGAACATTTAAACCTTTTCCTGACAATAACTTGAGAACGCTTGGGCCGAGGATCATGAAACTTCATAGGGAGGTTGATCATGACAGCAGATGACCCCTATTAATTTGGGGGTCAGTAGGTCAAAGGTCAAGCAAGTTTTACATTGGCTTAGTTCTGTGACAAGGCCATATTGTGGGGGTATAATTCGTCACTCCTGTGACAACTCTAGTTTTGCCAAATTTTATGTTTGTTTTCATCTTTTTGCATTCAGATGCCTTTGTTATTGTTTTGATGCTCAGCTGTTTACATGTCTTTACAATCTTCAAGCCAGTTAACCTTATATATTAACTAGTCCCATTGCTGATGGCATTACTGGCCTGCACTACAACTGATATTTTATGATGTATAGTTCCTCTGTGAACTGTCAAGGTTAATTCAAACATTTTCAGTTTTAAAAGATGGAATATGAATTTTTACAGGTAATTGAAACTATTTTCTTATTCATGTGAGAAAGCCATCCAGCTGGCTAACAGTCCACTCATGATGAAATAATGCGCAGACAAGCACCTGGTGTCTTCCTTCACCATCAATGCTGGAAAGTCACCATATGACCTATATTGTGTCCTTGCAACATTTAAAAAAATCTGAAAATAGGACTTCTAATGAAATTCGCAGAAAATATACTAGCTGATACACTTAACAGTTTACATGCTACTGTGCCAGATTACAGTCAGATTTATTAATTCTTTAATATCTTTTAATCTGGCTGTCTGGATTACTTAAAACTATAGCAGTCATGTGCTTGGCTTGAAATAATTTCACACAATCTCTCTTTAGCAGGTGACCCGCTATCAAATTAGTTAAATCTTAACCGTAGCCCACAAAGAAACATTTTTATATGCCCAAAGGGACGTATTATGTTATTCCCCCGGTATCCGTCCATCTGTCCGTCTGTTAGCAATTTCGTGTCTGCTCTGTAACTCTTGAACCCCTTGAAGGAATTCAAAGAAACTTGACACAAATGTTCCCCACATTGGGACGATGTGTAGAGCGCATGTTCTAGATGGCTCGCTTCAAGGTCAAGGTCACACTTAGGGGTCAATAGTCATATATGACCTGGAGTCTCTTAAAACAGTCTCACTTAACAGGATGACGCTGGTTTCATATATTTTTCCAGTTAAAGTACATGAATATCGGATACTTATATATAGGCCTCTTTTAAGGTAGTAGTGGAAAATGATTAAATACTATTTCTTTAATTGCATATTGATAAAATATAAATTTCAAATAATTTGCATCATTCGTATGATGGTGATAAAACAAATTTAAGCTCATGATCTGGCGAGAAAATAAAGGGGAGCAGTAAAATATAAATGTTCCATTTGAACTATTTACACACTGAGGTTTATGATATTTATATCTTTGTGTACTAATTGTTCATTGACATTTATTCGATTATTGATTGCATCTTTAATCTGTGTTTACCTCGGCGTTTCCTGTTAAATACCACCATATTTTTGTTTCACCAGGAATAATGTTAATTTATGCACCGACTCTGAATTCTTCAGCGACTTTATACGCTGGTTTTCCCTAATCGAGCAATTCAAGTGCCTTAAAACGCTGTTCTAATGTCAAAACAGTTCTTTTTAGCTCACCTGTCACATAGTGACAGGGTGAGCTTTTGTGATCGCCCGTCGTCCGTCTGTCGTCCGTCCGTCGTCCGTCCACAATTTCTTGTCTGCACTATAGAGGTTTCATTTATGATTTTATTTTAACCAAACTTGCACACAACTTGTATCACCATAAGATCTCGGTTCCTTTCTTGAACTGGCCAGATCCCATTATGGGTTCCAGAGTTATGGCCCCTGAAAGGGCCAAAATTAGCTATTTTGACCTTGTCTGCACAATAGCAACTTTATTTATGATTTGATTTTTACCAAACTTGCACACAACTTATATCACCATAAGATCTTGGTTCATTTCTTGAACTGGCCAGATTCCTTTAAGTGTTCCAGAGTTATGGCCCCTGAAAGGGCCAAAATTAGCTATTTTGACCTTGTCTGCACAGTAGCAGCTTTATTTATGATTTGATTTTTACCAAACTGGCACACAACTTGTATCAATATAAGATCTTGGTTCCTTTCTTGAACTGGCCAGATTTCTTCATGGGTTCCAGAGTTATGGCCCCTTAAAGGTCCAAAAATTGGCTATTTTGGCTTTTGCAGCCATATAGAGACTTCATTTATGGTTTTATTTGATACAAACTTCCAAAATAACTTCAACAACAATAACTCTTGGATTCCATGACAAATCAGATCCAAGCGTAGGTTCAGAGTTATTTTATATCTGATTACCTCCCCTGATTGTAATCAAAATGAATTTATATCAGTAAGTACTTATAGTACTTATTTGAAATTTCATTATTGTCATTAGTTGGACTGAGCCAATCAGGGTAGATAACTAAGGACTGATTTTATGTCAAATTACCTCCCTTTATTTCAAATTAAAATGGGTATATCTCTGTAACTAATGAAGATACTGATCTGAAATTTCATTTATGTCAACAGATTTATTTGGCAGATCCTTCTTTTCTTCACTTACAATAAAAAATTTTTTAATTACTTCCCTTTTACGTTACTATAAATAGCTTTTTTAAATTTTTATTATTGGCCGTAGGGAAAAACCGAGACCACTTTTCTGTGGTACAACATTGATGGTACCTCCAATTTGTAGGTGTATTTTGACATATCTGTACCTTGTAAGAATTTTTTTTCTTTTTGGTTAAATTTCTTCCCTTTGTTGTTACTGTCCTTTGGACTTAGATATTTTTTCTGAGGACCTTCTTGTCCTCAAGTGCAATGATAACAGGTGAGTGATATAGGGCCATCATCGCCCTCTTGTTTATGTTTTTCATCAGCCATTTTTTGTAAACAAATAAGTTCTCGTCTCAAACAACTTCACGCGAGATAAAGAACGGTAACTCTATCGTGTAAAATCTTGCGAGGGAGCGTCTCAAAGTCGCTGAAAATGGTCTAAATATCGATTTGGGAGCCTGATTTCACAGTCCCTTGTCGCATAAGGCAGGGGGTTGCTTATTTCAGACTCTTTTAATAGTAAATTGCGTCCGGAGCATAAAATAGGGTTGTATATGACGGAGTCGCTAAATTCAGGGGGTCGTTAAGGCAGTCTCGACTGTATTTCAAAGAAATTTGGCACAAATGTTCACCACATTGAGACGATGTACATAGCGCATGTTCTAGATGGCTAGCTACAAGGTCAAGGTCACCCTTAGGGGTCAAAGGTCATATCTTCGGGCGTATATTGCTCTGCATTGCAGTGCTCTTGTTGATCTATGAAACTTGTGTGAGCGATCTAGGACCATTATGGCCCTCTTGTTGTATGGAAATACTTTAAATTAAATTTCCTTTCACAAGTATCATGCCTTTTGAAATGAGGGATAAAAATGTATTTCTGGTTTTGATTAGATCGGGATGTTAACACTCCAGTAGATGGCAATGATGATGATGATGACGATGATGGTGCACTTGATGATTATAAGGATGAGGACGATGCTGATGATCTAACTGATGTTGACACCTTACGTGTCAATCATGATAATGAGGTAATATATCATGTAACCTGAATGTAGAGCCTCTTTTCAAGCAGCTTGCTGAGGGTTAGATTAGTATCTGTTAACTAAATTATTACCTGTTTCTAGTTAATTAGCTCAACTAAGCACAGAGTGCTTCGGTTGAACTATTGTCGTCACCATCCATCCATCCACAGTTCTGTTCAGTCAACATTTCATCAGAAACCATTTAGAGATAGTTAATAAATCCTGGCCTAGACGTTTCTTGGATGGTCCTTAGCATTATCCCTGTTCAAAAAATCATATTCAGTGCAGGCCTCCCGCTGCTGAGGCAGTAGAAAAGTTAAACTTTAAGAAGTTCCAAAACCAAAAGGGCCAGGGCTGAGATTTGATATTTGGTATATTACAGGTATGAAGCATTGTCTAATTATGCATCTAGAATAAAAATTGACGTGGCCCTAGGGTTCACTTGTTTTAAACAGATTAATATAGGAAAAAGCTATAAAAATATTCTTTTGTCTAGAACTGTTATACCCTGAGCTTAGATATTTGGTTTTGACCATTTATGCCCTGTTCAGTTAACATGGAAAGTTTTAATATCTAAAATAATGCGATACTTATTTAACAAATGTGATCATGGTTATAAAAACTGGGATACATCATTCATTATTACTATTTTCCAAATTATGAATTATTGAACATTAAATTTTTTCGTTCATAAACACAGCCTTACTAAGGCACTTAGATTTAACTTACTTTTAGCGCACAAGAGCTATAGCTAGTGTGAGTATAATGTATCGCTCAATGACCGTTTTTGTCTTACTTGCGCCGTCTGCAACATTATATTTTTAAGTGTTTTATTCACTATCTCACAAGGTGGTCAGAGTTCCATTACAAATCTTGTTAAAAGTTTGTCATCTGTCAATAATAAGCTATCAAATTCAAGCAAAACCTTTTGCGAAACTTATTTTTATCTTCATTTTTATCAAGATTACTATGACCATCTCCACGTATGGGTCATCTGGTCATAAACTGCATGAATGAAATTTGGTATAATAGGCTCTTTTTGGACATAAGAAATCCTGTAAGTTTATCACTGAAAGTCGTACTGCTCCAAAACTAATGGATATGATTTGAAACTTCACATGTGTCTTCGGGGTTATAAAACTAGTTGATAGCATCAGGTCCCATAATTCTGACCTGCATTTTGGCCAAATTATGCCCCCTTTGGACTTAGAAAATCCTGGTTAAATTTTTGCGTTCAAGTAAATACAGCCATTACTTAAAGGCATATAGATTTGAAACTTACTTTTAGCTCACAAGAGCATTGCTCAGGTGAGTTATTGTGATCGCTCAATGTCCGGCGTCTGTTTGTCGTCTGTCATCTGTCTGTCTGTCTGTCTGTCAACATCATAGCTTGTGTATGCGATAGGGGCTGTATTTTTCAACTGATCTTCATCAAATGTGGTCAGAATGGTTGCCTTGATAAAATCTAGTAAAAGTTCAAAATGAGTCATCTGGGGTCAAAAATTAGGTCACTAGGTCAAATCAAAGAAAAACCTTGTATATGCGATAGAGGCTGTATTTTTGAAGTGATCTTCATGAGTTTTATTCAGAATGATTACCTTGATGAAATCTAGGCCAGGTTTGAAAATGGGTCATCTGGGGTCAAAAACTAGGTCACTAGGTCAAATCAAAGAAAAACCTTGTGTATGCAATAGAGGCTGTATTTTTAGCTCGACTATTCGAAGAATAGTCTAGCTATTCTACTCACCCTGGCATCGGCGTCGGCGTCGGCGTCACACCTTGGTTAAGTTTTTGCATGCAAGTACATACAGCCATCAATTAAAGGCATATAGCTTTGAAACTTATTTTATCTTTTTCTAGGTCAATTACCAACCTCTCTGGGTCAAGTCCCATAACTCTGACATGTATTTTGAGCAAATTATGCCCCCTTTTGGACTTAGAAAATTTTGGTTAAAGTTTTACATGCAAGTTTCTATCTCCAAAACTAATGCAGATATTGATTTGAAACTTCACATGTGTCTTCGAGGTTATAAAACTAGTTGATAGCAGCAAGTCCCATAACTCTGACCTTCATTTTGGCCAAATTATGCCCCCTTTTGGACTTAGAAAATTCTGGTTAAAGTTTTGCATGCAAGTACATACAGCTATTTCTAAAAGGCATATAGATTTGAAACTTATTTTTTCTTTTTCTAGATCAATTACCAACCTCACTGGGTCAAGTCCCATAACTCTGACATGTATTTTGAGCAAATTATGCCCCCTTTTGGACTTAGAAAATTTTGGTTAAAGTTTTACATGCAAGTTACTATCTCCAAAACTAATGCAGATATTGATTTGAAACTTCACATGTGTCTTTGGGGTTATAAAACTAGTTGATAGCAGCAAGTCCCGTAACTCTGACCTTCATTTTGGCCAAATTATGCCCCCTTTTGGACTTAGAAAATTCTGGTTAAAGTTTTGCGTGCAAGTACATACAGCTATTTCTAAAAGGCATATAGATTTTAAACTTATTTTTTCTTTTTCTAGATCAATTACCAACCTCACTGGATCAAGTCCCATAACTCTGACATGTATTTTGGGAAAATTATGCCCCCTTTTAGACTTAGAAAATTTTGGTTAAGTTTTACATGCAAGTTACTATCTCCAAAACTAATGCAGATATTGATTTGAAACTTCACATGTGTCTTTGTGGTTATAAAACTAGTTGATAGCAGCAAGTCCCATAACTCTGACCTTCAATTTAGCCAAATTATGCCCCCTTTTGGACTAAGCAAATTCTGGTTAAAGTTTTTGCATGCAAGTACATACAGCTATTACTAAAAGGCATAATTATAGATTTGAAACTTATTTTTTTTCTTTTTCTAGATCAATTACTAACCTCACTGGATCAAGTCCCATAACTCTTACATGTATTTTGAGCAAATTATTCCCCTTTTTGGACTTAGAAAATCCTGGTTAAAGTTTTGCGTGCAAGTACATATAGCAATTACTAAAAGGCATATAGATTTGAAACTTTTTTTTTCTTTTTCTAGATCAATTACCAACCTCACTGGGTCAAGTCCCATAACTCTTACATGTATTTTGGGCAAATTATGCCCCCTTTTGGACTTTGAAAATTCTGGTTAAAGTTTTACATGCGAGTTTCTATCTCCAAAACTAATGCAGATATTGAATTAAAACTTCACATGTGCCTTTGGGGTTATAAAACTAGTTGATAGCAGCAAGTCCCATAACTGATATGCATTTTGGTCAAATTATGCCCCCTTTTGAACTTAAAACTCTTTTAATATTTAACCTTTTTGGGTAATATTTTCCTGCTTCTGGGACAATATTTCGAATAGTCGAGCTTGGCTGTCTAACGGACAGCTCTTGTTCAATTGATCTTCATGAATTTTGGTCAGAATGATTGTCTTGGTGAAATCTAGGTCAGGTTCGAATATGGGTCATCTGGGATCAAAAACTAGGTCATTAGGTCAGATCAAAGAAAAACCTTATGTATGTAATAGGGGCTGCATTTTACACCGGGTCTTCATGAAATTTGATCAGAATGTTTGCCTGGATAAAATCTAGGTCGAGTTTGAATATGGGTCATCTAGGATCAGAAACTAGGTCACTGGGTTAAATTAAAGAAAAACCTTATGTACACAATAGGGGCTTTATTTACACTGGATATTCATAGAAATTAGTCAGAATGATTGCCTAATGATTGCAAGTTAGAATGCGGGTCATCTGTGGTCAAAAACTAGGTCAAATCAAAGTAAAACCTTGTGTATACGATAGAGACTGTATTTTTTAATTGATCTTCATGAAATTTGGTCAGAATGATAGCCTTGATGAAATTAAGGTCAGATTTGATTATGGGTCATCTGGGGTCAAAAACTAGGTCGCTAGGGCAAATCAAAGAAAAACGTTTTGTATGCGATAGAGGCTGTATTTTTCAATTGAGGTTGATGAAATTTGGTCAGAATGATTGCCTTGATCAAATCTAGGTCAAGTTTGAATGTAGGTCATCTTGGCTCAAAGACTAGGTCACTAGGTTAAATTGAAGAAAATACTTGTTTACACTTAAGAGCATTTTTAGTCCAATCTAAATGAAAATTGGTCGGAATATTTGTTTCCATGAAATCACTAGGTCAAACATGTTTACACTGTTGTGTGTTTCTCAGGTGAGCTACCTAGGGCCATCTTGGCCCTCTTGTTTATTTTTCTAGATCAATTACCAACCTGACAGGGTCAAGTCCCATAACTCTGACATGTATTTTGGGCAAATTATGCCCCCTCTTAGACTTAGAAAATTCTGGTTAAAGTTTTGCATGCAAGTTACTTTCTGCAGAACAAATGCAGATATTAAATTGAAACTTCACATGTGTCTTCGGGGTTATAAAACTAGTTGTTTACATCAAGTCCCATAACTCTGACATGCATTTTGGACAAATTATGTCCCCTTTTGAACATAAAACTTCTGGTTAAAGTTTTGCATGCAAGTTACTATCTCCAAAACTAATGCAGATACTAGATTGAAACTCTATGGATATTTTAACATTTAGGGTAATATTTTCCTGCTTTTGGGACATAATTCGAATAGTCGAGCATTGACTGTCTTACGGACAGCTCTTGTTATTCAGCAAATTGCCGTAAACGTGTATTTTACATGTATTTTCAATGGCGACGTCATTTACGCCATATTACCGGCTTTTGTGATGTAGTGCTCCTCTACCAAGTCAGTTCAAATCATGCACCTAGAGTCTAAATTGACTTGGCCTTGGAATTCACTTGTTTAACATAGACTTATAAAGTAATGACTGCAAAAATCTTCTTGACCTGTAATGCCCTGAGTTTAGATATTTGGCTTGTAGCATTGGGTTACAGTGGTCTCTACCAGGTTTGTTCAAATAATGCCCTGTAGTTTTGTTTTACATAGACTTGCATAGAAAAAGCTTTAAAATTGTTCTTCTCTAAAATCTTAATAGCCTTGTTACATATTTGGCATGTGGCTTTGTGGTCCTCTACAAAGTTTTTTCAAATCATATGTCAAAGATCAAAAGTTGCATGCTGGATCACTTGTTTTACATCATGTTATATAAGGAAAACTTTGACAGTACAAAATTAATCATAGTTCATCTTTCAGATATGTTAAAACCCACCATGCAAGTTTGAATCATTTTTGCTTGCTTGAGTCTAATTACCATATTCAAAATAAAGATTTTTCGAAAAGTAAACATTTAAAGGGCATTGAACTGTGATATACTTTCCACTTCAGAAGTACTTAAATACCAGGAGTGCTGACAAATTCTTGCCTTGCATGCAATTTTCAAAGAATTTAGTCTCTATGAAGTCTGTCCATTTCAGAACTAGGTCATCTTGGTCAAATAAGTATTGATAAAATTGATGACAACCTGCATGAATCCTTTTATTAATGATCTAGGAATACTTTGCGCACCTCTATTTTGCTGATATGTGGAGCGTCACTCGCCCCACTATTAGAGTTATGGCCGCTAAATAGTCAAATTATGCACATTTCACCTTGTACATACCTAGGTCTAAAAGTATTTGATCATAAAGTCATTGAAACCTTGTAATCTAAATATTTATGAACTTGTGCCCCATCCCTATTTTGTGCGTCCCCACCCCCATATTCGAGGGTTATGGGCCTGAATGATATTGTCAAAAATGCACTGTTTGCTCCTAGTGGACGCGCCTAACTCAAAAAGTATTTCATATAAATTGATTAAACCTTGCATGAGTCTTTATCATGATATGAAACTTGTGCACCTCCTATTTTTATATGGCACCGCCCCCTATTTTAGAGTTTAATGGCCCCTAAAATATTAAAAATGCACATTTTCACCTTGTGACCACCTAGCTCAAAAGTTTTGATATAAATTGGATGAAACTTGTACATGAGTCTTAATCATGATATGAACTTTCACCTCTATTTGTTCTTGCTGGTCCCCCCTATTTTGAAAGTTATGGCCCCTTAAATAGTAAAAATGCACATTTTTACATAGATATGTGCCTTAGCTCAAAAAGTAATGTACAATTAATTGATAAACCTTGCTCCAGTCTTTATCATAATGTAACCTTTGCACACTTGGCATTTTTCTTGAATCTTAGCTTTTTCAGAGTTTAATGGCCCTTGAAATAGCACAATAGTGATTTTCTTTGTTGTGATGCCATAGCTCAAAAAGTTATGGTATAGAATGATGAAACTTATCATAATTTTTTTTGAACTTTCACACCTCTTATTGTTTTGCTGGCTGCTCCCCCTATTTTTAAAGTTATGGCCCCTTAAATAGTAAAAAAATGCACATTTTTACATAATTATGTGCCTTGCTCAAAAAGTAATGTAAATTCATGAAACCTTGCTCCAGTCTTTATCATAATGTGACCTTGCACACTTGGCATTCTTCTTGAGAATCTTAGTGTTTATTACAGAGTTATGGGCCTTGAAATAGCCACAATAGTGGATTTTTTGTTTGTGATGCTCATAGCTCAAAAAGTATATGGTATAGAATAATGAATCCTTTTCATAAATTTTTTTTTGAGGCTATACCCCATTAAGACTGCAAACATTTGAATTACTATGTCTCCCCCAGGAGACATATTGTTTTTGCCCTGTCCGTCCTTCCGTCCGTCCGTACGTCACACTTCATTTCCGAGCAATAACTGGAGAACCATTTGACCTAGAACCTTCAAACTTCATAGGGTTGTACGGCTGCTGGAGTAGACGACCCCTATTGATTTTGGGGTCACTCCGTCAAAGGTCAAGGCCACAGGGGCCTGAACATTGAAAACCATTTCCGATCAATAACTAGAGAACCACTTGACCCAGAATGTTGAAACTTCATAGGATGATTGGCCATGAGGAGTAGATGTCCCCTATTGATTTTGGGGTCACTCCGTCAAAGGTCAAGGTCACAGGGGCCTGAACATTGAAAACCATTTCCGATCAATAACTAGAGAACCACTTCACCCAGAATGTTGAAACTTCATAGGATGATTGATCATGAAGAGTAGACGACCCGTATTGATTTTGGGGTCACTCCGTCAAAGGTCAAGGCCACAGGGGCCTGAACATTGAAAACCATTTCCGATCAATAACTAGAGAACCACTTGACCCAGAATGTTGAAACTTCATTGGATGATTGGTCATAAAGAGTAGATGACCCCTATTGATTTTGGGGTCACTCCATCAAAGGTCAAGGTCACAGGGGCCTGAATATGGAAAACCATTTCCAGTCAATAACTAGAGAACCACTTGACCCAGAATGTTGAAACTTCATAGGATGATTGTACATGCAAAGTAGATGACCCCCATCGATTTTGGGGTCACTCCATTAAAGGTCAAGGTCACAGGGGCCTGAACATTGAAAACCATTTCCGGTCAGTAACTTGAGAACCACTTGACCCAGAATGTTGAAACTTAAGAGGATGATTGGTCATGCAGAGTAGATGACCCCTAACGATTTTGGCGTCACTCTGTGAAAGGTCAAGGTCACAGGGGCCTGAACATTGAAAACCATTTCCGGTCAGTCACTTGAGAATCACTTGACCCAGAATGATGAAACTTCATAGGATGATTGATCATGCAGAGTAGATGACCCTTAACGATTTTAGGGTCACTCTGTTAAAGGTCAAGGCCACAGGGGCCTGAACATGGAAAACCATTTCCAGTCAATAACTTGAGAACCTCTCGACCCAGAATGTTGAAACTTCATAGGATGATTGTTCATGCAGAGTAAATGACCCCTATTGTTTTTGGGGTCACTCCGTTAAAGGTCATGGTCACAGGGGCCTGAACATTGATAACCAGTTCCGATCAATAACTTGAGAACCACTTGACCCAGAATGTTGAAACTTCATAGGATGATTGAACATGCAGGGTAGATGACCCCTGTTGATTTTGGGGTCAGTCTATTAAAGGTCAAGGTCACAGTGGCCTGTTCATGTAAAATCATTTTTGGAAATAACTTGAGAACCACTTGAGAACCACTGCAGAGTAGATGACCCCTATTTATTTTGAGGTCACTTGATCAAAGGTCAAGGTCACAGGAGCCTGAACAGTGACTTGAGAACCACTAGGCCAGGAGTGTTGAAATTTAGCCGGATGACTGGACATGCCAAGTAGATAATCCCTATTGCAGCCAACCATCAGTGTCTCTTTGACTTTCGCTCCTGACCCCTATTGACTTCTTGCCTGTAGGACTTTGCATTGGGGGAGACATGCGCTTTTTTACAAAAGCATTTTCTAGTTTCCCCTTATTTGTGACAAATATACCAGTGGGGGCACACCCTGTGTTCTACAGACACATTCTAGTTTCAGGTTAAAGTTTTGATGCACTTTCATTTTATCTCAGTTATTACTAAATGGATTTGATTCAAACTTAAAATAGTTGTTCCACCTTATCATATCATTCAAGGTCCATAACCCTGGTACCAATATTTCCTGAATTATGCCCCCCTTCTACTTAGAATTTCAGGTTAAAATTTTGATCCACTTTCACTCTATCTCAGTTATTACTAAATGGATTTGATTCAAATTTAAAATATTTTTTTCAGCATCATCAGTCACATCATATGACACAAGGATCATAACTCTTGCACCAATATTTCATGAATTATCCCCCATTTTACTTAGAATTTCAGGTTTAAGTTTTGATGCACTTTCACTCTATCTCAGTTATTACTTAATGGATTTGATTCAGACTTAAAATAGTTGTTCCACTTTATCACCCACATCATATGACACAAGGTCCATAACTCTGGTACCAATATTTCATGAATTATGCCCCCTTTTACTGAGACTTCGGGTTAATTTTGATTCACTTTCACTATATTTCAGTTATTACTAAATGAATTTAATTGAAACTTGAAGTTGTTAAACCACATCGTCACCCACATCATATGACACAAGGTGCAAAAATCACTCTTGCACTAGTATTTCATGAATTATCCCACTTTTTGCCTAGAATTATACTTATTTAATGTTCTTTATCTCTCCTATTACTTAATACTTTTGACACAGACTCAAGCTATTGTCCAATATCTTCATTCTTATTGGAGTCATTAAACACTGTAGTGACAGCTCCAGCTTCCTCAGATGTGCCCAGTTTCACTATCCAGCGTCGAAATAGTCGAGCACGCTATCTCCTGTGACAGCTCTTGTTAGCTTACCTGAGCAATTTTAATGGTGAGCTATTTATTGTGATCACGCTGTGTCCTTTGTGCGTCCGTGCGTGCATCCATTCTGTCCGTCTTCAACAATTGTGTTTAAAAGACATCTCCTCCAAAACCACTGAATTGATTTTGATGAAACTTGGCATGGATGTTCCTTTGATGGTCCTCTATCAAAGTTGTTCAAACGGTTCCAGTTGGTTGCACATACGAACCGCCAGAGCTAAAAATAGAAAAATCTTCGAACAACATCTCCTAAACCGTTGGTCGGATTTTGAAATAATTTCACACAAATGGTTCTTATGTCACCCTCTACCAAGATTGTTCAAATTTGTCAAAAAACGTGGACGCCAGAGGGCATGGTCACTTTTCCCTATATGTATACTGTATAGTGGAAATTAAAAAAATCTTCTTTTGTGAAACTGCTGGCATGATTTTAAAATGATTTTACACAAATGGTCCTTGAGTGACCCTCTACCAAGATTGTTCAAATTATTTTGATTTGTCAAAAAATTTGGCCGCCAGAGGGCGTGGTCACTTTTTCCTATATGTATATAGTGGAAACTTGAAAGGTACTGACCTCCAGATTTGGCTAAAAATAATCTTTCTTTCAAATTGTAGTTTGGTCATATTATGAACATTGGAATATGAGTTTTTGTTTCTAAGATATTTTAAAAACTCAAATCAAGAAAAAAAGATGACCGCGTTGGGAATCGAAACACGGACCATTGCGGCAATCAAGACATTTTACTGTCATCGTAACCAATAGCGCTATAGCGGAATTAGTGAATTATGACTTCAAAATATAGATATTTATAATTGAGACAGTTTACCTGGAGTAAAGCGTTACAAACGCTTTTCAATTTTCATGGTAAGAAGTAGTAAAAACGGCAAATTCTCGTGTGTTTCCATAACATATAGTTTGTCAGTAATTAAGTTTTAAAGCCTTCTTAAGAAATATAGCATTTATTTCCAGATATATAAAAAAAAATATTTTGTTTTGTTGTCGAATGATCTGGAGGTCAGTCCCTTTAAAAATCTTGTGTGAAACTGCTGGCCCAATTTTAGAATAATTTTACACAAATGGTCCTTGTGTGACAGATTGTTCAAATTATATAGACTTACACAAATGGTCCTTGTGTGACAGATTGTTCAAATTATACCAATTTGTCAAAAAACATGGCCACCAGAGGGCGTGGTCACTTTTCTCTCTCTATATATATGTATATAGTGGATATTAAAAAATCTTCTTGTGTGAAACTGCTATCCAGATTTTAAAATAATTTTACACAGATGGTTCTTGCGTGACCTTCTACAAATAGTGTTCAAATTTCTTTAAACAATGTCTCCTCCAAAACCACTGAATGGATTTTGATGAAACTTTACTCAAATGATCTCTGGGTATCCCTCTTTCAGAGTTGTTCAAATCGTTCCAGTTCATTGCACATACAAGTCTTTTTAGTTAAGAAAATAGGTTTTCAGCTATCAGACTTTAAAAATCCTTTTCTCTAGAGCTTTGATACTTGGCATGTGACAGGGTTTGACCCTCTACCATACCTGTCAAAATTACTGCCCTAAGGTAAAAAAAAAAATGGCCATGCTCCTTTGTCTGACATGTACTATAGGCTTCTATATAAGAAACTTTGAAAATCAATAATAGCTGCTAGAGCCTTGATATTTGTCCTGTAATATAGGATTTGTAATTTCTGCCAAAATTGTTAAAATTATTGCCCTAGGTTCAAAAATATGTATATAATGTAGACTAATATAGAAGAAACCTAACTCTTT
The DNA here is from genome assembly GCF_021730395.1 of Mercenaria mercenaria. Lineage (NCBI taxonomy): Eukaryota > Metazoa > Mollusca > Bivalvia > Venerida > Veneridae > Mercenaria > Mercenaria mercenaria. Next base: position 39,681,631 of record NC_069368.1, read on the forward strand.
ACTTATACAAACACACTTGAAGCCTTGTACACAGGTGAGCGCTTTAGGGTCAATGACTCTCTTGTTTTTCTAGTTTGATCTATAAAGTCTGATGAGCAATCTAAGGCATTAAAGCCCTTTGGTTTTATTGGAGTAAATGTGATGAATGAATGCTGTGCTTTTTAATCCAAATTATGGTTTAAAGGAATTTAGCTACTAATTAATCTTCTGTAAAGAAATCCTGTGAAAGGTTCCTTAGGACAGTGGATATTGACGATATGACTAAACACATCGAGACATTATTGCTGGGGTTTGTAGGGAATTGCTATCCTAGGTTGATAGGGAGTTGCCGTTTTACGGACTTCCCATCCTAGGGTTCATAGGGAGTTGCCATCCTAGGGATCGTAGGGAATTGCTATCCTAGGTTGATAGGGAGTTGCCGTTTTATTGACTTCCCATCCTAGGGTTCATAGGGAGTTGCCATCCTAGGGATCATAGGGGGTTGCCATCCTAGGGTTCATAAGGAATTGCCATCCAAGGTGTCACAGGGATTTTAAGGAGTGGCCATCCAAGGTTTTATAGGGAGTGGCCATCCTAGGGATCATAGGGAGTTGCCATCCTAGGGATCATAGGGAGTTGCCATCCTAGGGTTCATAGGGGGTTGCCATCCTAGGGATCATAGGGGGTTGCCATCCTAGAGTTCATAAGGAGTTTGGGGGCCTCCGTGGCCGAGTGGTTAGAGTCGTTGACTTCAAACCATTTGCCCCTCATCGATGTGGGTTCGAAACCTCATTTGGGGCGTAGAATTCTTCACGTGAGGAAGCCATCCAGCTGGCTTACGGAAGGTCGGTGGTTCTACCCAGGTGCCCGCTCGTGATGAAATAGTGCACGGAGGGGCACCTGGGGTCTTCCTCCACCATTAAAGCTGGAAAGTCGCCATATGACCTAAAATTGTGTCGGTGCGACGTTAAACCCAACAAAATAAAATAAATCATAAGGAGTTGCCATCCAAGGTGTCACAGGGATTTAAAGGAGTGGCCATCCAAGGTTTCATAGGGAGTTGCCATCCTAGGGATCATAGAGAGTTGCCATCCTAGGGATCATAGGGGGTTGCCATCCTTGGGATCATAGGGGGTTGCCATCCTAGTGTTAATAAGGAGTTGCCATCCAAGGTGTCACAGGGATATTAAGGAGTGGACATTCAAGGTTTCATAGGGAGTTGCCATCCTAGGGTTCATAGGGAGTTGCCATCCTAGGGATCGTAGGGGGTTGCCATCCTAGAGTTCATAAGGAGTTGCCATCAAAGGTGTCACAGGGATTTTAAGGAGTTGCCATCCAAGGTTTCATAGGGAGTTGCCATCCTAGGGATCGTAGGATTTGTAGGGAATTGCTGTCCTAGGTTTATAGGGAGTTGCCGTTTTAAGGACATCCAATCCTAGGGTGCATAGGGAGTTGCCATCCTAGGGATCATAGGGGGTTGCCATCCTAGGGATCATAGGGGGTTGCCATCCTAGAGTTCATAAGGAGTTGCCATCCAAGGTGTCACAGGGATTTTAAGGAGTGGCCATCCAAGGTTTCATAGGGAGTGGACATCCTAGGGATCATAGGGGGTTGCCATCCTAGAGTTCATAAGGAGTTGCCATCCAAGGTGTCACAGGGATTTTAAGGAGTGGCCATCCAAGGTTTCATAGGGAGTGGACATCCTAGGGATCATAGGGGGTTGCCATCCTAGGGTTCATAGGGAGTTGCCATCCTAGGGATCATAGGGGATTGCCATCCTAAGTTCATAGGGAGTGGCCATCCTAGGGATCATAGGAGGTTGCCATCCTAGAGTTCATAGAGAGTTGCCATCCTAAGGATCAACGGAGGTTGCCATCCTAGAGTTCATAGGGAGTTGCCATCCAAGCTTTCATAGGGACTTGCCATCATGGGAATTTTAAGGAGTGGCCATCCAAGGTTTCATAGGGAGTTGCCATCCTAGGGTTCACAGGGAGTGGCCATCCTGGAGTTCATAGGGAGTTGCCATCCTACAGTTCATAGGGAGTGGCCATCCTAGGGATCATAGGGAGTTGCCATCCTAGGGTTCATAGGGAGTTGCCATCCTAGGGTTCATAGGGAGTGGCCATCCTAGGGTTCATAGGGAGTTGCCATCCTAGGGTTCATAGGGAGTGGCCATCCCAGGGATCATAGGGAGTTGTCATCCTAGGGTTCATAGGGAGTTGCCATCCTAGGGTTCATAGGGTGTTGCCATCCTAGGGTTTTATAGGGAGTTGCCATTATAGGGATAGGCTTTCCTAGGGTTCATAAGGAGTTGCCATCCTAGGGTTCATAGGGAGTTGCCATCCTAGGGTTCTTAGGGAGTGGCCATCATAAGGATTATAGGGAGTGGCCATCCTAGGGTTTATACGGAGTTGCCATCCTAGGGTTCTTAGGGACTGGCCATCATAAGGATTATAGGAAGTGGCCATCCTAGAGTTCATAAGGAGTTGCCATCCTAGGGTTCTTAGGGAGTGGCCAAAATAAGGATTATAGGGAGAGGCCATCCTAGGGTTCTTAGGGAGTTGCCATTATAGGGAGTTGCCATCTTAAGGTTCATATGGAGTTGCCATCCTAGGGTTCATGGGGAGTTGCCATCCTAGGGTCATAGGGAGTTGCCATCCTTGGGTTCATAGGGAGTTCCCATCCTTGGGGTCATAGGGAGTAGCCATCATAGGGTTCATAGGAAGTTTCCATCCTAGGGTTCATAGGGAGTTTCCATCCTAGGGTTCATAGACAGTTGCCATCCTAGGGTTAATAGAAAGTTGCCATTCTAGGGTTCATAGGGAGTTGCCATCCTAGGGAGTAGCCATCCTACAGTTCATAGGGAGTTGCCATCCTAGGGTTCATAGGGAGTTTCCATCCTAGGGTTTATAGGGAGTTGCCATCCTAGGGTTCATAGAGAGTTGCCAATCTAGGGTTCATAGGGAGTGGCCATCCTACAGTTCATAGGGAGTTGCCATCCTAGGGTTTATAGGGAGTTGCCATCCTAGGGTTCATAGAGAGTTGCCAATCGAGGGTTCATAGGGAGTTGCCATCCTACAGTTCATAGGGAATTGCCATCCTAGGGTTCATAGGGAGTTGCCATCCTAGGGTTCATAGGGAGTTTCAATCCTAGAGTTCATAGGGAGTTGCCATCATAGTTTCCATAAGAAACTGTTGGTGATTATTATCCACCTCTGAAGGCGGAGGGATATTCTTTTGATGATGTCTGTGTGGCTGTTCGTCTGTCTGTCCATGTATGCCTATGTCCGGCTGTCTGAAACTGAAAATGCTTATAATTTAGAAAGCTAGAATCACCAAACGTCACATAATGATTAATATGCACAAGACTTTTGCTCACATGTAGTATTATCCCCCTTGACACAGTTAAAGCAGAGTTTCTCCCCTTGATTTGACTGTATCTAAGTAACCTATTGATGGACCTTCATGAAACTTACACTTATATGTAGATCACTATTTGGCTGTGGTGCATGTTCAATTTTGTCAGGATCACTTCATTAACTTAAGATGTATTGCCCTTTAATTTTTTTACAAAGTCTATAAATTTCCATAAGACAACACATTGGTGGATTTTCATGAAACTTTATACACCTTGATTTTGTGAAAATTAGGAACCAGCAGACCATTGCACTGTCATGTTGTACATAACTTGTGTATATCTTGAAATAAAATGTTTTTCAAAATATAGTCTCCTTATTCACAAAACAGGGTTTTTTTTCGGCCATTTTTATAGCCGTTATTCGGCTATATTCCCAATGCCAAAAAGTATGTTTTTTTTCCCCAAAATGAGTGCAAAAATTCCCAATCCACATTCTGAAAAAAATATCATCAAAATTGCACAAAAATTGACCAAATTATGGACAATTTTATAATGGAAGTATGTTAAAGATGTTCTAAAATGTGAAACAAGTGTATGAGAAAGTGTTTAAACACATCCTCACTTTATCCTATGGGACTAAATATTTTCCAGTTTGGAACATTTATGCGTCAAAATTCCCAATTTTGGGGGTATAGGCTATGTTCCCAAATTAGCTAGGAAAAACCCTGAAAACAACCTATTGGGTGGGGGATATAAATTCACTGACTTTGCTTATGTTGACTTTATAGCTGCAGCTCTTAAAGATAATGTAAAAAATTGAATATTTACAATGGTGAAACCTAACTTCATTAGTGGATGGTGGTCCATTGGGAAAACAGGCTGTCAGTCCAGAAGACTTGGCCTGGGCAAATCTACTTTTTAGCTCAGCTATTCAAAGAAAAGATAGAGCTATTGGATGCACCCATGTGTCGTTGTCCACGTCTGCGCAGACATCCTGATTTTGTTAAGTTTTTGTATGTAAGCTGGTATCTCAGAAACCACTTGTAGGAATGGATTAAAACTTCACACACTTATTCACTGTGATAAATGCCTTACATTGCACAGGTTCCGTAACTGTATTTTGCTTTTTTACAAAATTATGTCCCTTTTTCGACTTAGAAATTCTTGGTTAAGGTTTTATATGTAAGCTGGTATCTCAGTATCCACTAATTGGAATGGATTGAAACTTCACACACTCATTCACTGTCATGATTTGACATGCAGTACACAGGTTCCATAACTCTACTTTGCATTTTTACAAAATTATGCCCCTTTTTCAACTTAGCTGTTTTTGGTTAAGTTTTTGTATGCAAGCTTGTGTCTTAGTACCCACAAATGGGAATGGTTTAAAATTTCACACACTAGTTCACTGTGATGATTTGACATGCAGTACACAGGTTCCATAACTCGACCATGTATATTTACAAAATTATGCCCCTTTTTTTGACTTAGCAGATTTATGGTTAAGTTTTTGTATGTAAGCTGGTATCTCAGTACCCACTAATGGGAATAGATTGAAACTTCACACAATTGTCCATTCTATTGTCCTGAGCTGCTTTTTACAGGTTCCATAACCCTGTTTTGCAATTTTACAAAATTATGCCCCTGTATCTATGAACTGCTGTACATAGGTTGCATTTCTCTAGTTTAGCAGTAGCATTTTAACACATATAGTCTCAGTGGTTCCTTGTATACTACCAATTCTTTTAGAAACCTCTGACAGTAAAAGTTCTTGATGCCTGTAAGGTGAGATAACAGACCAAGCTGTCTGAAAGCAGGTTGAAAACCACTGAAGGTCTTAAATATTTTAAAGTAATGCACCTGTACTCCAATGCTGTTACACCTTACATTCTTGTTTAGTTGATTTAGCTTTAACTTTTAGAGAAAGAAATTTCTGGCAGTTAAATATTAGCAAATTGATAGTTGCTTATAAGTAAGGGTTAAAAGACATGAGAGCATACATTTGTAAAGAGATGAAGATATGGTAAGTACTGTTATAACTTACTTTTTACTGTCTTGTTTTTACTAAGGGATTTATTTATTTTTTCCCATTTCGTTTCATTTTTGTATGTCTAGCACAAGGAAGATTACGATTATGATGAAGACGATGATGATGATAATGATGGTAACGATGACTATGACTACGATGAAGTATGTCATCCATGCATTGTCATGTTTAAGCTATGATAACATTTTTGTCCAGGGTTTTAATGCTCTGATATGGCTAAAGTAAAAGCAAATTATAAGTCCCCTTCTGGTTAAAACCAGTTTGGGAGACGTTGGATTGCGCTTTTCTGTCGGTAATGCCTTTCGTCATTCCATCTGTCTACACTGGTGAAACTCTTAAGGTTGAGCTAAGATCAAAATGTCTTTCACTCATGAACACCATATCTTATATTTTCTTGTTCTACTTGTGAAAATATTGCATCTGTTGTTCACTTTGAAAGATATTTCAATCTTACACTGAAAGAAACAAATATCCTCAATAACTGGTACAAACTAGAGGACATGTTGAGAGGAATCTCAGGATCAAACCCTTACCCTTAGGTCAAGGGTCATACTTTGTGGTCGGTGGTCAATTGAAAAATTTGGGTTTGAAAACCTGTCCGCCATTACGCGACTAGACTAGTTGGCTCCAATGCTGGTTCCTTTTCTAAAGTTAGGCCTTAAAGGGCCAAAAATTGCTATTTTGGCTTTTGCAGTCATATAGACTTCATTTATGGTTTGATTTGACACAAACTTAAATATCTAGAACAATAATAGATCTTGGATTCCATGATGAATCTGGCAGATCCAGTCATAGGTTCTAGAGATACGGCCCCTGATTGACCCCTGAAAGAGCCAAAATTTTGTTAATTTTACCTTGTGAACATGATAGAAGTGACATTTTACATTTGATTTTAACTACACTTACAACTTAAGTCACAATAATATCTCTGTTCCTTTCGAAAATCAGGTAGATTCTGCCATGGGTTCTAAAGTTACTGCCCCTAAAAGGGGAAAAATATTTTATATTGAGGTTTCATTTATGCTTTGATTTGAAATCAAAGAATAAAGCTTGTTTACACTCTAGGGGGCACATTTTTGATTCTGTCTTCATAAAACTTGGTCAGAATGTTTATCATAAAGTTTTGGATGATTTCAAATCAGGGCCACGTGGGGTCAAAAATTAGGTCACTAGGTCAAATCAAAGGAAAAGCTTGTATACACTCTGAGAGGCCACTTTTTTTGCTCCAATCTTCCTGAAACTGTCAGAATGTTTGTTTTCATGAAATCTTGGACAAGTTAGAATCTGGATCATGTGGGGTAAAAAATTAGGTCATTAGGTCAAATCAAAGAAAAGGCTTTTGTACACTCAAGAGGCCACATTTTTGGTCCAATCTAGATGAAAATTGGTCAGAATATTTGTCTCCATGAAATCACTAGGTAAAACATGTTTACACTGTTATGGTGTGTTACTCGGGTGAGCAGCATAGGGCCCTCTTGTCTTTATTTTCCCTACATGATTTGAAAATGAGATGTTAATTAATCTTATTTTTGTAGATGTTAAAAGCAATTTTTAAGATAGGCAAACTTTTAAATCCCCAAAAAAATGAAGATAGGCAAACTTTTAAATCCTCAAAAAAATTTATCCTCCCATTTATGTGGGGGGCATATAGCGCTGTTGCTGTCTATACGTCCATCCAAACATCTTGAAATCTTGCATGTCCCCCTCCTCCCATACTATTAGCCTGATTTGCTTCAAACTTTCACAGATCAACAAACTTGATGTGTAGATGAGCATAAAGGAAGGACCTTTCGCTGTAACTATTTTTATGCCCCCACTTTTGGGGGCGGGCATATAGATTTGCTCTTGTCCGTCCATCCGTCTGTCCATCCTTCTGTACGTCTGTCCATCCTTCCGAGAATGTTGTGTCGCGCCTAGCTCCAAAAGTATTTGACGTAGAGTCACAAAACTTTACAGGAATGTTGGTCAGCATGTGTAGTTGTGCACCTGGGGTTTCGCGTCCAGATTCATTCAGTCATGTAGAAGTTATGGCCCCTGACTTTAAAAAAATTGGTCATTTTAGTGTTGTGTCGCGCCTAGCTCCAAAAGTATATGACATAGAGTCACAAAACTTTACAGGAATGTTGGTCAGCATGTGTAGTTGTGCACCTGGGGTTTCGCATCCGGATTAATCCAGTCATGTAGGAGTTATGGCCCCTGACTTAGTAAAAAATTGGTCATTTTAATGTTGTGTCGCGCATAGCTCCAAAAGTATTTGACCTAGAGTCACCAAAGTTTAGAGGAATGTTGGTCAGCATGTGCAGTTGTGCACCTGGGGTTTCGCGTCCGGATTCATTCAGTCTTGTAGGTCTTACATCCCCTGACTTAGTTGAAAATTGGTCATTTTAATGTTGTGTCGTGCGTAGCTCCAAAAGTATTTGACCTAGAGTCACCAAAGTTTACAGGAATGTTGGTCAGCATGTGCAGTTGTGCACCTGGGGTTTCGCGCCCGGATTCATTCAGTCGTATAGGAGTTATGGCCCCTGACCTGGGAAAAAATTGTCATTTTAATGTCATGTAGTGGGGGCATCTGTGTCCCATGGACACATTTCTAGTTTACCACAGTTAAGGCCCTTTGATAGTTTCACTATATAGAATATAGACAAAAATCTTATGTGTAAAACTCCACAGACACTATTGCAAGGATACATTTGAAATTTTTACATATGTAGGACCTTGATTGGAAGATGACCTTGAATAATAGACTTTTTTCTTTGACTGTTTTTAGCTCACCTGAGCAAAGTGCTCATGGTGAGGTATTGTGATCATGCTCTGTCTGTCGTCCCTGCATTCGTCTGTCCATCCATCAAGTTGTCCCTTGTCAACAGTCCTGTTTAAACGACATAAAGTTGTTCAAACAGTTATGCTTGGTTGCACATAGGGGCCACCAGAGCGAAAAATAGAAAAATCTTCAAATGACATCTCCTAAACCAGTGGTCTGATTTTAAAATAATTTCACACAAATGGTTTTTCTGTAACCCTCTACCAAGATTGTTCAGCTTATTCCGATTCGTCGAAAACATGACCACTAGGGGGCATGTTCAGTTTTTCCTATATGTATATATTGGAAACGTCTTGTATAAAACTCCTGGCGGAATTTGGAAATGATTTCACACAAATGTTCCTTGTTTGACCCTTGTTCAAATTGTACCAATTCATCAAAAAACATGGCCACAAGGGGGCGTGGTCAGTTTTCCCTATATGTATATAGTGGAAATTTAAAAGATCTTCTTGTGTGAAACTGCTAGTCCGATTTTAAAATAATTTCACACAAATGGTCCTTGTGTGACCCTCTACCAAGATTGTTCAGATTTTTCTGATTCGTCAAAAAACATGGCCAGCAGAGGGCGTGATCACTTTTCATCAACAGTTTGTTTAAACAACATGATGAGACTCGTCCAAAACCACTGAATGGATTTTGATGAAACTTTACACAAGTGATCTCTGGGTAGCCCTCTTTCAAAGTTGTTCTAATTGTTCCGGTTCCTTGAACATATGGGTCTTATTGGTTAAGATAGGTTTTCAGCTATCACACTTTTAAAATCTTTTTCTCTGAAGCTTTGATATTTGGCATGTGATATAAGGGTTTAACTCTCTAACATAATTGACCAAATTATTGCCCAAAGGTCAAAAATGGTCATGCTCCTGTGTGTGACATGTACTAACTATAGGCTTACAATAAGAAACTTTGAAAATTTTCTTCTCAGAATCAATAATAGCTAGAGTGATATTGGCCTATGATATCACAGTTGTACTGTCTACCGTAAATGTTCAAATTATTGCCCTAGGTCCAAAAAATGTATGTGACATATATATATATAATATAGGCTAACGTAGAAGAAACCTAACTCTGTAATTGTACCATTACATTATACAAACACACTTAAAGCTTTGTAACACAGGTGAGCACTTCTTGTTTCAAGAATTATGGCTCTTTCTTAATTTCACGAAAAAGACCATAGTGAAGAAACTTGGTGTTTTCAACTCCTTGTGGACTTTTTGAAGGAAGGGATTTTAAGTTGCTCAGATGCAAAACCTTATCTGAATACAATTTGCTTTAAACATTTAGTTGAACATCCTTCATGTGAAGATGGTCTGTACTAAAAACTTAGCTATTTAGACGATGCCACAGTATGTGAGACCATCCTTGTCCTATGGATACAATTTTAGTTTCATTTGAATATGAATCTGATATGGTGTGTTTGAAGTGAATGCAGAAGTAAAACATACCTATTTATTTCATATTTGAATAAAAGCTTCTCATGCATGTCATCCAGCAGCATGTTGGAATATGTTCCAGAGCAAGCTTTTTGTCAGAAATAAACAGTCATCTGTCATAGCTATGTGACATGTAAGAAAAAGCTTAACCTACTTATCAATTGCCTTGACCTCAAAAATATTTGTCTGTCAAGTTTTGTGTAATTCAGCTGGCATTGAAATACATTGCCTGGATGGAAATGCACTTTTAATTCTCATAGGCAGTTCTTGCATTACTGCAATAATTTAAGATCTTTATATTTTATACTAGGTAAAGCAATATAGAAAAGAATTTTGATAAATCACAAATACTTGCCACAAAATGACTTTAATGTTATCAAAGTTTAGCTGTGTGTGATCATTTATGATGTGTATGAAACTATGTATTCAGCATCAGTTTAGCTAGCAGTGTGGTTGGAGGTTCTTTATTTTGTAGTACCTATTAAAACCTCTGTATACCTTTAATCTCTTCTGTAGATTGACATTTGAAGCAAAAACCCAGATTTATTTATATGATTCTTTTTTGCTCACATGAGCACAAAGTGCTTAAGGTGAGCTATTGTGATCACCCTATATCTGTCATCTGTTGTCATGTGACATGCAGGGAGCATTGTCAACAATTTAACTATTAGTACACTAGAGGTTACAATTTAAGCCCAACCTTAATGAAACTTGGCAAGAAAATTACCCTCAATAAGATCTGGGACAGTTTTGTTACTGGGCATCTACGATCAGAAACTAGGTCACTAGGTTAGTTAATAGGAAAACATTGTTAACACTTCAGAGGCGACATTTTCTGCCTCATCATTTTGAAACTTTTGTCAGAATGTTTGTCACTGTGAAATCTAGGACAAGTTCAAAACTGGGTTACATGAGATCAGAAACTAAGTCTGATCATAGAAAAATCTTGTTAACAGTCTAGAGGTCGTATTGTCTACTTGATTGTCATAAATGTTTTTGTCAGAATGTTTGACCCAATAAATTTTAGGTCAAGTTCAAAACTGGCTTTCCCTTGTTAGCTCACCTGAGCAATGCTCAGGTGAGTTTTTGTGATCGCTTGATGTCCGGCGTCCGTCTGTCGTCTGTCAACATTTAGCTTGTGTATGCGATAGAGGGTGTATTTTTCAATTGGTCTTCATGAAATTTGGTCAGAATTATTGCCTTGATGATTTCTAGGTCGAGTTCGAATATAGGTCATCTGGGATCAAAAACTAGGTCACAAGGTCAAATCAAAGAAAAACCTTGTGTATGCGATAGAGGCTGTATTTTTCAGTTAATCTTCATGAAATTAAGTCAAAATGATTGCCTTGATGAAATCTAGGTCGATTTTGAATATGGATCATCTTGGGTCAAAAAGTAGGTCACTAGTTCAAATCAAAGAAGAACCTTGTGTATGCAATAGAGGCTGTATTTTTCACTTGAACTTCTTGAAATATGGTCAGAATGACTGCCTTGATGAAATCTAGGTCGAGGTCAAATATGGATCATCTTGGGTCAAAAAGTAGGTCACTAGATCAAATCAAAGAAAAACCTTGTGTATGCAATAGAGGCTGTATTTTTCTCTTGAACTTCTTGAAATATGGTCAGAATGACTGCCTTGATGAAATCTAGGTCGAGTTTGAATATGGGTGATCTGGGGTCAAAAAGTAGGTCACTAGGTCAAATCAAAGAAATACCTTGTGTTTGTGATAGAGGCTGTATTTTTCAGTTGATCTTCATGAAATTTGGTCAGAATGATTGCCTAGATAAAATTTAGGTCCAGTTTGAATATGGGTCAACTGGGTTTAAAAAGTGGGTCACTAGGTCAAATCAAAGAAAAACCTTGTGTATGCCATAGAGGCTGTATTTTTCACTTGAACTTCTTGAAATTTGGTCAGAATGATTGCCTTGATGAAATCATATATGGGTAATCTGGGTTCAAAAAGTAGGTCACTAGGTCATATCAATTGAAAAACTTGTTTAAACTCAAGAGACCACATTTTTTGTCAACTCTTAATGAAAATTGGCCAGAATATTTGTGTCCATGAAATCACTAGGTCAAACATGTTTACACTGTTATGGTACTTTTCTCAGGTGAGCGACCTAGGGCCATCTTGGCCATCTTGTTTGGATTATCTCCCTTTATTAGCTCGACTATTCGAAGAATAAGTAGAGCTATCCTACTCACCACGGCGTCGGCGTCGGTGTCGGCGTCACACCTTGGTTAAGTTTTTCGTACCAGTCCACATTTTGACAAAGTCTTTTGAGATAAAGCTTTGAAACTTTCAACACTTGTTTACCATCATCATGGCCAGTTATAGGCAAGAGCACATAACTCCATCAAGGATTTTGGCTGAATTATGGCCCCTTTTGACTTAGAAATCATGGTTAAGTTTTTCGTACCAGTTCATATTTTGACAAAGTCTTTTAAGATAAAGCTTTTAAACTTTCAACACTTGTTTACCATCACCATGGCCAGTTATAGGCAAGAGTACATAACTCCATCAGGGATTTTGGCTGAATTATGGCCCCTTTCGACTTAGAAATCTTGGTTAAGTTTTTCGTACCAGTTCATATTAAGATAAAGTCTTTCAAGATAAAGCTTTGAAACTTTCAACACTTGTTGACCATCACTATGGCCAGTTATAGGCAAGAGTACATAACTCCATCAGGGATTTTGGCTGAATTATGGCCCCTTTCGACTTAGAAATCTTGGTTAAGTTTTTCGTACCAGTTCATATTTAGACAAAGTCTTTTGAGAAAAAGCTTTGAAACTTTCAACACTTGTTTACCATCACCATGTCCAGTTATACGCAAGAGCACATAACTCCATCAAGGATTTTGGCTGAATTATGGCCCTTTTTGTCTTAGAAATCTGGGTTAATATTTCGTACCAGTTCATATTTTGACAAAGTCTTTTGAGATAAAGCTTTGAAACTTTCAACACCTGTTTACCATCACCATGTTCAGTTATAGGCAAGAGTACATAACTCCATCAAAGATTTTGGCTGAATTATGGCCCCTTTTGACTTAGAAATCTTGGTTAAGTTTTTCGTACCAGTTCATATTTTTTGTAAAGTGTTTGACATATGGCTTTTAAACTTTTATCACTTGTTTAGTATAGTAGTCTCTATCTGTAGAAAAGAGAACATAACTCTGTCATCTATTTTGGCTGAATTATGGCCCTTTTTGGAATTTGAAATTGGTTCTGTTTTCATACAAGTCCATGTTTTGTCAAAGCTATTTGACATATGGCTTTTAAACTTTGAACACTTGTTTATCATTATGATTTCCATCTGTAGGCAAGAGTACATAACTATTTTGGCTGAATTATGGCCCTTTTTGGACTTTGAAATTGGCTCATATATTGCCATTTAGTGCAAGACTTATCGAAATCAAAGTAATACAGGAACATTGTTTGTCTAATCTATTTATTTCTTTTGTCTGAATATCCGTGGAAATATTTTGACCCCATTCTTCAATCAGTTCTTCGAATAGTCGAGCGCGCTGTCATCAGACAGCTCTTGTGTAAAAAGCTTGTCCTGAGCCACTTAGCCAAGGAAAAGATTGACTTGATACTGAACATATAGATAGAGGCCAGTCAGAGGATGTGTAGTGTCAAAGAACCATAACTCAAGCTGACCCCATTTTGAATTATCTCCTCTTATGTGAAAAAGCTTATCCAGAGCATAACTTGAAACCTATATGAGAGATTAACTTAATTCTTTAAATATTGATAGAAATCATTTAGAGGTAGTGCATTGTAAAAGAACAATAACTCTAGCTTACTTTGTTTTTGAATAACCTCCCTTTATGTATGAAAACTTTTCTAGTGTATAACTTGAAAAGTATATACATGGTTGATTCAATACTTCATTCAATTATAGAAGTCAGTGAGAGGAGTGCAATAACCAAGAACCATAACTTTAGTTGGCCTCATTATTAATTACCTCCCTTTGAGTTAAAAACTTAGTCCAGAGCATCTCTCCTCAACTATAAGAGATACTTTCTTCAAACTCTAAATTCTCATAGAACACATTGATGGGGAGTGCAGTAGCTAAGAACCATATTTCTATATGACCCTGTGTTTGAATTGCCCCCGTTTTGGATATTTGCTTCGGGGAACATCCATCGGTGTTACCGACTGCCTTGTTCAGCTTGATGGTCATAAATCTTTGTCAGGATATTTGTCGGTATGCAATCTAGGTCTTGTAGCAAAAGTGGAGTACATGAGGTCAAAAATCTTTTTTCTTGCTCAGTTCATTGAAAAACTTGGTGAATGATCTACCTGATTTACATGTTGTCAAAATGTTTGTCTCTTTGAAATATAGGCCAAATTAGGTGGTAAGAACTAGGTCAGGTGAGGGATACAGGGCCTTCAGGGCCCTCTTGTTTTATGCTATTACTGTTTCCTTCAGATAGGTCATATTCAAAGTAGCTAATGTATTTAGTGTTTGCTATACTTTAAATAGCTTTTCATGATGGGTTTCTATAATGGCTACATTGCACACTGAAGACTTAAACATTTCTTGATGTGTTAGTAATTAGTGAAAGCATGCTGCCTGCCCTGTAACATTTAATTGCAAATTAGAATGAGTTTTATTCTTCTGTATCTATTTGTAAAATATGAATCAAACTGTCTGTCTAGTAACATTGTAAGTGTACATTAAGATGGCTTTTTATGCCTCCGGGCAAATAGTTATCAAACTGTCCCTTTGTCAGTCTGTATGAACCAGGTTGCCCACAGCCCACATTAATGAAGCGATTTAGTTCATACTCATACTCAACAATCCTTGTGGCAAGATCTACAAAATGACTTATATAAAGATGACCTTGACCTTCACATGATCTTCACTTTCAAACCTAAAACCTTAATAAGGGGCCTCCCTGGCCAGGTGGTTAAGGTTGCTGACTTCATATCACTTGCCCCTCGTCAGTATGTGGGTTTGAGTCTCACTCAGGTCATTGAATTCTTTATAAGAGGAAGCCGTCTAGCTGGCTTACAGAAGGTCGGTGGTTCTATCCAGGTGCCCTCTAGTGCTGAAATAATGCACAGATGGGCACTTGGGGTCTTCCTCTACCATCAAACCTTGAAAGTCGCCATATGGTCTATAATAATTATTGCGTCATTGCGACATTAAACCCAACAAAATAAAATAAATAAAAATAAAACCTTAATAAACAACATTTTTGGTCCTGCAGCCCACATAAATGACCAAGTTTAGTTCTTACTCAACAAACCTTCTGGCAAGACCTACAAACTGACCTTTATATAAATGATCTTGACCCTTGTATGACCAACTTAAAACCTAAACTTTAATAAAGAACATTTTTGGTCATACAGCCCTCATAAATGACACAGTTTAGTTCATACTCACTCTCAACAAACCATGGGGCAAGACCTACAAACTGACCTATAAATAGATGACCATGACCTTCTTCTGTCAGTATGAACCCGATTGCCTACAGCCCACATTTAGTTCATAGTCATAATTAACAATCCTTGAGGCAAGAACTGCAAACTGACTGATCAGTACCAACCCTAGTTGTGCATGGTGCTTGTTAGGTTCTTCCAGAAAACAAAATTGCACAGTTATGGGACGTTGGTTTTGTTACTATACTATATACATAGAGTCTGTATATGCAATCTTTTGCACACCTAATCTCCCAAACCTTTGCACACAATTTAATGAAACTTCACACAAGTGATCAGTACCAACCCTACTTGTGCATGATGCATGTTACGTTGTTTTAGATAAATATTCTATAGAGTTATGGGACTTTGTGTTTTGTTACTATGCTATATACATAGAGTCTGCATATGCAATTTTGTGCGCGCCTAATCTCCAGAACTATTGCACATAATGTAATGAAACTTCGCATGATACATGTTAGGTTCTTTTGTCTGCTTAGCCTGCGCTGTATCTGATAAAAAGTGGTTGCGTATCAATGTCACTTATCTCGCATTTTTCATGGAACTTGGCTCCTTGGCCACCATTTTATCTTTGTTACTTACACTTTATTAGTCCTGACTGGTTGAAAACCAGTTTCGGGGACTATAGGAATGCGCTTTTCCATCTGTCATTTCGTCCGTCCGTCCGTCCGTCTGCAATTTCGTGTCCGGTCCATAACTCTGTCATCCATGAAGGGATTTTAATATTACTTGGCACAAATGTTCCCCATAATGAGACGACATGTCATGCACAAAACCCGGTCCCCTAGCGTAAAGGTCAAGGTCACAATTGGAGGTCAAAGGTCAACAGGGCTTTTTTCCTGTCCGGTCCATAACTATGCCATGCATGAAGGGATTTTAATATTACTTGGCACAAATGTATCTCATAATAACACGATGTGTCATGCACAACTTTCAGACCCCTAGCTCAAAGGTCAAGGTCACATTTGGGAGTCAAATGTTTACATAGCACGAACAGGGTCTGTTTCGTGTCTGGTCCATAACTCCGTCATTCATTAAAGAATTTTAATATCACTTAGCACAAATGTTCCCCATGATGAGACGATGTGTCTTGCGCAAATACCGGACCCCTGGCTCAAAGATCAAGGTCACAAATGGAGGTCAAAGGTCAACAGGGCTTTTTTCCTGTCCGGTCCAAAACTCTGCCATCCATGAAGGGATTTTAATATTACTTGGCACAAATGTTTCCCATAATGAGACGACATGTCATGTGCAAAACCCAGACCCCTAGCTCAAAGGTTAAGGTCACAGTTGGAGGTCAAAGGTTAATAGGTTTTTTTTCCTGTCCGGTCCAGAGCTCTGTCATCCATCAATGGATTTTAATATTACTTGGCATAAATGTTCCCCATGATGAGGCAACGTGCCTTGCGCAACACCCAGAACCCTAGCTTAAAGATCAAGGTCACACTTTGAGATCAAAGGTCAGTGGGACTTTTTCCTTTCTGGTCTATAACTTTGTCATGCAAAACAGGATTTTAATATCGGTTTGCACAAATATACCTCTGGATAAGACAATGTGTTGTGCACAACACCCGAGCCCTTAGCTGTAAATTCAAGGTCACACTTGCAAGTCAAAGGCCAAAAGGGCATTTTTCCTGTCCAGTCTCTAACTCAACAATCCTTAAAGGGATTTTAATATTACTTGGCACAAATGTTCACCACCATGAGATGGAGTGTCATGCGCAAGAACCTGGTCCCAAGGTCTAAGGTCAAGGTCACACATAGAGGCCAAAGGTCAGATACAAGAATGATTGTTTGGAGCATTTCTTCTTCATACATGGAGGGATTTTGATGTAACTTGGCACAAATGTTCACCACCGTGAGCAACTCTTGTTTTTAGAATTACGTCCCTTTGTTTTTACTATAAATAGATTATATTGTAACTTACTTATTACTAGCCGTAGGGAAAAAATCCAGACCAGTTTTCTGTGGTACAACATGCATGTTACATTCAATTTTTAGGAGCATTTTGACCTATCTCTACCTGGTAAACAGTTTCTTGTGGACTTATATTATATAGATTTTTTTTCTTTCTTTTTTTTATACGCCCGTTTGAAAAACGGGACGTATTATGGGAACGCCCCTGGCGGGCGGGTGGGTGGGCGGGTGGCGTCCACAGACCTTGTCCGGAGCATATCTTCTACATGCATGAAGGGATTTTGATGAAACTTGGCACAGTTGTTCACCATCATGAGACGGAGTGTCATGCGCAAGAACCAGGTCCCTAGGTCTAAGGTCAAGGTCACACTTAGAGGTCAAAGGTCAAATTCAAGAATGACTTTGTCCGGAGCATATCTTCTTCATGCATAGAGGGATTTTGATGAAAGTTGGCACAATTGTTCATCATCATGAGAAGGAGTGTCATGCGCAAGAACCAGGTCCCTAGGTCTAAGGTCAAGGTCACACTTAGAGGTCAAAGGATACAAGAATGAAAACTTTGTCCGGAGCATTTCTTCTTCATGCATAGAGGGATTTTGATATAACTTTGCACAAATGTTCACCACCATGAGGCGGAGTGTCCTGCGCAAGAACCAGGTCTCTAGGTCTAAGGTCAAGGTCACACTTAGAGGTCAAAGGATACAAGAATGAAAACCTTGTCCGGAGCATGTCTTCTTCATGCATAGAGGGATTTTGATATAACTTGGCACAAATGTTCACCACCATAAGACGAAGTGTCATGCGCAAGAACCAGGTCCCTAGGTCTAAGGTCAAGGTCACACTTAGAGGCCAAAGGTCAGATACAAGAATGACTTTGTCCGAATCATTTCTGCATGCATGGAGGGATTTTGATGTAACTTGACACAATTATACACCATCATGAGACGAAGTGTCATGCGCAGTTCCCTTTTTTCGAATTACTTCCCTTTGTTGTTACTATAAATAGCTTATATTGTAACTTTTTCATTACTAGTCATAGGGAAAAATCGAGACCACTTTTCTGTAGTACAATATGCATGCTACATCCAATTTTGAGGTGTATTTTGACCAGTCTCTACCTGGTAAAGATTTTTGTGAGGACTTACAATTTTTTTTTTGATTTTTTTTTTTTTTTTTTTTTTTTTTTTTAAGATTAACTTCCCTTAGTTGTTACTATAAATAACTTATATTGTAACTTTTTTTTAATTGACTGTAGGGAAAAACCAAGACCACTTTTCTGTGGAACAACATAGATGTTACTTTCCAATTTTAGGTGTATTTTAAGGTATCTCTACCTGGTAAGGAGTTTTTTTGTGGACTTAGAAAAACAAAACACTTAGTTATTACTAAACAACCACACAGTTAAAATTCCATTTGCAAATACAGGTGCTAGAGTAAAGAAATTTGCTGTGACGGGCGTATATTGTGACATTCTTGCACTCTTGTTAAGGATTAATTTCGCTTTGTTGTTACTATAAATAACTTATGACACCTTTTTTGATAATCAGCCAAAAAAATGCCATATGAAAACAACTGTAGGTTTTTATATATATAAATTATTTTAATCAAAGTGTTTTGTTATAACATATTGTATATATAGTACAATATTGTTTATACATCATTGACAGATATCAGTTCATTTTTGAGTCGGCTAAACGCTGTCAAGCGTTTGACGACTCCTTGCTATCGCCCGATTTCTCATTCTTAAATGGCCTCACAACACAGCGAAGTGATGTAGTTCCATTAGATTGTCTCTAATTTCAAAGAGTTCATTGATCGAATGAAGTTCATTTATGTCAATCCTACTTGCTATGACCAATATACGATGTAATCTGTCATATTTATGACTTGTAATTGTGCAATACTCGAATAAAGCCACGTATTTTCTTCCGCGGTAACTCATTAAGCATAAACACGCATAACGATTCTGCGGGATTTGGTAATACATTTGCGCATATGATTATGGTGACGAATTTTATGCCCTTTTGTCACAAAATAGCAAATATGATGTTCACAAATTCAAATAAAAACTGCATATTAACTTATTAGCCAAATTATCCATTTGTTACCCTGTCCGTTTCAAAAAATAATCTTTAAAATCATTGCGCAAATAACAAATTTATTGCGCTGTGCATTTTATGCAGGCCTACCAAGCTTGCGTAACATCCAGCGAAAGACAAAATATAGTTCCAGAACATACTGCTAGTATTTTATTGAGTGGGTACCTCTGAAAGCATTGGAATGTCTCTGATCAAAGAGTTTACCACATCGATGAAATTAAATTATGACAGCTTCATTTTAAATGACCCGAATAAGATATGTGCAGTACGTAAATTCTTCCGCGAGACTTCGCGGATGAATACAAACTACATTCTGGACACTTGTCGGCGAACACGCGTGACCTGTTTATAACAACGCTTCTACGACTTTGCGTGGGTTGAATTTTGCAGTCAGTAAACGGATAAATTATCGGAAGAAGAAGCTCTTACTGGTTTGTTTAGTTACTACTGATATTAAAAATGATTTTATTTCTTATTTTTCGAGAAATAAACAAATCGGCGAAACATTAAATTGTATTTTCTTGTAGTTTTTGAAATCGAAAGTAGATCGTTTATGTTTGGCTGCTTTGACGAAACGAAACAATTTTTTTATGAAAAGATTTAAATAAGAGGTAATTTAACCGTAAACTTCAATGTCAGATACTGCCAATTGCTGCTAAATGTCTTCGTATCATCACAATTTGTAAAACATATTGTTGAAACTGGAGAAAAGTGTAATCGTATCCAGATATGATATTTTGGGTAAATATCGAGCTGTGTTATGAAATTTTAACATTCAAGTAACATACATGATAGATATTGTTGTAACAGAAATGATTCTAGAATTTATTTTTATAACACCTACATATAATCTATATCAGACTCATATTCTAGTCCTGAGGCATGATCTGAAAGTAAAAAGATGAAGTGACAGTCATACTTTGGATATTGTAATACTAGAAAGAATCTAGGTAATATTTAGAAATTGAAACATAAGAATTTCAGTTAAAATCCACCAAAGGCTGTATCAAGGGTCTACATATTCAAAAAATTCTTGTGGTAATACCCCAAACCCTACTTGCAGGAGGGGGTATCCTCCCACACCCTTCCCCCATATTGCCACTTTACAGTTTGATACATTTGCCCTTTTACCACCTGCGCAATGCCCATTTCAAAATCTGACTGCAATTTAAAGCGGAAAGAAACACCCCTCCCCACGCCCACCCTGCTACCGACCACGTAAAAATGGCTCAAACATTTTTCTGCCCAGTCTGGGCCTGTCTGTCTACATGAATCAAAATGGATAATTGAAAGTGCATGGACTTCGGGATTACAGACATGATTTTTAAGGGGTTAACAGGTCTGAAATAGAATAAATGATAGTTTTAAATAAAAAAGAACTGCATTTATTAATATCGGTTACACTATATATTGACACTCAGCAACATTTACATACATGTATCTCTAAACGCAAAAGTAAGTATACTTTAAATTGACATCACTTATGATATGATTGAACAATACCTAACATATGACAAGGCTATCGCCAGGCCCATTACAATATCTGTAAAATATCAGTTCTTTCGTCCATCCGTTACAAACTGTATGTGGTAATCCGCGCTGTAAAATTTTAATATATAAATTGTCATATTCAAATTTTATCATGTGCGAATATATACCAGCCGATAATTGCCTCTTTTGGCAATGATTGAGGCAAATGTTTACTGGAAAAATATATATAGTCATGGGCAGTATCTTAGTGTCAGCTGTCAAATTGTAGTTTGTACTTTCAACATTTTTATTTCTGCGAACCACTCTTCAATTTTAGAGAACTATATTAGGTTTAAATACTTGTATAATGTCAATCAAAGTTTTACTAGGCATCGACCGAATGTTCATTTCATTTATTGTAACAAAATCTCTGTTCAGTTGGGGAAAAAACTAAAAACAAACTGAAACTGGTAGACTATACTGTCAGTACATCAATCATTAGCCGACTCAGGCCCTTCAGGCCTTTGATGTTATACTGCGGTGCCTTCCAGTAGGGGACTTTGTATTGCATGGCAATACTTCATTCACTTGTTATTATTAGCTTTTGTGACCACTCGATGTCCATAGTCTGTTGTGTGTCAACATTTTTAAAAAAAATCTTCTTCTTCAAAACCACTGGTCAGATTTACACCAAATTTTACAGGAATGATCCTTGGGTGGCCCCCTTTCAAAATTGTCCAAAGAATTGAAATCCTTGCAGGACTCTGGTTGCCATGGCAACCGATAGGGAAGTCTTTAAAAATCCTCTTGGCCAAAACTGCAAGGCATGAAGCCTTGATATTTGGCATGAGACATCATCTAATGGTCCTCTATGGAGATTGTTCAAATTGTGCCCCAGGGGTGACAAGTGGCCCAGCTCTGGGGGTCCCAAGTTTTACATAGACTTATATAGGAAAAAAACTTTAAAAATCTTCTTTTCTGAAACCACAAGACCTGAGGCCTTTGATATTTGGTATGTAGCACTGCCTTTTGGTCCTCTAACTAGATTATACAAATTGTGCCCCTGGGGTAAAAAGAAGCCCCACCCCAGGGGTCCCAAGTTTTACGTAGACTTATTTAGGAAAAAACTTTAATTTTTGTTTTGTCTAAAAGCACAGTACATGTATCTAGGCCTTTGATATTTTGTATGTTGCATTGCCTAGTGGTCCTCTACCAAGATTATTCAAATTATGCCCCTGAGTTGAAAAGAGGCCCCACCCAGGGGTCCCAAGTTTTACATAGACTTATATAGGAAATTTATTTAAAAAATCTTCTTGCCTGAAGCTGCAAGGCGTAGGCTTTTGATATTTGGTATGTTGCATTACCTAGTATTCCTCTACCAAAATTATTCAAATTATGCCCCTGGGATGAAAAGAGGCCCTAGGGGTCCAAAAGTTAACATAGACTTATATAGGATTTTTTTTTCAATCTTCTTGTCTGAAAGTTCAAGGCCTAGGCCTCCGATATTTGGTATGTAGCATTGCCTAGTGGATCTCTAATAAGATTGTTCAAATTATGCCTCTGGGGTGAAAAGAGGCCCCACACTAGGGGTCACTTGTTATATGAGTTATATAGGAAAAAGTACTTCAAAAAATTATCAGATCATATTTCCTAGACTGTTTAATTATAATTACCTGATGACCCCAAGTGATTTGGGGTCACCTGACTGTGACCATGACCTACTGACCTACTTTCTTGTTTTTTAAGAGACAGCCTTGAAATTTGGATGACATGTACAGTTTTGCACACCAATCTTAAAACTGACTTTCAGTGACCATGATTGTGACCTACTGACCTACTTTCTTAATATTTTAGCATCAGTTTGACATGAAACATGCAGCTCATATTACTCAGGTGAGCGATCCAGGGTCATCATGACCCTCTTGTTTTAGGTCGTGTGTTCCCCTAGACTGTTTCATACTAAACACATTTGTTACCATTTCATGATTCAGTGTGTCATACTTGTGTATATATATATATCTCTCATTTCTGATGTTGCATGCCACTTCCCTGCTCAGTGTTACCATGTACTAACTGTCCGTAGGGGTGCAATGATATATCAGACTATAGATAAACTGCCATTCTCAAAGTTTTATTTTAAATTCAGATATGATTACAACCAAAGAGTTATAAAAATAAATAGATTAGCAACTTGGAAGGCATAATTATAGAGCAAATCGCGCCAACATCACATGGGGACTGAATATTATCTCATTTTACAGGTGTATGAAACAGACAGCAGAACGATACAGATGTGTCATGAAAAACTTTCTATCAGATCGTTTGTTTATAATGATAATGGTGTCTTTTTTAATGTTCTTAGTATTTTCTACACGAGGAAGGAATGAATTTATGATTGAAAGTCTGATTAATCAAGTGTTGTCGTTTGAAAATTGGACCCAATTCGGTTTATTATATGGCGGCCGTATCGCCAGTGTAATACTTTAAATAAGTGTCTGTTGATTTGATCACAATTGATCAAGTCAGCAAATGCTTTAGTAAGATACCGCGGTGACACTAACTTACGCGAGATTATCTCCTGTTGCCATTCTGTGTTTTTATGCCCCCGAAGGGAGGCATATAGTTTTTGAACCATCTGTCTGTCTGTCGGTCTGTCCGCATTTTTCGTGTCCGGTCCATATCTTTGTCATCGATGGATGGATTTTCAAATAACTTGGCATGAATGTGTACCACAGTAAGACGACATGTTGCGTGCAAGACCCAGGTCGGTAGCTCAAAGGTCAAGGTCACACTAAGACATTAAGGGATAGTGCATTGATGGGCGTGTCCGGTCCATATCTTTATCATCGATGGTCGGATTTTCAAATAACTTGGCATGAATGTGTACCACAGTAAGACGACATGTCGCACGCAAGACCCAGGTCCGTAGCTCAAAGGTCAAGGTCACACTTAGACATTAAGGGATAGTGCATTGATGGGCGTATCCGGTCCATATCTTTGTCATTGATGGATGGATTTTCAAATAACTTGGCATGAATGTGTACCACAGTAAGACGACGTGTCGCGCGCAAGACCCAGGTCCGTACCTCAAAGGTCAAGGTCACCCTTAGACATTAAGGGATAGTGCATTGATGGGCATGTCCGGTCCATATCTTTGTCATCGATGGATGGATTTTCAAATAACTTGGCATGAATGTGTACCACAGTAAGACGACGTGTCGCGCGCAAGACCCAGGTCCGTAGCTCAAAGGTCAAGGTCACACTTAGATGTTAAAGGTCATTTTTCATGATAGTGCATTGATGGGTGGTCCGGTCCATATCTTTGTCATTCATGCATGGATTTTAAAATAACTACGCATGAATGTGTGACACAGTAAGACGACGTGTCACGCGCAAGACCCAGCTCCGTAGGTCAAAGGTCCTAAACTCTAACATCGGCCATAACTATTCATTTAAAGTGCCATCGGGGGCATTTGTCATCCTATGGAGACAGCTCTTGTTTATACTTCTTTGTTACAACACAAGTCATAATATGAATTATTTTTATTTTTTTTTTTTATTACATACACGTTTCTGTTCCCCGTTAAGTTACACTGGTACCGGAAACGTCAATATTTTTCCATACACTGACGCCTGAATTTCATATCGGGTGCGTGACGTAATTCAGTGTGTGTTGTTGCACTATTTTTTTCTATTTAGTTCAGTATTGTCAATCCTATTCAGGCTATTGAACATATATATGATATTTACATGATATTTTTACGTGTACATGCGTATGTAATAAAAAGGTTATTATCTTTGCATCAGGAAATATGCACTCGTTCTTCAGCGGAAGAATATTGCGCTCCTAAAGTCACGCAATATTTCCGCTGAAGAACTCGTGCATATTTCCCGATACAAAGCTAATAACCTATAAATATTTGTTGTGAATTGTTTGTATGCTAACAACATAAGTTATCACTTTGTTTCCTTATTTTGGCACAGTCACCTTATACCAATTAATGTTCAAGATTAAGAAATAAGTCTTGATGAATTTCATTGAAGTGAAATGTTATATATTTACATTTGCTGTATGAAGTTACTGTAAAAATGTATATAGAGGAAGGATTGAATTATATTTTTTTGTGCATTTAAATGGTTATAAGTCACCAAGTCATTGCAATTGTTTAATTTGCCAGAAGTCCCAATGTGATTTATATCTGTATTGGTAAACATAGCCAAGCATTATTATGTACATTAGAAGCTACAGTAAAGCTAACATAGGGTGATACCAATAAAATTGTAATTATTATAATTAAAAATCACCCCTAAACATTGTAACTTTTCTGGTGCTTAATGGTCATTCATCTAATTGTCTTTGTCTCTGCCCTTCCTAAATCTTTTCAAAACTTTACCTTTAACATTGATGCTGTATCAAGTATAAGATAGTGAATTCTCCAAGCTACATAGCTTTAATAATGCTAGCTGCATGTGCTACTTGTAGAGTCTTTACAACTTTTGATTATGTCTGAATACTTGCATTATGAGTCCTTTTGCTTCAAGTTCAAGGCTTAGATGGCATTATAAGTTTATATATTGAAAATGTGTTGAGTACTTTCTGAAGTAAAGCATCAAAGGTATGAAGAAATTTAACTCAAAATCTCTCTTATAATAGGATTATTTAGATGCTTTGTTTTATATTGCCTGTAACCCATGTTATACATAGAGATACAGTTCTACATGTCTTTACCTCTTGACATTTACACATTTCTTTATTCTTCCTTCTATAGGCTTATCACTTTACCATGGAATATATTTGATGAGGTTCTACATCATTATGTCTTTGTAGATATTTATGTGTTTCTATAAGGAAGTATTTAGTGCCTGATAACTCTCTTATTGGTTAAGGCATGCAAATGTGGCACAGGTTTGTTATTAATAAACTTCTTTGTAAAAGAAACTTTTGATTAAGGGAAGAAGTGCCTTTGTAAGAGAACATGTGGTGGTGTATAGATAGTGGTGTGTAGGTTTGACTTGTATAAAAGTATTTGCTGCAACAGATTGCTCACTTTACAATAGAAAGTTTGTCAATGATTCATGTGAAATACATAATACATGCCTGCCAAGTTTGCTTCATATATATGAAAAGAATATAGCAGCTGTTGCTGATTGGATGTCAGACTTTTGCAAAATATATATTTACATATAAGGCATTGATTGGCTTTTTCTCCAGTTTTTTTTTTTTTTTTTTTTACAAAAACTTTCATAACATTCACATAAATATGTAATAGTGACCTCTCAATAGGTTCTTTGTACATACAGATATTTATGCTCATAGACTACAAGTACTGATAATGATTACCCAAGATCTATTCATAGTTAATGTCATTGCATCTGTGTTATGAAAATATTTTTGCATCTAAAATTATCTCTTTAAAATTCTATATTTTTAAGTGGAGACGATATACAGTTGAAAAGTTGGATCTATTTATAAAGGTTCTCTGCAATACCTAATACAATATTAGAACTGGGAGTAAGATATATGTTGAAGGAAAAGAATTTGTATGCTTTTACTATCTGAGATAAGAGTTAAATATTTAAGGTTCATGTAAAAGAGTTTGATTATCTCCCATAAAGTGAAGTTCCGTTTTATACCAAAGACATAATTATACAATCTAACATCTTTCACTTGGACTTGCGGTCAAGGCAATTTATTTGAGCCATTGATAGTTCAAGTATTGTCATATTGATTAGGTTGAACTTACCTGAGAAACAACTTCACTACATATCATAATAAGTAATTAGTCCCCTACCCGTGGAACACTGGCATGGACTATAGGAATACCATCTGTCCGTCTGTCTGTGCGCAAATCTGGATCCTGCAATTACTCAAAAGGTATTCAAGCTAGGTTCATAACATTCGGTATATGAATAGAGAGCAATATGTAGATTATGCACTTACATGGCTTATGCTTGTAGGTCAAGGGCCAAGGTCACTATTGAAAGTTTTCCACTGAAAAGTCGAGTAAAAATTATTTTTGCATAATTTTTATATGCATTGATGGATTATCTTAGTGCTTCACAGAAATGTTCCCGATGTTGAGACAATGTGCCAATACATGACCTATGCTTATCGGTCAAAGGTCAAGGTCACTATTGAAAGGATATATTTGCAAACTCAGCAACTTCTCTAGGAAGTGTTGCGTACTTAATCCGGAATAATTTTGGTATATACGTATGTTGCAGAGCTATAGTCTTTGAAGTATAAAATTCTAGGGGAGATAATGAAACATCTTGTATTATCCTGAAGTAATATAATATAAATGCTCTATTATTATTATTATCAAATAAATTGAATTACGTTCTCATTTAGCTTAACTAGTAGTATAAGGTAAGTAATATATGGCAAGTGTACTGCAAAACCCAGGGGAGTGGTTTACCTAAATAAGTAGAATAATATAAAATTTATGTTTTTAGCTTGACTATTCGAAGAATAGTCTAGCTATTCTACTCACCCTGGCATCAGCGTCGGCGTCACACCTTGGTTAAGTTTTTGCATGCAAGTACATACAGCCATCAATTAAAGGCATATAGCTTTGAAACTTTTTTTTTTTTTTCTAGGTCAATTACCAACCTCACTGGCATGTATTTTGAGCAAATTATGCCCCCTTTTGGACTTAGAAAATTCTGGTTAAAGTTTTACATGCAAGTTACTATCTCCAAAACTAATGCAGATATTGAATTGAAACTTTACATGTGTCTTCGGGGTTATAAAACTAGTTTTTAGCACCAAGTCCCATAACTCTGACCTTCATTTTGGCCAAATTATGCCCCCTTTTGGACTTAGAAAATTCTGGTTAAAGTTTTGCGTGCAAGTACATACAGCTATTTCTAAAAGGCATATAGATTTGAAACTTATTTTTTCTTTTTCTAGATTAATTACCAACCTCACTGGGTCAAGTCCCATAACTCTGACATGTATTTTGAGCAAATTATTCCCCTTTTTGGACTTAGAAAATCCTGGTTAAAGTTTTGCGTGCAAGTACATACACCTATTACTAAAAAGCATAATTATAGATTTGAAACTTATTTTTTCTTTTTCTAGATCAATTACCAACCTCACTGGGTCAAGTCCCATAACTCTGACATGCATTTTGGGCAAATTATGCCCCCTTTTGGACTTAGAAAATTCTGGTTAAAGTTTAACATGCAAGTTACTATCTCCAAAACTAATGCAGATATTGAATTGAAACTTCACATGTTCCTTCGGGGTTTTAAAACTAGTTGATAGCAACAAGTCCCATAACTCTGATATGCATTTTGGTTAAATCATGTCGCCTTTTGAACTTAAAACTCTTTTGATATTTAACCTTTTTGGGTAATATTTTCCTGCTTCTGGGACAATATTTCGAATAGTCGAGCTTGGCTGTCTTACAGACAGCTCTTGTTATTAGTGTTCTTAATACTCTCAGGCAGGATGGTTTGTTAGAGTAGACCTAAAAGTCTGTACTCCTGATTAATCTAGAAAATAGAAAAATGCATTCATTTCCTGTAAATGCACACTTACCATGACTGGTATTTCATTATAAGATATAAGGTATATATCAAATACAATAACTCCTTATTTGTCACCAGCTGTTACAACATAATGGCCAAGACCATTCCTTAATGGGCCTTAGATAAATTCCAAACAAATTGATGCCTTAGATTTGCTCAAAAATATTATATTTTCTTAGCCCTTGATGTCAAATAAAAAGTTATTTGTCCAGCTGTCTCACTGTTCTCCAGCCAATTATTTTGCAAAGAGGATTGATTTTTAAATAACATACCAACCACAGATTTTCTCCATAACAAGAAAATGTGTCACACTTAGTTCAGAGGTCAAGGTCACACTTAGATTGGAGGTGACTAATTGGGTGTCTCATTTGAAATCTATTAAAGGTTGTATTAAAATGGTTTTCCTTTTAAGCTCACCTGAGCCAAAGGTTCATGGTGAGCTGTTGTGAACGCTCAATGTCTGTCGTCCATCATGCATCGTGCATCGTGTGTCCCTCAACATTTTCTAAAAAAATCTTCTTCTTGAAAACCACTGGGCAGAATTACACCAAACTTCACAGGAATGATCCTTGGGTGGCCCCCTTTCAAAATTATTCAAAGAATTGAATTCCATGCAGAACTCTGGTTGCCATGGCAACCGAAAGGAAAAATAAAAATCTTCTTGTCCAAAATCACAGGGCCCGGGTATCACATGGTTTATATAGACTTATATAGGGAAAACTTTGAAAATCTTCTTGTACAAAACCACACGGCCTAGGGTTTTGATATTTGGTATGTAGCATCATCTAGTGGTCCTTTACCAAAATTGTTCAAATTATCCCCCTAGGATCAAATATGGCCCCGCCCCGGGGGTCACATGGTTTATATAGACTTATATAGGGAAAACTTTGAAAATCTTCTTGTACAAAACTACATTGCCTAGGGCTTTGATATTTGGTATGTAGCATCATCTATTGGTCCTCTACCAAGATTGTTCAAATTATCCCCCTAGGGTCAAATATAGCCCCGCCCCGGGGGTCCAAAGTTTTACATAGACTTATATAGGAAAAAAAGTTTAAAAATCTTCTTGTCTGAAACCACAACACTTAGACCTTTGAAATTTGGTTTGTAGCATTGCCTTATGGTCCTCAACCAAAATTGTTCAAATTGTACCCCTTGGGTGAAAAGAGGCCCTGCCCTGGATTTTATATAGACTTGTATAGGAAAAAGCTTGAAAAACTTCTTGTCTGAAACCATACGACCTAGGCTTTTAATATTTGTTATGATGCATTGTCTAGTAGTCCTCTACCAAAATTGTTCAAATTATGCCCCTGGGGTTAAAAGAGGCCCCGCCCTGGGGTTACTTAGTTATTATGTGAGTTATATAAGAAAAATACTTAAAAATTCATCTGATCCTATTTCCAAGACTGTTTAATTATAATTACCTGATGACCCCAAGTAATATGATGTCACTTGACTGTGACCTTGACCTACTGACCTACTTTCTTGTTTTTTAAGATACAGCCTTGAAATTTTGATGACATACACAGTTATTTACACAAATCGTAAAACTGAATTTCATTGACCATGAATGTGACCTACTGACTTTCTTAATATTTTATCATCAGTTTGACATTTGAAACATGTAGCTCATATTACTCAGGTGAGCGATCCAGGGTCATCATGACCCTCTTGTTCTCTCATTTGTCCATAAATAATAGTTGAAAGCATGTTGCTCGTTAATACTTTTTTCATTTGTTTATTCCTGGTAGAGTTAAAGAACAATTTATTTTAATATGATAGAAAATGGTTTCCAGCTAGATACAAGAAATACCTATTTACCTTTATTTGCTGGTACCTTTGTTTTAACGCTGTGTTATGGTCACCTATTTGCTTTTGTTTTGGACTTATGTACTCTTCTGGTAGTATCAAAAGTATATATGGAAATATTGGAATGGGTGGGGTTAGGATGTTAATACTGACTTTAGGTAAACATTGCTTAAATTCTCCAATTCTGGTGTAATGTGTTCAACTTCCATTTTTTCATTATACACATTCTAGTATTAAGTTCTATGAGTATCATTCAATATGTTAAATTTAATTCTGTTACTGAAAAATAAATGTAAAGGGTTTTAGAGAATCTGTGAAATACTCTTAATCTTTTTTTTTTTTTCAGAAAACTGACAGACTGAGGCAGAATGATGATGGTATAGATGAGATGTTCCAGCGTGATAGAGACGTGGCAGCGGCACCTCCTCAGTGATCTACAGTCATCATATTGACACTCTGTGATCTGTTGCTACACATCGATTTCATCATACACCTGTCCATTTATATCTTTCATATCAGCAAAAATCACACAAATAGTTTCTTAAATCATGTGGCATGATTAGTTACCTATGTCATGTAACATGATTTGTTTCATAAATCACACCACATGATTGGTTCCCAATATTGTGTTTCATGATTGGTTATAAGTTGTGTCACAATATTAGTTTTGAAGATTGTGTAACAAATATTTGTGTCATGGATCATGTTATGTACTTTGTCTCAATGAATGTTACTGACTAATGATGTGTTTTGTTTAACAGGTTATGTAGTTTTTAAGATCACATCAGATAATTTCATCTTTTATACCAATGTCACTTTATAGAATAGGTAGTGCTACTTGTTGGAGAACTAACACATGGAAATCTCTCTTTATATCAAGAAATTTGAACTCAGCTCAATTTTTGGGTCCATGACTTTTGTAAATATGGGAGTTAATTAAGATAGTTATGGGTTTTCTCTTGTTTAATGAGAGGTATATGTATTCATAGTCACTCAAAGCCAAAACAGTTGTAATCCTATTTTATCATAGTTTTGCATTACATGATATTTGTCATATCTTTTATAGATCTCTTTAATACCTAACATTGAATTCCAGTGGTGGTAACCATCTAATGTGTATATATTTGTTACATGGTGGCACATTATAAATATTCAGAGGAAATTCCAGTGCATCTAGTTGATGGTATTGCATTTATGTATTTGTATTAATTTTGCAGATGTTGCATTAAGTGTCTAAAATTGTTATATATTAGTGTTTCATTATTCAGATGTTCTGCTATGCATTATTTTGCCTAATATACAACAATGTATGAGATTTTAGGTATGAGAAGGTATAAATCTTCATAGTGGAGGTTGTATTGTTTCCATCAAATCTTCTCTTTTCAATGTGAATTCAATAATAGGGGGAACTGATTTAACATCTGTGCAATCATTTATTAATAAATGTTTCACTGGAGGACAATATTTATATACATGTTTTACATAGTGATTATGCATAACCTAATAAATCCAATATTAGATTTTTTAAAAATACTATAAACACTAGTTTGTATGTTAGTAATAATAGTTATTAAGTTACCTTGAATTATGTTATAGGTGTTGTTTATTATAGAAATTCTTCTGAATTCATCAGTGAACATCATAGTTTAGTCTTAGCTGCAGTTCCTATATAGGTAAAAATGATACAGAGAATATTGCTGTGTGTTGTAGAGAATCCTGTAGTTTCATTCTCATTACTTTTAAGGAGAGACAAAAAGCTTATTTTAGAACAAAGAAATTGAATGATCCAAATTTATCAGTTTTACTTTTCATTTTTAGTTTCTTCAATATGGCAAATTTATGATATTTTAAGATGATATAAACACAAGAAGTTTAAAATATACTTGAAGTATATGTAATATACAAGTGTTTTGAATTAGAAAGTGAAGAATGATCTTTTAGAAGGCTTCACAGAAGTTGCATGTAGCAAAATTTCAACAACTAAGATGAAAATTGATTAATTTTTGGAATATATTTATTGTTTCGCACCTTTATACCATTTTTAGCTCACCTGTCACATAGTGACAGGGTGAGCTTTTGTGATCGCCCTTCGTCCGTTGTCCGTCCGTCGTCCATCCACAATTTCTTGTCTGCACGATAGAGGTTTCATTTATGATTTTATTTAAATCAAACTTGCACACAACTTGTATCACCATAAGATCTCGGTTCCTTTCTTGAACTGGC
This sequence comes from Mercenaria mercenaria, assembly GCF_021730395.1. Classification (NCBI taxonomy): domain Eukaryota; kingdom Metazoa; phylum Mollusca; class Bivalvia; order Venerida; family Veneridae; genus Mercenaria; species Mercenaria mercenaria. The sequence continues at coordinate 39,713,778 of NC_069368.1, forward strand.
CAGATCCCATTATGGGTTCCAGAGTTATGGCCCCTGAAAGGGCCAAAACTAGCTATTTTGACCTTGTCTGCACAATAGCAAGTTTATTTATGATTTGATTTTTACCAAACTTGCATACAACTTGTATCACCATAAGATCTCGGTTCCTTTCTTGAACTGGCCAGACTCCATCATGGGTTCCAGAGTTATGGCCCCTGAAAGGGCCAAAATTAGCTATTTTGACCTTGTCTGCACAGTAGCAGCTTTATTTATGATTTGATTTTTACCAAACTGGCACACAACTTGTATCACCATAAGATCTTGGTTCCTTTCTTGAACTGGCAAGATTCCATTATGGGTTCCACAGTTATGGCCCCTGAAAGAGCCAAAATTAGCTATTTTGACCTTGTCTGCACAATAGCAGCTTCATTTATGATTTGATTTTAACCAAACTGGCATACAACTTGTATCACCATAAGATCTTGGTTCCTTTCTTGAACTGGCGAGATTCCATTATGGGTTCCAGAGTTATGGCCCCTGAAAGGGCCAAAATTAGCTATTTTGACCTTGTCTGCACAGTAGCAGCTTTATTTATGATTTGATTTTTACCAAACTGGCACACAACTTGTATCACCATAAGATCTCGGTTCCTTTCTTGAACTGGCCAGATCCCATTATGGGTTCCAAAGTTATGGCCCCTGAAAGGGCCAAAATTAGCTATTTTGACCTTGTCTGCACAATAGCAGCTTCATTTATGATTCGATTTTAACCAAACTTGCACACAACTTGTATCACCATAAGATCTTGGTTCCTTTCTTGAACTGGCCAGATTTCTTCATGGGTTCCAGAGTTATGGCCCCTTAAAGGTCCAAAATTGGCTATTTTTGCTTTTGCAGCCATATAGAGACTTCATTTATGGCTTTATTTGATACAAACTTCCAAAATAACTTCAACGACAATAATTTTTGGATTCCATGACAAATCAGATCCAAGCATAGGTTCAGAGTTATTTTATATCTGATTACCTCCACTGATTGTAATCAAAATGGATTTATATCGGTAAGTACTTATAGGACTTATTTGAAATTTTATTATTGTTATTAGTTGGACTGAGACAATCAGGGTAGATAACTATGAACTGATTTTATGTCAAATTACCTCCCTTTATTTCAAATTAAAATGGGTATATCTCCATAACTTATGAAGATACTGATCTGAAATTTCATTTATGTCAACAGATTTATTTGGCAGATCCTTCTTTTCTTCACTTACAATAATTTTTTTTTCCTTAATTACTTCCCTTTTATGTTACTATAAATAGCTTATATTTAGTAACTTTTTTATTATTGGCCGTAGGGAAAAACCGAGACCACTTTTCTGTGGTACAACATGGATGGTACCCCCAATTTGTAGGTGTATTTTGACATATCTGTACCTTGTAAGAATTTTTTTTTTCTTTTTGGTTAAATTTCTTCCCTTTGTTGTTACTGTCCTTTGGACTTAGATAATTTTTCTGAGGACCTTCTTGTCCTCAAGTGCAATGATAACAGGTGAGCGATATAGGGCCATCATGGCCCTCTTGTTTTCTCTTATTTAGTGATTTAATGAGCATTTTAGAAGTACAAAAAAATGTCCAGTAACATAGGGGAATTTGTCACATGACAATTTTCTAATTATGCCCCTACCAAACATGTTGGGGTGCGGGGGGCTATATAGGAGTCAGTTTTGTCGCGTCATGTCCCGTTGCAACCCGAAACCTATATCTCAGTTATTACTAAATGGATTTGATTCAAACTTAAAATAGATGTTCCACCTTATCACCCACATCATGTGACACAAGGTGCATAACTCTGACACCAATTTTTCATGAATTATGCCCCCTTTTACTTAGAATTTAAGGTTAATTTTGATGCATTTTCACTATATCTCAGTTATTACGAAATGCATTTGTTTCAAACTTGAAGTAGTTGTTCCACATCATCACCCCTATCTTATGACACAAGGCTCATAACTCTTGCACCAATATTTCCCGAATTATGCCCCCTTTTTGCGTAGAATTATACTTGTATAGTGTTTTGATACACTTTATCTGTACCTCTCTTATTTTTTGATATTTTTAACACAGACTCAAACTATTGTGCAATATTCATCCACCATTGGAGTCATTAAACACTCCAATGACAGTTCTTGACAGATTTAAATGTTTTTGGTACACAGGTGTGACATCATAAAATACATGTAAAGTTCGACTTAAGTTTGTCTACAAACCACCAATTTTATATGTAGTTATGGCCCCTTTCCAACTTAAAATTTATCAAACTCATTGTTGCTGGACAATAACTCATGAAAGGCTTGACAGATTTAGATAAATTTTGGTACACAGGTGTAACATCATAAAATGCAGGTCAAGTTCGATTTAAATTGCACCTTTTTATGGCCATGTCTTACGTGGGGGTATTCGTCACTCCAGTGACAGTTCTAGTTTTCTTATTGGATAGGATATTCAGTATATTTGCAGAACATATGGCATTATGAATAGATTCTGAAAGGCTGGAGAAGTTTTTTAAAAAAAAAAAGGGAATATATGGAGTTTTCAACGCCAGTCAGCAAATACATAGGGGTTATAATTCACAAAGTGGACACCAGATGTAATATTTTCACCAAACTTTAGTGACATAGATGCCAGATCTGGTGTTCATAAATGAAAGATAGACAAGTGAACAATTATTTGATGTATATGTTTGCAAAATGTGATTTATACTGTTCAAATGAAAGGCGTTTTGTTTCAGTAACCCAGCAATTAAGGCTACTGCAATATTCTTGATCGTTGTAATGTTTTGTGCCATGGATACTTTTGTAGTATTTTGTTTGTTTTTTTCGGAGGGGAGGGTGGGGGTTGTATATGTATTAATAATATATATCACATTTATTTGAAGTGAAAAAGTTCAAAGTATGTTGAATAAGTAATTTAAGTTTTGTTTGATGACAAAAGAAAAGAATTTTAACGGTTAAGGAGAAATAATGTTATCTTAAACTTGTTCAATGTTAAAAACTTAAATATGCACTGAAGTTTCTGCTAATATATTTATATTTCATACTATATTCACATGTGTTTTTGTATGTATATTTTTACCATGCAATTCAATGCATCAAAAGTTCATTTATGTTGTTATATTTTTTTGGGACATTTTTTGAAGTTTTCTTTTACTTCAGTGGAGAATGTTACAATCTAGGAAGTCTTATATGATGTGATAACTAATTTTTGAAGAGATCTATGTTCAAATCCAGTGAATGAAAACAGTTGTGATATGGTATAGAGTTCTTTTCTAGCTCACCTGAACTTTGTTCATGGTGAGCTATTAGTATAGATGGATGGTTCGGTGTACTGCAGTCCGTCTTCCTGTGAATGGCATCAACATTTTTTACTTAAACATCTTGTCCTCTGAAATTACTGGTCAGAATTGCACCAAACTTGGTCAGTAGCATCCGGGCATGGACCTTCTGACTTCTTCTTATAGAGCTAGAAATAAAAAAACCTTTAGACAACTTCTTCTCATTAACCACTTAACGGATCTTCATGAGACTTGGTCTATAACATCATTATAAGGTCTTCTCCCAATTTTGTTCACAAATGGGGGCACTTGGCCCCATTTAACGACTAGAGCTAAATTTAAAACACATTTAAACATTAGCATCATTGTAGGTCCCTTTCCCAATTTTGTTCAAATGCTTGGCCCCTTTTAGGGGCCAGTAGAGCTAAAGAGAGAAATACCTTTGACTTCACATGAACTGCTTGATTGATCGTCATCAAATTTGGTTTGTAGCATCATTGAAAGGTCCTCTCCCAAATTTGTTCAGAGGTAGTGTTTTGCCCTTTTAGGGGCCACTAGAATTGAAAATAGAAAAAAGCCTTTAAATGACTTATTCTGATGAACCACTGGCTGGATCTTCATCATACTTAGCTTGTGGCATCATTGAAAGGTTCTCTCCCAAGTTTTATTTTCAAATGGGGAGGGGGTGGACTTGGCCTCTTTTATAGGCCCCTAGAGTTTAAAATAGAAAAACCTTTAAATGACTTCTTGGATACTCATCAAGTTTGGTCTGTAGTATCTTTGTTATGGTTCAGCTTGATCCCTTTTTGGGGACACCAGAGTTAAAATTAGACAAAAAAGTCAAACAACTTTGTATTAGGAAGTATGCATTTTTAGGGAATCGCAGCAAGATATAGAAAAGAAACAATTTTTTTTTTTAATGAACTGCTCAAAGGATTTTCACCAGACCTGGTTAGGAGCAAGGTCAGATGGTCAAGGTTCCCTTCAGGTGAGTGACTTGGGCCCATTTGGGCCTCTTGTTGTTGTTTTTTTCTTTGAAATAAGTCTCGATGTCTGTTCAAATGTGTCGGTACATATTATGAAACTTTGTCTCTTACTGTGGAACTTCATAAAATACCAGAGTTTGGTACAAATCATAAAACTTTTTAGGTATATTGTCATGATACTCCCAAAACTACCAAAGTCAGTAATATATGGTACTTCTTAACTTACAAGGGCTAGGTACTTCTCATGGTACCTTTTAAGGTACCAGTGCTAGGTACCGATCATGCTTTCACTTGAGACTTTGTTGTCTTCCAAGGAAACAGGTCTTGAAAAGTTATAAAGGTTAATTAAATATGATTAAAAAAGTTACCACTGAAGAATATTTTTGATCAGATAATGGGATTTATTTGTGGGTTTATTGATTTTTTGTTACGCCTGAAGGGATGTATTATGTTTTGACGCTGTTGTCTGTCTGTCCGTTAGAAATTTGGTGTCCACTCTGTCCCCTTGAAGGATTTCAAAGAAACTTGACACAAATGTTCACCACATCGAGACAACATGCAGAGCACATGTTTTGGATGGCTCGCTTCAAGGTCAAGGTCATATTACTTTGTTTTGTGTCTGCTCTGTAACTCTTGAACTGCTTGAAGGATTTTAAAGAAACTTGGCACAAATGTTCACCACATCAAGACATCGTGCAGAGCGCTTGTTTCGGATGGCTCGCTTCAAGGTCAATGTCACACTTAGGGGTCAAAAGTCATGCCTTCGGGCGTATATTGCTCCACATTGCGGTGCTCTTGTTATATTTTATAAGAATGCTTTTGCAGTTATGCTTGTATAGTTTCATGTAAATATTGAAAATGCTCATTTTATATTGTAAAATTATTTGACATATTGTTATATATATTAACTTTAGTTTCCATGATATTAGTGTTTCTGAACAAATCTTAATAATGAAACTACTTGACTGTTGGAGAAAATGTTATGGGACATTTTTCTTCCAAATCAGAAAATGACAAAATTATCAATTTGAAAAGGTGGAGAAAAGTGCTAAGTGTAATTTTATGTACTCACTTTTTAACTGTGAATGGTTTGTTCAAAATTGAGACAGACAGTGTTGCCTTCGAAGACATTTGTATTTAATGCAGTTTACAAGGAAGTCTGTTTAAAAGATGTTCTGATGAATATTCCAGAAATATTGTCAGATAAACTTGCAGTTGTGATGTGACTATAAGTACTGCTCAAAATGTTATTGTCAACAAAACAAATGCATAGATCATGGGCAAAATGCACATTGGGAGAAGTATAATATATTGCCTAATTACTCTAGATGTTATATAGTTTATTGCATGATGAAAGTTTATCCAACATATTACACTTTTTTTCCTGCACAGAACTGTACTTGCGTACACATTAATTCAGTCCGTGTGTTGGCCAAGGACCAGTAAGGGTTGGTAATCAGGCCCGTAGCCAGAGGTTAAAAATAGGGAGGCACTTTCTAGGGGGTCCGGGGGCATGCTCCCCCTGAATTTTTTTTTGAGGGTGCCATTTTGTGTGTTAATGCATTCCAAACATATTTTTGTTACTTTTAAAATACCAGTTTCGGAAAAAATAAATTACATTTAAAAGATTTGTGTACATTTTAGTTACATATAGATCTGCAGAAAAATAAGAATTTCGAAATAGCCAACGTATTTGCGATTATTGTCACCCTAAAATGCTAATTTAAAGGCATATGGTCATGCTTGCTTGGTTCTTACATCTTCTGTTGAGTAAATGTATTATTATATATGTTCATTTATAATTTGTTTGTTTGTTTTGGGTTTAACGCCATTTTTCAACAGTATTTCAGTTATGTAATGGCGGGCAGTTAACCTAACCAGTGTTCCTGGATTCTGTACCAGTACAAACCTGTTCTACACAAGTAACTGCCAACTTCCCCACCTGAATCAGAAGTGGAGGACGAATGATTTCAGACACAACGTCTTTTATCAAATCATCACGGAGAACATACGCCTCGCCCAAGGCTCGAACTCGCGACCCAGAGATCAGTAGGTCTGCGCTCTCCCTATTGAGCTAAGCTGTTCATTTATAAACTATTTAGCATGTCTGAAGTGAAATGAAAATTTGAAAGAAGCAACGTAGTTTATGCATATACAAATACAATACAGATATGTAATACAAATGTACTTAATACATAATATATTTTGTCAATCTTCTTAAAATAAGTAATATTACATTTTTGAAATTCAGCAACAACAAAAAGTTTATACTTGGATAAATAGTGTGTATGACATGTCATAAAGTTATACTTATAAGTTAATCAAAATAAAAAAATCTGAAATTTTTATAAAAAAAAAAAGTTTAAACGGGAAGATTCCATATACTTACGATAAGGCCACGCCAAATTGATAAGTTGTTCATCGGATTTTTTTCTGAAAAATTTGAGGTGGCGAGCGAAAAAATAATTTAAATATTTTTTTTGGTTTTTGAGAAAATCAGGAGCGAGCGAAGAGCGAAGAAATATATTTGTCTTCATTTGGCTCTCGACTAACTAATAAAGACCTTAAAATAGAATGTATAGCCCTTTTAAATTAAAAAGTAACTCCCCAGGGATTGAGAAAATCTAACCCGCAGACGCACAACAAAGCGAACTCGTGAAAAAAGGTATTAATAACATTGTCATACAGTACACTGTAATCTAATATCGAATCGAATATTTACTGCTATGAAAATGTAGCACTCTTAGCTGACTTTACAAAGTTTTTGATACATCAAATATGTATGTGAGTGTTGCTAGATCTATTAAAGCTTCTGATTTGAAACTTGGAACAGTTATTTACTGTCAAAGTCTACTCCAGGAGAAACAATACTCTTAAGTCTGAATCTAGACAGAGTTATGCCCCTTTTTAACATAGAATATTTTTAATTAAGTTTTATATAATGAACAATAGCTCTGTACTTTAATAGCTTCTGACTATTATGCCCCTTTTACTGGCAAAGCTCTGATTTAGAAAAGTCGAGCATGATATCTTATGTACAGCTCTTTTTTCTAACTTTAAACTTTCATAACATATTAAATTTGTTGAAACAAAGTCTCAATTAAAGTCTGAAATGGAGATTAACGTGCATTAACATTAGTCTACTAAATGATTGGAAAATTTGAAAATCAAAACTGTCCTGAAAACAACTCGTAATGTAAATTCCTTACCCCACCAACTTTCGTATGCAAATGCTGATCATTTGGACAGGAAAAAACAGAAAACAGATAAGTGACATGCATCAATAAGTATTTACCCTTACCAAAATAATGTAGATTGATGTTATCAAACAAATTAGTGTTTTTCTTCATCGAGTTTTCAATGAAATAAATCGATTTTTGTAGTATGTAATTTGGTAAACATTAGAAGAAAATGGCGTAACTGCATAAAGGGAAATAACTTTAATGCAACTAAATATAAGTATGATTTATTATAGACGATGTGTGCGTAGTACGTATTTATTTTGATTAAATTCCATTTGAGAACAATCTGGGACTGGAAGTATAAGCATTTATACACTTTTACGTCCGTAAAAAGTAGCACACCAAAAAATTTTGGATTGATTTTTTTCAATGGGGCGAGCGCAAGCCAAAAACAAAAAAAAAATTATTTTTTTTTTTGTTTCTGAAAATATACGAGTGGTAAATCCGATGAACAACTTTTTAATTTGGTGAGGCCTAAGTTAATAAGTGTTTCTGATATAAGTTCTTGACTATTAAGTGACCGTATATTTTTTAGAGTAACCTGATAACGAAGTTTTGAAGTGCCGTACTTATAATTGTGACTTTTTAGATATTAATCGTAACGCTTCGGTCTTCTCCGAGTTAAGTTAAACTAACGGGCGCATAGCTTGTAAGAAAACTATGCTATAGTGTAATTATTTGTGATATTAAAAACAAATGGGAGAAAATAGTTCAAACAAAATAAAATGAAATAATAGTGCCCAAGCTAGGTTTTGCTTTAAAAGATGGTACCTCAAAATATACTTTTTTTTTTCTCATAATCTTGGCAGGTGTCTCCCTGTGCCTCTGTGTAGCTACGGGCCTGATTTGAAGTTTTACCTGGTGACAATGCCAACCAGGTAGCCCGCCCGCTTAGCTCAGTAGGTAAGAGCGTTGGTCTACGGATCGCGGGGTCGCGAGTTCGATCCTCGGGCGGGGCGTATGTTCTCCGTGACTATTTGATAAACGACATTGTGTCTGAAATCATTAGTCCTCCACCTCTGATAATTCATGTGGGGAAGTTGGCAGTTACTTGCGGAGAACAGGTTTGTACTGGTACAGAATCCAGGAACACTGGTTAGGTTAACTGCCCGCCGTTATATGACTGAAATACTGTTGAAAAACGGCGTTAAACCCAAAACAAACAAACAAAAACAATGCCAACCATGTTGAAATTGATTTTAATGTTACATCAAAATATTTGTTGGTGCTTGCACAGCTACAGTAATAGATCCTCTAAGAACTAATTAATATTTATTGTGAAAGTGCATATTTTATAAAATTGAAATATTTATTGATATAATTTATAATTTTGCTTTGCTTAAACATTCCATGTTTGTCCAAATGGTAGTTGTCATGTAAATATTAATGTAACAGTTAACTGAAAACGTATATTTTTTCCCCAGAGTTTACTCACTCCTGTTTAGCCATCTAATCTAATCAATGTTTTTCAATTACAACTGTATCAATTTTTAATTTGGTTTGAAAAATGACAGCTTGTATGTTAAACTTGCCAATCAAATATATTTCAGTAAAGACCTGCAAAAGAAAAAAATTAAATAATATTTAATTGAAACCTACTACGTGTATAAATAGTGTTTAGTGTTTATCGGGGACAGTCATATCGGATATGTTACTTTGGTTATTACAAACAGTGCATACATGTTGTCTGTTATATGTACAATGTCTGCCTTCAACTCTTTCAGCCTTGGTCATGTTTCTGTTAAATTTCTTGAGTTGAACAAAAGGAGTTTGTGCATACAAAAATAGTTGTGTATTAGTAAAAACTACCATAACATTCTTGTTTAATGAAAATTATTTCCTTCAAAAGTGTTTTTCATCAGCAACTGTTTCTCCTTTTGTTTATTTTTATGCACTTTTGTGTTTATTTTTAATGCATTATAGAACAAATTTGTGGGAATATAAATAAAAACTTACAGGAAAAATATTTGAAGTTTGTTATCTGATTGAAATGGTGGGGCTGAGCAGGACTATGGTTTCTAAATGAAAAGCTTATAAATCTGAATTTTCCTCTGATGGGATTTTATAGAAATAATCACCAGTTGAAATATCTGCCAGAAAAGCCAGAGAACACTAAAGTTGCCAATGATGGCAGTGCGACGAGAAGACCAGAAAATCCTCTTGAAAGGCAATGGGCATAATTATGTCTCCCACACCACTGTGGTGTGAGATATATTGATTTACTCCTGTCGTGTGTGTGTGTGTGTGTGTCAGTCTGTCGCAAATCTTGTCCTCACTCTTTAAGTCGAACATTTCTTACCCGATCTTCACCAAACTTGAACAAAATGTGTTTGCCAATAAGTCCTCGGCCGAATTTGATAACTAGCCAAACAGGCCCAGGCACTTCGGAATTATGGCCCTTGAATTACTGAAAATACTGATGCCAGTGATACAGGTTTTGGTGCATGTTTGACTCGGATACATAATTACAAAAAGAAATTTCAATCTAGATGATTAGGCAGTTGTGGGAGACATAGGTTTTTCTCAAAAGCAGCTCTAGTTTGTTCATAGAGATTACAAAGCACTCAAGTCCCAATATATTGAAAATAAGATGGATGCTTGCAGAGCTCTGGCTATGGCAACAAAGTTGATCGACTATACGAAGTATATGTATTGCTGTCCTACTCAACTCGCATGCACTTTCTCTTTATCTCCATTATCACATGATGGATTTCTTCAGATTTAACAATCATATGTCAGGAGGGCCATAACTCTGGCACCAATATCATTATCTGATGAAAAAGGCCCACTTTTTAGCTCACCTGTCGTAGTGACAAGGTGAGCTTTTGTGATCTCCCTTCGTCCGTCCGTCCTTCCGTCATCTGTCCACAATTTCTTGTGAACACAATGGAGACCACATTTTGCAATCGATTTTAATCAAACTTGCATGCAACTTGTATTGGCATAATATCTCGGTCCATATCGAAAACTGGCCAGATTCCTTCATGGGTTCCAGAGTAATGGGCCCTTAAAGGGCCAAAATTTGCTATTTTTGGCTTGTGAACACATTAGAGTCCACATTTTGCAATCAACTTTATTCAGACTTGCACACAACTTGTATTGGCATAATTTCTAGGTTCCTTTCAAAAACTGGCCAGATCCCATCATGGGTTCCAGAGTTATGTCCCCTTAAAGGGGCAAAATTTGCTATTTTGGCTTTTGCAGCCATATAGAGACTTCATTTATGGTTTGATTTGAAACAAACTTGCAAAATATCTTCAACAACAATAAATCGTGGATTCCATGATGAATATTTGAGATCAAATCATAGGTTCCGGAGTTACGGCCCCTGACTGACCCCTGAAAGAGCCAAAATTTGTTAATTTTTACCTTGTGAACATGATAAAAGTGACATTTTATATTTGATTTTAACCACACCTACACACAACTTGAGTCACAATAAGATCTCGGTTCCATTCGAAAACTGGCTAGATTCCATCATAGGTTCTAGAATTACTGGCCCTGAAAAGGGCAAAATTTTCTATTTTGGCCCTTTCAGCCATATAGAGGTTTCATTTATGCTTTGATTTGATACAAACTTGAACAGAATGATTATCTTGATGATCTCTAAGCTTGGATCGAAACTGGGTCATGTTGGGTCAAAAACTAGGTCATCGGGTCAAATCAAAGGAAAAGCTTGTTAACAACCTAGAGGCCACATTTATGATCCTATCTTCATGAAACTTGGTCAGAATGTTTATTTTGATGATTTCTAGGCCAAGTTCAAAAGTGGGTCATATGGGTCAAAAACTAGGTCACCTGGTCAAACCAAAGGAAAAGCTTGTTAACACCCTTGTTCATTTGAGCTATTCTGATCACTCGCCGTCCGGCGTCTGTTGTCAGTAAACTTTTACTTTAAACGACATCTCCTCATAAACCGCTAGGCCAATTTCATCCAAACTTCACAGGAATGTTCCTTGGGTGAAGCTCTACAAAAGTTGTTCAAAGAATTGAATTCCATGCAGAACTCTGGTTGCCATGGCAACCGAAAGGAAAAACTTTAAAAATCATCTTCTCAAAAACCAGAAGTCCTAGAGCTTAGATATTTGATGTGAAGCATTGCCTAGTGGACCTCGACCAAGTTTGTTCAAATCATGACACCGGGGTCAAAATTGACCCCGCCCTAGGGGTCACTTGATTTTACATAGGAAAATCTTTAAAAAATCTTCTTCTCAAAAACCAGAAGCCCTAGAGCTTAGATATTTGACATGTAGTATTGCCTAATGGACCTCTACTAAAGTTGTTCAATCATGACCCCCGGGGTCAAAATTGACCCCGCCCCAGGGGTCACTTGATTTTACATAGATTTCTATAGGAAAATCTTCAAAAATTTTTAAAAAATAAACCAGAAGGCCTAGAGATAAGATATTTGACATGTAGCATTGCCTAGTAGACGTCTACAAAATTCGTTCAATCATGACCCCCGGGGTCAAAATTGATCCTGCCCCAGGGGTCACTTAACTTTACATAGGGAAATCTTCAAAAAATTTCTAAAAATAAACCAGAAGGCCTAGAGCTTAGATATTTCACATGTAGCATTGCCTAGTGGACCTCTACAAAGTTGGTTCAAATCGTGACCCTCGGGGTCAAATTGACCCCGCCCCATGGGGTTACTTGATTGTACATAGAAAAGTCTTCAAAATTTCCTAAAAATAAACCAGAATGCCTAGAGCTTAGATATTTGACATGTAGCATTGCCTAGTGTACCTCTACAAAATTTGTTCAAATCTTGACCCCCCCCCCCACCCAGGGTCAAATTACTTGATTGTACATAGGAAAATCTTCATAAATTTGCTAAAAATAAACCAGAAGGCCTAGATCTTAGATATTTGATATGTAACATTGCCTAGTAGACTTCTACAAACTTTGTTCAAATCATGACCCCCGGGGTAAAATTGGCCCCTCCCCAGGGGTTACTTGATTGTACATCGGAAAATCTTCCAAAAAATTTCTAAAACTCATCAGTTTGACATTTGAAACAAATAGCTCATATTACGCAGGTGAGCGATCCAGGGTCATCATGACCCTCTTGTTATCTGGGTCATGTGGGTTCAAAAATAGGTCACTAGGTCAAATCAAAGAATAAGCTTGTTTATACCCTAGGGGGCACACTTTTGATTCTATCTTCATAAAACATAGTCAGAATGTTTGTTATGCCCCCCTTCGAAGGAGGGGTATATTGTTTTGCAGATGGTCGGTCGGTCAGTCGGAATGTAGACCAATCCGTTTCTGGATGATAACTCAAGAACGCTTGGGCCTAGAATCATGAAAGTTGATAGGGAGGTTGGTCATCACCAGCAAATGACCCCTATTGATTTTGAGGTCTGCATGTCAAAGGTCAAGGTCACAGTGACCCTGAATAGTAAAACGGTTTCCGGATGATAACTCAAGAACACTTGGACCTAGGATCATGAAAGTTGATAGGGAGGTTGGTAATGACCGGCAGATGACCCTTATTGATTTTGAGGTCAGTATATTAAAGGTCAAGGTCACAGTGACCCTGAACAGTAAAACGGTTTCCGGATGATAACTCAAGAACGCTTAGGCCTAGGGTCACGAAAGTTGATAGGGAGGTTGGTCATGACCTGCAGATGACCCCTACTGATTTTGAGGTCAGTATGTCAAAGGTCAAGGTCACAGTGACCGGGAACAGTAAAGTAGTTTCCAGACAATAACTCAAGAACGCTTTGGCCTAGTGTCAGGAAAATTGATAGTTAGGTTGGCCATGACCAGCAGATGACCCCTATTGATTTTGAGGTCAGTATGTCAAATGTCAAGGTCGCATTGGCCAGGAACAGTTAAACAGTTTCTGATCTTCTTGTCCAAAACCATAGGGCCTAGGACTGATATTTGGTGTGTAGCAAAATCTAGTGATCCTCTACCAACGTTGTTCAGATTATTTCCCTGGAGTCAAATATGGCCCCACTCTGGGGGTCACATGGTTTATATAGACTTATATAAGGAAAGAAAATTGAAAAACCTCCTGTCCAAAACCACAGGGCCTAGGGCTTTGATATTTTGTATATGACATTATCTAGTGGTCCTCTACTAAGAATGTTCAAATTATTCCCCTAGGGTCAAATATGACTCCGCCCTGGGGGTCACATGGTTTACATAGACTTATATAGGGAAAAACTTTGAAAATCTTCTTGTCCAAACCACAAAGACTATGGCTTTGATATTTTGTAATGTAGCATCATTTAGTGGTTCTCTACCAAGTTTGTTCAAATTATCCCTCTAGGGTCAAATATGACCCTGCCCCAGGGGTCATATGGTTCATATAGACTTCTATAGGGAAAAACTTAGAATCTTCATGTCCATAACTTACATCATTCAAATTTGGACCACATGACTATTGTATAGTTTTAAGTGGCAAGATAAACCTTGACATGAGTTGACCTTGATTTTGACCTAGTGACCTACTTTCACATTTTTGAAGGTACAGGCGTCTTTGGACCACATCATAGGCACATGCATAGTTTTTTGTTCCAAAATAAAATTTGACCCTGATTTTGACCTTGTGACCTACTTTCACATTTCTCAAGCTACATCCTTCAAATTTAACCACAAGCATAGTTTTGTATACTGAAATGAATTTTGATCTTGAGATTGACCTAGTGACCTACTTTCACATTTCTGAAGGTACAAGTACAGGCTTCAAATTTGGACCACTTGCATAGCTTTGTGTTCCTAAGTAAAATTTGACCTTGATTTTGACCTAGTGACCTACTTTCACATTTCTCAAGCTACAGCCTTCAAATTTGGACCGCATGCATATTTTTGTGTTCTGAATTGAAATTTGACATTGATTTTTACCTATTACCTACTTTATCATTTCTCAAGCTACAGCCTCCAAATTTGAAGCTTGACCTTGAAACTGATCTAGTGACCTGCTTTCACTTTTCTCAAGCCACAGCTTTCAAATTTAGACCACATACACATTGTTTTGTACCGAAATGAAATTTGACCTTGAGCTAGTCTTGAAATTTGGAACAGTGGATGGCGCCAAGATCACTCTGTAATCTCTTGTTAGGTTAACAGGTTAAAGGTCAAGGTCACATTAAACCAGAATGGTAGAACTTTTGTTTACAGTGAGCATATAATTTCTGTTCCTTGTGCAATTACTGAATGCATCAAGGGGTGCATTTCGTGTTCGACGAGCTCTTGTTATCATGAAGTCTTGGATGTTTTCAAATCTGGGTCACATGGGGTCAAAAATTAGGTCACTAGATCAAATCAGAGGAAAAGCTTATATACACTCTAGAGGCCACTTTTTTGCTCCAATCTTCCCGAAACTTTGTCAGAATGTTTGTTTTCATGAAATTTTGGACAAGTTCGAATCTGGGTCATGCAGGTAAAAAACTAGGTCACTAGGTCAAATCAAAGAAAATGCTTGTTTACACTCAAGAGGCCACGTTTTTTTGTCCAATCTTAATAAAAATTAGAATATTTGTCTCCATGAAATCACTATAGGGTAAAACATGTTTATACTGTTACGGTGTGTTACTCAGGTGTGCGACCTTGGCCCTCTTGTTTACATAAAATATCAGATTAAAGTATGTTGGATGTATCTGTTATTACTTAATGTATTAATGTAACTTCAAGTTGTTTCACACCATCACCCATATTATATGACACACGGTTAGTAAGTCTGGCACCAATATTTTAAGCATTATGACCCCTTTTTACTTACCGGTAGAATTTCAGGTTAAAGTTTTGATGCACTTTAACTCTGTCTCTATTATTTCTCAATGAATTTGATTCAAACTTTTAGTTGTTCATCATCATCATGACTCAAGGACCATAACTCTAGCACCAGTATTTCATGAATTGTGCAACTCTGCAAAAATGTTTTCTGAAAGAACATAACATGCACCATGTACTGGTCACTTTTATGAAGTTTCATTAATTTGTATGTAAGGGCTCAGGAGATTTGGCTTGCACAAGATTGCATAATTATGCAGACTCTATGAATATAGTATAGTAACTAAAAACAAAGTCCTATAACTCTGCAGAATAATTTTCTGAAAGAACCTAATATGCACCATGCACAAGTAAGGTTGGTACTGATCATTTGTGTGAACTTTCATTAAATTTTTTGCAATGGTTCGGGAGATTAGATGTGCAAAATAATGCATATGCAGACTCCATGTATAATTAGCATAGTAGCAAAAACCAAAGTCCCATAGCTCTGCAGAATATTTTTCTGAAAGAACCTAACATGCACCATGCACAGTTACTATGTGTTACTGATCGCTTGTGTGAAGTTTCATTAAATTGTGTCAAGAGGATGAGGAGAGTTTGTGTTCACAAGATTGCATCAACGGACAGACAAACAGACAGACAACCTGAACCAGTATACCCTCCCCCCACAGACAGACAACCTGAACCAGTATACCCTCCCCCCACAGACAGACAACCTGAACCAGTATACCCCCCCCCACCCCACACGCCTTTGTTGTAAGGTAGGTACTATGAAATTTTAAGTAAAGATGGCACAGTTCATGAAATAAATCAGCTGGAGTAAAGGACCTTAGAGTCATTTTATGTGGATATTGAACAACTATTTTAAGTTAGAATCAAATCTATCCAGAAATAACACAAAAGCATATGGCCTCCAAAGGGCCTTGTCACTTTTCTCTGTATGTATATTAGTGGAAACTGCTGAATTTTAAAATAATTTTATGCAGATTGTACAAATTATTTCATTTCATCAAACAGCATGGTCACCAGGGGGCATGGTCACTTTCCCCTATATGTATGTAGTAGAAAGTTTAAAATCTTCTTGTTTGATATGGTCTTTTAATATCCCATGTCATCATTCCCCCAACCTCTTACCAAACACACACACACTTTACCCTCCCATATTGATCTAGTAGAAACTTTTAAAATATTCTTGTCAGAAAACACTGGCACTATTTAAAAATAATTTTACAGACATTTTCCTTGCATAACCTTCTACAAAAACTGTTCAAGCAAGCAGTGTAACTTAGGGAAGTGATCTAGGGCCATCATTGCCCTTTTGTTTCCTAAAGAAAACTAGCCCTAAACCCCTCCGGGTGGCTTTGTTTTTAGACAAATCGGAATAACTTGGAAGAGGATCCCCATGGGAACATTGCTGTGAAATTATTTAACAAGAGGGCCATGATGACCCTATATTGCTCACCAGAGTTTCACATTTCAAACTGGCTTCAACAAGAAACATTTCTGCTAAATAACTTTGAGCTGTAGGTCCAAAAATGTTATTTATTACCAGTAAGGTTTTAAGTTTGAAGGTGAAAGTCATAATTATGAGGGTAAAGGTCATTTTTATATAGGTCAGTTTGTAGGTCTTGCCACCAGAATTGTTGAGTGTGAGTATGAACTAAAGCAGGTCATTAATGTGGGCTGTATAGGTATCGCACAGTATAATGGCATTTTGAATTGTTAACAAAAGAAAAAAATGCGATTAAAAAGATACACAAGTTTTCTGATGCAAATACTAATTCCTCATAAGCAGAGTGGTAACACGCTCTTTATACTTTTTGAAAAAAAAAAAATTAGTAGTAAGTTTGATTCCCAGACTTGTATCTTTATATTTTTAAAACAAAAATTCTAATTTTTCAATAAGGTTCAGTAAGGAAAACTAATTTAGTTCCAACTTTTTCACTAAATGTCATTAGTAATGTGTAATTATGTTTAATTATAATATACTTCACCTTAGAAATAATGTAAGAAGCACTCCTGTAAATTTTTAAAGCAAAACAAGTTATAAATCCTTTTATGACAACCGGTGGTTAAAGAACCAGACTGTTGCAGAGATCTCGAGTTAGGCTAAGTTAGCCGGACAGGCCTGTATCTAAAAGGATTTCTCTATCTGTTCTGGGGGCTTTATCTCACTCTGTCCCTCTGGTCAGATCGCTCTGTGTCTGTACAAGTAGAGGATGAATTTTGCGCCCTGTGGCTGCGTTTGCTATATGTAAGTGCCTTTGAACGTGTTTATCATGAAAAGGGCACTATATAAATCTGGTACAGGTGTAACGGTCAGTTTTTTCCCCAGTCAGTTTTTTCCCCGAGGAAGAACCTGACTGGTCAGTTCTTTCCCCCCCTAGTCAATTTTTCCCCCCAATTACAACTGGTTACTCTTGATCATTCTTATGGGGGGAAAAAACTAACTAGTCAATTTTTTCCCCTGTTAGTGAATTGGAACTGGTTCTTCTTGGTTATTCTTATCAAGCCTGTTTTTATTTCTGATAGTCGGTTTTCATTTAAATTTCATATAAAATAAGAAATATGTTTCATATTTTGTTTTGTTTGTTTGTTTGTTTTGGGTTTAACGCCGTTTTTCAACAGTATTTCAGTCATGTAACGGCGGGCAGTTAACCTAACCAGTGTTCCTGGGTTCTGTACCAGTACAAACCTGTTCTCCGCAAGTAACTGCCAACTTCCCCACATGAATTATCAGAGGTGGAGGACTAATGATTTCAGACACAATGTCATTTATCAAATAGTCACGGAGAACATACGCCCCGCCCGAGGATCGAACTCGCGACCCCGCGATCCGTAGACCAACGCTCTTACCTACTGAGCTAAGCGGGCGGGCTTTCATATTTTGTGTAAATTAAATGTTTTTATTAAAATGGAATTATTTTAATTTCTGTTATATTTTTTCAATTGATGGCCTTTTTCCTGTTTCAATTTCTTCTAAGGTAAAGAAATTACTGCTGGTCAGTTCTTTCCCACCTAGCCAGTACTTGACCAGTAAGGTGGGGGAAGAAATTGACCATTCAGTTCTTTCCCCCCTAGCCAGTACTTGATCTGTCAGGTGGAGAGAAGAAATTGACTAGTCAGTTCTTTCCCACCTAGCCAGTACTTGACCTGTTGAGTGGGGAAATGAAATTGACCAGTCAGTTCTTTTCCCCCTTGCATATACTTGATCTGTCAGGTGGGGGAAGAAATTGACTGGTCAGTTCTTTCCCCTCTAGCCAGTACTTGACCTGTTGATGGGAAGAAGAAATTGACCAGTCAGTTCTTTCCCCACTAGCCAGTACTTGCTCTGTTAGGTGAGGGAAGAAATTGACCAGTCAGTTATTTTCACCCTAGCCAGTACTTGCTCTGTTAGGTGAGGGAAGAAATTGACCAGTCAGTTATTTTCCCCCTAGCCAGTACTTGCTCTGTTAGGTGAGGGAAGAAATTGACCAGTCAGTTCTTTCACCCCTAGCCAGTACTTGCTCTGTTTGGTTGGGGAAGAAATTGACTGGTCAGTTCTTTGCCCCCTATAGCCAGTACTTGACCTGTCAGGTGGGGGAAGAAATTGACCGGTCAGTTCTTTCCCCCCTAGCCAGTACTTGACCTGTCAGGTGGGGAGAAGAAATTGACAGGTCCGTTCTTACCCCCCCCCCCTCCCCCCAGCCAGTACTTGACCTGTCGGGTGGGGAAATGAAATTGACAATTGACCAGTCAGATCTTTCCCCCCTAGCCAGTACTTCCTCTTTTAAGTGGGGGAAGAAATTGACCAGTCAGTTCTTTCCCCCCTAGCCAGTACTTGCTCTGTTAGGTGAGGGAAGAAATTGACCAGTCAGTTCTTTCCCCCCCCCCCCCCCCAGCCAGTACTTGCTCTATTTGGCTGGGGAAGAAATTGACTGGTCAGGTCTTTCCCCCCAGCCAGTACTTGACCTGTCGGGTGGGGGAAGAAATTGACCGGTCAGTTCTTTCCCCCCTAGCCAGTACTTGACCTGTCGGGTGGGGAGAAGAAATTGACCGGTCAGTTCTCCCCCACCCCCAGCCAGTACTTGACCTGTCGGGTGGGGAAATGAAATTGACAAGTCAGTTCTTTCCCCCCTAGCCAGTACTTCCTCTTTTAAGTTGGCGGGGGTGGGGGGGAAAGAAACTGACCGGTCAGTTCTTTCCCCCCTAGCCAGTACTTGCTCTGTTAGGTGAGGGAAGAAATTGACTGGTCAGTTCTTTCCCCCCTAGCCAGTACTTAACCTGTTGGGTCGGGGAAGAAATTGACCGGTCAGTTCTTTCCCCCCTAGCCAGTACTTGACCAGTGTCAGGTGGGCGAAAATATTGACCGGTCAGTTCTATCCCCTCGAGCCAAGACTTGACGTGTCAGGTTGGGAGAAAAAATCGACTGGTCAGTTCATCCCCCCTAGCATGTACTTGACCTATCAGGTGGGGGAAGAAATTGACCAGTCAGTTCTTTCCCCCCTAGCCAGTACTTGACCTGTCAGGTGGGCGAAGAAATTGACCGGGCAGTTCTTTCCCCCCTAGCCAAGACTTGACGTGTCAGGTGGGGAGAAGAAATTGACCAGTAGAAATTGACTAGTCAGTTCTTTCCCCCTAACATATACTTGACCTATCAGGTGGGGAAAGAAATTGACTAGTCAGTTCTTATACCCTCTAGTATAATACTTGACCTGTCGGTTGGGGAGAATAAATTGACCATTCAGTTCTTTCCCCCCTAACATATACTTAACCTGTCAGGTGGGGGAAGAAATTGACCGGTCAGTTCTTTCCTCCCTAGCCAGTACTTGCTCTGTTAGGTGGGGAAGAAATTGACCAGTCAGTTCTTTCCCCCCTAGCATATACATGACATGCCAGGTGGAGGAAGACATTGACCAGTCAGTTCTTTCCCCCCTAGCACATACTTGACATGTCAGGTGGAGGAAGACATTGACCAGTTAGTTCTTTCCCCCCTAGCACATACTTGACATGTCAGGTGGAGGAAGACATTGACCAGTCAGTTCTTTCCCCCGTAGCATATACTTGACATGTCAGGTGGAGGAAGACATTGACCAGTCAGTTCTTTCCTCCCAGCATATACTTGACATGTCAGGTGGACGAAGACATTGACCAGTCAGTTCTTTCCCCCCTAGCATATACTTGACCTTTAAGGTGGGGAAAGAAATGGGCCGGTCAGTTCTTTTCCCCCTAGCCAATATTTGTCGTGTCGTGTGGGGAGAAGAAATTGACCGGTCAGTTCTTTCCCCCCTAGCATATACTTGACCTATCAGGTGGGGGAAGAAATTGACTAGTCAGTTTTTTCCCCCCTAGCCAGTACTTGCTCTGTTAGGTGGGGAAGAAATTGACCAGTCAGCTCTTTCCCCCCTAGCATATACTTGACATGTCAGGTGTAGGAAGACATTGACCAGTCAGTTCTTTCCCCCCAGCATATACATGACATGTCAGGTGGAGGAAGACATTGACCAGTCAGTTCTTTCCCCCCAGCATATACTTGACATGTCAGGTGGAAGAATACATTGACCAGTCAGTTTTTTCCCCCGTAGCATATACTTGACATGTCAGGTGGAGGAAGACATTGACCAGTCAGTTCTTTCCCCCCAGCATATACATGACATGTCAGGTGGAGGAAGACATTGACCAGTCAGTTCTTTCCCCCCAGCATATACTTGACATGTCAGGTGGAAGAATACATTGACCAGTCAGTTCTTTCCCCCCTAGCATATACTTGACCTGTAAGGTGGGGGAAGAAATGGGCCAGTCAGTTCTTTTCCCCCTAGCCAATATTTGTCGTGTCGTGTGGGGAGAAGAAATTGACTGGTCAGTTCTTCCCCCCCTAGCATATACTTGACCTATCAGGTGGGTGAAGAAATTGACTAGTCAGTTCTTTCCCCCCTGGCCAGTACTTGCTCTGTTGGGGAGAGGAAATTGACCATTCAGTTCTTTGCCCCCTAACATATACAGTTTAATACCGTTACCTTGATATTCAAGGGACTGTAAAAATTGCATCAACTTATCCGAAGTTCGACGTAACGATATCGACTACCTGGGACTACTTTGTACTTGTGTCGGACGTCTATATTGTCAGTATATCCAATGCTTTTTTTCAGAGGGTTTGAAAGGGGAAAGAAATAATATAAAACGTAAATACGATTTTAATTTTATTGACAAAGAAACATCTTAATACTAAAATCTTAGTACATACATACATTTAACTTTTAAATTTTTTTAAATATACGTGTAAACACTGGCTTTTTTATTCCTTCCATAAACAAGTCTGAATGCAGCTTAAATGTTCCTAGTTGAATAGTCATTTTGACTGTGCTTCGATAATGAAAATTTGCCTGTTAAATACGCATATTGTTACTCAATCCTAAATGGCAGATACAGAAAAATATTTCATCCAAATTAGTTGTTATATTGGAAAACAAGTTGTCCGCTTGCACGCTGTTTTATAAGACTAATTATTGGGAATTAAATGCAAACTTCCTAACATTTGAATTGGATTCAAGATTAAATAACAAACACACAAACTACAGCTCGTTTAAATGGGTCAACAGTGTTGATGTACTTATAAAATAGACTGGCCCAGTTTATAGGTTGGTTAGGGCTACGATATGTATTGTATTTTGCTATCCAAATATTTCTATAAAAGGCTTCTTCCCCTTCCGATTGGTCTGTCTATGCCCTTACAGAAGCAAGCCTCTGTGGCGTACATGCTGCGTATTTGCTGTGTATATGCCGCGAACACAGTAGTACGCTAGAGGAGTACATTTTACATACACCGCATGCCGCGTACACGCCGCGTACTATTTCGACGAGTACACAGCATGTACGCAGGAGGTCACTAGTACACTTCAAGTACACAGCAAAGACTCTGAAAATTTAAGGAGTACACTGCATGTACGCAGGAGAGACTTGTACAAGAAAATAGTACACTGCATGTACACCGCAGATACTTTGAAATTTGTGCAGTACACTTCATATACGCGGGAAAGACTTGTACAATTTCTTTTGGCATTTATACTTAGTTTTTTTTTTTATAAGTTAAAGTCTGAAGTAAACTTCATATATGCGGGAGGGACTTGTTCATTTTCTTTTGGTGTTTATACTTTGAATTTTTTTAGGTAAAAGTCTGAAGTACACTTCATGCAGGAAGGATTTGTACATGATTTCTGAGCTGCACCTTGCATGCAGTGTAAAAATATATTCTTTTTCATTTTGAATTAATCCTGGAGCTTTCTAACTTGGATAATTGGGTGGACGGATAGCTCAGTGGTTTGCACACTGGCCTTCCAATCCTGAGATCGGGGTTCGATCCCCGGCAGCTACTCGGGAATTTTCAGAAACGCTTTTCAGTGTTTCCCACCCAACTAGAGGTGTACTGGTCAGGAACCCAGGCAATCCTTGCGTGTATCAGTGCTATACACTGGGCACGTTAAAGAACCAGGCTGTCTATTCGAAACGAGCTAGGCTAAGTTAGCCGGATAAGCCTGTATCTGATTTCTGATCTCTCTGTCGTGGGGGCTTTGTCTCACTCTGTCCCTCTGGTCAGATCGCTCTGTGTCTGTACTAGTAGAGGATGAATTATGCACCCTGTGTGGCTGCATTTGAACTATGTAAAGCGCCTTTGGCGCTATATAAATCTGGTATAATTTAATGTACAACGCCGGTGAATATACTATGTGTAAAATTAGGCGTTTAATCAAATAAAGCAGTTTCAGTTTCAGTTTAATTGAAAAGCCTAATTTGAACTTCGTTGCATTACATTTTGTAATACATGAAATAATTACCAAGATAATGCCTCAACAGCGCCCGATTGAGAAGAATTAATAGCTCTCACTGTTATTTGAATACTCTTAAGCAAAACACCATTCTATCATGTTTTATAAAGGCTTTAATGCTCATTATGTTAACTCATTAAGGCCTCACCAAATTAAAAAGTTGTTCATCGGATTTGCCGCTCGTATATTTTCAGAACGTTTTTGGCTAATTGCGCTCGCCCCATTGGAAAAAATCAATACAAAATTTTTTGGTGCGATACTTTTTACGGACGTAAAAGTGTATAAATGCTTATATAATTCCAGTCCTTGATTGTTCTCAGATGGATTTGAATCAAAATAAATACATTCTACGCATACATCGTCTATAATAAATCATAACACTTATATTTAGTTGCATTAAAGTTGTTTCCCCTTGATGCAGTTACGCCATTTTCTTCAAATGTTTACCAAATTACATGCTACAAAAATTGATTTATTTCATTGAAAAGTGGATGAAGAAAAGCATACTAATTTATTTGATAACATCAATCTACATTATTTTGGTAAGGGTAAATACTTATTGATGCATGTCACTTATCTTTTTTCTGTTTTTTTCTGTCCAAATGATCAGCATTTGCATACGAAAGTTGGTGGGGTAAGGAATTTACATTATCACAGCATGTTCGCCACAAGAGTACACAGCATGTATGCAGCAGGAGTACACAGCATGTACGCCGCAGGACTCGGGCCAGGAGTACACAGCATGTACGCCGCAGGAGTACACAGCATGTACACCGCAGGGGTAGTACACTGCAGGCTCATTTGCATGTGAAAAGTGTATGTGCTGCGTACATGCTGCGTACTATTTCCCGCATACTAAATTCCTCCAGCGTACATCCTGTGTACTATGTAATCCACAGCATGTACCCAGCAAGTAGTACGCGGCAGAGCTCATTTGCATGTCAAAAGTGTACTACAAACGTACTATCGGTGTATGTGCGGTGTATATCCTGCGTACTATTTAAAGCCCTTGATTTCAGTACACATCATGTACGCATCATATACGCTGTATGTACACAGCAAGAGTACGCAGCAGGCCTTTTTCTTCTGTAAGGGTGTTTACAAACATGTTTGTTTATTTTATGGACTGTAACTTGATTATGATTAATACATCGCCGGACAACAATAGGTTGCTTTTCACACCTTACAAATAACATGGATATTTTTTGACACGCTGTGATATCGACGAAACTAGGTGTAAAAACATTACAGGTAAGTTGACGGGACTGAAAAATCTCATCGAGCTAAACAAAATATCGACCTAATCATATCGAGGTAATGATGAATAATTACATTAAAATATATAGGGAAAAATCGGGACCGACTAAAACACATCGTGCTAACCCGAGTATCGAGCTAACCGATATCGAGGTAAAGATATTCAACTGTACTTGACCTGTAAGGTGGGGGAAGAAATTGGCCGGTCAGTTCTTTCCCCCCTAGCCAATAATGACGTGTCTTTGGGTAGAAGAAATTGACCGGTCAGTTCTTTCCCCCCTAGCATATACTTGACCTTTCAGGTGGGGGAAGAAATTGACTAGTTAGTTCTTTCCCCTCTAGCCAGTACTTGACCTGTCAGGTGGGCGAAGAAATTGACCGGTCAGTTCTTTCCCCCCAGCCAAGACTTGACCTATCAGGAGGGGGAAGAAATTGGGTGGTCAGTTCTTTTCCTCCTAACCAGTAATTGACCTCTCAGGTGGGGGAAGAAATTGGCTAGGGGGGAACGAACTGACTCGGGTCAATTTCTTCTCCCCAACCGACAGGTCAAGTATATGCTAGGGGGGAAAGAACTGACTGGTCAATTTCTTCTCCCCACCCGACACGTCAAATATTGGCTAGGGGGGAAAGAACTGACTGGCCACTTTCTTCCCCAACCTAACAGAGCAAGTACTGGCTAGGGGGAAAAGAACTGACCAGTCAATTTCTTCCCCCACCTGACAGGTCAAGTATATGTTAGGGGGAAAGAACTGACTAGTCAATTTCTACCCCCACCTGATAGGTCAAGTATATGCTAGGGGGGAAAGAACTCACTGGTCAATTTCTTCTCCCCACCTGACACGTCAAGTCTTGGCTAGGGGGGAAAGAACTGCCCGATCAATTTCTTCGCCCACCTGACAGGTCAAGTACTGGCTAGGGGGGAAAGAACAGATTGGTCAATTTCTTCCCCCACCTGATAGGTCAAGTACATGCTAGGGGGGATGAACTGACCAGTCAATTTCTTCCCTGCACCTGACAAATATTTAATAGTTATGGCAATCAAACAGAAGTTAAAAATTTGATTTGACACAAAAACATTAATTAAAGTTACAAAAAAAGAAACATAATAGGTTTATTCAAATGAAAAATAATACCTATTTCATCTGAAATTTAAATGGAAAATGAATAGAAACTTGTATTCCTAATAACAATACCGAAAGAAACCAGTACTTGAAGGGAAAACTTGACTAGAGGGAAAGAACTGATTAGTCAGTTTTTTCCCCGGGGAAAAATCTGACTAACTAGTCAGTTTCTTCCCCTATCAGAAAACAAATTCCAAGGGGTGGGGGGGAGGAAACTGACCAGGGGGGGAAGAAAATGACTAGTCAGTTTTTTCCCCAGGGGAAAGAATTGACTAGTCAGTTTTTTCCCCGGGGAAAGAACAGACTGGGATAAACACTGGGCTGTTACCGGTATTATAATAATAATAATTATAAATAGCATTGCCTGCATGGCCATAATTTCAGTATTGATTTATTTAAAGATACTGCTGACTTCACACAAAAATAAGAACAATTATGAATTTAAACAATGAATAAGAAACCTAAGAAAAACAAAAAACACAAAGTATGTAATGTAAAATATTAGTTATAAAAAAACTGGACGGATACAAGATTCGAAACGTCAAAAGTATCGCTATAGAGTGATCATATTTCCACCGAGTCATCCCCCGCACCAATATTAAGCCAACTACTGATTTAACTTCTTGTATCTTTTGTTTTAAACGAAATTGCTATCAATTGTTTATTTACATACTGCTAAAAATAAATGCCTTAATTAACTGTGCGATACTTACAAGTGCCACAGTAAAATCTGGTAAACTGAAATGTTTCTTTTTTTTTTTTTTTTTTGAGGTTTAAAGTTTGAAGGTGATGGTTAAATGAAGGTCAAGGTTATCTATATTAGGTAAGTTGTAGGTATTGTCACAAGTTTTAGTGAATGTGATTAAATAAATTGATTCATTTATGTGGGCAGTAGGACCATAAAATGTTTTTTTAAGGTTTTAAGTTTGAAGATGAATGTCATAAGAGGGTCAAGGTCATCTATATATAGGTCAGTTTGTAGGTCTTGCCACAAGGATTGTTGAGTGTGTGTATGAACTAAATCGGATCAATAGTACGGCTGTAGTTGAATAGTAAAATCTGGTTTGTACGGACCACTAGTCAGATTTTGAAAGAATTTCACACAAATTGTCCTTGTGCGACACTGCCGAGAATGTTAAAATTATTTTGACTTGTCAAGGGCTGTGTTCACTTTCCCTATATGTATATAGTTGAATCTTTAAAAATCTTGTATGAAACGGCTGGCCCAATTTAAAAAAAAAATTCACTTAAATGATCCTTAAGTGACCTAGGAGTCTACCGAGTCCAAATTCAAATTTGTCAAAGAACATGGTTGCCACATGGCATGATCACTTTTCTCTGTATGTGCAGAGTGGAAAATGTTAAAAATCAATTACTCTGAAGTTACTAAAGAGATCCTAACAAAATTGAGTGTGCGCTACCACATTATGGTGATCTAAATTCAGTTTAAGTTTCATAGTTCTAGGTCAAATATGTCACAAGTTATGAAGCAGAAATTGCCATATTTATAGTACCCTATAGGAGAGATCGTGTTTGTAAACAAATCCATTGTATTTTCTATTTTTAGAACTGATAAGACAAAGACCGTGTGGGCAGACGCCGAGCGTCCATGTTTTTTTGTAAACAGTGATGTTTTTCTAACGGCTTAAACTTTCTTAAAACACAAATAATATCAATAATTTTTTCATCAATGGAAAGTGTATAAAACAAGCAATTTATTGATTACTTTTGATTATAATTTCGAAATTAAATGGATTAATTATGAAAGCTTAACTTACAGTGTTTTTTCTAAAAGTTTGGAGGATCGCTACGCCGTTATTTAAATGGGAAAATATGAAAATCGTAAGCATTTCAAAACTTTTTGAATTTTTAAAATCCATAAATGAGCAAAAAAGTTATTAAAAATCAAAAATTCAGATCCCATACACAAACGATGTAAAAACATTTGTTTTACCCACCACCAGATAAACAGGTATTTATGCATGACGTCATGGCGATCTCTCCTATATAATTAACACTAGGAAATTGCCATATTTATAGTACCCTATATAATTAACACTAGGAAATTGCCATATTTATAGTACCCTATATAATTAACACTAGGAAATTGCCATATTTATAGTACCCTATATAATTAACACTAGAAACTTCTAAGGGCCATAACTCTGGTGTTACTTGGGCTATCTGACTGAAACTTGACAGGCCCCATTTCCTTGTAGTGGTGAACATGTATAATATAATGAAGTTTTATTTAAATATTCCTAACCACATCCTATATATGGCTCCGGACAGATGGACAAAAGACAAATAGACAACGCCAAACCTATATCCTTCCGCCTTTGGCTGGGGATAACAAACAATATAGTCAGTGTTTATGCCACAGTCAAGTGTTTATGCCACATTTGTTTTACCCACCACCAGATAAACAGGTATTTATGCGTGACGTCATGGCGATCTCTCCTATATAATTAACACTAGGAAATTGCCATATTTATAGTACCCTATATAATTAACACTAGGAAATTGCCATATTTATAGTACCCTATATAATTAACACTAGAAACTTCTAAGGGCCATAACTCTGGTGTTACTTGGGCTATCTGACTGAAACTTGACAGGCCCATATCCTTGTAGTGGTGAACATGTATAATATAATGAAGTTTTATTTAAATATTCCTAACCACATCCTATATATGGCTCCGGACAGATGGACAAAAGACGAATAGACAATGCCAAACCTATATCCTTCCGCCTTTGGCTGGGGATAACAAACAATATAGTCAGTGTTTATGCCACAGTCAGTGTTTAGGCTGCAGTCAGTGTTAATGCTGCAGTCAGTGTTCATGCCACAGTCAGTGTTTATGCCACCGTCAGTGTTTATGCCACAGTCAGTGTTTATGCCATAGCCAGTACTATGTCACAGTCAGTGTTCATGCCGCAGTCAGTGTTTATGCTGCAGTCAGTGTTCATGCCACAGTCAGTGTTTATGCCACAGTCAGTGTTTATGCCATAGTCTGTGTTCATGCTGCAGTCAGTGTTTATGCTGCAGTCAGTGTTTATGCTGCAGTCAGTGTTTATGCCATAGTCTGTGTTCATGCCACAGTCAGTGTTTATGCTGCAGTCAGTGTTTATGCCATAGTCAGTGTTTATGCCATAGTCTGTATTCATGCCACAGTCAGTGTTTAGGCTGCAGTCAGTATTTATGCCATAGTCAGTGTTTATGCCATAGTCTGTGTTCATGCTGCAGTCAGTGTCCATGCCACAGTCAGTGCTTATCCTATAGTCAGTGTTCATGCTGCAGTCAGTGTTTATGCTGCAGTCAGTGTTCATGCCACAGTCAGTGCTTATCCTATAGTCAGTGTTCATGCTGCAGTCAGTGTTTATGCTGCAGTCAGTGTTCATGCCACAGTCAGTGTTTATGCCATAGTCTGTGTTCATGCTGCAGTCAGTGTTTTTGCTGCAGTGTTCATGCCACAGTCAGTGTTTATGCCATAGTCTGTGTTCATGCTGCAGTCAGTGTTTATGCCACAGTCAGTGTTTATGCCATAGTCTGTGTTCATGCTGCAGTCACTGTTTATGCAACAGTCAGTGTTTATGCCATAGTGTTTATGCCACAGGCAGTGTTTATGCCGCAGTCAGTGTTTATGTCACAGTCAGTGTTCATGCTGCAGTCAGTGTTTATGCAACAGTCCGTGTTTATGCTGAAGTCAGTGTCCAGGCTGCAGTGTTTTTGCCACAATCAGTGTTCATGCCACAGTCAGTGTTCATCTGCTGTCAGTGTTTATGCCACAGTCGGGGTTCATACTGAAGTCAATGTTTATGCCACAGTCTGTGGTTATGCTGCAGTCAGTGTTTGCGATGGACGAAAGACGAATAGACAACGCAAAACCTATATCCCTCCGCCTTTGGCTGGGGATAACAAACAACATAGTCAGTGTTTATGCCACAGTCAGTGTTTATGCCATAGCCAGTACTATGCCAGTCAGTGTTCATGCCGCAGTCAGTGTTTATGCTACAGTCAGTGTTCATGCTGCAGTCATTGTTCATGCTGCAGTCTGTGTTTATGCCACAGTCAGTGTTTATGCCATAGTCTGTGTTCATGCTGCAGTCAGTGTTTGGTTATGCCGCAGTCAGTGTTCATGCCACAGTCAGTGTTTATGCCATAGTCAGTGTTCATGCTGAAGTCAGTGTTCATGCCACAGTCAGTGTTTATACCATAGTCAGTTATTATGCCACAGTCAGTGTTTATGCCACAGTCAATGTTTATACCATAGTCAGTGTTCATGCTGCAGTCAGTGTTTATGCCACAGTCAGTGTTTATACCATAGTCAGTTATTATGCCACAGTCAGTGTTCATGCTGCAGTCAGTGTTTATGCAACCGTCAGTGGTGTTTATGTCACAGTCAGTGTTTATGCCATAGTTTTTATGCCACAGGCAGTGTTTATGCCATAGTCAGTGTTCATGCTGCAGTCATTGTTTATGCAACAGTCAGTGGTGTTTATGTCACAGTCAGTGTTTATGCCATAGTTTTTATGCCACAGGCAGTGTTTATGCCGCAGTCAGTGTTTATGTCACAGTCAGTGTTCATGCTGCAGTCAGTGTTTATGCAACAGTCCGTGTCCAGACTTGCAGTGTTTATGCCACAATCAGTGTTCATGCCACTGTCAGTGTTCATCTGCAGTCAGTGTTTATGCCACAGTCAGGGTTCATACTGCAGTCAATGTTTATGCCACAGTCTGTGGTTATGCTCCAGTCAGTGTTTGCGCTGCAAGTCAGTGTTTATGCCACAGTCAGTGTTTATGCTACAGTCAGTGTTCATGCCACAGATGGACGAAAGATGAAGAGACAACGCAAAACTTATATCCCTCCACCTTTGGCTGGGGATAACAAACAACATAGTCAGTGTTTATGCCACAGTCAGTGTTTATGCCATAGCCAGTACTATGCCAGTCAGTGTTCATGCCGCAGTCAGTGTTTGTTTATGCCGCTGTCAGTGTTTATGCTGCAGTCAGTGTTTATGCCACAGTCAGTGTTCATGCCACAGTCAATGTTTATGCCATAGTCTGTGTTCATGCTGCAGTCAGTGTTTGTTTATGCCACAGTCAGTGTTCATGCTGCAGTCAGTGTTTATGCCACAGTCTGTGTTCATGCTGCAGTCAGTGTTTATGCAACAGTCAGTGTTTATGCCACAGGCAGTGTTCATGCTGCAGTCAGTGTTTATGCAACAGTCCATGTTTATGCTGAAGTCATAGTTCAGGCTGCAGTGTTCATGCCATAATCAGTGTTCATGCCACAGTCAGTGTTCATGCTGCAGTCAGTGTTTATGCCACAGTCAGGGTTCATACTGAAGTCAATGTTTATGCCAAAGTCTGTATTTATGCCACAGTCAGTGTTTACCATTTTAAAACAAGCAAATTCGATGAATTGGTATCCCCCGCCGAAAGGGTTTGCGGTGAGGAATGGCAAAAAAATATATCCAGCAAAAAGTTAAGGATGAAAAAAAAAAAAAAAAAAAAATGGGGTGTTGGGGGGTGATGCATGATTGGGGTGGTGGGCATGACTCAGCAGGGTGGAGGAGTGAGGTGGAGGAACAGTACAACTTTGCATGTTGATAAATATTCATTGATGGTTTGAAAAAAAAAATTAATAAAAAGAATTTTTTTTTGGGGGGGGGGGGGGGGGGGGAGGTGTGACCAAGGCAAGATGGTGACCATGTGTGGGTACACAACTTCACATGTTTATAATAAATGTTCATGGAAAAGACTGAAAGAAGTTTAATGAAATTCTGGTTGGTTTGTTATGTACAAATCTATAGATTTTTAAACAATCAAAGGGCAATAATTCTAAGGAAAATTGACCAATTAAAAAAAAAAAATGACAGGCATCATCGAAGTATGCTGGTTCGTATTTATTTCAAGTTTCATAAAATTCTACCAACTTGTTACTGAGAAATGGCTGTAGACGTTGATTTTTCATTAAATCAAGGGCAATAACTCTAAGGGAAATTGACCAATCAAAAAAAAAATTGACGGGCATCATCGCAGTATGTTGGTGCATCTTTAGTTCAAGTTTTATGAAATTCTACCTGCTAGTTACTGAGAAATGGCTGCGGACGGACATTTTTCATTAAATCAAGGGCAATAACTCTAAGGGAAATTGACTAATAAATAAAAAACTTGACGGGCATCATCGCAGTATGTTGGTTCATTTTTATTTCAAGTTTCATGAAATTCTACCTGCTAGTTACGGAAAAATGGCTGTGGACGGACGGACACACAGACTGACCATCATTTCAATACCCCACTCCCGATTTCATCGGCGGGGGATAACATATCTTGTATAATGTTTATCACAGTTTCAAACTTTGATGTGCATGTATATCTGTTTCAATAATTCAAGATATTACTTTTATTTCTGATACACGAGACCATTCTATTAAATGGCCAGATATTTGGTAGTCCCTTTTGTGACCTCTTGAAGCAATGTCTAGAAGTATTCAAAACAGGCAAATATCTTTATCTCAAGCAACTATTACACAAAGTTATATTAAATTTCAAGCCTTTTACACAGGATAAAACATGAAAGAGAGAGGGAACAGAATATACATAAATCAAGAAATATTAAACTGGAAAATTATAGAATAACATAACAATAAGATATACTAGAAACTTGTATTTTCTTTTCCAATATTCATTCTCTAAGTAATCTGTACATGCATACCACACTAAAGGGTGGCATTACCAGTAATTTAATAGGTGAATAAAGTATAGTTGCCTTGAAAAGTACTTGATATATTAAGTCAACTACAGGCACTAACATAATTATGTTTATTCCTTCATATTTGAAAGATTCTATCACAGTAAATGATATATTTGTACATGTTCATATTTAATATCACCATTCTCCAAATTTGCTCATTTGGGTTTCACTGTAGTTCTGCACGTTTGATAAACCAGAAGTAACGGCGTAACGTCACTTATCTGAAAAACATAGAAACCTGGATTTGGCGTAGGGAAATGAAACTCATTTATGTACTAGAAGATGCTTTTGTACAAATGCATAGTAATGCTAGGCAAGAAGTCGATAGGGGGCTGGAGCAAAAATCAAAAAGACACTGATGGTTGGCTTAGTGACTGAAATGCAATAGGAATCATCTACTCGGCATATCCAATCATCCAATTAAGTTTCAACATTCTGGGTCAAGTGGTTCTGAAGTTATTGATCGGAAACGGTTTTTCATGTTCTTGCCCCTGTGACCTTGACCTTTGAGTGACCCCAAAATATATAGGGGTCATCTACTCTCCATGTCCAGTCATCCTATGAAGTTTCAACATTCTGGGTCAAGTGGTTGTCAAGTTATTGATCAGAAACGGTTTTCCATGTTCAGATCCCTTTGACCTTGACCTCTGATGTAATGATTCCAAAATCAATAGGGGTTATCTACTCTGCATGTCCAATCAGCCTATGAAGTTTAAATATTCTGGGTCAAGTGATTCTCAAGTTATTGATCAGAAACGGTTTTCCATGTTCAGGCCCATGTGACCTTGACCTTTGATGGAATGACCCCAAAATCATCATCTACTCCATAAGCCCTATCACCCTATGAAGTTTGAACGTTCCAGATCAAATGGTTCTCCAGTTATTGATCGGAAATGAAGTGTTGATGGACGGATGGATGGATGGATGGATGGACGTACAGGGCAAAAACAATATGGGGGGAGACATACTTAATGGCAACTGGTGAGTAAATTTGTTTCAATGGCAATGTAACTATCTTTCTAAAGTAAATAATATGATATGACATTAAGTTATTCAAAAAAAATGTCTTAAAATCAGCTTGAAATGCACAGATCTCTTTAATCATGGGCAAATATCTCAAAAACAAGCCAAAGGACCTATATATTTTATTTCACAAAATCATCGGCTACATGTTCGAATTATGAATGTTAGAAGTTTCATTAAAGTGTACATTGTAGAGAAAATTCAATTTGCGAAAACGTTAGCAAAATTGTGATTTTCCCATCAACTCCCATTATGAAAACTTGTGTGAGGTCAAAATTTTTCAAATCAGTCTAGCAAAAACTCGAGCAGTCATGACCTTATCTTTTTATTTGCCGAATTTTTTAAGTATATTCAGAAGTTTTGAAAAATCAGGGTTTAATTAAATTCTACCATGATTGTAGAAAATAATTTGATCTGAACATACTGAACTACCTTAAGGCAAACAAACACCTTCCAGGTTATATGGCACTATACAGTACCAAAAGGTTTGGTTTCACAGGTCATTGACATGATGTATGGAATCAAAACTTTTGTACCTGCTAGAATCACAGAGATAAGCAAAACCAAGAGTTCAGGCCTGCAAGTTATCTCTTACAATCATGCATGGATTAGACAGTGGTTCTATTGTTTTCATACTACATATTGTCCCAGAAACACATATCACTCTGTTCATCTAAAAGTTATTGCGCTTGTTACATTATCCTCAAAATTCTCATAAATGCACACATTGTCAAGATTTTTGCCAGTCTGTTGGTTTTGGACCGATTTTTTACTTTCAGACCGATTCGTGAAGTGAAAAAACAAAAATCAGTCTGATAAAAATGGAGAAAAAGTATAAATTTCGGTCTGAAATCTCAATACACGATCACCTGCCAATGTTTATCGCACCCTCAGATAATCAATATATGTGTCAAACGGTCTGATTGTCACCTTGGTAATTGGTTCGTTACTAGCATGTGACATAACAGTGCTCACACGGCACATCCTTTAATGTTTGCAGGCAGCCGACTATTTTTGACTGGTTTCCAAATGCTTCTGATTGGATCCAAATGCTTTTGACAGGGACCCACTTCTTTTATATAGATCATTAGCCGATGGATTGTTTTATTTCAAAAGGCTATGTTTGAAGATGGGTAAAAAGAAACAAATGGTCATTGCATTTAATGAGACATCACACAGGAAACCAATACAAATAATTTCTGTAATTACTTGATCTGTAAAAATTACATGATTCATTTGGCAGTCCAGTTGAAACAAGTACAGAAAATCATCTTTGCAGCCCGTCTGTACAAAAAAATGGGACTGGCAAACCCGAATGATAAAGAAAACTGGAGTGGCGGACCGGCCAGTTTATCAAATTGGTCCTAAAAAACGTTTCAGTATGATTTTTGTTTACATCAGAAGAGAACATATAACTTTATAAAACGTAGCTGCTTATTGAAGTACAATGCCAGTGAAATGAAATATCCGCGTAGATTGATCGATACCATGATTAGGATGGCAGACCCACATGACCATACACATGGGAAATTCGATCTCAGCATTCACATAACATACACATTTGGTCCGTGGCAGAATACTCTAAAAATACTGAAGATGTTTGGCAGAGACTATGTTTCCAGTAAATCACTTTGTCACATTGTACTTTTAAAAGATCCGTCAAATAATGAGGAAACACAAAGTACCTGCCGTGTATGCAGTACCAAAGTCATGTGCATTGGCTTTTAGACTAGTTAGTTACACGGTGCCAAGTAAAAAATGCCTAGGCAATTTTATCCTTGCAAGTATTTTCTCCGAAAAAACATCTAAATTTAAACACAGTAACGATTATATACACACCGTATGACTGTTTTCATTGTATGGTAACTCGTGGTGACTGGAAAATCATTTCTAATGCATGACATACTAATTTCTTTACATCATGTTTTACAAATATAGTGTATGTGGTAATAATGGTGGGTGGGGTAGCACCGATGTCGTGATTTCGTTTCGGACCGATTGAGTTTTCAAAATTTCTGGAAACCTAGTCCCAAGTGACAATGTACTGTTCAGCAAAGTTAATACATCACAGTCATCCTTAACCTCTCAATGATGATTGTTTGATTAACATGGAACATCTCTGAAGTTAACTTAAACCACAAATCAATAGAAAATATGCACATAATAAGTTTTTAGCAGAGATACATGTTTAAACAAATACTGTTGAGATCGGTGTGTATCATTGTTTTCAAGAGGAAAACTACACAAAGCTGTCTTTACTAGGAATGAAGATAACATACTTATAGCAATATAGGTATGGATCTCAACAATTAAGATGAACAATCTTGATTATTAAAACTTCTTTTCTTTGTCTGTCATGTAGTGTACTGCACCTATAATTCATCTATTACTTTTTTACATGCAACTTTTTTTCATTTCACATTATTAGCTAAAAGTAAAATATTCAAAAAAAATAATACTGATCATTAACATAAATGTGATATATCCAATGCAGCAAAATATTTCTACCTGGTATTGTTGTCACCAACAGGACTGACTGAAGCTGAACACTACAGGCAGGTGACCACTTAATGTAAGTTAAATACCATTACATACAATGCATGTCATTTTTTAATACAGTATACACAGTATGCCTAAGACTATATTATGCAATCAAGATATCTCTTATAAATCTGATTTACATGAATAATGAATTCATAAAATTTTATCAGGTTCTTTCTGCATCATTTCCCACATCAGTGTTTATTTCAAGACGTTTCATTTCTGCTTTGGACCGCCATATTTTTATTGTTTTATCATCACTGACAGTGACAAGGTACTCCTGATTACTTGAGCAGAAACCAACAGCATTGACCACACCTTGCTCATGCTCGTACGATGCTAAAAGTGATTGGTAATGTCGATCCCATAGGTACCCTCTTGCATCTTCACTGCCACTAAAACAGTTAGATATAAAACATGACATGATAAACATACTAACAATAACTAAAGCCATTTTTGCCATAATTTCACCATCCAACTTACAATAACTATTTTGAGATAAAGCAATTTTGCCTTAATTTCATGATTCAACTTGAAATAACTGTTTTGAGATAAAGCAATTTTGCCTTAATTTCATGATTCAACTTGAAATAACTGTTTTGAGATAAAGCAATTTTGCCTTAATTTCATGATTCAACTTGAAATAACTATTTTGAGATAAAGCAATTTTGCCTTAATTTCATGATTCAACTTGAAATAACTGTTTTGATATTAATCCATTTTTGCCTTAATTTTACAATTCAACTTAAAGGCGTATGCTAGATAAAATTTTCACGAGGCAGAAATCGCATGACGCACCGATTACGACACCGTTTCCGGTAAAGTTTATTTTCAACGCTTGGGCAAAACTAGTCGAAATGATAGTATATACGTTTCAGGACGGCATGATAACTTTTGACTATCACTGTCCCGTTACTTCCATGCTTATTCTGAGTATTTCTGTAAGGAAATCCGCAATCAAAACGTATGCAAGATAAAATTTTCACGAGGAAGAAATCGCATGGCTCACCGTTTCCGGTAAAGTTGCATGGTTTTGGATATTCGGACAATCGCTGTGTTTATTTCTAATGCGTGATCAAAACAAATCCAAATAAAAGGATGTATGTTTTGGGACAGCGAAATAACGTTTGACTGTCACAGTCCCGTCACGTCCGAGCTTATTGTGCGTATTTATGTAAGGACACCTCCGATGAAGTTTGTTGGGAACGTTTTCTGGTACATGTACATATGAATGTATTTATAAAGATAACAGGTCTGATAAAGAATTTTTGTTGACATTAAAGCATACAATTGTCTCGCTGATATTTGTGAACGTAAGTTTTGTGTTTTTGTTTCTGTCGTTTCAGTGTCATCTGCTGAAACCGGTGTCGAGGTAGATATCTCCTCGCACTTTTTCACATATTTCCAAAGATTTTAGTCTTTATTTAAAGTTATGAGTTACATTTGACCCATTTGACGTTTCTTTATGAATATTTATTGGTAATCGTTTAGAGTCTGACCAGTATTTATGACTACTTTGGATTTATAATGTTTTTTTTATTTCTCTGCATGAAGACCACAAACCAGTATCATAAAGGGGCAATAATTCAAAATGAAAATATGAAAAATCTAATTCGGTGACCACCCTTTTTCTTTTTATATTTCAAAAGTAAACATTATATTCTGCTATTCTTGCAAGTTTAATCAAATTCCTTTATGTAGATTTGGAAATATTAACTGCTAAAGAAAATATACAATGTTTCATAATTATGATGCTTTTTTGACTTAGAAAACAACAACAACACACAAGTGTCATGCAACTATTTCTTGAATTTCATGAAAATTTCTTTTTGTTTTGAAGGGAAATAATCATGTCTTATGAGATTTGACTTGCAGTTATACTTCATGAATCATTTATTTGATTCCTTGATCTTATATGTTATGGCAGACACGCTCTAGATTTCAACATACACTTGTACCATGGTCATGCATTATAATCTGAAATAAAATGAAAACGAAGTCGGTGACCCCCATATTTCTTTTTATTTTTAAGTTACTTATAGAATGAACTAACAATATATGAAATATGAACAAAATCTGTTATTGGGAAAAAAAGGTGAAATTCTAGCATACGCCTTTAAAATATTTATTTTGGATAAAGCCAGATTTCAACTTGTATTAACTATTCTGGGATAAAACCATTTTTGCCTTAATTTCAATATTCAACATACTAAAAACTGTTTTTAGATAATGCCATTTTTGCCTTTATTTCACCATTCAAATTACAATAACTATTTTTAGATAAAGCCATTTTTGCCTTAATTTCACCATTCAGCTTCATTAATAGTTAACGAACTGCTATAATTCAATGACAGTTTTGTATTACAAAACCATGCTCATAGATTTCTATTTAAAACTTAGGTACGAGGTAAAGAAATTTGGAAATAAAAATTAACTAGAATGTGTCTGTAGGACACAGGGTGTGGCCCCACTGGTACATTTGTCATAAATAAAGGGCAATCGTTCAAATGTTTGCAGTCTTACGGGGTATAGCCTCAACAAACATTTTATAACTAGAAATGTGTCCATGGGACACAGATGCCCCCACTATATGACAAAGGACACAAATTTTTTCCTAGGTCAGGGGCCATAATTCCTACACGACTGAATGAATCCGGGCACAAAACCCCAGGT
This sequence comes from Mercenaria mercenaria, assembly GCF_021730395.1. Classification (NCBI taxonomy): domain Eukaryota; kingdom Metazoa; phylum Mollusca; class Bivalvia; order Venerida; family Veneridae; genus Mercenaria; species Mercenaria mercenaria. The sequence continues at coordinate 39,752,237 of NC_069368.1, forward strand.
GCACAACTGCACATGCTGACCAACATTCCTGTAAACTTTGGTGACTCTAGGTCAACTAATTTTGGAGCTATGCTCGACACAACATTAAAATGACCAATTTTTAACTAAGTCAGGGGCCATAACTCCTACACGACTGAATGAATCCGGAAGCAAAACCCCAGGTGCACAACTGCACATGCTGATCAACATTCCTGTAAACTTTGGTGACTATAGGTCAAATACTTTCGGAACTATGTGCGACACAACATTAAAATGACCAATTTTTAACTAAGTCAGGGGCCATAACTCCTACACGACTGAATGAATCCGAACGCGAAACCCCAGATGCACATGCTGACCAACATTCCTGTAAAGTTTTGGGACTCTACGTCAAATACTTTTGTAGCTAGGCGCGACACAACACTAAAATGACCAATTTTTACAAAGTCAGGGCCCATAATTCATACACAACTGAATGAATCTGGACGCAAAACCCCAGGTGCACAACTACACATGCTGACCAACATTCCTTTAAAGTTTTGTGACTCTACGTCAAATACTTTTGGAGCTAGGCGCGACACAACATTTTCGGAAGGACGGACGGACGGACGGAGGTTCCTACATATGGATACTTATGTGGCTACTCTTTTGTTCTCTCTATTGTTCTTTTAGCCACGTAAGAGAAAAATAGCCACATAAAAGCCTTACGGAATGAATGACATCAAAGAAAAAGTACAGTTACCTATTGTTCCTATAGCCACCTAAGTATGCAAATGTGAGCTCGGACAGACGGAAGGACGGACGGACAGACAAGGGCAAATCTATATGCCCCCACAAAGTGGGGGCATAAAAATGATTCATTATTCTAGGCCATATACTTTTTGAGCTATGAGCATCACAAACAAAAATCCACAATTCTGGCTATTTGAAAGGGCCATAACTCTGTAATAAGTGCTAAGTTTCTCAAGAAGAATGCCAAGTGTGCAAGGTCACATCATGATAAAGACTCATGCAAGGTTTCATGAATTTACATCAAATACTTTTTGCGCCAAGCATGTGTGCATTTTTGACTATTTCAGGGGCCATAACTTTAAAAATAGGGGGTGGAGCCAGCCAAAAAAAAAACAAGAGCTGTCACTAATGGTGACAAATGCCCCCGCAGCACCTTGACCTTTGACCTGGTGACCCCGAAGTCAGTAGGGGTGGTGTACTCAATAATTACTATCAGCATGTGAAGTTTGAAGGTCCTGGGTGAAGTGGTTCGCGAGTAAAGTGCCTTCATGCAAAAAGTTAACGTTGGCCCGTGACCGTGACCTTTGACCTGGTGACTCCAATGTCAGTAAGGGTGGTGTACACAGTAAGTACTATCAGCATGTGAAGTTTGAAGGTCCTGGGTGCAGTGGTTCGCGAGTAAAGTGCCTTCATGCAAAAAGGTAATGTTGGCCCCTGTGACCTTGACCTTTGACCTGGTGACCCAAAAGTCAGTAGTGGTGGTGTACTCAATAAGTACTATCAGCATGTGATGTTTGAAGGTCCTGGGTGCAGTGCTTCGCGAGTAAAGTGCCTTCATGCAAAAAGTTAACGTTGGCCCCTGTTACCTTTACCTTTGATCTGGTGACCCCAAAGTCAGTAGGGGTGGTGTATTCAATAAGTACTATCAGCATGTGAAGTTTGAAGGTCCTGGGTGAAGTTGTTCGCGAGTAAAGAGCCTTCAGGCAAAAAGTTAACGTTGGCCCCTGTGACCTTGACCTTTGACCTGGTGACCCCAAAGTCAGTAAGGATGGTGTACTCAATAAGTACTATCAGCACGTGAAGTTTGAAGGTCCTGGGTGCAGTGGTTCGTGAGTAAAGTGCCTTCATGCAAAAAGTTAACGTTGTGACGAACTAACAAACTAACGAATGAACGAACGAATGGATGGACAGTTAAAAACTAATATGCCTCCCTTTGGGGGCATAAAAAAAAGTAAGAGGTGCGCAAGTTTATATTATGATAAAGACTCATGCAAGTTTTCATCAATTTATATCAAACAGGTGTGTCACAAGGTGAAAATGTGCATTTTTTACTATTTCAGGGACCATAACTCTGAAAATAGGGGGCGGAGGCAGACAAAAACTAAAAGGTGCGCAAGTTCATATCATGATAAAGACTCATGCAAGGTTTAATCAATTTATATGATAAATTGAAATACTTTTTGAGCTAGGTGCATCACAAGGTGATAATGTGTGCTTTTGACTATTTCAGGGCCATAACTGTAGAAATGGGTGGCGGATCCAGATGAAAAATAGGAGGTGCGCAAATTCATATCATGATAAAGACTCATTCAAGGTTTCATCAATCTATATCAAATACTTTTTGAGCTAGGCACTGGGATTTGACTGGGTGACCTAGTTTTTGATTGCACATGACCCAGATTCGAACCGGACCTAGAGATCATCAAGGCAAACATTCCGACCAAGTTTCATAAATATTGGGTCACAAATGTGGCCTCAAAGTGTTAACAAGGCAAATGTTGAAAAATGCTGGACACTGCACGCTGGACAATGACCAGTCACAATAGCTCATCTTGAGCATTTTGTGCTCAGGTGAGCTAAAAATCAACAAAATAAAGACAAGGACATAAATATTTCACCGAAAAACAATAATCAGCAATGTATCATAGAACACTAAATTTACCTTGCAACAAAGTCCTGACTCACATCCAGAAAAACAAAGCAACACATGTTTGGAGGAGAAAATCCTTTATGTCCCTTATACCGAACCCCTAAATCTTTCAGAGTATAAAGGTCAATTATTCTAACTTCTATATTAGGTGAGAGATCTGGGGTTGCCCAGGGGTCAGTCCTGTCTACATCACCTACCCATGGACGACAGTTGATAAAAAGATATCTGAAAAATAAAATCAAAAGTATTCTAATACATATTTGTTTCTCTTCATCAACACATTTTTTCATTGCTTCCTTGAACTTATTCACACAGTCGTGTTTTGGAAAGATGACAAAAAGTTATGTCATTTCAAAATATGTAACAAACATACACGCTTACCAAGACTTCGTTCTCTGCACACTTAATGTAAACTGATCTAATTTACTTTATTTTATTAGCTAAACTCAAAAAAAACGGTATTTTGTCTTATAAGGTGTGATTGCGAGCCTAGTGGGGTTGAACCCATGACCAGCATGTCACTTTGTTATTTTAACTTCTCTGACATGTTTTCTTTGAAAAAATATTTGATATGGCTAAGCTTATTTACAAAGACTCACAGTTTATGTTTATATGCAGCTAAATTTTAGAACTTCATTGGAGATACACATATCCACTTTCCAAGTAAATAAATTAAAAGTTAAACCTTATACCTTTGATCTGGGGTCAAGCAGAGTCCAGTCACATGACCAAAAAGGTCAATGAGATGATCAGGAGTGTCCAATTTTTGCTGCCTATGTACAATATGTATATCATTATTGCTGTAGTTTACAACCATAAATCCTTCAGGATTATCTGAATCCATTGGAGTTGCCCCACTTGCTAAAACAGACTCTTTAGTGTATGGAGGCACATTTTTGAAACCAATCTGGTGAAGAGCTACTGCAAATTCTCCAGTGACTAATATAAGATTTTTCTCCAACTGTTTCATATCTTTCTCCTTATTAGTCCAATTATCCAATGATTCTGAACAAGAAGCACCCAATTCTAAAACTGCTGGCCTCTGAATCCCCTCAACTTGAGACCCTGCCACATCGTGCCTTTCATATAAACAATCACAAATAGCTTCCCCAAATGATACTGTTTTCTCTGAGTATATTTGCTTTAAGCAATTTCTGCAAACAGGTTCATCAGCTGTAGCAATATTTACTGTTTCAGAATGGTCTTCTTCCATGTTAAGCTCAAGATCCACACAGGAATGTTCCATTTCATCATAACTACCTGTCATAGGTTTATCTGCTTTCCCCTTACATGCTGCAGCTAATAACTCTTCACTGTCACTATTTCCATCTTTAATACAGTCATTCACACCTTTATCACTATTTGAAAGTTCATCTTTTACAGCAGTTTCTTGTTCATTTGTATTTAAATCCTCAAGACATGGACTTGTGGACATAACAACATCTCTGCAATCTTTCTTGACAATGTTTGCAACAGTCAAAAACTTGATTAAACTTGCTGTTTCACTACTGAACGTGAATAAAGATTTACCAGAACTTTCCTCTACATTAAGAGCTGGGGCTGGCAAAGGCAATGGGGAAAATATCTCTGTTACCTGTCAAAAATATATTAAATGCTTTCATACAGTGAGCCAATTCTCTAGAGAATCAAATCAAACTAAAATAAATTATATGGACAATTCTGTTAGTTCAAAATGTATTGCCTTTATTATTATAAGTTATCTTTTCAAAATGTTTCATCATTTAATTAAGAATCAGCAATTTTCATGGAGGAATTCAGTTTGGTTTTGTAGCAAATTCAATAAAGTACAGGTAACTGGACAAGTTGTATATGTTATTTATTTTCATTTTGCTTTTAAATTTTGGATACTTATGATGGAATACCTGACCTATTATTTATCAGACTGTAGCTAACTGTTGTATTTTCAAATTCATGTTCTTGCATACTGAAGACTTGCATAGTATAGTGCATAGTATCTTTTTTTTATTTTGGGTGCAAGCCACTATCAGTGAGTATGGGGAGCTCAAAATCATCTCTGCTTTGATTTTGATAAACATACAATCTTTTTCTTGATTAACAATTTAAATAAAGTTGTCAAATTATTGACAAATTCATTACTGTACAACTTTTTACTTTATGAAATACTTTGGAATAAAATCACTAATTATACTTCGGTTAAAAATTATTTTTTATTTCTTAGTATATTAGAGACGAAACACCACAAAAGTATCTGCTCGCCCAGATCTGTTTCTAAGCTAAACAAGAGGGTCATGATGACCCTACATTGCTCACCTGTTAAACTTGGCCTCGGAATCATCAAGAAACATTCTTACCAAGTTTCATGAAAATAGTGTCATAAATATGACCTCTGGAGTGTAAACAGGCTTTTCCTTTGATTTGAGCAGGTGACCTAGTTTTTGACCCCACATGACCCAGCTTCAGATCTGGCCTAGGAATCATCAAGATAAACATTCTGGTCAAGTTTCATGAAGATAGGGTCATAAATGTGGCCTCAAGAGTGTTAACAAGCTTTTCCTCTGATCTGACTAGGTGACCTAGCTTTTGACCCCATATGACCCAGTATTAATCCTGGCACAGGAATCATCAAGAGAAACGTTCTGACCAAGACTCATGAAGATAGGGTCATAAATGTGGCCTCTAGGGTGTTAACGAGCTTTTCCTTTGATTTGACCTGGTGACCTAATTTTTGACCCCACATGACCCAGTGTCGAACTTGGCCTAAAAATCATCAAGATAAACATTTCTGTGCAAGTCTGTATTAAATCAAAGCATAAATGAAACCTCTATATGACTGAAAGGGCTAAAATAGAAAATTTTGCCCATTTCAGGGGCAATAACTCTAGAACCAATGAAGGAACGTAGCCGATTTTCGAAAGGAACCAAGATCTTATTGTGACTTTGTTGTGTGTAAGTGTGGTTAAAATTGAATGTAAAATGTCACTTCTATCGTTGTCACAAGGTAAAAATTAATAAAATTGGACTCTTTCAGGGGTCAATCAGGGGCCGTAACTCCTGAACCAATGATTGGATCTGAGGAATTCATCATGGAATCCAAGACGTATTGTTGTTGAAGATATTTTGCAAGTTTGTATCAAATCAAACCATAAAAGAAGTCTCTATATGGTTGCAAAAGTCAAAACAAGAGCTTCACAGGAGACAGCGCACTTGACTATTTCGATGCTGGATAGTGAAATTGGGCACATATGAAGAAGCTGAAGCTGTCACTGAAGTGTTTAATGACTCGAATGTGGATGAAGATATTGGACAATAGCTTAAGTCTCAAAACATTAAATCCGTATAAAAGGAACATAATTCATGGAAAACTTTTGCAAAAGTAATGCACTCATAAAATATTTGCACCAGAGTTACTGACCTTGTGTCATATGATGAGAATGATGAGCTGGTAAAACTAATTTAAGTTTTAATCAAATTCATTAAGCAATGCCAATGATACAGTGAAAGTGCACCACAACTAACCTGCAATTCAAACCAAAAAGGGGACATAATTCCTGAAATATACAGAGTTATGGCCCTTGTATCATATGATGTGGGTGATGATGTGGTACAACTATTTTAAGTTTAAATCAAATCCATTTGGTAATAACAGAGATAAAGTGAAAGTGCATCAAAACGTTCACCTGAAACTTTAAGCAAAAAAGGGGGATAATTAAAAAAAATAGTGTGCAAGAGTTATTGTCCTTGTGTCATATGATGTGGATGATGATGTGGTACAGGTGTGACCACTCCTGTCACTGTACATGGTTTCATGACATGGTGAAATATTTTTAAGACATATAAAACACAAACTTTTAAGCACTTTTAATTTTTATATATATTTTCACTAAGTAAAGGACCATAACTCTGGCCTAAGTGAGTGAATCCTGAAGAAAACACCAGGGGCACAACTTCTTATGCTATATATCAATCCTCTCATGTTTTATGACTCTATTTGAAAAACTTTTATTTTTTTACTTAGTCAAGCTGAAATGTGAAATAAAAAAACTAAGATGCTGGATAATATTCTTAATGGTTTCACGACTCTTGGTGCAATATTTTTAAGACATATGCAACACAAATCTTAAGCACTTTGTGTATTTTTCACCTAGTCAAGGACCATAACTGTGGTCTGGCGGAGTGCAGCAAGTGCACAACTTCGCATGCTATGTAACAATCCCCTCATGCTATATAACAATCCCCTAACGTTTTATGACCCTAATTCAAATACTTTTTGAAAAACATGCGACACAATGTTGTATGCCCTTATGCATAATTTTGACAGTCAATGGTCATAAATCTGGTCTGACTGAAAGAAATCTGAAACAAAATCCCATGTGCAAAACTTCACATGCTGAATAATATTCCTAAGATGTGTCATGACCCTAGGTCAAACACTTTTTGAGATACACGTGACACAAACTTTTATGCCCATATATACATATTTTGACTAAGTCAAGGGCCATAACTCTGGTCTGGCTAAGTAAAATCTCTCACAAAACCCTGGCACAAACTCAGGCTCCTTTTAAGCATATTTTTTACTAAGTCAAGCACCATAACTCCGGTCTGGCTATGTGAGATCCAAATTTAAACATCAGGTCACAACTTTCCACGCTGAATAACAATCCTGTGAGGTTTAATGCCTTTGGGTCAAATACTTTTTGAGATGTACGACACAGAGACGGACATACAGACTGATCAATAATACTTTGTTTTAGACTTTTCTACCATTCTTTTTTTCTACCATTTTTTTTTTTTAATAATGAAAGATGTGCATTTCTGGAAAGAGGGGACCATAAAAGGTATATAGGACATCAGATGTAATGAAGCATTACATAAAGTCAGCCTACTATGATAGAAGGAATCAGAAAATGGATTTATAGAAATATACTAGATATAGAAATGTAACCTCATGAGCTTCTATCTGTACTGTGGTAGCAAACCTGTCCAGGCTGATCTCTAGGCTTCCACCAAGAAAAGTAGTATCATCTAACCATGCTCCAAATAGCTGGGAGGGATCCATCGTCACTACACGTAATATCTCAAAATCTGTGAGCAAACAAGGGAATGAGGTATTGCCATGGAGCAAAGTATTCCTTACTGGAAGCAGACTATTTTTCTAACTTGCAGCATTTTTTTTTTTTTTTTTTTTTTTTTTTTTGATTTAGAGTGGGTTCGGGGTTATTCAGCCGTTTAATGAATTCAATACCATATGGGGAACATTCTAGTTTCGATTTCGTATTCTAGTGAGTCTAAATATAGATCAGACTGTCCCGCACATTTTCAGGGGTTAAAACCAGTCAATGCAAGAACTGTCTAGTATCGTCGACCCATGTTGGCCGTTTTCGATGCTGGTCGGCCACACAGTCGGGTTTCACCGGCCGTGACAAAGTTTTTTTAAAAAGACAATGCTGTTTTGATAGAAAACGTAATAATTGTTTAATGAATTAAATCAAGCACTCAAAATTCATTTGAAACATATCTACGACATAAATGCGCAGGAACATGTCACATGCTGTAAATCCTTTAAAAATCAGTGCCGAATCAATTTCAGAATGTAAGAATGTAGACAAAGTAACAGAAGTAGCATGGTCAGTATCCTTAATCATTTAAGATAGTGACCATGCTCTATGTGAAACTTCTGTTACTTTGTCTACATTCCTAAAATCTGAAAAACCTAATCAACAATAGACACACACAAATGATGTTACGTGTTCCTCATTCAATTTCAACACAATTTCACACAAATGCAACACATGCCCAGTAAACTCTGGAACACCGGATTGTTGGGTTAAACGTACGTCACACTGACACAATGGCGACTCGCCTGCTTTTGATAGTGGAAAAAGGCCCCCGGGCAAAGGGCAAGTGGTTCTGTGTCAGCGACCCCAACCACTCGGCCACGGAGGCCCGCAGCCGGCCCTTTGCACACTGGTTACTACCTAAATGCCGACTCATATATAAAAGACAGAAAAATAATGAAATATTTTTTTAGAATTAGAGTTGTCCCAAAGATTAATGTGATCGGCCCTCAATGCCCACAAACGTATTATTAGGCTAAATCTAGGCAACTCATTTGTGTAGATTTACAGATCAAAACACACAAAGTAGAAGTTATAATATGTTCTATTCATATCTGGACAAATATGTAGATCCAGTGCTCCGGAAATTTTGATAACTCAATCGGTCCGAAACGAAAATCCTGACATCGGCGCTACCCCACTCACCCCATTCCCAATATTACATATTTTGTAAAACGTGATAGGGTAAAGAAATAAGCATGTCATGCATTAAAACTGAGTTACCAGTCACCACGCGTTACCATGCAATGAAGACGGTTATTCAGTGTTATGTGTGATCGTTACTTTGTTTAAATTTCGATGTTCTTCCAAGATAATACGAGGCATTGACACCCTGTGCGTAACTAGTCTAAAAGCCAACGCACGTGACTTCGCTACCGTATACACGGCAGATATTTTGTGATGTTTCCTCATTCTTTGACGGAATTCTATAAAATACAATGCGTCAAAGTGAGTTACACAACACATATTCTCTGCTAAACAGCCTCAGTATTTAAAGAATACTCTGCCGCGGACCGAATGTGTACGTTATTTGAACGCTGAGATCGAATTTCCCGCATGTATAGTACCAAAACGTCACGCGGGTTGGCCACAGATATTTCATTTCACTTACGTTGTACTTCAATAAGCAACTACATTTTATTAAGTTATATGCTCTGCTGATGTAAACAAAATTTCATTTTGAAACGTTTTTTAAAAGACCCATTTGATAAACAGTGCCACTCCGGTTTTCTTTATCATTCGTGGTTGCCCATCCATTTTTTTCTTTTTTGTACAGTCGGGTTGCAGAGACGATTTTCTGCATTTGTTTCAACTGGAGCCCCAACAAATGAATCATGTAATTTTTTCAAATCAAGTAATTATAAAAATTATTTTTATCGGTTTTCCGTGTGATGTCTCATTAAATCAAAGACCTATAATGTACAATTATAGCTCTGTGATTAAATGCAGCGACCATTTGTTTGTTACCGTGATCAAACATAGCCTTTTGAAATAAACCATCCGTCGGATTCTAAATAAAAGAAGTGGATCCCCGTCGAAATGATTTGGATCCAGTTAGAAAAGTTAGGAAACCAGTCAAAAATGTTTAATACACCGCAGTCGGCTGTCTGCAAACATTAAAGGATGTGCCGCGCGAGCACTGATTGCGTCACGCGCTAATTACGGACCGATTATCAAAGTGACAATCAGACCGACTGACACGTTTATTGATTATCTGAAGGTGCGACCAACAATTTCCTACTTGGCAGGTGATCGTGTATTGAGATATCAGACCGAAATTTATACTTTTCTCCATTTTTATGGGACCGATTTTTTTTGTTTTTTCACTTCACGAATCAGTCTGAAAAGTCAAAATTCGGTCCAAAACCGACAAACCGGCAAATTTCCGAAGCCCTGTGTAGATCTATATTAGTCATAAGAAAAAATAAATGCAGCAGTTTGGGGTTCGCAACGAGATCGCCAAAATAACAAACAACACTGCTCTTTAAACAACACTGCTCTTGAAAAGCATGTGAATCCAGTCTGAAAATTTCTAGCTTTTTTTCTACCTGCAAATTGACAAATTGATAATCGACAAATGAATTATAAACTCGATGGATGCCAATTAACATTAATTAAAGCAAATTAAGTGGGATCTTCAATACGTGATTTGGGCAGGGCGTATGTTCTCCGTGACTATTTGATAAACGACATTGTGTCTGAAATCATTAGTCCTCCACCTCTGATTCATGTGGGGAAGTTGGCAGTTACTTGCGGAAAACAGGTTTGTACTGGTACAGAATCCAGGAACACTGGTTAGGTAAACTGCCCGCCGTTACATGACTGAAATACTGTTGAAAAACGGCGTTAAACCCAAAACAAACAAAATAATGCGTGATTTCTTCTTATTAAACAATTATTCATACATGTATATCGTTATATAACATTTTATTACATATATCATAATAATATTTGAAGTACTTTTTCTCTTAAATGATTTTTTGTTCAAGTGTCCGAGTTGACAAGAATTGTAAAAATTTCGTCGGCCTTCCTCGGCCACTCTAAAAATAGGTTTGAAACATTTTCAACCTCCATCAAGCGTTTACGAACATAAATTATATGATATTGATTGATAATATTGTAAACTCAATTCCTCGAAACTACATTTTGTTTGACCTTGAAATTTTAATAAATTATACATGTCAAATGTTAAATATAGATAAGTTACTGCTGCTGAAATTAAATCTGTTGCTAAAATACTGAAAACGTACTGAATATCATTGATTTTCAAATTTTAATAAATGGCGGACTGAAAACTTCCGTATTTGCGCAAATTGACTCAACAACGGCATAAATAAAGAGTGTTTCTGCCCAGTGGCCGGTTACTGCCGACGGCCGGCCAGACCCGAACCTGCTCTAACGTCGCACCGACACATGATGGGTCATATGGCGACATTCCAGCTTTAATGGTGGAGGTAGACCCCAGGTGCCCCTCCGTGCATTATTTCATCACCAGCGGGCACCTGGGTAGAACCACTGACCATCCGTAAGCCAGCTGGATGGCTTCCTCACATGAAGAATTCAACGCCCCGAGTGAGGCTTGAACCAACATAGATGAGGGGCAAGTGATTTGAAGTCGGCAACCTTAACCCTCGGCCACGGATGATCCGATATCTACCGTATTTCCTCACTTATCAGACGGGGAAATTAAACAACTATTTCTTGTCCGAAGTCCCCTACCCGTCTAATAAGCGGATCAAAAACATATCCAAGTTTTTTCCTAGTCAAAATCAGGCAGAAATTTGGCGAAAAATGGAGAAATTTCTTACAATAATGGAACGTTAACATTTTTACTTACATTTCTTACAGGAAAATCATATACTCACTCTGAAAATTAATATTCTTGCGAAACAATTAGAAAATTGTATTTTCACGTGATGCATTGTAACAGCGTTTGTCTAAAGTAATTGGATACATTGTGTATGTCTAAACTATTAACAAATCGGATGTAAAAATCATCTTGACAGACCAATGTAGTGTTCTACCGCTAGTATTACATTTACCTGTATACAGTTCATTAAGTCAATATAGCACAAAATGGACATTTAAATATACAAAAACCCATTCGAGAAAAGTTTGAAGGTTCTAGGTCAAATGGTTCTCAAGTTATTGACCAGAAATGGATTTCCATTTTCTGTCCACTGTAACCTTGAGCTTTAATAGAGTGACCCCAAAATCAATAGAGGTCATTAACTCTGTATGTCCAATTATCCTATGAAGTTTCAACATTCTGGGTCAAGTGGTTCTCAAGTTACTGTCCAGAAATGATTTTACATGACCAGGCTCCTGTGACCTTGACCTTTAATAGTGACCCAAAAATCATGTTCAATCATCCTACGAAGTTTAAACATTCTGGGTCAAGCGGTTTTGAAGTTATTGATTGGAAATGGTTTTCCATGTTCAGGCCCTATGACCTTGACCTTTAATAGACTGACCCCAAAATCGATAGGGGTCATTTACTATGCATGACCAATGATCCTATGAAGCTTCAACATTCTGGGTCAAGTGGTTCTCAAGTTACTGACCAGAAACGGTTTTCCATGTTCAGGCCCCTGTGACTTTGACCTTTAATACAGTGACCCCCAAAATCAATTGGAGTCCTTTACTCTGCATATCCAATCATCCTATGCACTTTTAACACTCTTGGTCAAGTGGTTCTCAAGTTATCAGTCGGAAACAGTTTTCCATGTTCAGGCCCCTGTGACCTTGACCTTTAACAGAGTGACCCCAAAATCAATAGTGGTCATCTACTCCGCATGATCAATCATCCTATGAAGTTTCAACATTCTGGGTCAAGTGGTTCTCAAGTTACTGACCGGAAACGGTTTTCCATGTTCAGGCCCCTGTGACCTTGACCTTTAATAGAGTAATCCCAAAATCAATAAGGGCCATCTACTTTGCATGACCAATCATCCTATGAAGTTTCAACATTCTGAGTCAAGTGGTTCTAAAGTTATTGATCGGAAATGGTTTTCAATGTTCAGGCCCCTGTGACCTTGACCTTTAATAGAGTGACCCCAAAATCAATAGGGGTCTATCTACTCTGTATGATCAATTATCCTATGAAGTTTCAACATTCTGGGTCAAGTAGTTCTCAAGTTATTGATCGGAAATGGTTTTCAATGTTCAGGCCCCTGTGACCTTGACCTTTGATGGAGTGACCCCAAAAACAATAGGGGTCGTCTACTCCAGCAGCCCTACCATCCTATGGAGTTCGAAGGTTCTAGGTCAAATGGTTCTCCAGTTATTGATCAGAAATGAAGAGAGACAAAACTATTTGATTAATGGTCTCCAAGTGTGACCTTGACCTTGTACCTAGCCACCTGGGTCATGCCCTCTGTACTTCACCTTGATGAAGTTAAAAACTGATGATACTTCCATGAAAATACTTCCAGCAGTTTAGAAGATATGGAGAAGAAACTGCATAAAGCTGTTAGACCACTGACCTCAGAGTATGACCTTGGACTTAATAACCTGAAGCTGCTATGTCATGCATGCATCTTTTATTATGGTGGTGTACATTTACACCGGTTGTTCGGAAAGTTTTGGAAACTATTTATTCCTATATAACTCATATAAAAAGTGACCTCCTGGGCGGGGCCTCTTTTTACCCTAGGGGCATAATTTGAACAATTTTTGTAGAGGACCACTAGGCAATGCTACATACCAAATATCAAAGGCCTAGGCCTTGAACTTTCAGACAAGAAGATTTTCGTAGTTTTTTCCTATATAAGTCTATTTTAAACTTGGGACCCCCAGGGCAAGGCCTCTTTTCACCCCAGGGATATAATTTGAACAATTTTGGTAGAGGACCACTAGGCAATGCAACATAACAAATATCAAAAGCCTAGGCTGTCCAATTTCAGGCAAGAAGATTTTTAAAGTTTTTTCCTATATAAGTCTATGTAAAACTTGAGACCCTCCCTGCCCTCTGGGCCTCTTATAATTTGAACAATTTTGGTAGAGGACCACAAGGTAATACTACATACCAAATATCTAAGGCCTAGGTCTTGTGGGTTTAGACAAGAAGATTTTTAAAGCTTTTTCCTATATAAGTCTGTGTAAAACTTGTGCCCCCTCCCCCGGTGCGAGGCCTCTTTTCACCCCAGGGGCACAATTTGAACAATCTTCATAGAGGACCACTAGATGATGTCACATGCCAAACATCAAGGCTTTAAGCCTTGCGGTTTTGGACAAGAAGATTTTTCAAGTTTTTCAAGAAAGTAGGTCAGTAGGTCACATTCATGGTCAATGAAAGTCAGTTTTAAAATCGGTGTGCAAAACTGTACATGTCATTCAAATTTCATGGCTGTATCTTAAACAAGAGGACCATGATGGTCCTGAATCGCTCACCTATCCCCACATGACCTAGTGTTGAACTGAGTATGACGTCGTTATTTCTATTATTTGACAAAGTGACCTAGTTTTTCAGCACATGTGACATAGATATCATCAAGATAAAAAATTCTGACCAATTTTCATGAAGATCCATTGAAAAATATGGCCTCTAGAGAGGTCACAAGGTTTTTCTATTATTTGACCTAATGACCTAGTTTTTGAAGGCACGTGACCCACTTTTAAACTTGACCTAGATATCATCAAGGTGAACATTCTCACCAATTTTCATGAAGATCTCGTGAAAAATATGGCCTCTAGAGAGGTCACAAGGTTTTTCTATTTTTCGGCCTACTGACCTAGTTTTTGACGGCACATGACCCAGTTACGAACCTGACCTAGATATCATCAAGCTGAACAGTCTCACCAATTTTCATGAAGATCCATAGAGAAATATGGCCTCTAGAGAGGTCACAAGGTTTTTCTATTATTTGACCTACTGACCTAGTTTTTGATGGCACGTGACCCAGTTTCAAACTTAACCTAGATATTATCAAGATGAACATTCAGACCAACTTTCATACAGATCCCATGGAAAATATGGCCTCTAGTTAGGTCACAAGGTTTTTCTATTATTTGACCTACTGACCTAGTTTTTGATGGCATGTGACCCACTTTCGAACTTGACTTAGATATCATCAAGGTGAACATTCTGACAAATTTTCATGAAGATTTCATGAAATATATGGCCTCTAGAGAGGTCACAAGGTTTTTCTATTTTTAGACCTACTGACCTAGTTTTTGACCGCATGTGACCCAGTTTCCAACTTGACCTAGATATCATCAAGATGAACATTCAGACCAACTTTCACACAGATCCCATGAAAAATATGGCCTTTAGAGAGGTCACAAGGTTTTTCTATTTTTTGACCTACTGACCTAGTTTTTGAAGGCACGTGACCCAGTTTCGAACTTGACCTAGATATCATCAAGGTGAACGTTCTGACCAACTTTCATGAAGATCTTTTGAAATATATGGCCTCTAGAGAGGTCACAAGGTTTTTCTATTTTTAGACCTACTGACCTAGATTTTGACCGCACGTGACCGAGTTTCGAACTTGACCTAGATATCATCAAGATGAACATTCTGACCAATTTTCATGAAGATCCATTGAAAATTATGGCCTCTAGAGAGGTCACAAGGTTTTTCTATTTTTAGACCTACTGACCTAGTTTTTGATGGCACGTGACCCAGTTTCGAACTTGACCTAGATATCATCAAGGTGAACATTCTGACCAACTTTTATAAAGATCCCATGAAAAATGTGACCTCTAGAGTGGTCACAAGCAAAAGTTTACGGACGCACGCACGGACGGACGGACGACGGACACCGCGCGATCACAAAAGCTCACCTTGTCACTTTGTGACAGGTGAGCTAAAAACAACCATAAATATTGATGTTACTGGTCCAAGAAAGTAGATTCTTGCTGTTACAAGCTCCCTGGGCTCATAATTTTACCTACATACATGGTACATGTACCAGTAGTTTACCATGTTGCAAACCCAACCATGATGTAATACCCTTTAAGTTTCAATAAACAGAACTTGCCATGTATGAGAGAGAGTATAGCCATATATCCACGTCTATCAATCACATGAGTGGATTTTACACTCGAGACAAGCACCATGGTATCTGATTCATTGAAGCTTGAAAACTGTGTGAAATCCCATGCCAACAACTCACGGAAATCTTTGCTGTATTTCAGTGCTGTCGGATAACCAACAGCCCAAACCTGAGAATGTACACAAATCAATAAAATGGAAATATTCAGCTAAACAATTGTGTAGTCATATATAGGAGATATATAGGAGAGAGAGCCTTCACAATAACATGCTAAAATACAAACAACATATTTAACTTTTTTTCTTTATACTAGGTATATGTATTTGCATTTTTATATGTTCGCTGTATCAAAGAAGAATTTAAAACTGAGATTTCCAAAACTCTTCATTGGAACCCATAGTAAGCTAAATTATACTAAACAAGAGGGTCATTGTGACCCTGAATCGCTCACCTGAGTAATATGAGCTACATGTTTCAAATGTCAAACTGACGATTTTTAGAAATTTTTTGGAGATTTTCCGATGTACAATCAAGTAACCCCTGGGGCGGGGCGAATTTTATCCTGGGGGTCATGATTTGAACAAAGTTTGTAGAAGTCCACTAGGCAATGCCACATGTGAAATATCTAAGCTCTAGGCCTTCTGGTTTATTTTTGAAGATTTTCCTATGTAAAATCAAGTGACCCCTGGGGCAGGGTCAGTTTTGACCCCGTGGGTCATGATTTGAACAAATTTGTAGAGGTCCACTAGGCAATGCTACATGTGAAATATCTAAGCTCTAGGCCTTCTGGTTTATTTTTAGAAAATTTTGAAGATTTTCCTATGTAAAATCAAGTGACCCCTGGGGAGGGGTCAATTTTGACCCCGGGAGTCACAATTTAAACAAATTTTGTAGAGGTCCACTAGGCAATGCTACAGGTGAAATATCTAAGCTCTAGGCCTTCTGGTTTATTTTTAGAAATTTTTTGAAGATTTTCCTATGTAAAATCAAGTAACCCAATGGGGCGGGGTCAATTTGACCCCGGGGGTCATGATTTGAACAAATTTTGTAGAAGTCTACTAGGCAATGCTACATGTCAAATTTTTGGTTTATTTTTAGAAATTTTTTGAAGATTTTCCTATGTACAATCAAGTAACCCATGGGGCTGGGTCATTTTGACTGGGGGTCATGATTTGAACAAATTTTGTAGAGTCCACTAGGCAATGCTACATGTCAAATATCTAAGTCTGGCCTTCTGGTTTATTTTAGAAATTTTGAAGATTTCTATGTACAATCAAGTGACCTGGGCTGGGTAATTTGACCCGGGGGTCATAATTTGAACAAATTTTGTAGAGTCACTAGCACATGCTACATGCAATATCTAAGATCTAGGTTCGGTATAAATTTTGAGTTTTCTATGTAAATCAAGTGAACCTAGGTGTGGGTAATCTTAATTTGATAATATTTGTAGAGGTCCACTAGGCAATGCTACACGGTCAAATATCAACTTTGCCTCTGGTTTAATTTTTAAATCTTTTGAAGATTTTCTATGTAAATCAAGTGACACCCTGGACAGGGTCACATATTGACCCTGGGGTCATGATTGAACAAATTTGTAGAGCCTAGGCCCTCTTGTTTATTTTCGAAATTTTGAAGTTTTTCTTTGTACAATCAAGTAACTCATGCGGGGGGTCAATTTGAAGTACAATATTAAGTTGAAGGTCATAGCAATGCTACATGTCAAATATCTAAGCACTAAGGCCTTCTGGTTTATTTTTAGAAATTTTTGAAGATTTTCCTATGTAAAATCAAGTAACCCTGGGGCGGCAATTTGACCTGGGGGTCATGATTTGAACAAATTTTGTAGAGTCACTAGGCAATGTACTCATATCTAAGTCTAGGCCTTCTGGTTTTAAATTTATTTTGTACACATACATGTATTAAATTTAGCATGCATGCACTAATATACAGTTGTTTATTTAGAATTTTTGAAATTTCTAGTTTATTAAATCAATGGCTCCTTTGGGGGAGGTCAATTTGAACACTTGGGTCATGATGAATTTGTAATCAAGCATGCTCTGTTTATTTGAAATTTAGTTTTTTATTAAAAATTATTGAGTTCTTTACCGTCAATGAACAAATTGGAAGTACTGGCATGCATGTCAATTTAACAAATTTGTTATTTTTAGCAAATTAGAAGATTTCCTATGTAAAATCAAGTACCCCTGGTGTAATTTTGACCCCGGGTCATGATTAACAAATTTGTGAGGTCCATTAGCAGTCAGTCAAATTTAGCTCTAGCTTCGTTTATTTTAAAATCTTTAGTTTTCTAGAAATAAGTGACACTGGACTCAATTTTGACCCGGGGGTTGTTACAATTTTGTGAGTCTGCTCTTTTTTAGAATTTGAATTTTCTTGTACAATCAAGTAACTCTGCGGCGGGGTCATTTATAAATTTTGTTGAGTCCATAGCAATGCACTGCATATCTTAGCCGGTCTGTATTTAAAATTTTTGAAGATTTTCCTATGTAAAATCAAGACATACGGTCAATTTTGACTGGTCAGATTGAACAATTTTGTAGAGCTCTAGGCTCTGTTATTTCGAAATGAATTTCTTTGTACAATCAATAACATGCGCGTCAATTATAATGTAGGTCCTGGAATTAATTAAATTCTAGTAGTCGTTATAGAAATTTTGAAGTTTCATGTAAAATCAAGTTACCCCTGGTATCAATTTGATCCTGGGGTCAAGTAACAATTGGTAAGCCAGGCAATTAATGTCAATATCTAAGTCAGGCCTCTGTTATTTTTAAATTTTTGGTTTTTTAGAAATTAAGAACCATGCGTAATTACCCTGGGGTCATGATTGACAAATTTATGAATTATAGAAGCACAGTCAATTCAAGATCTAGGCTTGCTTTTTAAATTTTTTTGATTTTTCTATGTAAATCAGTACCCTGGGGCGGGTTTGACCCCGGGGGTCATGTTTGAACAATTTGTAGAGGTCACTAGGCAATGAATTCAAAATCTAGCTCTTTTATTTTAGAAATTTTTTTAAATTTTCTAGTAATCAGTGCCCCTGTGTGGGGTCAATTTTGACCGGGGTAGATTGACAATTTTGTAAGGTCACTAGAACTAAGCAATTCAGTTACTTTTTTATTTTGAAGTCTTTTGAAATTTTCCTATGTAAAATCAATGACACCTGGGGGTCCATTTTGACCCGGTAGATTTTAACAAATTTTGTAATCTAGGCTCTTGTTTTTTCAGAAAATTTGAAGTTTTTTCTTGTAAATCAAGTAACCCCTGGCGGGTCAATTTGACCCCGGGGTCATGATTTGAAACATTTTGTAGAGGTCATAGCAATCTACATGTCAATATCTAATTAGCTTTTTTTATTTTAGAAAATAAGATTTTCATGTAACAGTACCCGGGGCTGAGTCAATTTGATCCTGGCGCAAGATGAACAAATTTAGAGGTCCCTCTGTACTTCAAATCTAAGTTACCTTTGTATTTAGAAATTTTTTGAAGATTTTTCTTGTACATAAGTAACCCATGGGGGCTTACCCGGGGGTCATAGAAAATTTTTGAATCTACTAGCAATGCCTGTCAATATTAAGATACTTTGGTTTATTAGAAATTGAGTTTTCATGTACAATCAAGTAACCCATGGGGGGTCAATTTGACCCGGTCATGTTGACAATTTTGAGAGTCTACTAGCAATGTACAGTCAAAATCTAAGATCAGCATTCTGGTTTATTTTTGAATTAATGAAGATTTTCTATGTAAAATCAGTACCCTGGGGGGGGTCAATTTGACCGGGGTCATGATTTGAACAAATTTTTAGAGGTCACTAGCAATGCTACACGTCAAATATCTAAGTCAGGCCTTCTGGTTTTATTTTTAGAAATCTTTTGAAGATTTTTCCTATGTAAAATCAAGTGACACCTGGACGGGTCAATTTTGACCCCGGGGTCATGATTTGAACAAATTTTGTAGATCTAGCCCTCTTGTTTATTTTCAGAAAATTTTGAAGTTTTTTCTTTGTACAATCAAGTAACTCCATGCGGCGGGGTCAATTTGAATAAATTTTGTAGAGGTCCACTAGGCAATGCTACATGTCAAATATCTAAGCTCTAGGCCTTCTGGTTTATTTTTAGAAATCTTTTGAAGATTTTCCTATGTAAAATCAAGTGACACCTGGGACGGGGTCAATTTTGACCCCTGGGGTCATGATTTGAACAAATTTTGTAGAGCTCTAGGCCCTCTTGTTTATTTTCAGAAAATTTTGAAGTTTTTTCTTTGTACAATCAAGTAACTCCATGCGGCGGGGTCAATTTGAATAAATTTTGTAGAGGTCCACTAGGC
This sequence comes from Mercenaria mercenaria, assembly GCF_021730395.1. Classification (NCBI taxonomy): domain Eukaryota; kingdom Metazoa; phylum Mollusca; class Bivalvia; order Venerida; family Veneridae; genus Mercenaria; species Mercenaria mercenaria. Next base: position 39,772,318 of record NC_069368.1, read on the forward strand.
AATGCTACATGTCAAATATCTAAGCTCTAGGCCTTCTGGTTTATTTTTAGAAAATTTTTGAAGATTTTCCTATGTAAAATCAAGTTACCCCATGGGGCTGAGTCAATTTGATCCTGGGGGGTCATGATTTGAATAAATTTTGTAGAGGTCCACAAGGCAATGCTACATGTCAAATATCTAAGCTCTAGGCCTTCTGGTTTATTTTTAGAAATTTTTTGAAGATTTTTCTATGTACAATCAAGTAACCCAATGGGGCGGTGTCAATTTTACCTGGGGGTCATGATTTGAACAAATTTTATAGAAGTCTACTAGGCAATGCTACATGTCAAATATCTAAGATCTAGGCCTTCTGCTTTATTTTAAGAAATTTTTTTGAAGATTTTCCTATGTAAAATCAAGTGACCCCTGGGGCGGGGTAAATTTTGACCCCGGGGGTCATGGTTTGAACAAATTTTGTAGAGGTTCACTAGGCAATGCTACATGTCAAATATCTAAGATCTAGGCCTTCTGGTTTATTTTTAGAAATTTTTTGAAGATTTTCCTATGTAAAATCAAGTGACCCCTGGGGTGGGGTCAATTTTGACCCCGGGGGTCATGATTTGAACAAATTTTGTAGAGGTCCACTAGGCAATGCTACACGTCAAATATCTAAGCTCTAGGCCTTCTGGTTTATTTTTAGAAATCTTTTGAAGATTTTCCTATGTAAAATCAAGTGACACCTGGGACAGGGTCCATTTTGACCCGGGGGTCATGATTTTAACAAATTTTGTAGAGCTCTAGGCCCTCTTGTTTATTTTCAGAAAATTTTGAAGTTTTTTCTTTGTACAATCAAGTAACCCCATGCGGCGGGGTCAATTTGACCCCGGGGTCATGATTTGAATACATTTTGTAGAGGTCCACTAGGCAATGCTACATGTCAAATATCTAAGCTCTACAGTTACTGGAACAGACCCGGAGAGAGAGTAGAAACTACTCGCACCCTAGGTGGCTCCAATTACATGGTAATTGAAGTGATGGCCAGTTTACCAGCATGCAGTCAGTAAAAAGCAATAAATCACATGTAGCAGTGTTGATAAGCCTTGATGCAGGAATTAATGAATAACATATATAAAATGATAGTGTGCTGTTTATAGTGAATGCATGTGCATTTAACTGCATGTCTTTTAAACTTGCCCACTTTTTTCAGGAAACTTGATATATGGATATAAGACAAAATTAATCAACATCAATTTTGTGCAAAAAGAGTTAAAAACTATGCCAATAAAATGGGTCTTATTATTAGAATATAATTCAAGGCACAGAATATATTTCATCACAAAATTTTCTAATTAGAAGACAATATTGAAAATATCTATGTTATTTAATTTTCTAGCTGTGTATGACTGTCTGCCTGTCTATATCAGTCAATAAGGTAGATCTTGCTGCGACTTTATAAATCTGTTTTTACATATTAAAACCTGTTTTATAAGAAGATGGCAGTCTGAAGAATATGCTTATCATTATAATACATGTCTGTCTGTCTGTCTGTCTGTCTGTCTGTCACTAAAGATGGAATATGCAATAGCATGTCCTTGAAATGGAAAATTATCCTGTGACGACAAGCAAGAGCTAAAAGAACCATTTTCAGATTGGACCAGATGTTGTTTATTATGCATGCCGATGTACCATGTACAGGTCTTTAATACAATTCTATTCTGTTCTGTTCTGTTATTATTAAATATTTGGACCAACAATGTTCCATGATATACAATTATAAGAAAGTTAAAAAACTTTGCAATTTCAAATGTGTTGCTATGTATATTATCAGAGAATATCCGAATGACCTAACAAGATTGGTAAAAGCCTGCATATTTTGTATATTTTATGTGATTACTTTTAAAGTGTAAATCACCTGTTAATTGAGTATATAGGATTAATTGTTTTACTCTTCCTGTTTGATTTAAAAAAGGTATTCTTCTCCGTGGCCTTTTTGAAAAAAAAATGAACAGAATGAATGTGAACGTAATTTTAAGATGTATATAATTCATTACATTGATTTTTCTTATCGTTTTAATTTGTTAGCATGTACACAGCACTGTGTAGCCATAGCTAGTTCTATCCATTGCTAATCAATCGTAAGCTCAGCAAAGAGGCATTTTGTTTTTAGCTCACCTGTGGATGGGCTTTTGTGATCACCCTTCGTTCGTCGTCTGTCCACAATGTCTTGTGAACACGATAAGAGACCGCACTTTGCAATCAATTTTAATCAAACTTGCACACAACTTGTATTGGCATAACATCTCGATTCCTTTTGAAACTTGGCCAGATCCCATCATGGGTTCAAGGGTTATTACCCCTTAAAAGGCCAAATATATGCTATTTTGGCTTGTGAACACGATAGGGTCCACATTTTGCAATAAACTTTAATCAAACTTGCACACAGCTTGTATGTGCATAATATCTCAGTTCCTTTCGAAAACTGACCAGATCAAAAGCTAAAGGCTAGAATGGTTATCTTCATTCGTGAACCAAATTTAAAATTGGGTCATATGGGGTCAAAAACTAGGCCATCCAGTCAAATCAAAGGGAAAGCTTGTCTCTCCAGGCCACTTTTATGACCCTATCTTCATGAAATTTGGTAAGAATGTTTATCTTGATGATTCCTAGACCAAGTGTGACACTGGCCATGTATGGTCAAAAACTAGGTCACGTGCTCAAATCAAAAGAAAAGCTTGTTAACACTCCAAGAGGCCATATTTATGACCTTATCTTCATGAAATTTGGTAAGAATGTTTATCATGATTATTTCTAGGCCAAGTTCGAAACTGGTTTATGTGGGGTCAAGGCCAAGTTTTATAGGTGAGCGATATAGGGTCATCATCACCCTCTTGTTGTGATGTTTGAATGAAATTTATATTACATCTGAATATGTAAATGAACAATTTTAAGCATGGTTTTTCATATCTTAGTTCTTCACAATTTTATAAACCGAAAGTAATGAAGTAACTTCATTGTTCTTGATAACACAGAATAAAGCCTATGTATGCGTTACTGATGTTCATGTGTTTTCTAATGGCAATGTCACAATCTTGCTAAAATGAAATTCAATAGTTACAATATTTACAATGAAACAATTCCAATAATGTCTTCACAAACTGTGAGACTTTTTAATAAAATCTGCAATGTAGTGCAAAAAATGCGATCTTCCTATAAACTCCAATTACAAAATCTTGCTTAAGGTCCAGCTTCATTCAAATCAGTCTAGTAAAAAATGCAAGCAGGAGAATATATATATTTTGCGACTTTTTCTTAGTATGTCCTGAAATTCTAAAACGGAGTGGTTTTATCAAATTCTTCATAGTGGATTATATTTTACCTTCAATGTGCAGAACTACCGAAATTGAATCCACAAACGTGTGTATTCGTTTTGTTATTTATAAAATATGTTGTTTTTATAAAGTCGCAGCAAGATCTACCTTATTTGACTGATAGACAGGCAAACAGGCATACAAATGTAGAAATTTAAATAGCATATATAGGTATTTTCAAAATAGTCTTCTTACTATCAAATTTCCTGATGGAAGTTATTATATACTAATGACAGGACCCATTATATTTCATAGGTTTTAAATATTTTGCACAAAATTGATTAAAGTGGATGTTGATTAATTTTGTCTAATATCCATATATCAAGTTTTCTGGGGGAAAAATGGGCCAATTTAAAAGACATGCAGTTAAATGCACATGCATGCACTATAAACAGCACATTATCATTTTATACATGTTAATATTCGTTTATTCCTACATCAAGGAAAATCTGGCCTAAGCTTATCAACACTGTTACATGTGATTTATTGCTTTTTGTTGGCTGCATGCCGGTAAACTGGCCATCACTTCAATTGCCATGTAATTGGAGCCTCCTAGGGTGCGAGTAGTTTCTACTCTCTCTCCGGGTCTGTTCCAGTAACTGTCTAGGCCTTCTGGTTTATTTTAGAAAATTTTTGAAGATTTTCCTATGTAAAATCAAGTAACCCCTGGGGCTGAGTCAATTTGATCCTGGGGCGTCAAGATTGAACAAATTTTGTAGAGGTCCACTAGGCAATGCTACATGTCAAATATCTAAGCTCTAGGCCTTCTGGTTTATTTTTAGAAATTTTTTGAAGATTTTTCTATGTACAATCAAGTAACCCCATGGGGCGGGGTCAATTTGACCCCGGGGGTCATGATTTGAACAAATTTTATAGAAGTCTACTAGGCAATGCTACATGTCAAATACCTAAGATCTAGGCCTTCTGCTTTATTTTTAGAAAATTTTTGAAGATTTTCCTATGTAAAATCAAGTGACCCCTGGGGGGGGGGTCAATTTTGACCCCGGGGGTCATGGTTTGAAGAAATTTTGTAGAGGTTCACTAGGCAATGCTACATGTCAAATATCTAAGATCTAGGCCTTCTGGTTTATTTTTAGAAATTTTTTGAAGATTTTCCTATATAAAATCAAGTGACCCCTGGGGCGGGGTCAATTTTGACCCCGGGGGTCATGGTTTGAACAAAGTTTGTAGAGGTCCACTAGGCAATGCTACATGTGAAATATCTAAGCTCTAGGCCTTCTGGTATATTTTTAGAAAATTTTGAAGATTTTTCTATGTACAATCAAGTAACCCCATGGGGGGGGGGGGGGTCAATTTGACCCTGGGGGTCATGATTTGAATAAATTTTGTAGAGGTCCACTAGGCAATGCTACATGTCAAATATCTAAGCTCTAGGCCTTCTGGTTTATTTTTTAAAATAATTTGAAGATTTTCCTATAGAAACCTATGTAAAATCAAGTGACCCCTGGGGCTGGGTAAATTTTGACCCCGGGGGTCATGATTTGAACAATTTTAGTAGAGGTCCACTAGGCAATGCTACATGTCAAATACCTAAGCTCTAGGCCTTCTGGTTTATTTTTTAAAATAATTTGAAGATTTTCCTATAGAAATCTATGTAAAATCAAGTGACCCCTGGGGCTGGGTCAATTTTGACCCCGGGGGTCATGATTTGAACAATTTTAGTAGAGGTCCACTAGGCAATGCTACATGTCAAATATCTAAGCTCTAGACCTTCTGGTTTATGAGAAGAAGATTTTTTAAGATTTTCCTATGTAAAATCAAGTGACCCCTGGGGCGGGGTCAATTTTGACCCCGTGGTCATGATTTGAACAAATTTGGTAGAGGTCCACTAGGCAATGCTTCACACCAAATATCTAAGCTCTAGGGCTTCTGATTTTTGAGAAGAAGATTTTTAAAGTTTTTCCTTTCGGTTGCCATGGCAACCAGAGTTCTGCATGGAATTCAATTATCTGAACACTTTTGTAGAGCTTCACCCAAGGAACACTCCTGTGAAGTTTGGATAAAATTGGCCGAGCGGTTTATGAGGAGATGTCATTTAAAGTAAAAGTTTACGGACAACAGACGCCGGACAGTGAGTGATCCTAATAGCTCACTCTGAGCCTTTGGCTCTGGTGAGCTAAAAAGTAATGCATCATATGTCATATCATGTGGCTAATAATATGGAACAACTATTTGAAGTTTGAATCAAATAAGTTAGATAGAGCAGAAGTGCATCACAATACACCTGACATTCCAGTCAAAAGGGGGCATATCTCATAGCATTTTGGTGCCAGCATCAAGAACATTGTGTCATATGTGGGTGACTGTGTAGAACAACTGTTTTAGGTTTGAATAAAATCCATTTAGTAACAACAGAGATATACTGAAAAAGCATAAAAACTAGAAAATGCTTTTGTAAAAAAGCGCATGTCTCCCCCAATGCAAAGTCCTATAGGCAAGAAGTCAATAGGGGTCAGGAGCGAAAGTCAAAGAGACACTGATGGTTGGCTGCAATAGGGATCATCTACTTGGCATGTCCAGTCATCCTGCTAAATTTCAACACTCTTGGCCTAGTGGTTCTCAAGTCACTGTTCAGGCTCCTGTGACCTTGACCTTTGATCAAGTGACCTCAAAATAAATAGGGGTCATCTACTCTGCATGTCCAATCATCCTTTTAAGTTTCAACATTGTAGGTCAAGTGGTTCTCAAGTTATTTCCAAAAAATGATTTTACATGAACAGGCCACTGTGACCTTGACCTTTACTAGACTGACCCCAAAATCAATAGGGGTCATCTACTCTGCATGTTCAATCATCCTATGAAGTTTTAACATTCTGGGTTAAGTGGTTCTCAAGTTATTGATCGGAAATGGTTATCAATGTTCAGGCCTCTGTGACCTTGACCTTTAACGGAGTGACCCCAAAAACAATAGGGGTCATTTACTCTGCACGAACAATCATCCTATGAAGTTTCAACATTCTGGGTCGAGAGGTTCTCAAGTTATTGATTGGAAATGGTTTTCCATGTTCAGGCCCCTGTGGCCTTGACCTTTAACAGAGTGACCCTTAAATCGTTAGGGGTCATCTACTTTGCATGACCAATCATCCTATGAAGTTTCATCATTCTGGGTCAAGTGGTTCTCAAGTTACTGACTGGAAATGGTTTTCAATGTTCAGACCCCTGTGACCTTGACCTTTCGAAGAGTGACCCCAAAATCGTTAGGGATCATCTACTCTGCATGACCAATCATCCTATTAAGTTTCAACATTCTGGGTCAAGTGGTTCTCAAGTTACTGACTGGAAATGGTTTTCAATGTTCAGGCCCCTGTGACCTTGACCTTTAATGGAGTGACCCCAACATCGATAGGGTCATCTACTTTGCATGTACAATCATCCTATGAAGTTTCAACATTCTGGGTCAAGTGGTTCTCTAGTTATTGATCGGAAATGGTTTTCCATGTTCAGGCCCCTGTGACCTTGACCTTTGACAGAGTGACCCCAAAATCAATAGGGGTCATCTACTCTTTATGATCAATCATCCTATGAAGTTTCAACATTCTGGGTCAAGTGGTTCTCTAGTTATTGACCGGAAATGGTTTTCAATGTTCAGGCCCCTGTGACCTTGACCTTTAATGGAGTGACCCCAACATCGATAGGGGTCATCTACTTTGCATGTACAATCATCCTATGAAGTTTCAACATTCTGGGTCAAGTGGTTCTCTAGTTATTGATCGGAAATGGTTTTCCATGTTCAGGCCCCTGTGACCTTGACCTTTGACGGAGTGACCCCAAAATCAATAGGGGTCATCTACTCTTCATGACCAATCATCCTATGAAGTTTCAACATTCTGGGTCAAGTGGTTCTCTAGTTATTGATCGGAAATGGTTTTCAATGTTCAGGCCCCTGTGACATTGACCTTTGACGGAGTGACCCCAAAAACAATAGGGGTCGTCTACTCCAGCAGCCTACGGCCTCGGGCCAATACGACTACCCTTGGACAAATAACAAGGCCAATATGAAATTGCTTGATTAATAACATTATAGTATCAATAAAATCTAATAACATGAGCTATATGTCATGTTCTCAGGTTGAACATAATAATTATAAGTAAAGTGAAAACATGGTTATCCATGTGATAACTTGGCAAAATCTACCTTCTAAGTCATCATTCAGTATCATGGATTATTAACAATATAAACAGTTTTATTTTCAAGTTATTCTGGGAATATTTATACAGAGTACTGAATAATTTTCAACTGTTACCTTTAAAGTTGCATCTTTAGATGTGGTACTGAATAGTTTCCCATTGTGTGAGAAGCTCACATGAAGTACTTCATCAGTATGTTCTGTTAATGTCTCTGTTAGAACAGTCGGGACATGATACTTTACACGTTTCACTTCTTCTCTCCAGCTTCTCTTTCTTTGTGCTAACTGCCCACATGTCACATGTATTTCTGAATGAAGCAAATCCTTCCATAAACTTTCATCCAGTGATACTCTGTTCCATGTCTACAAAAATGAGAAGTCAATTTTAACTTGAGCTATCACTAAACGTGACTGCAAGGCTTGTTCAACAAGTTCTTGCATCCTCTCTTAGCCATCCATCACTGTATAATGTTCCTTCCAGTTATTGTTGTGACAAAAAAGTAAACAAAGGAAGATAACTTTGTAATTAATCAAGATAAGGTATGCTTCTAGTGCACTTCACTTCCTCCCTTTACAACCAGTTATATTATCAGATTTTATCTGTATGTATATTTATATCAACTTATACAAAATAACATTCAGCTTGGGTTCAGCACATCATCTTGATGAGTTAAACTTCAACCAAAGTTTCTTAGGTAACCTTCATGGGGTTAAGAAACAAAATGGAACAGACGGACAATTAAAAACTAATTTCCAAGAGTAATACTGATTTCATAGTACAACTATTTTACATGTTATGATGATAAACCAGAGCACAAATTTCAAGGCTTTACTTCTTACAGTTTTCAAGAAAAATGGCCCTTAACAAAGGACTTAACCATTATCAGTACCTAAGTTAAGTAACGACAATAACAATGTAACTTGTCGGTGATCTTTTAGAAGTCTGACAATCAAAAGTGTATTTAAAACGTTTCAAACACTTACATCAAAAAGGTTGCAAATTCATATCTGTTCATGAAAGCATAATTATGTGTAGTAAATCCATGTTCATTAAATAAGTGTCTGCTAAAATTTTCTGATAACTGTATTGGAATCATTTGTAGCTGTTTCTTTCAGTGGTACAGTAGAATATTTAAGTATATTTTGTGAATAGCCTGAAATGTTCTCCAATCAAGGCAGGATCTTACATAAACATATTCTAATACAAGCAGAATATCACTACCCCTCTAATATCTCACCTTACATGACTGAGCTACATGTCCTAAATTAGGCACATCTAGGAATGAGAATATATGAAGTAAGATGGAGTCTGGAATATCCTGCCAGATACTGGGGTCCTGAGAAAGTCTATCATCATCTTCTTCATCAGTATCATTATCATCAAGTTCTGTTGGAGATCTGGAAATGATTACAAATACCTTTAATTCTTTATACTTATGGGAGCTGTCACACCTTGCCAGATTGTGTAAACGAACGTCATAGATAGAAAAATTGCAGCAGAAAATTATCCGGTAATGAAAGTTGTCCATGTGCTGCCTGAGGCTCTCGCGAACGGTGTATGGAGTGTATAAAATGTACAATGACTGCCCCCTAAGGGACATATATCAGGGCTTTTCATCCTTATATAACAGAGGCCGATATCTGGCCACTTCCCAATTGAAAATAAAGCCATTTTTTCCCAACTGTGGCAGTGGAACTTCCCAAAATGTAAAAGAAAATTATTTTTTTTGCCAATTATATTTCACATATATGAAGCAATGTAGGAAACCACCAAATTGTGTCCTCTGTTACATACCTCTTTTGCAGAAGGAAAAAAAAAGACACTGTTTCAACAGACTTTAAAAATGCTCTTTTCCCAAAATGAGCAAATATTGCGTATGAATTTCTCAATTTGAAAGGCCAGGGCCTCTTCCCAATTTCCTGATGAAAAGCCCTGTATATAGAACAATGAACGGTTGTTAAACAGAAATCACCACACCAGTAATGGGCAAGTATTGAGTAAAATGAAAGTGCAACACATGAGAAACTCTGAACATATGAAGAACGTTTTTGTCCCAGTCACTTGACTGACAAAACACCGACACTCAGTGAGTATTGGGTCATTGATGTGGGCTGTACGACCAAAAATGTTGTTTATTAAGGTTTTAAGTTTGAAGGTGAAGGTCATATGGGGGTCATGGTCACATATATATATAGAGGTCAGTTTGTAGGTCTTTCTACAAGGATTGTTGAGTGTGAGTATGAACAAAGTAGGGTCACTAATGCGGGCTTTAGGAAATCTGGTTCCTATGAACAAATGCATATCACCATAATCTACATAGGTAAGTTTGTAGGTCTTACCACAAGGTTTGATGAGTGCGAGTATGAACTTAAATGGGTCATTTATGTGGGCTGTAAGACCAAAAATGTTGTTTACTAAGGTTTTAAATGAAGATCATAAATTATGAGGATCATTTATATACAAGTCAGTCTGTAAGTTTTGCCACAAGGATTACTGAGAGCGAGTATGAAATAAATTGGGTCATTAATGTGAGCTGTAGGTTATCTAGTTAGTATTGAAAGATGAAGGTCATTTATGTGAACTGTAAGACAGAAATGTTGCAATCTGACTAAAGTACTTGATCTTCTAAACGAAGATCTGAGAACGACCTATTCACAATCGTCTTCTGTATATTTTGGATTTCCAGTATTGCTATTTTTATTTCATCCAATCAGACGACTTGTTCGAATGTCAAAGAGTAAGAAAAATGTGCAGTCATTCTAGGGCTCGAACCCGGGACCCCTCGCTTACAAAGCAAGTGGCCTACCGACTGAGCTAGCCGGCTATCTGATACCTTACGACAAAAGAATTGTAAATATCAAAAGTCAAGGCTACACGTAGATTTGCAAGATGTTGTAAGTTAGGCTCTGATTGGCTAGCGAATGGGTCGTCAGAACGAGGCTATGAATAGGTCGTTCTCAGATCCTATGCGTAGCGTAACAGGAGATGTACTTCAGTCAGATTGGAAATGTTGTTTATTAAGGTTTGAAGTTTGAAGGGGAAGATCATGAAAGTAAAGGTCCAGAGAAAATAAAATTCCCTGACTTTTTCCTGACCAAATTCCAATTTTTCCTAACTAAAACTTTCCCAACTGGTATCTATAAACATGATCAATAAATGTTGGCCTCCATATCAGCCAAGTATTACCACCTTTTTTGTTATAACGATAACTATATTACATGTATGTACAACAGTAGTATTTTATACATAATTTATTTTAAGTCGATTGTGAAGGAAGTTCTACAACTTACATTAATCACTCTCGACACCTCATTCCTGATGGAATCCATCGCCACGAGGGTATGAGAGAAGAGGCCAGTTTCCCTTTTAATGCTGAGTGCCAAGCAAGGGAGCTACTGGTACCATTTTTCACGTCTTTGGTATGACGCAGTCGGGGATAGAACCAATGACCTCCCGCACTCGAAGCGGACGCTCTACCACTAGGCTATCGAGGCGGTTAAGTATTTTGATTATTTTTTGTTTGATATTCAATTTTTTATTGCTCAACATTAGATGTGAAGATGATATATCCTAACCAATGTGGGGCGGTTAAAACCGGGTTAAAACTGCCCCAGTCAATACTCCATGAAGTGGTCAATACCGGTCAATTGGTCAATTAGTCAATACTGACTGTTAAGATATTTTGCAAAGTTTATGAACAATTAAATAATGACTGTTTAAGAGCATCTGGGGCTTGATTAAGGTGAATGCAGGCATTAATATTTAGTTAAAGCAACCTCATCAGTACTCCCAAATTTGTCAGAAGTGGTCGATTGGTTAATCTGGTTGATACTGGTCATTGAACATTTTCTGTTTGATTAGGTTACAAAGAAATATTATTTTTCTACAAAAATGCTACGTAAATGGTCTTTTATTATTTATAAACAAAATACAAAAATAGATATTCAAATTTATTCAACACTGAATTTTCATATACACATTGTGACCTTTGCACTGTTAACACTATTTGTTATCTGTATTTACTGTTTACTCTTTTATACATACCAAAAATCTGCAGTCTTAAAGCTACTCACACACAGTTTGGGGTAAATTTTTCAACATGTTCATTTCCACCAAGTTTGGCACAGAATGTATGTCGTAAGCCAAACTGGAATCTAGGCAGATCTGGAATGGGTCTAGACCAAACTAGAATTCTAGGCCAAACTAGAATTCTATTTTGGTCTTGACTGATTCCGTATCTGCCTAGACCAAACTAGAATTCTAGTTTGGCTAGACCGATTCTGGATCTGCCTAGGCCAAACTGGAATCTTTCTATATAGATATTGAGAAAACACAATGTAGTGGTTTATTATTAAATGTCATATATTTGTTTATCTGTATTTAATGCTGAAATGAAAGTTTAATATTGGTTTTTGGTTAAAGTATTTTATCAATAAACTATTGTAATCATATATTTATTTTTTTTAATCTAAAACTGAATAATATGGTCTGTTTTCCATCCATTAGGAAAGAATAAACTATATTAATTGCCAAAAGAAACAAAAAATACAAACTATACATCACCAACAAAACTCCTTGTTATATTGGTGCCCCTGTGATGTGAAAACTAGCGTCTATTAATATGTTCATTCTTAAACAAGAAAATTCCAGTTTGGCCTAGGCAGAATTCTAGTTTGGTCTAGGCAGATCCGGAATCGGTCTAGACCAAACTAGAATTCTAGTTTGGCCTTGACCAAACAGGAATTCTAGTTTGGTCTAGACCGATTCCGGATCTGCTTAGATTCCAGTTTGGCCTACGACATATATATCATTATATGACAATGAAAAATAATAAAGTGGGGGAAAATAAAAGTTAGATATTGGTAAAATGCAAGAAGAATGTAATTTTTCTACATTATTTCAAGTTTGCAACAGTTTACAACCTTCTGCACAATATTTTTAGTTATTTATAAGAATATCTTGCAAAAATCTTATGTCAATAAGTTTGTATCATAAGTCACTTTCAGAGTACAGTCAAACCTGTCCTAAGCGACCGCACAGGGGAAGTTGAGATTGTGGTCACTTAAGACAGGAGTCTGGTGGTCTCTTAACTTAGGATAGACTTCTGAGCATGTATTTCGGAAAAGAAGCTGTCATGAAGAAACAATTGCTACTACTATGGAGTTCATCAAGTACATGTATTAAAACAAGAGGACCATGATGGTCCTGAATCGCTCACCTCTTCCCACATGAACCACTTTTGAGTATGACGTCGTTTTTTCTATTATTTGACATAGTGACCTAGTTTTTGAGCCCATGTGACCCAGTTTTGAACTTGACCTAGATATTATCAAGATAAAAATTCTGACCAATTTTCATGAAGATCCATTGAAAAATATGGTCTCTAGGGAGGTCACAAGGTTCTTCTATTATCTGACCTATGGACCTAGTTTTCGAAGGTACCTGACCCTGTTTTAAACTTTACCTAGATATCTTCAAGGTGAACATTCTCACTAATTTTCATGAAGATCTCATGAAAAATATGGCCTCTAGGAGGTCACAAGGTTTTTCTATTTTTTACTACTGACCTAGTTTTTGCCGCACGTGACCCAGTTTCGAAACTGCCCTAGTTCATCAGGTGAAATTCAGATAAATTTTTCTTGAGATCCATTGAAAAATAGGCCTCTAGAGAGGTCAAAAGATTTTAACTTTTTTAGACCTATGACCTAGTTTTTGACCGGTTGACCCAGTTTAAAATTTGGGACCATAGATATCATAAAGGGATGACATTCAGACCAACTTTCTTTACAGCCCCATAAAAAGTTGGCCTCTAGAGAGGTCACAACGTTTTTTCATTATTTGCCCTACTGACCTACTTTTTGAAGGCACGTGACCCACTTTAAAAACCTGACCTAGATATCATCAAGATGAACATTCAGAAAAACTTTCATACAGATCAGTCAGGGTATGGCCTCTAGAGAGGTCACAAGGTTTTTCTATTTTAAGACCTACTGACCTAGTTTTTGATCACAGTTGACCCAGTTTCAACTTGACCTATATATCATAAAGATAAACATTCAGACCAACTTTCATACAGTCCCATGAAAAATATGGCCTCTAGAGAGGTCACAACGTTTTTTCATTATTTGACCTATGGCCTACTTTTTAAAGGCACGTGACCCACTTTCAAACTTGACCTGATATCATAAAGATAACATTCAGCCCAAACTTTCATACAGATCCATGAAAAATATGGCCTCTAGAGAGGTCCAACGTTTTTTCATTATTTGACCTATGACCTATTTTTGAAGGCACGTGACCCACTTTCATACTTGACCTAGATATCATCAAGATGAACATTCAGACCAACTTTCTACAGACCCATGAAAATATGGCCTCTAGAGAGGTCACAATGTTTTTCTTTATTGACCTCTGACCTAGTTTTTGATGGCACGTGACCCACTTCGAACTTGGCCTAGATAACATCAAGGTGAACATTCTGACCAATTTTCATGAGATCTCATGAATATAGGGCCCTCTAGGGAGGTCACAGGTTTTTCTATTTTTAGACCTACTGACCTAGTTTTTGACCGCACGTGACCTAGTTTCGAACTTGACCTAGATATCATCAAGATGAACATTCAGCCCAATTTTTCATACAGATCCCATGAAAATATGGCCTTTAGAGGGGGTCACAGGTTTTTTCTATTATTTGCCCTACGGGACCTAGTTTTTGATGGCACTTGACCCACTTTCGAACTTGACCTTGATTTCATCAAGGTGAACGTTCTGACCAACTTTCATGAAGATCTTATAAAATTTATTAGCCTCTAGAGAGGTCACAAGGTTTTTCTACTTTTAGACCTACTGACCTAGTTTTTGATGGCACGTGACCCAGTTTCGAACTTGACCTAGATATCATCAAGTTGAACATTCCTACCAATTTTCATGAAGATCTTTTGAAATATATGGCCTCTAGAGAGGTCACAAGGTTTTCTATTTTTGACCTACTGACCTAGTTTTTGAAGGCACATGACCCAGTTCGAACTTGACCTAGATATCATCAAGATGAACAATCTGCCCAACTTTCTTTAAAGATCCCATGAAAAATGTGACCTCTAGAGTGGTCACAAGCAAAAGTTTACGGACGGACGCACGCACGGACGGACGACGGACACCGCACGATCACAAAAGCTCACCTTGTCACTTTGTGACAGGTGAGCTAAAAAGGTACCATAGATACTAGTATATAATGCGCAGTTTATTTTTACCCCCGGGACCACCCCAGATTCGTGAGTGGGTATCATACACAGGTATAGACGATTTTCCAGCTTCAACACAAGTTTGTTTACAATTTTCGCCATTCTGGTAAAGGGAAACTACTCTCCGCGCTAATTGTCTAGGCTAAAAACTACGATTGCCGTTACCTGCGAATGATCTGTATACGACGCATGACCACTATTAGGTAATAGTAGTTTATTTTTCCTTAAATGTTAAACAAAATTAATTTTATTTAAAGTTATGTATTTTGAGGAAAGAAATATCAAAAATCGTAAATAATACAATACTAATAAAAGATCGACTATTATCTTTAACCAATATCAAATTGTGAACAACAAAACTGGCACGAGGTGTCACGCTAATTGCCGAAAATTTTTACCGGGCCTTTTTGATTCTTTGAAGTTTAACTTTAAATTTCGTAACAAAGGATGATCACACCTTTTGTAATCGGTTTGAATTGAGAAGTTGATGTCATTTTTTGTCTATTTCATTTTCAAGTTGGTCGCTTGATAACAGGTAAATGTAATGAATGGGAAGTAAAATAAATGGCCGCTGGTCGCGTTTTACCGGAGGTCGCTAGTCTCGGGTACGTTATTGTTGAAATCGCAAGGGAGGAATTTAAAGTGGTCGCTTAGGTCAGGAAGTCGCTTAACTCAGGTGGTCGCAAGGGCAGGTCCGACTGTATTCACTTTTTATGAATTTTTGATCTGTAAAGTATGTCTTTTACATTAGCCTGAGTAGTTATATATATGGGGTTTTTGGCCCGATTTTGACCCAACTTAATTTTAACCCTTGACCTAAACCGACCAATGCTGACCAATTTCAACAAATTTAAAACAAATTTTAACAAATTATTGTTAAATACCTATAGTAAAATATAAATTAAACACTTCCACCAATATATTTGCCAAAATCCTGCCAAGTGGCAGCAATGTGGCATTTGCTCCCAAACTTGACAAACTTTTGGCAGAACGTTGGCAAACACAAATTCAACCAATCAAAGTCTGCCATTTTTCTGCCAAGTGGCAGCAATGTGACAATGTTTTGCCAACTTGGCAACTTTGGCAGATTATTTTTATTGATAAAATGTAACTTATTTGATCTTATTTTCAATTAGTAAGTATATTATTAGGGTTCACATAGTAATTAAAACTTTAATTAAACCTTTAATCCAAAAGTAGGTTACTATTATAGGATACAGGTTCGTCCGATATGTGAATCTGATGTAACTATTTTTTAAAAGCATAATGTTAATTCTGTAGATGCTGGGGTCGTCATAAGGGTAAATATCAAACATGTCCCTTGTTTAGATAATTTTAATTTTTTTTCTTATCATAGATTTTAACTATCAGCGTCAATTTCCTCAACTGCCTCAGCTGTATATTTACATTATCAAATATATCAGTAAATTAAACAGCTTCCTGGGGACTTAAATTCCACCACCTAAATATAAAATGTGATATTGGGCTTTTGTCGGTTTATACGGTTCACCCGGGGAGCTCGCACCCTTAATAAAAATTTAATATCTATTATATAAGTTCCGGTTTTCCGACTATAAACACACCACTCAAAAGCATATCTAGTACATTATTTTTATATCTTGGTTTGTGTTTTTAAAATCTTATAATTTCTACGAAAATTCCAGGTCTTATTTCAAATATATTTAAATAGTTTCAGATCGGCCATTTTTTATATGTTAAATGTATCCAGGCACCACGCGGTCAAAATACTTTTTCTTTTGTATGTAATCAAAAAAATGATCATAATAGTATTAAAGAGAAACACTTCATGTCTCACTTCCTCTACCCTTTTTTCTATTTTCCTGTCTTTCTTTTAAGTTTAAGAATTATTTCAGCAAAAATCTTTCAACTCGTTTTGTTGTGGCAACTTCAGAAGCAAAAAAAATTTGTCAACAGTAGCCTTTGTTCAAAGCTAATTGTGTTTCTTGTTTAAAAAAAAATTTTTAAATTACTTTTTTAATTTTTCGGAAATTAGGGGTTTAATTTCTTCGACATTAGGGGTTTTATTGCTTTAGTTTTTAGCAGAATTACTTGAGTATTTAGCATTTGATTGATTCTCCTTTTTTTATCTGATATTTTAACTACGAGTCCAAATCATTTATTATTTTTTAATTTTATCATTACTTTTTCATTTAATTATCTTTATTGCTTCTTCTTGTTTAGCTGATATTTCAACTCAGAGTCCAATCATTTGTTATTTTTTTAATTTGATCATTAAATTCATTAATATCTTCTTGTAATTTTTTTGTAATATTACTTAATTCTGCATATTTTAAATTGTGACGGTTGTCAACAATACTACCCAAATTTTCGAATTTGTTTTTTAAAGTCATCTATTTAAAATTTAATTTCTTTTTTAAAGTATTAATGCGGGTATGATCATCAACCTCTTTGTGAAGCTGCCTTTTCAATTCAGATTTATATTCTGCAATTTATTTGAAAATTAATTCTAATAAATCTTTATGCTTATTTTCAGTTTCAGTATTTAGTTTATTTATTTCTGGTTCTGATTTCAAACTGATACATATTTTGTAACTTTTTCTCAGCTTCTTTAATCTTGTCTTTTAGTTCTTCATGTTTAATCATACTATCTTTTAAATTCTTGAATTTGGGTGATTAAAATGTTTAAATTAACTCGAAAAAACTCTTTTATGTTGTCATCTGTCAAATAGATTTCTCTTCAAGTTCTTTAATAGAATCAACCATAGCTTTCATTTCTTCTTCAATTTTACCTTGTAATTGATTAATTAATAATGAATTCTTTTTAAAATTTTTCGTTAATTCTTCATTTTTTACTTCTACTTCTAGTTTTTTGTTTTATACTTTTGACATTTTCAAGTTTATAGTCATCTATTACACTTTGAATTTTTTTATACACAAACCGTCTTGAAAACTGCATCGTTGGGTTTATCTGGATTTCCTAGGTTGTTATTTCATTACCTCCCTATCTATGCTCTATTCATTGTTTATCAAGTTCCTTATTTCTGTGAAGATACATTCCGTTTCCTTTTTAAGCTTTTTGAATTGTTTTTTAGTAGCATTAATCCACTTAATCAATATCAAATTTAACTTTACTTATACTGTCAGGCTCACTTATTTGTTTTACATCATTAAAAACTCCCTTTTAATAATTTTATTATTCCAGTAAGTTTTTTCTTAAAAATTTCCCTTTGGGTTTTGGGTCAATATTAAGAAATCATATTTTTGTTTTGGGTTGCATTAGCAAAGTATCCGATCTATATTTTGTTCATCGCAAATCCTATTATTTTCCTTTTACCTGGATTTTTCAATAAAATATATGTGAACAGTTAATTCCGAATATCTTTTGGTGTTTTATAGTAAGACTGACTTAAATAAATAACACAACAGTTTTTGTGACGTCCTTAAATAAAGTATTTTGTTATTTCATTTTAAACTTTTTTATCTTCACATACAAAATCATCAAATATTACTACTTTTTGTTTTTCTGATTCAGTTTTCTCACAAGGTTCAATTTGGTTGGATCATCTGAATATTCCAAGTATTTCATTTGGATCTATTTTAAATTTTTTTTTGCAATTTGGTTTAAATTGTTAATTTTAAATCCTGATATTTAGATTGTTCTAAGTTTTTAGCATACAAGTATAATTTATCTAATATATAAGAGGTTTTCAAAGTATATGCATTTTGTATTTGTTTTTCCAGATCAGAAGATCCACATATTAACATTCTAAAAAAAGAATCTGGCATAAAAGGATAAAATTGTTTAAGTTATTGGATTTATCATTTTTTGTTTTCAAAATTTGGAAATTTCCATTATAAAATTTTACATTTTTTTTACAATTATTTTACAATATCTTACATTATCTTACATTATTTTACATTTTTTACATTTCTTACTTATTATATAAATGCAATCAAAACTTATGAATGATAATAAGAAAAAAATTAGTCGGGCAAAAGATGAGAGATCTTAGAGAAGAAATAATGAGAAAAAAAATTTAAGAAAAGCTACAAATCGGGATATGTATCTGAATTTTTATAAGCCAATTACTGAAAAAATAGAAAGTCAAAAGAACAATTATCAAGTCAGTTAAAAGCTTCCCTGGAATAAACAACAATTAGCATTACTAGGTGATGAAATGAAAGAATACAAATACCAGGGTGTACCACAGTTTTCCCAAGAACCAAAAAAACCCAAATACGATTATTACCCCCAAACCGGCCCCCTATACACCAATAGTTTGGGGAGATAAACCAGCGGGATGGGTTCCTCAAGATGAACTTAAAAGATTAGAAGATTATGGAAAAAAAAAGATGGGAATAACAAAGAACCAGAGAATTTCCTGAAATTGTGTGACAAGGCCGAAAGAAGGAATTACCTACAGTAGATTTAGATGCTGTTCTGGATAATAATGTTTTAAAAGAATATGGTTTATTACAAACCGTCTGAAATGTTTGATTTTTTTATTACAGATGAATCTAACTAAAAAAAAATAGATAAAGACGATTTTAAAGCTACAGTAAATAATGTTACTGTAGATTTAAAAAATTAAATGGTTCAATAACTGGCAAATCAAATTCAAAAGATCCAAATATACAAAAGAAGTAAAAAATTAAACATTGATCGAAATGAACTCAAAAGTACAAAAAGGGTTTGATAAGTACTTTTAATTTAACTCCTACTTTAGACAAGATGGAAAAGGGAATAAGATATCATAACCATATAAGTTTCACCAAATGGGAAATTTTGGTAATTTAAATTATTAATTTATTAAAAACTTTTTGGTCAAAAAAAATTTAATTGCTAAGGATAGAATAACTGGAAAAAAAGTCTTTAAACACTAAAGTAGATGATGATTTAATTGATTTTAATTAATAAAAGTTATAAAAATAAGAAAAAGCATTCAAATATTCAATAAAAATTTTAAAGAATTAACAGAAAAGTCAGGATTCCCTATCAATAAAAGATCTATGAATTTAAAAAAGTAATTAGAGGCAAGGTTATGACGTTTGTCCATGTAATCCAGAAGAATTGGTTAATGAGTTGGAGTTAATTTGTGGTTCATTAATGCTGGATAATAATGAAGAACTAAAATGAAGGTATTAGAATAATTGATGAACTATTAAATGAAACTTTTTTTCCAGAACACATGAAATGTTATATAAAATTATTTTTTTGAATTTTTTTTTAAATTTAAAAAAGATATGTTGATAATTATATAAATGGAACAAAAAAATAGTATTAAGTTCTGAAACAGTTAAAGTAATAAAAATACTCCGAGTGATTTTACATCAGATTTAGCCGTTCTTTAATTTTAGATAAAAATAAACTTATGTTGTTGGTT
This sequence comes from Mercenaria mercenaria, assembly GCF_021730395.1. Taxonomy (NCBI): domain Eukaryota; kingdom Metazoa; phylum Mollusca; class Bivalvia; order Venerida; family Veneridae; genus Mercenaria; species Mercenaria mercenaria. The sequence goes on from NC_069368.1 coordinate 39,792,421, forward strand.
TGGATGTTTTAACCTAAAAAACCAAATCTTGGCAAATTAGTGATAAATATGACAATAAAAGAATTCGTTATCAAAATGGTAAGGATTGGAAAGATATTATATTTACAAATGGTTCTTACAGTTACCAGATATTATTAATTATATTAGGGAAACATTAATAAAAAATTTGATGATTATGAATTTGATAAATCAAAAATTGCTCCATAAGTTTGGAATTTGATTTAAGTAGTTTAAGATTTTGATTTCAATTACAGATAATTTAAGTTGGATTTTGGAAATATCAAATTTTCATACATTGCTTGGATTTGAAAAAATTAGACAAAAATGAATGGGGAACTAAAACACCAAATATAACTAACTCTGTGGATAAAAATTTTAAACATTATTGTGATCTTATTGATAATTCACTTGTTGATGGTAATTTTAGTGATATTATCTATGCTTTAAGTTACTGCAGATTTAACAAGGTATCCATTTACAAAAGAACACAAAGAGTTGGATTTCTGATTAATAAATATATTATAAATTCAATTAGAATATATATTCCCAGATGTATTTGGTAGAAAAATTTAATTTAATGAGGTTGAAACAAGTTTTACTTTAATATTAAAAGAAATTAATAAAACTAAAGTTTAAAATTTTTTATTATGAATTATAAATTTTAGTTTTATATAATGTACAAAAAAGTTTATGACAAAAATAAAGGAATATTTATTTATGTTGTGCTCACACAGGGAAGAAATCATACACGGGACAGGTATCTTTGACACTTTAACGAAATTGCTTTCAAGCGGAGTTGCATCTTCAATTAGCACAGCTGGAAAAAAGCTTTGGAAAAAAGCAGGAAAAGCTGCGTTAGAAAGTGGAAAAAAAAAAGGTTGGAACAGAAGTTGGAAATTTGCTGAAACAAAGCTTGTGAAAATTTAAAAAAAAACCCTGCTCCGGCAGTTGGTAATTTAATTGCTAAGGAATTACAAGAAAAGAATACAGTAAAAATAAAAATAAAAATAATAATAAAATAATATAAAAATAATGATAATGAGGAGGATATTTTATGAGAATAAATAGAATATTGTCAGGATTGGGACACGAAAACGTATTAACAGATTAATTTATAAAAAATAAAAACAAAAATAAAAACTAAAATAAAAATAAAATAATATATATATATATACATGTTTAGACAAAAGAATATTGCGAAAGATACGAACTAACCCCTATTCAATTAGATACAGTTTAATATCTGTCTGGGAAATAATGTTAAGCAACAAAAAACGGATATCATTTTTACAATTATGATAGAAGTTCATATTTTGTTTGGGTTTTAATGGTTATTTTGAAGTAAGTTTTAAAGTAAATAAGCTTGCTGATGGTGCTGAGTATGATGGGGGCCCAAATCGCTCTAATTAATAATGCAGCTTCATTAATTGATCAGTTAGTGGTTAAACAAAATGGAAAAATTGTTTTATGATTGTAAAAAATTTATACAAAGAAATAAATGTAAAGAGTTTGGTTGAACTATCTGAAGATTATTTTAAAATCAACTGGAACAAATGAATTTATCTATTTAGATACTACTGTACTGTGCTGCTGATAATAATTCGGGGTTTGCTATTAGAAGGATTTAATCAAGAAAAATAATGAGGTAAATGCTAAAATTCCATTAAATAATTATTCATTTTTTCAGGGTTTGAAAACTAATATTTTACCCCCAAGTAAAATTTTCAAATAAAAACTGCAGCTGCAGATGATGATGAATTTAATTTTTAGAGCTAATGCTGTGATCCTGGTAGAGTAAATTTTAACAAAATTAATTCTATGGGTTCCACGTTTTATTTTTAATGAATTTGGGTTTGATCTAATTACTACTGAAAGATTAAAAAAGCAAGATGGTCATACCTTCGGGAAATGATGATGCAATCAACTGTACACAACAGATTAATACAATTTTTTTGAATAACAGCTGGGGTTACAAAACCACAACATGTATTTGTTTATTTAAACGATGTAATAAGTAATATCAGAAATTATCAAATTTATTAGATTACATTTAAGTTATGCAGCGGTGTGCTTTTTACTTTGAGTTCTTGTCGCTGAAGTTGGTAATGGTGTTTTTTATCCAGAAAATATACACAGTTATCAAGTTTTTTGTTGATGTATTATTTATTTTATTTAACAAATAATAAGATACTGAAGTCTGCTAATGATCAAATTTAAAGTTTGTTTGGATTTGTTTTATTTTAAATTGTAATATAAAAAGGAGTTACTCAGGGTGTTTTCCCAAGCAGTTACTTAACAGTAAATTAAATCATTCCGCTGCAAAATACGTATTACGCAATTGTATTTATGGGAAACAGTTGAAATAAATCTATTGGAAATGAACTTGTTATTGTTTAAATAAAAATATAAATTTTAAAAAAATATAGTATATAATGTCTCAATTATATTGATTAAGTTAACCTTCAGTGGACAATGAAATTTTAGCGAGCCTATACAAAAAACTTCATATAAATTTTTGATTTTAAACATGAACAATTACGTGGAAACTTCCCTTACTATTCAAAACACAAATTAATTTAAATTAAAAAGCTGTTGCAAATAATAAGGATTAGAAATTACATTTCAAAGAAATCAGATGTCCGTCAGGTCTAAATGGTGGTTTTTAGGAGTTTGGGTTGTTTTTTAGGAAAAACAATTTTCAAAGGCAGCAAAAATTGTCCAAAAATATTAGCCCTTAGGCTTGGCGCTTGTTTGGATGGCCAGTACTGGGTTAGTAAAATACTTGGAAATGGTATGATTTTCAGTAGCTAATGATAAAGAGGGGAAAAATTGATATCACCATATCTTAACTAATCAAAGAAAAAAAAATTAGTAGGATTGGAGTGATTAAATTAACACAAAAAAAAAATAACAAAACGGTGGGTTTTTAGGTATGTTGGCTGCTAGTTAGGAATACTTTGTTACATCTTTTTTAAGTGGTAAGGTCAAATTATTCCCCCAACGAAGACCTTTTCGACGAAATTTATATAAAAAAAAAAAATTTTAAACAAACTATTTTAACTTGAAATTGAACAATGATTAAACAGTTATTAAATTTAAAACTTTAGGGTGTATTTAGAAATAATTATTAAAAAATTTTAAAGAAAGGCGAGTGTGGAATTTTAATTTTGGTGACTCTGTTGGTCCTGGACACATTGGTTTGTACTTTAATAAATTTACTTGACCATTTGGACTTCTCACCAAAAAAGTAATTTTAAATATATACCAAATGTAATTAACAATGGGTTTAATATCAAGACAAAAACAAATATGCTTTGTGGATATTATTGTTATTTTTCATTAAATGTTACAAAATAAAGTACGTTGTATGATTTATTGTTTAAAAACTAATAAATTTTTAATCAAAGAGTATTTAACAAATATTATAAAAATTTTTTTAATAAAAAAGGACATTTATTAACTGGAATAATTAATATTAATGGGAATATTCATATTTATGAAAATAGTTTAAAAAAAATAGAAAACAAATAGAAGGCAATTTTTTTTAAAAAAACCTCCATTGTTTTAACAAAATTATACCAATACCCATGGTGGAAATTATTTCAAGGAAAATGGGAAATGCTGTCCTGGTTAGTTCAGGGTGGTAATATTGTGGCATTAACAAAATTGCATTTAATTATCTTTGATGAATTTAAAAATTTGATAAAGGAGAAGTAAATTACCAATAAAAATAAAAAAGATGTAATCTTCAAGTTATCATGTAAAAATAATAGAAAAATGAATCTTTTTTCTTTAATTATGCAATGAAAATTTTAAAAAGGATGATGTTTTATATTAATTCTTAAACGTTATGATATTCAGTTAACATTTTTGTTTATATAATTTAAAGGGAACTAATGTATCAAATTTCCATTATCAAGAATTATCTGTTATCATCATAAATGATAAAGATGTTTTATTTATAACATAATGGAAAGATTGTGTTTATCGAACGAATACTTTAAAGGTGTGATTACTTTGAGTTGAATTTTAAAAAAGTTTTCTTTATAATTTTTATGAAACTATTGTTTTCTTAACAACAAGTTTTTTAATTCCTTTACATTTTTTAATTAAATTCATTTTCTAATTAAAATGAATACATTTCTTCTTAATCCGACAAATTCAAAAATTACAAGCAGCTTCATTTTAAATTTCAAATACTTTTTATTATTATCGAAATAAATTTTGAATTACTATCATATCACTATTTCAAATTTAAAACTTGTCCTTATAAAAAATCTCTATGCATTTCGGTTTTATTTCATAACATATTAATCGTGTCAGTAAACAATAATTTACAATTCCCTCGTATTTTCCTTTTTAAATTAATTATATGTAAAATCTTACATTAAATTTGATTAAATTTTAATGACATTCCAACTAAAAGTCGTTAATAACAAATTTCTTTTATTCTATGAATACCCAAAAAAGGGTTTGAGTTAAACATCGTTGCTTAATCCAAATAAAAAAAAATTTGGCTATGTTTTTTAATAAATATTTTCTCATGTTGTTAATTTAATTTTAACCTCTTACGTAAATTCTCCATTCCCTCCCCCCCCTTTTTTTCTAGAATTGTTCATTAATTAAAAAAGTCCTTTTCAATGAATTTTTTGCTTTAGTCTTTTTTGAGTATTAAATCAATTACTTTTTTAACCAAGACTTTCGTCAAAAGTTAATATTTATGTATTTTTGTTACTTTTAACCTAATTGTGTATATAGTTCAAGATTTTTATAATGAACTCATAATTTGTTTTTTTATTTAAAGTTGGAACCAATTTTTACTTTTTTTCCTATTTCAAATTTTGTTTTTAATTTTTTTACTATAATCAGAAGCCCTTTGATCTGGTATTTTAATTTTTTCAGGAGCTAAGGTAATATTGTGGGTTTTATGTAATTTTTTGATTTTCAAAATCACATTCATATAAGTTTTGTTTTAACTTTGCAATTAATTTCTAATTGTTTTCGGATTAAATTTAAGTTTCCAGGGGTAATTGGATACTGCCCAAAACCCTAAGGTTATTTTTGGGGTCAGGACATAATGTATTGCTTTCTTCTTTTGAATTATAATCCTTCATATATTTATTGTTTGCTTTTCTTTCTGTTGAAATATAACTTATTCTCCTCTCAGTCCCTTTCAATAAAAGTACATATCAATTCAGTTTTAAATTTTTCTTAATTCCCGTCATTTTTAATTGCATCCCAAGCTAACCAGGATACTAAAATAATGTCAAGGATCTAATTTGTAGTTCCCAAAAATAATTTTCTAAAATTTTTTCGAATACATCAGCTAAAAGTAATACGAGTTTTTTAATATAGATCCTGATTTCTCCAGTGTTTTTATTTAATTTTTTTTCCAGATTTTTTTGATGTTCGTTTCGTTGTAGATATATGTGTTTCATTTAAATTGAATAAATTTGTTTAGAAGGTATTCTGTTCTTTGAATTTTTAATGAATCCATGTAATCATATGGGTAAACACCTTTGTTTTTTAATTCACACTTTCACAATCAAATTCTGGATAAAATATTTAAATTCTGGAATATTTTTACTAAAATTTCTATGAGACATAAATTGGAAAGATCAATAAGACCAAGTCAGAAATCATTAAATTGCCTATATCTTTCCATATTGTTAGGATAACATTAATTTCTTTTTTGAAATTTTCCCTTTTTTTGCATTATAAATACGTTTAAACTTTAAATTATGAAAAATCAGGAATTTTGTATGTGTTGTTTAAAATTAGTATTACATTTCTGAGTGAGCACTTCTCTAAATTTCTGTTTATGACCTGGTCACGGACAGGTTTTCATTTTCCTTATATTCCCTTTTTTACAATATGACAAATTTTTTTTTAAATTCACTTATCTTTTTTAGAATTCTTAGTTCTTTGTTAAAGTGCTCTTTAAAAATTTCTTTAATATTCCACTTCCCCAAAATTTTTTCATAACTTATAAATTTTATTGGACCTCTTAATCTGGGGGTTTAGTATTTTATCGTAATACAACAAAAATTTATAACGTAACCATCTTATGATTTTGTATGGTTCAGTAAATGAGATTTTGTTGATGGTAAGGAGTTAAATTTTTTAGTTATGATTTTTTAAATCAGCATAAATTTTCAAAGGTTTCTGGTAACCCCTTTTTGTAATTTTTTAAATTGTACTTTACTTCCCTTTTTGCATTTTTACGCTTTGGATACCATTAATAGCTTTAAAAATTTGGAATATGTTTTTTTTAATATTCTTTCTTGTGAAAAATTCTGTAGACATGATTTACAAAATGTTTTTTTCTTTATGTTTGGTTTTTTGAACATTAATCTATTAAGGCTTTTATCAAATAATGTGGACTGGGTCTGGTGATTTACGTCGCCGTTTATTTTCTTAGTAATTTAGCAAAATGTCACAGTGTTCTTCGTATTGTATTTTGATTGTACAATGGTAAATACTATTTTCTTCATATCCTAAAAATATTAAATGATATTTCATTTAAAAATTCTTATTTTAGGTATTTGATTTAATGTAACGAAATTTAATTCCAGTTAAAAAGATCGTTTATAGTTTTTTATAAATTTTAAATATTTGAGGATTTTTTTTCAACAGGAATTTTGTTTAAACTAAATGACACATCTAAAACTTTATTATCATCATTCTTTATATTTATTAATCCTTTCATTGGATGTTGTAATGGTTTTGGTTTAAATTTTAAATGTTTGAAGCAGCAATTTGGGTTTATTTATTATTTATATAATGAGCATCAACTGACTCTATTTCTCAGCCACTTCTTCGAAAATCCAATTACCATTCTATTTATTATTTTATCAAAAGCTTGATGTAAGTTTTTTTATTCATTTGTGTTAATAATTTCTAAAGCCTTGATTGAAAATAAAATGATTTATATTTGTATCAGTTTTATCATTTTGCAAAAGTTATTTTTAAAAAAAAAACGTTTATTTTTATACCTTTTAAAATTTTTAAGTTCAGATTTAAGATTTCATAAGAGTCGTTTATGTTATATAATTGATTTTTTTGATCTTGTCTATATGTAATTTTTTAAATTTTAAATTTCTTATAAAAATTGTTTTGAGTTCTCTAATTTCAAACTATTATTTTATATTTTAAAAAAAAATCTTCAAGCCCAAAAGGATTAAAAAATAATTAAAAAAAATAAATTAAAAAAATTTTTAAATAAATAAAGTTTTTTAAATTTTTTAAGAGAATTAAATATTTAATTTATTTTTTCCATTAACTTTTGATATTCCTCATTTTTCGGTTTGTCCTTACAACACTTTTTATTAACCCAGCATTTTTTACCAATTTCTTTAGTGCTTTTTTAAGTGACTTCTATAAATTTTTTTCATTAAATATCCAGTCGGTTACAATAACTTTTTTGGATTGTTTCGATTATTATTTGGTCTGGGACAATCACATAAACTTTCATCATTTTCTTTTCAGTTAAAAAGAACCACCCGTCCCTTTAAATAAATTATTTTTTTTTAAAGATAAGGATCTATAACCATTTTGTAATTTTCATGACGTTTTTTAATCATGTAACTATTTGATCAGTTTTGATTTAATAACATTTTCTTTTAAGAACTTTTTTTATGGATTTTTGTTTGGATTCATTATTTCTTAAATGGGTAGTTTTTTTGACATAATCATTCTATTACTTTTATTAACCATATTTTATATTTTTTAAAAAAATCTTAAAAAGACTAATGAAATTATATTGATTTTGAGAAATTTGTTTATATTATCTTTTTTTGAATAAGGGTTTAAAGTCATTTTTCTAATTGTTATCAAAGTTAAAATTTTAATCCTTTTGGAACATTCTGTTTAAACCCTTTTCGTTTTAAATTTTTGTAGTTTTTCTAATAATCTAAAAACCCAAATTTGTTTTTCCGTTCTTTTCTTTTTGAAGTCTTTAAAATATTTTCTGGCGGTTTTAACATAAACAAAATCATCAATTGGGTTTTTTCCATTATGGTTTTTAATTGATCAGTATGAAAAGATTTTATTTTTTTTGCCACTCGGGGTTTATAAACCGTTGTCTGATGTGTTTTTTTTAAAACGTTACTGTTAGTTAATAACAACGTTCAAGGACAGAAAACATCAAACTGTTTAGCAGAAGAAAACATTTTTTATGACTATTTAAAAATTTTTAGCTGAAAAGGAAATAATATTTGGAAGGTTCTGAGCAGCAAGTTTAAAAAGATTATATGAATTTTCCGCTTGATCCATAACATTTTGCATTGTGAATTGGTTCTGGAATTATATTAAAATTAGGATTTATTCTTTAATAATATCTAAAAGTATTTTTCCCGATGCAATATTACTTCAATGATATTTTTTCTATTTTATATTAAAATACTTATAGAAAATCTTTAAAAATCTTTAATAATCTTCTTCTTTTTTTACTTTATAACCGTTTAAATTTAAATTCCTTTAATGCATTTCAAGAGGTGTTGAATATTTTTTTCTTTCTGCATTTCTAAATAGTTTTGTTAAAAATATCCTGAATTAAATTTTTTTCTTCTTCTTTATTTACTTTTCCAATTTGTGCTTTTGTTATAAGTTGTTTTATTTTGTGGTGATGTGATTTTAAAAAAAATTTTGTCGTCAAGTTTTAGTCTGTTAGTAATATGGTAATTACTGATGGAACAGCCAGAACTCTACAAATTAGGAAATTTCTGGAACAAGTGCTTTTGCAGCTGAACAAAAAAACACCTGCTGTAATATATATACGTACTTTTTTTCTCCAAAAAAATTTATACTTTTTTTAAGCAGCAGCTAGTTTGTTAGTTAAAAATTAATTGATTATTGTTTCTATTCCATTATTATTAGAAATTAGATTTTTATTGCTTTTTTTAATTAACTTTTTATTCTAAATTAAATTTGTTTTAAGATCGCTAAACGAACCCAATATTAAATTTTTCTTGTAAACCCTTTTCCCTTTTACTAAAGCTTGTTTTTTTATAGTCTCGTCTAATTAACTTTTTCTATTCTAAAAATTCTTGTGTAGTAGGTAAAAGTTCTTGTTCATAAAATGTACTTGAATTATTTCTTCATTTAAATCTTTAAATAGTGTTGTTCTGGATTTGTATTATTAATTTTATAAATTATATATATTCCTCTGTCCAGTTTGGTGTTTATACTTTTTTAAAATGTCTTTTAAGTTTGCTTAACGAAACTCGATCACCAATTTTAAATTTTGCTTTGCTCTTTGGTATCTTTAATCCCATTTAAATTAAAGTAAACAGTACCTTTATTTAAGTTTTTACTAGCTTCGGTTGGTGTCATTTTATATAGAATGTTTTGTTTTGTTTATTTATCAACATATCTGCAAATTTCTAAATAGATAGTATATTTGCTGTAAATATTTCCACATTATTCTTTTTAAACTCTATTAAAACTTTCTTTTACTAAGCCCTTTCCTTCATTAATGTATGATACTATTTTCTTATTTTATTCAAAAATGATTCAAACTTTTTATTATAAAATTCTTTTCCTTCAAATTTCCTATTTACTGGTAATCGTCCTTCGAAATTATTTTTCAATTCTTCAGTAACAGTTCCCAGTTTTATTCTTTAATGAAATAACCAACCTTTTTTATAAAATATTCAATAAAAGGTATAAAGTACTTTACTCCTTTATTATATTTTTAAAAGCTTGCATGTAACTAAATCAGCTGACCAATATCTCAATAATCATTAAATATCACTCTCGTTTCCTAAAATTTTCTTTAATGGTTTGGTGTAATTCTTCTGCAATTCATCTCCAATTTTTTCGGGGTATACTCTACCCCCTTTTCCGTTTTTGGGTTTTTGTTTTTGTCCCAGCCCAAGTGTGGTATTTCGTTTTATTAAAGGTTTCCAAATAAAAGTTTTGCAATCTTTTCTCCAAAGGGTTTTTTATTTAGTTTTTATTTAAATTGTGCATTGTTTATCACATTTTACCCTTTTTACATCATGTCTTGCAAAAATTTGGTCCATACATACTGCATCCAGTTCATTGACAGGGGGTCCATTATCTAGGGGATTTCCTGGCCCACAATAATTATATCCTGGAAGTGTTAAACCTTTCTTAGGTAATAAAGGTAACATTGCTTTGTGAATGTCTAAATTACCCCCTGTACTTTTAACAAACTTTGATTTCATTTTTCCACAAGATGAACAAGTAGCCCTTATCATTTTTCTCCCGTTTTTTGTTGTAACATAATGAGGATTTATATTATCAGTAAATCTTCTTTCTTTCAAACAATATATTTTATTTTGTAAACTCATCTATATCAAATGTATTTAAAATTATTTAAAGACTAATAATGTAGTTATTAATTCAAAATAAGATCAAATAAGTTACATTTTATCAATAAAAATAATCTGCCAAAAGTTTGCCAAAAGTTTGCCAAGTTGGCAGACATTGTCACATTGCTGCCACTTGGCAGAAAAATGGCAGACTTTTGATTGGTTGAATTTGTGTTTGCCAACGTTCTGCCAAAAGTTTGTCAAGTTGGCAGCGACTGCCACATTGCTGCCACTTGGCAGGATTTTGGCAAATATTTGGTGGAAGTGTTTAATCATATTTTACTATAGGTTTTAACAATAATTTGTTAAAATTTGTTTTAAATTTGTTGAAATTGGTCAGCATTGGTCGGTTTAGGTCAAGGGTTAAAATTAAGTTGGGTCAAAATCGGGCCAAAAACCCCATATATATAACTACTAGCCTGTGGGGGATATGACTAAGAGTTAAACCTCTGAGCTAAGGGTCTGGGTTTTGCACATAACAAATTGTCTCATTATGGGGAACACTTGTGTCATGCAATATTAAAATCCCTTATTAAATGGATGACAGAGTTATGGACCAAACATGAAAAAAAACCTGTTGACCTTTGACTGTGACCTTGACCTGAGTTAGGGATATGGGTGTTGCGCATGACAGGTTATCTCATTATGGGGAACATTTGTGTTAAGTAATGGCAAAATCCCTTAATGGATTATTGAGTTACAGACCGGACAGGAAAAAAGCCCTGTTGACCTTTGACCTCCATGTGTGACCTTGACCTTTGAACTAGGGGTCTTGATTTTGCACAGTCCATGTTGTCTCATTACGGGGAACACTTTTGCCAAATAAAATTAAAATCCCTTAATTAATGGCCGAATTATGGACAAGACAGGAAAAAAAACCCTATTAACTTTTGATTTCAAAGTGTGACCTTGACCTTTGAGCTAGGGGTCCGGGTTTTGCACATGACTTATTGTCTGATTATGGAGAACATTTATGCCAAGTAATATTGTAATGCCTTGATGGATGACAGAGTTCTGGACCAGACACGAAACAGACAATGTTCATGTCATATTAACATCTGACTGCCAAGTATGACCTTGACCTTTAAGCTAGGGTTCTGAAAGTTGCACAAGACACATCATCTTATTATGGTGTACATTTGTGCCAAGTAATATCAAAATCCCATCATGAATTATTGAGTTACAGGCCGGACAGGAAGAAAGCCCTGTTGACTTTTGACCTCCATGTGTGACCTTGACCTTTGAGCTAGGAGCCTGGATTTTGCGCATTCCATGTTGTCTCATCATGGGGAACACTTCTGCCATGTAAAATGAAAATCCCTTAATTAATGACAGAGTTATGACAGAGAATGGACCGGACCCTACGGGACAGGAAAAACCTTTGATTTCAATGTGTGATCTTGACCTTTGAGCTAGGGGTCCAGGTTTTGCACATGAGTTATTGTCTGATTATAAAGAAAATTTATGCCAAGTAATATTGTAATGCCTTAATGGATGACAGAGTTCTGGACTGGACACAAAACAGACCATGTTCATGCCAAGTTAACATTTGTTTGCCAAGTATGACCTTGACCTTTAAGCTAGGGATCTGAAAGTTATGCATGACACATCATCTTATTATGGTGTACATTTGTGCCAAGTAATACCAAAATCCCATCATGAATTACTGAGTTACAGACTGGACAGGAAAAAATTATTTAAAAAAGCCTTTCACCTAAAAGTGTGACCTTGAGCTCGGGGTTCGTGTTATGAGTCTGCTACTTATGATACACCTAAATTCATACTCAATTTGTTGCTTAAAGGGAATTCCTATAGTTTTTTATGCGCATCTTTCTGCGCAGCCGACACTTTCTATGGAAGACTGAAGAGAAGTCAACATTTGTTGAAATATGTGACAGACAATCTTAAATATGAGGAATCTTTAATGAAGTAACATTTTTGATAAGTTTTATCAGTAATCAAATGTTGATACTGTTTTATGTTGTATTGACAAGTATCATGCCATTTTTGTGGTTGTGTTTTCACATCGCATTTTAGTACAAAGACAATGTTGTTCATATAATGTAAGACAATTGACTTACTAATATCACCTTTCAGATTATTTAGTATTCAATTATAGGAAGAATTAAGAATTTTTAAAACTTTTTTTTAACCTATAGCAGATATACATGTAATCAATTTGGTCAGGTTCGCGGCATTTTCGTCCAAACAGGTGTTGTATTCAAGCGGTCTTAACATAAAATTTAGCCTGGTGACCCATACATTTTTAGCCATTTTTATGCTCACAATACAATTATTTATACACAAGAAAAACAGGAAAAAATTCTATGAAACAGTTTTCTAAAAATTCAAAAATATATTCTTCACTATGGGTATTTTTCATTGAAAAAAGTTCACAAAAGTGAATTTGAAACAAGATTTTTTTTTCATTTGTACCCATTATTGTAAGGATATAGTATTACAATATGACTATGATATCAAATAAGCATATATGATAAAATCTGTAAAAAGAATAAACCTTATTGTGCTGTCTTGATGTATATTTTGGTTGGTATTTATAACAAGAGGGCCAAGATGGCCCTAGGTCGCTCACCTGAGAAACACACCATAACAGTGTAAACATGTTTGACATAGTGATTTCATGGAAACAAATATTCTGACCAATTTTCATTAAGATTGGACCAAAAATGTGGTCTCTTGAAGTGTAAACAAGTATTTTCTTCAATTTGACATAGTGACCTAGTTTTTAAGCCATGGTAACCTACATTCGAACTTGACCTAGATTTGATCATGGCAATCATTCTGACTAAATTTCATGAACCTCAATTGAAAAATACAGCCTCTATCGCATACAAAACCTTTTTCTTTGATTTGTCCTAGCGACCTTGTTTTTGATCCCAGATGACCCGTATTCAAAATTGACCTTAATTTCATCAAGGCTATCATTCTGACCAAATTTCATGAAGATCAATGAAAAATACAGTCTCTATCGCATACACAAGGTTTTTCTTTGATTTGACCTAGTGACCTAGTTTTTAACCACAGATGACCCATATTCTAACTTGACCTAGATTCCATTAAAGCAATCATTTTGACTAAATTTTATGTACATCCAGTGTAAAATGCAGCCCAAATTGGTTACACAAGGTTTTTCTTTAATTGGACCGGGTGACCTAGTTTTTGATCCTAGATGATCCACATTCATACTCGACCTAGATTTCATCCAGACAAACATTCTGATCAAATTTCATGAAGATCCAGTGTAAAACTCAGCCCCTATTGCATACACAAGGTTTTTCTTTGATTTGACCTAGTGTCCTAGTTTTTGACCCCAGATGACCCATATTCGTAACTGGCCTAGATTTCATCAAGGCAATCATTCTGTCCAAATTTCATGAAGATCAATTGAAAAATACATCCTCTATTGCATACACAAGGTTTTTCTTTGATTTGACCTAGTGACCTAGTTTTTGAACCCACATGACCCATTTTCGAACTTGGCCTAGATTTCATCAAGGTAATCATTCTAACCAAAATTCATGAACCTCAATTGAAAAATACAGCCTCTATCACATACACAAGGTTTTTCTTTGATTTGACCTAGTGACCTAGTTTTTAACCCCAGATGACCCATTTTCAAACTCGGCCTAGATTTTATCAAGGTAATCATTCTGATAAAATTTCATGAATATCAGATGAAAAATACAGCCTCTATCTCATACACAAGGTTTTTCTTTGATTTGACCTAGTGACCTAGTTTTTGAATTTGATCCCAGATGATCCATTTTTGAATTTGGCCTAGATTTCATCAAAGTAATCATTCTGAACAAAATTCATGAAGATCAATTGAAAAATACAGCCTCTATCGCATACACAAGGTTTTTCTTTGATTTGACCTAGTGACCTAGTTTTTGACCCCAGATGACCCATTTTCGAAATCTGCCTAGATGTCATCAAGGTAATCATTCTGACAAAAATTCATGAAGATCAATTGAAAAATACAGCCTCTATATCGCATACGCAAGGTTTTTCCTTGATTTGACCTAGTGACCTAGTTTTTGATCCCAGATGACCCATTTTCAAACTCGGCCTAGATTTCATCAAGGCAATCATTCTGACCAAATTTCATGAAGATCAGTTGAAAAATACAGCCTCTATTGCATACACAAGCTAAATATTGACGGATGACAGACACCGGACATCGAGCGATCAGAAAAACTCACCTGAGCATTGCTCAGGTGAGCTAAAAAAGCAGAAAATTATGAAAATGTTGAAAAATCGCTGGCAGTTTCAGCAACAGTGGGTGTGTTCAAAACAATTTTTCACAAAAACAAGCCTGGTGACAAATTTTCCTATTATACATGTGAATTTGAAAAAATTCAATGAAAGGAAAAAAAACCTATAGGAATTCTCTTTAATAGGATAAAGCTGCAATAAAAACAGTTAAATTCAAAGCTTTCTATAAAAATAAAGGTATCCCAGGGTATTTACACTGTAGCCTTGCTTGTTTGGCTTATCGTGATGACTTATTTTAGTCTTGCTGTTGGGTTAACCCTTTAGCGACATGGTTAGAGTGTCCGCCTACAGATCACGAGGTCTGGGGTTTGATCCTCGGTAAAATCTGTGGTATTTTACTACAATGGCGACGAGGATGTTTGACGGATTCATGCATTTGGATGAGGCTAGAAACTGATAGTAGGTTCAGTTGATGCCTCGGGCTAGAAACTGATAGGAGGTTCAGTTGATGTCTCGGGCTAGAAACTAAAATGAGGTTCAGTTGATGTCTCAGGCTAGAAACTGATAGGAGGTTCAGTTGATGTCTCAGACTAGAAACTGATAGGAGGATCAGTTAATGTCTCGGCTAGAAACTGATAGGCGGTTCAGTTGATGCCTCAGGCTAGAAACTGATAGGAGGTTCAGTTGACGCCTGATCCTTCAATGTTAGATAGGATAGGAGTGTGGTGGTTGTAGGTATATAAGGCCACTTTCAACAGCCTTGCATTTGGATTAACCTTTTAGCAACGTGGTTAGAGTTTCTGCCTACAGATCACAAGGTCCGGGGTTCAATCCTCTGTTGTCTGTGTTATTTTACTACACAATTCTCAGTATTCATATTGATTACCGGACCTCTAGCCTGCCCTGTAGGGGTTGTTTAGAGGTCAGATAACTGGACCTCTAGACTACGGGGTATAGAGGTCTGGTTACCGGACCCTAGCCACTGCCATCAAACAAACTGTATTCATCGGGAAACCCTTATTTCAAACCACAAGCGATTCAAACTACATCCTTGCATACAATACTCTGACTAGATGTTATGGTTAGATTACACACAAGTAAGGGCTATCCGTATGCGTCGGATTAGTTCGACTACTGGCAATTATTGAATACTGCCCCTAGCCACCTCCAAGATAATTTTTGGTTCCTACAGGAACAGATCCCTACCCATTGTCTAGATACTAGCAAAAATAAATCGTCTAGTCATGTATCAACTTAAAAGATTCAATATGTATTTAAATGTAGAGTCTTTCGAATAATTACCTTCTCTTTTCAATGCACAACAGGGGCATATTGATCGTGATAAAGTGTGATTATCATAAATTCCTAAAATTATAGCACCATTACATGCGCAACCATAACTTCCGCCAATGTGGGTTTTGTGAAAAAAAAGTTGTAAAATGTAAATATCGTCAAATCGGAAGGTTTAAGTGTAAAAATATATTTACAGGTAGATTAGATTTTTTATGTTTAATGCTAGAATTCCTTAAATCGGCTGTTAAGTTATTGCGACGTCTAAAATAAAAATTATCCGTTGAAATGTGTGGGTGGGGTAAAAAATTACCTGGATATCAGCAGTGTTCCAGCTAGGATTTGAAAGGGCAGGATGGAGGTAAAAACAGGGCACTTTGAGGCGCAAAGTGGGGGAGGATATGGGAGGGAGTATTATATTAAACAACATTCTATTAATTCAGGGGTGGCTCTAGTCAAAATAATCCGACGTTCAAATTGTTTTAGGCCTAGAAAAAAAAGTTACTTGTTTCCGCTAACCCGACCAACCCTATTTTTTTGCCGCCAACCCTAACACTTTTTTTGACAGTCCAAAAAAAATTCAAATCTCGTAGTTCAAAAAATATTCGTGTTATGATTGCTCAAAGTCCAGCCAATTCTGTAGGAAATCTGTCCATTCGTCAGTATAATCATGTACATATTTAATTAATACAGTGTTTTGGCTTCAAAATAATACCAAAAACATTAAAATCGATTATAATTTAGACCGTCGCATTTTTATTTTTAAATCACAGGTCATCCAATTTAAGCACATGCCGTGCTGTTTTAAGCCGCCGCCATTTTGAAAATTTTCAGTCTGCGAGAAAAATGCCGATTAAACTTCACGGATGTAGACTTAAATCTCCTTCACCATGATCTTATGCATCAATCATATTTTATTTCTTGATTTTATTTTAAAATTACTTCGAAATTTATTTCAAATACAGCCAATTTCAATACAGCAATTTTTTTCCTTCTTTATAAAGTACCCAAAAAAGGACCTTTTCCCAATTCAAAAAATGAAAATTTTCCCCAATTTCCATCAAGGACAAAGAAAAACGGTCAAATTGTTTAGTCACAAATAAGTGGTTTGGTATTTTATTGATTTGTATGCAAAACAGATCTTGATTTTGCAAAAAATAATGATTCCTTGCAATTTTATGACCAGTACAGACCTGCCTGGAGTGTTTATTACTATTGATTACAAAAACAGAACAACACCAAAAATTCCCAAATTGAGAGAAAATGCCGCGATTTTTCCCAATTCTGTAGGTACTGGACCTTTTCCCAAAGTGACAAAAAAATCGCTGCAATAATTTTACTCGCCCCGGTGTTCAGCGTCAGCGTGACCTTTCATTGGCTATTTTTAAGGTTAAAGTTTTTCGGCAACCTTTGTTTTTCTGTCATAGCTTTGTTACTATTGCTTATATCTTACTGTAACTAACATAAACATTGTCCAGTATACAAAGTATGTGCAGGGCCTGGGCCCATTATTCCCAAGGTCAAGGTCACCAACGTGTTATACTTAGGTTATTTTTAAGGTTAAAGTTTTTCGACAACCTTTGTTTTTCTGTCATATCTTTGTTACTATTGCTTATATCTTACTGTAAGTTCACATAAACATTGTTCAGCATACAAACAAAGTATGTGCAGGGGCTGGTCCCATTATACCCAAGGTCACAAAGTTGTTATACTTGGAATTATTTTCATGTTGAATTTTTTCGAAATCTTCGTTTATAGACATATCTTTGGTACTTTAAAAGATAATGACTTGAAATTAAAAATATTTCTTTATAATCATCATCTGCATGTGTGGTTACAAACCCCATAACGGTCACACATTAAACCGGAATCCACTTAAAAAAAACGGAATACACCGGAAATACACTTTCCATAACAGGAATACACCTGCATTTTTTAAGTTAAAGGTATTTTTGAAGGTTTTTGATATAATTCAATCATATAAATCATAAATAATTAACATATGAAATGAAAATAAAATACATTCCCGCAAATTGATTTTATACAAGATTGAAGTTTGGCGACCACGCGGGAAATACACCTGTATTTCATTAATAAATGATATTTTTAGGGTTAATTGCAGAAATCATTCGTGTATAATATAAATTATAAGTTTATAAAAGGAAAATAAAATTCTTTAACGCAAAAAGATTTTATACGAGACTGAAATTCGTCGACCGCGCGGGAAATTTCCGTAACCGAAATACAACCGTATTTCTTCCAAAAATGGTAATTTTGTACAGGTAATTGCAGAAATCATTCGTATATAATATAAATAATTAGTTTACAGAAGGAAAATAAAATACTTTAACGCAAAACGATTTTATACGAGATTGAAATTCGACGAGCTTACAGAAATGTTGGACACTTACGTCGCCATGACTAGATACCGGAATGTTGATTATTGGAAATTATTTGTTTCTTCACATTTCATTTAAAAAATGAAAAAGAAAATAATTTAAGATAAAAATATCAATATTCAATTTATAAATGAATTCTGGACAAAATACGGGTCACGACTTAAACCGCGCTGATCGGAAAGGGCTTAGGCCAGAGTTTTTTAATAACTTGGGTTACGGGAGCGCCGGTCCTAATTCTCCAAAATCCAGAATAAAAATAAAATTCAAAACTGTGATTTTATTTTTATTTTCCCCGACGCTTGCATCTACTTTCCGTGGTGGAAAATAAAATAGTGTCTATTAACCTACAATAAATATCACAGCGCGTACAAAGGTCTTCCGATATTCTCAAAGGACGACACCATCAATACACCGTGACGTAACTTTACTAGAAATGACGTGACTAGCTCCGCCCCATAACTAATCAAAGCGGTTTAACACTTGATGATTGACAGCCTCGTAAAAACTGCCGGCAGTGTTTGAAGTGTGTGACAGTGTGAAAGTATCGTGTCTGATAGAGAACGTCTGTAAATATAAACCCTTATCCAGATCAGCTGACATGTTTAGAAGGCATTCATTGCAGACAACAAAAAGCTTGGATTAAATTGGTGAAACAAGCTCCTAAGTCGGAAGACAAAGTAACTGAATTGTGGAAAATATATCGATAATTTCAGCACAAAAACCTCAGCAAGTAACTATATTTTAGCAAATGACATTTCACATCCAGTTTAAATTAATACATTTTTTCTGACTGGTAATAAATTTGCTACTTACTTTGGATTTTCATCAATGATAAATCCTTTTACAGTATTTTTAGAAGAAAAAAAACATCCAGTTTGTCTCCTGACCTATTAAAAACTGATATCTTTGACACATTTCCACCAGCACATGGCAGCTGACATCAAAAGGAGTGTCGGCAATCCTTTATTGATTTTCTTTGATGTTGGGTATTGCAAGGTGAATGGCGTAATTTGACATAATTCTACTCCAAGTAAAATGTACTTCAGATTTTTTTAAGTGGATTTTCGTTTTGTAGCTGAACAACAGTAAGTCTGGTGATTTTAATAAAATGCTGACTGTTGCTATAAATTTAAAAAACAATAAAATATTTTTTTTTAAATAAGATGTTTTCTAATCAATCTAGTGGTCCTTTTCTCTAAATTCTATTACTTTATGCACTGTTCTGAACCAATTAGTATGGTGATGATAGTAATGATTATGGTGATGATGATGTTGATTGTATTGAAGGTAACTGTACAAAGTGAAAATATGTAGGACTCCAAGAAAATTTAAGAGGGACTCCAAAATCTGAATGTTAGGCAGTCCCGACTCCATGAAATTGAATCATAATGGAAGCCCTGCACGGGTACTGAACTCCATGTATGGACCAATTACTTTTAATATTTTAAAACATTTGAAACTGAGTAATATTACAAAATCTTGAACTATTAAAGAAAAAGTATGTGTAAGTTTGAATGTAGTACCTTTGCTGATTGTTTTTAAAATTTGCAATTTAAATTTTAAAGTCTACCTCAAATTACTTTCAAAGTTGTAGCCAGATATGGAGTTCAGTAACTTTTAAGAGACCCCTCACACTTAACAGGCTTGGGACTGTCTGGCATGTATTGTGTAAAATGGCCCATGTCGGAGCATAAATGAAAAATGGAGAAATCATAAATGAAAAAAGTGAAAAGCTATTTTTGTCTTCCTTAACCCTTACAATGGTACAACCGATTGGTTTTGCCTTTGCGACCAGTGGAGACCTAGATCAGCCTGCGCATCCATGCAGACTGATCATGATCTGCACTGTTCGCTATTCAGTCAGTACATTTTGAGTGAACACCCCTTCGAATGATAAATGGTATTGCCCAAATTGAATGATGGACCTGTCCATTTTAGAAACTTAGCCTGGTAAGGGTTAAAAGGTCAGAAACACAATATGCATAGGATGTGACAACAATACTACACTGCACTATATATAATCACACCAACACCAGAAACAGAATACAATGCCAGGTGTGTTTAGTCTCTATTTATTAGCATTAGTGTAGGCTATAAGCCGAACGATTGTGCAATTTTTAGAAGAGTTTTTGTTTCGTATGATTCTTGCATATTATATCATAATATTACAATTCTGATATAGAACCCACCGCTGCATGAAGTAGTTAACAAAATATAGGCCGATTTTTATGAAACTTTACCAGCGGAGATTTTCATTTTACTTGTCATAACTTTTTTATTTTTTATTTAATTCTAAAAATATTTTGTACAAATATTTGTCTTTTAGCTGCTGACGCGATAGAAATATTTATTTATTGTTTATTGCAAAATTACTGGAGCGTGTCGAACTTTATTGATTTCAGCAATTCTGCATGTAAAACATGTATACATTGACCTACTTTGTAAAATTTCATGTAAAGAAAAGGATTGGAGCCGTGCCAATTAGAATTGATATAAAAGTGGATATAATGTCAATGTATACGAAAGTAGATTGATCTGAAACATCTTTAGTTGACAATTTCATTGCAATTTTCTTATACAATGTTCAGAAGCTTATGATAAAAACCATTGGACCGTGAAAAATTGTATTCATTGCTAGTATGATCGTATTTGTTTGTAAATATTGAAAAATACTTTAAAAACATGCAGATGATAGCCAATAAGACGTTCATATGAAATAAGGCAAAGCGTCAAAGCGAGCTTGACGACTTTGTCACAAAGAAGCTAATTATTACTAAAAGCGGCTCCAGGTTCTTGTGAAAGTATTCAAATAAGGAACGAAGGTAGCTGATTCTGCCTCTGTGGTCACACCGGAAGTAGTCCATGTTAGTTTAGAGTGCTATTTCCCGCCTAGTAAATGTAATTTTCATGCCAATAAGCTGTGTTGATACTTTATAGTAAAGAAGAATGTCTGTGGATGATGTAAAGCTACGTTAAGTTTTATTGTTCCATGTTTGTGTAGAACCTGCTGGGTAGAATGAAAGTGAATGTAGGTACTTGCTGATGTCTTCCTATGCAATATTATCGCTTTATCATGTATTTCAGTCACATGACCATGGTTTCATTGCATTATGGAAAACCAAATAAGTTTTGTTATTTATTGTCTATAGACAGACCTTCAAGACAAAGGCTATCTCGCAAGAAGGCTGGACATGCTGACAAAATGCTATGCATTGTAATTTTACATTGAAAATAGTAGCAGAGACTTTCAGTACATTCTTACCTATAAAGAAAAATTAAACCGTTGCCATTTCTTACAGGTACGAAGGTAGTAATTTGCTAGATATGTCCCTGGAGAGCCGATTACACCGTTACGTTATTTGCCATCCGTCCTGTTTGTGGCATCCTTTTCCAATTTCATTCTAGAATATTTCTTTAAAAATTTTATCATTTTTTTCCATCTAGCTGGAAACTTTGATAAGTAATTGATAAGTAACTTTGAGCAACTGGATGACATTCCAGAGGGACAGAGTGAGAAAAGGCCCCCAGAACAGAGAGAGAGAAATCCCTTTTAGATACAGGCCTGTTGGGCTAACTTAACATAGCTCTTCACTGCAAAGAAAACACTTTCTCGCCAACAGCTGCGCCTCATTATCTTCCAGTGAAAGTTTTAGAATCCTTCAAATGTATGAAAGTTTTTCTGTTACTCGAGCTCTCTGTTAAATACGAATTTAAAGTATCTTTTTGTCGCGTTCTATGTATCTTTATCAGTTTGGTTTTGTCTCGTTGGGCGCATACTAAAACAACACACACACTTTCAAAATTTATTATTGTGTGTTGCCGTGTGTGCCAGGACGACACAAAGAAACGTGTTGCATAAACCACGCGCAAGCCAATGCAATTAAGTTTGCCGAAACGGAGCGCAGCGTAGTGAAGGCAAAACTTAATGCGTTAGAATGTCAATAAGTGGATCTATAACCGACTTGTAGTTAAAATGCCCCTTTGCGTCAACATTTCCGTCTCACATAGGGAACCATTCATTGAAATTACCTTAAATCAGTAGAAAGATATCCTTTTATAGTACAGTAAAATGGTGTAAAAATACTTCAGAAAATGGGAAAAGCATGAAACTTGGTACATAACTACTTTAGGGCAAAATACTAAAAATGAGCATGAGACCCACTCCGAAAAATCCAATATGGCCGAAAAATCCAAGATGGCCACCATATATGTATATATTTTCAGAAAAAAATAATATTATATATAAAATTTCTATTGACAATTACAGTTATCAGTATTATAAGCTAAAACCACCTGCCTGAATAAATCCAAACATATTAACAAAAATACCGCTCTTCCAGCAAAAATGAAAAAAGTTGTTTCCCTTGGTTAAAATGTGCTATTAAGCAGAAGAAAAGTCATAATGCATTTATATGAATCAAAATTAAGTATATAATGGTAACTGGCATATCAAGAATGTTTAAAATGGCAACAGTCCTGTGCAGAACTTTACAACGATTGTAAATTAATTAATTATAAATACATTCAAACTTCGGTAACTGGAACCCATCAGGACCGACTAAATTTATTCGAATTATCGGTAGTATGAGTGATCGAAAAATATATTATAAAGAAATTTGTTTGGGACCTGACGATAGATTAATTGAAGGATGGTGTTCGAATTATCAGAGTTTGAGGAAACGAAGTTTTAGTCTGTAATGTGTTTTAGTGAATAAATGACATGTGTTTCATTTTGTCATTAGATTTCGTGACTCAGAATTTGTAAGTGTTGCTGTATTCATTTCAATTTATTTACACTAAGAGAACTAATGACACTTAATAAAACTATATAATTCATTAATTATGTTAGTGTGATAGACCATGTGAACATCCCTGGCCTGTCAGATCATCATGATTTCTTTGGGAAAAAGTCATTGCCGGTTGATCAGCGTAATCAAATTTACATTTGCATGTCCCTGTAATATTCTGTTTTTGTCAAATTGTAGCACATTGTGCCATAACAATGGTTTTATAGTTTAATGTCATAAGCATAATGTACAGTCACTAAATGAAGATTATACTGCTTCCTGAAAATTTTGACGCGGTGGGGACGGGGATCAAACTCGAAAAATGTGCAGTTCTAAAGTTCATGCTGCGCGCTTTTAACATCCTTGCCAGGTTCTCACGGCGTCGAACACGTTCACACTAATTTTCTTACCACGCGCTTCTTGACGTCCAGTGTGTTCTTTCTACATTCTTAGTACAATCAGTCAGATTGCACCTCTCGCTTACCATGCTTTAACCATATGCTTATCACTTTTTCACTGTATTCGTCGGCTACTTATAAATACTACGCCATGTGCCTCTTTTTTTCCATTCCTTCTGCAAGCTATATTGACATAATTGTGTCCGCATCTACACTTAACAACCATAAATTACAATAAACGACGACCCCCCACCCCACCCCAATGCCCCAATGAAGAAAAAAGAGCAGTCTTATAGAGAGACTGCGGTGGAATAAGCAAAAGCAGTGTGAAGGATATACGGAGGTCCAAAAGTCCACTACAACCTGCCAGTGCTGCTGAGTCCGTGATTATGTGGCAATTCCTGATGATGTTCAATACCCATTGCTGATTGAAAATGAAGTGATTGGGAATTGGATCCAGTATTCATACTTAATTTTCAGAATCCGAACCAATCATGGCGAGAACCTGCTGCAAACGTGACACAGATGTGTTAAGAACAGAAAGAACGTATTAATAACCTTATGCGGTATACCAGGGCTTCGGAAATTTGCCGGTTTGTCGGTTTTGGACCGATTTTTAGCTCGACTATTCGAAGAATAAGTAGAGCTATCCTACTCACCACGGCGTCGGCGTTGGTGTCGGCGTCGGCGTCACACCCTGGTTAAGTTTTTCGTACCAGTCAACATTTTGACAAAGTCTTTTGAGATAAAGCTTTGAAACTTTCAACACTTATTTACCATCACCATGTCCAGTTATAGGCAAGAGTACATAACTCTGTCAAGCATTTTGACTGAATTATGGCCCCTTTTGACTTAGAAATCTTGGTTAAGTTTTTCGTACCAGTTCATATTTTGACAAAGTCTTTTGAGATAAAGCTTTGAAACTTTCAACACTTGTTTACCATCACCATGTTCAGTTGTAAGCAAGAGTACATAACTCCATCAAGCATTTTGGTTGAATTATGGCCCCTTTTTGACTTAGAAATCTTGGTTAAGTTTTTCGTACCAGTCCACATTTTGACAAAGTCTTTTGAGATAAAGCTTTGAAACTTTCAACACTTGTTTACCATCACAATGTCCAGTTGTAGGCAAGAGTACATAACTCCATCAAGCATTTTGACTGAATTATGGCCCCTTTTGACTTAGAAATCTTGGTTAAGTTTTTCGTACCAGTTTATATTTTGTGTAAAGTGTTTGACATATGGCTTTGAAACTTTTATATCTTGTTCAGTATAATAGTCTCTATCAATAGGCAAGAGTATGTAACTCTCTCATCTTTTTTGGCTGAATTATGGCCCTTTTTGAACTTGGAAATTGGTTCTGTTTTGTAAATGTCCATGTTTTGTCAAGACTATTTGACATATGGCTTTTAAACTTTAAACACTTGTTTATCATTATGATTTCCATCTGTAGGCAAGAGTACATAACTCTGACAATTATTTTGACTGAATTATGGCCCTTTTTGGACTTTGAAATTTGTTCAGTTTTTCTTACAAGTCAGCGTTTTGTCAAAACTGTTTGAACTGTGGCTTTGAAACTTTTAACACTAGTTTATCAACATGATTTCCATCTGTAGGCAAGAGTACATAACTCTGTCAACTATTTTGACTGAATTATGGCCCTTTTTGGACATAGAAATTAGTTAAATTTTTCATATAAGTCCATGTTTTGCCTAACATATAACTTAACATATTTGCAATCATGGTCACACATTGCCATTTAGTGCAAGACTAATCAAAATCCACAAATACAGGAACACTTTTTGTTTAATCCATTTTTTTGTTTAGTCTGAAAATCTATGGAAATATTTTGACCCCATTCTTCAATCAATTCTTCGAATAGTCGAGCGCGCTGTCATCCGACAGCTCTTGTTGACTTTTCAGACCGATTCGTGAAGTGAAAAAACGAAAAAAATCGGTCCCGTAAAAATGGAGAAAAGTATAAATTTCGGTGTGATATCTCAATACACGATCACCTGCCAAGTAGGAAATTGTTGGTCGCACCTTCAGATAATCAATAAACGTGTCAATTGGTCTGATTGTCACTTTGATAATCGGTCCGTAATTAGCGCGTGACGCAATCAGTGTTGCGCGGCACATCCTTTAATGTTTGCAGACAGCCGACTGTGGTGTATTAAACATTTTTGACTGGTTTCCTTACGTTTCTGACTGGATCCAAATCATTTCGACGGGGATCCACTTCTTTTATTTAGAATCCGACGGATGGTTTATTTCAAAAGACTATGTTTGATCACGGTAACAAACAAATGGTCGCTGGATTTAGTCAAAGAGCTATAATTGTACATTATAGGTTTTGATTTAATGAGACATCACACGGAAAACCGATAAAAATAATTTTTATAATTACTTGATTTGAAAAAAATTACATGATTCATTTGTTGGGGCTCCAGTTGAAACAAATGCAGAAAATCGTCTTTGCAACCCGACTGTACAAAAAAGAAAAAAAAAATGGACGGGCAACCACGAATGATAAAGAAAACCGGAGTGGCACTGTTTATCAAATCGGTCTTTTAAAAAACGTTTCAAAATGAAATTTTGTTTACATCAGAAGAGAACATATAACTTTATAAAATGTAGCTGCTTACTGAAGTACAACGTAAGTGAAATGAAATATCCGTGGCCAACCCGCGTGACGTTTTGATACTATACATGCGGGAAATTCGATCTCGACGTTCAAATAACGTACACATTCGGTCCGCGGCAGAGTATTCTTTAAATACTGAAGCTGTTTAGCAGAGAATGTGTCGTGTAACTCACTTTGACGCATTGTATTTTATAGAATTCCGTCAAAGAATGAGGAAACATCACAAAGTATCTGCCGTGTATACGGTATCGAAGTCACGTGCGTTGGCTTTTAGACTAGTTACGCACACGGTGTCAATGCCTCGTATTGTCTCGGAAAAACATCGAAATTTAAACAAAGTAACGATCACACAGAACACTGAATAACTGTCTTCATTGAATGGTAACGCGCGGTGACTGGTAACTCAGTTTTAATGCATGACATGCTTATTTCTTTACCCTATCACGTTTTACAAAATTTGTAATATTGGGAATGCAGTGGGTGGGGTAGCGCCGATGTCAGGATTTTCATTTCGGACCGATTGAGTTGTCAAAATTCCGGAGCCCTGCGGTATACTACAATGTGGCATGCACGTAGCATGGTCATAGCACACAAGCGTAGATGAGTTGTAGTAAGAACTCCATTGACGTAGCAAGAACGCAATGACAGCGCAGTGAGCACGCCATGCAACCTTTCCCGTCAGCACCATGCTTGTACTATGTCCTACTAGGTTTTAGTTAATCATTACTACGTCCTTCCTGCTTCCTGATTAGACCGCGTTCTCACTACATTTGTTTTGAACATGTCCAAAATTCGACCGCGTTCTCTACACTCATGGAGACCATAATTATTAATTATCATGTTCTTATCGGAGTCTACTGTATTTCTTCTACATTGTACAAGTTCTTACTGTGTCCTGCTAGTTTTTGCAACGTAGTGGGAATGTGGCTGAATGTAACGGGGGTATAAATTAAGAGCAGAATCTATCATTTCTACAAGAAAAATGTGCTCTAATATCTATTTCTGGACATTTTACTGAAATTAAAATTAAATTAAATATGAGTACTTGAGGATTTATGTCAGTGCATAAACCGCACTGATCGGAAAGGACCGGCCGTTTGTTTCTTATTGGAACTAATTGAATTATTTCTTCATGTTTAACTTGATAATTTAAGAAGAAAATATATTATGAAAAATCAGTTTTCAAAAGAATTATATCATGTTTAATATATAAATATAAAAAACGTTTAATGCATTTATTGCCAAAGCACAATTAATACCCATTGAATATGGGGCAACAAACACATGCCTCTGATTAGTCCTGTCAGATAGAGTTTGATTGGATTATCACACCTATTGATTATATCAATTAATGAGTATATTTGTAAGCACACACAAGTGACATGTGACAAATTATGTCTAACAAGATAAGTGCAGTTATATATGATTAGCTTTTATTTAATTTCATTTAATTGTCAATATTATTGCAAATTGAAAAATTTAAGAAAAACAGGTACATTTGGTATAATTTTTATTTTTAGCTCGACTATTCGAAGAATAGTCTAGCTATTCTACTCACCCTGGCGTCGGCGTCGGTGTCACACCTTGGTTAATTTTGCATGCAAGTACATAGTTACAGCCATCAATTAAAGGCATATAGCTTTGAAACTTATTTTTTCTTTTTCTAGGTCAATTACCAACCTCTCTGGGTCAAGTCCCATAACTCTGACATGTATTTTGAGCAAATTATGCCCCCTTTTGGACTTAGAAAATTTTGGTTAAAGTTTTACATGCAAGTTACTATCTCCAAAACTAATGCAGATATTGATTTGAAACTTCACATGTGTCTTCGGCGTTATAAAACTAGTTGATAGCAGCAAGTCCCATAACTCTGACTTTCATTTTGGCCAAATTATGCCCCCTTTTGGATTTAGAAAATTCTGGTTAAAGTTTTGCGTGCAAGTACATACAGCTATTTCTAAAAGGCATATAGATTTGAAACTTATTTTTTCTTTTTCTAGATCAATTATCAACCTCACTGGGTCAAGACCCATAACTCTGACATGTATTTTGAGCAAATTATGCCCCCTTTTAGACTTAGAAAATTTTGGTTAAAGTTTTACATGCAAGTTACTATCTCTAAAACTAATGCAGATATTGATTTGAAACTTCACATGTGTCTTCGGGGTTATAAATCTAGTTGATAGCAGCAAGTCCTATAACTCTGACCTTCATTTTGGCGAAATTATACCCCCTTTTGGACTTAGCAAATTCTGGTTAAAGTTTTGCGTGCAAGTACATACAGCTATTTCTAAAAGGCATATATATTTGAAACTTATTTTTTCTTTTTCTAGATCAATTACCAACCTCACTGGGTCAAGTCCCATAACTCTGACATGTTTTTTGAGCAAATTATGCCCCCTTTTAGACTTAGAAAATTTTGGTTAAAGTTTTACATGCAAGTTATTATCTCCAAAACTAATGCAGATATTGATTTGAAACTTCACATGTGTCTTCAGGGTTATAAAACTAGTTGATAGCAGCAAGTCCCATAACTCTGACCTTCATTTTGGCCAAATTATGTCCCCTTTTGGACTTAGCAAATTCTGGTTAAAGTTTTGCGTGCAAGTACATATAGCTATTACTAAAAGGCATATAGATTTGAAACTTATTTTTTCTTTTTCTAGATCAATTACCAACCTCACTGGGTCAAGTCCCATAACTCTGGCATGTATTTTGGGCAAATTATGCCCCCTGTTGGACTTTGAAAATTCTGGTTAAAGTTTTACATGCAAGTTTCTATCTCCACACTAATGCAGATATTGAATTGAAACTTCACATGTGCCTTCGGGGTTATAAAACTAGTTGATAGCAGCAAGTCCCATAACTGGTATGCATTTTGGTCAAATTATTTCCCCTTTTGAACTTAAAACTCTTTTGATATTTAACCTTTTTGGGTAATATTTTCCTGCTTCTGGGACAATATTTCGAATAGTCGAGCTTGGCTGTCTTACGGACAGCTCTTGTTTCACATGAAATGCGTTGGCCTGAATTTTTTTACGAGCTGACATTCCCGATACACCACAGAAGGCACATTTATATATTAATGCATTTTGCCCCTGGTATGCCTTTCCAGGCGTGTAACGTAACTGTCACCAAATACAGCATAAGCCATTGTATGAATATTGCATTTCTGAAATGTGTCTATGGTTTATATATCATATTACTGAATGAAGCATTATTTACTTAACGGCAGATTATTTTGACAAAAAGCGGTAAAAACATCCTTAACTTTCTTTAAATATTTTGATTGACATGTATAGCAGTGTCCACTCAACTTGTTGATTGACAGGTAACACTGGAATAAAATGCCTGTTCGTTATTATAAGATACTTTCAACAGAACGATAAGCAATAAGTTTTTAAAGAATAGTTCAAGAATATTGGTTATTATTAAACTTCAATAAATACAGAGCGGTCTGAAAGAGAACAAGAGCTGTCCGTAAGACAGCACGATCGACTTTTCTCAGTGCTTGACTCTGAATTAGAGCTTTGCCAGTAAAAAAAATCCAAGTTAAAAAGGGACATAACTCTGTCAAAATTCAAATCAGAGTTATGGGAATTGTGTCTCCTGGTGTAGACTTTGATAGTAAATAACTATTTTGAGTTTCAAGTCAAAAGCTTTAATAGTAACAGAGATATTTGGCTTTATCAAAAAAATTAACAAAAAAATCTATGTTAAAAAGGGGCATAATTCTGTCAAAATTCAAACCAGAGTTATGAGGAATGTTTCCCCTGGTGTAGACTTTGATAATAAATAACTATTTTAAGTTTCAAGTCAGTAGCTTTGATAGTAAAAGACATATTTGACTTTATCAAAAACTTTAACCAACGGCGACACCGACGCCGGGGCGAGTACAATAGCTCTACTTTTTCTTCGAAAAGTCGAGCTAATAAACGAGGATTTTAACAACTCAGAATTTATGCAAGTATCATTATTTCTTCATTCATGGCGTTAAAATAATTCCTCTGTTACCTGTAATATTTCATAAAGGATTATTTCATTACAGCATAAAAAGACTATTTTGAAATAATTTGAACTAAAAAAATCGAAACTTGAAAGATTTAATTTACCTACCTAAATTGAAAGTTAACAAAATTATGGTGATTGTAGTTCATGCACGAGTGTACAAATTTCCCGTGCACTCAGCAAATTTTCAACCTCGTATAAAATCGTTTTGCGCGTTTTAATTTCCTTTTGTAAATTAAATTAATTTTAGATACGATTGAATTCTGTCATATACCCTAAAAATACGATTTATTAAATAAATACGGGTGTATATTAGAGAATTTTAGGGCATGGAAATTCATTCACGAATGCGCAAATTTCCACTGCGCTCGCCAATTTTCAATCGTGTAGAAGACGTAGTGCGCAAAAGTATTTTAATTTCCTTTTGGAAATTTATTATTTATGATATATATGTTTGAATTCAGTCATAAACCACTTCAAAAATACCATTTGCTGATAAATACGGGTGTATTTCTGTTACGGTAATTTCCCGAGCGATCTTGTATAAAATCGTTTTGCGTTCAAGAATTTTATTTTCCTGAATGATTTCTGAAATTAACCCTAAAAAATACCACTTATTAATAAAATACGGGTGTATTTCGGTTATGGAAATTTCCTGCGCGGTCGCCAAACTTCAATCTTGTATAAAATCATTTTGCGTGAACGTATTTTATTTTCCCTTCGTATGTTGATTATTTATGATATGATTGAATTATATCAAAAACCCTTCAAAAATACCTTTAAGTTAAAAAATACAAGTGTATTCCGGTTATGGAAAGTGTATTCCGGTTTTTAGGTGGATTCCGGTTTAATGTGTGACCCACCCCATAACTCTAATTGTATTTTTGACAGAATTATGCCCCTTATGTTTTTTGCAATCTTCGCTTTCTGGATATAACTTTAATGCAATATAAGATAAAGACTTGAAACTTAAAATGTATCTTTATCATCATTATCTGCATGTGTGGTAACAATCCGCATAACTCTGATTTGTATTTTTGACCAAATTATGCCTATTTCGTACTTAAATTTTTTAACAAATTTCGTTTTCTGGACATAACTTTGGTACTATATAAGATAATGACTTGAACTCAAAATATATCTTTACCATCATCATCTGCATGTGTGGTAACAATCCCAATAACTCTAATTTGTGTTCTTGACAGAATTATGCCCCTTGATGTATTTTCCTTTTAAAGTAGAGGTCTGTTATTGAGACATATATTCATTTTACTGTCAAATCGCCGAATAGTGGAGCGCGCTGTCTTACGGACAGCTCTTGTTCAAAACATAAATCAAGTATGAACGTTTTCAAGAACTAAATAGAAGTGAACCTGATTTTTGCATCTGGATAATAATGGTTAAAAAAACAATCAATTATGCATAAATGTATTGAAATCGGAAAAAAATGGAAAGATCAGAGGCACTAATTATCGAACCAACAAACCTTTCATTATCAGATTATTGTCACCAAACTATCTTTGTATCCCCTCTGTATACTGCTAATTTAACAAGTGGTACAAACACGATAATAGGCTGCTGTTCTATGCATTGTTTATCAATTAACTTTTACACATTGATCAGTTAACACCTTTGATAGTGACAGACATTATTGTACTTAATACAAAAAGCGAGATGACCATGTGTCAGTCGGCACGTGGCGCGAGTGAATCTGTCAGTAGCTAATTAATATACGACGTTCCGCCTACTGCCATACTTCCGTTTGTGGTGGCAAACAATATTGAAATTTACAGGGATTTTGATTGACAAGGTGCAGACCTTTCTAACCTAGAGACGCATCAAAGAAAATTTCTGCGGGTCAAGCCGAGGCAAGGAGTATTTTTTGTGCAGGTTAAATACGAGCTTTTTTCTATTTTCTCGGATCAAAACCTGGAACCTGAGGTCATTCTGAAATCGAGTGATCATCTTTTGTTAACATGGACACGTTTCGCCACGCGTACCTCCCGGTGACATTCTGTTATTGTGTTTACAGACTTTACATAACCAAGACGTATAATCTTGGCGCACTTTATAGCCGATTATGTTTTTCTTTCATCCAATTTTAGGGCAACTGAAACTTTGCTTTTCTGGGTGTGAAGGGCTAAGTGAAATATTTTAAGGCGAAGTTATCTCTCAACTTCGCCCAAAATGCAGTCCCTGACCTCAGGTCTACCTAACGCCCTGGGTATGAACACATGAGAAAAGGTTTGTTTACATTTCTATAAATGCAAGAATCGCCTTGAAAATTCTACCAAAATGTCAAGTATTGGTCCACATTGAAATAAAAACAGGAACTGACTTACATAAAACATGAAAATGCCACATTAGCTAGGAAAAAGATTGATATTTTTTTCTTTCCACCATTATCTAACTAGCCTGGAAGTGCTGATTGATTACCTATTTTGTAGTATTGTTCCATCATGTATCCTGGACATACATATATTCTTGAGCTATTAAGGAAATGACCTGCATATTTTGTATGCCACATAAACTACACTAGTAAACACACACAAGTGTAAACATTGTGTCTGTTGTTTTAAAAATGAAAATAATATGAAATAAGGAAAGTAAGATAAGGAGATATTCAGTTACACAACAACACCTGTAAACCTTGAATTGTCCTCAAGTCTTGAAACTATATAGGTTTATACTATAGTTCATCATGTGGAGTTTTGCACTTTAGGTTTTGTTAGGGATTTCACTCTATAAGACCAGAGTTATAGGCCTTGACTTAGTCAAACATGTGCATTAAGGGCCTAAAACTTTGACTTAGTCAAATATGTATCTCATAAAGTATTTGATCTAAAGTGATGAAATCTTAAAAGAATATTATTTATCATGTGAAGTTGTGTCACAGGATTTTGTTTGGGGTTTTACTCGGCTGGACCAGAGTTACCACCTGTTAAAGGTCATATGAAAGAATTGTTTTGAGTGGGATAAAACAGTATAGCTTGAGATCAAAAGTTATACAGGTTGATTGTAAAGGAAGTTCTACAACTGATATTAATCAGTCTCAACACCTCATTTCTGATGGAATCCATTGCCACGTGTGTATGAGAGAAGAGTCCAGTTTCACTTTTTTAGCGAAGCACGAAGTGCTCAAGGTGAGCTTTTGTGATCGCCCTGTGTCCGTCGTCATTCGTCAACTATTTGAGTGTTAACACTTTAGAGGTCACAATTTTAGCCCAATCTTAATGAAACTTGGTCAGAATGTTACCCTCAATAAAATCTGACGATTTCGATATTGGGTCATCTGGGGTCAAAAACTAGGTCACCAGGTTAGATCAAAGGAAAAGCTTGTTAACACTCTAGAGGTCACAATTTTGGCCCAATCTTAATGAAACTTGGTCAGAATGTTACCCTCAATAAAATCTTGGACAAGTTCGATATAAGGTCATCTGGAATCAAAACTAGGTCACCAGGTCAAATCAAAGGAAAAGCTTGTTAACACTGTCGAGGCCACATTTATGACTGTATCTTCATTAAACTTGGTCAGAATGTTAATCTTGGTGATCTTTATGTTAAGTTCGAATCTGGGTCATCTGGGATCAAGAACTAGGTCCCCAGGTTAAACGAAAGGAAAAGTTAGTTTACACTCTAGAGGTCACATTTGTGACCGTATATTAATGAAACTTTTTCAGAATATTAATTTTGATGATCTTTAGGTCAAGTTCAAATCTGGGTCAGGTGGGGTCAAAAACTAGGTCACCAGGTCAGATCAGAGGAAAAGCTTGTTAACACTCTAGAGGCCACATTTATGGCAATATCTCTATGAAACTTGGTCAGAATGTTAATCCTAATGGTCTTTATGTTAAAATCAAATCTAGGTCAAGTTAATTCAAAAACTAGGTCACCAGGTCAAAAAACCAAAGGAAAAACTTGTTAACACTCTAGAGGTCACATTTATGACTGTATCTTCATGAATCTTCGTCAGAATGTTAACCTTGATGATCTTTCAGAAGTTCCAATCTGGGTCATGTGGGGTCAAAACTAGGCCACTAGGTCATATCAAAGGAAAAGCTAGTTCACTCTCTAGAGGCCACATTTATGACCATATCTTAATGAAACTTGGTCAGAATGTTAATCTTAATGATCTTAAGGTCAAGTTCCAATCTGGGTCAAGTTGGGTCAAAAACTAGGTCACCAGGTAAAATCAAATGTAAAGCTTGTTAGCAATCTAGAGGCCACATTTATGATTGTATCTTCATGAAACTTGGTCAGAATGTTTATATGTGGTATCTTTATGATCTTTAGGTCAAGTTCGAATCTGAATCATGTGGGGTCAAAAACTAGGTCACTAGGTCAGATCAAAGGAAAAGCTAGTTAACACTTTAGAGGCCACATTTATGACCATATCTTAATGAAACTTGGTCAGAATGTTTATATGTGGTATCTTTATGATCTTTAGGAAAAGCTAGTTAACACTTTAGAGGCCACATTTATGACCATATCTTCATGAAACTTGGTCAGAATGTTTATATGTGGTATCTTTATGATCTTTAGGTCAAGTTCGAATCTGAATCATGTGGGGTCAAAAACTAGGTCACTAGGTCAGATCAAAGGAAAAGCTAGTTAACACTTTAGACGCTACATTTATGACCATATCTTAATGAAACTTGGTCAGAATGTTAATCTTGATGATCTGATCTTAAGGTCCATTGGTCAGTTTAGGGATACAGGGCCTTCAGGGCCCTCTTGTTTAATGCTGAGCACTAAGCAAGGGAGCTACTGGTACCATTTTTCACGTCTTTGGTATGATGTGGACGGGGATTGAACCCATGACCTCCCGCACTCAAAGCACACGCTTTACTCCTAGGCTATCGAGATGGTTGATCAAAATTTGTTTCATGTATTCATTTACACAGGTGAAGGATGACAGATGTGCAGGTAAAGATTGAATTAGGTCATAGAGCAAGTCCTCGTCAGAAACCAACAAAGGAGGGATTTACTCATGACTGGACTGTTTATGTACGGGGACCAGAGCAATACAACATTGCTAACTTTGTGGAGAAAGTTGTCTTCCACCTTCATGCTACATTTGATAATCCGAAAAGAGGTAAGATATTAAATTTTATCAAACACGTTGTTTTATCTCTCTTTGTTAATTCAGCCTCAACATTGTAGTCGGTCAGATGTAAGTATTTTCCAGTACATTTTGTAAATAAGTTATGTAAGCATGGTAAGGAATGAAAAATTATTAACAAGATCTGATGCATTAGAAATTATTTATTGTCAAATTGTGTTCTTTATTACAGTCTGTAAGGAAGCACCATACCATGTTTCTGAGCATGGATATGCAGGATTTGAGTTGCCAATTGACATTTATTTCAAGAACAAAGCAGAGCCAAGGAAGATCAGGTTTAAGTACAATCTCTTTCTGCACATGACAGAGCCTGTCAATCACTCACGATGCGAGAAACTCACATTTCAGAACCCAACAGAAGAATTCAAGAAAAAACTGTTGAAAGCTGGAGGGGTGAGGGTTGATTTATTAAAAACAATTTGTGTCGAGAAATTGATTGTTTATAGTGGTAACTCGATATCCAAGTGTCAGTTCCTTTTCTAGCTCTCCTGAGCACTTGGTGCTCAAGGTGAGCTATTGTGACTGTTCATTGTCTGGTGTCTGTCAACATTTGCCTTGTGAACACTGTAGAGGCCACAGTTGTGATCAAATCTTTATGAAACTTGATCAGAATGTTTGTCTTGATTATCCCTAAGTCAACTTTGAAACGGTCATGTGGGGTCAAAAACTAGGCCAGTAGGCCAGATCAAAGGAAAAAGCTTATGAACACTCTAGAGGCCACAGTTGTGACTCAATCTTTATGAAACTTGTTCAGAATGTTTGTCTTGATGATCTCTAGGTCAAGTTTAAAACTGGGTCATATGGGTTCAAAAATTGTGTCAGTAGGCCAAATCAAAGGAAAATCTTGTTAACACTCTAGAGACCACAATTTAAGTTTGAACTCATGAGAACTGGTCAGAATGTTTGTCTTGATGACCTCTACGTCAGGTTTGAATCTTGGTCATATGGGGTCAAGAACTAGGTCACCCAGTCAAATCAAAGGAAAGCTTGTTAACATGCTAGAGGCCATGTTTATGACCTTATCTTCATGAAACATGATCAGAATGTTTATCTTGATGATCTTTAGCCCAAGTTTGAATCTGGGTCATGTCAGGTCAAAAAATTGGTCAGAATGTTTGTCTTGATGAAATATAGATCAAGTTTGAATCTGGGTTATGTAGGGTCAAAAACAAGGTCATCAGGTCAGATCAAAGGAAAAGCTTGATAACACTCTAGAGGCCACGTTTATGACCCTATCTTCATGAAGCTTGGTCAAAATGTTTATCTTGAAGATCTTTAGCCCAAGTTGAATCTGGGTCTTGTGGGTTCACAAACTAGGTCACCTGTTAAAAACAAAGAAAAACCTTGTGTATGCAATAGAGGTTGCATTTTTTCATTTGATGTGCATGAAACTTGGTCAGAATGTCTGTCTGCATGAAATCTCGGAAGAATTTTTATCTGGGTCACCAGTGATAAGTTTAGAAAAAAGAATTATGAGTCCTTCGGGATTCATAACTTTGAAATCTATGGGTCCCAAGACCCATCTTAAGGAAGAAAATTCTGCAACTGGCAAACACTAACAAAATATTCAAGTTCAGTTAAACAAACTGCCTGTTCGGTTATCCTGGATATAGAATATGGTCTATGGACAAGTCTTTCCAGTGACCAGGCAACTTTGTGTGTCTTGCAAGGAACCAGACTAATAATTTTAATTTTTTTACAGGGTGTTCGGTAGGTTCTGAAATTGAATTTCAGCCTAAATTTTCAAGGGTCAAAATCAAATTCTCAAGAGTCAAGATCAGCTTTTCAGGGGTCAAGCTATACTGTTATCAATGCAACTTCAACAGACTTTATCTAAAGTTTTATCATCATATAACCAGAACTGTCAAGCACAAGTCCGAAGTTCATGATGCGCCTAGCTCAAAAAGTATTTGATATAAATTGATGAAACCTTGCATGAGTCTTTATCATGATATGAACTTGCGCACCTCCTATTTTTCGTCTGGCTCCGCCCCCTATTTCCAGAGTTATGGCCCCTGAAATAGTTAATAATGCACATTTTCACCTTGTGACATGCCTAGCTCAAAAAGTATTTGATGTAGATTCATGAAACCTTGCATGAGTCTTAATCATGATATGAACTTGCGCACCTCCTATTTTCAGAGTTATGGCCCCTGAAATAGTCAAAAATGCACATTTTCACCTTGTGACGCGCCTAGCTCAAAAAGTATTTAATATAAATATATTAAACCTTGCATGAGTCTTTATCATGATATGAACTTGCGCACCTCCTATTTTTTATCTGGGTCGGGCCCCTATATCCAGAGTTATGGCCCCTGAAATAGTCAAAAATGCACATTGTTACCTTGTGACGCGCCTAACTCAAAAAGTATTACATATAAATTGATTAAACCTTGCATGAGTCTTTATCATGATATGAACTTGCGCACCTCCTATTTTTTTTCTGCTCCGCCCCCTATTTTCAGAATTATGGCCCCTGAAATAGTCAAAAATGCCCATTTTTACCTTGTGATGCAGCTCAAAAAGTATAGGATATAAATGGATGAAAACTTGCATGAGTCTTTAACATGATATAAACTTGCACACCTCTTATTTTTTGGCTGGCTCCTTTCCCTATTTTTAGCCCACCATCATCAGATGGTGGGCTATTAAAATCACTCTGCGTCCGTGGTATGTCCGTCCGTCATTCCGTGCGTCCGTCCGTTAACAATTTCTCATTATTGCATCTCCTCAGAAACTACTGGGGGGATTTTGACCAAACTTTGTCAGAATGATGTATTGGTACCCTAGTTGTGTCCCCCTGAAAATCAGACTGGTTCAAGAATTTATGAGTGAGTTATGGCCCTTTGTTTATTTCAATATTTTACATAGATTTATATAGGGAAAAGCTTTGAAAACCTTCTTGTCCAAAACCACAGAGCCTAGGGCTTTGATATTTGGTTTGAAGCATCATCTAGTGGTCTTCTACCAAGATGATTCAAATTATTTCTCTAGGGTCAAATATGGCCCCGACCTGGAGGTCACATGGTTTATATAGACTTATATAGGGAAAAACTTTGAATAACCTCTTGTCCAAAACCACAGGGCCTAGGGCTTTGATATTTTGTATGTGACATCATCTAGTGGTCTTCAACTAAGGTTGTTCAAATTATACCCCAAGGGTCAAATATGGCCCTGCCCTGGGGGTCATATGGTTAACATAGACTTATATAAGGAAAAACTTTGAAAATCTTCTTGTCCAAACCACAAAGCCTAGGGCTTTGATACTTGTAATGTAGCATCATCTAGTGGTTCTCTACCAAGTTTGTTCAAATTATCCCCCTAGGGTCAAAAATGACCCCACCCCGGTGGTCACATGGTTCATATAGACTTATATAGGGAAAAGCTTTTAAAATGTTCTTGTCAATAACTACAACATTCAAATTTGGACCACATGTATATTTTTGAGTGGCAAGATGAACCTTGACATGAGTTGACCTTGATTTTGACCTAGTGACCTACTTTCACATTTCTGTAGCTACAGCCTTCAAATTTGGACCACATGTATATTTTTGAGTGGCAAGATGAACCTTGACATGAGTTGACCTTGATTTTGACCTAGTGACCTACTTTCATATTTCTGTAGCTACAACCTTCAAATTTGTACCACATGCATAGTTTTGTGCACTGGAAAAAACTTTGACCTTGATTTTGACCTAGTGACCTACTTTCACATTTTTGAAGGTACAGGCGTCAAATTTGGACCATATGCATAGTTCCGTGTTTCAAAATGAAATTTGACATTGATTTTGACCTAGTGACCTACTTTCACATTTCTCAAGCTACAGCCTTCAAATTTGGACCACATGCATAGTTTTATGTACCGAAAAAAACTTTGACCTTCACATTGACCTAGTGACCTACTTTCACATTTTTGAAGGTACAGGCGTCAAATTTGGACCACATGCATAGTTTTGTATTCCAAAATAAAATTTGACCTTGATTTTGATTAGTGACCTACTTTTACATTTCTCAGGCTACAGCCTTCAAATTTGGACCACATGCATAGTTTTGTGTACTGAAATGCACTTTGACCTTTACATTGACCTAGTGACCTACTTTCACATTTTTAAGGTACAGGCTTCAAATTTGGACCACATGCATTGTTTTGTATTCTGAAATAAAATTTGACCTTGATTTTGACCCAGTGATCTACTTTTACATTTCTCAAGCTATAGCCTTCAAATTTGGACCACATGCATAGTTTTGTGTACCGAAATGAACTTTGACCTTTACATTGACCTAGTGACCTATTTTCACAATTTTGAAGGTACAGGCTTCAAATTTGGACCACATGCATAGTTTTGTATTCTGAAATAGAATTTGATCTTGATTTTGACCTAGTGACCTATTTTTACATTTCTCAAGCTACAGCCTTTAGATTTGGACCACTTGCATAGTTTTGTGTACCGAAATGAACTTTGACCTTAAGATTGACCTAGTGACCTACTTTGACATTTCTGTAGCTACAGGCTTCAAATTTAGACCACATGCATATTATTGTGTACCGAAACAAACTTTGACCTTGACATTGACCTAGTGACCTACTTTCACATTTCTCAAGCTACAGCTTTCGAATTTGGACCACATGCACAGTGTTGTGTATGGAAATGAAATTTGACCTTTAGCTAGTCAGTAAGTCTTGAAATTTGGAACACTCAAAAATGGCACATTGGTGGGCGCCAAGATCACTCTGTGATCTCTTGTTAAAGTTATGGCCCCTGAAAAAGTAAAAAAAATGCACATTTTCACCTAATTATGTGCCTAGCTGAAAAAATATATTATGTAAATTCATGAAACATTGTTTGAGTCTTTATCATAATGTTACCTTGCACACTTGGCATTCTTCTTGAGAATCTTAGCGCTTATTACAGAGGTATGGCCCTTGAAATAGCCAAAATAGTGGATTTTTGTTTGTGATGCTCATAGCTCAAAAAGTATATGGCCTAGAATAATGAATCCTTTTCATAAGATGTTTGTTTAGGCTATACCCCATTAAGACTGCAAGCATTTGAATTATTTCCCCTTATTTGTGACAAATGTACCAGTGGGGGGCACACCCTGTGTCCTACAGACACATTCTAGTTGTATATATTCAATTCATCATACTGTTAAAGAATCGCACTGTTACATATACTGCAGCCACACAAGGTGCGAAATCATCCTCTACTAGTACAGACACAGAGCGATCTGACCAGAGGGACAGAGTAAAATAAAGCCCCCAGAACGGACAGAGAGAACTTTTCAGATACAGACGTGTCCGGCTAACTTAGCCTAGCTCTTTTCGAATAGACACTCGGGTTCTTTAACATGCCCAAAAAATTTCTAAAAATCATCAGTTTGACATTTGAAACATGTAGCTCATATTACTCAGGTGAGCGATCCAGGGTCATCATGACCCTCTTGTCAGCTCATCTGATTTTTTGAAAAAAAATGATGAGTTATTGTCATCACTTGAGTGGTTGTCGGCGTCGGCGTTGCCTGGTTAAGTTTTATGTTTAGGTCAGCTTTTCTCCTAAACTATCAAAGCTATTGCTTTGAAACTTGGAATACTTGTTCACCATCATAAGCTGACTCTGTATAGCAAGAAACATAACTCCGTCTTGCTTTTTGCAAGATTTATGGCCCCTTTTGTACTTAGAAAATATCAGATTTCTTGGTTAAGTTTTATGTTTAGGTCAACTTTTCTCCTAAACTGTCAAAGCTATTGCTTTGAAACTTGGAATACTTGTTCACCATCATAAGCAGACCCTGTACATCAAGAAACATAACTCCATCTTGCTTTTTGCAAGAATTATTGCCCCTTTTGGACTTAGAAAATCAGTTTTCTTGGTTAAGTTTTATGTTTAGGTCAGCTTTTATCCTAAACTATCAAAGCTATTCCTTTAAAACTTGCAACACTTGATCACCATCATAAGCTGACCCTGTACAGCAAGAAACATAACTCCATCCTGCTTTTTGCAAGATTTATGGCCCCTTTTGGACTTAGAAAATATCAGATTTCTTGGTTAAGTTTTATGTTTAGGTCAGCTTTTATCCTAAACTATCAAAGCTATTGCTTTAAAACTTGCAACTCTTGTTCACCATCATAAGCTGACCCTGTACAGCAAGCAACATAACTCCATCCTGCTTTTTGCAATAATTATTGCCCCTTTTGGACTTAGAAAAGTCATTTTCTTGGTTGAATATTATGTTTAAGTCAACTTTTCTCATAAACTATCAAAGCTATTGCTTTAAAACTTGCAACAGTTTTTCACCATCATAAGTGGACACTGTACATCAAGAAACATAACTCTATCCTGCTTTTTGCAAGAGTGATGGCCCTTTTTAGACTTAGAAAATCATGGGTAGGACAATATTTCTATTATACAAAAAAAATCAGATGAGCGTCAGCATCCGCAAGGCGGTGCTCTTGTTTTAACTTTCCATTAATATTTATCAGTATGTGAAGTTGTAACTACATTCTCAGCCCTGCCACCATCCACGTTCCAGTTTTCTTACTTGATTGTGCTCTCTTTAAAGGACATCTGTTCTTTTAGGTTCAAATGTACATGTTAAACAGCAACACTTGGTGCCAAACCAGTCGAATACAATATTCCGTTCTAGTTACACTTCAAGCTGACTTTTTAAATAACTCCATACAATTCTAAAAGCTAAGCTTATTACAGTAAACATATTCCATTCAAAATAATTTCATTAGTCAGGATCAAAACTTAACATTCATTATGTACACTTAAAACATTTGTTTTCTGCTAAATTGATCCCGACTAATGAAATGAAACACTACTTATATTGGCATAATAGCTCAGTTCCTTTCAAAAACTGGCCAGATCCAATTATGAGTTCCAGAGTTATGGCTCCCTAAAGGGCCAAAATTTGCTATTTTGGCTTTTGCAGCCATAAAGAGACTTTATTCATGGTTTGATTTGATACAGACTTGCAAAATATCTTTAACAACAATAGATCTTGGATTCCATGATGAATCCGTCACATCCAGTCATAGGTTCTGGAGTTAAGGCCCCTGATTGACCCCTGAATGTGTCAAAATTTGTTAATTTTTACCTTGTGAACACAATAGAAGTGACATTTTACATTAGATTTTAACCACACTTATACACAACTTAAGTCACAATAAGATCTCCATTCCTTTTGAAAACCGGTGTAACAGCCCAGCTTTTCCCCCAGTCAGTTTTTCCCTGGGGAAAAATCCAACCAGTTGATTTTTTCCTCGGAGAAAAAATCAACCGGTTGGTTTTTCCCCCCCTGGTTGTTTTTTTCCCCCCTAGTTTTTGTGCATAAACAAGGGAGAAAAACCAACCGGTTGGTTTTTTCTCCCCCCTGGTTGGTTTTCCCCCCAGTTTTTGTACTTAAACAAGAGAGAGAAAAACAACCGGTTGGTTTTTTCTCACCCCTGGTTGTTTTTCCCCCCAGTTTTTGTACATAAACAAGGGAGAAAAAAAACAACCAGTTGGTTTTTTCTCACCCCTGGTTGGTTTTTTTCCCCTAATAACTAAGTTTTTGTGCATAAACGCGGGAGAAAAAAACAACTGCAAAAAAAATATTAGGGGGAAAAACTGACCGGTTGGTTTTTTCTCCCCCCTTGTTGGTTTTTTCCACCCTAGTTTTTGTGCATAAACAAGGGAGAAAAAACCAACTGGTTGGTTTTTTCTCCCCCCTGGTTGGTTTTCCCCCCAGTTTGGAAAAATAAACAATATATATCAAATAGTCACGGAGAACATACGCCCCGCCAGAGGATCGAACTCGCGACCCCGAGATCTGTAGACCAACGCTCTTACCTACTAAGCTAAGGCAGTGAAGGGGGAATAAACTGACTGGTTGGTTCTTTCCCCCTTAGTTTGTATGTATGTACATGTGTGAATACTAGGCACTACAGAGGGAAGAAAATGATAGGTTGGTTCTCTCAACCTTAGTATGTATGACTGTATGTACATGTGTGATTGATGTACAGTAAACTGGGAAGAAACTGACTAGTTGGTTCTTTACCCTAGTATGTATGTATCTACATGATTGTGTGAAGTACAAGTGTATGTGCCTTCATGTGTGATTGTCTTTGCTTATTAGATGAAAACTATCCTTTTCAGGGTCAAATGTTTAATAATCAAGGTCACAGCAGACTGTAGACAATTCATTGCCCAGTTACCTCTGACTGACATTAATGGGGGCATATTCTGTTCCATCATGTTTTCAATCAGACTTTAGCAGGCACTTCTTACTTAGTAAAGTTAAATCATATTCTTCAGATAGATACATGTATAACCCCTTGACATTACAGCTAAATATTTTCATCAATAGGAATGTATTTCAAGCATAAGAGTGACTGTTCCTAGTACAGAAAGCAAAACAAATAACTACCAAATATTTTACATTTTAATACAAATAAACCTTCATAAACAAGTTTTTCTTTTCAAATAATAATTACCAAGAACAGTGAAATTATATAGTAGGCTGTTAATATGATTTTTGTTTGTAGAAATGTGTAAAAATTCAAGCTCCTTTGTTATCAAAAATGCTTATTCATGAATGATAAATTACTGTGTAACTGACTTTAACCTTAGCAAAGATTTTAATACATACCATGTATTATTCAGACATGCAGATATACACATACCAGGGGGGAACAACCAACTGGTCAATTTCTTCCCCCTTCACCGTATATTATTCAGACATGCAGATATACACATACCAGGGGGGAAAGAACCAACTAGTCAGTTTCTTCCCCCTTCTCCATGTATTATTCAGACATGCAGATATACAAATACCAGGGGGGAAAGAACCTACTAGTCAGTTTCTTCCCCCCTTCACCATATATTATTCAGATGTGCAGATATACAAATACCAGGGGGGAAAAACCAACTAGTGAATTTCTGTGTATAATTCAGACATGCAGATATACAAACACCAGGGGGGGGAAAGAACCAACTGGTCAATTTCTTCCCTCTTCACTGTGTATTATTCAGACATGCAGATATACACATACCAGGGGGGAAAGAACCAACTAGTCAGTTTCTTCCCCCTTCACCATATATTATTCAGACATGCAGATATACAAATACCATGGTTTCTTCCCCCTTCACCGTGTATTATTCAGACATGCAGATATACACATACCAGGGGGTAAACAACCAACTCTCTTCACTGTGTATTATTCAGACATGAAGATATACAAATACCAGGGGGGAAAGGACCAACTAGTCAGTTTCTTCCCCCTTCACCATGTATTATTCAGACATGCAGATATACAAATACCAGGGGGGAAAAACCAACTGGTCAGTTTCTTCCCCCTTCACCGTGTATTATTCAGACATGCAGATATACACATACCAGGGGAGAAAGAACCAACTAGTCAGTTTCTTCCCTCTTCACCGTATATTATTCAGACAGGCAGATATACAAATACCATGGGGGAAAAGAATCAACTGGTCAATTTCTTCCCACTTCATTGTGTATTATTCAGACATGCAGATATACACATACCAGGGGGGAAAGAACCAACCAGTCAGTTTCTTCCCCCTTCATCGTGTATTATTCAGACATGCAGATATACACATACCAGGGGGGAAAGAACCAACTAGTCAGTTTCTTTCCCCTTCACCGTGTATTATTCAGACATGCAGATATACACATACCAGGGGCGAAAGAACCAACTAGTCAGTTTCTTCCTCCTTCACCGTGTATTATTCAGACATGCAGATATACACATACCAGGGGA
The DNA here is from genome assembly GCF_021730395.1 of Mercenaria mercenaria. NCBI lineage: Eukaryota > Metazoa > Mollusca > Bivalvia > Venerida > Veneridae > Mercenaria > Mercenaria mercenaria. The sequence goes on from NC_069368.1 coordinate 39,837,410, forward strand.
GAAAGAACCAACTAGTCAGTTTCTTCCCCCTTCATCGTGTATTATATAGACATGCAGATATACACATACCAGGGGGGAAACAACCAACTAGTCAGTTTCTTCCCTCTTCACTGTATATTATTCAGACAGGCAGATATACAAATTCCATGGGGGGAAAGAATCAACTGGTTAATTTCTTCCCCCTTCACTGTGTATTATTCAGACATGCAGATATACAAATACCAGGGGGGAAAGAACCAACTCGTCAGTTTCTTCCCCCTTCACCGTGTATTATTCAGACATGCAGATATACAAATACCAGGGGGGGGAAAACCAACTGGTCAGTTTCTTCCCCTTCACCGGTATATCAGATATGCAGATTAAATACCAGGGGGAAGAACAAGTAGTTTCTTCCTTCATGGATTATCACACAATATACCCTACCAGGGGGGAAACAACCAACTGGTCAGTTTCTTCCCCCTTCACCGTGTATTATTCAGACATGCAGATATACACATACCAGGGGGGAAACAACCAACTAGTCAGTTTCTTCCCCCTTCACCGTGTATTATTCAGACATGCAGATATACACATACCAGGGGGGAAAGAACCAACTAGTCAGTTTCTTCCCCCTTCATCGTGTATTATTCAGACATGCAGATATACAAATACCAGTTGGGGAGGGGGGGGCGGTGGAAACCAACTGGTCAGTTTCTTCCCCCTTCACCGTGTATTATTCAGACATGCAGATGTGAAACAACCAACTAGTCAGTTTCTTCCCCCTTCACTGTATATTGTTCAGACATGCAGATATACAAATACCATGGGGGGAAAGAATCAACTGGTCAATTTCTTCCCCCTTCACCATGTATTATTCAGACATGCAGATATACAAATACCATGGGGGGGGAAAGAATCAACTGGTCAATTTCTTCCCCCTTCACCATGTATTATTCAGACATGCAGATATACACATACCTGGGGGGGAACAATACACACAAAAAAACAACCAAAGGGGAGAAAAAATTAACCGGTTGTTTTTTTCTCCCTTGTTTATGCTCAAAAACTTAGTTATTAGGGGTGTGTGGGGGAGGGGGGGGGGGGGGGGGAAGCAACCAGGGGGAGAAAAAAATAACTGGTTGTTTTTTTCTCCCTTGTTTATGCACAAAAACTAGGGGGGGAAAATCCAACCAGGGGGGGAAAAACCAACCGGTTGATTTTTTCCCCGGGGAAAGAATCAGCCGGTTGTTTTTTTCCCCGGGGAAGAAATCAACCGGTTGGTTTTTTCCCGGGGGAAAAAACTGACTGGGGAAAAATCTGACTGTTACACTGGCTTGATTCCATCATGGGTTCTAGAGTTAGTGTCCCTAAAAGGGGCAAAATTTTCTATTTTGGCCCTTTTGGCCATAATTTATAGAGGTTTCATTTATTCTTTGATTTGATACAAATTTGCACAGAATGTTTATCTTGATGATCTTTGGGCCAAGTTAGAATCTGGGTCATGAATGTGGGGTCACCAGGCCAAAATAAAAGCTTGTTAACACCCTAGAGGCCACATTTATGACTCTATTTTCATTCAACTTAGGCCAAGTTCAAAACTGGGTCATATGGTGCCAAAAACTAGGGCACCTGCTCAAATCAAAGGAAAAGCTTGTTAACACTTTAGAGGCCACATTTATGATCCTATCTTCATGAAAATTGGTAAAAATGTTTATCTTGATGATTTATAGGCAAGTTCTAAACTGGGTCATGTATGGTCAAAAACTAGGTCACCACTCAAATCAAAGGAAAAGCTTGTAAACACTCTTGATGTCACATTTATGACCCTATCTTCATGAAACTTGGTCAGAATGTTTGTCCTAGGCCAAGTTTGAAACTAGATCATATGGGTTCAAAAACTAGGTCACCCATTCAAATCAAAGGAAAAGCTTGTTATCACTCTATAGGCCATGTTTATGACCCTTTCTTCGAGAAACTTGCTCAGAATGTTTATCTTGATGATTGCAAAACCAAGTTTAACAGGTGAGCGATATAGGGTCATCATGACCCTTTTGTATTGAAAACCTTGTCAAGGGCATAACTAATTTACTGTGTAAGGTATTGACTTAATACTTTACATATTCATAGAGACCAGTGAGAGTTCCTCTCGAGCTGAATATTACCATCTGCACCTACCACCAGTGAAAGAATCTTATAATGTTTTATTGAGACAACTGAAATGAAGGTTGTTGGATTGATAAGAGTGATTAACAGAAATAACCTTGGTGTGAATGTTGTTTTTTTTTTATTTTAATTGAATAAGTACTTCTGAGTTGCAGGTGTTGATGAGACCCCCAGAGGAGACACAGTTTACAAATTTATTTGGACCACCAATAAAAACAACAGAATCTCCAAAGAAATCAAAAGCACCGTCAATTGCATCCAAGGTATGTAAATGAATAACTTTAAATATATTTTAAAAAGTCTGCTTTGACCAGTTATATTTTAGCTAAATGATACCACAAAACTTACTATATCTGTATTTGTAGAAGAAGCTTAATATTTATTATTCAAACAGAACTCCCAAAATAATCACACTGAAATATTTTTGTACCAGTTCCACTTCTAGATTGTATTGTATTGATATTTTCTCACAAAAATAGATCTTACAGTACTTCAGATGAGTTGCTTCTAAACAGTCGGTAATCTGCTGCCATACCCACTTTACTTTGTAGGTAGAGAGCAAGATGAATTAAATCCTTTTGATTCCAGCTCACCTGAGCCAAAGGCTCATGGTGAGATTTTGTGACTGCTCGATGTCCGTCATCTATCGACTGTCGTGGGTCCGTCACCAATTTCTAAAAAAATCTTGAAAACCACTGGCCAGATTTACACCAAACTTCACAGGAATGATCCTTGGGTGCCCCCTTTCAAAATTGTTCAAAGAATTGAATTCCACACAGAACTCTGGTCACCATTGCAACCAGAAGGAAAAACTTAAAAAATCTCAAAAACCGCAAGGCATAGAGCCTCGATATTTGGCATGTGACATCATCTAATGGTCCTCTATGAAGAATGTTCAAATTATGCCGCTTGGATGAAAAGAGGCCCCCTTCTCTTCTTGTCTCAAAGTTCAAGGTTCTCTAACAAGATTGTTCAAATTATGCCCCTGGGGTGAAAAGAGGCCTGCACCAAGGGTCACTTGTTATATGTGCTATTATATTGGAAAAAATATTTAAAAACTCATCTAGTCTTATTTCCTGGACTGTTTAATTAGCCCACCATCATCAGATGGTGGGCTATTAAAATCACTCTGCGTCCGTGGTCCGTCCGTCCGTCATTCCGTCCGTCTGTCCGTCCGTCCGTCCGTTAACAATTTCTCGTTATCGCATCTCCTCAGAAACTACTGGGGGGATTTTGACCAAACTTTGTCAGAATGATGTATTGGTACCCTAGTTGTGTCCCCCTGAAAATCAGACTGGTTCAAGAATTTATGAGTGAGTTATGGCCCTTTGTTTATTTCTATATTTTACATAGATTTATATAGGGAAAAGCTTTGAAAACCTTCTTGTCCAAAACCACAGAGCCTAGGGCTTTGATATTTGGTATGAAGCATCATCTAGTGGTCCTCTACCAAGATGATTCAAATTATTTCTCTAGGGTCAAATATGGCCCCGCCCTGGGGGTCACATGGTTTATATAGACTTATATAGGGAAAAACTTTGAATAACCTCTTGTCCAAAACCACAGGGCCTAGGGCTTTGATATTTTGTATGTGACATCATCTAGTGGTCTTCAACTAAGATTTTTCAAATTATACCCCTAGGGTCAAATATGGCCCCGCCCTGGGGGTCATATGATTAACATAGACTTATATAAGGAAAAACTTTGAAAATCTTCTTGTCCAAACCACAAAGCCTAGGGCTTTGATACTTGTAATGTAGCATCATCTAGTGGTTCTCTACCAAGTTTGTTCAAATTATCCCCCTAGGGTCAAAAATGGCCCCGCCCCGGTGGTCACATGGTTCATATAGACTTAAATAGGGAAAAGCTTTTAAAATGTTCTTGTCAATAACTACAACATTCAAATTTGGACCACATGTATATTTTTGAGTGGCAAGATGAACCTTGACATGAGTTGACCTTGATTTTGACCTAGTGACCTACTTTCACATTTCTGTAGCTACAGCCTTCAAATTTGGACCACATGCATAGTTTTGTGCACTGGAAAAAACTTTGACTTTGATTTTGACCTAATGACCTACTTTCACATTTCTCAAGCTACAGCCTTCAAATTTGGACCACATGCATAGTTTTGTGTACCGAAAAAAACTTTGACCTTTACATTGACCTAGTGACCTACTTTCACATTTTTAAGGTACAGGCTTCAAATTTGGACCACATGCATAGTTTTGTATTCCGAAATAAAATTTGACCTTGATTTTGACCTAGTGACCTACTTTTACATTTCTCAAGCTATAGCCTTCAAATTTGGACCACATGCATAGTTTTGTGTACCGAAATGAACTTTGACCTTTACATTGACCTAGTGACCTATTTTCACATTTTTGAAGGTACAGGCTTCAACTTTGGACCATATGCGTAGTTTTGTATTCTGAAATAGAATTTGACCTTGATTTTGACCTAGTGACCTACTTTTACATTCCTCAAGCTACAGCATTCAAATTTGGACCACTTGCACAGTTTTGTGTACCGAAATGAACTTTGACCTTAAGATTGACCTAGTGACCTACTTTCACATTTCTGTAGCTAGAGGCTTCAAATTTAGACCACATGCATAGGATTGTGTACCGAAACAAACTTTGACCTTGACATTGACCTAGTGACCTACTTTCACATTTCTCAAGCTACAGCTTTCGAATTTGGACCACATGCGCAGTGTTGTGTATGGAAATGAAACTTGACCTTGAGCTAGTCAGTAAGTCTTGAAATTTGGAACACTCAAAAATGGCACATTGGTGGGCGCCAAGATCACTCTGTGATCTCTTGTTATAATTACCTGATGACCCCAAGTAGGGGTCACTTGACTGTGACCTTGACCTACTGACATACTTTCTTGTTTTTAGCTCGACTATTCAAAGAATAATTTAGCTATTCTATTCTCATCGGCATCGGTGTTGGCATTGGCATCACACCTTGGTTAAAGTTTTGCATGCAAGTACATATGGCTATCATTTAAAGGCATTTAGCTTTGAAACTTATTTTTGAGTCGGCTAAACGCTGAAAGCGTTTGATGAGTCCTTGCTATCGCCCGATTTCTCATTCTCATTAAATGGCCTCACAACACAGCGAATAGATGTAGTTCCATTAGATTATCTCTAATTTCAAAGATTTCATTGATCGGATGAAGTTCAGTTATGTCAATCCCATTTGCTATGACCAATATACGATGTAATCTGTCAAATTTATGAAGTGTAATTATGCAATACTCGAATAAAGCCACGTATTTTCTTCCGCGGTAACTCATTAAGCATAAACACGCATAAAGATTCTGCGGGATTTGGTAATACATTTGCGCATATGATTATGGTAACTTATTTTATGCCCTTTTGTCACAAAATAGCAATAATGATATTCACAAATTCAAATAAAATCTGCATATTAACTTATTAGCCAAATTATCCATTTGTTACCCTGTTCGTTTCTAAAAATAATCTTTAAAATCATTGCGCAAATAACAAATTTATTGCGCTGTGCATTTCATGAGTTACGCAGGCTTACCAAGCTTGCGTAACGCCCAGTGAAAGACAAAATATAGTTCCAGAACATACTGCTAGTATTTTATTGAGTCGGGTACCTCTGAAAGCGTTGGAATGTCTCTTATCAGTTAGTTTACCACATCGGTGAAATTAAATTATGACAGCTTCATTTTAACCCTTTATCACACAGAACAGAAGCCAAAGTAACCTCTTTTACATAACACTGATAAGTGATAATCAATAATCAATAATCGGTATATGGCTGATAAAGGTGACTGTCTTATCTGAACAGAGGTGTTGGCATTATTTTGTGATTACACACACTTATGTTAAAAATGTCATTATTTTAATATTTTCTGTAAGTTTGACATTATTTTTGTCAGTATAAAGTTTATAGCAATTTAAATTCTCTTTTTGATGATACAAAATTTATTGTAGTTTCTCTTTGAGTTTCGAAGATATAAAGTGTTAAAGTACGGGAATATATATTTTTAGGCATAAAATTCTGTTTTGGATTACTTTCACATTGAAATTCATATACAATTTCATTTTGATGTTTCAAAGTTTGATTTATAGTTATTAGACTTATCTTCCGAATCGGAATCAGTAAGTATTTATATAAAAAAACAACCATCAAACTGAGTAACACTACAAAAATAACGGATCGTAAAATTCTGAAAGTGCAAAAAGATCGCTGAGATCGAGTGTCGTAACCGACTACAGTATTCTTGTGCTAAAAATTAAAATATTTTTAGGATAATATTACGTAATATTTTGATGATCAAACGTCGGTACATCACGGGTGACTTCCGCTGCAATTAACTCTTGGGGTGTCATAAAATATTTGAAAGCCGCGGTCCTTCTGTTTTGGTTAACACTTCCCGTTATGTAAGGCCATAAATTCCAAGCCATTGTATACACAAATTGTTGTTTAGGGGAAATCTGCATGTATCACGTGTGACCTTCATGACCTAACACATTTAAAAACACTTTGATGTTAAATGGTTGTTATTTTTAGAACGAGGAAAGCCCGCGAACTGGCCAGTTGCAAGCAGTTTTCTCAGTAATTTTCCATGACTTAGTGTCGTGCACATGTAGGAAAAAACCCCGGTGTCTTTCTTTGCAAAGTACTCGATAAATTTAAATAGTAACCACATGATCTTGTACGTAAATAATGATGACGAAATCCCATATTTTGAGTTAGTAAACATCCGGAATTTGTTTCTTTAGGAAAAGAACGAAAATAAAGGGATTGATTATGAGACACGGGATAAAACGATTCTGTTCAAATGGCCGTTAATTGGTATAATACGTTTCTATCGGGGAACCGATAGACACAGGTCAATACGTTTCTGTTTGGTAATCGATAGATACGGTGATAAACGTATCGATGTGGGAAAGGGTTAAATGGCCCGAATAAGATATGTGCAGTACGTTAATTCTTCCTCGAGACTTCGCGGATGAATCCTAATTAAATTCTGGGCACTTGTCGGCAAACACACGTGAGCTGTTTATAACAACGCTTCAATGACTGTGCGCTTGAAAATTCGGACTTCGGTTCACCGAAAAAATACTACGAAGATCAGCCAGATCAAAATGATGCAAAATCGCGAGTGGCGAAAAATGCAAACGTGTCGTCTACATACAACTTCGTTCTAAGTTGTAACCTTTCTGGAATTTTGACTGGTTCGGATAATTTGCTTACGATTCAGGTCGCAAAAAAAAATGAAACCGTCACCCATTCTGCGTTTCATGATGACACATGAGTTGAATTTTGTAGTCAGTAAGCGGATAAATTATCGGGAAAAGAAGCTCTTACTGATTTGTTTAATTACTACTGATTTTAAAAATGATTTTATTTCTTATTTTTCGAGAAATAAACAAAATCGGCGAAACATTAAATTGTATTTTCTTGTAGTTTTGGAAATCGAAAGTAGATCGTCTATGTTAGACTGCTTTGACGAAAGGAAACATTTTTTTTTTTATGAAATGATTTAAATAAGAGGTAATATCACCGTAAACTTCAATGCCAGGTAACTGCCAATTGCTGCTAAACTGTCTTCGTGTCATCACAATTTGTTAAACATATGTTGAAACTGGAGGTTTTGGTGGTATAAAGAAAAGTGTAATCGTATCCAGATATAATATTTTGGGAAAATATCGAGCTGTGTTATGAAATTTTAACAGTAAAATTCAAGTAACAGACACGATAGATATTATTGTAACAGAAATGATTCTAGAATTTATTTTTATAACACATACTTAGAATCTATATCAGACTTATATTCTAGTCCTGAGGCATGACCTGAAAGTAAAAATATGAAGTGACGTACAGTCATTCATACTTTGGATATTGTAATACTAAAAAGAATCTAGGTTAATTTAGAAAGTGAAACATAAAATGTTCAGTTAGAAATCGTACCAAAGGCTGTATCAAGGGTCTATATTTTCAAAATTGTCTTGTGGTGATACCCCAAACACTACTTGCAGGAGTGGGTATTCCCCCCCCCCCCCCCCCCCACCGATATTGCTACTTTACAGTTTGATACATTTGCCCTTTTACCACTTGCCACAATGCCCATTTCAAAATCTGACTGCAGTTCAAAGCAAGAAGCAACACCTCTCCCCGCACCCACCATGCTACCGACCTCCTAAAAATGGCTCAAACATTTTTCAGCCCAGTCTGGGCCTGTCTGTCTGCATGCATCAAAATGGATAATTGAAAGTGCATGTACTTGGGGACTACTGACACGGTTTTGAAGGGGTTAACAGATCTGAAATAGAATAAATGATGGTTTTAACTAAAAAAGAATTGCATTTATTAATGTCGGTTAACTTTTCCGATATTGGTAGCTAGTCCGAGTAACTTCCCTTAGTTTCGAATGCGCAATATTCCTGTCAGTGTAAACATTCATGACACTATATATTGAACATTTACATATCTTTAAACGCAAAAGTAAGTACACTTTAAATTCACATCACTTATAATATGATTGAACAATACCTAGCGTGTGACACGGTTATCGCCAGGCCAGTTATCTATAAAATATCTGAACAGTTCTTTCGTCCATCCGTTACAAATTGTATGTGACAATCCGCGCTATAACTTATGAATTTCAATATATAAATTGTCATATTCAAATTTTATCATGTGCAAATATGTACCCGCCGATAATTGCCTGTTTTGGTAATGCCGGAGGCAAATGTTTACTGGAAAAATATATATAGTCATGGGCAGTATCTTAGTGTCAGTTGTAAAATTGTAGTTTGTACTTTCAACATTTTTATTTTTGCGAACCACTCTTCAATTTTAGAGAAATATATTGGGTTTAAATACTTGTATAATGTCAATCAAAGTTTTACTAGGCATCGACTGAATGTCAATTTCATCTTCTGTAACAAAATCTCAGTTCAGTTGGGAAAAAAACTAAAAACAAACTGAAACTGGTAGACTATACTACCAGTACATTAATCATTAGCCGACTCTCAGGCCCTTCAGGCCTTTGATTTTCTTTTTTCTAAGTCAATTACCAACCTCACTGTGCCAAATCCTATTATTCTGACATGTATTTTGGCCAAATTATGCCCCCTTTTGGACTTGTTAAAGTTTTACATGCAGGTTATTTTCTCCAAAATTTATGCAGATATTGAATTGAAACTTCACATGTCTTTCGGTTTATAAAACTAGGTGATAGCAACAAGTTCAATAACTCTATGCATTTTGGCCAAATTATGTCCCCTTTTGGATTTAGAAAATCCTGGTTAAAGTTTTGCAGGCAAGTACATATAGCTATTACTTTAAGGCATATAGCTTTGAAACTTATTTTTTCTTTTTCTAGGTCAATTACCAACCTCACTGAGTCAAGTCTGATAACTCTGACATGTATTTTGAGCATATTATGCCCCCTTTTGGACTTAGAAAATTCTGGTTAAACTTTTGCGTGCCAGTTACTATCTGCAAAACAAATGCAGATATCAAATTGAAATTCGCATGTGTCTTTGGGGTTATAAAACTAGTTGATTGCATCAAATCCCATAACTCTTGACTTGGGTTTAAAGGCATATAGCTTTGAAACTTATTGTACCCCCCCCCCCCCACACACAACGAGGTTGTAATGGGGGGGGTGTATACTGGTTTCAGGTTGTCTTTCTGTCCGGCTGTAGACACAATCTTGTGCGCAACAACTCTCCTCATCCCCTTGACACAATTTAATGAAACGTCACAAAAGTGATCAGTAACAACAATATTTGTGCATTGTGCATGCTCTGTTCTTTCAGAAAAATAATTTCAGAGTTATGGGACTCTGTTTTTGTTACTATACTATATACATAGAGTTTGCATATGCAGTCTCATGTGTGCCTAATCTCCTAAACCCATGCACACAATTAAATAAAACTTCACACAAGTGATCAGTAATAACCTTACTGCATGGTGCATGTTAGGGTCTTTCAAAAAAAAATCATGCACTGTTATGGGACTTTGTTTTTTTTACAATGCTATATACATAGAGTCTGCATATGCAATCTTGTGCACACCTAATCTCCCAAACCATTGCACACAATTGAATGAAACTTCATAAAGTGATCAGTCAACTTACATGTAGGTTCTTTCAGAAAATATTTGCAGAGTTATGGACTTTGTTATTATTCTACATATACATCAGTCCAGTATTTTGCAAATTTATTGTTGCGTCGTGTAATGGCTGTGTGTCTTGGTGGGGGTTAGACATCATCACTTCAGTGATAGCTTTTTAGCTTGCCTGAGCACAAGTGCTCAGGTGATTTGTCTGATGCTGTGCCGTCGTCGTCATGTCCGTCGTCAACACATTTGACTTTTTAGCACCTAGAGGTCACAATTTGGCCATCAATGAAACTTGGTCGATGTCCCTCATAAAAATCTGGACGAATTCGATATTGGTCATCTGGATCAACTAGGTCACAGTAATCAAGAAAGGTTTGTAACACTCTAGAGGTCACAATTTTGGCCCAATCCTAATGAAACTTGGTCAGAATGTTACCCTAATAAAATCTTGGGTGAAGTTCGATATTGGGTCATCTGGGATCAAAAACTAGGTCACCCGGTCAAATCAAAGGAAAAGCTTATTAACACTCTAGAGGTCACAGTTTTGACCCAATCTTAATGAAACTTGGTCAGAATGTTACCATTAATAAAATCTTGGACAATTTCGATATTGGGTCATCTGGGGTCAAAAACTAGGTCACCAGGTCAAATCAAAGGAAAAGCTAGTTAACACTCTAGAGGCCACATTTATGACCATATCTTAATGAAACTTGGTCAGAATGTTAATCTTGATGATCTATAGGTCTTGTTCAAATCTGGGTCAGATAGGATCAAAGGAAAAGCTTGTTAACACTCTAGAGGCCACATTTATGACTGTATCTACATGAAACTTAGTCAGAATGTTATGCTTGATGATCTCTAGGTCAAGTTTGAATCTGGGTCATGTGGGGTCAAAAACTAGGTCACCAGGTCAAATCAAAGGAAAAGCTTGTTAGCACTCTAGAGGTCACATTTATGACTGTATCTTCATGAAACTTAGTCAGAATGTTAATCTTGATGATCTTTAGGTCAAGTTCGAATCTGAGTCATATGGGGTCAAAAACTAGGTCACCAGGTCAAATCAAAGGAAAAGTTAGTTAACACTTTAGAGGCCACATTTATGACCATATCTTAATGAAACTATCTTGATGATCTTTAGGTCATTAGGTCAGGTGAGCGATACAGGGCCTTCATGGCCCTCTTGTGTTTTTTTTCTAGGTCAATAACCATCCTCACTGGGTCAAGTCCCATAGCTCTGACATGTATTTTTGGCAAATTATGCCCCCTTTTGGACATTGAAAATTCTTGTTGAAGTTTGCATGCAGGTTTCTGTCTCCAAAACTAACGCAGGTATTGAATTGAAACTTCACGTGTCTTCTGGGTTATAAAACTAGTTTATTGCATCAAGTCCCATAACTCTGACTTGCATTTTGGCCAAACTATGTCCCCTTTCGAACTTAAAACATCTAGTTAAAGTTTTATGCAAGTTACTATCTCCAAAACTAATGCAGATACTGGATTGAAACTCTATAGATACTTTAACATTTAGGGTAATATTCCTGATTCTGGGACAACAGTTCAAATAGTCGAGCACTGGCTGTCTTACGGACAGCTGTTGTTTAAGATACACCCTTGAAATTTGGATGACATATACAGTTTTGCACAATGATCTTAACACTGACTTTCAGTAACCATGAATGTGACCTACTGGCCTACTTTCTTAATATTTTAGCATTAGTTTGACATTTAAAGCATGTAGTTACATTACTCAGGTGTGCGATCCAGACCCTCTTTTAATGACTACTTGCCTTGAACCATTCAGTGGATCTTCATCAAACTTAGTCTTTGGCATCAGTTTAAGGTCTTCTCATAAATTTGTTCAGTTTAGGATGTTTGGCCCCTTTCAAGGTCAGATGGTTAAGGTCCTCTTCAGGTTAGCGACTAGTCAAGAGTGAGGTATATGTTCTTGATGATTTCCCTAAAATCAGTGGTTGATTTTTAGCTCAACTATTCAAAGAATAGTCTAGCTGTTCTACTCACCCTGGCGTCGGCATCACACCTTGGTTAAAGTTTTGCATGCAAGTACATACGGCTATCATTTAAAGGCATATGGCTTTGAAACTTATTTTTTCTTTTTCTAGGTCACTTACCAACCTCACTGGATCAAGTCCCATAACTCTGACATATATTTTGGGCAAATTATGCCCCCTTTTGGACTTAGAAAAATCTGGTTAATGTTTTACATGCAAGTTACTATCTCCAAAACAAATGCAGATATTGAAATGAAACTTCACATGTGTCTTCGGGGTTATAAAACTAGTTGATAGCATCAAGTCCAATAACTTTGACATGAATTTTGGCCAAATTATGCCCCCTTTTTGACTTAAAAAATTCTGGTTTAAGTTTTGCATGCAAGTTACTATCTGCAAAAGAAATGCAAATATTAAATTGAAACTTCACATGTGTCTTTGGGGTAATAAAACTAGTTGACTGCATCAAGTCCCATAACTCTGACATGTATTTTGGCAAATTATGCCCCCTTTTGGACTTTTTTGGACTTAGAAAACTTCTGGTTAAAGTTTTGCATTCAAGTTACTATTTCCAAAACTAATGCAGATACTGGATTGAAACTCTGCAGATATTTTAATATTAGGGTAACATTCCTGCTTCTGGGACAACAGTTTGAATAGTCAAGCACTGGCTGTCTTATGGACAGCTCTTGTTAGCTTGACTACTAGAAATTTTTAGCTTGTCTGATTTTTGAAAAAAGATCTACAAGGTATATCAGACCTGGGGTAATTAAAAATGTGATTATAATTAATTGCAATTTAATTACATTACGTAAATAATTGAATGTAATTTGTAATCAGGTAATCAGTGGAGCAGTTTTGGAGTGTAATTGACACTTACTTTTCAATTACTTTCCCATTACATGGCACATGCTTTAAAAAGGGCTGGATGTGGCACCCCGCTGCGTCACTCTAGAAATAACACTATCCCCATTCACTACTTTAGATTCATACTGGGAAGTTGTCACTTGCAGCGAACAAAAAAGTACTTTTACCAAATACAGGAAAATTCGTTTAGTTAACTCATTATTGTCATAACATAACCTAAAATTGTAGAAAAACTACATGAAACTCATATCAAACAAAAGGTCATTAAGTATTAATAAATTATGCACTATTAAAATGAATTTAAGAAAATGTTATTATAAATTTACAGGAGAAACCTTCTAGATTGAGCCTGGATGATAGTAGTATGTCACAGAGCAGTAGATCAAAAGATAAGGAAAGTTCCTTCTCCAAATCCACATCTTCAAGCAAATTAGATAGTATTAGAGATGATTCCCACAGTTCAAAGGAAAAATCTTCTAAAGACAAACACTCTTTATCAAGAAAACACTCTGATTCACCAGTTACCTTCTCCTCATCTAAAAGACATTCCGAGTCTCCTAACAGACATGATCATTCATCCAAGAAATTGAAAAGGAGTTCCTCGTCTTCTTCATTTCCTGATAAGAAGAGTAAAGAAAAAGATAAAGATGCAGAAAGGGATAGGGAAAGAGAACGCGAAAAAGAAAGAGAAAGGGAAAAGGAGAGAGAAAAAGAGAAAGAAAGGGAAAGGGAACGTGAGAGAGAGAAAGAACGTGAAAGGGAAAGGGAACGTGAACGAGATAGAGAAAAGGAAAGAGAAAGACAAAAAGAATTAGAAAGGGAGAAAGAAAGGCTGAAAGAGGTAGAAAGAGAAAGAGAAAGGCAAAAGGAACTGGAAAGGCAGAAAGAAATAGAAAAGGAAAAGCAAAGGGAGGCAGAGAGGGAAAGACAGAAGGAAATAGAGAGGGAGAAAGAAAGGGAAAGAGAAAAGGAAAAGGAAAGATTAAAAGAACTAGAAAAGGCAAAACAAAGACAGAGAGAAAAAGAAAAGCAGAAAAGAAAAGAAAAAGAAAAATCAGCAGGTAGCAGTCACCCTGAAAAGTTCGCATTGAAGAAGCTTACTAGTAGTGAAAAGCAAAAACTTAAAGAAAAAGAGACTTCTGAAAATAATTCTGTTAAAGATTCTCAAAAGAAGAGGTCACCATCAGTCGATTCAGAATTGAGAAAAAGAGGAGAGAGTGATCGTGATAAATTGAAGAACATCATTGCTAGTAAAGTAGATAGTCCTGCATATACTAGTAATTCGCGGAAGGATGGACATAAAAAGCATGAAAAATCTTTACCAATACCAGAGAAATCACCCCGTAAAGAAAAAAGTTCTAAAGACAGTAAAACTGAAAAGACAGATAGACACAGTCTTAAGGTTGAAAAAAATAGAGAAAAATATGAAAGTAAGAATATACAACACAAGAGAAAGTCTTCGGATTCTCAAAAATCAAAACCAAAGAAAAGTGTTGATGGTTCAGGTTCTCATAAACATAAACAGTTATCAAAAATTACATCCCGAGAACTGATAGATGATTTATCTTTGTCAGATTCTTCTGATTCTTCATCAGTAAGTTCGTTATCATCTTCAACATCAGCTGTATCAGGAAATAGTTCTGACTCTGATAACGACAGCGAAGCTGAAAGTGTGGCAAGTGCCAGTCGTAAGTCAAGTACAAGCAGTAGTAAATCTGCAGAATCAACGCCAGCACAAAAAAGTGCTCTTGGTATGTTATTTAAAACTATTACTGTATAATGACTTAAATAGTCATGACTTGAAAATCAGCTTCTCTAAAATGTATGTGTATTTATGACAGCTCGGGGGTAATGTAGGGATAACGCATGTTTTTTCGTGTTATAACATCTGCAAAATCCCAAGGGATTGTTTGGTACAACGATTCCCGAGGGATTCTGAAGATGTTATAACACGAAAAGAACATACTCTAATGCTATTCTAGCATAAATTGCGTAAAAAAAACAAGTAAATAAATACATTGTCCCTCAACGTCATTCAGTTTCCATGAAAAAATGCGCGGTAAAGTCTGTTGTTTTTTCACGTTGACGTCATTTCCTTTTGAATTATCCGTTTCGGGGCCGTAATACGTTTACGTTTTGCCACAGTACGTGCATACATAAAAAGGTGTTATAACAGCACGTGAGAGCAAGAATCTCTCTTTTAACACACGTTTTCTCTCGTGTTAAAACAACCCCAAAACGTGACAGTAACAGCAGTTTTATGCTAGAATTTATATTTATTTAGTAATTCTCAGTTCTAAATTTCACTTTTTAGCTCACCTGTCACAAAGTGACAAGGTGAGCTTTTGTGATCGCGTGGCGTCCGTCGTCCGTGCGTGCGTCCGTCAGTCCGTGCGTAAACTTTTGCTTGTGACCACTCTAGAGGTCACATTTTTCATGGGATCTTTATGAAAGTTGGTCAGAGTGTTCACCTTGATGATATCTAGGTCAAGTTTGAAACTGGGTCACATGCGGTCAAAAACTAGGTCAGTAGGTCTAAAAATAGAAAAACCTTGTGACCTCTCTAGAGGCCATATTTTTCGTGAGATCTTCATGAAAATTGGTCAGCATGTTCACCTTGATGATATCTAGGTCAAGTTCGAAACTGGGTCACGTGGGGTCAAAAACTAGGTCAGTAGGTCTAAAAATAGAAAAACCTTGTGACCTCTCTAGAGGCCATATTTCTCAATGGATCTTCATTAAAATTGGTCAGAATGTTCACCTTGATGATATCTAGGTCTGCTTCGAAACTGGGTCACGTGGGTTCAGAAACTAGGTCAGTAGGTCAAAAAATAGAAAAACCTTGTGACCTCTCTAGAGGCCATATTTCTCAATGGATCTTCATGAAAATTAGTCAGAATGTTCATCTTGATGATATCTAGATCAAATTCGAAACTGGGTCACCTGCGGTCAAAAACTAGGTTAGTAGGTCTGAAAATAGAAAAACCTTGTGACATCTCTAGAGGCTATATTTTTCATGAGATCTTCATGAAAATTGGTCAGAATGTTCATCTTGATGATATCCAGGTCAAGTTCGAAACTGGGTCACGTAGGGTCAAAAACTAGGTCAGTAGGTCTAAAAATAGAAAAACCTTGTGACCTCTCTAGAGGCCATATTTCTTAATGGATCTTCATGAAAATTGGTCAGAATGTTCACCTTGATGATATCTAGGTCAGATTTGAAACTGGATCACATAGGATCAAAAACTAGGTCAGTAGGTCTAAAAATAGAAAAACCTTGTGACCTCTCTAGAGGCCATATTTCTCAATGGATCTTCATGAAAATTCGTCAGAATGTTCACCTTGATGATATCTAGGTCAAGTTCGAAACTGGGTCACGTGCGGTCAAAACCTAGGTCAGTAGGTCTGAAAATAGAAAAACTTTGTGACCTCTCTAGAGGCCATATTTTTCATGGGATCTTTATGAAAATTAGTCAGAATGTTTAACTTGATGATATCTAGGTCAAGTTTGAAACTGGGTCACGTTCGGTCAATAACTAGGTCAGTAGATCTAAAAATAGAAAAACCTTGTGACCTCTCTAGAGGCCATATTTTTCAAGAGATCTTCATGAAAATTGATCAGAATGTTCATCTTGATGATATCTAGGTCAAGTTCGAAACTGGGTCACGTGCGGTGAAAAACTTGGTCAGTAGGTCTAAAAATAGAAAAACCTTGTGACCTCTCTAGAGGCCATATTTCTCAATGGATCTTCATGAAAATTGGTGAGAGTTTTCAACTTGATGATATCTCGGTCAAGTTCGAAACTGGGTCATGTGCGGTCAAAAACTAGGTCAGTAGGTCAAAATAGAAAAACCTTGTGACCTCTCTAGAGGCCATATTTTTCATGAGATCTTCATGAAAATTGGTGAGAATGTTCACCTTGATGATATCTAGGTCAAGTTCAAAAGTGGGTCACATGCCTTCAAAAACTAGGTCATTAGGTCAAATAATAGAAAAACCTTGTGACCTCTAGAGGTAATACTTTTCAATGGATCTTCATGAAAATTGGTCAGAATTTTTTATCTTGATGATATCTAGGTCACATGTGCTCAAAAACTAGGTCACTATTTCAAATAATAGAAATAACGACGTCATACTCAGTTCAACATTGGGTCATGTGGGGATAGGTGAGCGATTCAGGACCATCATGGTCCTCTTGTTTGTTGAGGGGGGAGGGTTAGTGAAATAGTAGATGCATTTAATACTACACAGGAGTGTGGAATTTCCAATGTTTTTCACTTGCCCATGGACAAGACTTAGTGTCTCTTAAAAACCCACTTGCCTGCAGACAAAATTCTCTCGTCCAGATTTTCAACATTGAAAGCTGCATGAAACTGCTATTTCGGACAATTATCTACAGGACTGGTAGTATTACAAAAGCAAACATAATACAATATATTACTGTGACCAAAAATAAGCTATCAACACTTCCACCTATATACAAGGCTGAAGTTGCATCCGCGAGGTTTACATTTACATTTACAGTTTTTATGGAAATTTAAGGTTTAGGCAAAGCCTCTTGTGTCCCATGTCTCTTAGCTACATTCCAGTGGTGGTCTAATCTTCTCTTTGAATGTTTCAACTGTCTGAGCACTTAAACCCTTTCAGGCAATTCATTCCATGCATTTACTATTCTGATGGAGAAAAAAAAAATTCCAAAAAAGAAGTCCTTTCTTAAGTGTAGGTTTATAGAGCATGAGTGAATGTCCTCTGGTAGATGAAATATCAGATAACTTGAACAACTTTTCACGATGAAAGTTGTATTTACCAGTCAAAAACTTGTAGGTTTCAATCAGGTTACCTCTTAAACGCCTTTCTTTCAAACTGTACATATTCAGCTGATCCAAACGCTCTTCATAATTTAAATTTACTAACTCAGGCATAACCTTGTTGTATATTTCTGTACTCTTTCAAGACATTTAATATCTTTCACAAAGTAGGGATTCAATGATTGTACAGCATACAGTCTAACCTGTACTAACGGTCACCTCCGATCAGCAGTCACCTCTGTTCAGTGGCCATTTTATGACGCCCCCGACGGATTTTCCTCTATTTTATCACTTTATTCAGCGGCCACCGAAATTGCCTCCCGACCGCTGTATTTGACCCCTTTCAGCGGCCATTTTGCTTCCAAAACCAATTATTTTTAGGCAATAATCGCCGAAGATACCTGATTTTTGAGAAGCACGTGATTGCTAAGTTTCGCGTGACTTCACCACAAGAACGACAAAATGACATGAGCTTCTCAATTAAAACTGATACCCAAAGGTGTAATCCCCTTTTTGTTATTATCAAATGGCCAGTAATTATCGGCAATTAGCGTGTCACCTCGTGTCAATTTTGTTGTTCACAGTTTGACCTCGGTTAAAGACAATACTCGATAACTAATTAGTAGCATAATATTTGTGATTTTTTTATACTTCTGTCATCAAAATACTATCAAATTTATACGAAATTAATTGTGTTTGAAAAAAAATATAAATACTCTATCTTTTACAGAACGTAACAGCAATCTTAGATTTTAGCGTAGACAATAAGCGCGGAGAGTAGCTTCCCTTACCAAAATGGCGAAAATTGTAAACAAACTTGTTTTGAAGCTGGAAAATTATCTGTAACAATTTTTGTAGTAAAACAACCACGCCGGTGTTTTAGATTGCTAAGAAGACCATTCGTATTGCGAAGGCAAATGTACGTCATTGTACCCTGGTAAAATAATAAAGGAAAACCCAAAAAGAAATGGGCCTAAAGGCTACACTGGTCAGAAGTCTGAAAAATACATGTATAGGCTGCACCTCCGATCAGCGGTCACGTGGCTTAAGCGGCCAAATTGTCTGCTCTCCTTTGCTGTCTGCTTAAGACAGGTTAGACTGTATTCCATTAATGGTTTAGCATATGCTGGATAAATATCAAATAACCTTAATGGGAAAGGCAATGTTGTTCTTATGTTAATTCTGTCTGCTAGAATTTCTTGAATCATTTAAAGAAGTGAAAGTCTAAGAATTTTCAAAATCGGCTTAAAAATGAGAAAGTTGTGAGCATTTAAATATTTGATCAAATTGGAGAACATTTTGTTTCCATGGCAGCAAAAAACATAATGACGGATTTATTAAATTTCTAGATACATATCTGAACTGTATTTACTTACTTCTGTAAAACAATTTTTTCTACCTTTTCAAGCTATAATGAAAGAACTTACCATGTTTTTCATATTACACTCAAGAAACATTTGAAATTAATCTATTTAAAAGGTTATTTGCTAAATAAAGAATTCGGCAGTGTGTAAATGAGCGTTATTTCAGCGTTATGAAAGGCTTTAGGATGGCATTCATATTAAATTAACTTATTGTCAGGCTTTCCTTGCCCTTTAAAACTGTTAACATCGATATGTTTGAAAACCTGTCTTAGTAAACTTAATCATCTTACTGCTTGCTTAGCAACTTTTGCACAATGTTCACTTGGTTTACAGTCTTCAGTGATCATAACCCCGAGACCAGAAAACATTCAGTAGATACAGCATAAATAAATGCCATGCCCAAATTGTTGCTCGTGCAAGCCAGCTGAATTCAGAAAATCAAGACTCTTGAAACATTTGTCTTGAATAGTACTCATGATTCCTTTGTGCTTTTGACTTTTGTTTTTGCTAGACTACTGACTCAGTTTTTTTGTCAGCTGCCAAAGTTTTGATAACAAATTTGTCCAAAACTTTGGGAGAATTGTTCACGTTTCCAGTTTCTATTCGTCGAGTTACCGTGTGCAAATTGGTGCGAGACCGAGACCAAGAGCTAATAAGAACGCAGAAAGTGATGCTAAATCAGTGCTCCAGCTAGCTATTTACAGCAGGGCGTATCGCCCGTTCCTAAATTCGTTCCGCCCTGTTGCCCCGCCAGGCACCCTGCCCGTTTTACAACCATTCATTTCTTTTTTAGCCAAACTTCCCTTTTTTGCTTCAGTGATTATAATACACTGCTTTATTGCCCCCTTTTTATCGAGTGATACACGCCGGGGGGCATTGACATAATTAGCAAACAATTAAACAATTATCTGCTGTAATCGTGCCCGAGGCAGACCATGATATTTTAGACTGATCCACTAGCATTAAAATCACTGAACCTTAATGTTAAAACAGTTTGCAAACCAGTCTGAATTCATTATCATTTCGCACCACCTGTCAAAGTGTACTTTCGTTTTCGGTAATATAGTCGTAAATACCCCTTTATACACAACTGAAACTTAAGTCCAGACAACAGACATTTAAATCTAATTAATAAAAATCGATCACAATCAAATTTATAAAAATAGGAAAATATTTTGATTTTATTGTTTTACAAGTTTTTGAAATCGAAAGTAGGTTGTCGTCTGCTTTGTGAAATTGACGATTTTTCATGAGGAACAACAACAACGATTTCTTTGAAATTAGTTTACTAAGAAGTAATGACAGGGTACACTTTAATGTCAGATACTGTAAAATGCTGTTAAACTGTCTTTGCATCATAATAATTTTTCAAAAATATTGTTTAAACTGGACATTCAACGACTTTTAGAAAAAAGTGTAACCATATCCGGATATAAAATTTTGGATACCCAGAATATGTCTATTACAAGTGCTAAACTTGCTTTTAGACTGTTGTAAGTTAAAAACTTTGCCTGATTTCATTTATTTAAGTGGAAGTTTAAAGTTTTTTCTGTATATAATATGTTGCACGTATAAATTTATAAATATCAAGTAGCCTACATGGAGAAGATGTGTACTGAAATTGTAACAAGTAAAATAGGCCTAAACACATAGATATTGTTATTCAGTATGCAATTACAAAGAAATGTTACAAGTTGAAAATCAATGCCAAGTAAAATACAAACAGCAGAATTTTTAGTTAATAAATAGGTGCATTAGAGATGACAGACATAGCCTATTAAAAGACCATACCTAAAGTGTGCCAAAAACATGCCTAAATTATGCCAAATTCCATGCCTAAAGTATATTAAAATGCACTGTATGCATGGACCAGTTATATTTTTTCCCGAGGGAGCACGGTCCCGGACCGACCACCACCCCAGAAGTGCCCTTTTCAGTGCCAGCACCCTGCCCCTTTTTAATCCTAGCTGGAGCACTGTAAATGTATGTTTTTCCAAAACTGCAGCCTTCTGCGGGTTTAACATTAATTATTTTGTCACCTCTTCTAACTTGAAGCAACAGCGTTATTAAAATACTCTTCCTTTTTCTCAATTTATACCTGAAAATGTACGCTTGTCCAAGGACAGACGGAATGAAAAAATGCACTTGTGTGTCGTCAAAAAGTCCCAAGTTGGACATGGGAATTCCGCACCCCTGCTACATTTATTACACTGTTCCTTAGAGCTGTAATACTTTATTGGTTTATCAGTGTATTGTGGTACAATGTAGAAAAAATATTACGCTATTTTTCAGCATTCAGTTGACATCAAGTTTTTAGCTTGACTATTCAAAAAATAGTCTAGCTATTTTATTCACCCTGGCGTCGGCGTCACACCTTGGTTAATGTTTTGCATGCAAGTACATACGGCTATCATTTAAAGGCATATAGCTTTGAAACTTATTATGCCCCCCCCCCCCCGAAAAAGGAGGGGTATACTGTTTTGCAGATGGTCGGTCGGTCGGAATGAGGACCAATCCGTTTCCAGACGATAACTCAAGAACGCTTGGGCCTAGGATCATGAAAGTTGATAGGGAGGTTGGTCATCACCAGCAGATGACCCCTATTGATTTTGAGGTCTGTGTGTCAAAGGTCAAGGTCACAGTGACCCTGAATAGTAAAACGGTTTGCGGATGATAACTCAAGAACACTTGGGCCTAGGATCATGAAAGTTGATAGGGAGGTTGATAATGACCAGCAGATGACCCCTATCGATTTTGAGGTCAGTATGTTAAAGGTCAAGGTCACAGTGACCCTGAACAGTAAAACGGTTTCCGGATGATAACTCAATAACACTTGGGCCTAGGATCATGAAAGTTGATAGGGAGGTTGGTCATCACCAGCAGATGACCCCTAATGATTTTGAGATCAGTATGTTAAAGGTCAAGGTCACAGTGACCCTGAACAGTAAAACGGTTTCCGGATGATAAGTCAAGAACGCTTAGGCCTATGGTCACGAAAGTTGATAGGGAGGTTGGTAATGACCAGCAGATGACCCCTTTTGATTTTGAGGTCAGTATGTCAAAGGTCAAGGTCACAGTGACCAGGAACAGTAAAATGGTTCCAGGCAATAACTCAAGAACGCTTGGGCCTAGTGTCAGGAAAATTGATAGTTAGGTTGGCCATGACCAGCAGATGACCCCTATTGATTTTGAGGTCATTAGGTCAAAGGTCAAGGTTACATTGGCCAGGAACAGTTAAATGGTTTCTGATCTTCTTGTCCAAAACCATAGGGCCTAGGGCTTTGATATTTGGTATGTAGCAAAATCTAGTGGTCCTCTACCAAGATTGTTCAGATTATTTCCCTGGGGGTCAAATATGGCCCCACCCCTAGGGTCACATGGTTTATATAGACTTATATAGGGAAAAACTTTGAAAATCTTCTTGTCCAAAACCACAGGGCCTAGGCTTTGTATTTTGTATATGACATCATCTAGTGGTCTCTACTAAGATTATTCAAATTATTCCCCTAGGGTCAAATATGGCTCCGCCCTGGGGTCACATGGTTTACATATACTTATATAGGGAAAAACTTGAAAATCTTCTGTCCAAACCACAAAGTCTATATGGCTTTGGTAATTTGTAATGTAGCATCATTTAGGTGTTCTCTACCAAGTTTGTTCAAGTTATCCCTCTCGGTCAAATATGGCCCGCCCAGAGGTCATATGGTTCATATAGACTTATACAGGGAAAAACTTAGAATCTTCATGTCCATAACTTACATCATTCAAATTTGGACCACATGTATAGTTTTGAGTGGCAAGATGAACCTTGACACGAGTTGACCTTGATCTTGACCTAGTGACCTACTTTCACATTTCTGTACCTACAGCCTTCAAATTTGGACCACATGCATAGTTTTTTGTTCCAAAATAAAATTTGACCTTGATTTTGACCTAGTGACCTACTTTCACATTTCTCAAGCTACAGCCTTCAAATTTGAACCACAAGCATAGTTTTGTGTACTGAAATGAACTTTGATCTTGAGATTGACCTAGTGACCTACTTTCACATTTCTGAAGGTACAGGCTTCAAATTTGGACCACTTGCATAGTTTTGTGTTCCGAAATGGAATTTGACCTTGATTTTGACCTAGTGACCTACTTTCACATTTCTCAAGCTACAGCCTCCAAATTTGAAGCACATGCATAGTTCTGTCTACCGAAATGAACTTTACCTTGAAATTGATCTAGTGACCTGCTTTCACATTTCTCAAGCCACCGCTTTCAATTTTGGACCACATACACATTGTTTTATACCTAAATCAAATTTGACCTTGATTTTGACCTTGAGCTAGTCTTGAAATTTGGAACATTCAAAAATGGCTCAGTGGATGGCGCCAAGATCAATCTGTAATCTCTTGTTAGGTTAATAGGTTAAAGGTCAAGGTCAGATTAAACCAGAATGGTAGAACTTTTGTTTACAGTGAGCATATAATTTTTGTTCCTTGTGCAATTACTGAATGCATCAAGGGGGGCATTTCATGTTCGACGAGCTCTTGTTATTTTCTTTTTCGAGGTCAATTACCAACCTCACTAGGTCAGGTCCCATAACTCTGACATGTATTTTGGCCAAATTATGCCCCATTTTGGACTTAAAAGTTTCTGGTTAAAGTTTTACATGCAAGTTACTATCTCCCAAAACTAATGCAGATATTGAATTGAAACTTCACATGTGTCTTCGGGGTTATAAATCTTTTTATTAGCATCAAGTCCAATAACTCTGACATGCATTTTGGCCAAATTAAGCCCCCTTTTGGACTTAGAAAATCCTGGTTAATGTTTTACATGCAGGCTACTATCTCCAAAATCAATGCAGATATTGAATTGAAACTTAACATGTGTCTTCGGGGTCATAAAACTAGGTAATAGCATCAAGTCCCATAACTCTGACTTGCATTTTTGCCAAATTATGCCCCCTTTTGGTCTTAGAAAATGTTGGTTTAAGTTTTGCATGCAAGTACATATAGCTATTACTTTTAGGCATATAGCTTTGAAACTTATTTTTTCTTTTTCTAGGTCAATTACCAACATCACTGGGTCAAGTCCCATAACTCTGACATGTAATTTGGTCAAATTATGCCCCCTTTTGGACTTAGAGAATCCTGGTTAAAGTTTTGCATGCAAGTACATATAGCTGTTAAGGCATACAGCGAAACTTATTTTTTCTTTTTCTAGGTCAATTACCAACCTCACTGGGTCAGGTCCCATAACTCTGACATGTATTTTGAAATTATATCCCCTTTTGGACTAAAAATCCCGGTTAAAGTTTTGCATGCAGGTCTAATGCAGATGTTGAATTGAAACTTCACATGTGTCTTCGGGGTTATTAAACTAAGCGATAGCATCAATAGTGTTATTTCTAGAGCTCAAAAAGGGCAGGGTGCTGCCTAAAAGGGGCAGGGTGCTGTCCGAAAGGGGCAGGGTGCTCTTTTAGACGTGAAAGTTACCACAGCAGTAGTTTCATTTCTAGATGTCTGTAGTTAATATGTATCCCTTTTATCTTTATTGCTCACTTAAAAGATATGTCACAGAATAAAGTGATAAATCTTCCAAAAACCAGTAACATAGTTTACAAAGGCTTTTTACTTACTTTATAGTTTAGATTAAACCATTCAAGCCTTTCTCTTAAAAAATGTCACCAAGAATGTCAACTTATTCATATGAATATGAAATAGTGGAGGGCCTAAATATAAGCTTAATCTTGAAACCAAGATCATGTTGTAAACAACATTTGCCCCCCCAGGACATTTGCCCCCCAATGAAAAAATGAACTACTGGACATTTGCCCCCAAATTGAAATGCCAGATAGGACATTTGCCCCCCACTGCTTATTTTTAGAATGGATTTGCCCCCCAATATTTTTGTCCTATATACCAGTAGATATGATTGTGTATTATGTTGTTTTATTATCAAAATTACTCTAAAAGGCAATTTTTCGTCCTAAAAACTTCTTTAATTTGATAAAAATTTGATGAATATGTTAATTGCATCCAGGTGTTAAGGTAAATAATAGCCTATTATTGAGTTATAAAAGAGCTCATAACAACATAATGTTTTTAGCACTCAAACTTGTTAATTTGGCAATTATGTACTAGAAAATTGTAAGGAACAAAGACATTGTTATCCGCAATATGATAATTATCTTCTAATAAGTTCATATACAATCACTGGGGGACAAAAATATTGGGGGGCAAAAGTCTGTTTCAGAAATAAGCACTGGGGGGCAGATGTCCTATCTACCATTTAAACTGGGGGGCAAATGTCCAGCTGTCCACTTTTTCATCGGGGTGTGGGGGGGTGCGAATGTCCTGGGGGGCAAATGTCCGGATCCCGTAAACAACATAGTAAAAGGCCTGTTTCAGATCACATTGTAAACTAATAATTATCAAAAGTCATGTTGTATTGATCAGGTCTTTCATCAATATTTCATTAACAGAAAAGTGCTGTTACAGTCAGGTTAAAGTTTACTAAAACGCATATCCAAAATATACTGTCCAGATACTAGTACACTTTCGGAATGTTGTCTGAAAGTAGTTTTTTCTCATTTTACATGACCCACTAGGGTAAACCAAAGATAGTGCCTCAAATTTTGGGACTTTGTTTTTTTGTTTCTATACTATATACATAGACACAATCTTGTGCGCACCATCTCTCCCCATCCCCTTGACACAATTTAATGAAACTTCACACAAGTGATCAGTAACAACAGTAGTTGTGCATGGGGCATGTTAGGTTCTTTCAGCGACAAAAATTGCAGAGTTATGGGACTTTGTTTCTTGTTAACATACTATGTACATACAGTCTGCATATGCAATCTTGTGCGTGCCTAATCTACCAAACCCTTACACACAATTTAATGAAACTTCACATAAGTGATCAGTACCAACCCTAGTTGTGCATGGTGCATGTTACATTCTTTTAGATAAATATTCTCAATAGTTATGGGACTTTGTTTTTTGTTACTATGCTGTATACATACAGTCTATATACATACAGTCCACATAATTATGCAATCTTGTGTGCGTCAAATTGCAATGTACTGTGTCAGTACATGCGGGGAGTACATTCATCACCTTTAGTGATAGCTCTAGTTGATATTGTCTCCTAGCTTTACGTCCGTTTTGGAAAAACAGAACTATTTTGTGATGGAGCGTGTGTGTCCGTCCGTCTGTCATATTTCATTTCTGGAGCATAACTTAAACAGTTTAAACTTAGCATATTGGTAGATGGCAATGTGACGATGTGTAGTGTTGACCTGGCTCTGTAGGTCAAAGGTCACAGTCACAAATTGAGCTGAAAGGTCAAAACTGTCCATCAAACTTATATTTTACTTCAGTCTCATTATGCTTCAGTCCTCCTCTGTTATAACCCTTAAGGCGTATATTCCCCCCAACCCCCAACACACACACATGCACACATACCTTGCCTATATATACGTAGTTGAAACTTTTACAATATTGTAGTCAGAAAACACTGGCACTATTTTAATATAATTTACAAATATTTTCCTTGCATAACCATGTACCAAAACTGTTCACCATTTCGTGTCCGCTCTGTATCTCCTAAATCCCTTGAAGGATAATCATGAAACTTTGGTCAAATGATCACGTCATAAAAATGATGTGCAGAACCCATGAGTCAGCCGTGGCTGAAGGTCAAAGGTTTGAGCCTTCCATTTCATGTCCGCTCTGTATCTCCTAAACCCCTTGAAGGATAATCATGAAACTTGGGTCAAATGATCACCTCATCAAGATGATGTGCAACACCCATGAGTCAGCCATGTGGGCTCAAGGTCAAGGTCATAACTCAAGGTCAAAGGTTTGAGCCTTCCATTTCCTGTGAAACTTGGATGAATGATCTCTCATCAAGATGATGTGCAGAACCCATGAGTCAGCCATGTCGGCTCAAGGTCAAGGTCACAACTCAAGGTCAAAGGTTTGAGCCTTCCATTTCGAGTCTGCTCTGTATCTCCTAAACCCCTTGAAGGATAATCATGAAACTTGGATCAAATGAACACCTCATCAAGACGATGTGCAGAACCCGTGAGTCAGCCATGTCGGCTCAAGGTCAAGGTCACAACTCAAGGTCAAAGGTTTGAGCCACTATCCATAACATTGGTGGGGGATATAGCTGTCTTTCAGACTGCCTTGTGTCCAAAACAACAGGGCCTAGGGCTTTGATATTTGATATGTAGCATCATCTAGAGGTCCTCTGCGAAGATTGTTCAAATTATCCCCCTAGGGTCAAATATGGCCCCGCCCTGGCAGTCTGATGGTTTACATAGACTTATATATATTGAAAATCTTCTTGTCCAAAACCACAGGACCTAGGGCTTTGATATTTGGTATGTAGCATCATCTAGAGGTCCTCTACCAAGAATGTTCAAATTATCCCCCCAGGGTCAAATATTGGCCCGCCCTGGGAGTCACATGGTTTATATTGACTTGTATTGGGAAAAACTTTAAAAATCTTCTTGTCTAAAACCACAAGACCTAACCTTTGATATTTGGTATGTAGCATTGTCTTGTGGTCCTCTACCAAGATTGTTCAAATTATTAGCCTGAGGTGAAAAGAGGCCCCACCCAGGGGTCCCAAGTTTTACAGAGACTTGTATAGGAAAAAAACTTGCCTGAAACTGCAGGATCTAGGCTTTTGGTATTTGCTATGTTGCATTGCCTAGTGGTCTACTACCAAAATTAAAATTATGCCCCTGGGGTGAAAAGAGGCCCTGCCCTGGGGGTCCCAAGTTTTAATCGACTTATACAGGTAAAAACTTTAAAAATCTTCTTGTCTGAAAGTTCAAGGCCTAGACCTTTGATATTTTGTATGTATCATTGCCTTGTTGAGATTGTTCAAGTAATGCCCCTTCGGTGAAAAGAGGCCCGGCCCAGGGGGTCACTGGTTCATATATATGATTATCACAAATGTGAAGATGTAACAGTCAGTATGGTTGGAGTGCCTTATTGTCTTACCTGAAAATTCTGTGACTCAAATTCTAAGCATGTTGTAAAACTTCTGTTTTAAAAGACACATAACTTTCAGAAAATGTAATTAAATATCATTTCTCTCAAAGTGAAAGTTGATTAAAACTTAGTACTATACAAACATTACTGTTATAAAATATTTGAAGCACATGGGATTTAAATTCTATCTAACTTCACATGTCTTTACTCTTAGAGACACTTGATCATTTCCTAATAATACCATGCCCCTTCAAAAGAAGATAAGGTACATGTGTATTGTTTTGCTCATATTGATTGGTTGTACACAGTTACGATCAATTGCATTAACTATTGAACATGTGGGCTGCTTTATAGGGTTATTGCCTGTGGTCAGTAAATGAAAGTTAAGGTTGCGTTGACCTCTAGTCTGGAAATGCCTGCTTAACTCAATATGGAGGGTGCAGATCTACAGATCGTGGGGTTGTGAGTTCGATCCCCGGGCAGGGCATATGTTCTCTGTGACAATTTGATAAAAGACATTTTGTCTGAAATCATTCGCCTTCCACCTCTGATTCATATGGGGAAGTTGGCAGTTACTTGTGGAGAACAGGTTTGAACTGGTACAGAATCCAGGAACACAGGTTAGATTAACTGTCCGCCATTATATAAATGAAATACTGTTGGAGAAAAAGCATTAAACCCAAAACAAACAAATTAGTTACTGGAAAATGTTCAAGCCTACATTGGGCACACTTAATAATTATACATGAAGGTTGCTTGTGCTCAGTAGATGCTCCCTATAGTTTCTGAAGACAGTAGATTGAAAATCAAGTTCACAGTGACTCTGGAATTGAAATCTGTTTCTGATCAATCACTGTTGAGCTCTTCCATCTGTGAAAGTCAAACTTCCTACGATGATTGCCTGTGGTCTATATGTGACAGACCCCTATTATTTTGGAGGTCAGTAGGTTAATGTCAGAGTAACCGTTGTATCTAATCAATAACTGGAGAACACATGGGCCTGCAATGGTCACACTGTATAGGATGACCCCTGCCGTTTTGGGGTTAAAGACTTGAAACTTGAATGGTTTCTCATTAATAGCAGTAGAACACTTGGGCTGGGCCTACTGCCATCAAATTTCAGAGCATAATTGTTTATGACCAGCAGGTGACTGGTAGTAATAAGGGTAATTAGGGTCATAGGTCAAGGCCATAGCATACCAGAGCTTAAAAACTACACGCCCATTTTCTTGTACTTTCAACAGATCTTCAAGGGTAAGCTTTTGTCGAAAGAAAATTCTAAAAATTTACTTGACCTACAACGCAAGGTAATTTGATAGCTTCGTAACTTTGCTTAATACTTCAGGTACTTTGATAGCTGAAGCTGAATTGGATGGAGATGAGTCAGAGGATGACATCGCAGAACCAGGTTCAGTTTTCTCCACTCACTCTGCAGGCTCACGACCTTCACCTAATCGCCCAAGTACTGAAACTAAACCAGTCTTTTCTAATCATTCTGGCAGTTCCAAATCATCGCCCAGTCGCCAGGATTCAAAATCAGTATTTTCTATTACCAGTTCTAAATCATCGCCTAGTCATCACCAAGTTGACAGTAAGTTATTAAAGAAAGAAAGAAATAAGGATCACAATAAAGAAGACTCTGGAAAACATTCTCGAAAGAAATCCAAGATTAGTGGTCAAGAGCGAAACACAAAACCTGCTAGTAACAGTTTGAATAAAGAAACAGAAGCAGGAAGGTTGGTACATAGTGAAAGTAAAGGATTTGATGTAAACAATAAAGGAGGCGAGATCTCACCGATATCAGACAAGTCGAATTTCAATATTGGTGATGAAGCTCCAGTAGAGATGTTGGAATCTCCGAATGGTGAAGATTTAACAGAACTTGTTGCATTACAAAGAAAACTAATGTCCATTAAGGATCCAAATATTCTAGTCCAAGTTGTTATGTTGATTCAAAAAGTGGGCAAGTTTCAGATTGGTGATTCCACTTTTGACTTTGATCTGTGCTCTCTTGATAGTGGAACTGTTCAGGAAATCAGAACATACCTAAATCAGACATAGGCAAATACTGCTTTTAGTTATTGATGCCTTTATCTTTAGAAAGTGTTATCTCTATAATTTTGTAATTGTGATCTAAATATTTATGTTACACACCATTCTAAAAGTCTTCAACACTTGATGTGTGAAAAATTTTGTTGGTTTGATTTCATAAAGTATATTTTAAATCTGTCTGTATGATGTTGGTCTATGAGTAGTTTACAAAATATCTTTAAAGATTTATCTGTTTGTTTTTTAGCTCACCTGTCACAAAGTGACAAGGTGAGCTTTTGCGATCGTACGGCGTCCGTCTGTGCATGCGTGCTTAAACTTTTGTCACATTTTTCATGGGATCTTTATGAAAATTGGTCAGAATGTTCTTCTTGATGATATCTAGGTCAAGTTCGAAACTGGGTCACATGCGGTTAAAAACTAGGTCAGTAGGTCTAAAAATAGAAAAACTTTGTGACCTCTCTAAGAGGCCATATTTTTCATGAGATCTTCATGAAAAAATTGGTCAGAATGTTCAACTTGATGATATCTAGGTCAGGTTCGAAACTGGGTCACGTGCGGTCAAAAACTAGGTCAGTAGGTCTAAAAATAGAAAAACCTTGTGACCTCTCTAGAGGCCATATTTTTCATGGGATCTGTATGAAAGTTGGTCTGAATGTTCATCTTGATGATATCTAGGTCAGGTTCAAAACTGGGTCAACTGCGTTCAAAAACTAGGTCAGTTGGTCTCAAAATAGAAAAACCTTGTGATCTCTCTAGAGGCCATATTTTTCACGGGATCTGTATGAAAGTTGGTCTGAATGTTCATCTTGATGATATCTAGGTTAAGTTTGAAACTGGGTCAACTGCGGTCAAAAACTAGGTTAGTAGGTCTCAAAATAGAAAAACCTTGTGACCTCTCTAGAGGCCATATTTTTCAATGGATCATCATGAAAATTGAGAATGTTCACCTTGATGATATCTAGGTCTAGTTCAAAACTGGGTCAAGTGCCTTCAAAAACTAGGTCATTAGGTCAAATAATAGAAAAACCTTGTGACCTCTCTAGAGGCCATATTTTTCAATGGATCTTATGAAAATTGGTCAGAATTTTTATATTGATGATATCTAGGTCAAGTTCAAAACTGGGTCACATGAGCTCAAAAACTAGGTCACTATGTCAAATAATAGAAAAAACGACATCATATTTAGTTCAAAACTGGGTCATGTGGTGACAGGTGAGCGATTCAGGACCATCATGGTCCTTGTTTCCAAAAATGGCAAAATTTGCATTGGGAAGCATCCCATAACTTATTTTTTTACTGATAAATTCAAAACTTTTATAACTATATTTAAAAGAAACAAAGTCCTTATTGGTATTTTTTAGGTCATAGAATGATGTAAAACACCAATAATTTTATTAATTTTTTTGCTCAGACTAAGCTATTGTGATCAACTTATGTCCTTCATCTCATTGTCTGTTACCACTCTAGATGTCACCGTTTTGGCCGGATCTTCATGAAACTTAGACTCTTACCCTAAATACAATTTTGGAGAAGATCATTACTCATCATCAGGGGTCAAAATCTAGGTCACTGGGTCAGTAAATAAGAAAAACTTGTTAACACTCAACCGGCCAAGTTTTCTACTTACCTTCATCAAAGTTTTCAGAATGTTTTTCTTTATATAGTCCTGATAAATTTTGAAGGTCAGAAAATAGGTCATTTTATCAAATCATAGAAAATCCTTGTTTACCTTGCAGAGCATTTTCTACTTGATCTTCTTAA
Source organism: Mercenaria mercenaria (assembly GCF_021730395.1). Lineage (NCBI taxonomy): Eukaryota > Metazoa > Mollusca > Bivalvia > Venerida > Veneridae > Mercenaria > Mercenaria mercenaria. The sequence continues at coordinate 39,869,534 of NC_069368.1, forward strand.
AACTTTGTCAGAAGGTTTGACTCTATGAAATCTAGAACAAGTTCAAAACTGGGTTGGCTAAGGTCTTAAACTAGCTTACTAGTTCAATTTGGAATACCTTACTGACACTCAGAAGACAGCATTTCTGACTTGTCTTTATGAGACTTGATCAGAATGTTTGTGTGTTAAAAATCTAAGATAAATAGTAATTGTCAGTTGGGTAAAAATAAGGTCTCTAGGTCATATCATTGAAAATTTTTGTTAGGATCTGCCTTTTGTCTTCATAGAATCTTGTTTAAATGGCCCCACTTGACTGCAAGGATGAATGTCATTATTACAAAAAATCATGGTGACAGTGTTCTAGACTCATATTTATATTGAGGTTGTGCTTTGAAAATCATCTTGTCTGTAACTTAATTTTACACAATGGTTACTTGGGTGACCCACTATTTAAATATAGTCCAATCATATTATTTTGTGAAAAACCTAGTGCATATTTTAAATACATACATGTGCCATGGCTGGCTTTAGAGGTATTGCCCTTTGAAATTAAAAAAGAACAACAGTTCTCAAGGGATCTAGCCCATACAAAAAACAGCATTGCTGTAAGTGAGATGGATATACGTGTATTACCATATACAAAAAAAACAACTTATCATACATCTAGTTTAAGCCATGTACTTCCATGTTTTATATGCAAAATGTTGTTGCATTTCCTATGTTCAGGATATATTCTAGGAGCATGCATCAGTTTTCTGATGGCTCTTGTTTAGGGTTGTTTGGTTTAAAATACATAAACCTTCAAAAATTGACCACATTTTGCCACATGCAAGAATAGCATTTCTTTTGTAAAGTTACAATAAAACAGAAAAAAATAAACAAAGACAGCCACCAGTTGAGTTAAAAAAGACTCTATCACATCAAATTATAATGATTTGAAGTTACATCTTTTAGCAGTCAGCGTTGAAAGTTGTAGGGGCAAGCTGGTAGGGTCATCCTCGCAGGCTAAAGTTTGCTATATAGTGCTATCCTCGCAGGCTAAAGTTTGCTATATAGTGCTAACAGCTTGATACTGCTCAATTCTAAGTGACAAAAATACCAATATCTGACATCAGTAATGTTGGTTAAAAGTAGCGATTGCAAAGCTTTCTGTACATGTCATTTATAATAGTTTTAGAAAAACATGTAAGTACTTAGGTAGGAACTTTGTTAATTTCTTTTGATTATACTTGGTTTTATAGCTCCAATGACATTACTTCTGGATTAACTGCCCTTTTTAGCTCATCTGATTTTTTGAAAAAAAATGATGAGTTATTGTCATCACTTGAGCGGTTGTTGGCGTCGGCGTCGGCGTTGCCTGGTTAAGTTTTATGTTTAGGTCAGCTTTTCTCCTAAACTATCAAAGCTATTGCTTTGAAACTTGGAATACTTGTTCACCATCATAAGCTGACCCTGTATAGCAAGAAACATAACTCCATCTTGATTTTTGCAAGATTTATGGCCCCTTTTGTACTTAGAAAATATCAGATTTCTTGGTTAAGTTTTATGTTTAGGTCAACTTTTCTCCTAAACTATCAAAGCTATTGCTTTGAAACTTGGAATACTTGTTCACGATCATAAGCAGACCTGTACATCAAGAAACATAACTCATCTTGCTTTTGCAAGAATTATTGCCCCTTTTGGACTTAGAAAATCAGTTTTCTGGTTAAGTTTTATGTTTAGGTCAGCTTTTTCCTAAACTGTCAAAGCTATTGCTTTAAAACTTGCACACTTGTTCACCATCATAAGTTGACCCTGTACAGCAAGAAACATAACTCCACCCTGCTTTTTGCAAGATTTATGGCCCCTTTTGGACTTATAAAATATCAGATTTCTTGGTTAAGTTTTATGTTTAGGTCAACTTTTTCTATTAAACTATCAAAGCTATTGCTTTGAAACTTGCAACACTTGTTCACCATCATAAGCTGACCCTGTACAGCAAGCAACATAACTCCATCCTGCTTTTTGCAATAATTATGGCCCCTTTTGGACTTAGAAAATCATTTTCTTGGTTGAGTATTATGTTTAAGTCAACTTTTCTCATAAACTATCAAAGCTATTGCTTTAAAACTTGCAACAGTTTTTCACCATCATAAGTGGACACTGAACATCAAGAAACATAACTCTATCCTGCTTTTTGCAAGAATGATGGCCCTTTTTAGACTTAGAAAATCATGGGTAGGACAATATTTCTATTACACAAAAAAAAATCAGATGAGCGTCAGCACCCGCAAGGCGGTGCTCTTGTTTCTATATGTATGTAGTGAAAACTTTAAAAAGATGCTGGCCCAGATTCAAAATAACCACAATTACTTTCCTTGGGAAACAACCGAAAGTGCTCAAGCAAACTATGAAGCTCAGGTGAGCAGTCTAGTGCCAATGCGGCCATCTTGTTTTGTTATTATTGATAAAACTTTTTTAAATGTTTCAAGTTGCTGGCAACTTAATGCTACTGTTCTGGCGACATTTTGTTTATGGATTTTGATATCTTATTTATCAGACAAATGAGAGCATCTGCATTTTAAGCTCACCTGACCTGTGTTCAGGGTGAGCTATTAATATAGGTGGATGGTCCATCCTCTGTCGTCCAGTGTCAACATTTTTTAATTAATCATCTTCTCTGAAACTGCTGGTCAAAATTACACCAAACTTGGTCAGTAGCATCCTGGCATGGACCTCTATAAAGTTTGTTCAGATGGTTCACCCGCTGGAGTTAAAAATAGAAAAACCTTAAAGAACTTCTCATAAACCGCTTGAAGGATCTTCATCAAACTTGGTCTGTAGCATCATTATAAGGTCCTCTTCAAGTTTGTTCAAATGGGGGCATTTGGCCTCTTTTAAGGGCCACTAGAGCTACAATTGGAAATAGCTTTAAACAACTTCTCATGAACTGCTAAATGGATTTTCATCAGACTTTGTCTGTAGCATCATTATAAGGTCCTCTATCAATTTTATTAGCTCGACTATTCGAAGAATAGGGGAGCTATCCTACTCGCCCCGGCGTCGGCGTGAGCGTGAGCATCACACAAATGTTAAAGTTTGCGTACCACCCCAAATATTTTCAAAGTCCATTGAGATATTGCTTTCATATTTTGCATACTTGTTTACCATCATGACCCCAGTCTGTAAAAAAGGAGGAGGCAACTCTATTAAGCATTTTGACTGAATTATGGCCCCTTTTCGACTTAGAATAAATGTTGAAGTTTGCGTATCACCCCAAATATTTTCAAAGTCCATTGAGATATTGCTTTCATATTTTGCATACTTGTTCACCGTCATGACCTCAGTCTGTAAAAAGGAGGAGGCAACTCTATCAAACATTTTGACTGAATTATGGCCCCTTTATGACTTAGAATAAATGTTTAAGTTTGCGTACCACCCCAAATATTTTCAAAGTCCATTGAGACATTGCTTTTATATTTTGCATACTTGTTTACCATCATGATCCCAGTCTGTAAAAAGGAGGAGGCAACTCTATCAAGTATTTTGACTGAATTATGGCCCCTTTTCGACTTAGAATATGCTATTTGTAATGTTAAAGTTTTACTCATTGCTTATATTATACTATCAAGCACTGAGAATAGTCGAGCGCGCTGTCCACTGACAGCTCTTGTTCAAATGGGGGTACTTGGCCCCTTTTAGAAAATAGAAAAACCTTTTAAAGACTACTTCTTCTGGAACCGCTCAATGGATCAAACTTGGTCTGTAGCATCATTATAATGTCCTCTCCAAGTTTTGTTCAAATGGAGGCATTTGGCCCCTTTTAAGAGCCACTAGAGCTACAGTTGGAAGTACCTTTAAACAACTTCTTCTCATGAACTGCTAGATGGATCTTCATCAAACTTGGTCTGTAGCATTGTTAGAAGGTCTTCTCCCAATTACATGGTTTGAATGGGGATGATTAAATGGAGATGATTGGCCCCTTTTAGGGGCTACCAGAGCTAAAATTTGAAATGGCTTTAAATGACTCTTTCTCATGAACCACTTGATGGATCATCATCGAACTTGATTTGGAGCATCATTTTAAAGTCTTCCACCAACATTGTTCAGTTTGGGGCACTTGGCCCCTTAAAGGGGCTACTAGAGTTAAAAATAGAAATACCTTTAAACTGCTTCTTCTCATGAATCACTTGCTGGATCTTCATCCTATCTGGTCCAGAGGATCATCATTAGGTCCTTTCTCAAATTTGTTTTTTTGGGGGGCACTTAGCCCCATTAAGGGGCCACTGGAAGTAAAAATAGAAATACCTTTAAAAAAACTTCTTCTGATTAACCGCTGGATTGAACTTCATCAATCTTGGCCTGTAGCATTATTAGAGGATCCCCTCCAAATTTTATCCAAAAAGGTGCAGTTTAGGGGCCTCCTGGGCTAAAATAAAAATACATTTTAACAACTACTCATGAACTGCTTGAAGGATCTTCATCAAACTTGGTCTGTAGCATCATATTAAGGTCCTCCCAAGTTTTGATCAAATGGGGGCATTTGGCCCCTTTTAAGGGCCATTAGAGCTAAAATTAGAAAATACCTTTAAAGGACTTCTTCTCATGAATTGCTTCAGACTTGGTCTGTAGCATCATTATAAGGCCCTCTCTCAATGTTATTCAAATGGGGGCACTTGGCCCCTTATAGTGGCCACTAGTGCTAAAAATAGAAAAACCTTCAAAAAGATCTTTTGGAACCGCACAATGGATTTTCATCAAACTTGGTCTGTACCATCATTTTAAGGTCCTCTCCAAAATTTATTCAGTTGGTATATACTTGGCCCTTTTCTTTGATTTGACCTAGTGACCTAGTGTTTGACCCCAGATGACCAATATTCAAACTTGACCTAGATTTCATCAAGACAAACATTCTGACCAATTCTCATGAGTTTCAATCTTAAATTGTGGTCTCTAGAGTGTTAACAAGATTTTCCTTTGATCTAACCTAGTGACCTAGTTTTTCACCCCCACATGACCCAGATTTGAACCTGGCCTAAAGATAAACATTCTGACTAACTTTCATCAAGAGAGTGTCATAAAGGTTGCCTCTAGAGTATTAACAAACTTTTCCTTTGATTTGACCGGGTGACCTAGTTTTTTACCCCACATGACCTAGATTCTAACTTGATCTAGAGGTCATCAAGACAAACATTCTGACCACTAGAAAATAATTTAAAAAAAAACATTTGTTTTAATGAACAGCTTAAAGGATTTTCAGCAAACCTAGTTTGAGGCAAAGTCAGATGGTTAAGGTTTTCTTCAGGTGAGCGACTTAGGCCCATTTGGGTCTCTTGTTTCCTTTGTTACAGGGAACTACTTGGTAATGCCACTATTCGTGCAACATATTTTGTATTTGGATCTTTAAAATCAGATCAATAGAAGCATAAGCATTTTTATAGTGGTCGTTTTGTTTCCATGGAAACAAATTACAAAATGGCAGATTTATTAAATTTCTAGATACGTATTTGAACTGTATTTACTTATTTTTGTAAAAGAATTTCTCTACTTTTTCCAGTTATGATGAAAGACATTGCTATGTTTTTATCTTACATTCAAGAAACATATGAAATTAATATATCTAAAAGGTTATTTGCTAAATAAAGAATTCAGCAGTGTGTAAAACACACCAAATTGGCATAAATATCCTTAAATATTTATTCTACAAAATATATAATTTTACCTCAGTAATATGTAACTATAACACTGCAGTGACCAGTTATCAAGTGTAATGAAGCATTATGCATAGTTCCTGAGCATTGGAGATTTAGTTACGAGTGACAGGTTAGTAATTGTTAATGATGATTAGCAGGCAAAAGGGCAAGGTTTTGAGAAAATTCTGAACTGACATATAGGGCAAGTATAGGATTAGAATGGTTATACATGATTTTAGACTATCGGTTTATCATTTATGGTTACATGTCGATATAGAACGCTGAAAATTAAATGGGTGTACTGTGAAAATGGCGTCCTATGACACAGGGAAGCCCAAACTTTGTAGATACCAGACTTAAAGTCAAAATGAATTTAGATTTTAGGCTATATTCAGGGCGTTGGGAGGCATTGCATTATTTTTGTAAAAAAGATTACTTTTTAAACCAGGAAAATAGAATTGAAAAAGATTATATTGCAGTTTGTATTACCTTATTGTGTCAGGTTATCTGATGTCCATGGTTTTTGTTTGTTTTTGTTTTGTGTGCACTTCTTACTTCAACAAAGTCTTCCTTACTGTATCAAACACCAACTTACCTTTATAGCACTAAAGCAAAAGTGCTATTTTTAGCTCGACTATTCGAAGAATAGTCTAGCTATTCTACTCACCCTGGCGTCACACCTTGGTTAAGTTTTTGCATGCAAGTACATACAGCTATCATTTAAAGGCATATAGCTTTTAAACTTATTTATTCTTTTTCTAGGTCAATTACCAACCTCACTGGGTCAAGTTCCATAACTCTAACATGTATTTTGAGCAAATTATGCCCCTTTTTGGACTTAGAAAATTCTGGTTAAAGTTTTACATGCAAGTTACTGTCTCCAAAACTAATGCAGATATTGAATTGAAACTTCACATGTGTCTTCGGGGTTATAAAACTAGTTGATAGCATCAAGTCCCATAACTCTGACCTTCATTTTGGCCAAATTATGCCCCCTTACATACAGCTATATTACTAAAAGGCATATAGATTTGAAACTTATTTTTTCTTTTTCTAGATCAAATACCTACCTCACTGGGTCAAGTCCCATACCTCTGACATGTATTTGGGCAAATTATGCCCCCCTTTTGGACTTAGAAAATTCTGGTTAAAGTTTTGCGTGCAAATAAATACAGCTATTACTAAAAGGCATATAGATTTGAAACTTATTTTTTCTTTTTCTAGATCAATTACCTACCTCACTAGGTCAAGTCTCATTACTCAGACATGTATTTTGGGCAAATTATGCCCCCTTTTGGACTTAGAAAATCCTGGTTAAAGTTTTACATGCAAGTTACTATCTCCAAAACTACCACAGATATTAAATTGAAACTTCACATGTGTCTTCGGGGTTATAAAACTAGTTGGTAGAATCAAGTCCCATAACTCTGACATGTATTTTGGGCAAATTATGCCCCCTTTTGGACTTAGAAAGTCCTGGTTAAAGTTTTGCGTGCAAGTACATACAGCTATTACCAAAAGGCATATAGCTTTGAAACTTATTTATTCTTTTTCTACGTCAATTACTAACCTCACTGGGTCAAGTTCCATAACTCTTAACATGTATTTTGAGCAAATTATGCCCTCTTTTGGACTTAGAAAATTCTGGTTAAAGTTTTACATGCAAGTTACTATCCCCAAAACTAATACAGATATTGAATTGAAACTTAACATGTTTCTTCGGGATTATAAAACTAGTTGATAGCATCAAGTCCCATAACTCTGATATGCATTTTGGTCAAATTATGTCCCCTTTCGAACTTAAAACTCTTGATATTAAACATTTTGGGTAATAATTTCCTGCTTCTCTGACAATATTTCGAATAGTCGAGCTTGGCTGTGTTACGGACAGCTCTTGTTGATAAATTTGTTACATTTCTGAAGAAAATGGTTCATAAATCACATCACTTCAAATTTTTATCAGGAATAAGTAAAAATCAATTCAGGGACTTTGTTAATCCCCTGCCACTAGTGGTGGAGGGTTATAGGAATGGTCTCAGTCCATCCGTTACAATTGTGTCTGCTCCATATAACTTAACCCCATGGTGGATTTTCATGAAACTTGGGTCAAATGATCACCTCATCAAGACAATATGCAGAACTCATGAGTCAGCCAGGTCGGCTGAAGGTCAAGGTCACAACTCAAGGTCAAAGGTTTGAGCCTTCCATTTTGTGTCCACTCTGTATCTCCTAAACCCCTTGAAGGATTTTCATGAAACTTTGTCATATGATCATCTCATCAAGACGATGTGCAGAACTCATGAGTCAGCCATGTTGGCTCAAGGTCATGGTCACAACTCAAGGTCAAAGGTTTGAGCCTTCCATTTTTTGTCCGCTCTGTATCTCCTAAACCCTTTGAAGGATTTTAATATGACTTTGCTGTAATATTCTTCTTATCAAGACGATGTGCAGAACTCAAAATTACCCAAGCCAGCTCAAGGTCAAGGTCACAGCTCAAATGTTTGAGCCTTCAATTTCCTGTCCCCACCTTTTCTGCTAAACCACTTGAAGGATTTTCTTGAAACTTTGGTCAAGTGTTTACCTTATTGAGGTGAATTGCAAAACCCATGAGTCAGCCATGTTCAAGGTCAAGGTCACTATTAAATATACTAAAATTATTAATATTGTTGGGGAACTAATTTTTTGTGGATTTCATGGTTGAGTCAGTCCGCGAAATTTAATCCCAACGAACAAGTAAAATACCCATTCATTTTATGTTTAAAAGTTGAAATCCACTAATTTATATCCCCATGAAATTGCTGTTTCAACCAAAACCACAAAATTTGATGCCCAAGAAATTAAATGATTTTAAGTACTTAACAATGTCAATGCTTCCACCCAAGACCATCAACCCTTTCACTATCCATAACAGCGGCGGCGGATATTGCTGTCTTTCAGACTGCCTTGTTGAAATAGGGGAAGAATACTTTTTGGAGAAAGGGATAAGGCCAAAATTAAACCCAACAATTATCTGTCTTCAGCCCTATCATTTATAATTTGACTAGAACTGTTGCCTCAAGAAGCACTGTTCTTGGAACTTACACTGTATCTGAAGCTTAAGATAGGAAAACACCTTCATATTGTGATTTTCTTGAAAGATTTTCACTAAATAAAGTTTATTGCAGTATTAAGTATACATGTATTTGAATAGGTGACATCAAGTGTAGAATAGCTATCAGAACAGACATACTGTCAGGAAACTTCTACACTATCTGTTGTCTCAGACATGCTAGATTCAACTTTAACTAAATACCACTTCTTGAATTAAAAATCTTGTCAGATTTTTGCAAGTTTATTCATCCATAGCTATTGTTGCCTTGCTAGTATATATGGGTGCATCAGTGGCACGAAAAGAATATTTGGCTTTAGAGAATTTTTCGTTGATGCTATTCAAATTTTTAAAAAATCTACGTAATTTGACAGTTTGGCTATCAGAATTATAAAAAAGAATGGAAATGATATATAGCCAGTGTAATTTGTTGTTTCAAACTGAACTCATGTAATTAAATCTGTTCTCAGAACTTCATAGGGGTGGCTGAGTGGTTATGGTCGCTGTCCCCTTGCCAGTTTGGCTTTGAGCACTTGCACGGTAGTTATTTGAAAAAGCCAGAAAGTTGCCTGGAGTGGGTACCTGGAATCTTCCTGGACCACTCAAATTGAAAAATATTGTGCGAAAGTCACTTAAAAACACACAGACATTACTTCGTTGTAAATAAATTTTTCTTAAATCTCAAGCATTGTAAATATTTGTCTTGTATAGTAATTGAACTCTTCATTTGCTCAAAAACAGCATTGAAATTTTCCATCCAGTTTATCAGCTTGCCATATTAATTATAAAAGGACAAGATATTTTTTCAGGAAACATCAGTCAGATACATCAATAGATGACAATGTGGACATTATGCACATCCTTTTCTTTTATTGATATGTCAACACAGGTTGTTTCTGTGGCAACAAATAGTCTTGTCAAACTTCAGTTTACATTTTACCCAACCTGGTAAACTCAGTTATTCCAATCAAGATGTATGTTCTCTGTAATAATTGAATGAAGTACAATTTTATGTTGTCAGGTCATTTATTCTCAAACTTTTTTTAGTTCACCTGAACAAAGTTCAGACTGAGCTATTAGTATAGGTGGATGATCTGGCCTCCATTGTCCATCGTTAACATTTTTACTTAAACATATCCCCTGAAACTACTGGTCAGATTTACACTAATCTTTATGGGGCAGCTGGAGCTAAAAATAGAAAAACCTTTAAACGGCTTCTTCTCATGAACCACTTGATGTATCTTCATTAAACTTGGTCAGTAGCATCATTATAAGGTCCTCTTTAATTTTTTTTCAAATGGGGGCAGTCAGCCCCTTTTAGGGGCAGCAAGAGCTAAAAGAGAAAAACCTTGAACAACTTCTTCTCATGAACCACTTGATGGATCTTTGTCAAACTTGGTCTGAAGCATCCATACAACATCTTTTTCAAATTTGTTCAAAGAAATGCCTTTAAATGACTTCTTCTCATGGACCACCAGATTGATCTTCATCAAACTTGATCTGTAGCATCCCATAAAGCTTTTTAAATTAGTCCAAAATAAAATGTGGCTGTCGCCCTTTAAGGACTTTCAGGCTAAAAATTGAAATACCTTAAACAACTTCTTTCATGAACCACACGTATGATCTTCATCAAACTTGGTTCGTAGATCATTTAGGTCATCTTCAGAGTTAACAAGTGGGGACTTGCCCCTTTAGGCTAAAAAACGATACCTTAAACAGTTTTCATAACTGCATGATGGATCTTCATAACTCTTAGCTTAATATTGTTTTGCCTGTCCGTACGTCCCAACTCATTTCGGTCAATAATGGAGAAACCATTAGACCTATTGAACCTTCAAACTTATAGGATGGTAGGACTTATGGAGTAGATGGCTGCTATTTTGGGTCACTCCACAAAGGTCCAAGTCACGGCAAATTGACATGGAAAATATTTCCAATCAATAACTTGAGCACTCACTTGAACCGAATGTTTGAAATCATATGATGAATTGGTCATGCAGAGTAGATGACCCCTATTGATTTTGAGTCATTTGTTAAAAGGTCAAGTCACAGGGCCGGAACATGGAAAACATTCTGATCAAAACATGAGAACCACTCTGACCAGAATTTGAAACTTCTAAAAATTGGATGCAGAGAGTTGACCGCTATTATTTTGTGGTCACATATTAAAGGTCAAGGTCACAGCGGACAGAACATGGAAATCATTTTCGGTCAATAATTAGAGAAACTATTTGACCTAGAAGCCTTCAAACTTTCATAGGGATAGGACTTAGAGTAGATGACCTAATGTTTTAATGCACTTTCGCCCTTTTAGGGTTGTCAAAGCTGAAAAAAGGAAGCCTTGAAAAAGAAATATCTTATGAACTGCTTAGGATCTCATAAATTGGTATGTACATCATAATGTCCTCTCCCATTTGTGACTGGGGTCCCTTTAGGATCACTGTAGCTAAAAATACATAATATGGCACTATTTACTTTAAAATTGTCTACAACTTAGTTTCTGTTGCTGTTTTTTGACATATATCTTATTCAAGATAGTGCACCAATGTAACATCAACTTTGATGTTTGAATGTCAATATATGTTTGTTTGATTGAAAGCAAGTATTTTAATACGAAAATGTGCACCTACTTAGTTGTATCCTCATGAACCACTGGATGGTTTCTTCAAAATTGGTTGAACATTGTCATAAGGCCTTTATAAGGACTCTTGCCAGGACACCTGACCCCATACCTAAAAATGGAAATACCTTTAAATGACTTCTTCCCATGATGGGTCTTCATCAAACTTGGTTTGTAGCATCACTGTAAGGTCTTCTCCCAACTTTTTTGTTACCCTATTTGCCATTTTATGGGCCACTAGAATTTAAAATGGAATTTTTTTTTTGACATCTGATGAAACACTGGCTGGATCTTCATTAACTCCCTGGGGCCGAAATGCGACTGTAGGCGTTATATTTTCTACCCCTGTAGCGTCGATATGCGACTATACGCGCGTTATCAGGACTCCCCAGGACGGCTATTGACGAGTATAGTCGCGGCACCGACATCATGATGATTGCGATAAGTACTTGTTAATTTTAGATAATGTTGACAAAAGCAAAATTACTTTGCATACTGGCTATTATTTCTTTGATGTAATAATTACTAGTTGTGCTAATAATTAGTTCCATTGTTAAAATAAATGTCTGTAACTATGCGGTAATGTAAATGAAATAAAAAGACGATCTCCGCTGTGTTTCGTTCATACTGTATTTCAAAAGAGTAAAATAATGTCGTTGGCCAGAGATCTTTCTTAAAATGAAGAAAATATTTATTTATTATAATGCTGATTCTGGAATTTCAGTTCCGTCGGATGATGATTCCGACAATGCGATTCCATTATCAGACAAATGAATGGTTGAAGGCTGAAATATTGGTACACTTACATTACATACGATACAAATGGACAAAAAATAACACAACAAAACATGTTTCATAAAATATAAAGAAGTATATGTAAATAAACGCATGTTTGTAAATTTAATAATTATTCAAAGATGGGTGTAAATATTACAACTTAACTGTCTCAGCGCGTGACATACAACATTTGTTTACATGTTTAGAAATAGATTATACATCAAAATAAACCACTGATATTCACACAAAAACGGGTGTAAGTTTAAGTAATGTTGATGTAAATATTCAGTGTTATGATGCATTTCTATTTATGGGAATTGAATGTTCAAGTATCTATTAAACGCAGTAGGTGTGTTAAAATTATGAATATTTCGAAGTGAAAATTTTGTTCTATTTGAATATACGAAATTGGATATAAAAATATTTGTTCAGACTTCGAATATTTTGTAAGTTTTTTTGAAATTTACACCCAAGTTAATTTCCCTGCATGATTTCAACAGTGTGATTATGATAAGGTTAGATAATGTTCTTCGACGTCAGGTGGTAATTCTTATCCCGCCGCAGCAGGTATGTTACAATATCGGCCTCACGGAATTAAACTTGGCCTGTAGCATCATTGTTAGGTCCTCTCACAAACTTGTTCAAATGGGAGAACTTGGCCTTTTTTAAGTGGCCACTAGAGCTAAAAATAGAAAAACCTCTCAAGAACTGCTTAATGGTTTTTCATTAGGCTTGGTCATTACTTTTTAAGGTCCTCTCCGAAATTTATTTCAATAGTTCTTCTTGATCCCATTTAGGGGACGCCAGAGCTGAAAACACCAAAAAAAAAATCTTGGTTGTTTTAACGGTAATGCAGTTTTTGGCAGTCATAGCAAAATATAGAAGAAACCTTAAAATAACTATTATCCTAATCTTAAAGGATGTTCAGGAAACTTAGTCAGAAGCAAGGTCCGCATTCAGGTGAGTGGCTCGTGATAATTTATCTAGGGAAGTTATCATTCTTTCAAGGAGAAAACTTGAACAAAAGGTTAATGGCTGGAGAGGAATACAGGCTCAAGGCTCTACATTAAATGTCTGTCTGTCTGTCTGTCAGATTTAACTGAAATACTGTTGGAAATCTGTTAAAAGTAATTTCTAAGCTGCATTATTTCTGTTCTCTGTATCAAACCTAATAATCATTTAACATACAAACAATTTTTACTGGGGCTTTGAGCAACCCTAAAACTTGCTGTTAAAGTGCTTGTGTAAAATGTATGCATTGAAAGTGCTTGCTTTGAATGATTGGCTGTGATAATGTTAAATATGATTATAACTGTTTAACCATTATTTACAACACAACACCTTCCTACAAAAGCAGATATATTCCCTGTTGTAAGAAAATTAATGTCTGTACATGTATATGTACATGCAAGATTGTTATCCAATATTTCAGTGTGTACATGCAAGAGTTTTGTGAAACATGTCAGTTCTTGTATCCATATGTGTACATGCAAGACTTTTTGTGAAACATTTGAGCACTTGTATCAGTATTTGTTCATGAAGGTTTCTTGTCCAGCATTTCAATTCTGTTATCTGTATGTTCACATGCAACATATTTGTTAAACATTTCAATAAGCACATATCAAAATTCACCTAATAAAATCTTTTTTTGCAATTCAGAATTCAGTGTGCCAGTCACCATCTGACAACTTTCAGTGTGCATTTACTACACATTGCAACTGCATGTATTATAAATGTCAAACTTTGTTACCTACTTTTGTCTGGTAGTATCATCATAGTGTGTATATTTTGAACTAAAGTTTTAATTTCTACCAGTCCTACCCCAAAGGAATTAAGTTATGAAGTAAACTAACTTACACAACATTTCTACATATAAAGAAGCTGTTCTGAAAGACTTCTCAATGTAATTGCTCATACATATGTAAATTCTCAGTTTTTGATGTGATTTTTTATATAAAACTAGCAGTGTTTCTTTATCTCTGTTTTTGTTTATACATGTTGTTTTGTATTGTCATGTTTCTGCTTTTAGATTAAAGATTAGAAGGTTGTCTCAATTATTTGCAAAATTTTGTCAATGTCAATAAATATTTTGTTGCAATGAGGCACTTGTTGATTTATGCTTGAACCCATACTTGGAAATACACAGAATGTTCAGGATTCATTTTGGGCAGTATGTAGCCATTCTTGGTCTATCTCAGCAGCTGTTTGTGTCATAGTGACCAATTTCCATCTCCGATTATATTGCTAAAATATCTGATAATGCAAGAAACATATAATCAAATAGTTTAACCAGAGCAACATGATGCGAACCATTTTGTCAAATGTTATTTTCAAATAGATTGTCAAAAGCATGCCTGTGTAGGAGTGTTAGGGGACAGGGCAGACTTCCTATATATGACAAAGGCCCTAGACTGCTCACTTTAGCTGCAGTACTTGCTTTAACAGTTTTAACTAAATAAAAACAGACAGGTAGTGTGTGTGTGCATGCGTGTATTTTGAGGGGGTGGGCGTTGCAGGTGGAGTAAGTTATTCAGGAATGATGCCATAGGATACAAAGAGATAATATAAAGAGTTTGCAAAATGTCAAGCATAGATCTGTCATGTGATTTTAGCAAAAAAAAAATTAGGAAAATAGCTCTACAGAGCAAAAAAAAACTGAGGACTATTTAAATCTGCCATTATGCGACTACCTTTTTAGCTCACCTGAGCACAAAGTGCTCAAGGTGAGCTTTTGTGATCGCCCCGTGTCCGTCGTCAACAGTTTGACTGTTAAAGTTTGACTGTTAACACTCTAGAGGTCACAATTTTGGCCTAATCTTTATGAAACTTGGTCGGAATGTTACCCTCAATAAAATCTTGGACGAGTTCGATACTGGGTCATCTGGGGTCAAAAACTAGGTCACCAGGTCAGTTCAAAGGAAAAGCTTGTTAACACTCTAGAGGTCACAATTTTGGCCTAATCTTAATGAAACTTGGTCAGAATGTTACCCTCAATAAAATCTTAGAAGAATTTGATATTTGGTCATCTGGGGTCAAAAACTAGGTCACCAGGTCAAATCAAAGGAAAAGCTTGTTAACACTGTAGAGGCCACATTTATGACTGTATCTTCATGAAACTTGGTCAGAATGTTGATCATGATGATCTCAAAGTCCAGTCTGAATCTGGGTCATGTAGGGTCAAAAACTAGCTCACCAGGTCAAATCTAAGGAAAAGCTATTTAACACTCTAGAGGCCACATTTATGACCATATCTTAATGAAACTTGGCCAGAATGTTAATCTTGATGATCTGTAGGTCAAATTCAAATCTGGGTCAGGTGGGGTCAAAAACTAGGTCACCGGGTCAAATCAAAGGAAAAGCTTGTTAACACTAGAGGCCACATTTATGACTGTATCTTCATAAAACTTAGTCGGAATGTTAATCTTGATGATCTTTAGGTCAATTTCGAATCTGGATCATGTGGGGTAAAAGCTAGGTCACCGGGTCAAATCAAAGGAAAAGCTACTTAACACTTTTGAGGCCACATTTATGACCATATCTGAATGAAACTATCTTGATGATTTTTAGGTCAATAGGTCAGGTGAGAGATACAGGGCCTTCATGGCCCTCTTGTTATTTTTAATGCCATTTTCCTATTTAGTGTCTGTATGCCTCTTGTGTATTTAGTGGAAACTTTTAAAAAAAATTTGTATGATAGTGCTAACCAGATTTTAATCTAATTCCACAGAAATAGTCCTTGAATGACCCTCTACCAAGATCGTTCAAATTATTTCAATTCGTGAAAAAACATGGCTAGCAGGCCTAGTTACTTTTCCCTACATATTATGTAAATTGGGAACTTTAAAAATATGGACAGATTTTAAAACATGTGACGAAGTATTGCATCGGCAATACAGAAGTCCCCTACCTGTATAAAGCTTCGTTGTTATTTGTCCCTTGTGGTTGCTGGCAACAGTGATAAGACTAAAAATGCTTCAAGGCATTTAGGAGCTAAAAATCAAACACTATTGCTAAACAGTACATGTCATCCAAATTTCAAGGCTTTATCTTAAACAAGAGGGCCATGAAGGCCCTGTATTGCTCACCTGACCTATTAACCTAAAGATCATCAAGATAGTTTCATTAAGATATGGTCATAAATGTGGCCTTTAAAGTGTTAACTAACTTTTCCTTTGATTTGACCTGGTGACCTAGTTTTTGACCCCATATGACCCAGATTCGAACTTGACCTAAAGATCACCAAGATTAACATTCTGACTAAGTTTCATGAAGATACAGTCATAAATGTGGCCTCCAGAGTGTTAACAAGCTACTCCTTTGATTTGACCCGATGACCTAGTTTTTGACCCAACATGACCCAGATTCGAACTTGACCTAAAGATCATCAAGATTAACATTCTGACTAAGTTTCATGTAGATACAGTCATAAATGTGGCCTCTAGAGTGTTAACAAGCTTTTCCTTTGATTTGACCAGGTGACCTAGTTTTTGACCCCACCTACCCAGATTTGAACATGACCTATAGATCAAGATTACCATTCTGACCAAGTTTCATTAAGATATGGTCATAAATGTGGCCTATAGAGTGTTAACTAGCTTTTCCTTTGATTTGACCTGGTGACCTAGTTTTTGACCCTACATGACCCAGATTCAAACTGGACTTTGAGATCATCATGAGTAACATTCTGACCAAGTTTCATGAAGATACAGTCATAAATGTGGCCTCTACAGTGTTAACAAGCTTTTCCTTTGATTTGACCTGGTGACCTAGTTTTTGACCCTAGATGACCCAATATCGAACTCATCCAAGATTTTATTGAGGGTAACATTCTGACCAAGTTTCATTAAGATTGGGCCAAAATTGTGACCTCTAGAGTGTTAACATGGTTCATACAGAATATCAGAGACAAAATTCAAGTACTTTTCAAGGACTTTTTACAATTTTTCAGGCACTATTTTTTTTTCAAAACCACGACCTAATCTGAACAACTTTTATTATGTAATGCAAAAATAAAACAACCATAACTTGTCACACCTTTGAAAATGACGTAATTCGATTATTAGATTGATGTGATTCACTATTTTGCTGAGGTTTATCGCTTTTCTCGTGATTTGTTAGCGCACTCCTACTAATGATACCTCAAAATTTTGTCACACGACGTACAAATACACTTCGTTCTGTCTGCTCTATAGGGCTTCAGCCATTGTTTATATTCGTCTTTTGTCTCCCGCTTACTTGAGTAAACATGTTTATTTTTCTTACTCATTTTAATTCAATGGAAACACTCGCAAATAGCTAAAAATTGCCAGTTATTATTCCCCGTACTTTTTTTAACGGAAACAGAAACATGCAAACGGTGATATAGTAGAAATAGCACTCTGTAAATATCGATAAAGTGTGGTCGTAGACCACTATAATAGCATACGAGTGACCCGATCCTGCAATTTCATTAATTTATTTTCATTTTCTCCGATTTATTTTAAGCCTTAAATTCTTTTTGCAAAGCAAAGTTACGGAAAGAATATTTTCAAGGAGTGAAAGGTCAAATTCAAGGAGTTTTTTTTTCAAAATTCAAGTACTTTTCCAGGTTTTTTAAGGTTTTTGTCATTTTCAAGGAGATTTCAAGGACTACTATCGAATTCAAGGACTTTTCAAGGCCTGTGCGAACCCTGGTTAACAAGCTTTTCATTTGATTTGACCTGGTGACCTAGTTTTTGACCCCAGATGACCCAATATCATACTTGTCCAAGATTTTTATGAGGGTAACATTCTGACCAAGTTACATTAAGATTAGGCCAAAATTGTGACCTCTAGAGTGTTAAAAGTCAAATTGTTGACGACGGACGGACGACGGACACAGGGCGATCACAAAAGCTCACCTTGAGCACTTCATGCTCAGGTGAGCTAAAAACAAGGAAGTAGGTCAGTAAGTCACATTCATGGTCACTGAAGTCAGTTTTAAGATCTGTGTGCAAAACTGTACATGTCATCCAAATTTCAAGGCTGTATCTTAAAAAACAAAAAAGTAGGTCAGTAGGTCACATTCCTCATGACCCAGATTTTATCTAAAGATTATTAAGGTTAACATTCTGACCAAGTTTCATTAAGATATAGTCATAAATGTGGCCTCTAGAGTGTTTAGAAGCTTTACCTCTAATTTGACTTGGTGGCCTGGTTTCTGACTCCACTTGACCTAGATTTGAACCTGACCTAAAGATCATCAAGATTAACATTCTGACCAAGTTTCATAGAGATATTGTCATAAATGTGGCCTCTAGAGTGTTTAGAAGCTTTACCTCTAATTTGACTTGGTGGCCTGGTTTCTGACTCCACTTGACCTAGATTTGAACCTGACCTAAAGATCATCAAGATTAACATTCTGACCAAGTTTCATAGAGATATTGTCATAAATGTGGCCTCTAGAGTGTTAACCTAGTTTTTGACCATTCTGACCAAGTTTCATTAAGACTGGGCCAAAACTGTGACCTCTAGAGTGTTAACAGTCAAACTGTTGATGACGAAGGACAGACGACGGACACAGGGCGATCACAAAAGCTCACCTTTGAGCACTTCGTGCTCAGGTGAGCTAAAAACTCTACTACTTGAAAAAGCCAAAAATGCATCCTAAAAGAATACTTTTATTAAAGCATAGGTAAGTATTTACAAACATTTTCAATGCAAGCATGTTTAAAAGTTTCAATAAAAACAGACATTACAGCAATGGTAGTTAAACAACTTGTTTGAAACATATGCCCTTGGTTTAAACAATATTTATTTTCCAAATATGTATCATTCAAACATTTATTAATGTGATAGGATTGAGAAGTAAGCTAAAAGCTTGTATTAAAACCTCTTTCCTGATATGCCCTTATAATGGCCTGTCAGAGATAACTGTATCCTGTGTAAGTCTAGGTCTTAAGTTCACCTTTAACTTGACATCTGACCTTCAAAGTAAGGTTGTCCGCCATAGCGCTATCCAGTTATTGACCAAAGGATGTGTTCTACCTGCACTACATGCTGTAGGTCACACATACATTACTTCTGCAAATTACCAGGCACACAATTCTCTGACAAAGTGTTTCATTGACAACTTTATCAATTTTACTTTTTTCTTGCATAATAAAGAATTTAAAGCAAAGAAAAACATCTGTAAGATATAAGGTAGTTTGATTTTATTATTACCATTGACTTATACCTGTAATATAATTTTAGCATGTAAACAAAGTCAAAATAAATTTCAGAACATTTGTCTTACAGTCGACACTTTCAAATACTGACCATTGACAAACTTTTATAGTAAATTTTGTGATATTTCAATATTTCCCTTGAAAAGAAATTGTGGCACTGACCTCTCAAATAGGAGAAATCTAACGACCACATAAAGGGGTTCTGTGCGGGGGCAACTTGGTTGAAGTAGTCACTTTAGAGCTTCAAACTTTGCGTAAATCTAACCTCAAAGCAAAATTCAAGTCACCCAATTTTTTTTTATCCACACTTGCTAATTACTGCTACTCGAACTGCTGACAATTTGCATGATGTCAAAATGAGTGTTGAATACACAGTGTTGATTTTCGTGAGAAGTGTAAAAGTTAATCAAAGTATCCATTACACCAGTCAGGCAATTGTCTTTTGACTGTCAACATGTGCAAGTGCAAAAAAACTAGATGTGTCTGTAGGACACAGGGTGTGCCCCCACTGGTACATTTGTCACAAATAAGGGGAAATAATTCAAATGTTTGCAGTCTTAGGAGGGAATAGCTCAAAAAACATTTTATATAAAGGATTCATTATTCTAGGCCATATACTTTTTGAGCTATGAGCATCACAAACAAAAAATCAACTATTTTCAAATTGGCCATTTCAAGGGCCATAACTCTGTAATTAGCGCTAAAATCTCAAGAAGAATGCTAAGTGTGCAAGGTCACATCATGATAATGACTCATGCATTCAGGGGCTATATCTTTAGAAATAGTAGGGTGGAGCCAGAGGAAAAATAGGAGATGCCCAAGTTCATATCGGGATAAAGACTTATGCAAGGTTTCATCAATTTATATCAAATACTTTTTGAGCTAGGCATATTACAAGGTGAAAATGTGCATTTTTTACCTACTTCAGGGGCCATAACTCTGGAAATAGGCAGCGGAGCCAGACAAAAAATAGGAGTGCACAAGTTCATATCATGATAAAGACTCATGCATGGTTTCATCAATTTATATCAAATACACTTTTAGCTAGGCGCGTCACAAGGTGAAAATGTGCATTTTGACTATTTCTGGGGCCATAACTCTAAAAATAAGGGGCTGAGCCAAACGAAAAGTAGAAGGTGCACAAGTTCATATCATGATAAAGACTCATGCAAGGTTTCATCTATTTATATCATATACTTTTTGAGCTAGGTGCGTCTTTTTTCGGACGCACAGTTAAGACCAAATTTATATGCCCCCACCACTAATAGTAGGGGCACAACAACGTTTTATAAACAAACTGTTGATTAACCATTCGATTAATTGGAATTGTACACAAGAATTTGTTATCCATGGTAAAAGAACAACATGTAAAGTATTAACTACATAAAATTGACTTTTGGGGTTTACTGACCGATGGCAATCATATTAGAAGATTTAATGCCATTCAGGTCTGAACATTCTCTGGTTAATGAGAAACATCAAATGGATTTACCAACTGACATGAGCTAAACACTAAGCTCTCTCCCCATATAAGGAGCCATTAAAATACCCTCACATTTAAAATGCATTATATCATTAAGCAGATCATAAACTTACCTTAGAAAAACATATAACAACAGATACAATGTTTTTTATACATTCCTTTAAATAGATTAATAATATCTTCTTTAGTGCTCTGACAGGTGAGATAAAAAAATTATTTCGTGTTGAATTTAGAATGAATAAAATCATTTCTATGAATGATGTAAATTCATGTGTAAAGAAGTAAAACTTAAGAATTTGTCAGTAAATTTAATTTAC
Organism: Mercenaria mercenaria; assembly: GCF_021730395.1. Taxonomy (NCBI): domain Eukaryota; kingdom Metazoa; phylum Mollusca; class Bivalvia; order Venerida; family Veneridae; genus Mercenaria; species Mercenaria mercenaria. Next base: position 39,890,657 of record NC_069368.1, read on the forward strand.
CATAAAATTCAATTTAGAGTTTGCTTCTGTTCTTGGTTCTTAATTTTTTTTGAGCTATGAGCATCACAAACAAAAAATCAATTATAGGTCATATGGCGAATTTCCAGCTTTTATGGTGGAGGAAGACCCCCAGGTGCCCCTCTGTGCATTATTTTATCAAGAGTGGGCACCTGGGTAGAACCACCGACCTTCCGTAAGCCAGCTAGATGGCTTTCTCACATGAAGAATTCAACGCCCCAAGAGGCTCAAACACACATTAGTGAGGGGCAAAAGACCTGAAGTCAGCGACCTTAACCACTTGGCCACGGAGGTCTCTCTTAAATTTGAATTCCACTTTCTAAATGTAATTAATTTATCCTGTCTATACCTTTAAAACTAGCATGGTGACATACCCTAATGATCGCTGATGGACGACCCACCTAGCAACCTAGCACAACGACTGATTTTTCATGATGTGTCGTGTACCATATGTCCACTTAGTATGTCAGACTTCTGAAATTTTTGCAGTAATTTGTAAGAATATCAGATATCTTAAAAAAAAGAATCTGTCATAACTGACAGTGTGAATCTGTCATAACGGATAGTGTGAATCCATTTTTGGAGAAAATTTGTGAGACACACCAACAACATCCAAGGTGGGTGTTCTGAAAATATCTACGGTAATCTATGCTTTATTTTTATGTGGTAATGTACAAACAATGGGTCACCACAATATTGTGCTACCAATTGGGTCTTAGCTGCAACGTTGTTTATAAAGAAAACACAATAGTCACATAAAACAACAGTACAAAGCAGTATTCAAAACAGCAGATCTCATCCAAGATACCTTGTATTTGATATAGAGGCAAACTAAGCCGTGTTCTTTGTGTCTGCTACTTAGAGCAGGTGGGTGTATTATCGACAGTTCTGTAGTTATTGATTTTTAAGTGAAATAACCTCATGAAAACCCTATATCACAATGTACCGGAAATATATTCTATGTGTTCGTTTTGTTGTTTCTGAAAGCTGTGCACCATATTTTTGACCAACAGATACAATTTCGTCAGGCACTGTTTGTTGTTGTTTCTAAAATAGAAGCACTTAATATGTCATGCAGTAAGAGCACCGGTGTCCTAAATTTTGCTACTTGAAATTTTCGCTGTAGTTTTGGCGGGTTATTTATGTTAATTTGGCTTATGACGTATATCTGTAGGTTGCATACCACTAACTATTACATGCATCCATTGCTGGTGTCATACTGGGGGGTGTCAATAACTATCTCCAAATTTCAGTGATGTCTACAGTTATCGATATAGTCCCTTATAATATTTAAAAATGTTACAAAGTGAATATTAGAGTCGTCAAACCTCTTTTCTTATTTAAATTTAGTATAGGAAAATGGTTAATCTATAGCATTTAAATGCTTACAAATCATTTATCCATGATTTTAGATGTCATCTTATCATAACAAAGAGGTTGAAACATTCTCCCTCAAAAATGAGGGCTGTCATTGAAATATTGCAAGATGCCTTGGCCAAAGCAAAGGCAGAGCAACTGTAACATGTATGGTGTGCCCTGCACAACTTTACTGATAAAATGGCACGCCGGGTACCAGAAGAGCTAACACGACAGAGACCACCATCATTCTTTACACCCACGGGGGCAAAAATGCTGTTCCATTACCCAGACTTAATGGTGAAAATCGGAACATAGACAAATTCATCTAAATGAATGAAAGCTATGTTTTCTTTTGCAAGTTTTCAAGGAAATGAAAATGTCATGATTGGTAATTTTCCAATCCGAGATGTGTGACCTAATTCACTTATGGAAAAATACCATTTAGACTCTACACTGATATTATTTCTGTTTAATACTCTCGACAATCCGATAACATTTATTTCAGTGTCATTAACTGAATCAATTCAACAGTTATTGGCCAATTATAATTTGTATATTATGTAGTCGTAACCATGTGATTTGAAAGAGAGGCTAGCTAGCATGTTGTCTGCACATGTTTTTATTAAGTAAACAGTTTTACGTGAATAAGCTGAATGTCAATACATTTATTTATAAAACACTGCATAAGATTTCCAGAAAATCAAATGATCATATATAGCTGTCGATAACTATATCCAGATGTCAATAACTATGTCAATAAAGGATATCGATTTTTTGATCGTCATAAAGTGGTCATATCACAGTAACCGGGAAATACCTTTTTGAAAGGACCAATCAAAAAACGCTTTACATAATAGGGTAGCTATTACAACAAGTAAACAAAGAACGTAATTTGTGTAATTATATTTAGATTAACCTGTCGATAACTGTGTCACCTGCTCTATTTCACACAAAATGTACAAGATTTATCAAATATATATAAAAATTCTATAAAATATGCAGCCAACATTTCACAAAACCAAAAACAAGTTCTGTATTGCACTAGGTGGAAAAAGGATCCTGTATCTTGCCTGGGTCTGGACTACTTTCATTAAAATTCCTGCCTTGATAATAAATCTTGATCGTGCAAAAATGAAAACAGAAAAAAACAGCGGAGATATACAATGAAAGGGTAATCTTGTGGATTCAAACAGCCTGATCACACACTCAAGGTTTGCACACCTTGTGTCTTCCAGACCTAGTACAATCCATGGTTCATACAGAATATCAGAGACAAAATTCAAGTACTTTTCAAGGACTATTTACAATTTTTCAAGGACTATTTTTTTTCAAAACCGTGACCTAATTTGAACAACTTTTAACGAGTTTTTATTGTGTTCATCATGTAATGCAAAAATAAAACAACCATCACTTGTCACACCTTTGAAAATGACGTAACTGGATTGTTAGATTGATGTGATTCACTATTTTGCTGATGTTTAATGCTTTTCTTGTGACTTTTTAGCGCACTCCCACTGTTGATACGTCAAGAATTTTGTCATACGATGTCATATACCCTTCGTTCAGTCTGCTTTATAGCGCTTCAGCCACTGTTTATATTCGCCCTTTGTCTCCCACTTACTTGAGCTAACATGTTTATTTTTTTTACTCATTTTAAATTCACTGGAAACACTCGCAAACAGCAAAAAATTGCGAGTTATTATTCACCGGAATATTTAAATGGAAACGGAAATATACAAACGGCGATATAGTAGAAATAGCACTCTGTGTAAATATAGATAAAATGCGGCCGTAGACCACTACCATAGCATACGGGGAAATCAATGAGTGAATTTCAAGAATTTATTTTCATTTTGTCCGATTTATTTTAAGCATTATTCATTTTGCAAAGCAAAGTTACGGACAGAATGTTTTCAAGGAGTGAAAGGTCAAATTCAAGCAGTTTTTTTCAAAATTCAAGTACTTTTCCAGGTTTTTTAGGGTTTTTGTCATTTTCAAGGAGTTTTCAAGGACTACCATCGAATTCAAGGACTTTTCAAGGCCTGTGAGAACCCTGCAATCCATTCAAGCAAAATACACACTGTTACCCTGTAACATCACACCAGTGCAGCAGATACCATAAGTGTCCAAGTGTATTGTGACATCATACATACTACTTATAGAGATGGTACCTACCCAAATAAATCAAAGGGGGACAACCCTGGACTGATCAATAAACTGAAGCCAACATTAAACATTGATCAAAAGTGAAAGAAAAATCAGATAGGTCCTTTTTCAAACAACATATCAGGCAGACAAAATATGACCTATATTTGTTTAAATCCCTTTGTATTCAATATACAGTATGCACGCTTTTCTCATGACTTACACTGACAGTTATTTTGTAAGTTGTAGTGAGGCCCTGATAGAATGTTTAGTAATGCATGAAGATTATATAGAATAATGCATACATTCCTTTGAAGAAAATTAACGACATTAAGAAACGTTATTAAGTTTTAATCTTTTAGCCAAAGTTGTTTATTTATTGTTCTCAATGGTGATACATTGGTTTACACAACATTTATATATCAAAATGTAAAATGTATATATCCAACAATGAGAAATAACAAAAAAAGTTAAATTGGTAACACAAAAATTCATTGTCGTCAATTACAATGTTTTAAGGTAGTGGTTGTAATTACTACATGTTAAGGTAGCTGACAGGTAATGACTCTATGTAATGTATTTTAAGCAATTCTCAATTTAAACATTCTCTGGAGGGAACTAGCACATCATTTGCTTTCCTTGAAAAACGAATAAATGCTGAAAAAGCATATGGAGATTACTCTATTTGATGATTTTCGTTACAGGTCAATTACCCTAAACAAACTAAAAGGTGTTTTTATCTATTGTTGAAAACAAAGTAATCGGATAATTTCAGATACCAACATTAATTTAAAACTTATACTGTTTACACAACTTGAAAAAAGGTTTTTGTTGGGGCCTCTGATTTACAAATATATCAACAATTATCACCTGAACTGAGTGCATTCATGAGTGGAAAGTAGGGATGGTAAAATGGTGTAGGGGTTTGTTTACAATATAAAATCTTTTATAACTTATTTAAGGTACATTTTTGGTATGGTTTTGGTAAGCTTATAATAAAGAGCATGTCATTCTCTTTCACTCAGAATTTTTTCAAGCGTTTTAGACTCTTGGCTAGTCTTGAAATTTGACTTTATTAAAAGACAAAAGGAAGTTCAGTATAGGCTCTTTCAAAATGTTGAAAGTAGAGTAAACTTACCTTATACTCTATTGAATTTATTTAGCTGTGGGAGCTTTTGATATAGACTATAATTGGGGAAGTCCTAAAATCTTTGAAAATCGGTCAATACAAGAATTGTTTATTTTGCTTCAGATATTTTGAGAAAGTCATTTTTTAGATAGCAAATATTTCTATTTTTGACATGGAGAAGAGGAATACCATAAATATATTTAGAAAATTGGTACACTTAGCTATCATTTCACTCTGAAAAAACCCCTATAAAGATGAACTTGAATTTTTTAGGTACCATCTCTACTACTTACTTTAACTAGTTTATCCAAGTAAATCCTGTACATTTACAGGAAGGAAAAGAAACTAAATGTGAAACACAAAATTACGGCCCTAGAGGCAATGTCCACATGGTTACACCATGCAGTATCTGTTGTAGGTATTTTATAATTTCTACTATTGCATATTTTACTAAGCTATGTAAATCTTAATGAATAGATTTCACATTATTCAAAAACAGATTTTGTTTATTATTAACTATAGTTGTCAACTTATCACTAATACCCCCAGGCACAGCTTTGATAAAGGACAAAATATTGTAATAATGACCTTTCTTGATGTGTAATCTTCATCTTGGACTGAGTGGCCTATGTTATGTACTCTGCATGTCATTTTTATGAGGTGAACAATTTATGAAAATCCTGGCAGTTTAGGAGATACTGTTTTATATATAGCAAACACAAACATAGCTCTTTGACAACCAAGTGTGACCTTGACCTTGTGAACTGTTTCCTGTTTGTATCGTGTCTTATTATGATGGTGAACATTTATATGTAGTAATTTAAAAATGCATTAAATAGTTCCAATGACATGCCTCAAAAAGGAAATATGGACTGGCAAGAGTATCAATAATATAGCCTCAAAAGACTGGGGGTATTATTATCTTAGGACATAGAACTGATGAAAACTATCTCAAGTCATTTTCCATTTGAAACCATGCAAGTTTATGTTATTCCTACAGTTCTGACTTAACCTCTGGATTCACCTCATCAACAGTGACTGCATGGTCCCCTGGAATAGTTTCTGACTGGCTAGATTCAGTCTGTTCCAAACTGCCAGATTCTTTCATGTCAGTACCAGATTGGTCAGTTTGTGCTTGTTCTTCCATCTGATTGGTTAGATCTTTTGTCTCCTCCCCTTCCCCTTGATCTCTTGCTGGTGTATCTGAAGCCGGTAATATTTGATCGTTGGAGTCCCCTTCATTTTTACATTTATTTGATGGATTAACAGTTTCTTCATACTTCTCTTTGAAGAATTTGAAAATGGAATGCATACTTGAATAGCTTGTGTTCTCATGCTTGTCTGTACCTGTTTGAAAATGACAACAATGTTATTATTTTATCAAAGCATATCTCAAGAAAAATGTAACAAGTTGTGGAAATTTTTGCCATTTTGAATATGAAGACATACACACTGGTTTTACAACAACAAGAAGTCATCATCAAACTAGAAGATGCTTTTGTAGAAAAACGCATGTCTCACCAAATGCATAATCGTATAGGCAAGAAGTCAATAGGGGACATGAGCGAAAGTCAAAGAGACATTGATGGCTGGCTGCAATAGAGATCATCTACTTGGCATGTCCAATCATCCAACTAAGTTTCAACATTCTGGGCCTAGTGGTTCTCAAGTTATGAATTTGAAACGATTTTGCATGTTCAGTCCCCTAAGACCTTGACCTCTGATCAAGTGACCCCAAAATCAGTAGGGGTCATCTACTCTGCATGTCCAATCATCCTATTAAGTTTCAACATTCTGGGTCAAGTGGTATTCAAGTTATAGATTGGAAAGAGTTTTCTATGTTCAGCCCCCTGTGACTTTGACCTTTGACGGTGACCTCAAAAACAACAGAGGTCATCTACTCTGTAAGTCCTATCACCCTATGAAGCTTGAAGGTTCTAGGTCAAATGGTTCTCAAGTTATTGACCAGAAATGGATTACCATTTTATGTCCGCTGAGACCTTGACCTTTGATAGAGTGACCCCAAAATCAATAGGGGTCATCTACTCTGCATGTCCAATCATCCTATGAAGTTTCAGCATTTTGGGTCAAGTGGTTTTCAAGTTACTGACCGGAAATGGTTTTCCATGTTCAAGCCCCTGTGACCTTGACCTTTAATACAGCAACCCCAAAATCATTAGGGTTCATCTACTCTGTATGTCCAATCATCCAATGAAGTTTCAACATTTTCAGTCAAGTGGTTCTCAAGTTATTGATCGGAAATGGTTTTCAATATTCTGGCCCGTGACCTTGAGTATTAACAGAGTGACCCCAAAATCAATTTCAAAGTTTCAACATTCTGGGTCAAGTGGATCGGAAATGGTTTTCCATGTTCAGGCCCCTGTGACCTTAACCTTTAACAGAGTGACCCCAAAATTGATAGGGGTCATCTACTCTGCATGATCAATCATCCTATGAAGTTTCAACATTCTGGGTCAAGTGGTTCTTGAGTTACCAACTGGAAATGGTTTTCCATGTTCAGGTCCCTGTGACCTTGACCTTTGAAGAGTGACCCAAAAATCAATAGAGGTTCATCTACTCTGCATGTCCTATGAAGATTCAACATTCTGGGTCAAGTGGTTCTTAAGTTATTGATCAGAAATGGTTTTCAATGTTCTGGCCCCTGAGACCTTGACTTTTAACAGAGTGACCCCAAAATCAATAGGGGCTATCTACTCTAAAAGATCAGTCATCCTATGAAGTTTCAACATTCTGGGTCAAGTGGTTCTCAAGTTATTGATCGGAAATGGTTTTCCATGTTCAGGCCCCTGTGACCTTGACCTTTGATGGAGTGACCCCTTAAACAACTGTGGTCATCTACTCCATAAGCCCTACCACCCTATGAAGTTTGAAGATTCTAGGTCAAATGGTTCTCCAGTTATTGATCTGAAATGAAGTGTGAGGGACAGACGGACAGAAGGATGGACAGGGCAAAAACAATGTCTCCCCCAGTGGGGGGAGACATAATTAATTAACACGGTATCTAACCCTGAAAATTAGAGAACTAAAAATTAGAATAGCATAATGGATAAGACCAGTACAACTGCTGAATATTATCTTTTAAATATATCTTTCAATTGTTGGATTTAAGTTAAAGGTCAGGTTAAAGCAGGTATCAATGACCTACTTGGAAGAAAATTTGAAGTTGTAATGACTTCTAAGTCATCATAAACCAAACATTCGCAGTACAGCATGACTTTTCTATGAAATTACAGCTAGGTGGAAGGACGTATTTCTGTATCTGCTCCACCTTTGAATAAAATCATTGAATAGGATGATATCCTGTACCCTAGACTAACTGACAATAACAAGAGATGAAATCTGATCTAATCATCTCTATATCTACCTCAAGAAAAAAAGTGCAACACAACACAACACAACACAACACAATACAGTACCTGCTGAAACAGTTGGTACCTCATCTGTTGTCGTTATAAGCGGGGCATCCAGTGGGTCGTATGCTGAGGCCCAGTTTACTACATGCTACAGCAGAAAGATACACAACTGTTAAATGAGTACTACACTTAAGCACAGGCACACTGAAATCTTCACAAGGGAAGCAAGTGTGAATGTTTTTTCAAAAAATGAAAATCACCACTAATGTTTAGAATGCTTGGAACAGGCAACCATTGTAGCAGAACCAATTAACAACTTAATATTCATTCTCTTATTACAAATAGATATGAATTATTCTAACACAACCAGCAAATAACCTATATACACGTAAAAGAAAATCAATCAACGGTTATTTTGCGATAACCCATGCGCGTGCAAAGTAGTGACTCTATGTACAGAATAATCCAAGTGCATAGCACGAAGTGTAGTTCATGTGGTAAAAAGTAGTTACATTTTTCTAACACTGTTGATACTAGTATATCGTGTTAGAATCAAAAGAACAAGTTCCCAAGACTTAGTGTGATTTATCGTAGAATAACCAGAGTTTTTTCGTTTTTATGCAAAACAATATATCACTCAGGCCTACTGCCTTCGTGATATATTATTACGCATAAGAACTCAAAACACGTGTTATTCTACGATAAACCACACTTGGGTACTTATTATTTCTTAAGTATAATGTGTCTAATATAGACACTGCATGTATTAAAACAGCCAGGCAATAACAAAGACTATATTTGATGTGGGAATTACTTTATGAAGTTACAATCACAGGCTTAATTTATACAGGCAGTTTACTTCTTTTTAGTCTAATACTGCAAAATTTTGTGGGACCCTTTTTTTTAAAAAATACAGCTATTTATATTGTCATTTTTTATATGCCTATGAAACAGGACGTACTACATAATCACCAGCGGGGCAAGCGCATCCACTAAAGTTTTCTGCTCTCTGACTTGAGCAGTTCTTATCCGATGTTCACCAAACTAAGTCACAATATTTATGGGTATAATATCTCTGCCAGTTTAGATAAACTGCTGGATTATCCTACAGGCTCTGGAGTTATGGCCCTTAATTTACATAAAATTGTGAAAACTGACCATGTCCCCTCTTTAACTTTAGTTCTTATTCAATGAAACAAACTGTATCACAGTGAGCATAACATCTGTGTCGTATTAAATAACTGGCTGAACTGTACCAGAGGTTCTGGAGTAATGGCCCGAGTTAATAAAAACTTTGGAAATTGACAGTGTCTGCTCTCTAATTTGAGGAGTTATCATCTAATGTCCACCATTCTCGGTCAAAACGTTTATAGGCATAATATATTGAACAACTCTATAACCAGTCACTCTTTAGTTTGCCCCTGAATTACCTGAAATTGTGAAAATTGAGTGTGCACTTTATAACTTAATCAGTTTTTATCCAATGTTCACCAAACTTAGTCAGAATGTTTACTGGCATATTATCTTGGCCAAGTTTGAAAACCTTTTGACTGTCTTTGTTGCTCTTGAGTTATAGCCCTTGAACTAGTCGAAATTGAAAGATTCTGAGAACTTGATTGTAAACCCTTTAGTCTTTTAAAAGTCAAAAGTAATTTGCTGTGACAGGCATAAACTGCGACAGTTTGCCATTCTTGTTTACCATCTTTGATATGTTCTGCAACACGCATACTAGTTTTTGGGTATTTCAATTGACTTGAATAGGAGCATCTTTGGTTGTTACACAATCACCCACAATTAAACAAGAGGGTCATGATGACCCTGGATCGCTCACCTGAGTAATATGAGCTACATGTTTCAAATGTCAAACTGATAATAAGATATTAAGAAAGTCAGCAGGTCACATTCATGGTCAATGAAATTCAGTTTTACGATTTGTGTGCAAAACTGTGTATGTCATCAAAATTTCAAGGCTGTATCTTAAACAAGAGGACCATGATGGTCCTGAATCGCTCACCTCTTCCCACATGACCCAGTTTTGAGTATGACGCCGTTTTTTCTATTATAAGACATAGTGACCTAGTTTTTGAGCTCATGTGACCCAGTTTTGAACTTGACCTAGATATTATCAAGATAAAAATTCTGACCAATTTTCATGAAGATCCATTGAAAAATATGGTCTCTAGAGAGGTCACAAGGTTTTTCTATTATTTGACCTATTGACCTAGTTTTCGAAGGTACGTGACCCTGTTTTGAACTTTACATAGATATCATCAAGGTGAACATTCTCACTAATTTTCATGAAGATCTCATGAAAAATATGGCCTCTAGAGAGGTCACAAGGTTTTTCTATTTTTATACCTACTGGCCTAGTTTTTGACCGCACGTGACCCAGTTTCGAAACTGACCTAGATATCATTAAGGTGAATATTCAGATCAATTTTCATGAAGATCCATTGAAAAATATGGCCTCTAGAGAGGTCAAAAGATTTTAATAATTTTAGAACTACTGACCTAGTTTTTGATAGCAGTTGACCCTGTTTCAAACTTGACTTAGATATCATCAAGATGAACATTCAGACCAACTTTCATACAGATCCCATGAAAAGTATGGCCTCTAGAGAGGTCACAAGGTTTTTTTATTATTTGACCTACTGACCTAGTTTTTTAAGGCACATGACCCAGTTTCAAACTTGACCTAGATATCATCAAGGTGAACATTCTGACCAATTTTTATGGAGATCCATTCACAAGTATGGCCTCTAGAGAGGTCACAAGGTTTTTCTATTTTTAGACCTACTGACCTAGTTTTTGACCGCACATGACCCTGTTTCAAACTTGACCTAGATATCATCAAGATGAACATTCAGACCAATTTTCATACAGATCCCATGAAAAATATGGCCTTTAGAGAGGTCACAAGGCTTTTCTATTATTTGACCTACTGACCTAGTTTTTGATGGCACGTGACCCACTTTCGAACTTGACCTAGATATCATCAAGATGAACATTCAGACCAACTTTCATACAGATCCCATGAAAAATATGGCCTCTAGAGAGGTCACAAGGTTTTTCTATTATTTGACCTACTGACCTAGTTTTTGATGGCACGTGACCCACTTTCGAACTTGACCTAGATATCATCAAGATGAACATTCTGACCAATTTTCATGAAGATCTCATGAAATATATGGCCTCTAGAGAGGTCACAAGGCTTTTCTATTTTTAGCCCTAGTGACCTAGTTTTTGACCGCACGTGACCCAGTTTCGAACTTGACCTAGATATCATCAAGATGAACATTCAGACCAACTTTCATACAGATCCCATGAAAAATATGGCCTTTAGAGAGGTCACAAGGTCTTTCTATTATTTGACCTACTGACCTAGTTTTTGATGGCACGTGACCCAGTTTCGAACTTGACCTAGATATCATCAAGGTGAACATTCTGACCAATTTTCATGAAGATCTTGTGAAATATATGGCCTCTAGAGAGGTCACAAGGTTTTTCTATTTTTAGACCTACTGACCTAGTTTTTGATGGAACGTGACCCAGTTTCGAACTTGACCTAGATATCATCAAGGTGAACATTCTGACCAATTTTCATGAAGATCTAGTGAAATATATGGCCTCTAGAGAGGTCACAAGGTTTTTCTATTTTTAGACCTACTGACCTAGTTTTTGACGGCACGTGACCCAGTTTCGAACTTGACCTAGATATCATCAAGATGAACATTCTGACCAACTTTCATAAAGATCCCATGAAAAATGTGACCTCTAGAGTGGTCACAAGCAAAAGTTTACGGACGGACGGACGGACGCACGGACGGACGACGGACGACGGACACCGCACGATCACAAAAGCTCACCTTGTCACTTTGTGACAGGTGAGCTAAAAAACAAGAAAGTAGGCCAGTAGCTCAAAATCACATTTAAGTGACATCATATTACTTGGGGTCATAGGTAATTATAATTAAACAGTCTTGGAAATAGGATCAGATGATTTTTTAAAAGTATTTTTCCTATATAACTCACATAATAACTAAGTGACCCCAGGACAGGGCCTCTTTTAACCCCTGGGGCATAATTTGAACAATTTTGGTAGAGGACTACTAGACAATGCATCATACCAAATATCAAAAGCCTATGTCGTATGGTTTCAGACAAGAAGATTTTTAAAGCTTTTTCCTATATAAGTCTATATAAAACTTGGGACCCCCAGGGCAGGGCCTCTTTTCACCCAAGGGGTACAATTTGAATAATTTTGATTGAGGACCATAAGACAATGTTACAAACCAAATATTAAAAGGTCTAAGTGTTATGGTTTCAGACAAGAAGATTTTTAAACTTTTTTTTCCTATATAAGTCTATGTAAAACTTGGGACCCCCGGGGTGGGGCCATATTTGACCCTAGGGGAATAATTTGAATAATCTTGGTAGAGGACCACTAGATGATGCTACATACCAAGTATCAAAGCCCTAGGCCATGTGGTTTTGTACAAGAAGATTTTCAAAGTTTTCCTTATACAAGTCTATATAAACCATGTGACACCCGGGGCAGGGCCATATTTGACCCTAGGGAGATAATTTGAATAATTTTGGTAGAGGACTACTAGATGATGCTACATACCAAATATCAAAGCCCTAGGCCATGTGGTTTTGTACAAGAAGATTTTCAAAGTTTTCCCTATATAAGTCTATATAAACCATGTGACCCCCGGGGCAGGGCCATATTTGACCCTAGGGGGATAATTTGAATAATTTTGGTAGAGGACCACTAGGTGATGCTACACACCAGATATCAAAGCCCTAGGCTTTGTGGTTTTGGACAAGAAGATTTTTAAAGTTTTTCGAGTTCTGCATGGAATTCAATTCTGTGAACAATTTTGAAAGGGGGCCACCCAAGGATCATTCCTGTTTGGTGTAATTCTGCCCAGTGGTTTTCAAGAAGAAGACTTTTTTAGAAATTGTTGACGCACTACGCACGACGGACATCAAGCGGTCACAATAGCTCACCTTGTCACTTCATGACAGGTGAGCTAAAAATGACAGTATTATGGTCATTAAATGGCCAATTAGTAGCAGCTATATATAAATTTTGACACATGCACACATATGTGCACTGAGACAGCTAAGAAAGGACAGTAAAGGAAGGCTACCAAAGTGTGACCAATGTTCTCAGTAATAATGACAGAGGACAAATATATCAACAGTCCCCTGACCTATACCTGTGACTGACCTGAGAAAGTTGTTGCTTGCAAAGAAAGTAATGGTTTCAAAAACAGTTCACCACTTATATAACTTAAATACCGCTGAACATGTTAATCCCAGTGAGACAATCACACATACCTGTTTGTAGTAACTAACAACCTCTGGCTCTGCCTCTTGCCCTCTCAGACCATGAACAGAATCTGTAAGAGCTATAGCAAACACACGTTCTTCAAACTCTCGTAGGTGTTTCTTGGCCTAAAATTACAATTCCAACTGTCATCAGTAGGTTCTGTTTTTTTGTTGGGTTTAACGCCACACCAACACAATTATAGGTCATAATTATGGCAACTCTGTAGCTTTGATGGTGGAGAAAGACCCATGTGCCCCTCCGTGCATTAATTCATCATGGGCGGGCATCTGGGTAGAAACTTCCATAAGCCAGCTGGATGGCTTCCTCGAATAAAGAATTCAATGCCCTGAGTGAGGCTCAAACCCACATTGGTGAGGGGCAAGAGATTTGATGTCAATGACCTTAACCACTCGGCCAGGGAGGCCCCTCTTGTACAATTATTTTAATGATAGTTAACATAACTAGAAATTGCTTTTGTAAAAAAGGCGCATGTCTCCCCCCAATGCAAAGTCCTATAGGCAAGAAGTCAATAGGGGTCAGGAGCGAAAGTCAAAGAGACACTGAAGGTTGGCTGGGATCATCTACTTGGCATGTCCAGTCATCCCGCTAAGTTTCAACACTCTTGGCCTAGTTGTTCTCAAGTCACTGTTCAGGCTCCTGTGACCTTGACCTTTGATCAAGTGACCTCAAAATAAATAAGGGTCATTTACTCTGCATGTCCAATCATTCTAGTAAGTTTCAACATTCTAGGTCAAGTGGTTCTCAAGTTATTTTCCGGAAATGATTTTACATGACCAGGCCCCTGTGACCTTGACCTTTAATAGACTGACCCTAAAATCAATAGGGGTCATCTACTCTGCAAGTTTCAACATTCTGGGTCAAGTGGTTCTCAAGATTTTGAACGGAAATGGTTATCAATGTTCAGGCCCCTATGACCCTGACCTTTAATGGAGTGACCCCAAAAACAATAGGGGTCATTTACTCTGCATGAACAATCATCCTATGAAGTTTCAACATTCGGGTCGAGAGGTTCTCAAGTTATTGATCGGAAACGATTTTCCATGTTCAGGCCCCTGTGACCTTGACCTTTAACAGAGTTACCCAAAATCGATAGGGGTCATCTACTCTGCATGGCCAATCATCCTATTAAGTTTCAACATTCTGGGTCAAGTGGTTCTCAAGTTACTGACCGGAAATGGTTTTCAATGTTCAGGCCCCTGTGACCTTGACCTTTAACAGAGTGACCCCAAAATCGATAGGGGTCATCTACTCTGCATGACCAATCATCCTATTAAGTTTCAACATTCTGGGTCAAGTGGTTCTCAAGTTACTGACCGGAAATGGTTTTCAATGTTCAGGCCCCTGTGACCTTGACCTTTAACAGAGTGACCCCAAAATCAATAGGGGTCATCTACTCTACATGACCAATCATCCTATGAAGTTTCAACATTCTGGGTCAAGTGGTTCTCTAGTTATTGATTGGAAATGGTTTTCAATGTTCAGGCCCCTGTGACATTGACCTTTGACGGAGTGACCCCAAAAACAATAGGGGTCGTCTACTCCAGCAGCCCTACAACACTATGAAGTTTGAAGGTTCTAGATCAAATGGTTCTCCAGTTATTGATTGGAAATGAAGTGTGACGTACGGACGGACAGGGCAAAAACAATATGTCTCCCCCAGAGGGGGCGGGGGGAGACATAATAAGTGTCTGATGTGTCTGCAAAAATGAAATTGTGACAAAATTTGACATATATGTACAAACATATTGATGACCACACTAAATCTTATATTCATGCTTACATCAAGCCGAGTTTTTTCAATAAATGTTGAACCATTTATCAAACAAAGATGAAAAAATGTGTAAAAAATATTTGAAAAACTTTTCTATGAAATACCAGCACACATGATACTATATATATGATACTCAGTCTGTATTCGTTTTTCTTAGGTCCCGATAAAGTAAGGCTCAGACATTTGAGAGACGTGATCTGAACAAAATGTTGATATGACGGATGGTGAGTGATAAAAATAACTGATCTTTAGCATGAGCTAAAAATATGAAAAATTAAGAAAAGATGTGTGCCCATCTTACACAGGTGCCCTAACTTTCTGGTCACTGTATGGTCATATGTTACATGTTGACAATGCAAAACTAAATAACTTTCATATTACCTTAGAGAGGGTAGGGACACTTCAAGGCAACAAGAAGCACAAGATACAACATAAAAGAAACTGAAAGAGTAACAAAACATTTTAATTTGGGAAGATGTGTGAGGAAGGAGGGGGGTTAATCCAAAGTAAATCCACTGGTCTGGTACATTACTTCAGATGCTCAATAACATTCCTCTATAGTTTCATGACTCTAAGACAAATACCTTTTGAGACACAAAAAATTACAGGTACTGCCCAGACATAAAACAGACCTTAAACTTTGATCTCAAGTTGTTACATTGACCTTGGAGTTAGAGGTCTGGGTCCTACATAGGACATATTGTCTCATTTTTATGGGGAACATTTCAAAATCCCCTGAAGGATGGCTGAGTTATGGACCAGAAACAAAGTGTGATGGCTGGACAGCCAGTCAAAAAGAAGGAAGGTCAGATGGATGTAGGTTAGCTGCCCATTTCAATGTCCCCCTTTTTTCTTTGAGAAAGACAGAGAACAAAAAGCGGAACAATGCTGTCAAAATAAATAGCAGAGTTATATTTATCTGAGTTTACTTTAGTTTACTTTCATTTATATTGATATATTTTAGCTTGATTGGGATGGAATCTTCAAGCTTATTTCAACCACTCCAGAGTCCTGGAAAACTAGTATAGGTGTCATGATAAGATTCAGCCTTAACCACAATGTGACTGCAGCCTAAGACCACCTGGCTGAGTGGCAGTCAGCTTGACCATTACAGAAACATTAAGATCTTAAAAGCTGTTTGAAGCTCAGTCAAAGGCAACTGGTATCTCCGCAGAATAGGTAAAGGTTTCACCCTTGAAGAGGCATTCTCTGCCTACAAAAAGCATTTAATGAAAATGATTTTCAGTCTTTTTGGAAGCTACTCATGACGAATTATTGATAGAAAACCACTTTTTAATATTTAGTAACAATGACCTTGACCCAGACTCCTAAAATGAAACAAAAAAAAATCTGTGAAAGCTACCTATTTACCAGGTTTGATCTGCTTACCTAATTCCAAATGAAGTTATCGTGAGAAAACCACTTTTCTATTTTCAGTAGCAATGATCTTGACCTTGACCTAAGCAACCCAAAATATTCAAAATACATCTAAAACCATGGCCTCCATGCAAGCTTCCTAAATTCCCACATTCGACACAATACCCTATTCCTTACTGAAGTTATTAATCAGAAACAATTTTCTAGATATTGATATGGTTCTAGGCAGGTGGACTCAGAGACAGACAGACAGAAAGACAGAGGATGCTAACATTATATTCCTCTGCCTTCAGTGATGGATAATTATATGGCCAACAATTCTGCAAAAAAAGTCATTATAGGACTTGGTATGTGACTTTGTCTGATGAGCCTTAAAACCTATGGTTTGCAAAACATACAAGGAAAACAATTCAGGATGGGACAGGGAGAGATTCCAAGTTAGTTCCCAAAACAAAGTAGAGATATAACATTTTTACATCTATTATAACTAAATCTTATCACATGATGTGCATAGTCTGTTACAATTCTTACCAGTTCCAGTGTACAAACACCACCATAACTGTGTGCAACAATAGCAATATGTTTAACTGAACACCTCTGGACGAATTCTCTCCACAATGACTCCATGTGTTCCTCTGGAGTAGCGTTACCCTAAATTTTGGAAAAAAAGAAAAGGATCATAATGAGTGGGGTTGTCATGGGGCTTTTACAAGATACCTTGATTACTTCACGATGCATATCTTATGGTGAAAAAGGAAAGTACTTTAATATCTACAATAGGCCCAAATGAGCCTATTAGTCACTTATCTGAGGCTGACCATGACCTTTAAACCTGTTTCAGACCAAGTTTGATGAAGATCAATCAAATAATTCATTTAAGTTATTTAACATTTCTTTTGTATATTTTTTACTTTGGCAGCTCCTAAAAGTGGTGGAATCATTTGAACAAGTTATAGAGGCTAAATTTTGTAATGATCTGTCATGCAGTTCATGAGAAGAAGTCCTTCATAGATTTTTCTATTTTTAGCTCTGGCAGCCCCTAAAAGGAGCCAAGCTGTACCACATATACAAATATGAGGGAGGGTCTTACAGGGATTCTACAAACCAAGTCAGATGAAGATCCATGAAATAGTTTGTGTAAAGTTGTTATACTATTTTTAGCTCTGATAGCCTCTTAAAGGAGCCAAACAGAAAATTCTGAAAAAAATCTTGAGAAAAAACTTTAGAAGGATGCTACAGACCGCCATTGGTCAAGATCCATCATCTGGCTCATGAGAAGAAGTTAATTAAATGTCTTTTCTGTTTTCAGCTCTGGTGAGCCATAAAAGAGGCCACTCTAAACAATTAGAACAAATTTTAGAGAGGACCATACAAGGATGCTTACATACGAAGTTAAATGAACAAGAGCTGTCGCAGGGGACAGCACGCTTGGCTATATCGATGCTGGATAGTGAAACTGGGCACATCTGAGAAAGCTGGAGCTGTCACTGGAGTGTTTAATTACTCCAATGTGAATGGAGATATTGGATAAAGCTTAAGCCTGAGTCAAATGTGTTTAGTTATAAAAGAGATAGAGAAGTGTATCAAACCATTAAATAAGTATAAAAGGGACATAATTCATGGAAAATTTCTGCAAAAGTAATGCACCATGACATTGTGTCATATCATGTGGCTAATAATGTGGAGCAACTATTTGAAGTTTGAATCAAATAAGTAAGATTATAAGAGCAGAAGCTCAACTTGAACCTGAAACTTTATGTAAAAACTAAAAAGGGGGCATAATTCATGAAAATATTGGCACCAGAGTTATGACCCTTGTGTCATATGATGTGGGTGATGATGTTTAACAATTGTAATAAGTTTGAATACAAGAGCTGTTGGAGGACAGCAATGCTCGACTATTCAACAGCCTTGTCAATTGAATGAATGTAGGTCAAACAAGAGGACCATGATGGTCCTGAATTGCTCACCTGTCCCCACATGACCCAGTTTTGAACTGAGTATGACGTCGTTTTTTCTATTATTTGACATAGTGACCTAGTTTTTGAGCTCATGTGACCCAGTTTTGAACTTGACCTAGATATCATCGAGATAAAAATTCTGACCAATTTTCATGAAGATCCATTGAAAAATATGGCCTCTAGAGAGGTCACAAGGTTTTTCCATTATTTGACCTAATGACCTAGTTTTTTAAGGCACGTGACCCAGTTTCGAACTTGACCTAGACATAATCAAGGTGAACATTCTCACCAATTTTCATGAAGATCTCATGAAAAGTATGGCCTCTAGAGAGGTCACAAGGTTTTTCTATTATCTGACCTAATGACCTAGTTTTTGAAGGCACGTGACCCAGTTTCAAACTTGACCTAGATATCATCAAGGTGAACATTCTCACCAATTTTCATGAAGATCTCATGAAAAGTATGGCCTCTAGAGAGGTCACAAGGTTTTTCTATTTTTAGACCTACTGACCTAGTTTTTGACCACATGTGACCCACTTTCGAACTTGACCTAGGTATCATCACGGTAAACATTCTGACCAATTTTCATGAAGATCCATTGAAAAATATGGCATAATATGGGGCTGGGTCAATTTGACGCTGGGGCATCAAGATTTGAACAAATTTTGCAGAGGTCCACTAGACAATGCTACATGTCAAATATCTAAGCTCTAGGCCTTCTGGTTTATTTTTAGAAAATTTTGAAGATTTTTCCATGTACAATCAAGTAACCCCATGGGGTCAATTTGACCCCAGGGGTCATGATTTGAACAAATTTTGTAGAAGTCTACTAGGCAATGCTATATGTCAAATATCTAAGAGCTAGGCCTTCTGGTTTATTTTTAGAAAATTTTTGAAGATTTTCCTATGTAAAATCAAGTGACCCCTGGGGCTGGGTCAATTTTGACCCCGGGGGTTATGATTTGAATAAATTTTGTAGAGGCCCAGTGACTAGGCAACGCTACATGTCAAATATCTAAGCTCTAGGCCTTCTGGGATTTTTTAAAAAAAAAATTTGAAGATTTTCCTATAGAAATCTATGTAAAATCAAGTGACACCTGGGGCGGGGTCAATTTTGACCCCGGGGTCATGCTTTGAACAACTTTAGTGGAGGTCCACTAGGCAATGCTACATGTCAAGTATCTAAGTTCTAGGTCTTCTGGTTTTTGAGAAGAAGATTTTTTAAGATTTTCCTATGTAAAATCATATGACCATTCGGGCGGGGTCAAAATGGGTCATGATTTGAAACAAGAGGACCATGATGGTCCTGAATCGCTCACCTGTTCCCACATGACCCAGTTTTGAGTATGACGTCGTTTTTTCTATTATTTGATATAGTGACCTAGTTTTTGAGCTCACGTGACCCAGTTTTGAATCTGATCTAGATATCATCAAGATAAAAATTCTGACCAATTTTCATGAAGATCCACTGAAAAATATGGCCTCTAGAGAGGTCACAAGATTTTTCTATTATTTGACCTACTGACCTAGTTTTCAAAGGTACCTGACCCTGTTTTGAACTTGACCTAGATATCATCAAGGTGAACATTCTCACTAATTTTCATGAAGATCTCATGAAATATATGGCCTCGATAGAGGTCACAAGGTTTTTCTATTTTTATACCTACTGGCCTAGTTTTTGACCACATTTGACCCAGTTTCGAAACTGACCTAGATACCATCAAGGTGAACATTCAGACCAATTTTCATGAAGATCTATTGAAAAATATGGCCTCTAGAGAGGTCAAAAGAATTTTCTAATTTTAGACCTACTGACCTAGTTTTTGACCGCAGCTGACCCAGTTTCAAACTTGACCTATATATCATCAAGATGAACAGTCAGACCAACTTTCATACATATCCCATAAAAAAATATGGCCTCTAGAGAGGTCACAAGGGTTTTTCATTATTTGACCTACTGACCTACTTTTAGAGGGCAAGTGAACCAGTTTCGAATTTGACCTAGATATCATCAGGATGAACATTCTGACCAATTTTTATGAAGATCCA
This sequence comes from Mercenaria mercenaria, assembly GCF_021730395.1. NCBI lineage: Eukaryota > Metazoa > Mollusca > Bivalvia > Venerida > Veneridae > Mercenaria > Mercenaria mercenaria. Next base: position 39,911,199 of record NC_069368.1, read on the forward strand.
TTCAAAAGTATGGCCTCTAAAGAGGTCACAAGGTTTTTCTATTTTTAGACCTACTGACCTAGTTTTTGACCGCACGTGACCCAGTTTCAAACTTGCCCTAGATATCATCAAGGTGAACATTCAGACCAACTTTCATACAGATCCCATGAAAAATATGGCCTTTAGGGAGGTCACAAGGTTTTTCTATTATTTGACCTACTGACCTAGTTTTTGACGGCACGTGACCCAGTTTCGAACTTGACCTAGATATCATCAAGGTGAACATTCTGACCAATTTTCATAAAGACCCCATGAAAAATGCGACCTCTAAAGTGGTCACAAGGTTTTTCTATTATTTGACCTACTGACCTAGATTTGACAGCACGTAACCCAGTTTCGAAATTGACCTAGATATTATCAAGGTGAACATTCTGACCAATTTTCATGAAGATCTTGTGAAATATATGGCCTCTAGAGAGGTCACAAGGTTTTTCTATTTTTAGACCTACTGACCTAGTTTTTGACCGCACATGACCCAGTTTCGAACTTGACCTAGATATCATCAAAGTGAACATTCTGACCAATTTTCATAAAGACCCCATGAAAAATGTGACCTATAGAGTGGTCACAAGGTTTTTCTATTATTTGACCTACTGACCTAGTTTTTGGTGGCACGTAACCCAGTTTCAAACTTGACCTAGATATCATCAAGGTGAACATTCTGACCAATTTTCATGAAGATCTTGTGAAATATATGGCCTCTAGAGAGGTCACAAGGTTTTTCTATTTTTAGACCTACTGACCTAGTTTTTGACCGCACGTGACCCAGTTTCGAACTTGACCTAGATATCATCAAGGTGAACATTCTGACCAATTTTCATAAAGATTCGATGAAAAATGTGACCTCTAGAGTGGTCACAAGCAAAAGTTTACGCACGGACGGGACGGACGGACGACGGACGACGGACGCTGCGCGATCACAAAAGCTCACCTTGTCACTTCGTGACAGGTGAGCTAAAAATTTGGTAGAGGTCCACTAGGCAATGCTTCACACCAAATATCTAAGCTCTAGGACTTCTGGTTTTTGAGAAGTAGATTTTTAAAGTTTTTCCTTTCGGTTGCAATGGCTACCAGAGTTCCGCATGGAATTCAATTCTTTGAACAAATTTTGTAGAGCTTCACCCAAGGAACATTCCTGTGAAGCTTGGATGAAATTGGCCTAGCGGTTTATGAGGAGATGTCATTTAAAGTAAAATTTTACGGACGGACAACAGACGATGGACACCGGATGGTGAGTGATCACAATAGCTCACCCTGACCCTTTGGCTCATGTGAGCTAAAAATGCAAAGTAGAGTTATGGAACCTGTGCATTGCAAGTGTGTGAAGTTTCTAACCATTTCTATTAGTGGGTATTTATTATTATTATTATTATTTATTATTATTATTATTATTATTATACCATTATTATTATTATTATTATACCAGATACATATAGCACCCTTTTCAAGATAGACACGTTCAAAAGCGCTTTACATATAGCAAACGCAGCCACACAGGGCACAACATTGATCCTCTACTAATACAGACACAGAATGATCTGACCAGAAGGACAGAGTGAGATAAGCCCCAAGTACAGATAGAGAGAAATCCTTTTTAGATACAGGCCTGTCCGGCTAACTTAGCCTAGGTCTTTGCGAATAGACAGTCTGGTTCTTTAACATGCCCAGTGTATAGCACCTATACACGCTAAGCCGTCTTTCATGGGAAGAACCAGTACAGGCCTTAGATACAAGCTTACATACAAAATCTTAACCAACTAGAGCTATCACTAAAAGTGATGAATGATGACACAGTACATTGCAATTTGATGCACACAAGATTGCATAATTATGTGGACTGTATGTATATAGACTGTATGTATACAGTATAGTAACAAAAAACAAAGTCCCATAACTATGCAGAATATTTATCTAAAAGAACGTAACATGCACCATGCACAACTAGGGTTGGTACTGATCACTTGTGTGAAGTTTCATTAAATTGTGTGCAAGGGTTCGGAAGATTAGGCGTGCACAAGATTGCATATGCAGACTGTATGTACATAGTATGTTAACAAAAAACAAAGTCCCATAACTCTGCAATTTTTGTTGTTGAAAGAACCTAACATGCCCCATGCACAACTACTGTTGTTACTGATCACCTGTGTAAAGTTTCATTAAATTGTGTCAAGGGGATGAGGAGAGATGGTGCGCACAAGATTGTGTCTATGTATATAGGATAGTAACAAAAAACAAAGTCCCATAACTCTGCAATTTTTTATTCTGAAAGAACCTAACATGCCCCATGCACAACTACTGTTGTTACTGATCACTTGTGTGAAGTTTCATTAAAATGTGTCAAGGGGATGAGGAGAGATGGTGCGCACAAGATTGTGTCTACGGACAGACGGACTGACAGACAGACAACCTGAAACCAGTATACCCCCCCTTACAACTTTGTTGTCGGGGGGGGGGGGGGGTACAAAAATTTCTAAGTTGAAAAAGGGGCATAATTTTGTAAACAAGAGGGCCAAGATGGCCCTAGTTCGCTCACCTGTGTAACACACCATAACAGTGTAAACATGTTTTACTTAGTGCTTTCATGGAGACAAATATTCTGACCAATTTTTATTAAGACTGGACCAAAAAACGTGGCCTCTCGAGTGTAATGAAGCATCTTCTTTGATTTGACCAAGTTACCTAGTTTTTTACCCCACATGACCCAGATGCGAACTTGACCAAAATTTCATGAAAACAAACATTCTGACAAAGTTTTGGGAAGATTGGAGCAAAAAAGTGGCCTCTAGAGTATATACAAGCTTTTTTTATGATTTGACCTAGTGACCTAGTTTTTGACCCCGCGTGACCCAGATTTGAAATCATCCAAGACTTCATGATAACAAACATTCTGACCAAATTTTATGAAGACAAATTTAACAAGAGGACCATGATGGTCCTGAATCGCTCACCTATACCCACATGACCCAGTGTTGAACTGAGTATGACGTCTTAATTTCTATTATTTGACATAGTGACCTAGTTTTTGAGCATATGTGACCTAGATATCATCAAGATAAAAAATTCTGACCAATTTTCATGAAGATCCATTGAAAAATATGACCTCTCGAGAGGTCACAAGGTTTTTCTATTATTTGACCTAATGACCTAGTTTTTGAAGGCACGTGACCCACTTTTAAACTTGACCTAGATATCATCAAGGTGAACAATTTCACCAATTTTCATGAAGATCTCGTGAAAAATATGGCCTCTAGAGAGGTCACAAGGTTTTTCTATTTTTCGACCTACTGACCTAGTTTTTGACCGCACATGACCCAGTTACGAACCTGATCTAGATATCATCTTGCTGAACATTCTCATTAATTGTCATGAAGATCTCATGACAAATATGGCCTCTAGAGAGGTCACAAGGTTTTTCTATTTTTATACCTACTGGCCTAGTTTTTGACCGCACGTGACCCAGTTTCGAAATTGACCTAGATATCATCAAGGTGAACATTCAGATTTAATTTTCATGAAGATTCATTGAAAAATATGGCTCTTATAGAGGTCAAAAGATTTTTCTAATTTTAGACCTACTGACCTTTTTTTTGACCGCAGTTTTACCCAGTTTCAAACTTGACCTAGATATCATCAAGATGAACATTCAGACCAACTTTCATACAGATCCCATGAAAAGTATGGCCTCCCAGAGAGGTCACAAGGTTTTTTTTATTATTTGACCTACTGACCTAGTTTTTTAAGGCACGTGACCCAGTTTTCAAACTTGACCTAGATATCATCAAGGTGAACATTCTGACCAATTTTTATGGAGATCCATTCACAAGTATGGCCTCTAGAGAGGTCACAAGGTTTTTCTATTTTTAGACCTACTGACCTAGTTTTTGATTGCACATGACCCTGTTTCGAACTTGACCTAGATATCATCAAGATGAATATTCAGACCAACTTTCATACAGATCCCATGAAAAATATGGCCTTTAGAGAGGTCACAAGGTTTTTCTATTATTTGACCTACTGACCTAGTTTTTGATGGCACGTGACCCACTTTCAAAAAAGACCTAGATATCATCAAGATGAACATTCAGACCAACTTTCATACAGATTCCATGAAAAATATGGCCTCTAGAGAGGTCACAAGGTTTTTCTATTATTTGACCTACTGACCTAGTTTTTGAGGGCACGTGACCCTATTTCGAACTTGACCTAGATATCATCATGGTAAACATTCTGACCAATTTTCATGAAGATCTCATGAAATATACGGCCTCTAGAGAGGTCACAAGGTTTTTCCATTTTTAGCTCACATGTCACAAAGTGACAATGTGAGCTTTTGTGATCACGCAGCGTCCGTCGTCCGTCGTCCGTGCGTGCGTGCGTCCGTGCGTGCGTCCGTGCGTGCGTAAACTTTTGCTTGTGACCACTCTAGAGGTCACATTTTTCATGGGATCTTTATGAAAGTTGGTCAGAATGTTATCTTGAGATATCTAGGTCAAGTTCGAAACTGGGTCAACTGCGATAAAAAAACTAGGTCAGTAGGTCAAATAATAAAAAAACCTTGTAAACCTTTCCTAGAGGCCAATTTTTCAGGGGATCGGTATGAAAGTTGGTCAGAATGTTTATCTTGATGATATCAGGTCAAGTTCGAAACTGGGGTCAACTGCGATCAAAAACAAAGGTCAGTAGGTCAAATAATAAAAAAACCTTGTGACTCTCTAGAGGCCATATTTTCATGGGATCGTATGAAAGTTGGTCAGAATGTTCACCTTGATGATATCAGGTCAATTCGAAACTGGGTCAACTGGGGACAAAAAGTAGGTCAGTAGGGTCAAATAATAAAAAAACCTTGTGACCTCTCAAAGGGGCCATATTTTTCATGGGATCTTCACGAAAGTTATTCAGAATGTTCATCTTGATGATATCTAGGTCAAGTTCTAAACTGGGTCACGTGCCATCAAAAACTAGGTCAGTAGGTCAAATAATAAAAAAACATTGTGACCTCTCTAGAGGCCATATTTTTCATGGGATCTGTATGAAAGTTGGTCAGAATGTTCATCTTGATGATATCTAGGTCAAGTTCGAAACTGGGTCAACTGCGGTCAAAAACTAGGTCAGTAGGTCTAAAAATAGAAAAACCTTGTGACCTCTCTAGAGGCCATACTTGTGAATGGATCTTCATGAAAATTGGTCAGAACATTCACCTTGATGATATCTAGGTCAGTTTCGAAACTGGGTCACGTGCCTTCAATAACTAGGTCAGTAGGTCAAATAACAAAAAAACCTTGTGACCTTTCTAGAGGCCATATTTTTCATGGATCTGTATGAAAATTGGTCAGAATTTTTATCTTGATGATATCTAGGTCAAGTTCGAAACTTGTTCAACTGCGGTCAAAAACTAGGTCAGTAGGTCTAAAATAGAAAAACCTTGTGACCTCTCTAGAGGCCATACTTTTCAACGGATCTTCATGAAAATAAGTCAGAATGTTCACCTTGATGATATCTAGGTCTTGTTCGAAACTTGGTCACGTGTTTTTAATAACTAGGTCAGTAGGTCAAATAACTAAAAAGCCTTGTGACCTCTCTAGAGGCCATATTTTTCATGGGAACTATATGAAATTGGTCTGAATGTTCATCTTGATGATATCTAGGTCAGGTTTGAAACTGGGTCAACTGCGGTCAAAAACTAGGTCAGTAGGTCTAAAAATAGAAAAAACCTTGTGACCTCTCTAGAGGCCATACTTTTGAATGGATCTTCATGAAAATTGGTCAGAATGTTCACCTTGATGATATCAAAGGTCTTGTTCGAAACTGGGTCACGTGCCTTCAATAACTAAGTCAGTAGGTCAAATAATAAAAAAATCTTGTGACCTCTCTAGAGGCCATATTTTTCAGTGGATCTTCATGAAAATTGGTTAGAATTTTTATCTTGATGATATCTAGATCAGATTCAACACTGGGTCACATGAGCTCAAAAACTAGGTCACAATATCAAATAATAGAAAAAAACGACATCATACTCGGTTTAAAACTGGGTCATGTGGGGACAGGTGAGCGATTCAGGACCATCATGGTCCTCTTGTTAGACCTACTGACCTAGTTTTTGAGGGCACGTGACCCAGTTTCGAACTAGACCTAGATATCATCAACATGAACATTCAGATCAACTTTCATACAGATCCCATGAAAAATGTGGCCTTTAGAGAGGTCAGAAGGTTTTTCTATTATTTGACCTACTGACCTAGTTTTTGAAGGCACGTGACCCAGTTTCGAACTTGACCTAGATATCATCAAGATGAACGTTCTGACCAATTTTCATGAAGATCTTGTGAAATATATGGCCTCTAGAGAGGTCACAAGGTTTTTCTATTTTTAGACCTACTGACCTAGTTTTTGAAGGCACGTGACCCAGTTTCAAACTTGACCTAGATATCATCAAGGTGAACATTCTGACCAATTTTCATGAAGATCTTGTGAAATATATGGCCTCTAGAGAGGTCACAAGGTTTTTCTATTTTTAGACCTACTGACCTAGTTTTTGAAGGCACGTGACCCAGTTTCAAACTTGACCTAGATATCATCAAGATGAACATTCTGACCAACTTTCATAAAGATCCCATGAAAAATGTGACCTCTAGAGTGGTCACAAGCAAAAAGTTTACGGACGGACGGACGCACGCACGCACGACGGACACCGCGCGATCACAAAAGCTCACCTTGTCACTTTGTGACAGGTGAGCTAAAAATGTGCCCCCTAGGGTGTAAACAAGCTTATTCTTTGATTTGACCTTGTGACCTAGTTTTTGACCCCACATGACCCAGATAAAAATTCATACAATTTCATGCAGACAAACACTCTGACCAAGTTTCATGCACATCAAATGAACAAGAGTTGATTTGACCTGACGACCTAGTTTCTGACCCCATATAACCAAGTTTCAAACTTGGCCTAGAAATCAATAGAAAATTTTGCCACTTTCAGGGGCAGCAACTCTAGAACCCATGATGGAATCTAGCCGGTTTTCGAAAGGAACCGAAATCTTATTGTGACTTAAGTTGTGTGTAAGTGTGGTTAAAATCAAATATAAAATGTCACTTCTAAGGTAAAAATAAACAAATTTTGGCTCTTTCAGGGGTAAATCAGGGGCCATAACTCTGAAACTTACGATTGAATTTGACAGTATCATCATGGAAACCAAGATTTATTGTTGTTGAAGATATTTTCCAGTTTGTATCAAATCAAACCGTAAATTAAGTCTCTATATGGCTGCAAAATCCAAAATAGCAAATTTTGGCCCTTTAAAGGGCCATAACCCTGGAACCCATGATGGGATCTGGCCAGTTTTTGAAAGGAACGGATATATTATGCCAATACAAGTTGTGTGCAAGTTTGATTAAAGTTGATTGCAAAATGTGGTCTCTATCGTGTTCACAAGCCAAAAATAGCAAATTTTGGCCCTTTAAGGGGCCATAACTCTGCAACCCATGATGGGATGTGGCCAGTTTTCGAAACGAACCGAGATATTATGCCGATACAACTTGTGTGCAAGTTTTATTAAAGCTGATCACAACATGTGGTCACTATCATGTTCACAAGCCAAAAATGGCAAATTTTGGCCATTTAAGGGGCCATAACTCTGGAACCCATGATGAGATCTGGCCAGGTTTCGAAAGGAACCGAGATATTATGCCCATACAAGCTGTGCTCAACTTTAATTAAAATCAAATACAAAATGTGGTCTCTATCGTGTTCACAAGGACGACGGACGGATGGATGAAGGGCGATCACAAAAGCTCACCCTGTCACTATGTGACAGGTGAGCTAAAAAAGCAAAATAGAGTTATGGAACCTGTGCAATGTAAGTCACTTTATCACAGTGAGTAAGTTTGTGAAGTTTAATTCCATTCCCACAAGTGGTTACTGAGATACCAGCTTACATATAAAAACTTTGCCGAATTGGGACACGGACGCAGATGCGGATGCACGGTCGAGTCCAATAGCTCTACCTTTTCTCTGAATAATAAAGCTAAAAATCCCTTCTGTAATAGTATAAATCATTTCCTTAAAATAATTTTGTTTATTTCTTGAGGAATAAAGTTTGTCTGTTGCTAAGGAATCGGGATTAATTTGCTTTTATCCCCCCCCCCCCCCCCCCCCCCCCCCCCCCGAGTTAAAATGGTTCCCGTTTTATCAATACAGAACTGTTGTGTATGTGTAGCGAGCTGAGAACATGGCTAACTGTTCGATATAAAAGCAAAAATCCCGTGCAAAATTTTCACTGTATTTCTACACATTGTTCAGTAAAGTTTAACTTACCCTCCCGCCACACCCCTATAGTTGTTACGTATTAAGGCTTTTGTTTAATATATTTTTGTAAAAAGAAAAAGAGAAACGCCTAACATATTTAGTGTTTTTTCTTGGTATAACATGCAACATGGGTTATTTTGTATCAGATTTGCTGCTTTTAGTATTATCCTTACAGGATTGTTCATATTATGACGTTTGTTGAAATTGTCAGTGAGCTGGTAGTGCAACATTATGACATCTCCGATATCCAATTACAAACACATCCAAGGAAGTTACGTTAGAACATTTGGTTACACAGAAACTAAATCGAAGGAACTTTCAGGTACTGGTCGCCATGTAACAAATCCCTTCTGTAATAACAGAGATATAGTGAAAATGCATCCCTGACTGCCACTAAAATCAGTCAAGTGGAAAAATTTGATCAAACAGTTTGAGGGCAGATCTTGTCAGGATGCTACAGACCAAGTCTGGTGTAATTCTGATCAGTAGTTTCAGAGAATATCTATGTGAGAATAATGGATGTCAACCATCCACGCTAAACCTTGCATTCAAGTGAGCTAAAACTAGACTGAATTTAAAGTCATTTCACAAGACAAAGATTGGAAATCCATGATAAAGCAGTATATTGTTAAAAAGTTCTCTAAATTTAACAAGAGGGCCATGCTGGCCCTAGGTAGCTCACCAGAGTAACAAACTATAACAGTGTAAACATGTGTGACCTAGTGACCCAGTTTTTGACATCACATGACCCAGTGTCAACACCTGAGTTTTCAAGGGATAAACATCCTGACCAAGTTTCATGAAGATTGGAGCAAAAATGTGGCCTCCTGTGTGTAAAAAAGATTTTTCTTCAATTTGGCATAGTGACATAGTTTTAAACCCAACTAACCCTTCTGAAATTTCATGGAGACAAATATTCATACCAATTTTCATTAAGATTGGACCAAAATGTGGCCAGAGTGTAAACAAGCATTTTCTTTGATTTGACCAAGTGTCCTAGTTTTTGACCCAACATGACCCAGATAAGAACCCACCAATGATTTCATGAAAACAAACATTCTGACTAAGTTTTGTGAAGATTGGAGCAAAAAAGTGGAAACAAGCTTTTCCTTTAATTTTACCAAGTGACCTAGTTTTTAACCCTACATGACCCAGATTCAAAATCATACAAGACTTCATGATACAAAATATTTTGACCAAGTTTTAGGAAGACTGAATCAAAAATGTGGCCCCTAGAGGGTAAACAAGGTTTTTTTTGGTTTGACCTGGTCACCTAGTTTATGACCCCATGCGACCGAGATAAAAACTCATCCGAGATTTTATGGAGATGAACACTCTGACCAAGTTTCATGCACATCAGATGAAAAATGCAGCCCCTATTGCATACACAACATTTTTCATTGATTTGACCGGGTGACCTAGTTTTCTGAACCCAGATGTCCCATATTCGAACTTTACCTTGATTTAATCAGGACAAAAATTCGGACTAGTTCTCATGAGTTTCAAACTTAAAATGTGGTCTAGTGTTAACATGGTTTTCCTTTGATCTGGCCAGTGACCTAGTTTTTGTCACCATATAGCCCACCTTTGAACCAGGCCTAAAGATCATCAAGATAAACATTCTGACCAAGTTTCATGAAGACAGGGTCAAAAATGTGGCCTCTAGAATGTTAACAAGCTTTTCCTTTAATCTGACCGGGCAACCTAGTTTTTGACACACACCCTAGAATTAAACTTGACCTAGAAGTCATCAAGACAAACATTCTGACCAATTTTCATGAGCTTCAAACTTAAAATGTGGTCTCTAGAGTGTTAAAAAAATTCTCCTTTGATCTGGTCTCTATCGTGTTAACAAGATTTTCCTTTGATCTGGCCTAGTGACCTAGTTTTTGACCCCTCATAACCCAGATTCAAACTTGGCCTAAAGATCATCAAGATAAACATTCTCACCAAGTTTCATGAAGATAGGGTCATAAATGTGGCCTCTTGAGTGTTAACAAGCTTTTCCTTTGGTTTGACCAGGTGACCAAGTTTTTGACCCCACATGACCCAGATTCAAACTTGGCCTAAAGATCATCAAGATATACATTCTGACCAAGTTTCATGAAGATAGGGTCATAAATGTGGCCTCTAGATTGTTAACAAGATTTTCCTTTGATCTGGCCTACTGACCTAGTTTTTGAACCACATGACCCAGTTTCAAACCTGACCTAGAGATCATCAAGACAAACATTCTGACCAAGTTTCATAAAGCTTGGATTACAACTGTGGTCTCTAGAGTGTTAACAAGGAAAATGTTGACGCACGCCAGACAACGACTGGTCACAATGTGCTCTGGTGAGCTAAAAAGCTATCACTTTTTTTTTAACCAAGGGACCTTCTTAAAGATTAAAGAAGACCTATTGAAAAAAGTCTGATTCAAAATTACAAAAGAAATAAACCTCAGATGTATTTTAATGATAAAATTAATAAACTAGATATTCAACAATACCATTGTTAGAGCCTATTTAAAAGCCTACACAACAGCTGTTTGTACTCATAATTGCTTGTTGTAGTTAACTAGGAATTTAACTGTCAGTCCCCTTGAATCAACTGACCATAGAGAAGTATGCTACGAAGTTTGATGGCAATATGCTCAAACATCTCAAAAATATTAATAAAACATTTTTCCTAACAGTCACTGTGACCTTGACCTTTCAACTACTGACCTCAAAAACAATACAGGTCATCTATTGATCCTATGAAGCTTCAATGTTATAGGCCAAAGCAATCCCCATAAAAAGGGAGGGTGCCAAATTAGTAAAACATTAATACTTAAATCAAAATGATATAAGAGAATAGGCAAAATTTGTACATGGACCTATATTTTGACTGACCTTTATTGGGACTGGTTTCTTCTTTTTATTGTTTGGAAGTTCACCAGTGTTTATGTTTGTATTAGCAACGATAACAGCGTATCCATTTTCTCGTGCCCACTTTATGTAGGGTAGCTGGGTACCACTGTCCAAACAGTCATTTATTATCAGCCTGCAAAATGAATTTACAGAAATGTTAACACTTTATGAAATTTTATTCTCTTAAATACCGGTACAGTAGATTTCGTTCATTCAAACTCAGATCAATCTAACAGCACCCTTCATTCAAACTCGCAGTCAGGTCCCAGCAAAATCTTTTTAAAATGTATATTGTCAATGGCTCAAACTATGGTAACTTGAACAAATGTTGCCAGTCACTTTGGATTTGAGGGAACAAAGTTTAACTGTATGCAAATGTTTCTAACTTTTCAAATATCTTTAGAAAGTAAACAAACCTGTACATTTTTGAAAACACCTACCGTATTTTCCCGAATAAACGCCCCCGGGGCGTTACATTTTCCGAAGAGGTAAAATTGAGGTAAAAAAAAATAAAAAATGAAATTTTTTACAAAACTTAAAAACATTGTTCAAACCAACTGTAAAGTGTTTCTGTGTTGTTTAATTCCCCCAAAACGTAATTATTTGGCATCCAATTTAATGCAGTGTGTCTTAAAATTATGCATTTAAATACGGTACCTCATGTATTCTGTGACACGCTCGCGACATTACACATTACGTCATCATACCCAAACAGCTGTGTACTCCGATAATATTTTCCTTAGTACATGCGGGTAGCAATACACAATGTCAGTGGTTTGACACGCTGCTTATGTGTCAGCTTTTAAATTAAAAGTTATTAAAACTGCCAGGAAAAGGTTAACACTTTGCCGCAGATTTGTTTAAAGTCAACAGGAAGCTTGTGTGCGGGTGGTGCAAAAACAAATCAAAAATGGATTTACCGTCTAATTTTCTATTTGATGATTGGATAAATACCGTACTTAGTATAAACGTTTTGGATTTACGGTACATGGACTGTTTAAAAGTGTGTTTAATTCTTAATACATTGGTTACTTACTGTAAATTACTTATTATGTGGACTTACAAAAATGAGGTCGGTGATTTTTTTTTTCGTTCTTGTTGACTTTTTTCCCCTCCAAAACGGGTGGGGGGGGGGGGGGCGTTAATTAGAGGGGGGGGCCTTAATTCGGGAAAATACGGTAGGTAATAACAAACAAATTCGATGAATTAGTATCCCCCGCCGAAAGGGTTTGTGGTGAGGAATGGCAAAAAAATATATCCGGCAAAAAGTTAAGGATGTTAATAAGAAGCAAATAATTTCATTAGTCAAAATCAATTTAACAGAAAACAAATGTTTAATTGAAGAGTACATAATAAATGTATGATACTTTGATTCTGACTAAAGAATTTATTTTGAATGGGATATGCTTACTGTAATAAGCTTAGCTTTTAAAATTAAATGCAGTTAATTAAAATATGAGCTTGAAGTTTAACTGGAACGAAATATTGTCTTTGAGTGGTTTGGCAGCAGGTGTTGCTGTTTAACATGTACATTTGAACTTGACATAAAAGAACAGAATGATGTCCTTTAGAGAACACAGGTAAGATCAGTCTTGAACATGACTGAGGGCAAGGTTTGTGCAGTCACAACTTAACATGTTGAAGGTTTGAACATATAAAAAAAAGAAAAAAAAAAGAATGGAAATATATATATGTATATATATTTATTTTTTTAGGGGATGGGGGTGCGGGGGAACGGGGCAACGGGAGAGGAAACAAAATTTCACATGTTGATTATAAATATTGATGGAAAATTAAAAATGAAAAAAAAAGGGTAAACAGATGAAGTTTAGTGGGGGGCAGGCAGAGGATGCATGATCAGTGGTGGGCATGACTGGGTGGAGGAGTGAGGTGGGGGAATGGTACAACTTGTATGTTGATAAATAATCATGGAAGGTTTGAAAAAAATCTAAAATAAGAAATGAAATTTTTTTTTTTTTTTTTTTTTGTTTGGGGGGGGGGGGGGGGGGGGGTTGGGGGGGGGGGGGGTAGTGATCAAGGCAAGTGGGCGACCAGGTGTGGGTGCGCAACTTCACATTTTTATAATAAATGTTCATAGAAAAGAATGAAAGAAATTAAATGAAATTCTGCCAAATGGTAAGTTTGTTATGTACAAATATGTGGATTTTTAGACAATTAAAGGGCAATTACTCTGAAGTTACAAAAGAAATCCATACAAAATTGTGTGTGCACAACCACATTATAGTGCTCTAAATTCTGTTAAAGTTTCATAGTTCAACGTCAAATATATCAAAAGTTATGATGCAGAAATTGCCATATCTACAGTTCCCTATATAGATAACACTAGAAACTTCTAAGGGCCATAACTCTGGTGTTACTTGGGCAATCTGTCTGAAACTTGCTGGGCCCCATAACCTCATAGTGGTGAACATGTATATGAGATTGTTTGAAATGAATTTTTTTTTTTTTTTTTTTTTTTTTTTTTGGGGGGGGGGGGGGGGGGGGGGGGTTGGGAGAGGGGGGGGGGTGTGATCAAGGCAAGTGGGCGACCAGGTGTGGGTACACAACTTCACATGTTTACAATAAATGTTCATGGAAAAGAATGAAAGAAATTTAATGAAATTCTACCAAATGGTAAGTTTGTTATGTACAAATATGTGGATTTTTATACAATTAAAGGGCAATAACTCTTAATTTACAAATAAATCCGAACGAAATTGTGTGTACACAACCACATTATGGTGATCTAAATTCTGTTTAAGTTTCATAGTTCTAGGTCAAATATATCAAAAGTTATGATGCAGAAATTGCCATATTTATAGTACCCTATATAGTTAACACTAGAAACTTCTAAGGGCCATAACTCTGGTGTTACTTGGGCAATCTGACTGAAACTTGACAGGCCGCAAGAACTCATAGTGGTGAACATGTATATGAAGTTTTAAATAAATATTCCCAACCATTTCCTAGATATGGCTCCGGACGGATGGACGGACGGAAAGACGGACGAAAGGACGGACAACGCCAAAACTATATCCCTCCGACTTTCGTCGGGGGATAATTAAAAGTATTCTTTATGATTACAAAAAGGCATAACTCGCTAAAGTAAAAAAAAAATAATGTCGTATCCATTTTTTGACCAAGGTTTACAGTTACAGGTGTCCCCTATAACAAAATGTTTTACTAAATTCTATACATTGTCATGCGTAAACGCACTCCAAACAGTCATATTCATGACTATGTCCAGCTCGCCACAAGAAGGCTCTACACAATTTCAAATAGAACTAAACAAAATAATCCTTCCATTACACTACACTATACTGCTAAACATTCGTCTTTTGTCTTAAATTAAAATGAGTGAATGCACTGAATTTATAAAGTATTGGTAGGTGCCACTCCATGCATTTTTTCAGTTACAGACGGGCACCTCAGTTGAAAAACAAGCCTCCCATATGCCAGCTGGATGGCTTCAACACATGAACAATTCTATATTCCAAGTAAGGTTTCGATCCCACATGAGTGACGCAAAAATGATTTAAGTCTGTGACACGAGTCACTTAGGCAAAGAGGCCCTAACATATGGCTTGTCAGTATAAGAAATTGTTACCTGCGTGCCCACTGTCCTGCCCTCACTACACCATTGCCATGTACCAGAATCATCAATTTGTCTGAGTTTGTGTATAGATCACCACTAATAAACACGAAAGACTGAGGTTCACCCTCCTCTGCATTTACCTTAGAACAAATGCAACAAAAACATGGATTTTAACAGCAAGCTTATGAAGTAATCTCCTAACAGTAAGTGTGCATTTTGTCAAGTTGCAGATAGACAACAGCTTGCAATGCTATAAACAGAGATACTTAAATTGATCAATTGTGGAACTGACATAACAATACTGTTTTTTCCTATAAAATTTTACATAAACTAGAGCTGCTTTTGAGAAAAGCGCATGACTCCCACAACTGCCTAATCATCTGAATAGTAGTATAAGATCGGATGAGAAATGTTCAAGCGTAAACCCTACTCCCTATATATTCTTAATTCCAAATCAGACTTTCAGTGCTTCGCTTATCAAAAACAACCCAATCAGACTTTCAGTGCTTTGATTATCAAAAACAATATTTCAAGGGCCATAATTCCGAAGTGCCTGGGCCGATTTGGCTGTTTATCAAACTTGGCCGAGGACATATTGGCAAACACACTTTGTTCAAGTTTGGTGAAGATCGGACGATAAATGTTCAACTTAGCATGCAGACAAGATTTGTGAAAGACGGACAGACAGACAGACAGACAGGAGTAAATCAATATGTCTCCCACCACACAGTGGTGTGGGAGACATAACAAGTCACTCACCTGAAGAGGACCAAGTTTGAAGAACTTACTTTAAGAAGTTCAATAAAATACAAGTTATTTGGAGCTTTTTTTTCTCTATTTTGCTGTGACGGTCCAAAAATGCTTTATCGTTAGAACAAAGTTCAAGATAAGAGGTTATTAAATTTTTTTCTATTTTTAGCTCTGGTGTACCATAAAAGGGACCAAGCAGAACCACTCTGGGAGAGGACCTTACAATGATGTTACAGACCAAGCTTGATAAAGATCCATCAAGTGGTTCATGACAATTTTTTCTATTTTTACCTCCACAAGTCCCTAATCCGCAGCCACAATACAAGGTTCCATGAGAGAGGTTCTTTTACAGTTCCCAAGGTCAAAGGTTTTGGGATTAAATCTTTTGCCTACATGGATTCTACCTTACAGAATGGATTACCACCTTCCATAAGTAATTTACCTAAACTCCACACCACCAAGGTTGCCATCATAAACCACTTGCTATGTCAAATGTAATTTTTAATATTTTCATTATCAAAGTAATACAGTGGAACTTCCGAAAAACGGACCTTATAAAAATCAGAAACCTTTGAAAACTGCACAAAACTCATCAAAGTCCCATTTTTTCATTCTTCCAAATTCTGAAAACCAGACGATTTTTGAAGGACAGTTTGTATTTTAACACTAAAGTTGACTTCTGAAAACCGAACAGCAAAATATTAGCTGAATTAAAAGTGTCACCTGTCTTTAACATGTTGTTAATCCAAAAATGCCCATGGCAAGTTGTCAACAATGTCATGTTCTTTTGTTTATCTATTAGTGGCGCACGTTTATTTTGACATGCGTTATAATCACAATTATCATTTAATGCCTAAGTAAATTAAGAAATAATCGGTGATTACTTTAATTTGTTTCAGTTTATGAAAATGTGATGAATCAAATATCTTACATGTGAAAAACATTCGTAATATTAGAATGAAAGAAAGATCGGTGTTTTAACTGATTCAGTTACATTGGTTAAACTATGCATTATCAACATCAATTGCATATTGATGAACTCAGTAAAATGTAAGTGGAAAATGTTTGAGTAAATGCTATTTTTTTATATACAAATTAAAATGGAAATTTATTAATATACATACTTGATTATCCTAAATGTTTGTAATTAATTAATTCATTCATTCATTCACTAATTAATCAATTAATTAATTACCTTTATATAAACTTGTACAATTATAAAGGATAATAATCCCTTTCATCCTATCTGTAAGAAAACATAACTCTTGTACACCACATCCACTTTGCCTGTAAACTTCCGAATTTCTAAATTCCAGAAACTTCCAAATACCAAACTTTTAGGGTCTGTCCGGAGGTCGTTCTGTTTTCGGAAGTTACAACTGTACAGTATTATGTGAATATTCCAAGCGAAGCTTTCTCTGTTATTTTTACTAGTCATTCAGGATACATTTTGTCTCCACTTTTACTAGTTAGCTATGACATACTTTTAACTGTCTGTCTGCCCTGACCTGCCTCTGCCCGATTCTCCGTCCAATCCATCTAGCTAGCTATCTAACAAGACCTTTTTAATGCAAATTTTTTACTAAGTCAAGAGCGACAACTTAAAACATCAAGTGCACAACTTCCTGTGCTGAATAATAATCTTGTGAGGACCTTAGAAAGATGCTACAGACCAAGACTGGTGACGAACCATCAAGCAGTTCAGGAAAAGAAAGTCTTTATTAGGCTTTTCTATTTTTAGCTCTGACAGTCCCTATATTTAGTCAAACAGATCCATCCGAACAAATCTACCCTAGAGAGTACCTTAGATGGGAACTACAGACGAAGCTTGGTGACTTTCCATGAAGAGGTTTATGAGTGAAAGACATTTAATTTTTTTTTATTCTGTGCCCACATGATTTTTAAATCAGTCAAGCATAACAAATCAAACAAGCAAATTCGATGAACTGGTATCCTTCGCCAAATGGGTTTGTGTTGAGGAATGACAAAGAAATATAACCAGTAAAATCTGTAGGATGTTACATATAATTTCATTATATTTGAACTTAAAAGAACAGAAGTCCTTTAGAGAGCACAATCAAGTAAGAAATCTGGAATGTGAGTGGTGACAGGGGGTGGGGGCTTTACAACTTCACACGTTGAGTTGATAAGAAAAAAAAAAGAAAAAAAATTGGGGGGTGGGGGGCTGGGTGGAGGAGCAAGGTGGAGGGTACAACTTTTCATGTTGATAAATATTTTAGATTTAAGATAAAAAAAAAAAAAAAGAAAAAAAAAGTAAAACAAGAGGGCCATGACGGCATTGTATCGCTCACCTGAGTAGCATTGCTCAAAATGATATGATCAAGTTTTGACATAGAGCACACAGGCATACACATTAAATATCATCAGGATAAACATTTTCTTGTAACAGTCCCTTTTGACCTAGTCAGGGCCAATTACCATACCAAGTTTGAGGGTCCTAGGCTCAAATGCTGCATTTTTGTACTAACATGACTATTCCTTGCCCTGGAAGACTTAAATAACATTTAAAACCAATCTCATTAGATGCTGCTGAGATATATTCGTTTACATAAAATAAAGTGAGGTAATTTGTCATAAATTCCATCAAAAGTTATCTACCCTGATTGTACGAGTCCATCTGATGGCACAAATGACATTTCAAATCAGTATCTTCATTGGTTACTGAGATACACCCATTTTAATTTGAAACAAAGGGAGGTAATTTGAAATAAAATCAGTCCATAGATATCTACCCTGATTGCCTCAGTCCAACTAACGACAATAATGAAATTTCAAATGAGTTCTATAAATATTTACCAAGATAAATCCTATCTTTTTAAAATCAGGGGAGGTAATCATGCATTGGTATATGCATGTAAAAGATACAGAGTACAAGCCTATACAACAATATATTAGTAAAGTATTCATATCGATAAATGTTCAATCAAGAGTTATCTAATATGACTATTTCTTACCATGGAAGACAAAAATAACGTTTCAAACAAATCTCATTAGAAGCTGCTAAGGTGTATTCATTTAGATAAAAAATAAAATGAGGTAATTTATCATAAATTCAGCCAATATGTATCTTCACTGATTGTCCAAGTACATCTGTTGACATAAATGAAATTTCAGATCAGTATCTTCATAAGTTACGGAGATATACCCATTTTAATTTGAAATAAAGGGAGGTAATTTGACATAAAATCAGTCCATAGTTATCTAGCCTGATTGTCTCAGTCCAACTAATGACAATAATGAAATTTCCAATAAGTCCTATAAGTACTTACTGATATAAATCCATTTTGATTACAATCAGGGGAGGTAATCAGATATAAAATAACTCTGGAACCTACGGTGGATCTGACAGATTCATCATGGAATTCAAGATTTATTGTTGTTGAAGATATTTTGGAAGTTTGTATCAAATCAAACCATAAATGAAGTCTCTATATGGCTGCAAAAGCCAAAATAGCAAATTTTGGACCTTTAAGGGTCCATAACTCTGGAACCCATGATGGAATCTGGCCAGTTCAAGAAAGGAATCAAGAT
Organism: Mercenaria mercenaria; assembly: GCF_021730395.1. Classification (NCBI taxonomy): domain Eukaryota; kingdom Metazoa; phylum Mollusca; class Bivalvia; order Venerida; family Veneridae; genus Mercenaria; species Mercenaria mercenaria. The sequence goes on from NC_069368.1 coordinate 39,930,331, forward strand.
CTTGTGGTGATACAAGTTGTGTGCAAGTTTGGTTAAAATCAAATCATAAACTAGAAAATGCTTTTGTAAAAAAGTGCATGTCTCCCCCAATGCAAAGTCCTATAGGCAAGAAGTCAATAGGGGTCAGGAGCAAAAGTCAAAGAGACACCGATGGTTGGCTGCAATAGGGATCATCTACTTGGCATGTCCAGTCACCCCCCAAATTTCAACACTTTTGGCCTAGTGGTTCTCAAGTCACTGTTCAGGCTCCTGTGACCTTGACCTTTGATCAAGTGACCTCAAAATAAATAGGGGTCATCTACTCTGCATGTCCAATCATCCTATTAAGTTTCAACATTGTAGGTCAAGTGGTTCTCAAGTTATTTCCAAAAAATGATTTTACATGAACAGGCCACTGTGACCTTGACCTTTAACAGACTGACCCCAAAATCAATAGGGGTCATCTACTCTGCATGTTCAATTATCCTATGAAGTTTCAACATTCTGGATCAAGTGGTTCTCAAGTTATTGATCAGAACTGGTTATCAATGTTCAGGGCCCTGTGACCTTGACCTTTAACGGAGTGGCCCCAAAAACAATAGGGGTCATTTACTCTGCATGAACAATCATCCTATGAAGTTTTAACATTCTGGGTCGAGAGGTTCTCAAGTTATTGATTGGAAATGGTTTTACATGTTCAGGCCCCTGTGGCCTTGACCTTTAACAGAGTGACCCTAAAATCGTTAGGGGTCATCTACTCTGCATGACCAATCATCCTATGAAGTTTCATCATTCTGGGTCAAGTGGTTCTCAAGTTACTGACCGGAAATGGTTTTCAATGTTCGGGCCCCTGTGACCTTGACCTTTCACAGAGTGACCCCAAAATCGTTAGGGTTCATCTACTATGCATGACCAATCATGCAAGTTTGGTTAAAATAAATCATAAATGAAACCACTATCGTGCAGACAAGAAATTGTTGACGGACGGACGTACCGACGACGGACGAAGGGTGATCACAAAAGCTCACCTTGTCACTATGCGACAGGTGAGCTAAAAAAATCTTGGGTGGGTGGGGGGATGGGTGACCAGGGTGGTGGTGGTGGTGACTGGGTGTGGGTACACAACTTCACAAGTTGATAATAAATGTTTATGGGAAAAAATGAAAGAAATTTAATGAAATTCTACCAATTGGTTAGTTTATGTACAAATATGTGGATTTTAAACAATTAAAGGGCAATAACTCTTAAGTTACTAAAGAGATCCTGATGAAATTGAGTGTGCACTACGGTGATCTAAATTCACTTTAGGTGTCATAGTTGGGTCAAATATGTCACAAGTTATGAAGCAGAAATTGCCATATTTATAGTACCCTATATAGTTAACACTAGAGACTTCTAAGGGTCATAACTCTGGTGTTACTTGGGCAATGTGACTGAAACTTGACAGGCCGCATTTCCCAATAGTGGTGAACATGTTTTAAAAATTCTAAACCACTTCCTACATATGGCTCCGGACAGACGGAAGGACGATGCCAAAACTAGATCCCTCCACCTTCGGCGGGAGTTAATAACCATAGGAGAAGATTTTATGAGGAGGTTACAGACCAAGTTTGGTGATGATCCATCAGACAGTTCATGAGAAGAAGTCATTTAAAGTTTTTTCTATTTTTAGCTCTGGCGCCCCTAATGTAAGTCAAACGTAACCATATAAACAAAATTGAGAGAGGACCTTACAAGGATGCTACAAACAAAGTTTGGTGATAATCCATGAAGCAGTTCATGAGACGTTGTTAAATGTTGATTTTTTTTCTTTTTAGCACTGCATGGTCACCCTCTAAAATCTATCAAGCGAAACTATTTAAAAAAATTAAGGAGAGGACCTTAGAAGGATGCTACATACCAAATTTGGTGACAATCCATCAGCAGTACACGAGAAGAAGGCACTTAAATATTTTTTTTTACTTTTAGCCTAAAATCAGTTAAGCACAACCTTCTGAAAAAATCTGAGAGAAGACCTCATAAGGATACTACAGACCAAGTTTGATGATTATCCATGAATTGGTTCATGAGAAAAGGTTGTGAAAAGGTTTTTCAATTTTCATCTTTGGTGACCCCTTAAACCAATCATGCTGATCCATTTGAACAAATTTAAGAGAGGACTTTACAAGGATGCTACAGACCAACTTTGGTGATGATCTACTGAGTGGTTAAAGAGAAAAGGTCATTTCAAGGGTAATTTATTTTTATCTTTGGGGGCCTCTAAAACAAGTCAAGTGGAATCATTTGAACAAACTTACAAGGATGCTAAAGACCTAGTTTGGTGAAGATCAAGAGGTTCAGGAGAAGATGTTGTTTAAAGATGAAAAGCTAACACCAGACTAAGGATAGTCGACACAGACCCATCAAAATATAAACAAGAGCTGTCCATAAGACAGCCAATGCTCGACTATTCGAATGGTTGTCCCAGAAGCAGGATTTTCTAAGTCCAAAAGGGGGCATAATTTGGCCAAAATGCAGGTCAGAGTTATGGGACTTGATGCTATCAACTAGTTTTATAACCCCAAAGACACATGTGAAGTTTCAATTCAATATCTGCATTAGTTTTGGAGATAGTAACATGCATGTAAAACTTTAACCAGGATTTTCTAAGTCCAAAAGGGTGTATAATTTGCTCAAAATACATGTCAGAGTTATGGGACTTGACCCAGTGAGGTTGGTAATTGACCTAGAAAAAGAAAAAATAAGTTTCAAAGCTATATGTCTTTAAATGATAGCGATATGTACTTGCAAGCAAAACTTTAACCAAGGTGTGATGCTGACGCAGACGCCTGGGTGAGTAGAATAGCTAGACTATTCTTTGAATAGTCGAGCTAAAAACAGGTGACTAATGTAGCCCTGAGGTTAACACTATTTCTTTTCTAGTGGCCTAAACTTGAAGATAACTTTCTTTTAAAATCTAATGGTCTCCAAAATATCTAGTGACAAAATCAAACATATTTATTTACTTCTATGAAAATTTCTATTTTCACTTACAAGTAATATGTATGTTTTCAATAAATACTACAATATTGAAACACAGAAAATTTCAGTATTTCTTACAATCACATCCTCCTATTCAAGCTACTTAAATTTAACCCGACAAGCTCTAAATCTTTGGTAGTTCTGCTAGATCTCTGGATTTACAGTTCCCAAATATTTACTGTCAACAGACCAAGGGACCAATGTTAGTGTCAATCCCTAGTAGTCCGCATATTCTTTTCACCTGGGGGTATAATAGAAACAAAGGTATTTACCGGTAGGTACGATCTCTGTAGTTTGTAATCCTTCTCCATCATCTGGTAAATCTTCTCTGTAATAATCTGTTGAAAAAATATAGGATCAAAGGCCATAAAAACGAAAGAATAAAGTATGCAGTACAGAGTTCCCTACCGGAAAAAGGCTATTTCTTTCAACTGCAGCATAACTGCATGATCTGATAACTGGACCAGGAAAATGATCTGAAGCCTTTGATTTCTAAGTGTGACCTCGACTTCTGAGCCATCGGTTTGGGTCACATGACACATCATCTTGTTATGGGGACCATTTGTACTAGGTAATATTAAAAACCTTGATGGAGGGCAGAATTATATAGCAAACGAAGAACAGATCCTGTTAAACTTTGACCTACAAGTGTGGCATTAAACTTTGTGATACATTAGTCAGAGTTAGAAGAACCCATGGTCTTGTTATGGTGAATTTATGTGCCATGTTATTTGAATATCATTTTGTACACTGTAAATTTATTGAACAAGAAAAATTACCTAAAAACTTTGACCTCAGAGTGTGACCTTGACCTTTAATCTAGAAGATGGGCAGAACACACCATCTCATTATGGGGAATATCTGTGTCCAGTAAATTAAATATCAAAATTTCCTGATGGATTGCAATTATGGAGCAGACTCGAAACAGATCCTGTTAATTTTACCTAATGACCTCCTTAACCTTTTAGCTAGGGGTCTGGGAGGCAAGCAAGACATATTGTCTCATTATGTGTACATCTGTGCCTAGCAACATTAAAATACCTTCATGGATTGTGTAGTTATGGAGCACAGAGGGAAAAAATATTGATATTTCACCTCCAAGTGTGACTTTTACCTTTGAGCCAAGGGTCTGGTTCTGCGTCTGCACAATTACAAATTGTCTCATTATAGGGGACATTTGTGCCAAGTAATTTTAAAATCCATTGATCCATGACAGTTATGAAGTAGACACGTAAATGAAGACAGAATGAAGGAAGAAAAAGTGCAATCCTACAGTCATCATAACAGATCTCAGGCCTGGTAGGGGACTAACAATCAATGTTTCTAAACCCTATCAGAAAATGTTATTTGGTCTAGCCTCATGACTTTCACTTTGCCTTATAAACAAGTGCAAAGTCATATTGCACAAAAATTGACAGTTTTCTGAATTCTTGTAAATGTTTCAATATTTTTATGAAACAACAACAGTCACCCACTGTCTAACAATTGACATAATGTGTCCTTAAAATACACTTATATAATTGTATGTAGTAAGACATGACTATAAACAGATCATTCAGGAAGTCACAACTATATTTTCTTTCAATTTATTGGTTCAAAATATATCATCAAAGAGGAAGAATAAAACTGTATTACTTGTAACAAAAAAAAAGAGGATATTTGATAGTTAAAAAAAGTTTTTGAGCTGTTGGCAGAACAGTACGGTTAAGTATTTCAAACTATTTGTTAATACAGAACTGAAAATGGTAAACAAGTTTACCACAGTAAGTGGAAGGAGCATGAAATGAAACAAGAGCTGTCCATAAGACAGCGCGCTCCAGTTTTCTCAGTGCTTGACTCTGAATTAGAGCTTTGCCAGTAAAAAAATTCGAAGTTAAAAAGGGGCATAACTCTGTCAAAATTCAAATCAGAGTTATGGGAATTGTGTCTCCTGGTGTAGACTTTGATAGTAAATAACTATTTTGGGTTTCAAGCCAAAAGCTTTAATAGTAACAGAGATATTTGACTTTATCAAAAAATTTAACAAAAAATTCTACGTTAAAAAGGGGCATAATTTTGTCAAAATTCAAAACAGAGTTATTGCGATTGTTTCTCCTGGTGTAGACTTTGATGGTAAATAAGTATTTTAAGTTTCAAGTCAATAGCTTTGATAGTAACAGAGATATTTGACTTTATCAAAATTTTAACCGAAAATTCTAACTTAAAAAGGGGCATAATTCTGTCAAAATTCAAATCAGAGTTATGGGAATTCTTTCTCCTGGTGTGACTTTGATAGTAAGTAACTATTTTAAGTTTCAAGTCAATAGCTTTGATAGTAACAGAGATATCTGACTTTATCAAAAACTTTAACCAACGGCGACACCGACGCCGACACGAGTACAATAGCTCTACTTTTTCTTCAAAAAGTCGAGCTAAAAATGGAGTGGGAGATTTGAGCAGGTGAAAATGCAGACTGACAAAAAGCATTAACATGTATGGAGGATATATAGAAATCAAAGGCCTGAAGGGCCTGAGAGTCGGCTAATGATTGATGTAGTGGTAGTATAGTCTACTAGTTTCAGTTTGGTTTTAGTTTTTTTTCCCAACTGAACAGAGATTTTGTTACAATAGATGAAATGGACATTCAATCGATGCCTAGTAAAACTTTGACTGACATTATACAAGTATTTAAACCCAATATATTTTTCTAAAATTGAAGAGTGGTTCGCAAAAATAAAAATGTTGAAAGTACAAACTACCATTTGACAGGTGACACTAAGATACTGCCCATGACTATAAATATTTTTCCAGTAAACATTTGCCTCCGGCATTACCAAAACAGGCAATTATCGGCTGGTATATATTCGCACATGATAAAATTTGAATATGAAAATTTATATATTGAAATTTTATAGCGCGGATTGCCACATACAATTTGTAACGGATGGACGAAAGAACTGTTCAGATATTTTACAGATAAGGGGCCTGGCAATAACCGTGCCACACGCTAGGTATTGTTCAATCATATTATAAGGGATGTGAATTTAAAGTATACTTACTTTTGCGTTTAAAGATATGTAAATGTTGCTGAGTGTCAATATATAGTGTCATGAATGTTTACACTGACAGGAAAATTGCGCATTCGAAACTTAGAGAAGTTACTCGGACTAGCTACCAATTTCGGAAAAGATAACCAATATTAATAAATGCAGTTCTTTTTTAGTTAAAACCATCATTTATTCTATTTCAGACCTGTTAACCCCTTCAAAACCATGTCAGTAGTCCCCAAGTCTATGTACTTTCAATTATCCGTTTTGATTCATGTAGACAAACAGGCCCAGACTGGGCTGAAAAAATGTTTGAGCCATTTTTACGTGGTCGGTAGCAGGGTGGGTGTGGGGAGGGGTGTTCCTTCCCGCTTTGAACTGCAGTCAGATTTTGAAATGGGCATTGTGGCAGGTGGTAAAAGGGCAAATGTATCAAACTGTAAAGTGGCAATATGGGGGGAGGGTGTGGGAGGATACCCCCTCCTGCAAGTAGGGTTTGTGGTATCACCACAAGGAAATTTTGAAAATGTAGACCCTTGATACAGCCTTTGGTGCGATTTCTAACTGAAAATTTTATGTTTCAATTTCTAAACATTACCTAGATTCTTTTTAGTATTACAATATTCAAAGTATGAATGACTGTCACTTCATATTTTTACTTTCAGGTCATGCCTCAGCACTAGAATATAAGTCTGATATTGATTCTATGTATGTATTATAAAAATAAATTCTAGAATCATTTCTGTTACAATAATATCTATCATGTCTGTTACTTTAATGTTTGAATTTCATAACACAGCTCGATATTTACCCAAAGTATTATATCCGGATATGATTACACTTTCTTTTATACCGCCAAAATCTCCAGTTTCAACAATAAGCGGACATTTAGCAGCAATTGGCAGTATCTATTATTGAAGTTTACGGTTAAATTACCTCTTATTTAAATCTTTTCATAAAAAAGTTTGTTTCGTCAAAGCAGCCAAACATAGACGATCTACTTTCGATTTCAAAAACTACAAGAAAATACAATTTAATGTTTCGCCGATTTGTTTATTTCTCGAAAAATAAGAATTAATATCATTTTTGATATCAGTAGTAACTAAACAAACCAGTAAGAGCTTCTTCTTCCGATAATTTATCCGTTTACTGACTGCAAAATTCAACCCACGCAAAGTCGTAGAAGAATTGTTATAAACAGATCACGCGTGTTCGCCGAGAAGTGTCCAGAATGTAGTTAGGATTCATCCGCGAAGTCTCGCGGAAGAATTAACGTACTGCACATATCTTATTCGGGTCATTTAAAATGAAGCTCTCATAATTTAATTTCATCGATGTGGTAAACTCTTTGATATTTTGTCTTTCGCTGGATGTTACGCAAGCTTTGTAAGTCTGCGCAATTCATAAAATGCACAGCACAATAAATTTGTTATTTGCGCAATGATTTTAAATATTATTTTTTGAAACGGACAGGGTAACAAATGGATAATTTGGCTAATAAGTTAATATGCAGTTTTTATTTGAATTTGTGAACATCATATTTGCTATTTTGTGACAAAAGGGCATAAAATTCGTCACCATAATCATATGCGCAAATGTATTACCAAATCCCGCAGAATCGTTATGCGTGTGTATGCTTAATGAGTTACCGCGGAAGAAAATACGTGGCTTTATCCGAGTATTGCACAATTACAAGTCATAAATATGACAGATTACATCGTATATTGGTCATAGCAAATAGGACTGACATAAATGAACTTCATTTGATCAAAGAACTCTTTGAAATTAGAGACAATCCAATGGAACTACATCACTTCGCTGTGTTGTGAGGCCATTTAAGAATGAGAAATCGTGCGATAGCAAGGACTCGTCAAACGCTTGACAGCGTTTAGCCGACTCAACAAAATGAACAAGTGCTGTCAGAGGAGGCCGCGCTCGACTATTTTGATGGTGGATAGTGAAGTAAGGCATATTGGAGGAAACTACAGCTATCACTGCAGTGATCAATGTCCTTGACTTGGATGGTGTTGTTGGACAACAGTTTGAATCAAATCCCAGGAATCTGAGTAACAAATGAGATGTGGTGAAATTGCATCAAACTAGATGTGTGTCCATAGGACATAGGTGCCCCCTACTCCTTTCACTGTACATGGTTTCATGACTAAAATATTTTTAACACATATGCAACACAAACTTTTAAGCACTTTATGTGTATTTTTTATAACTCTGGCCCAGCTGAGTGAAATCCCAAAGAGAACACCTGGTGCACAACTTCGTATGCTATATATTATTCTTCTAATGATTTATGACTGCAGGTAAAGTAAATTTCGATGTACATGGGACACAAACTTTTACCTTTTGACTAACTCAAGGGACAAACCTCTGGTCTTGCAAAGTGAAATAAAAAAAATTCACATGATGGAAAATAATTTCATGACTCTAGGTGAAATATTTTTTCAAGACATATGCAACACAAACTTATAAGCACTTTATGCGTATTTTTTAATAAGTCAAGGACCATAACTCTAGTCTGGTTGAGTAAAATCTCAAAAAGAAAACCAGGTGCACAACTTCGCATGCTATATAACATTCCCGTAATGTTTTATGACTCTTTAAGTCAAATACTTTTTGAGATATCTGCCACACAAACTCATATGACTTTTGTGCATAGTTTTGACAATCATGGGCCATAACTCTGGTCTGACTAAAATAAATCTGAAACAAAATCACAGGTGCACAACTTCATATGCTGAATAATATTCCTATGATGTTTCATGACCCTAGGTCAAATACTTTCTGAGATATGTGCTAAACACATAAATTAATGCCCTTTTATACAGTCATATTTTTGACTAAGTCAAGGACCATAACTCTAGGCTGGCTGAGGGATATCTCTAACAAAAGAGATACATGCGACACAAATTTAGGCCCTGTTTATGCATAAATATTTTTGACTAAGTTAAGAGTCATAACTCTGGTCTGACTGTGTGAGATAACTCTGGTCTGACTGTGTGAGATTCAAATTAAAGCATCAGATAAACAACTTCCCGTGCTGAATAAGAATCCTGTGAGGTTTGATGACTCCAGGTCAAATACTTATTGAGATATGCACGACACAAATTTGCACTGACAGACGGACAGACAAGGGCAATTCTTAGTGCACCCTAAAAAATTGGGTGGTGTGAGGGGGGAGGATAGGGTAAAAAGTAAAGTTAGCTAAGCCATTTAAATATATAAGGGATATAATATAGATTAATCAGTTTCAGTTTTATAATTCTTGGAGTTAAGTTTGAATCAAAATGTATTCAGCTATAACTAAGACATTGTGTATTTAAGGTAGTAGAGGTGTAATAGCAATGTTTACAAAATAGCATTTGCTTGGTATATTCTTAAAGAAAACCGTGTTTCGCATTGCTTTGCAATTTTTTGATAACATTTACCGTGCCGTTTTTTCAAAATTTTGTATAACTTATGGTATCTCCCCTAGCTCAAGTAGAGACAAATTTCAAAGTGATGACCACTTTACAAAACGTTTGCAGAGAACTCACTTTACCATTAATTTTAATAAAAGAATCATCAAACTATTGGTAAACAATTATAAAACACAAAATAAAAATATGAGTATCATTTTATCTAGGGTTCTTCAAGTAAACGGACTTAATGATACAGAATTCTAACTTCAACATTGAAAAAATGAGGTCGAATCCTGTGTTTCTGTTTTGAATTTTTCTTACTTCATTCAAGAATGACCTTGGGGCAGACGTAAAACCTACCTAAATTTCTTCCACAATATGTAATCTAAAGAGTGAAAGCAAAATAGAGAACTTTTACCACATGTAACTCAATATTTTTAAAGATGTGTAACTCTACCCCTTCTGTTTAAGTTGTAAATTCACTTTGAACAGCAAGAAAACGCTTATCAAATTATGTTTCTCAATTTTTGTACAATAAATCAATCATAGGTCTTGAAAGAAGTAAAAACTTAACAGAAAACAAGAGCACCGCCTTGCGGGTGCTGACGCTCATCTGATTTTTTTTGTGTAATAGAAATATTGTCCTACCCATGATTTTCTAAGTCTTAAAAGGGCCATCATTCTTGCAAAAAGCAGGATAGAGTTATGTTTCTTGATGTACAGTGTCCACTTATGATGGTGAAAAACTGTTGCAAGTTTTAAAGCAATAGCTTTGATAGTTTATGAGAAAAGTTGACTTAAACATAATACTCAACCAAGAAAATGATTTTCTAAGTCCAAAAGGGGCAATAATTATTGCAAAAAGCAGGATGGAGTTATGTTGCTTGCTGTACAGGGTCAGCTTATGATGGTGAACAAGTGTTGCAAGTTTCAAAGCAATAGCTTTGATAGTTTAAGAGAAAAAGTTGACCTAAACATAAAACTTAACCAAGAAATCTGATATTTTCTAAGTCCAAAAGGGGCCATAAATCTTGCAAAAAGCAGAACGGAGTTATGTTTCTTGCTATACAGGGTCAACTTATGATGGTGAACAAGTGTTGCAAGTTTTAAAGCAATAGCTTTGATAGTTTAGGATAAAAGCTGACCTAAACATAAAACTTAACCAAGAAAACTGATTTTCTAAGTCCAAAAGGAGCAATAAATCTTGCAAAAAGCAAGATGGAGTTATGTTTCTTGATGTACAGGGTCTGCTTATGATGGTGAACAAGTATTCCAAGTTTCAAAGCAATAGCTTTGATAGTTTAGGAGAAAAGTTGACCTAAACATAAAACTTAATCAAGAAATCTGATATTTTCTAAGTACAAAAGGGGCCATAAATCTGGCAAAAAGCAAGATGGAGTTATGTTTCTTGCTATAAAGGGTCAGCTTATGATGGTGAACAAGTATTCCAAGTTTCAAAGCAATAGCTTTGATAGTTTAGGAGAAAAGCTGACCTAAACATAAAACTTAACCAGGCAACGCCGACGCAGACGCCGACGCCGACGCCGACAACCGCTCAAGTGATGACAATAACTCATCATTTTTTTTCAAAAAATCAGATGAGCTAAAAATGAAAAATATGAGAAAAAAAATTGGTCTAAATAGGGCTTGAACCTACGCCCCCTGAGAATTGCAGTAAAAGTGGATTTATGTTAGGAATTGAATACTCTTCAAAAAGGAGGTACTCTATTACACCTCTACTACCTTAAATCATCAACTGTACTAACATCATGAAGTACATTGTATTACACTTAAATTATCCAGTGCATTGTAATGTACTTAAATCACCTAAAGTGCTGTAATGTACTTAAATCACCTAAAGTGTTGTAATGTACTTAAATCACCTAAAGTGTTGTAATGTTTTTAAATCATCAAGAGTATTGTAATGTACTTACATCACTTGGTACTTTGTAATGTACTTGTAAATATCACTTGGTCAATTGTAATGTACTTACATAATCTACTATAGTGTAATGTACTTAAATCACCTAAAGTGTTGTAATGTATTTACATCATCATGTACGTATCACCCAGTGTGTTGTAATGTATTTACATCATCATGTACGTATCACCTAGTGTGTTGTAATGTATTTACATCATCATGTACGCATCACCTAGTGTGTTGTAATGTATTTACATCATCATGTATGCATCACCTAGTGTGTTGTAATGTATTTACATCATCATGTACGCATCACCTAAAGTGTTGTAATGTATTTACATCATCATGTACGCATCACCTAGTGTGTTGTAATGTATTTACATCATCATGTACGTATCACCTAGTGTGTTGTACTGTCCTTAATCATCAAGTATTTGTAATGTACTTACATCACCTAGTGCATTGTAATGTTTCTGATTATAATGGTGGTTCCCTTCCTGAACATTAAACTCAAACGGTTCATCTGTACCTTTCTTCCGCAGCTTACCCTCTATAACATTTAAAAAGAATACATTTTAATCATAACTTGGAGACAATCTTTATACTGTAACTACAGTGTAACTTCTCCAAAGCAAACACACTGGTAAAGCCCTTTTGTATTTGATGTATATATGTTAATGCTCTGGACAATTTAATTTACCACTGTACTATGAAATAAGCAATATACATGGGAGATTAATTATTGTGGGTTTCGTGGTTGTGTCAATCTACAACATTCCTGTTCATCTTATCATCAAAATATTAAATCGACCAATCTGTACAAAATGTTATGGGAAAGAAATTTTCTGTCTTTTGCCATGTAATTTGTTTCAAACTTTACAACGGTTGAATTCTTTAAGAAGACAGTCATTCAAATGGCTACAAGATCTGTGGTTCTACCATGTGCTTTCTATGTTTGAATTTATCCAAGGTCCTACCATGTCCTCCCAAATTAAACTGTTGTGATTTAAAATGAAACAAGTGAATGAAGTATTGCCATGCAATACAAAGTCCCCTACTGGAAGGCACCTAATTTTCTCTACTGTTATTTATAGTAATAACAAATGGAAGTTAATCCTAAACAAGAGCTGTCTCCATAGGATGACATATGCCCCCGATGGCACTTTGAATGAGTAGTTATGGCCGATGTTAGAGTTTAGGACCTTTGACCTACGGAGCTGGGTCTTGCGCGCAACACGTCTTACTGTGGTACACATTCATGCCAAGTTATTTGAAAATCCATCCATGGTTGACAAAGATATGGACCGGACACGCCCATCAATGCACTATCCTTTAAAGTCTAAGTGTGACCTTGACCTTTGAGCTACGGACCTGGGTCTTGCGCGCGACACGTCGTCTTACTGTGGTACACATTCACGCCAAGTTATTTGAAAATCTATCCATCGATGACAAAGATATGGACCGGACACGCCCATCAATGCACTATCCTTTAATGTCTAAGTGTAACCTTGACCTTTGAGCTACGGACCTGGGTCTTGCGCGCAACACGTCGTCTTACTGTGGTACACATTCAGGCCAAGTTATTTGAAAATCCATCCATCGATGACAAAAATATGGACCGGACACGCCCATCAATACACTATCCTTTAATGTCCAAGTGTGACCTTGACCTTTGAGCTACGGACCTGGGTCTTGCACGCAACATGTCGTCTTACTGTGGTACACATTCATGCCAAGTTATTTGAAAATCCATCCATCGATGACAAAGATATGGACCGGACACGCCCATCAATGCACTATCCTTTAATGTCCAAGTGTGACCTTGACCTTTGAGCTACGGACCTGGGTCTTGCGCGCGACACGTAGACTTACTGTAGTACACATTCATGCCAAGTTATTTGAAAATCCATCCATCGATGACAAAGATATGGACCGGACACGAAAATTGCGGACAAACTGACAGACTGACAGACCGACAGACGGACAGACGGTTCAAAAACTATATGCCTCCCTTCGGGGGCATAAAAAAAACAAGAGGGCCAAGATGGCCCTAGGTCGCTCACCTGAGAAACATACCATAACAGTGTAAACATGTTTGACCTCGTGATTTCATGGAAACAAATATTCTGGCCAATTTTCATTAGGATTGGACCAAAAATGTGGTCTCTTAAAGTTTAAACAAGTATTTTCTTTGATATGACCTAGTGACCTAGATTTTGACCCCAGATGACCAATATTCGAACTCCACCTAGATTTCATCAAGGCAGTCATTCTGACCAAATTTCATAAAGATCAGTTGAAAAATACAGCCTCTATCGCATACACAAGGTTTTTCTTTGATTTGACCTAGTGACCTAGTTTTTGATCCAAGATGACCCATATTCAAATTCCACCTAGATTTCATCAAGGCAATCATTCTGACCAAATTTCATGAAGATCAACTGAAAAATACAGCCTCTATCGCATACACATTGTTTTTTCTTTGATTTGACCTAGTTTTTGATCCCAGATAATCCACATTCAAACTCGACTTAGATTTAATCAAGGCAATCATTCTGACCAAATTTCATGAAGATCAATTGAAAAATACAGCCTCTATCGCATACACAAGGTTTTTCTTTGATTTGACCTAGTGACCTAGTTTTTGATCCAAGATGACCCATATTCAAATTCCACCTAGATTTCATCAAGGCAATCATTCTGACCAAATTTCATGAAGATCAACTGAAAAATACAGCCTCTATCGCATACACATTGTTTTTTCTTTGATTTGACCTAGTTTTTGATCCCAGATAATCCACATTCAAACTCGACTTAGATTTAATCAAGGCAATCATTCTGACCAAATTTCATGAAGATCAATTGAAAAATACAGCCTCTATCGCATACACAAGGTTTTTCTTTGATTTGACCTAGTGACCTAGTTTTTGATCCAAGATGACCCATATTCAAATTCCACCTAGATTTCATCAAGGCAATCATTCTGACCAAATTTCATGAAGATCAACTGAAAAATACAGCCTCTATCGCATACACATTGTTTTTTCTTTGATTTGACCTAGTTTTTGATCCCAGATAATCCACATTCAAACTCGACTTAGATTTAATCAAGGCAATCATTCTGACCAAATTTCATGAAGATCAATTGAAAAATACAGCCTCTATCGCATACACAAGGTTTTTCTTTGATTTGACCTAGTGACCTAGTTTTTGACCCCAGATGACCCATTTTCGAACTCGGCCTAGATTTCATCAAGGTTATCATTCTGACCAAATTTCATGAAGATCAGTTGAAAAATACAGCCTCTATCGCATACACAAGCTAAATGTTGACGGACGACAGACGACGGACGACGGACATCGAGCGATCAAAAAAACTCACCTGAGCAGGTGAGCTAAAAAAAAAAAAAAAAAAAAAAAAAAAAAAAAAAAAAAAAATTGTAATACAAATCCAAACAAAACTCTTTACCAGGTAGAGATATGTCAAAATACACCTAAAAATGGGATGTAACATGCATGTTGTACCACAGAAAAATGGTATCGATTTTTCCCTATGGCCAGTAATAAAAATGATACAATAAAAGCTATTTATAGTAAAAACAAAGGGAAGTAATTCTAAAGACAAGAATGCCTCATGGTGGTAAACATTTGTGCCAAGTTACATCAAAATCCCTCCATGCATAAAGAAGAAATGCTCTGGACAAAGTCATTTTTGAGTTTGACCTTTGAACTCTTAAGTGTGACCTTGACCTTAGACCTAGGGACCTGGTTCTTGCACATGACAATCTGTCTCATGGTGGTGAACATTTGTGCCAAGTAACATCAAAATCCCTCCATGCATAAAGAAGAAATGCTCTGGACAAAGTCATTCTTGTATCTGACTTTTGGCCTCTAAGTGTGAACTTGACCTTAGACCTAGGGACCTGGTTCTTGCGTATGACACTCTAACTCATGGTGGTGAACATTTGTGCCATGTAACATTAAAATTCATTTAAGGATTGCTGATTTACAGACTGGACAGGGAAAAAAAACCTTTTGGCCTTTGTCTTCCAAGTGTGACCTTGACCTTTCAGCTAAGGGCCCGAGTTTTGCGCATAACATGTTGTCTGTGCCAACTGATATCTAAATCCTGTTTAGCATGACTAAGTTATAAACCGGACAGGAAAAAAATCATATTGACCTTAAATGAACTCCAAGTGTGGCCTTGACTTTTAAGCTATGGTTCTTGGTGTTGCACATAACACATCGCCTCATCATGGGGAACATTTAAGCTAAGTAATATTGTAATCCCTTAATGGATGACAGAGTTATGGACCGGAAAGGAAAAAATACCTGTTGACCTTTGACCTCCAATTGTGACCTTGACCTCCGGATTTTGGGCATGACACATCGTCTCATCAAAGGGAATATTTGTACCAAGTAATATTAAAATCCCTTCATGAATGACAAGAGTTATGGACCGGACATGAAACAGTCCATGTTCATGCCATTTGACTGCCAAGTGTGACCTTAACCTTTGAGCTAGGGGTCTGAAAGTTGTGTATGACACATCATCTTATTATGAGGTACATGTGTGCCATGTAAAATTAAAATCCCTTCATGGATGGCAGAATTATGGACCGGACAGGAAAAAAAGCCCTGTTGACATTTGACCTCCAATTGTGACCTTGACCTTTGAGCCAGGAGTCTGGCTTTTAAGCACGACACATCATCTCATCATGGGGAACATTTGTGCCAAGTAATATTAAAATCCCTTCATGAATGACAGACTTATGGACTGGACAAGAAGTTGAGGACGGATGGAATGACAGAATGACGGACAGAAAAGTGCATTCCTATAGTCCCCGAAACTGGTTTTCAAGATGTATGGGACTAATAAACATCAAGCTCCACAGCCTGTATGTATCAAACTGAAACAAGAGCTCTGCCAAGCTAGGCAATATACGCCCAAAGGGTTACATCAGAGGATGGCAGCAAAATTTAAAGAACTGTTGAAGCCCAAAGGACAGAAACAACAAAGGGAAGAAATAAAAAAAAAAAATTCTAAATCCACAAAAAAATCCTTACCAGGTACAGGTATGTCAAAATACACCTAAAAATTGGAGGTACCATACATGTTGTACCACAGAAAAGTGCTCGGTTTTTCCCTACGGCCAATAATAAAAAAGTTTCAAAATAAGCTATTTATAGTAACATAAAAGGAAAGTACCGTATAACCCCGTTTAAACGCCCCCAGGGGCGATGCATTTTACGAAAAATTTGATCCGAACAATGTCAGTAACTCGTATAAACGCCCCCCTATTCATCCCAATTTATGCACTGACATAACCCGATACGTAATCGTATTGGGAATCTGTGTAAAGTCTAAGTGACATCATCCGAGTTAAATTCGATCAATACTGTAGCGTTTATAGCGTGGCATATTCAGTACTTTAATACACACAGTAGATTTATTTGTGCCATGCCTGTTGACGTGTTTAAAAGTTTGTGTTAATAAAGTGTTTTTTTTAAAAATTCATTTGTATTGTTATGGAATTGTTATTATCTGGATATTATTGTGTTGGATCTAGGACCAATTTTTGAAGGTAAGATTTTTTTATTTTCCCCAAAAAACGTGGGGGGCGTTAATTAGAGGGGGGCGTTAATACGGAGTTATACGGTAATTCAAAAAAATTTTATTGTAAGTGAACAAAAAAGGGATCTGCCAAATAAAAACAAGAGCACTGCAATGCAGAGCAATATACACAAAGCAAAGTCATATATGACATTTGACCCCTAAGTGAGACCTTGACCTTGAAGCAAGTCATCCGAAACATGCGCTCTGCAAGTCGTTTCGGTGTGGTGAACATTTGTGCCAAGTTTCCTTGAAATCTTTCAAGCAGTTCAAGAGTTACAGAGCGACATGAAACAATCTGATATGACATTCGACCCCTAAGTGTGACCTTGACCTTGAAGCTAGACACCCAAAACATGTGCTCTGCACATTGTCTCGGTGTGGTGAACATTTGTTCTTTGAAATCCTTCAAGGGGTTCAAGAGTTACAGAGCGGACACAAAATTTTTAACAGACGGACGGACAGACAGACGGACACCGGGGGTATAACATAATACCTTCCTTCGGGCGTATAACAAGTAATGTTCCTCATATAACCCTAGTTAGTCCAGCATGGATCTTCAAGTGATCATATAGTTCTCACAGCAATATGTCAAATGTATAACTTTGAAGAAATATGAAGTAAGAAAAAGATAACATGACAGCACAGTTTCATATGAATTTCTAAGACAACAGTTTTGATCAGATTATAACAGAGATATTAAATATAGATATACAACTGTTACCCTCATTGAAGAAGTATCCAAAGTCTTCCAAATTATTTGCAAATTCATACACTGGCTCTGTAACAGAGAATATACAGCATTTGAAAAAATATGCTCCAATTACTTAATCTTAGTTGTATCACTATCAATTTTACTAATAAAAGCATTATACAAAAAACAGTGTTCTGACATTTTTCTGTAGCGAACATTTTGAATAAATTCATCTGAATTTATGTTATTGAAAAAAGAAATCCTTTTTTTTTCCGAAATAAAGACCACAAAATATTATATTTAAGGGAAAATGTAAACTTTAAGATGGAAAGAAAGTCAGTCAATGATGATATACAACAGTGAAACACGCTTACCCTCCTCTGTCATAATTTTCTTCTGAAAATGGAAAAAGTAGAATAAGTAAATATTTTGGTCATTCCTACTGCACATTATACATCAACATTATTTTTTCCAGATTTTTCTGCATTAAATTTGTTGCAACCATTACACATGCATATTTTTTCCAGATTTTTCTGCATTAAATTTGTTGCGACCATTACACATGCATATTTTTTCCAGATTTTTCTGCATTAAATTTGTTGCAACCATTACACATGCATATTTTTTCTAGATTTTTCTGCATTAAATTTGTTGCGACCATTACACCTGCGTATCTTTTCCTGATTTTTCTGCATTAAATTTGTTGCGCCCATTACACATGCACCTTAATAGCATCATGCTTTATTGTGCAAAATTAAGAAAACAGAATGATCAAAATATGAACAAGAGCTTTTAGTAAAACGCATATGCCTCAAACCTCATCCCCCATCGCAATTATGGCCTGATATGTAATTTTCAGTCACAATTATACTGGACCTAAACACCCCAAGAATGAAGTTTGACTGCTGTAATCTCCAGTTATTATTATGAAAACATTCTGCATGCCTGGCAGTTTTGACCTTTACCTACAGACCCTATAATATTAACAAAAGTCATGTATAGTGGACGCAACTTGACCCCGATGGTTGACCTTTGTATTATAATACATAATGAGGCACAAACTATTATTGAAAAGGAGTGCACTGTATACAAACTTACTGCATATAAATATACATGGATACCCTAAGCACCCCTTATTCATACTAATGAAATAATCGATATGAATAATCAGCCTAAGGTCAACCATCGCAGTCAAGTTGCGACTACTATACTATAAAGTCTACTAGTCACAGACAAGAGCAATTTTAAACTGTTTTCAGTCACCATGACCTTGACCCCTTCAAAACAAGAGGACCATGATAGTCCTGAATCGCTCACCTCTTCCCACATGACCCAGTTTTGAGTATGATGTCGTTTTTTCTATTATTTGACATAGTGACCTAGTTTTAAACTTGACCTAGGTATTATCAAGATAAAAATTCTGACCAATTTTCATGAAGATCCATTGAAAAATATGGTCTCTAGAGAGGTCACAAGGTTTTTCTATTATTTGACCTATTGACCCAGTTTTCGAAGGTACGTGACCCTGTTTTAAACTTGACCTAGATATCATCAAGGTGAACATTCTCACTAATTTTCATGAAGATCTCATGAAAAATATGGCCTCTAGAGAAGTCACAAGGTTTTTCTATTTTTATACCTACTGGCCTAGTTTTTGACCGCACGTGACCCAGTTTCAAAACTGACCTAGATATCATCAAGGTGAACATTCAGATCAATTTTCATGAAGATCCATTGAAAAATATGGCCTCTAGAGAGGTCAAAAGATTTTAATAATTTTAGACCTACTGACCTAGATTTTGACCACAGTTGACCCAGTTTCAAACTTGACCTAGATATCATCAAGATGAACTATCAGACCAACTTTCATACAGATCCCATGAAAAGTATGGCCTCTAGAGAGGTCACTAGGTTTTTTTTATTATTTGACCTACTGACCTAGTTTTTTAAGGCACGTGACCCAGTTTCAAATTTGATCTAGATATCATCAAGGTAAACATTCTAACCAATTTTTATGGAGATCCATTCACAAGTATGGCCTCTAGATAGGTCACAAGGTTTTTCTATTTTTAGACCTACTGACCTAGTTTTTGACCGCACATGATCCTGTTTCAAACTTGACCTAGATATCATCAAGATGAACATTCAGACCAATTTTCATACAGATCCCATGAAAAATATGGCCTTTAGAGAGGTCACAAGGTTTTTCTATTATTTGACCTACTGACCTAGTGTTTTAGGGCATGTGACCCACTTTCAAATTTGACCTAGATATCATCAAGATGAACATTCAGACCAACTTTCATACAGATCCCATGAAAAATATGGCCTCTAGAGAGGTCACAAGGTTTTTCTATTATTTGACCTACTGACCTAGTTTTTGACGGCACGTGACCCACTTTCGAACTTGACCTAGATATCATCAAGATGAACATTCTGACCAATTTTCATGAAGATCTCATGAAATATATGGCCTCTAGAGAGGTCACAAGGTTTTTCTATCTTTAGACCTACTGACCTAGTTTTTGATCGCACGTGACCCAGTTTCGAACTTGACCTAGATATCATCAAGATGAACTTTCATACAGATCCCATGAAAAATATGGCCTTTAGAGAGGTCACAAGGTTTTTCTATTATTTGACCTACTGACCTAGTTTTTGATGGCACGTGACCCACTTTCAATCTTGACCTAGATATCATCAAGGTGAACGTTCTGACCAATTTTCATGAAGATCTAGTGAAATATATGGCCTCTAGAGAGGTCACAAGGTTTTTCTATTTTTAGACCTACTGACCTAGTTTTTGATGGCACGTGACCCAGTTTCGAACTTAACCTAGATATCATCAAGGTGAACATTCTGACCAATTTTCATGAAGATCTTGTGAAATATATGGCCTCCAGAGAGGTCACAAGGTTTTTCTATTTTTAGACCTACTGACCTAGTTTTTGAAGGCATGTGACACAGTTTCGAACTTGACCTAGATATCATCAAGATGAACATTCTGACCAACTTTCATAAGCAAAAATTTACGAACGCACGGACGCACGCACTGACGACGGACACCGCGCGATCACAAAAGCTCACCTTGTCACTTTGTGACAGGTGAGCTAAAAACTGATCCTCAGAGGGTCTTTCACTAACCACAGGAAATCATTCTGTGAATTATGAAATCTCAAGTGTTATCCAGTCACTCCTCTGAAACAAAATGGTGACCTGCTCGTCGGCAGAACAGTATGCCATCTTTTCTTCAAAAAATGGCACAAAAATCAAAATCATAAAGTACAATACACACATCCCAAAATATGAAAATGAATAAAACAGACCATGTAATCTAGAAAATAGCAGTCACATTATGCCTAAAATCAGTTGTTTATAAAAGCCAGATTTGCAACCAACTTTGCTGTCTGAAATAATATTTTTGCCATCATTTAAAGAATATTTTTGCCAGTTTAAGAATTTGTCTCAAATACGGTACATGTAGCAATATTTGTCTTAAAAATAAAATTAATAGTAATGATAGGTATTTCAACAAGAGGCCCAAATGGGCCTAAGTTGCTCACCTGAAGAGAACCTTAACCATCTGACTTTGCTTCTAACTAGGTTTGGTGAAAATCCTTTAGACTGTTCATTAAACGAAGGTAATTTAAAGGCTTTTTTCTATATTTTGCTGCCACACACCAAAAACGCATATAACCATCAGAAGAAATCATTTTAAGGTATTTCTATTTTAACTCTAGTGCCCCACTAAAGGGCCTAAGTGCCCCCATTTGAACAAATTTGGCGTAAGACCTTATAATGATGTTACAAACCAAGTTTGATGAAGATCCATCAAGAGGTTCGTAAGAAGAAGTACTTTAATGGTATTTCTATTTTAAGCTCTTATGGCCCCTGAAAGGGATCAACTGCCCCAAATTGAACAAACTTGGTAAAGGACCTTATAATGATGCTACAGGCCAAGTTTTAGGAAGATCCATCTAGCAGTTCATAAGAAAAAGTTTTTTTAACAGTTCTTCTATTTTTAGCTCTAGTGGCCCCTAAGAGGAGCCAAGTGCCCCTAATTGAACAAAAATGAGAAAGGACCTTATAATGATGCTCCAGACCAGGTTTGATGCAGATCCATCAAGCAATTCATGAGATGTTATTTAAAGTTATTTCTATTTTAAACTCTAGCAGCCCCTAAAAGGGGCCAAATGCCCCCAATTTTGGTGAATGATGTAGTTCATGAGAAGAAGTCATTTAAAGGCATTTCTATTTTTAGCTCTGGTAGCCCCTAAAAAGTGGCCAACTGTCCCCATTTGTTCAAAACTGGGACAAGACGTTATGATGATGCTACAATATTAAGTTTGATGAAGATCTATTTAGCAATTCATGAGAAGAAGTTGTTTAAAAGTATTTCTAATTTTAGCTCTAGTGGCACCTAAAAGGGGCCAAGTGCCCCCATTTGTATAAAACTGGATGAAGACCTTATAATGATGCTACAGACCATGTTAGCAGAAGATTCATCAAACAGTTCATGAGAAGAAGTCGTTTAAAGCAATTTCTAATTTTAACTCTAGTGGCCCTTAAAAGGGGCCAAGTGATCCCATTTGAACAAAAATGGGAGAGGATCTTATAATGATGCTACAGACCAAGTTTGATGAAAATCCATCAAGCAGTTTACGAGGAGAAGTTCTTTAAAGGTTTTTCTATTATTAGCTCTTGCAGAGCCTAAAAGGGGCAAAGGTGAACCATTTTGTTAAACTTGATAGAGGTTCATGCCAGGATGCTACTGACCAAATTTGACCCAGGATTATAAAACATTACAAGAGTATTATTCTGACAAGTAGTTTCAGAGGAGAAGATGTTTAAGTAAAAATGTTGACGCAAGAGGCCGGACGAAGGACGATGGACGTCGGACCATCCACCATCAAGTTCAGGTGAGTTAAAAAGCAAAACACTATGAGTATTGGATGAAAGATGACATGCATGGACTTTAAAGATTACTGTTCTACTACTAAAGCGTACAAGACCTTTGCAAGAATGATACATTCAGGTACCGTCTAACTACTATCTAATATACATGTGTGTGACTTTAACATAGATTTAAGAAAAAGAAAAACTATTTAAAGTACTTTTCTTAAAGTAAAACAATTTTTGTTTTTTTTTTTGACACTCTGGACTAATCACATATAAAGATGAGTGTAGTAACAAAAACCACTTTTCCAGCTCTTATACTCAGTAAAAATACTTCCTGAATGTAATACTCATGAATGTATACATGTATGATAAATGAGTAGTGGTGTTATTTGTCAGTAAGCTATTATTCAGATTCAGCTTGAAGTATTTTACTAAATGATTCACTCCAGTTTCAGTCTTATATTTTACGATGTGACATACGCTCCATAGATAGAAACAATCTAATAGTATATGTATGACATTTATGGAGAAAGTAAAGTTTTTGAATATTCATTCCTGTCAAAATCAGTTTAGAAAGCATTAATTAGTAGAAATTATCAGTGTTTTAGTGATTCTATTTTGATGCTGCATCCTGAGAAATGCAAATTAGCTGTGACCCAGCCCATGGAGCTGGCATACGCGCTGTAATATCACTGACAGAAGTTTATAACTCGTATACAGTGGAATTACACATTTTTGGTGGAAAACCCAAGTATTATGTGTAATGGAAGTAATTCAAACTGCAATATACAGTAAGACATCTTCCATCTTTAATTGCAATTTCTTCAACCGTTGCACATCTAGGGTTACCTGTGTCAATGACTGAGGGTGTTTACATTTGAAATGTCACATGTTGATTTGATTAACTGGTATTAGTATTGTTCGTAAGTATTGACCTGGCACTCATTAATCTTCGCCAATATTTTCGGGCGTTTTTTGTTAATTTACGCAATATTAGTATCCTGAAAGTATCTACATTATTAAAGTAACATGTAAAGTTAATCGATGGCACGGTGGCGTAGAGGTAACGTGTCTGACTTCCACGTTCGTTACCATGGGTTCGAAATCACTTACGTGAATAGAGCTTGTTTTTCTTCAATTTAAAGTATTGTAATGTTATCGTTTATATTATTTTATGTATCATATTTCATGAATTTTAATTCTTTTCTCTTGTATTTTTTTCTGGAACGCTGGTGACAGGTAATTTGTCTTTTTATCCAAGATACTTTTAAAACAATTTTATTCCACTTCTTACAACGGGTAAATGTGATTACTTTTAATAAATGAACCATAAATATCACGATACATTTGATCAAATGAGCAGTATTTAGTCTGCATATAAACTTTGGGGGAAATAAAAGATATGGTCAGACGTAGGACTCGAACCCACAATCCTGATATTGGCAGGTAAACGCTTTGTCCGCACAGCTACCTGCACATGTGACAATATATCGATTAAGAACGATATATATGATATTTAGTTATATCGCTATTTATGTTCGGACACCGAAAATTAATTTACGGAAATATACGGAATATTCATGAGTGCCAGGTCAATACTTACGGACAATATTTCACTCTTTATGTTACTTAATCCCAAAATAAAAACTGTCATAACTTTAATTTTTCAAGCATATTGTTATAGAATGTGTCGCTGTTATCCACATAATATATGATTTCTTGCTGATCTTGCCCATATTCATGAGCACTGACAAAGACTTAAGGCAAATGCCTATATTTCATTTTTTTAGAGTATGAGCTGGTTGCAATGGTGTAATTCACTCTGTTTTACATATTTTGACCATTTGAAGGCAAGCAAAGGCTATACTAAGAACATAATTATTTTCAGTTTAAGGACCCCTTTACCAGAGTGTGAGCAATTATAGAATTAGTATACTTACTGTGTGGTAACTACACTAGTATACTAGCCATATGTTTTGATATGGCTATTGTTGCCGCTCACAGCAAAGAAACAGCATTGAAGTTGTTGAAGAGCTTTCATATGTTTTTTTTGTTTTTGTTTTTTTTTTCTTCAAAAATTGTTACCAAACATGTTTGGTAGTAATGCCCAAAAAAGTAGCTGCCTCCGAACAGTATTCAGCAAATGTATATCTTCTAAACACAAAAATAGTTCAATTTCCTGTCAGATGTTCCTTTGGGGCTTTCTATACTGATAATGTGTGTGTGGTTTACACAAGCATACTGAACAAATAAGAAAATTCTATGAAAATATATCCCTCGCAGCCGCCAAATAAGTTGATTTGTGAAATGAGAGGAGTATATTTTGAAAATTATTTCATTTTCAAGTATACACAACGGTTTGTTGGTTCCTAATTTTTACAAAATCAAGCAGGAAAACTCTGCTCTATAGTGATCTATAAGTTTCATGAAGATCCATCAATGGATACTTATTTTCTGGGAATTTATGAATTAAAAACAATTAAAGGGCAATAACTTTGCAGTTACTGAAGAGATTCTGATGAAAGATACACATGAATCACCACCCTATAGTAATCTATATTTGTGTTAATTTAATGAAGATCCATCAACGGACTACTTTATTATATAGGAATACATGCATTGTAAAATAAATAAAGGACAATAATCTGGTTATTGAAGACATCTTCGTGAAATTAAGCATGCACCACTGCCCTATAGTGATCCAATTTTGTGCAAAGTTTCATGAAAATCAATTAATAGGTTTAAATTTAGATGCAGTAAAAAATCCCTATTTTTTACCAACTCGAGGGGAAAAACTGCTTTGACTATGCTAAATGTGAGCAAAGGTCATGTGCTAATTAATCATTATGTGAGGTTTGGTGATTCTAATTAAAATACTTTTTGAATTATATGCATTTTCAATTTTCTACCAAATCAAGGGTAAAACTCTGCTTTTATTGGGTCAAGGGGGATAATACTCAGTGTGTGCTAATTAACAATTTTGTGAGGTTTGGTTATTCTATCTTAAATACTTCTTGAATTACAAGTATCTTTAATTTCGGACAGACGGTCGCATGCATGCAGGACGGACAATGCCAAAACAATATCCTTCTACCTTCAGCAGGGCTAATTAATAATTATTAATAATCATGTGAGGTTTGGTGATTCTAGCTAAAATATTTTTTGAATTATAAGCATTTTCTCTTTTTTTTTCCCAAACAAATCAAGGGAAAAATCTCTGTATTTACTGGGTCAAGGGAGATAATACTAAGTGTGAGCAAAGCTCATGTGCTAATTAACAATTATGTGAGGTTTGGTGATTCTAGCTTAAATTCTTTTTTAATTACAAGCATTTTTTATTTTGGATTGACACACACAGACTGACGAACATCCGCATAAACAAAGCCAAAACAATATCACTCCGCCTTTTACGGGGGATAAAAAACTTTTATCTTATATAAAAAGGGCATAACTTGAATATAATATATGTTTTGTCAAGTATTCAAACATAAGTTGAACACCTCTGGTAAATGTGAATAATTTATGTTGCTATCCAAACTGTTACAGATAATAAATCTTCTCTGATTAGTTGTCACACATGATAAAGCGGCTATCTCAAATAATATGTGTTTGCAAAAACTACTAAGCTAACAGGTTAGAGACCAATGGTGAACATTTTTCTGCTTTCTTCTCAACTGTCTTTCCTCATGCTACAATTGCAAAATAAACTGACATGTTTTTACCACTTCATAGCTTCCTCAAATGTTTTAATCTTTTATATTGAATAATTAGAATGAAAACTGTGATCCAATAAATTCTTATGAAAGAATGTTTAAAAGTAGTAATCAGCAAAACTGAGGAGAAGTTTTTTGTTTTTTTTTTGTTTTCCTCAGATAAGGCTGTATTCACGGTACTGGACAGATCAAAACATACCACTACTGATGTAGTCACCATACAGTACTACCATTTAATTCTGAAAAAAAAACTTGAGCAAGAAAACACTAACACTTAAAATAATTAGAAACACACAGAAACTGATCAAAATTAACTAGCTGGAAAAATATTTCAGAAGATATGCCAGTAAAGCAGGTAGTGATAATAGAAGAAGGTAGTATACAAACAAAGCAAGACGAACATTTCTGAACTAGAGCTTTAAATTTAGGTCACTAATACCCACAGACACCCTTCTAATAAAGGGAAAGTAAAATGATTTTTGAGAGAGTGACCTGGGTTATGCACACTGAATGCTAATTTTATGAGAATTTCAGCAGGTAAGAAGATATGAAGACACAATTTGACCTAATTGAACTTTGACCAATAAATGTGTCCTTGACCTTTGATCTAGTGACATGTGTTGTGCACACAATGTGCATGTTCTATGAATGAGGGTAACAAATGATGCTAGTTTTATAAAAACCCTCCAAGCTATTAAGAAGATGTTGAAAAAACACAGTGAGATATCCACTCTACATATGCATGATTCCAATATAGAGGCCATATACCTTGAAGGAATAATAAATACAGTAACATTAAGGAATAATGAATTCAGTAACATTAAATCAACAAAAATAGCTCTCACAATTATTGTTAATTAAATCCATTTAAGAAAAAGGGAAAAAAGCCAACACTGTAGCTGACACATCTGTGATACAAGTTTTCGAAGCTAGTGCATTGTTAAGCTGGTTCTAACCACAACCCGATAGTCACTAATAAGTTCAAAAAGAAATTAACAGATCTTAATATCATTTTAAACATAAGAAATGTCTGCCACAAGACTACCTGATGCAACCTTTTGTGTTTACTTCGGTTATTAATAGCCTACAACTGAAGTATGGAATTTCACCCCAACAAAAATAACAGTAAGTGAGTCAGTTATTGTACAGTTTGTGCTTTTCCTTTCAGCGCTGTTTGGGGCATCATCATACATATGGCCAGAAAGAACATTCAAGTAAATTCAGTGAAAGGTATCCCCCGCCAAGCAGGATAAAACTTTCATACTCCAAATGCCATACTTTGCTTATTAAAAGCGCTTCATGTCAGTTTATTATGAAACAGCTTACTGGTACTTATTTTTAGTAAAAATAAATAGTTTCTAACAGAAGTCGTTGAGTAAAACACATTTTGAATTTTAAGTACATGACCTTGACCTGAAATCAATTATACTTTGCTCTGAAATCCATTATATAGCTGCTCAGAAATCATTTCTTTGTGTGACCAACATCCCTAAGTGTGATACATACTATCCTAACCGAAGTAACTATCTAAAAATACCCTTTTCTACTTTTGTAACACTGTCCAAAACCTTGACCTAAATGCAATGGCTTTTGGCCTCCAAGACAGCTCACTATTATACATGTACCAAGTTTGGTTGCAATTTCTAATTCTTAATGCCAAACCTATACTCTTCTGCTTTTGATGAGGGATGAAAATAAAATGGTTTAGGCTGGGGCTCTACTAAATTACAGTTACTCAGATAACCCTGAATACAGGTTGTTTTTATAATCTAATATCTGACCCTAAAGCTGCATGCCTCAAGATTTATACCAAATTTTTGAAATTTAGAAAATGCTTTCTTTGGTTAGTTATTGCAATATAAAAGTAAAGTGATTCCGTGCATTTTAAGAACATTTAATCAATAAAAACACTCTTTTTTATCAATAAAATAATTATATAGAAAACTCCCAAAAGCATTAGCCACACTACCGAAATTAGATGCAAAATACAAAGAATTTAGCTTTATTTTATAATTTAAATTATGACACAAATTGAAATATCTACATAAAACAACACTCATTTATCATTTTCAATATCTAGTATTTTAATGTTATCTGGAGGCATGTCATTTTAAGAAGCTAAGCAAACCTCTGGAAACTGGAAAGCTTGTACTAGAGAGTAGCAATATAATATTTCATTATTATGCAATAGAAACAGATACAGTTGTAGATTAGATCAGAGTTATATATTGTCAGCCTTGTTATTCCTGTTCAATAATACCTGTATCCATGAAAATGCTCCTCCCATCGTGACAATCTGTTATATCACAAAATTAAAATCATAAATAATAAACAAAATAAAACATAAAAGTGCAGTTAAACAGGAACATATTCGTTTTCAAACTTCTTTATGATTCTATTTGTTCCAAACTTTTTGCTATACAGTGTGCATTTTTTCATAGCTGTAAGATTAATGAACATTCTACTTTATATTTTTTTCATTTCCATTGATAAAGATTTATAAGAAACAAAATATGTATCTTTATTTTACACATGACAAATTTTCTTGAAATGGTGGATATTGTTCTGCTGGCACTGAGAGTTATTTTATAGTAATGGAATGTGTATCAATATTTGTATCTCACTATCAGTATCACATTAAAGATAATCTGCTTTTAAATAATAACTATATATAAAATGAGAGGCAGGGCACTGTACACAGTATGAAATCAACTATGTCACTAATGAGGCACTAATGGGTGTTCCTTTGTATAGACAGACCATACTGGCAACTGGCACACTTTGTAAAGTAACTGGGTATAGTTAAACTGCGTGTTTTGAGCCGTGACGGAATGATACATTTTTCGATTGGTTTATATCGATATTCGGTCCATACCTGGCTGAAAAATCTCTATAAAGTAAGTTGATATGTATGTTTTGTTTAACATGAACTTGATTATATCTCTGGCACAGTTGGTAGAGCGTAATGATTACAAACCGTGAGGTGCGAGTTCAAGCCAAGATTACGGCCGTATTTTTTCTCTAGTATACATTATTTTTATTTTATTTTAGTCAAAAATCTTTGAAGACTCTTTTTAAAAACTGTTTTATATATTTTAATAATAATGTTTGACTTACTTTTTTCATTGTTTCTATATTTTTAATATATATTGCTACTTTTATTTCAATTTATATCCTTTAGACCAGGCATTCGTTTACATTCATCGATAACTAATACCGCTTTACTATGTATTACATGATATATATGTTCCTACCCTTTTTTGGCAAATAAGCTGTCCTGCATAAATTAGTCACGGCTCAAAAAACGTGGTCGGCCTATACTATTTGTTTAAATGGGTCAACCGTGTTGTTGTACTTATAAAATAAACTGGCCCGGTTTATAGGTTGGTCCGGGTTATGGATATGCTATAAGCATTGTATTTTGTCATTATTTTTTAGCATGGATCCCCTTCAGTTTGGAACCGTCAATGTTTACAAAAACGTTTGTTTATTTTATGATTTAATGTTTGCCCTGTCTCACATATAGCAACACTATTGACCAAAAAAAGTTCACCAAAACCCTGTGTGCCAACCAACAGATTATTTCTTAAGACCTTTTTCCCAGGGAGCTTCCATATACAGAGATTTCTTATAATTCTATTTTAAGTTAAAACTTCATCTAATTTTAACAAGTGCTCGTAGAACACGAAATGCACCCCTTGATGTATTCAGTAATTGTACAAGGAACAGAAATGATTTGGTCACTGTGTACTGGATGTTTGACATACTGACCTCAAATCAATAACTAGACTAGATGCCCATGGACAACATGACGAGCCCGCCAGCTGTCATAAGGACTGGGAGTTCCACACGACACTCTTAAGCCCACACAAAAATCCTTCACAGTAGAGATAGGTCATAATATACCTTAAAATTGGATGTAACATGCATGTTGTACTACAGAAAAGTGGTCTTGACTTTTCCTTACAACCAGTAATAACAAGGAGCTGCATTCAATAAACGCTTGATGCCCCCGGTGGCATCCTTGTCGATACAAAGCAGCCTAAGTCCAAAACAAGGTCAAGTTCAAGGTCAAGGTCAAACTGAGGTCAGGTGATGTCTGAAGATGAGGAATGGTCACAGGAAACATCTGCATTAGTATCAAGTCATTCTAGTTAGGGGTATTGATGATAGACGTGTCCAAATTGGTTAACCTCTTACGTACAGGCCGGACGAACGGACAGACAGGACAATCACTATATGCCTCCCGCATCAGTAGATGCCGGGGGCATAAAAAAGTTACAAGATAAGCTATTTATAGTAACAACAAAAGGAAGTAATTCTAGGTTCTTGCACATGACACTTTGTCTCATGATGGTGAACAATTGTGCCAAGTTACATCAAAATCCCTCTATGCATGAAAAAGAAATGCTCTGGGACAAAGTCATTTTTGTATCTGACCTTTGACCTCTAAATGTGACCTTGATCTTAGATCTAAGGACCTGGTTCTTGCGCATGACACTCTGTCTCATAATGGTGAACATTCATGCCAATTAAAATCAAAATCCCACCATGCATTAGGAAGAAATGGTCCGGACAAACTTCAATTTGACCTTTGACCTCCAGTTGCAACCTTGACCTTTGAGATAGTAACATGGGGTTTGAGCATGACACTCTTTCTCACTGAGGTTAACATTCTTCCAAATATAAACAATATTGGTCCATGCATGTCAAAGTTATCGTCCGGACAAAATTGGATGGACGGACGGAAGCACAGACGGACGCACATACACCGAACCGCCAAAAGTGCCGTATAAGTCAAGCTCACTGCAAGCGAGCTCAACAATAATTATTATGGGTCATTTACCAGTCATAAGTAAACTCTGTATCAAATGTGACTTCAGACCAAAGCATTCTCTAGTTATTTGGCAAAACAAAGTTCTACTGTTCTGGGTCAATGTGACCTTGACCTTTGACCTACTGACCTCAAAATCAATAGGGGTCATCTGCTGGTCATGATCAACATTCCTATTATGTTTCATGATCCTAGGCCCAAGCATTCTCAAGTTATAGTCCAGAAACTGTTTAATTGTTACGGGTCACATGGTTCAACAAGAAAGCATCTGGCTGTTTCGGATGTTAATCAAAACGTCTCCTAGTTAAAACACCCCCCATTTGGGTCAAAAAATCCCCCTTTTTGGGTAAAAACACCCCCCTATAAAAATTTACCTAGTCAAAACACCCCCTTGATAAAAATATGTGTATGTATATTGTTTCAAATAAGCTTTGTAAAATACTTGTATATATACTGATGATCAATGTTTTTTACATGTCATCAGTTTAGAGAAGGATGTTATTAACATAGTTTAGAATGTCATGGTATAGTTTATACATTGTTATATGATTATTAAATCAGGGACTGCGTTTTGGACGAAGCTGAGCGATAACATCACCTTAAAATATTTCAATTCGCCCTTCCCGCCAAGAAAAGCGAAGTCCAGTCGCCCTAAAATTAGATGG
The DNA here is from genome assembly GCF_021730395.1 of Mercenaria mercenaria. Taxonomy (NCBI): domain Eukaryota; kingdom Metazoa; phylum Mollusca; class Bivalvia; order Venerida; family Veneridae; genus Mercenaria; species Mercenaria mercenaria. Next base: position 39,962,110 of record NC_069368.1, read on the forward strand.
AAGAAAAACATATTCGGCAATAAAGTGCACCAAGATTATATGTCTCGGTTATGTAAAGTCTGTAAACACAATACGCAATACGCAATACACAGAGTGTCAACGGGAGGCATGCACAGCGAGATGATCACTCAATTTCAGGTTGACGCCGCTGAATTTGCTGCTAATTGTTTGCAGTTAATGTGATTGCAGTAAACGACAACAAAAGACAACAAGAGCACCGCCTTGCGGGTGCAGACGCTCATCTGATTTTTTGTCTCTGTATAATAGAAATATTGTCCTACCCACAATTTTCTAAGTCCAAAAGGGGCATAATTATTGCAAAAAGCAATGTAGAGTTACGGTACTTATTGTGCAGAGTCAGCTTTTAATGGCAAATAACTGCTCTGAGTTTTAAAGCAATAGCTTTGACCTTTCAGGAGAAAAGTTGACATTAATACAAAACTCAACCAAGAAATCTGATATTTTCAAAGACCAAAAGGGCCATAATTCTTGCAAAAAGCAGGATGGAGTTATGTTTCTTGCTGTACAGAGTCGGCTTATGATGGTGAACAAGTGTTACAAGTTTCAAAGCAATAGCTTTGATAGTTTAGGAGAAAAGCTGACCTAAACATAAAACTTAACCAAGAAATCTGATATTTTCTAAGTCCAAAAGGGGCCATAATTCTTGCAAAAAAGCAGGATGGAGTTATGTTTCTTGCTGAACTGAGTCAGCTTATGATGGTGAACAAGTGTTACAAGTTTCAAAGCAATAGCTTTGATAGTTTAAGACCCGACGCCGATCAAGTGATGACAATAAACATAAAACTTAACCAAGAAATCTGATATTTTCTAAGTCCAAAAGGGGCCATAATTCTTGCAAAAAGCAGGATGGAGTTATGTTTCTTCTTGTACAGGGTCTGCTATTGATGGTGAACAACTGTTGCAAGTTTCAAAGCAATAGCTTTGATAGTTTAGGAGAAAAGCTGACCTAAACATAAAATTTAACCAGGCAACGCCAACGCCAATCAAGTGATGACAATAACTCAAACACGAGCACCGCCTTGCGGGTGCTGACGCTCATCTGATTTTTTTTGTGTAATAGAAATATTGTCCTACCCATGATTTTCTAAGTCTAAAAAGGGCCATCATTTTTGCAAAAAGCAGGATAGAGTTATGTTTCTTGATGTACAGTGTCCACTTATGATGGTGAAAAACTGTTGCAAGTTTTAAAGCAATAGCTTTGATAGTTTATGAGAAAAGTTGACTTAAACATAATACTCAACCAAGAAAATGATTTTCTAAGTCCAAAAGGGGCAAAAATTATTGCAAAAAGCAGGATGGAGTTATGTTGCTTGCTGTACAGGGTCAGCTTATGATGGTGAACAAGTGTTGCAAGTTTCAAAGCAATAGCTTTGATAGTTTAAGAGAAAAAGTTGACCTAAACATAAAACTTAACCAAGAAATCTGATATTTTCTAAGTCCAAAAGGGGCCATAAATCTTGCAAAAAGCAGGATGGAGTTATGTTTCTTGTTGTATAGGGTCAGCTTATGATGGTGAACAAGTGTTGCAAGTTTTAAAGCAATAGCTTTGATAGTTTAGGATAAAAGCTGACCTAAACATAAAACTTAACCAAGAAAACTGATTTTCTAAGTCCAAAAGGGGCAATAATTCTTGCAAAAAGCAAGATGGAGTTATGTTTCTTGATGTACAGGGTCTGCTTATGATGGTGAACAAGTATTCCAAGTTTCAAAGCAATAGCTTTGATAGTTTAGGAGAAAAGTTGACCTAAACATAAAACTTAACCAAGAAATCTGATATTTTCTAAGTATAAAAGGGGCCATAAATCTTGCAAAAAGCAAGATGGAGTTATGTTTCTTGCTATACAGGGTCAGCTTATGATGGTGAACAAGTATTCCAAGTTTCAAAGCAATAGCTTTGATAGTTTAGGAGAAAAGCTGACCTAAACATAAAACTTAACCAGGCAACGCCGACGCCAACGCCGACAACCGCTCAAGTGATGACAATAACTCATCATTTTTTTTCAAAAAATCAGATGCGCTAAAAAGAGTAATAACTACAGTTGAAATCGGAGATCAGAGAGCCCGAAAAATTCGAAAAACAGCTATAACTTTCGAATTTCTTAACCAGTACAGGGTTTTCCTTGACGCACATTTTTGTGCGTTTTAGCACACTGATTTTCAAAATGACCCCCAAAATATTTCTGAGCGCGTCATTGGTGGTGCAACTCAACAACCGGCCGAAATTTCAGCGACGCAAAATTTCGTACCCAATATTGTCAGTAATACTGATTCGCACTTAAGTACGAAGTAGTAAAGGTAGACTGCGCTCTAGGTTTAATTATCAGATAAACATCGACGTTATTTTAATCGGTAAACCATTCAACAAAATGGCGCATCAAGTAAAAATGACGTCCTATGTGTCATCTGCACGCGAGGAAAACCCCACAAGAGAAACTGCCTCTTCCCCGTCCGAAAATGTTAACGTCGCTAAAAAAGTTTGCACACCACGAGGTTTTTGTGAAAAATGGTTATCCAAATATGACTGGTTGTATGTAGAAAATGGGAAAATGAAATGCAGGTCATGTATAAGTTCACGTCAAAACAATCCTTTCGTGTCGGGTTGTGAAAATTTCCGAAATACCACATTAACATGCCACCAAAGTTCCCTCAGCCATTCAGATGCACTAAAAGCGATAAAATTACTGTCTGATTTCAAAAAAAAGTATAAAAAAGGCCGAAATTGAAAAGGACAAGTTGATGAATAGTTCTGAAAAAACTCAGTGTCATGTAACACAATTACGTACTGTTTATTGTATGGCAAAAAATGGAATTTCTGCTAGAAATTTTGAACCACTTATGAAACTTCAAAAGGATAATGGTTGTAATTTTGTGGATGACTATTACAAAAAGCCAGAAGTTGTGTGTGAGATGGAGTCAGTTTTGGCTGAACAGATTGAGAAAAGTACTTTTGATAACATTCAAGAAAGCCCTTACTTTGGTATAATGCTGGACAAAACTTGCGACATTTCAGTTGAGAAAAAACTTGTGATTTATATTAGGTATATTAAAGATAGTGAAGTGTTTGTATCTTACACTGGGAATAAACGTGTTACAGACTGCACTGCAGAAGGTATTAAAACAGCTCTTTGTAATTTTCTTGAAGATTGTGGTATTATTACTAATAATGACTATTCTAAAATGATGGGATTAGGAACTGACGGTGCAGCAGTTATGGTTGGACGGCTGAATGGACTTGGTGTGAAGCTGAAGGACAAAAATGATAAATTAGTGCAAGTTCACTGTGTTGCACACAGACTTAATCTTGCTGCCTCCCAAGCTGGTAATGGCATCCAGTATATGGAAGAATACAGGCGCTATATTCAGTTAATTTATAAATTTTTTTCAGACTCTCAGGTTCGTTACGATAAACTAAGGGAGTTGCAAACTCTTCTCCATGGAGAAGTTAGGCAAATTCCTGAAGGAACCTCTGTACGTTGGTTGTCAGTAGAGAGTGCCGTTAAAATGATTTATAAACATTTTGATGCCATTGTCCTTACTCTTGAAGATGATAAAGATAAAACAGGCAAAGCTGCTGGACTCTGGAAATTCTTTGCTACTTCTCTTTTTTTGCTTATCACTGCACTGCTTATTGATGTTCTTTCTGTTATAGGTATATTAAGTCTTACTTTTCAAAAATTAATTTAGCATCAGTGAGGCACAATGTAGATTCAACTATAAACACAATAAGCACTATGAGGCATGGTTCTACCACTGTTGATCAGGTTTTGCAAGTGCTAGATAATAATGATCCTGGGTCTGATGTTAAGTACAAAGATGTTCAAATTCAAGATAATGAAAACTTAAGGAGAAGATTTGACAGTGTAAGAAATCAGTACCTTGATAGACTTATTGAAAATCTTGAAAACAGGTTTCCAAAGGATGATTTACATATTCTTGAGTGTTTTGATATTGTATTCAACCCTAAAAGGTATCCAGGTAACCAGATGAACTTGCTTACATATGGAAATGACCAGCTGGATAAATTATGTGAATTTTATTCAGATATTGTTGATGTTGATAGATGTAAAGCTCATTTCCTCCAATTTAAACATTTTGTAGTACCCATAAGGATGACTATGGCACTTTTGACAATTTTACCAGGATGATACTGTGTGAATATCAAGACATTTACCCAGACTTGGTGTTACTTGCATCTATAGCTCTGATAATTCCTGTCTCAAGTGCTCCATGTGAAAGGGGATTTTCACAGCAAAACATTTTGAAAACAAAGTTAAGAAATAGGTTGAATCCTGATAGGCTTTATAGACTTCTTGTTATTAGACTGAATGGTCCAGAAGAAATGGACTTTTTTATGGCTGCTAGAGCATTTGGCAGTTTAAAAGAAAGACAGAAATAAAATCTTATAGTAAATTTTATTATGACCACTGATATTAAGTATTAATGTCAGACTCATTTGTAAACTTCAGACAATATACATTTGAAAACTGTGGAACTGAATGTATGTTTATAATTGTTATGACTGAAGTCAGAAGATAAAACTGATAATAGCATCTAATGGTACTGTTGAACTTACATATAAAAGTTACTTTACATCAATAAAGTTATAGATGTTGCATGTACGTCTTTTCTTTTTGTTCTAAACAGTGCATTGCAAGTTAACTTAAAAAAAAAACAACAGTCTTTTCTATTGGATTTTTTTAAAAACAATATATTTATAAATATTATAGATTGCATCTACCATTTTATTCATTTTTGTAACTTAAAAAAAAATGACCCCTTGAAATTGAAAATGACACCCAAGGTCAAACATGAAGGGGTCATAATGACCCCCTATCAAAATTTCCGAGGGAAAACGCTGCCAGTAGATCTACATGATTACTTTAGAAGATGTCATGGTTTCGGGAACAAATTGTTACAAAATTTTGGTTGCCGCGAATATGTGACTACCCATTACTCCTAACGTTTATTACGTTTATTTACGTTGATTACTTCTCAGTCTGTATATCTTTCATTTAAAACATATAAAGTTAAATATAATGCTGTTGACAAACTATCAAATTTGTTGATTGATAAAAATAGCAGACGACAAATATATCAGATAATGCCTGATATACTTAAACAAAATGATAACTCTCAATGTTAGTACATACTTCTTAAGTTTGACGCAGATCCTGGTTGCACATATAGTAATAAAAATTTGATATTTTCTATAAAAGATATTTTGTAAAGTCACTGTTTTTTGTCTTTCAAATAAGAAACGAATTTCTTGAGAAAAATAAAATATCTTTAAGGATAGCTTTTGAAAATTACTATATAATGTTCCAGTTGATTCATGTACTGGACAGTGGAAATTGTTATTTTGTATTATTATATGTAATATTGTATTATTATATTGACTATAAACAAATTTAAGATATTTTATACATGATGAAGATTTAAAAGAAACAAAATATGTATCTTTATTTTACACATGACAAATTTTTTTGAAATGATGGATATTGTTCTGCTGGCATTTAGAGTTCTTTTATAGTTATTGAATGTGTATCAATATTTGTATCTCACTATCAATTTATATTTGTATCTGTATAATTAAATTTGCAGCAAATGTTGATTGTAGATTCATGTCTTCCATCTATATACATGTTTTTGCTATAAGCATATATTTGTATGTTTAATGCAATAAACCATTTTGAGTTGAACTGAGATTGAGCTGAGAAAAAAAGATAATCCTTTCTCAAATGTTCACACATTTTAATAGGTGATTAATGGGTTTATCACACTGGTACTAGTACATAGCCTTAATATACAGCTCAATTAATGAACAGCTATGTACATGTACAGTGTAAAGGTGTTGATTACTCCAATTTAGGTGTAAATAATATTGATTTTGTGATTTTGCGTAATATACGACTTAAAAATATTTAATACAAAAGATTAAGATACAGAATTGAAATAAAAATTAATATATATATAAATTTCTATATAAAACAAAATAGGGGGTGTTTTATAGGGGGGTGTTTTGACAACATTCTAAATCAAATGGGGGTTTTACCAAAATGTGGGGTGTTTTGACTAGGGGACATTTTGACTTGAAAACACGGTTGGATGACTGTATCAGTGGCAGCCTTACTCATTTGGCTTATCCGGATGACTTATTTTATGATCTGATATTTTATAGTTGTCATCCCTCTAAGCCTTACCCGTATCTGAATTTACTGTTAGGAAAAAAAAGACTTAAAAAAAGTCATAATATACTGGTCAGACTTACTTGCTTTAAAAAATTAAACATTAACATTCATGTAGAAACTTCATATGAGTTGAATTTAATCCATGATTTTAAATAAGAGACTTAAATCTTCGAAAATATGATGTGACAGGTGCAAGGAGATATCTACCCTGACACTGGTTTCAATAACAGCAGACTGCCGCTATTTATAAGTTATTAGATTTGTATTGAGAAATATGCATGAGTTCTGCAGCGGAAATATTGGGCAACTTTAGCAGCACAATATTATTCCGCGAAAGAACAAGTGCATATTTGTCAATGCAAATCTAATAATATTTTATTACATACGCATCTACACTTAAAATTATCATATAAATGATACAAATTTGTTATTAAGCCCGAGGCAAATTGGAAATATGGTCGTTAAAGAATGTACCTTTAAACGCGACAACACACATGAAATTGAGTTTTTAAATAAGTATAATAAAACACTAAATTACAGAAATAAAACACAAAATATACATTCATAAAATGTCAGCAAGGCATGTCCTATAAAACGTTCCCAACGGATTTTAATCGGGGATTTCTTAACAGAAATATGCAGAATAATTTGGGCGTCACGGAGACAGCAACAGTCAAAAAAGTTATCACGCTGTCCCGAACCACGTCCTATTATTTGGACTATTTCAGCGGGGTATCATGTGAAAGCCTGGATTTTTTATTCATTGACAACAACCCTTGGAATTCTTCTTCATGGGAATTGTTTTAGATTTAGATGTTGGAGTATCAAACAATACATCAAAAACTCTTGAATCTTAAATCTATTAGTATTACTTGTCACTGAAATACCAATTAAGGGGCTCGGAATAACAAGAAAAGGGCATATTAACTGTGTAGTTACCTGGGAGTGTCCGCTGAACTGTTCTGTAAGGGTAAAAACTAATGACAACGTGTAGATATATGTTAAAAATTTACTGAAACACATACGCGATGCGTAAAAGTTGACAAAATGATTTTTGGGTTTTTCCCGCAATCGTCCAGTGACACAGACCAGGAAGTTTTTGTTAAAACAGCTACCATACTATCGCATGTTGTATATTCCCCGTATCCATGCCGGTTATAGCAATTTACCGACTTTTATGTCAGTTTTGGTTAGTTAGCAAACTTGTACTTTGGGAACCCTAAGTTTTCCACCTTTGCTGAAGGTCACCTGAGTTGCAGACTATAGGAGCTAAGTTACTGTTAACTCCAACGGCTACTTCCGTATGGCTACTTGACAGGTTTGGAACCACCAGATCACTAAATTGCATAGGAAAGTGAACCAGCGAATATATTTGCATTTAATGAACAGAATTATCTCATTTTCACTCCTATTACTACCATCCCATACAAAAAAAACTAAACACTGTCGATAAACCCCACCAGAACCATAAGTTCCACATCGAGTTGTTACTCCAATAAACACCATCAAAACCATGTTCCAATTTCACATGCAAATGAGGTAACGGATCACTAGTTAACATAAATGTGTAATTTAACAACACGCTACAACACAAATGAACGGCAAAGGAATATTTTTTATAACGGTTTGATAAACAGTCTACTGCAACCAAATTATGATAGCGCTTGAAAAGCTGTATTAATGCCATTTAAAAATGAAAGCCTTATCACGGTCACACTTTTTCAGAGGATAAAACATGTGCTTTCTCTGTTATCGAAAGTTTTGCAGATTTATTGTAACAAGGCAGTCTGAAAGACAGCTATATCCCCCGCCGCTGTTATGGATAGTGAAAGGGTTGATGGTATTGGGTGGAAGCATTAAACATTCGAGTTGTGACCTTGACCTTAAGCTAGCAGTAGGTGAATTTGGAGTTCTGCACATTGTCTTGATAAGGGGAATATTACAGACGAGTCATATTAAAATCCTTCAAGGGGTTTAGGAGATATAGAGCAGACATAAAATGGAAGTCTCATACCTTTGATCTTGACCTTGAGCCAACGTGGCTGACTCATGAGTTCTGCACATCGCTTTGTTGAGGTGATCAACTGACCAAAGTTTCATGAAAATCCTTCAAGGGGCTGAGGAGATACAGAGCGGACACAAAATGGAAGGCTCAAACCTTTGACCCTGAGTTGTGACCTTGACCTTAAACTGACATGGTTGACTCGTGAGTTCTGCACATCGTCTTGATGAGGTGATCATTTGAACTTAGTTTATTGAAATTCCTTCAAGGGATTCAGGAGATGTAGAGCAGAAACAAAATGGAAGGCTCAAACATTTGACCCAAAGTTGTGACCTTGACCATGAACCGACATGAGTGAGTCATAAGTTCTGCACATTGTCTTGATGAGGTGATCATTTGACCCAAATTTCATGAATATCCTTCAAGGGGTTTAGGAGATACGATACAGAGCAGACACAAAATGGAAGGCTCATACCTTTGACCTTGACTTGTGACCTTGACATTAAGCCAGCATGGCTGACTAATAAGTTCTACACATTATCTTGATGTAGTGATCATTTGACCCAAGTTTCATGAAAATCCTTTAAGGGGTTTAGGAGATATAGAGCAGACACAAAATTGTAGGCTCAAGCCTTTGACCTCGAATTGTGACCTTAGCCTTGAGCCGACATGGCTGACTTATAAGTTCTGCACATTGTCTTGATGGGGTGATCAATTGACCCAAGTTTCATGATTATCCTTCAAGGGGTTTAGGAGATACAGAGCGGACACACGAAATGGAAGGATCAAACCTTTGACCCAGAGTTGTGACATTGACCTTGAGCCGACATGGGTGACTTATAACTTCTGCACATTGTCATGATGAGGTGATCATTTGACCCAAGTTTCATGAAAATCTGTCAAGGGGTTTAGGAGATATGACTGACTGATAAGTTCTGCACATTGTCTTGATAAGGTGATTATTTGACCCAAGTGTCATGTAAATCCTTCAAGGGGTTTAGGAGATATAGAGCGGACACAAAATGGAAGGCTCAGACCTTTCACCTCGAATTGTGACCTTGGCCTTGAGCTGACATGGGTGACTCATGAGTTCTGCACATCGTCTTGATGAAGTGATCATTTGATCCAAGTTTCATGAAAATCCTTCAAGGGGTTTAGGAGATATAGAGCGGACACGAAATGGAAGGCTCAAACATTTGACATCGAATTGTGACTTTGACCTTAAGCCGCCATGACTGACTGATAAGTTCTGCACATCGTCATGATGAGGTGATCATTTTACCCAAGTTTCATGAATATCCTCCAAGGGGTTAAGGAGATACAGAGCGGACACGAAATGGAAGACTCAAACCTTTGACCTCGAATTGTGACCTTGCCCTTGAGTCGTCATGGCTAACTCATGGTTTCTGCACATTTTTTTTGATGAGGTAATCATTTGACCAAAATTTCATGATTATCCTTCAAGGGGTTTAGGAGATACAGAGCGGACACGAAATGGAAGGCTCAAACATTTGATCTTGAGTTGTGACCTTGACCTTCAGCCGACATGGGTGACTTATAAATTCTGCACATCGTCTTGATGAGGTGATCATTTGACCAAAGTTTCATGAAAAATCCTTCAAGGGGTTTAGGAGATACAGGGCGGACACAAAATGTTACGGACGGACGGACAAACGGAAGGACGGACGGGCGGACGGGCGGATGGAGACCGTTCCTATACCCCCCCTCCACCACCACCACCAACACCACCACTCGAGGCGGGGGATTAAAAATCTTGCGCATGTTTCTGCTTATGTTTTTCTTATCTTTAATTAGTTATATGTTTCTCAACTATAAGTGATTCTGTCCGATTATTTTCTCGAGTTTATTGGTTTTTGCGTTTTGTTTGACATCTTGACGCGAGGCACGTCTAACTTAAAAACATAAGTTGTCTGATAGTGACTACACTAGATGGACTACATATAGTTTGACGACGCCTTGAAGTATGAAACAAAAAGCTCGACATGTTTCTTCTAGTTTTGTAATTCAAAATGTCGTTGAAGAAGTCTGAAAAGTTGTCTTTTATATGATCCAATTTATTACGAACATTTGCTGTTTGGTGCAAAATCGTTTCACTAACTGATCGCAGACTATATGTCTCCAAATTTAATAAGTATGACCTTAAAGTATACTAAGTACATTATAAGAGAGCTTTAAAAAGACGCAAAAAAAGCAATAATGGTCGTGCATCGTGTGTTTACTTGCAACCATATAGCTTGTTCCATACATAGGATCTAACAAACTCTGCTCTGGTTTAATCAATGACACACATTTTTTTTCGATGTTCATCCTTTGGAATCACGATGGACTAAGTTATTCTTAAAGGACCGCACTTAGCAAGTTATAGTAAATGACTGCTCTTCAGACACTCTCCCTGTCCTGACTGGGGTTCACCAAAGCTCCGTTATCGGCCCTTGTCTCTTTCTCTTCTATTTCAATGATCTTCCTGACTCCATAAAAAAGCAAAGCCAGGCTGTCTGCAGATGGTACAATAGTTAATCTCACAATGAACTTTTCATCGGACTCCCAAACCTTACAAATTTATCTGTATGCTCTTGGACATTGGGAGCAGAACCGGTACAAGGAATTCAATCCCGTTAAGTTTGATGTGTTGCAAATAACTAGGAAAAAGAACCCTTATCATTTCACCTTACATTCTACATGGCACAGAATCAAAAAGCAAGGATGCCGCTTAATACATTAGGATGACAATCTCAAAAGATCTATATTGGTCAGCCCATATAAAAAAAAATATTGCCTACAAAACAAATAACATTCTCTGCTTCTTCAGCGGAGAACATGGCAAACAATAATCAAATTAAAGTAGAAAATATCAAAATATCATGGCACACTTTTTAAATATTGCATCTGGAATTCTGAGGTAACGTGTACATCTAATACTTATTGTGGCCTTTACTGTGGACCATATGCTGTATGTATAATATTGTTCTGCAACCGACAAACAACAGCATAAATGTGTTCTTTGAACATCAGTAAAAAAGTTATTTTAAGATCTCTAGCACTTACTGGTAGCTTACTTTTAGTATTTCACCATCTTTGTCATAAAGCATTGGGGCGTCAAAATTCAGAACATAGGTGCCAAAATTCAGAACAGAATTTGTAACAAAATTTATACATACATATTTCTACAACAGGATCGTCGGCATTGGAGTTAAAAGGTTGAAACACCAAACATGTGTACGGTATCTCAAAGTCAGAAAAACAACACATTCATAGGGGTAATAGAGTTCCGCTTAAGCCGGTGCTAGGGGGCGTGAGAGGTGTTGCACTTCCATTACCTCTCATGAACAGACTCAATCAAACCAAGTCTGCAATTATTTTGCTTGGTTGCGTTCTATGCTTCCAAATGATCTTTTTATAGATTTTATTGATTACTGTCACCACTCCTACCAGGAGCATAAACTATCTAACTCCACATTCACGCTCACAATATTACATGTTCTCAAATTCTTTCTTTCCGAGAACATTCGTCTGTGGAATACCTTCTCAAACAACGAGGGTCCAGCCCCAGCCTCTTATCTAAGGAAATTCTTTTGTTTTTTAACCAGAGCACTACAGTCTTTCATTCTTTTAACCTTGCATTTCGTGAGTTTTTTCTCTCTCTCATTTTTATACGCCCGTTTGAAAAACGGGACGTATTATGGGAACGCCCCTGGCGGGCGGGCGGGCGGCGTCCACAGACCTTGTCCGGAGCATATCTTCTACATGCATAAAGGGATTTTGATGAAACTTGGCACAGTTGTTCACCATCATGAGACGGAGTGTCATGCGCAAGAACCAGGTCCCTAGGTCTAAGGTCAAGGTCACACTTAGAGGTCAAAGGTCAAATTCAAGAATGACTTTGTCCGGAGCATGTCTTCTTCATGCATAGAGGGATTTTGATGAAAGTTGGCACAATTGTTCATCATCATGAGAAGGAGTGTCATGCGCAAGAACCAGGTCCCTAGGTCTAAGGTCAAGGTCACACTTAGAGGTCAAATGATACAAGAATGAAAACTTTGTCCGGAGCATTTCTTCTTCATGCATAGAGGGATTTTGATATAACTTGGCACAAATATTCATCACCATGAGGCGGAGTGTCATGCGCAAGAACCAGGTCTCTAGGTCTAAGGTCAAGGTCACACTTAGAGGTCAAAGAATACAAAAATGAAAACCTTGTCCGGAGCATGTCTTCTTCATGCATAGAGGGATTTTGATATAACTTGGCACAAATGTTCACCACCACGAGACTTAGTGTCATGCGCAAGAACCAGGTCCCTAGGTCTAAGGTCAAGGTCACACTTAGAGGCCAAAGGTCAGATACAAGAATGACTTTGTCCGAAGCATTTCTTCTTCATGCATGGAGGGATTTTGATGTAACTTGACACAATTATACACCATCATGAGACGAAGTGTCGTGCGCAGTTCCCTTCTTTCGAATTACTTCCCTTTGTTGTTACATAATAGCTTATATTGTAACTTTCATTACTAGTCATAGGAAAATCGAGACCACTTTTCTGTAGTACAATAGCATGCTACATCCAATTTTGAGTGTATTTGACCAGTCTCTACCTGGTAAAGATTTTGTGAGGACTTACAATTTTTTTTTTATTTTTATTTTTTTTTTAAGATAACTTCCCTTAGTTGTCTATAAATAACTTATATTGTAACTTTTTTATAATTGACCGTAGGAAAAACCAAGACCACTTTCTGTGTACAACATAGATGTCTTTCCAATTTAAAGGTGTATTTAAGGTATCTCTACCTGTAAGAAGTTTTTGTGGACTTAGAAACAAAACACTTATATTACTAAACAACCACAAAGTTAAAATTCCATTTGCAAATACAGGTGCTAGAGTAAAGAAATTTGTTGTGACGGGCGTATATTGTGACATTCTTGCACTCTTGTAAACAACTGTTTAACACATGACTTGTGCCTCTGCTGTTTAATCGTCCAGTGATTATAGAGTATTACCTAATGTTCAGTTGTCTTTCTCGTCCTCTATTTTTTTGTCAGCTGCATCAGTTGTAGTAAGTTCTGTAACCCTTTATCTGTTTATGGAGGTTTTAATGCGTTTTGAAGACTTTGCATTACTGATCAATAAAGTTTTATGTCTGATTCTTGCTTTACCCTGTTTTTTTTCCTTTATTTTAAAATTGTTTTTCTCATTTCCTACCATTTATTGTTAATCATGTACATGAGATATATGGATGATAAAAATGTTCTTTTGTGTTAATAAGACGAAAACCAATAAATTTTAAAGTGATCCGTCCTCATATTTCAAATTGAATTTATGATTTGCATACATCAGACAAGTAAGATGATATCCAATAATGCGGAATCAAACCAATTCGTTTAAGCGATTTCTTATGATGCCGTGACTTAGAATAATAATTCGTTGACTACAACTTAATTGTTTTTAGGAATAATTGATACCTGCCATAAATAATGGATTTGAAATGTATTTCTTTTTTTTTTATTGTTGTTTACTGTTTTCTCGTGTTCGTGCTAGTAAAAATTATGCTTTGATATTCACACATTTAACATTAACGTAGGTGTGAATATTAGAGAAACACATGCATATATATTTTGTTGTGAAATAATCTCGTAATGTTTCATCAATGAAACTATTTCAGTTAATAAAATTAACATACATCCCTGAATTATATCTGTGGTACAGAAAAGTTATCACTTTGCCCAATACTGTTCAGTTTGGAAAATATTCCATAGTCATTCAATAACATAAGGTTAGTAATTCTTTTTTTTTAATGGGTCTTGCTATGTGTTACAGCTCTCAGAAGGTTATTAATTTTATATAGAACATATAGCAAATTTATTTACTACTGTACAGCCTTTTTAAATTTAACCTGTCTCCATTCATACTGACCATTTAGATTTTATAAGATCTGTCAATGATAAGGTATTCCAGCCTATGGTTACATCACTGATTTCCAGCTGGCCATTTAGATAACTTCATGTAAGGGTCACGCAGAGAATATTTGTTTCTGATTTGCAAGCCTTTTTTTTATAAAGTTACATTTTGTACAGGTGACATTACATTTTTAATAGACACAATGTAAATCGAGGTAGTCTAAGCTTTATCTTAGCTGTTAATGAATGGCATCGTTGACATACAACAGAAAATAACTCTACCAAAACCCGCCCCACCAGACTTCGGCCCTGGCCCCATTGACCGAAATAAATCTCGTAAGTCTTTATGTGAATTCGCTATTCACCTAGGTTGGTGACAATGTCAGTTATTCATGAAATGACTGAAATAAAATATGTTTAAACTGATCCAAACTGAAGCGGATGTACAGAAAATGCATTTCGTTTTTTTAGCGATTGTGGTCATGGCCTTGCCAACACTGACCACCTACCTTTATACTCCAAGTTTGAAGTTGCAAGATTTTAAGTTATGTTCCGGACAGGCAAAATGTTGACGAACAGACAGGCAGAAGGACGTACTATCCGTGTGATTAATATATGCCATAAAGATACGTGAATATTTGTTTCATGGTAGATGATATAAAAAAAAAGATAATTTATCTGTGATGAGTACAATACTGACGTTCGCGACAATAATCCTCTTTTTGCACTCGGCATTTGCCTCGAATTTACTGCTGTGTTCTCTTCCAACAGACTTTATTATTAGGGTTTGTGCTAATTATCCCGTCTATATTCAATACAGTTTGCTGGAACATGTCAGAAATTTGATAATAAACCTGTGAAAATTAGTTTCTGATGCAATATAAGATCAGTGTGGAGTACAATAGGCTACTAGAGAATAGATGGCTTGCCGGTCAAAATTAAAAAAAAATGACCCGAGATTAGAAGGAACAATTAACCCACAAGCCAGTCAATAAGTGTATAGTATTGATATTAAAGGGAAAGGAATGCCTGGCAATAAGTTAATTTTATATGAAAGCGGACCTCCAAGCCTTTTATATCGCTTACCTACCGGCTTCTTTGTTTCGATAAGGTCTATAAACAACTTACCAGACAATCCCATGTGCCTGTAGTGGGATTCGAACCTGGATCGCTCGATTGATAGTCCAATGCTCTAACCACTGAGCCAAAGAGTCGACACACTTACACATTTATCAGAGATTAAATCTAAACTTACAGGTTGTGCGTAAGCGACCGTAACAATGCAGTAGAAACATGAGAAGTCCGTTCAAGTCATTATGGTGCGTGCGTGATTGACTCCGTAAACAATATTATCACTTGTTTCAAAAAAGTGCGTTTTAAGTAAAATGTTTCGACCAGTTTTACACATCTTCAAAATTGATATCAACATGACTTTGCTGTAAAATTTTAACATTCAATTTTACACTGGTCTTGAGATTTGTCTGAAAGTTAAAATGGGTATACTCTTCTGTCTAAGTGGAGAAAAGCTTCATGAAACGGGACATTTTATTTAACAAAAACATAATGACAATGATATAATTGCAAAAAAATACAAACACCACAATTTTCCTCCAAGTTAATTATTAATCTGCTAATGGAAATTGTGACGATTTTCCGTACTATTAACATGGAACATAAATGACAAAGTTATATTTTAGAAAATAACCCAATAAATGTTCGTGATATATTTTATAACGTTTCCGGACGTGTCTGAAATAAGATTAACAGTTTAAACATAATTTAAAGGCAGTTTTTAAGTAGTGGTAATAGGTGGGAAACTTGTCAAAGCACATTTCTCGTTTTCTGAAAACTGTTCTAATTTTGCTAAATAGCGTTAATGCATATAAAATTAAATTGACATTTTTATTGCTTTTAATATTATCATATATTTTGCACTGCACAATGTTTTGTCGGTCTTATGCCATTTACCTGACAGTCTTTCATCAGTTTCCTGGATTCTATACTTGTATTGACTTTACATCCACAAGTAGCTGACAACTACATGTGAAACAGATGTAGAGGACGATAGCGATTTTAAACCAAATAATGTGAACAAAGGCTTAACCTCTTAATAAGTAATACCCGTTCCTTTTATTGTCAAGAAGATAGAAGGTTTTCATATCTTCTCGATGGTGTGCGCGCAGTTTTTTTAGGACATTTCGTTGTGTCGTCTTGGCGGGCCTGATCTGGGTATATCACCCCGGTCGAATTATTTTGCCCGGAACTGGGAAATACAAGAACAACTGAAAGAACACAAAGGTTTCAGTATCTCTAGAAAAGTACTAACATTTATATTTTATATAGTTATATAATTGATTTAGTTCACCTATATATCAACAAATACAAACACACCTGTGTACAATTTTATCTGTTTTCTTTTAGTGAAAAAGCTGAACTTTTATACATGTATTTTATCATGATGGTATGGGTTTTAGCACTTTCTTAATAGAGTTATCAAAACTTGAGTGTTTTCTATTGTTCCTATGTTATCCCCGTTACACCGAGCGATGTTTATCATTTATCCCGGTCGAGATGATATACCCTTTGGAGAAATGCCCAGCCTGCTAAGATTATTCAAAAGAACCCAATTACGCTATTTGTATGTAACGTAATGGACACGCACCATTTACTGGCTAACGTGATACGGACGACACACATTTCTTGTGATAATGTAATGATAAAATTTATATGGCAATGTATATCTAAGTAGCAAATTAAAGAACTAAATAAACTTGCAGTTCCTTCAAATATGTCGAAAAACTTATAAAATACCATTCGCGTCAAATTCTAACCAATTGACTAGACACATTGCTGCCCTCAGAAAGAGACTATAATATTCTCAATGTTTCCCAAATGTGCACGGATTATTCATGCAATACAAAGGTCATGTCCTAATTGCTGACACATATATTTACAGGGGCGTAGCAAATTGGGCATTTTGTTATATTAATAATATCCGATAAATTGTAGCACACATTGGTCTTGTTCCTTCTTTTAATTATTTGTTTCTAATCATACATACATATTGCAAACGTTTTACAAATCTGGACTATGTAAAACAAAGAAGCATGTATAGTTAAGTCAGTTGTCGTTCTTGGAATAGGTCTGCATTGTGTTTATAGACCTGTGAGGAGATTTGAAAACCTCGCTCGCTACGCTCGCTCGGTTCACAAATCCCTCACAGGTCTATAAACACAATGCAGACCTATTATATGAAGGTCTTACATACTTTTAAGAAAAATAAGTCTTTTGCTGGTGATCAGTTACTAAATGAGTATTTTATTGAGACATCAGACATTTTAGCATCATATTTGGTTGATATTTTTAACTTTATATTGAATTCAGGATTTTTTTCCTGATAGTTGGATGGAAGGCATAATTGTACCATTACATAAGAAAAACGATCCGGAATTAGCAAGTAACTATAGAGGTATTACATTAGTTAATTGTTTTTCGAAAATATTTACAAGTATCCTTAACCAAAGAATTAATAACTGGATTGAAAGTAATAATATACTTAGTGATGCTCACTTTGGATTTAGAAAGGGTCGTTCGACTGTTGATGCCATTTTTGTATTAAATGCACGCATTCAAAAAGTTTTAAATAATAATGGCCGTCTTTCATGTGCTTTTATTGATTTTCAGAAAGCTTTTGATAGTATATATCATAATGGATTGTGGTTCAAATTATATAAACTAGGAATTGCTGGTAAAACTCTGCGTATTATTCGAGACATGTATTCTAAAGTTAAGTCTTGTATACGGGGGTGTAAGACGTATTCGGATTTTTTTAATGTTTTTGGGCTTAAAACAAGGGGAAGTAATTTCGCCTGTTCTTTTTTCGCTTTTCCTAGAAGACATAGAGTTATCTTTGATTGACGGTGTCGGCTTCATTTAGATGAGTTTACTTTATTGTTGTTCGCCGATGACATGTTCATTATTGGTAAGAATCCAGAGGATTTACAAAATCGTTTAAATTTGTTCAAGGAATATTGTGTAAACTGGGGTTTACAAGTTAACCCAGATAAAAGTAAAATAGTTGTTTTTAGAAAGCGTGGGCCAGTTAGACGTAATGAAGTTTGGTATTATGACAATAAGACCCTCGAAGTCGTTGACAGTTTTAACTACTTAGGAACAGTGTTTAATTATATTGGTACATTTCTATCAAGTCAAGAAACAATTGCTGGAAAGGGTCTTAAAGCTATTAACGTTCTACTAAACAATATTAGTAAATTATCTCTTAAACCTAGTACTGTTTTGCAATTATTTGACTCATTTGTTACGTCAACATTATGTTATACAGGTGAGATATGGAGCTTTGGTAAATCAAAATCAATTGAAAGAATTCATATGAAATTTTGTAAATTGCTTCTTCATTTTAAGACATCTACTTGTAATTATGGTATTTATAGCGTACTAGGCAGATACCCGTTATATGTAAACAGATACGTGCGTATTATAAAATACTGGTTGAAGGTTGTTAAGTCTGATAATATTTTTATACAGAGTTTATATTATTCTTTAGTAAGTGATATTGAAATGGGTAGAACGAATTGGGCATCTAACGTTAAACAATTATTGGATAGTTACGGGTTTTCGTATGTATGGATTAATCCAGATATTGTAGATCCTAATACGTTCCATATTGTATTCAAGAATAGAGTGATTGAAAACTTTGTACAAAATTGTTACAATGGTATTAACAATAGCAGATGCTTATGTTCATATAAGTTGTTTAAAACCACATTTGGATTTGAAAACTATTTAGATTTCTTATCGCCAAACTTAGAATTGCATTTTCTCGTCTTCGCCTTTCATCGCATCAATTAAGAATCGAATCTGGCCGTTATGGCGCTTACAGGGTTGATCATAACCAAAGATATTGTTTATTGTGTAATAGCGGCGATATAGAAGATGAATACCATTTTATTATTAAATGTCCAGTATATGACACTATTGCATTTGTATTCTGACACAGTATTATACTCGGCAATTTTATCAGCATAGCACCGATAATGATAGACACTTGTTTTGTCTTAATTATTTCACTGGTGACTTATCTAGGTGAATATCAATGCTAGTACTGTACCCATAGCTCCGACGACAACAATGTTCCATCTGCTTTGCATTCATATATTGTATACTTCAAGTAAATATCACATGTTACGGTTGCTATTTTAGTTCACATGTATTTACTTCATTATCTGATTTTGTTCACCGTCCTTAGTAACACATAAATGTACTCTATACTGATGCTACGTAACGAGAAACATTATATTGTTTAAGTTACTGGAAATAAAGAATATGTTCTGTTCTGTTCTGTTCCTATTCCTCAAACAATAACTATTACTTAAAGAATTTTTAAAATTGAACCACTACTGAAAAAGATATGATAGTTTGAAATATAAGAAAATGGCTGATCATAGAGGCAGCCATTATAGTGTGTTTATGACGAGGAATTTCTTATGTTCAATTCATATTATCATGAATAAAGTTCTTTTCTGTTCTGTTCTGTCATTTACACACTGCTGAATTCTTTATTTAGCAAATAACCTTTTAAGTAGATTAAGTTCGTAAGTTTCCTGAGTGTAAAATGTAAATCTTGTTAATTTTTTTCATTATAGCTGGAAAAAGTAGAGAAATTATTTTGCAGAAATAAGTTAATACATTTCAAATACGCGTTCAGAAATTTAATAAATCCTCCATTTTGTTTTTGTTGCCATGGAAACAAAATGGTCATCATTTTGATAAAATATTTAAATGCTCATAACTTTCTCATTCTTAAACTGATTTTGAAAATTCTTTCACTTCTTTAAATGATTTAAAGAAAACCCCTAGCAGATGGATTTAACATAAGAACAACATTTTCTTTCCCTTTAATAGACTCTTTAATGACTCTAGTAACCGCCCCTGGCTATCCATTGGCTGACTGAAATCATTGAAATGATAAACACAAAGTGATAATTACGTTACTACTACCGGTAAGCAACATATGCGTCACGTTGAAAGCTACGAAGAGAATACATAAGCAAGGGCGTAACTACCGTTATGCACAATACGCACGTGCGTATATTTTCTTTTTGTCAAAGTACCACCATAAAAAGCAGCCAGACTGCACCAAATGAAGTCAATATTTCAAAAATTTCCGGGGGAGGTACCGTACCAGGGGATGACCCCCTCCCACACCCATTCCATTTCCCGTGCATATCATTCATTACGCCCTTGATAAGGTCAAATATGATATAATATCCTTTTTCGCACATTTACTCTCACTTATATACATACACAGCGATTGTGACTTTCTATTCATTGGTTATGAAACGCCTAAACTGCATGATAATTATTAGTTCGTCATGTGCCATTTCCAATGTATTCTGTACAAATCATAATTTGTTATGTAGATAAAGCAGTTTGTTGTGTACATTTACTAGTTTGTCCGGTACATATCTTAGTTTGTGCTGTCCAATTAATAGTTCGTCATGTGCATTTTCCAATATATTCGGTACAAATCATAATTTGTTATGTAGATAAAGCAGTTTGTTATGTACATTTACTAGTTTCTCCTGTACATATCTTAGTTTGTGCTGTGCAATTAATAGTTAGTCATGCGCATTTTTTTCCAATATACAAATCATAATTTGTTATACAAATTATGATTTGTACCGAATATATTGGTAAATGCACAAGACGAACTATTAATTGTACAGAACAAACTACTAAATGCACAAAACAAACTAAGAAATGTACCGGACAAACTAGTAAATGTATATAACAAACTTTTTTATGTACATAACAAATTATGATTTGTACAGAATATATTGGAAATGCACATGACGAACTATTTATTTTACAGAACAAACTACTAAATGCACAAAACAAACTAAGAAATGTACCGGACAAACTAGTAAATGTACATAACAAACTTTTTTATGTACATAACAAATTATGATTTGTACAGAATATATTGGAAATGCACATGACGAACTATTTATTGTACAGAACAAACTACTAAATGCACAACACAGACTAACTATCAGTTGGACAGCACAAACTATGAAATGTACTGGACAAACTAGTCAATGTACATAACAAACTGTTTTATCTACATAACAAATTATGATTTGTACCGAATATGTTTTATCTACATAACAAATTATTTTTTGTACCGAATATATTGGAAAATGCACATAAAGAATTATTAATTGTACAGAACAAACTAGTCAATGCACAACACAAACTAAGAAATGTACCCGACAAACTAATAAATGTACATAACAAACTGTTTTATCCACATAACAAATTATAATTTGTACCGAATATATTGGAAAATGCACAAGACGAAGTATTAATTGTACAGCACAAACCAGCAAAAGCACAACACAATCTGGAATGACTATGTAATTAAATAAAAAATATCATGTCAAGGCAGTCTTGGTGCTGATTTTAACGCAAGAATTGGTACTCTCTCAGATATTCTCCAAGAATGTGATTAATATTCCGGAACGTTCACCCCGAGATAGATGTGTAAATCAACACGGGCATAATTTCATTGAATTTCTGGTAGAGGCAAAATTCTGTGTATTAAATGAAAGATTTAACAATGATAATTACACATCAATATCATGAAAGGGAAAAGCCGCTGTTGACTATTTATGCATCCCGCATGATGTTTTCACTGTTTGCCTTGTTCTCGATGCTTCCTATGGATCTACTTTTCAGATTTTATTTTACACAGGTGCAAATCATTCCAGGTATTAACGGTTCAAGAGGTCACAGATCAACTCGGTCGGACTGCACGGATTACTCGGCATAAGCTCGCGGCTACCAGATCACTCTGTCCTATTTACCGAGTTTGATATCGAGCAATATGCGCACACTGGACTATGGCAGCCAAGACGTATTCCGTCGGACTTTATGGAAAGTAAATTATCGAAAGCAGCTATGCTTAATATAATCAGTAGAATAGAAAGGTGCAGAAAAACCCAAACAGAAATAGACTCTATATACAGTAACCTGTGCGATACGATATATAATGAAATGAATGAGAAAATACCCAAGTACAGTGCCCAGTCAAGAACTCATACAAGACGTAAAGTTGGAAAACCATACTGGAATGAGGATTTACATTCATTATGGAATATCATGAGGGTGAAAGAAAAGAATTTCTTGAAGTGCGATAAGAACAACAGAATTAAAACTAGGTTACGTACGGAATACATTTCTACCAGAAATAACTTTGATAAACTTTTGCGACAAACAGAGCGTGCCTATAGATACTCGCAATCAATCGATATCAAGAAAATGTCGCCTTCAAACCCGACAGAATTCTGGAATAAAATTAAAGATCTAGGACCCAAAAGAGACAAATCTATATAGACAGTGGCAATGTAACCAGGGAAGCGGATGCCGTGTCCGAGCGGTGGAAGACGGATTTTTCCAAATTGTACAATAGTGCAGACGATAACGATTTCGATAATATACATAACGATCGTTATAAGTTGCATAAACACCTACTTGAACTACAAATGTACATTACAAATGCACAATTAAACTGTAACATTACATTGGAGGAAATTACCCATATAATTATGAAAATCAAGCGGTTATGACAAAATACCCTATGAACTGCTGAAATTCCCACCAGTTATTGCAGTATTACAGGAACTATTTCACCTGATGTTTGATTGTGGTATTATACCTTCTGTTTAGAGGAAAGCTACCGGTATTATCTGCCCAATAGTGAAAGACTCAAACTCAGATAAACGTGTGCCGCTACACTACAGGGGAATAAGCTTATTAGTTTTTGTATAAGTAAACTCTACAGTTCATTTATCAACAAGAGAGTGTCCAGTTATCTTGAAACTAACGATATCCTAGCAGATGAACAAAACGGATGCAGAGCTAAAAGGTCTTGCGAAGATCACATATTCACTCTTAATAGCATAATTAGAAACAACACAACTGCATTTACATCATTTTTAGACCTGAAAAAAATGTTTAGATTTTGTTGCTGTACAAACTGTTACTTAATCATTGACGGTAAAGCATATCAATCTGTTCAAAAAAACATTTATGCCCACCTCTTCGGCGTGTACATGTCACAGACTGGTTTGATTGTTCCACCGGCTTAAAACAGAGCTGCAATTTATCGCCGACATTATTTTCGGTCTTCGCAAATGATCTCGTGCAAGAAGTTAATGACCTTGACCTTAGAATATCAATGGGTTATGTTAAAGTCTCGATATTACTTTATGCTGATGACATTGTACTCATTTCGTAGTCAGAGACAAACCTACACTTGGAAGGTGTTGGACGTGCTGCATAGCTGGTGCAAACGATGGCGAGTCCTTATAAATGCAAACAAATCAAAATGTATTCATTTCGGCAGGGGACGTTCAAATTGCAGTGAATACATATTTAAGATAGGAGACAATGCACTAGAAACAGTTGAACAACATACTTAGGAGTAGTGTTCCAAGAAAAGGACAATTTCACACAAAACTGCGAAACACTAGCAAAGGGCGCTTGACGAGCTCTAGGTAGTATTATCACCAAAATACTTCACCTTAAGGACTTTGGATTCAGAGCCTTTGAAAAACTGTATACATCCTGTGTAGTCCCAATTCTCGAATACGGTGCCTCCACGTCGGGCTTCAAGCCATTTCAGAGTATTGACAATGTACAGAATAGTGCGCTTCGATATTACTTTGGTGTTCATAGATTTACTCCAGTCTTAGCGCTATATCGGGATACGGGCTGGGTTCCAAGTTTATACAGGTACTGGAACCGTCTAAATACTATGGATGACAACAGACTTACAAAAAAGGTATTTCTCTTTGATTGCAATCAGTGTAGTAATAACTGGAGTAAAGATATAGAGTGTATTATGAACGATATCGGAATGTCTCAAATATTTGAATCCAAAACAATTATTGACCCCAAAGAAGCAAAAAAATTAATACGAGACAATTATGCGGAAATATGGTTACAGGAAATTCAAAATGTCCGGAAGCTACGGATTTACAGAACATTCAAACACAATTTCAAATGTGAAGACTATCTAAGCATCAACTTAAAAAAGTACGGACGTTTGATGCTGTGTTAATTTCGATGTGGTATATTGCCTTTACGTATAGAAACTGGTCGATATGTGGGTGAAACGCCAGAACAGAGACTTTGTAGGTTTTGCACACAGAATGTACCGGAGAGCGAAACGTATTTTTTGCTAGACTGTGACTTGTACTGTGATGTAAGAAACTCTATATGGAGATATTTTAACCAGTGATGATTTCCATAATCTCTCGATAATAGAAAAAAAAATTCCTTATTAATTCACACCCGAGAAAATCAGCAGAATTTATCATGAAATCTTATCTCCACAGAAGAAGTATTGCATATTCTTAAATCTAAAATCATGTAATAGTGATAGTATTATATTCTAAGATTATTGAATATGTCGATATTAAACCGTTAACAACTGTTTGTCTAATATACGTCATGCTTCCTTTTCCCTTACTTGTACTATAAATCTCATACACTTAAGATGGAA
Source organism: Mercenaria mercenaria (assembly GCF_021730395.1). Taxonomy (NCBI): domain Eukaryota; kingdom Metazoa; phylum Mollusca; class Bivalvia; order Venerida; family Veneridae; genus Mercenaria; species Mercenaria mercenaria. The sequence goes on from NC_069368.1 coordinate 39,986,820, forward strand.
TATTTATACATATTACTTTATATATTATTTACATTATTGTATTATTGTTCATGTTTTTTTATCACACCTGTTGGTTCGTCCTTTGTTTGATTACAATGAATGTCTGCCATATCTATTTATATATTATCAATTACATTTTAATGCTTAATGAATTAAGGTGACTTATAGGTCCATTGGGCCGGGTGCTCTTTTGTATTTATAATTATTGTTATAATTTTATTATTAATGCACATGTCACTATAATAAACAATTTCTTATCTTATCTTATCTTTTATTTATCATTGTACTTTGTAAAGGACATATTTCACGAATATCTGGAAATAAACATCATTTTGAAAACCTGTCTATAAAGATAAATAGTAATAATAATAGATCTTATAATAATAATGATAATAATCATCATCATCATCATTATTATCAATATTATTATTATTATTATATGTAGTAGTAGTAGTATATTATTTTTATTAGTAGTTTTTATTAGTAGTAGTAATAAATAATTAATTAATTAATTAAATAAATGAATATAAAGATTTAAAATGATAAATTAAATTTTACGTTTTCTCTACTGTTACAATTATCAATCTGTTTGATTATTCTGGTCCGCAGTTATGACCCTTTTCAGGAGAATATCGTTTACAAGACCGTCTTTTTCATTTCTTTAACAAAATAATTTAGGAAAACCGTCGTGATGACTTTATTCTGTCATATGATTTATGATTCATCAGTAGTTTAGAGCTAATTCTATGAGAATGTTAGCTGTATAAATATGTAGCAAAAAGAAAAAAAAAGATGCTCATTTTATTATTTATTAATCAATACAATGAATTCTTTTGAGCAGTATCAGTTTTATCTATTGAATTATCTATAAAATTAATTGACTAAGCCACATTGTATACATGTACAAAATGGCGCTGTAGAAAAAAAAAATAAATTAGGAAAACGATGATAGAAGTAACTATTCAACACACCATCATGATGCATAAGAATCAAATATGTAAGTGCAAAAATATATTATAGTGTAAGAAGTGGTGGACACTTGTCACGGCTGGCTAACTTTTTAAGTCCAGGGTCGCGGGCCAATAAAAATCGCTATCGTACTAGTATAAAATTTTACCGTAAGAGTATAGGAGTGATCGTGTTTGTAAACAAATCCATTGTATTTTCTATTTTTAGAACTGATAAGACAAAGACCGGGTGGGCCGACGCCGAGTGTCCATGTTTTTTGTAAACAGTGATGTTTTTCTAACGGCTTAAACTTTCTTAAAACACAAATAATATCAAATGTATTAGATTTACTACCGTTTATTGCTACTGATCAAAAGTTGATATGTAATCAAGGTTAATACTCGCATTCAGCTCGTTCGTTTCCATGTATAACATATCAAAATAACAACAAAATATACGCAAAGTTTTTTGTTTTGTTTGTCCTTAATTTTAACACAAGAAATAAACGCGATATACATAAGAAAAAACAGTGGTAACATTTGGTAATAATGATCATAGATTTCGATTAATAAGTTTAAAAAAATCAGAAAATAATTACAAGCATTATTGCATTGCTTAAAAGTCGGAAACAGGCTTAATGAAATTTAGAATATTTCAAAAGAAAAATGGTCCGCCGCCAGTAGTGGGTAAACGTATCATTTTGTGTATGAATAATTCTGTATCTATTAGTATTTTCAATTTTGCACCTCCTCCATCCGCACCTCGTTCTTGCTACGTTTCTGCGTGTTTTCAAAAACAGAGTTTAATTTAAACTAAACAGCTTTCCGTTCTCTTAGAGACAAAATAGATTTCAAGACGGCTAAGTTTAAAGTCGTGCTTCCGCTTAAATCGATCACCGTGTGCATATATACATGTAACCCGACACCTTACTTTTGTTCTGATATTTTTTCAATAATCAGTAAATATTACCGACTGATTTTCTGTGATTTATAAGTAGCTGGTATTTGTAGAGAAACTATTAGTTTAAATTTTTAGTGTCACTTAAAATGGAATTTAATATTCGATTTAAAATGGTTCAAATAATTCGTCGCTGTTTCGTATTAAAACATTGAGATTAACATTTAGTTAGACATTTTGTTCGCAATGTAAAACAATCCACTGGAATTAAATCATTATTATTAGTACATGTAAATGTGTAAAATCAAGTGTGTAAACTATAGGATTCAGTTATTATTGCGGAAACATAGGAATTAATCTTCAGCTGTCGGGGATGTCTGTACAGCACGTGAACAATACACGATATCCCGTGCAGATGCATAAAAAGAAGCTCGATTTCTTAAGGTAAGCTTGTTTAATTTAAGGTCACCTGGACAATATAACATCTCCTTTTTAGATCCGAAAGATGGTTTGTCCAAAATAAAAAAAAATAAAAAGAGAATTAAGTGTAGTCAGGTGGAGTTGACAGTCTCGCGTTTTGAATTACGTACTGGAATTTAAAGTACAACCGTCACAAACAGAAGGGTGCTTTCGCATCTCGTATCAGTTTCAAATTGGCGACACAGAAGTGAAATAGAGCCATTTAACACACTGAGTAGGACGGCGTTGTAAGCCATTGATCCAATTTACTTTGTCTATAATAGGTAAAGAAAGAAGAAATTTTGATGTTTCAGCCGAAAAAGCTATCAATTCATAATAAAAAAAAAATTACACGAGTGTTTTATTTACATTGAATTCGTTAAACCAGTTAAATAAAATAATAAAATGCGCCTCGGAAACTGTCTATAGTATACGTATTAGCACTAAACGTACTAAACTCTGTTTCTTCTCATTTTGAACTCCAACTTTGATTTGAGATGAAGTAATGAAAGGAATTAAAAGACATAAATCATTTGTGAACTAAAAACTGTGGTCCTTGGGAAATTCACAGATTTTGCAACGATCTTCGAGTTTTATTTTCTTTACGGGATCTCGTTGTCAGCTTTGCCAAATGTCCTCCATTATGGAGATTTATTGGTTAAAACACATGTACCGTATTCAGTCCTCGTAGACGTTTCATATTTACTTTTTCTTAAGTTTGAGATACCAACAACAAATTCGGAAAAGATGCACACATAAAAATTAGGAAAGAACTTATATTGCACGAAAAGTCTTGCCAATTATTGTTATTTGTCCCTTTATTCACAATTCCAAAACTACAAACTGATATATACTTAAATGCATACTTTCCAAGTCAGAATTTTCATACAGAAATTCATCATCCAAAAACTGACCCAGTCAGTCGACGAATGTTTCGCAGAGTTTTAGATATATAACTGAGGTATGCAAATGGAATTGTGTGAAGTGTATGAATTATACTCTTATATATGTGACATCTTATGACATGGATTTTGACACCAAAAGAAAAATAGACCCTTTTTACTCTCGGTCGTAATTTGCAATATGTTGAAAACCTTAACGCTGTTTACATTTTTGTCTCTTATTTTTCAGGACCGGGAGTTTCAAAGGTAATCGTTCACAGAAGAAATTAAGGTACAGTGTTTTTTTCTGACATCTTCTCTTTTTGTATTTTTATACACTTTCAGCACGATGCATACTTATCAGAGGCAGATAGAGACACCGTTCGATAAACAGTTACCAAACTTAATACGTTCATTATTTGTGATACGGAAATAATCCGTCGCTTTTCAGCTCAACAGAGCACCAGATGAGCCATTGTGATCACTCTGTGTCCGTCGACCATTGTGCGATGTCTAAAACAGAATTTTGGCCAATTTTAATGAAATTTGTCAGAATGTTTCCTTTGATAATATTTTGGAACGGTTCGAAACTTGGTCACCTGAAGTAAAAAACTTGGTCTCTTGATGTGATGATTTTAACAAAAATAATCAGTACTTTTTTTTTCACTCACATTTCCTGCTTTCTCTTCATAATAATTCATAAGAAAATTTGACTAATATAAAAGGTAGGTCATTTTCGAAACTGGGTTATCTGAGATTAAAACCTAGGTCACTAGATCAAATCAAAGTAAAGGGTTGTTAACATTCTTGAGGCCACATTTTCTTCCTGATCTTCATGAATATTTGTCAGAAATTTTATCTCTTTGAAGTTACGGTCAGGTTTGAAATTGAGTTATCAAATGTGAAAAACTAGGTCACTAGGTCAAATAATAGAAAACCCGTTTTTACACTCAAGAGGCCATATCTTCTGCCTGATTTTCATAAAAGTTAAGAAATGCACCATTAACGCTCTGTAAGCCACATTTTCTTCTTGGTCGTCATAAACATTTGTCAGAATATTTGTCTCAATGTCTGTAAGTTCAAATTGCAGGATACCTTGTTAACACTCTGGTTGCCATATTTTTACTTAATGTTCATTAAACTCTGTTAGAATGATTGTCTCTGTGACATATAGGTCGGGTCTAAGGTATTGAATTAGGTCGCTAAGTCAAATAAGAGAGAAACTTGGCTAACTAAATCTTTGAAAATAAGATGTTTTTTTTTTCAGGAAAAACTAGGTTACTAGGTCAAATCATAGAACTTTTTAACAGTTTACATTGGAGAATGGTTCTAAGATACGGCCCTAGAGTTCTCCCGATATGAAGTGCCTGTCTTTTAGAAATGTTTAAGTCTATGACCCATTCACTTCCTTATCTTATAACTTGTTAACATTTTTTGTTTGTAAGCTTATATATTGTCGCCACCGGTAATCAAGTATAAGTGAATCCACCTGATGACAGCTGAAAAAAGCAAATGATAGTGAAATATCCAGAAGATGCTTTGGTGTGCCAGGTGTAAAGCACCCATACTCGGAACTATTATTCAAATGTTACTAATATTTAGCGTAGCGGGAGGAACCAGGACTCGAGCTCACGATCACTGGTTTCTTAGTCAGAAAGATTTACCACTGGGCGTCTGCTCTACTTGTCAACATATGGAGGCATTGCTTTCATCAGAAGAAATGATAGAAATGTTAACTACTGCGTTGTCGACCAGGTGTTATAAACACGAAATTGAAGTTCTCGCCCTATAAGACCTAGACTCACTTCTGATGCGTAGAAGTGTGCCCTACCACTTGGGAACTTGTCGGAAAAGATCATAATCATCTCAAGCAATTGTCTCACTCTGTCGAGAGTATATTCGCAAGTTGATAAAACTAATGTACACATGCACAGCAACCAGGATTAACTAGCTTCTAGGTATAAGTTCCTCTATATACAGGATTTAGAAATTGGTAAAAACACCACGGAGTCTGGTAGGTGAGTTGACTGACCAAGACTGATTAGAATTCTTTTAGGGTTGTTAGGTAGACAGCAGCCTGAATAAACTTGTTCCTCAGGATGATTGCAGCAGTGAACATCTATTATCGTAGAATACTGTTCGGTCACGGACTTGGAAAAAGATTTATGCTGATTAAGGCCTGTGATTGTCTTGGGCTCTCGAAATAGTGCATTGGGTGCTATGTCTGCAAGGTTATCTTATACAGCATGGGTGTCCTTTAAGAGTTATAGTGACTCTGTACAGCTGCATTAACTTATTAATTAATACACCCCTGTATTATTACGGAATTAGTTGCACACCAGAGAGCAATAACAATGAGTACGAGTACATGAATGGTGTAAATGGTAAGGTGTTGTTATTCTACAAAAGTGATACAATATGAAATTACTTATAACCTTTCTGTAATAATATATTGAATTTTGATATGGTACTTAGACCATTTAAAGTTTGATTTGGGATACCTTAAACCAATGGAATATTCAACTTTACGCCTTTGGAATGATGAGCAAATTTGTAAGTGTATTACAAAAAATAAATGAATGTATTTTACAATATCTTCATTATTACGACACGAAATAATTTGATGTGTTGTCAATGATCATACATGTGTAAGAAAATCTGTTTACTTTCATGATTTTTATGAAATTCTAGTGTTTCATAATAATCTGATTTTATAATACGCCCGTTTTTTTTTGAGAAAAAAGATGGACGTTTTATGTTATGGCTTGCGTCTGAGCGCCTTTAGGATCGTCATATTCGTCAAATCTGTCCGTCTTATTTCGTGTTCAGAGTATAACTTAATAACCATTCAAGGTATTGACTTTAATTTTGGTTGCAATGAGATGATGTACAGTTTGCATGAACCAGGTCTGTAGGTCAGAGGACAAGGTCACAGCAAGGTGAAATCTGTCAGTAATATTTTGTGTGCAGAACATTACATGGTAGTCATTCAAGGTATTGACTTCAAACTCTGTATTTTGGCATATACATGTAGGTAGGTAGCGATGATATGGCATGCATAGCGCATGAACTTGGTCTGTAGGCCAAAAGTCAAGGTCACAATTTGAGTTCAAATCTGTCCTCTGTATTTTGTGTCCAGAGCACAATTTCAAAACCATTCAAGATGTTGAGATTTTAAAGTCTTTGAATAAAGGTATTTGTGACAAAGTGGTGATTTTCAGTGAAAAGTCTCACTGAATACAAAAAATTTCCCCCCAAAAATTCCGACCTACCTACAGTTCCCTATTTTTTTTTTTTTTTGAGCATGTTACCGGAAACAAAGATTTTTTAAGGCCTTAGCTATTTTTAATAAACGTCCAACTCGTGACATAGTTATCACTTTGGACCTTCAGGAAGCCAGCTAGAGCCACGCATTGGGACTTATTCTTTATCAGTATTGTCTGTTTCAAAGTGTCCTCTCACTAGAAGATAAAAAAACAAGAGGACCATGATGGTCCTGAATCGCTCACCTGTCCCCACATGACCCTGTTTTAAACCGAGTATGATGTCGTTTTTTTCTATTATTTAACACTGTGACCTAGTTTTTGAGCTCATGTGACCCAGTGTTGAATCTGACCTAGATATCATCAAGATAAAAATTCTAACCAATTTTCATGAAGATTCGCCGAAACATATGGCCTCTAGAGAGGTCACAAGATTTTTTATTATTTGACCTACTGACCTAGTTATTGACGGCATGTGACCCAGTTTCGAAACTGACCTAGATATCATCAAGGTGAACATTCTGACCAATTTTCATGAAGATCCATTCAAAAGTATGGCCTCTAGAGAGGTCACAAGGTTTTTCTATTTTTAGACCCACTGACATAGTTTTTGACTGCAGTTGACCCAGTTTCGAACTTGACCTAGATGTCATCAAGATGAACATTCAGACCAATTTTCATATAGATCCCATGAAAAATATGGCCTCTAGAGAGATCACAAGGCTTTTTTTGTTATTTGACCTACTGACCTAGTTATTAAAAACACGTAACCAAGTTTCGAACAAGACCTAGATATCATCAAGGTGAACATTCTGACTTACTTTCATAAAGATCCATTGAAAAGTATGGCCTCTAGAGAGGTCACAAGGTTTTTCTATTTTTAGACCTACTGACCTAGTTTTTGACCGCAGTTGAACCAGTTTCGAACTTGACCTAGACATCATCAAGGTAAAAATCTGATTAATCTTCATACAGATGCCATGAAAAATATGGCCTCTAGAGAGGTCACAAGGTTTTTTTTGTTATTTGACCTACTGACCTAGTTATTGATGGCATGTGACCCAGTTTCGAACTTGACCTAGATATCATCAAGATGAATATTCTGACCAATTTTCATGAAGATCCATTCACAAGTATGGCCTCTAGAGAGGTCACAAGGTTTTTCTATTTTTAAACCTACTGACCTAGTTTTTGACCGCAGTTGACCCAGTTTCGAAACTGATCTAGATATCATCAAGATGAACATTCTGACCAATGTTCATACAGATCCCATGAAAAGTATGGCCTCTAGAGAGGTCACAAGGTTTTTTTTATTATTTGACCTACTGACCTAGTTTTTGACGGAACCTAACCCAGTTTCGAACTTGACCTAGATATCATCAAGGTGAACATTCTGAATAACTTTCATGAAGATCCATTGAAAAGTATGGCCTCTAGAGAGGTCACAAGGTTTTTCTATTTTTAGACCTACTGACCTAGTTTTTGATCGCAGTTGACCCAGTTTCGACCTTGACCTAGATATCATCAAGATAAACATTCTGACCAACTTTCATAAAGATCCCATGAAAAATGTGACCTCTAGAGTGGTCACAAGCGAAAGTTTACGCACGCACGGACGCACGTACGCACGGACGGACGACGGACGCTGCGTGATCACAAAAGTTCACATTGTCACTTTGTGACATGTGAGCTAACAACAACAACAAAAAAGGGTCTTTACGGTAACGGTGCGGATGATCAGATTTTATCCTAAGCAAGAGCACCAATGAAAATGCATCTCATATCACCTTATCCAACATGGCCGGTCACAACAAACATTTCTACGATCAATAGAAGGATGTGAAAATAACAGACACGTGATTTTATCAAAGCTATAGGTATGCAATTGACTTAATGCACTGCAAATCGTTTGATCAAAAATTATTATTTGCGAAGCATCTGCCTGGATCTTATTTATTTTAAATTTTAAAAAAGGTCCGTTTTTGTCCCTCGGGGCCTCGCTAGTTCAATAACATTAAACTTGCACAGGGCGCCTTTTAATATTTGGACGTTAAACATGTCCCTGTGTCAAGTTTAATCGAATGTCAGCCATTTGCATAGCACACAGATTACGACTTTATTTTATTGAAGTGTAATGTAGGAAAACTCTCAAACACGTGAAACATTGGTTTACCGTAACTAAAACTGCACCACAAATCACTTCCCCGGCCCATTTCACAGAAACTTGTAGCGTAATTTATTGAAATATCACGAACAATACAACACCGAATAAATATATAGAATCAATTATACATGCTTAGACGAAAACAAATACGTTTAGCTTACGACACTTGTAAACATCTGCGGCCATTATTTAACGCATGGGTACCGCCGAACGCATGTGGACTAGCCTTTTAAACTGCTTTGATAGGACTTTACAACTAATTTAAGTAACTTTTAATAAAATTACAACCAATAAATGCTGATTACACCCATCGACTATAAACATATGCATACTACATAGACAATACATTAGTAACGGGCAGCATTTTTTTTCATATCCGACCGTGAGAATATTTTTTCTTCTAAAATTAATCTTTATAATAAAGAAGAGTTGACAGTTCATGTTGTGTTGTGAAAGTGAATGGATGTAAATTTCATTTTCAAAGTGCGGACTGATCTTCAATAACTTCAGTAAGACAGTATGTTCAATGGATGTGTAAATTAGGTTTCTTTGTCCGTTGTTGGTATTTAGCTATCGCTTTCAAGTCACTTCTACCGTGAACTTGTAAAACCTTCCGCAAGAACTTTTGCGGAAAGCTCTACCGGGAAATTCATACTTTCGATAAAACGTCGGACAATGTGAAATGTCAAAATCGTAAAATATTGAAGTCCGACGTTTATTTATAGAACTAGGGGCCTCGCATAATTTTTTTTCGAATAGTTTCAAGTTTATTTAGTCATGGCATATTACTTACATGAGACTAGTGGGACATAGAAATAGGCAGCGTCCTTCCGTCCGTCACATTTCCTGTCCGGTCTATATCAGGATAACTCTGATAATTTCTCACAAAATATTTCAAGGTTTGACATGACTTAGTCTATTTGACGCGATCCTAGGAAATATTGAGATATTTTTTTCAGATGGGCAATATCCCCACATGTGTTAAACACTCGAATGACCAAAAAAGTTGAAGCAACTTCAGATGAAATTTTCATTGCTGCAGACACTTTGTTGTTGTTTCGTCATTGGCATTATACTGCTGCCTATTATAACTTCCTGTGCTGTGTTGACTAATTTTCGTCATTGTACGGTACTCTTCTGTACTTAAAACACTTGTACTCATAGTTCATTAAAAACAATTGTGTGGTGTGGATCGTGTATAACAAAGTACTGAAATCTCCCCGTGTCTCTTATGTAGTCTAAAACTGCTGTAGTTAATACTGATCACACACTTTTGCTCACTTCTCGGTCCCCTAGCAATAAACTTTGATCTATGACTAGTGTTTCCTGCAGACTCTTAAAGGGGCATGGTGCTTCCCTTGAAAAGGGGCACTTTTAACGCGCGGTTTGGCATTGAAAGGGCATTCGTCCAAGAATGCTTGCCGGCGTCATTTTACATACTATTTTCTCATTGAATTTGAGAATCTTTCATATCTCAGATATGGGATAGATATTTTGTAGTATTCTTTATAATGCCTACCATGGCATGTTGTGAAAGTGCTTTCCTTTCTTTTGTTTAAAGATGACACTGATGATTCATACTTTCAAACATTCTTATTCTGTTACCCTCATGAAATGTTAGCTTGCATTTTCAGAGACAGATTTCAGGTGATAATTAATAAGCAACAAGTTTTATTGAACTATCAGTGCGCAACTTTATTTTGTCAATCATATCATTTCACCACTGATTTACGTTAAGAGGATAGGCAGTACGTCAAATCTACATGTAATCAATGACTTTGTACCTATATTGCTGATTAAACCCATTGTTCTTCCTTGCCAGTAAGATTTAGACGACAGGTCGAGTCGGAAAGTTATATTTTGCTAGTGTTTTGGACATGCGAAAACGAAAGTACATTGTAGAATGCGACATAAAAGGTATATGCTGTGAAATTTGCTAGATTAGATCGTCTGCCACTACATCTACATCTACATCGTTACAACCAACAATCGATTTCCGATTATGACTGGTCGGCGCTGTCAGAGAAACAGTTGTTAAAGAAATTTAGTATATTACAGTATTAAAAGTAAAAGATAAAAGGACAGTATGCTACAGTTAAAATAGGACAGAATGGAAGAATTACATAGTGACCGCCGCCGGCCTCTCTGTAAAGATACTGAGGCTGGGGCTAGCTTTGACTGATGTGGGGAGGGAGTTCCAGAGATGGATGGTTCTAGGGAAATAAGAGTTAGCAAAGTATTGAGTGCTGGAATAAGGGATCAAGTAGTTCAGATTTCTAATGGGGGACAAGTAACCTTGGTCAATAGCAACGGTCTGGGTCCTTACTTTGTAAAACAAAAGTAATGAACAGTTTAACCTACGGTACTGGAGAGTTTTCCATTCTAAGGATTTCAACATTTCAGTTACACTGCTTGTATAGTTGTAATCATTCATAACATACCTAGCTGCTGACCTTTGGACTCGTTCAAGTTTATGGGTGAGGGTTTTCTGCCAGGGATGCCACACAGTTGAACAGTATTCCAGCTGGGGGCGGACATAGGTGGTGTATGCAGCTTCTTTGACCTTTATGTTATCTGTCTTGACATTTCTCTGAATAAATCGAAGGGAAGAGGTTGCCTTAGAAGTTATGTTTTCTATGTGTTGTGACCAGTTCAAATCATTGGAGATAGTTATTCCTAGGTATTTAGCTGATGAGGTGGACTTTAACTCTGTATTGTGTAACCTGTAGGGATATATAAAGGGATTTCTCTTCCTACTTACTCTTAAGGACTTCACATTTGTCGGGGTTAAATTCCATTTGCCAGACTCTTTCCCATGTTTCTAATTTATGGAGATCTTCTTGAAGGGCTATGCTATCATTATTTGATTTGACAGTGAGGTAAACGATGGTGTCATCTGCAAACATACGGGTTTTACATTTGACTGAGTCAGGCAGGTCGTTAATGTATACAAGGAAAAGGCAAGGCCCAAGGACAGACCCCTGTGGAACTCCAGACAGGACCGGAAGTTCGCTGGACAGGTGACCTTCAACTGCGACCTTCTGGGTACGATTAGAGAGGAAGGATTTAACCCAATTAGTTATTTGGGGACTAACACCTAGGGATTGTAACTTGTAAGTTAGCCTCAAATGGTTGACTTTGTCAAATGCCTTAGAAAAATCCATTACCATGACGTCAGTTTGTTGGCCTTGTTCTAAATTACTATAAAGTTCCTGGGTAAATTAATAAGCTGAGTTTCGCAACTATGACCAGGGTTAGACACTAACTTATTTGAACAAGGTTCCCAAAGGAATCCCTACTTTTTAAATCTGGGGGTCCTCCTCAGGCTTTGGGATCCCTCATCATATGATATATAAAAACAATCACAACAGATGTCTTATGAGAAGTTACGGTCGTACCCCAGTGGGATTCGAACCCCCAACCTCTGTACTGAGTGGCTGACACCTTAACTACTACAGAAGAATGTATCCAAACTGATATCAATTTAAATGTTTGCCAATGTCAAGACAAGGTCTCGACTTTGGAGACACTTGTATCTTATAGATATAATCATTGTCAAGTCTGTTGTAACAACCACTAAAAATTATAATATCAAAAAAAATTCTTGAATTTCTTGACTTCTCTTCATATATTTTAAAATATAAAATTTTAATATTACCTGGCATTTATATTTCCGATGATACAAAATTTATTGTAGTTTCTCTTTGAGGTTTGAAGATATAAAGTGTTAAAGTAAGGGAATTATATTTTTAGGCATAAAATTCTGTTTTGGATTACTTTCACATTGAAATTCATATACAATGTCATTTTGATGTTTGAAAGCTTGATTTATATAGTTAACAGACTTACCTTCCGAATCGGACTCGGTAAGTATTTATATAAAAAAAAAACAACCATCAAACTGAATAACACTACACTACAAAAATAACGAATCGTAAAATTTCTGAAAGTGCAGAAAGATCGCTGAGATCGAGACAGTATTCTTGTGTTAAAAATTAAAATATTTTTAGATAATATTAAAGAATATTTTGATGATCAAACGTCGGTACATCACGGGTGGCTTCCGCTGCAATTAACTCTTGGGGTGTCATAAAATATTTGGAAGCCGCGGTCCTTCTGTTTTGATTAACACTTCCCGTTATGTAAGGCCATAAATTCCAAGCCATCGTAAACACAAATTGTTGTTCAGGGAAAATCTGCATGTATCACGCGTGACCTTCACGACCTAACAGATTCAAAAATACTAAGATGTTAAATGGTTATTATTTTTAGAACGAGGAAAGTCCCGCGAACCGGCCAGTTGCAAGCAGTTTTCTCAGTAATTTTCCATGACGTAGCGTCGTGCACATGTAGGAAAAAAAACCCTGTCTTTCTTTGCAAAGTACTCGATATATTTAAATAGTAACCACATGATCTTGTACGTAAATAATGATGACGAAATCCCATATTTTGAGTTAGTAAACATCCGGACTTTGTTTCTTTAGGAAAAGAACGAAAATAAAGCGATTGATTATGAGACACGGGATGAAACGATTCTGTTCAAATGGCCGTTATTATACGTTTCTATCGGGTAACCGGTAGACACGGGTCAATACGTTTCTGTTTGGTAATCGATAGATATGGTGATAAACGTATCGATGTGGGAAAGGGTTAAAATATTTTTCAAACAGGTATTTATCTTTTACTTTTTGGATATCATTGACAAAAAAATAGGTATCCAGCCAGAATCCCAGCTTTTAGAAGTTGGTGTTCCACCTCAAAATTTAGGATCCTCGGGCCCCCGGGACACCGTTAGTGTCGAACCCTGATGACCCGACCTAAAACCATGCTGGAACTGGCTGATAATATTGTGTTTGTCAAAGAAGGACATAAGATTTGAAACCACGATGTGCTCAAGGAGTTTGGATGCAATACAGGTCAGAGAGTTTGGTCGATAGTTGCTGGGTTTTGATTTGAGACCTTTTTTAAAGACTGGTGCAACTGTTGCCTTTTTCCAGTCTTGAGGGACAATGCCTGTATTTAGGGATAAATTGAAGATGTGGCAAAGGACGGGGGCGATTTCTTGATGAAGTTCCTTGAGAACACGGGGGGATAATTCATCTGGCCCCGACGCTTTATGTGGGGATAGGCCAAGAAGGAGTTTGTCAACACCTTCTGGAGTTGCATTTATTTGGTCCATTAGGGAGGAAGGGGATGTTAACAGTTTGGAGCACAAATGTTTAAGGCTTAGGGGCTTAGGTGGGGAGAAAACTGATTCAAATTGCTTATTAAGGATGTTTGCTTTAGTGACTGGATCAGTATGGGTGAAACCATCTGATTTGAGTGGGGCTATGCCGACATTTTATTTTTTGTTATGTTTGATGTAGCTATAGAATTTCTTATTTCTACCAGGTTGGGAATCATGGCTAAAGATGACGTTTTCCATGTATGACCAGTATGAGGCTCTTATTTGCCTTTGTATGTAGGATTTTAGGGACTTCAGTTTCTGGTTCTTTTTCACTATTTTTATCACTCCCCCGTTGCTCTGAAGTTTTTGCGATACATACAGTGACTGACTATGAATCTGTTTTTTTTCCCTGTCTAATCACACATTATTCAGTAATATAAACATAAATGTGAATACCAATGGTTCATTGCGAGTAATAACTCAAAATTTCGGCTTGCTTGACGCATGCGGCTGTGCACTTTCATCTTAAATTTCGACCTTATAAAATCATTTTCACTAATTATTTACGAAAACAAAACTAGGGCCTTGCATTTTTAGCTCACCTGTCACAAAGTGACAAGGTGAGCTTTTGTGATCACGCGTCGTCCATCGTCCGTCCGTGCGTCCGTCCGTAAACTTTTGCTTGTGACCACTCTAGAGGTCACATTTTGCATGGGATCTTTATGAAAGTTGGTCAGAATGTTCATCTTGATGATATCTAGGTCAAGTTCGAAACTGGGTCACGTGCCGTCAAAAACTAGGTCAGTAGATTTAAAAATAGAAAAACCTTGTGACCTCTCTAGAGGCCATATTTCTCAATGGATCTTCATGAAAATAAGTCAGAATGTTCATCTTGATGATGTCTAGGTCAAGTTCGAAACTGGGTCACGTGGGGTCAAAAACTAGGTCAGTAGATCTAAAAATAGAAAAACCTTGTGACCTCTCTAGAGGCTATTTTTTTCAAGAGATCTTCATGAATATTGGTCAGAATGTTCACCTTGATGATATCTAGGTCAAGTTCGAAACTGGGTCACGTAGGGTCAAAAACTAGGTCAGTAGGTTCAAAAATAGAAAAACCTTGTGACCTCTCTAGAGGCCATATTTCTCAATGGATCTTCATGAAAATTGGTCAGAATGTTCATCTTGATGATATCTAGATCAAGTTCGAAACTGGGTCACGTGGGGTCAAAAACTAGGTCAGTAGATTTAAAAATAGAAAAACCTTGTGACCTCTCTAGAGGCCATATTTTTCAAGAGATCTTCATGAATATTGGTCAGAATGTTTACCTTGATGATATCTAGGTCAAGTTCGAAACTGGGTCACGTGGGGTCAAAAACTAGGTCAGTAGGTCTAAAAATAGAAAAATCTTGTGACCTCTCTAGAGGCCATATTTCTCAATGGATCTTCATAGAAATTGGTCAGAATGTTCACCTTGATGATTTCTAGATCAAGTTTGAAACTGGGTCACGTGGGGTCAAAAACTAGGTCAGTAGGTCTGAAAACAGAAAAAAATTTGTGACCTCTCTAGAGGCCATATTTTTCACGGGATCTTTATGAAAATTGGTCAGAATGTTATCCTTGATGATATCTATGTCAAGTTCGAAACTGGGTCATGTGCGGTCAATAACTAGGTCAGTAGATCTAAAAATAGAAAAACCTTGTGACCTCTTTAGAGGCCATATTTTTCAAGAACTCTTCATGAAAATTGGTCAGAATGTTCACCTTGATGATATCTAGATCAGATTTGAAACTGGGTCACGTGCGGTCAAAAACTAGGTCAGTAGGTCTAAAAATAGAAAAACCTTGTGACCTCTCTAGAGGCCGTATTTCTCAATGGATCTTCATGAAAATTAATGAGAATGTTCAGCTTGATGATATCTAGGTCAAGTTCGTAACTGGGTCATGTGCGGTCAAAAACTAGGTCAGTAGGTTGAAAAATAGAAAAACCTTGTGACCTCTCTAGAGGCCATATTTTTCTTGAGATCTTCATGAAAACTGGTGAGAATGTTCACCTTGATGATATCTAGGTCAAGTTTTAAAGTGGGTCACGTGCCTTCAAAAACTAGGTCATTAGGTCAAATAATAGAAAAACCTTGTGACCTTTCTAGAGGTCATATTTTTCAATGGATCTTCATGAAAATTGGTCAGAATTTTTTATCTTGATGATATCTAGGTCACATATGCTCAAAAACTAGGTCACTTTGTCAAATAATAGAAAAAACGACGTCATACTCAGTTCAACACTGGGTCATGTGGGGATAGGTGAGCGATTCAGGACCATCATGGTCCTCTTGTTAGTTTATTCATTTAAATCTCGATCAGTTTTTATAACTTAATCGCTAAGTTATCGGTTATTTTCATACCGATGTACGTTTTCAAATTTTCAAGATGGCGACTACTTCTGCATTGGCGTGTCATGAATGTGCTTCGTAATATTACAAATCAAGACATCGGTCGATTTTAATGAATTTGGTATCATTCTAAAGCTTAAACGTTTATCTTATTATTTTTATAAATGATATCCGTAAAGGAATAAAATAAATCTTGTAGATTAAATCGATATAAAATATTTTGAGTCTGGTCAATTTTCATGGGCTAGTCAGCGATTGGCAAACCTTCAATATTTTATTTTTAAAGGCCTAACTAGCGCATCGAAAATGTGCGATAATCAATCTACATTTTAAATGATTACAACCTTTTAAAATAATTATCGTTTAATTGACCGTTTTCAATAATATCTTCCGTAAAAAGGCTACATGTTGCTTCACCGTCGACATGCTAAAAACAACAAATTTTCATCTACTGTTCCCAATTAAACTATCATAAAACAGTAATTGATTGCATAATCCTGTCAGTTCTTAATCAGGGTCATTCACGGTTGATGCACCCACGTGTCGACCTGTTGATAACAGCCGCTAATTGACGGTACAATACACTGAACAAGGCCAGCGGACATTGGCTTTCCAAACTGGTTTTGAAAAGGCACTTGTCAAGATAAATATACAAGCTTCATAGAATAAAAGGGCACGTGGCGCAAACTGGTGGTTTGAAGGGCAGCTAGGCGGCACTTCAAACGGGGCATGGCGCTGCGCCATGTTAAAAAGGTCTGCAGGAAACACTAATGACGCCTATGTTGCTTTCAGATCTGAGAGAGTCTTCAATAACTTTCTCCATAATCTTTCTTTGCGAGTCATAAAGCTTACAGTTGAACAGGTAGTGATCAATGTCTTCTCTACATTTACAATTATCACACTCTTCTGATATCGTCTCATCAAATTTAGCCAAGTGAGCATTCAGCCTGCAGTGACCACTGATCAACCTATTAAAAGCAGTGAATGTCTGTCTGTCCACATCTGATGTACAATTCCTCATTCCTACTCTTTCAAAGAGGTCACTTGTTCTGAGGGTATCTAAATCCATATAATGCTGCCGGGTTTTCCCTCGGGTTTTTTATTTGGGAGTCCATGGACTCCCATGGCTGCTAATTTAAGGGCCCCTAATAATTTTTGGGGGTCCACAAATTATTGATCTTGAAAATGGACATTATTACTATAAAAATTTACCCTAAAACCAAATGAACTTGTATCTTTTTAATTTAGATAGCAGCTGATTCAATATTTCGGAATGGTATCTTTCAAAATGGCATGAGCTTCTCAATTCACACCGATAACAAAAGGTGTGATAGTCTTTTTGTTATGATCAAATAGCCAGTAATTACCGGCAATTGACGTGTCACCTCTTGTCAATTATGTTGTTCACAGTTTGATCTCGGTTAAAGATAATACTTGATCCTTAATTAGTATCATAATTTTTGTGATTTATTAATATTTTTTCATCAAAATACTTTAAATTTATATGAAATTAATTTTGTTTAATAGAAAAATAAACCATTCGATCTTTTACGGAACGTAACGGCAATCTTAGATTTTAGCGGTGACAGTTAGCGCGGAGAGTAGTTTCCCTTTACCAAAATGGCGAACATCGGTAACAAAACTTGTTTTTAAGTTGAAAAATCGTCTATACCTGTGTAAAATGAGCACCCACGATATGGAGATGGTCCCTGTGGTAAAAAAACTGCGCATTTTACATTGGTATCTGCGCAAAGGAGGCTTCAGTGCAAAGGAGTTTCGTGTCCGATTTTGCGGGTCCAGTGGACGCAGAGGCACTGAAAAATGCGAGTTCAAAGCAGTAAAAGCACGTCAGGGACGCAGAAAAGCTGCGTCCGGGAAAACCCTGATGCTGTCTCTGCCATTTCTCTTTAGCTCTTTCCTTCATGTTGTTAATTGCCTCATTCTTGTCAATAAGCCCACCAATTTCTTCCTCCAACACCTGTGTATCTATAGCAGCTTCTTTTGCCATTTTGTCAGCCAATTCATTCCCCTTGATACCCATATGTCCAGGAATCCAGTGTGCAATGAGCTCATACAGGGTTTTTTTTTACGACTGGGGGAAGAGGCCCCAGCCGGTCATTGGGGGAAGAAAATAGCCCGCGACAAGCAGTTTTGGGGGATTTTTTCACTCAGGGGGGAATTTACAATTATGCATAATAAACACTTTAAACTATGTTTTTAGCCCACCATCATCAGATGGTGGGCTATTCAAATCACTCTGCGTCCGTGGTCCGGCGTCCTTCCGTCCGTCCGTCCATCCTTCCGTTAACAATTTCTCGTTATCGCATCTCCTCAGAAACTACCAGGGGGATTTTGACCAAACTTTGTCAGAATGATGTATTGGTACCCTAGTTGTGTCCCCCTGAAAATCAGACTGGTTCAACAAATTTTTAGTAAGTTATGGCCCTTTGTTTATTTCTATAATTTACATAGATTTATATAGGGAAAAACTTTGAAAATCTTCTTGCCCAAAACCACAGAGCCTAGGGCTTTGATATTTGGTATGAAGCATCATCTAGTGGTCCTCTACCAAGATGATTGAAATTATTTCCCTGGGGTCTAGTATGGCCCCGCCCCGGGGGTCACATGGTTTATATAGACGTATATAGGGAAAAACTTTGAAAAACCTCTTGTCCAAAACCACAGGGCCTAGGGCTTTGATATTTTGTAAGTGACATCATCTAGTGGTCTTCTACTAAGATTGTTCAAATTATCCCCCTAGGGTCAAATATGGCCCTGCCCCGGGGGTCATATGGTTTACATAGACTTATATAGGGAAAAACTTTGAAAATCTTCTTGTCCAAACCACAAAGCCTAGGGCTTTGATATTGTAATGTAGCATCGCCTGGTGGTTCTCTACCAAGTTTGTTAAAATTATCCCCCTAGGGTCAGTTATCCCCCTAGGGTCATGGTTCATATAGACTTATATAGGGAAAAGCTTTTAAAAACTTCTTGTCAATAACCTGCAACATTCAAATTTGGACTACATGTATGGTTTTGAGTGGCAAGATGAACCTTGACATGAGTTGACCTTGATTTTGACCTAGTGACCTACTTTCACATTTCTGTAGCTTCAACCTTCAAATTTGGACCACATGCATAGTTTTGTGCACTGAAATAAACTTTGACCTTGACATTGACCTAGTGACCTACTTTCACATTTTTGAAGGTACAGGCTTCAAATTTGGACCACATGCATAATTTCGTGTTCCAAAACAAAATTTGACCTTGATTTTGACCCAGTGACCTACTTTCACATTTCTCAAGCTACAGCCTTCAATTTGGACCACATGCATGATTTTATGTACCGAAACAACTTTAACCTTTACATTGACCTAGTGACCTACTTTCACATTTTTGAAGGTACAGGCTTCAAATTTGGACCACATGCATAGTTCTGTATTCCAAAATAAAATTTGACCTTGATTTTGACCTAGTGACCTACTTTCACATTTCTTCAAGCTACAGCCTTCAAATTTGGACCACTTGCGTAGTTTTGTGTACCGAAATGAACTTTGACCTTAAGATTGACCTAGTGACCTACTTTCACATTTCTGTAGCTACAGGCTTCAAATTTAGACCACATGCATGGTTTTGAGTACCGAAACAAACTTTGACCTTTACATTGACCTAGTGACCTACTTCCACATTTCTCAAGCTACAGCCTTCAAATTTGGACCACTTGCGTAGTTTTGTGTACCGAAATGAACTTTGACCTTAAGATTGACCTAGTGACCTACTTTCACATTTCTGTAGCTACAGGCTTCAAATTTAGACCACATGAATAGGATTGTGTACCGAAACAAACTTTGACCTTGACATTGACCTAG
This sequence comes from Mercenaria mercenaria, assembly GCF_021730395.1. Taxonomy (NCBI): domain Eukaryota; kingdom Metazoa; phylum Mollusca; class Bivalvia; order Venerida; family Veneridae; genus Mercenaria; species Mercenaria mercenaria. Next base: position 40,006,859 of record NC_069368.1, read on the forward strand.
TGACCTACTTTCACATTTTTGAAGGTACAGGCTTCAATTTTGGACTACATGCATAGATTTGTTTCTGAAGTGAAATTTGACCTTGATTTTGACTTAGTGACCTCCTTTCACATTTCTCAAGCTACAGCCTTCAAATTTGGACCACTTGCATAGTTTTGTGTACCGAATTAAACTTTGACCTTAAGATTGATCCAGTGACCTACTTTCACATTTCTCAAGCTACAGCTTTCGAATTTGGACCACATGCACAGTGTTGTGTACGGAAATGAAATTTGACCTTGAGCTAGTCAGTAAGTCTTGAAATTTGGAACACTCAAAAATGGCACATTGGTGGGCGCCAAGATCACTCTGTGATCTCTTGTTATTACATATTCTTGCAACTTTTAGCAACTATACACACTGTCACTTAGCAATAGATGGACTTGCACTAATGTTAACTTATCATTGTAACAAGGTGGGTGGGGAGAGTTGAAATGCTCAAATCATTGAATATTTAAAGGTCACATGCTTTTATTCACAAAAAATGCTTTAAAATAAGAGTTGCTTTTGTAAGAGTCATCATATTATTATTAAATGCATACTTTTGTTGGCTTTTTATTTCAATTGTACTAGAAAATCTTGTAAGAAAGGATAAGAAAGTCCGAAAATCACGATCGCGAAAACGTGTGACAAATATGAAAAAACGAAAGCAAACATTAAAAATTCTTGATAAAATTTCATCTTTTCACCAGAACTATTCCATACTTATAATATCTGATTACTTAAAACATTTATATTTTATTTTGCTCTAGCAAAATGCCTCGGCAAAGATAATAAATTTGCGTAACGGCCGACCGGCTTATTTAATCGAATCAAGCACATAAAATAATTACTTTAAATTAACAACACATATTACACAATACAGCATGAGCTGTTACTGCTAATTAACAAGAGGTACAAACACGATAATCTGACGCTGCATTGTTTATCAATCATCTATATTACATACCGATGATAACCACTTGGCGCTTGGCGTGATTGACATCTGTCAGTAGCTAATTAACATACGACGCTCTGCCTACTGTCATACTTACGCTGGTGTCAACAAACAGTATGAAGTTCACTGGGATTTTGATTGACAAGGGGCAGAGCTTTCGAACTCGTTACGCATCAAAGAGTATTACCGCGAGACAAGCAGATGCCCACGGCATATTATGTGCGGGTCAGATACGAGTTTTTATCGATTTTCGCTGGTCAAAACCGGAACCTCGGGTCCACTGAACGCTCTACTAACATTTTTAGCTCACCTGTCACATAGTGACAAGGTGAGCTTTTGTGATCACGCAGCGTCCGTCGTCCGTCCGTCCGTGCGTTAGTCCGTCCGTCCGTAAACTTTTGCTTGTGACCACTCTAGAGGTCACATTTTTCGTGGGATGTTTATGAAAGTTGGTAAGAATGTTCATCTTGATGATATCTAGGTCAAGTTCGAAACTGGGTCACGTGCCATCAAAAACTAGGTCAGTAGGTCTAAAAATAGAAAAACCTTGTGACCTCTCTAGAGGCCATATATTTTATGATGTATTCATGAAAATTGGTCAGAATGTTCACCTTGATGATATCTAGGTCAAGTTCGAAACTGGGTCAAGTGCCATCAAAAACTAGGTCAGTAGGTCTAAAAATAGAAAAACCTTGTGACCTCTCTAGAGGCCATATATTTCACAAGATCTTCATGAAAATTGGTCAGAATGTTCACCTTGATGATATCTAGGTCAAGTTCGAAACTGGGTTACGTGCCATCAAAAACTAGGTCAGTAGGTCAGATAATAGAAAAACCTTGTGACCTCTCTAAAGGCCATATTTTTCATGGGATCTGTATGAAAGTTGGTCTGAATGTTCATCTTGATGATATCTAGGTCAGGTTCGAAACTGGGTCACGTGCGGTCAAAAACTAGGTCAGTAGGTCTAAAAATAGAAAAACCTTGTGACCTCTCTAGAGGCCATATATTTCATGAGATCTTCATGAAAATTGGTCAGAGTGTCCACCTTGATGATATCTAGGTCAAGTTCGAAAGTGGGTCACATGTCTAAAAAAACTAGGTCAGTAGGTCAAATAATAGAAAAAACCTTGTGACCTCTCTAGAGGCCATATTTTTCATGGGATCTGTATGAAGTTATTCTGAATGTTCATCTTGATGATATCTAGGTCAAGTTCGAAAGTGGGTCACGTGCCGTCAAAAACTAGGTCAGTAGGTTAAATAATATGAAAACCTTGTTACCTCTCTAAAGGCCATATTTTTCATGGGATCTGTATGAAAATTGGTCTGAATGTTCATCTTGATGATATCTAGGTCAAGTTTCGAAACAGGGTCATGTGCGGTCAAAAACTTGGTCAGTAGGTCTAAAAATAGAAAAACCTTGTGACCTCTCTAGAGGCCATACTTGTGAATGGATCTTCATAAAAATTGGTCAGAATGTTCATCTTGATGATATCTAGGTCAAGTTCGAAAGTGGGGCACGTGCCATCAAAAACTAGGTCAGTAGGTCAAATAATGAAAAAACGTTTGTGACCTCTCTAGAGGCCATATTTTTCATGGAATCTGTATGAAAGTTGGTCTGAATGTTTATCTTGATGATATATAGGTCAAGTTTGAAACTGGGTCAACTGCGATCAAAAACTAGGTCAGTAAGTCTTGAAATAGAAAAACCTTGTGACCTCTCTAGAGGCCATACCCTTGAATGGATCTTCATGAAAATTGGTCAGAATGTTCACCTTGATGATATCTAGGTCAAGTTTGAAACTGGGTCACATGCCTTAAAAAACTAGGTCGGTAGGTCAAATAATAAAAAAACCTTGTGACCTCTCCAGAGGCCATCTTTTCATGGGATCTGTATGAAAATTGGTCTGAATGTTCATCTTGATGATATCTAGGTCAGTTTTGAAACTGGGTCAACTGTGGTCAAAAACTAGGTCAGTAGGTCTAAAATTAGAAAAATCTTTTGACATCTCTAGAGGCCATATTTTCAATGGATCTTCATGAAAATTGATCTGAATGTTCACCTTGATGATATCTAGGTCATTTTCGAAACTGGGTCACGTGCGGTCAAAAACTAGGTCAGTAGGTAACGTGGGTCACGTGCTATCAAAAACTAGGTCAGTAGGTCAAATTGTAGGAAAACCTTGTGACCTCTCTAAAGGCCATATTTTCATGGGATCTGTATGAAAGTTGGTCTGAATGTTTATCTTGATGATATCTGGGTCATTTTTGAAACTGGGTCATGTGCGGTCAAAAACTAGGCCAGTAGGTTTAAAAATAGAAAAAACTTGTGACCTCTCTAGAGGCCATTTTTTTCATGAGATCTTCATGAAAATTAGTGAGAATGTTCACCTTGATGATATCTAGGTAAATTTCAAAACAGGGTCACATACCTTCGAAAACTAGGTCAATAGGTCAAATAATAGAAAAACCTTGTGACCTCTCTAGAGACCATATTTTTCAATGGATCTTCATGAAAATTGGTCAGAATTTTATTTTGAAAATGTCTAGGTCAAGTTCAAAACTGGGTCACATGAGCTCAAAAACTAGGTCACTATGTCAAATAATAGAAAAAAAACGATGTCATACTCAAAACTGGGTCATGTGGGAAGAGGTGAGCGATTCAGGACCATCATGGTCCTCTTGTTCTACTATTTCTAAAGGTTTTCACACCCATTGAAAATTGTGAAAGACCGTCTGCAATTGTGAACGGGTCCAATATTCGGTCGGGAAAATCGCTGGGAGTAATCTCCATTGCTTTGTTTACGATTTTGGAGGGGGAGAATTTCAGACGTAGGGGAATTTCGACTGCGGTAGGGTAATCCTTGGCTGGGGGGAAACCCTTGGCGGGGGGACGGGGCCGATTTTTCGGCCTCTGCTATAGAAAAAAAAAAAACCCTTAAAAAAACCTCTCTCTCAAATGTTGAAGCTTTTCCCCCTCCCCCTACCCCAAAATTTTTTTAGCCCCCTGTCACATGTGACAAGGTACTTTTGTGTCACCCTTATCCGTTGTCTGCCGCCCTGTAAACAATTTTGTCTGCACGATAGTGGTTTCATTATTGTTTTTTTTAACCCAAACTTGCACACACTTGTACCCCAAAAATGTGGGGCCCCTTTTTTGAACGGGCAAGACCCCTTTTGGGGTTCTAGGTTATGGCCCCTGAAAGGGGCCCAGAATTAGCATTTTTTCCTTGTCTGCACAATAGCAATTTTATTTTGATTTAAATTTAAATAAAACTTGCACAAAACTTGGTCACCTAAATTTTGGGTTCCTTTTTAAACCCGGCCGATCCAAAAGGGGGTCCGATTTAGGGGCCCCTAAAGGGGGCCAAAAATACTATTTTGCCTTGTCTGTACAAAATAACCTCTTTTTTAAACTCACTCTGCGCCCCGGGGTCCCCGCCGTCTTCCGTCCTTCCGTCATCCGAAAAACAATTTCTCGTTTCGCCTTCCTCAAAATACGGGGGGGGGATTTTACCAAATTTTGTCAAAAATGATAATTGGTCCCTAGTTGGTCCCCTAAAATAGACTGGTTCAACAATTTAGAGGAGTTATCCCCTTTGTTTTTTCAAAAATTTACATAGTTTTATATGGGGAAAATTTTTAAAAACCTTTTTTGCCCAAAAACCAAAGGGGGGCCTAGGGCTTTGATTTTTGGTAGAAGCATCATCTAGGGGTCCTCTACCAAAATTTTAAAATTATTTCTCTGGGGTCAAATAGGGGCCCCGCCCTGGGGTCACAGGGTTTAAAAATAATTTATATGGGGAAAAAACTTAAAAAACCTCTTGTCCAAACCAGGGGCCCTAGGGCTTTGATATTTTGTATGTACATCATCTTGGTCTTCGACAAGTTGTTAAAAATTACCCCCTAGGGCCAAATATGGCCCCGCTCAGGGGTCATATGGTTTACATAGATTTTATGGGGAAAAAACTTGAAAAATCTTCTTGAAAAAACCCACAAACCCGGGGCTTTGATTTTTTTTTAAATCCCTGTGGTTCTCTCCCAAATTTTTGGTCAATTCCCCCCCTGGGCCCCAAATATGGCCCCGCCCCGGGGGTCACATTTCATTGATTTAATAGGAAAAGTTTTTAAATCTTTTTGTCAAAAACTAAAAAACATTCAAACTTGGACCACAGTATATTTTTGAGTGGCAGAAAAAACCTTGACATAGTTGACCTTGATTTTCCCTAGTGACCTACTTTCACATTTCTGCAGCTACACCTTAAAATTTGGCCCACATTTTGTGACCGGAAAAAACTTTGACCTTGATTTTGACCTTGACCTATTTTCACTTTTTTTGAAGGTATGCGTCAAATTTGGCCATAGCATATTCTGTGTTTAAAAAGGAATTTAAAAATTGATTTGACCTGGACCTTCTTTCCATTTCTCAAGCTAAGCCTTAAATTTTGGACCCCCTGCTTTTTTGTGTACCAAAAAAAAAATTTTTGCCTTGACGCCAGTGACCTTTTACTTTTTAAAGGTCAGTCTTAAATTTTAGACCCCATGATAATTTTTTTTTTCGAAATAAAATTTTTGACCTTGTTTTGACCTAGTGCCCTATTTTCACATTTTCTAAAGTTTTTACCTTAAAATTTTTTGGACCACATGCTGGGTTTTTGTGCACCAAAAAAACACTTTGCCCTTGCATTGACCAGTGACCTACTTTCACATTTTTTGTGGTAAGGCTTCAAATTTGGACCACAAAATTTTTCGTCTTTCGGAAAGAAATTTGACCTTGTTTTGCCTAGTGTCCCCTTTTCCACATTTCTCAGCTACCCTCAAATTTTTGAACACTGCTATTTTTGGGTACGAAAAAACTTTGCCCTTGGCTTGCCTAGTGACCTATTTTTCACTTTTTTAAAAGGGTACGGGTTTAGTTTTTGGGCCACTCTATTTTCGTGTTCCGAAATAAAATTTGCCTTGTTTTTGACCCGTGCCCTACTTTCCATTACTCAAGCACAGCCTTAAAATTTGGACCACATCATTGTTTTTGTCCGAAAAAACTTTTGACCTTTACTTGACCTGTGCCCTTTTCTTTAAATTTTTGAAGGTCAAGCTTAAATTTGGCCACAAAAAATTCTTTATTCTAAAAAAAAATTTTTCCTTGTTTTGACCGTACCCTTTCACATTTCTAAATACACCCTTCTTTTTGGCCACTTGTTTTGGTCCGAATTTTTGACCAGTTGCCCTAGTGACCTACTTTCACATTTCTGTATACACTTAAAATTTAACCCACTAAAGGGTTTTTTGTGTACCGAAACAAATTTGCCCTTGCATTGACCTAGTGACCTATTTTCCATTTTTGAAGGTAAAGGCTTAAAATTTCACCACCATAGTTTTGTGTCCCAAAATTAAACTTTGACCTTAAGTTTACCTAGTGACCACTTTCAAATTTCTCAAACTACACCCTTCAAACTTGATGCACATCTAGTTTTTGTGTCCAAGAACTTTGACCTTAAAATTTGATCTAGTGACCTATTTCACATTTTCAAGCTACAGCTTTAAATTTAAACCACATCAGGGCTCAAACGCTACGCCACCCCCAAAATTTGGTGAAAAAGGAAAAAGCTTGGGCATTTCCGTGGGCACTACCCCCTTTCTACTGGAAAACACGTGAGAAAAATTTATATTTTATTTTATATTTTAATTGATAGAAATTTTTTTCAAAAATCGGGAATGTGTTCCCTGTAACCACCTTTAAATAGCGGTTGGCGTTATTTTTTAAAAAAAAAGCAAAATTTTGGTGTAGGAGCTTTTTCTCCCCAATGTGACAGTGGACATTTTTTATATCGGCCCGTTTTTTTCGAACACCATTCCGATGAATGGCTCACTGTAAAACATACCTGCGCATGCATGGGTAAAAAGATAATAACTATAACGCACACCCAGAATACAGAATCCGGGTTGAAGAAATATTCCAGGGTTTTAAAAGGGTGGGCGTTAACTCTATGATGGCCATACGTAGTGGGGGGCGCGTTCGCATTCAGTTCGAAATTTGGGCCATCCGAACAAAAAAAACCCAAAAATTGTCTAATGATAATTTCCCGCGGAAATTTTGTTTTTTTAAAAAAAAAAAACGCGTATAGTTCTATTTTTTTTACCTTTATAAACTTCTCTACCAAGAAAAAAGGAAAAAAATACTCAAAGACCCTTGGGACTCTTTTTATCAAAGTAAAAATTTTTCCCTTTTTTTAAAAAGTTTTAAATTTGAATTATTTCTACCCCTTTAAAATTTTACCCAAATACAAACTAAGGGTACTTTAAATTGGTCGTGAAAAATGTCAATACTTTTATTTTAAACAAAGATTTGTTAAATTTTTTGTTATATTGATTCAAAGTTACTTGCCCCTTTTTTTTATAGTATTTGATGCATTGTAAAAAAAAAGACCTTTCTTTTTACAATTCTTTTGAAAAGTAGTACTACATTTTCAATTCCTCATTAATTGATTAATCAATAACTTAATGTCAAACTGAAACCAAAACAGTGATTATTTTGCGATCATTTATTACTACATTTTTTGTTGAGTAAAAGTAATTTGGTTATTGGGAAAAGGGTTATAATTCAATTTTGTAAATTTCCTTTTTGCAATCACATTTTCATACAAAATTGAATTAAACCCCCCTAATCATATCAACACGCCACCCCTAAATGATACGCCACCACTTGAGTGTACGCCATCATTTTCAAAAAGTCGTGTTTTACTTTTTATTTTTTTTCATAAATTTTTTGGGTAGGGAAAGTGTTTTTTCAATTCTACACGATTTGCATGCTCAGGTATTCTTACAGTGTGTTTATCATCGGGAAAGGTGTTCAATATACCGATATGAAAATTTGCCACTGTCAAAATTTGGGGGAAAAAACTCCCGGCACCACTTTTTATAATATTTTAATGAAACACAGCCAAATGCTAGTTAAAATGTTGTACCGGGAAATATTCTCCGATTTTCAAAAAATTTTCAAAAAAATTAAGATAAAAATAAAATTTTATCACGTGTTTTTCAAGTAGAAAAGGGGGGTGCTCCCACGGAAAGTCGATAGCTCTTTTCCTTATCACCACAATTTGGTGGTGGCGCTAGCGTTTAGTAGCCGTGCACATGCACAGTGTTGTGTATGGAAATGAAATTTGACCTTGAGCTTGTCAATAAGTCTTGAAATTTGGAACACTCAAAAATGGCACATTGGTGGACGCCAAGATCACTCTGTGATCTCTTGTTTATGATTTGATTTTAACCAAACTTGCACACAACTTGTATCACCACAATATCTTGCTTCCTTTCTTGAACTGGCCAAATTCCATCTTGGGTTCAAGAGTTATGGCCCTTAAAGGTCCAAAATCGTCTATTTTGGCTTTTGCAGCCATATAGAGACTTCATTTATGGTTTTATTTGATAGAAACTTCCAAAATATCTTCAACAACAATAAATCTTGGATTCCATGACAAATCAGATCCAGTCGTAGGTTCCAGAGTTATTTTATATTTGATTACCTCCCCTGATTGTAATCAAAATGGATTTATATCAGTAAGTACTTATAGGACTTATTTGAAATTTCATTATTGTTATTAGTTGGACTGAGACAATCAGGGAAGATAACTATGGACTGATTTTATGTAAAATTACCTCCCTTTATTTCAGATTAAAATGGGTATATCTCCGTAACTAATGAAGATACTGATCTAAAATTTCATTTATGCCAACATATTTATTTGACAGATCATTCTTTTGTTCACTTACAATATTTTTTTTAGCTCACCTGTCACAAAGTGACAAGGTGAGCTTTTGTGATCGCGCGGTGTCCGTCGTCCGTCGTCCGTCCGTGCGTCCGTAAACTTTTGCTTGTGACCACACTAGAGGTCACATTTTTCATGGGATCTTTATGAAAGTTGGTCAGAATGTTCATCTTGATGATATCTAGGTCAAGTTCGAAACTGGGTCACGTGCCATCAAAAACTAGGTCAGTAGGTCTAAAAATAGAAAAACCTTGTGACCTCTCTAGAGGCCATATATTTCACAAGATCTTCATGAAAATTGGTCAGAATGTTCACCTTGATGATATCTAGGTCAAGTTCGAAACTGGGTCACGTGGGTTCAAAAACTAGGTCAGTAGGTCTAAAAATAAAAAACCTTGTGACCTCTCTAGAGGCCATATTTTTCATGAGATCTTCATGAGTATTGGTCAGAATGTTCAGCTTGATGATATCTAGGTCAAGTTCGAAACTGGGTCACGTAGGGTCAAAAACTAGGTCATTAGGTCTAAAAATAGAAAAAGCTTGTGACCTCTCTAGAGGCCATATTTCTCAATGGATCTTCATGAAAATTTATCAGAATGTTTACCTTGATGATATCTAGGTCAAGTTCGAAACTGGGTCATGTGGGGTTAAAAACTAGGTCAGTAGATCTAAAAATAGAAAAACCTTGTGACCTCTCTAGAGGCCATATTTTTCATGAGATCTTCATGAATATTGGTCAGAATGTTCACCTTGATGATATCTAGGTCAAGGTCGAAACTGGGTCATGTGGGGTCAAAAACTAGGTCAGTAGATCTAAAAATAGAAAAACCTTGTGACCTCTCTAGAGGCCATATTTTTCAATGGATCTTCATGAAAATTGGTCAGAGTGTTCACCTTGATGATATCTAGGTCAAGTTCGAAACTGGGTCACGTGCGGTCAAAAACTAGGTCAGTAGGTCTAAAAATAGGAAAACCTTGTGACCTCTCTAGAGGTGATATTTTTCAATGGATCTTCATGAAAATTGGTTAGAGTGTTTACCTTGAAGATATCTAGGTCAAGTTCGAACTGGGTCACGTGGGATTAAAAACTAGGTCAGTAGATCTTAAAATAGAAAAACCTTGTGACCTCCTCTAGAGGCCATATTTTTCATGAGATCTTCATGATTATTGGTCAGAAATGTTCATCTTGATGATATCTAAGTCAAGTTCGAAACTGGGTCACGTGGGGTTAAAAACTAGTCGTAGGTCTAAAAATAGAAAAAACCTTGTGATCTCTCTAGAGGCCATATTTCTCAACGGATCTTCATGAAAATTGGTGAGAATGTTCAGCTTGATGATATCTAGGTCAGGTTTGTAACTGGGTCATGTGCGGTCAAAAACTAGGTCAGTAGGTCGAAAAAATAGAAAAAACCTTGTGACCTCTCTAGAGGCCATATTTTTCACGAGATCTTCATGAAAATTGATGAGAATGTTCACCTTGATGATATCTAGGTCAAGTTTAAAAGTGGGTCACGTGCCTTCAAAAACTAGGCCATTAGGTCAAATAATAGAAAAACCTTGGGACCTCTCTAGAGGCCATATTTTTCAATGGATCTTCATGAAAATTGGTCAGAATTTTTTATCTTGATGATATCTAGGTCACATGTGCTCAAAAACTAGGTCACTATGTCAAATAATAGAAATAATGACGTCATACTCAGTTCAACACTGGGTCATGTGGGGATAGGTGAGCGATTCAGGACCATTATGGTCCTCTTGTTTAATTACTTCCCTTTTACGTTACTATAAATAGCTTATTTTTAGTAACTTTTTTATTATTGGCCATAGGGAAAAACCGATACCACTTTTCTGTAGTACAACATGGATGGTACCTCCAATAATTTTTAGGTGTTTTTTGACATATCTATACTTTGTAAGAATTTTTTTCTTCTTTTTGGTTAAATTTCTTCCCTTTGTTGTTCCTGACCTTTAGATTTAGATATTTTTTCTGAGGACCTTCTTGTCCTCAAGTGTAATGATAACAGGTGAGCGATATAGGGCCATCATGGCCCTCTTGTTTTTTTTTCATTCCTTATTTTAGATTTTTTTTCAAACCTTCCATGAATATTTATCAACATGCAAATTGTACCATTCTCCCACCTTGCTCCTCCACCCAGTCATGCCCACCACTGATCATGCATCCTCTGCCCCTTCACCCCCCAACCCCCCACTCCCTTCACCCATTTTTAGCTCATCTGATTTTTTGAAAAAAAATGATGAGTTATTGTCATCACTTGAGCGGTTGTCGGCGTCGGCGTCGGCGTCTGCGTCGGCGTTGCCTGGTTAAGTTTTATGTTTAGGTCAGCTTTTCTCCTAAACTATCAGAGCTATTGCTTTGAAACTTGGAATACTTGTTCACCATCATAAGCTGACCCTGTATAGCAAGAAACATAACTCCATCTTGCTTTTTGCAAGATTTATGGCCCCTTTTGTACTTAGAAAATATCAGATTTCTTGGTTAAGTTTTATGTTTAGGTCAACTTTTCTCCTAAACTATCAAAGCTTTTGCTTTGAAACTTGGAATACTTGTTCACCATCATAAGCAGACCCTGTACATCAAGAAACATAACTCCATCTTGCTTTTTGCAAGAATTATTGCCCCTTTTGGACTTAGAAAATCAGTTTTCTTGGTTAAGTTTTATGTTTAGGTCAGCTTTTATCCTAAACTATCAAAGCTATTCCTTTAAAACTTGCAACACTTGTTCACCATCATAAGCTGACCCTGTACAGCAAGAAACATAACTCCATCCTGCTTTTTGCAAGATTTATGGCCCCTTTTGGACTTAGAAAATATCAGATTTCTTGGTTAAGTTTTTATGTTTAGGTCAACTTTTTCTCTTAAACTATCAAAGCTATTGCTTTTAAACTTGCAACTCTTGTTCACCATCATAAGCTGACCCTGTACAGCAAGCAACATAACTCCATCCTGCTTTTTGCAATAATTATTGCCCCTTTTGGACTTAGAAAAATCATTTTCTTGGTTGAATATTATGTTTAAGTCAACTTTTCTCATAAACTATCAAAGCTACTGCTTTAAAACTTGCAACAGTTTTTCACCATCATAAGTGGACACTGTACATTAAGAAACATAACTCTATCCTGCTTTTTGCAAGAGTGATGGCCCTTTTTAGACTTAGAAAATCATGGGTAGGACAATATTTCTATCATTCAAAAAAAATCAAATGAGCGTCACACCCGCAAGGCGGTGCTCTTGTTTTAGCTCACCTGTCACATAGTGACAGGGTGAGCTTTTGTGATCGCCCTTCGTCTGTCGTCCGTCCACAATTTCTGGTGAACATGATAGAGACCACATTTTGCAAGCAATTTTGATCAAACTTGTACAAAACTTGTATTGGCATGATATCTCAGTTCCTTTCGAAAACTGGCCAGATCCCATCATGTGTTCTAGAGTTATTGCCCCTTAAAGGGCCAGAATTTGCTATTTTTGTTCGTCAACAATTTCTTGTCTGCACGATAATGGTTTCATTTATGATTTGTTTTTAACCAAACTTGCACACAACTTGTATCACCATAAGATCTTGGTTCCTTTCTTGAACTGGCCAGAGCCCATTATGGGTTCCAGAGTTATGGTCCCTGAAGAGCCAAAATCAGCTATTTTGACCTTGTCTGCACAATAGCAGCTTTATTTATGACTTGATTTTTACCAAACTTGCACACAACTTGTATCACCATAAGATCTTAGTTCCTTTCTTGAACTGGCCAGCTTCCAGTACAGGTTCCAGAGTTATGGCCCCTGAAAGGGCCAGAATTAGCTATTTTGACCTTGTCTGCACAATAGCAGTTTCATTTATGATTTGAATTTAACCAAACTTGCACAAAACTTGTGTCACCATAAGATCTTGGTTCCTTATTGAACTAACCAGATCCCTTAATGAGTTTCAGAGTTATGACCCCTGAAAGGGCCAAAATTAGCTTTTTTGACCTTGACTGCACAATAGCAGCTTCATTTATGATTTGATTTTAACCAAACTTGCACACAACTTGTATCACCACAAGATCTTGGTTTCTTTCTACAACTGGCCAGATCCTTTATAGGTTCTAGAGTTATGGCCCCTGATAGGACCAGAATTAGCTATTTTGACCTTGTCTGCACAAAAGCAGCTTCATTTATGATTTGAACTTAATCAAACTTGCACAAAACTCATGTCACCATAAGGTCTTTGTTCCTTTCTTGAACCAGATTTCATTATGGGTTCCAGAGTTATGGCCCCTGAAAGAGCCAAAATTAGCTATTTTGACCTTGTCTGCACAATAGCAGCTTCATTTATGATTTGATTTTAACCAAACTTGCACACAACTTGTATCACCATAAGATCTCGATTCCTTTTTATTCGCCCGAAGGGACATACATGGATTATGTTATCGCCTCGGTGTCTGTATGTCTGTTGTTTAGCAATTTCCCTTCCGTTCTGTAACTCTTGAACCCCTTGAAGGATTTCAAAGAAACCTGACACAAATGTTCACCTCATCGAAACAATATGCAGAGCGCATGTTTCGGATGGCTCACTTAAAGGGTAAAGGTCACACTTGGGGGTTTAAAAGGTCATATGACTTTGTTTTGTGGTGTATATTGCTCTGCATTTGCGTTGATTGCAGTGCTCTTGTTTTTATTAGCTCACCTGTCACAAAGTGACAAGGTGAGCTTTTGTGATCGCGCGGCGTCCGTCGTCCGTCCGTGCGTCCGTGCGTGCGTCCGTAAACTTTTGCTTGTGACCACTCTAGGTCACATTTTTCATTGGGGTCTTTATTCAAATGGTCAGAATGTTCACCTTGATGATATCTAGGTCAAGTTCGAAACTGGGGTCACTGCCAAACAAAACTAGGTCAGTATGTCTAAAAAAAGAAAAACCTTGTGGGCCTCTCTAGAGGCCATATATTTCACAAGATCTTCATGAAAAGTGGTCAGGATGTTCAGCTTGATGATATCAGGGGCAAGTTCGAAACTGGGTCACGTGGGTCAAAAACTAGTCGTAGGTCTAAAAAAGAAAAACCTTGTGACCTCTCTAGAGGCCATATTTTTTCATGAATCTTCATGAATATTGGTCAGAATGTTCACCTTGATGATATCTAGTCAAGTTCAAAACGGGTCCCCGTGGGTCAAAAACTAGGTCAGGGTCTAAAAAAAGAAAAACCTTGTGACCTCCTAGAGGCCATATTTTTCAAAGAGATCTTCATGAATATTGGTCAGAATGTTCACCTTGATGATATCTAGGTCAATTTAAAAACTGGTCACGTGGGGGGCAAAAACTAGGGCATTAGGTCTAAAAATAGAAAAAACCTTGTACCTCTCTAGAGGCCATATTTCTCAATGGATCTTCATGAATATTGGTCAGAATTGTTCAGCTTAATGATATCTAGGTCAAGTTCGAAACTGGGGCACGTGGGGGGAAAAACTAGGTCATAGATCTAAAAAAAAGAAAAACCTTGTGGATCTCTAGAGGCCATATTTTTTCCCTGAGTCTTCATGAAAATTGGGCAGAATGTCACCTTGATGGGTATCTAGGTCAAGTTCGATACTGGGTCTGTGGGGTCAAAACTAGGTCAGAGGTCTAAAAATAGAAAAACCTTGTGACCTCTCTAGAGGCCATATTTCTCATGGATCTTCATAAAATTGGTCAGAATGTTCACCTTGATGATATGTAGGTCAAGTTTGAAAGTGGGTCACATTTTGTCAAAAAATAGGTCAGTAGGTCAAAAATAGAAAAACCTTGTGACCTCTCTAAAAGGCCATATATTTCACAAGATTTCATGAAATTGGTCGGATGTTCACCTTGATGATATCTAGGTCAAGTTCGAAACTGGGTCCGTGGGGTTCAAAAAATAGGTCAGTAGGTCAAAAAATAGAAAACCTTGTACCTCTCTAGAGGCCATATTTTCATGAGATCTTCATGAAATGGTCAGAATGTCACCTTGATGTATCTAGGTCAAGTTCGAAACTGGGTCACGTGGGGTCAAAAACTAGGTCAGTAGGTCTAAAAATAGAAAAAACCTTGTGACCTCTCTAGAGGCCATATTTTTCATGAGATCTTCATGAATATTGGTCAGAATTTTCACCTTTATGATATCTAGGTCAAGTTCGAAAAATGGGTCACGTGGGGTCAAAAACTAGGTCAGTAGGTCTAAAAATAGTAAAACCTTTGACCTCTCTAGAGGCCAATTTTTCATGAGATCTTCATAATATTGGTCAGAAAGTTCACCTTGATGATATCTAGGGGCAAGTTTGAAACTGGGTCACGTGGGGTCAAAACTAGGTCATTAGGTCTAAAATAGAAAAACCTTGTGACCTCTCTAGAGGCCATATTTCTCAATGGATCTTCATGAAAATTGATCAGAATGTTCAGCCTGATGATATCTAGGTCAAGTTCGAAACTGGGTCACGTGCCTTCAAAAACTAGGTCAGTAGATCTAAAATAGAAAAACCTTGTGACCTCTCTAGAGGCCATTTTTTCATGAGATCTTCATGAATATTGGTCAGAATGTTCACCTTGATGATATCTAGGGCAAGTTCGATACTGGGTCATGTGGGATCAAAAACTAGGTCAGTAGGTCTAAAAATAAAAAAAAACCTTGTGACCTCTCTTAAAGGGCCCTATTTTCTCAAAGGTCTTCATGAAAATTGGTCAGAATGTTCACCTTGATGATGTAGGTCAAGTTTGAAACTGGGTCACGTGCGGTCAAAAACTAGGTCAGTAGGTCTAAAAAAGAAAAAACCTTGTGACCTCTCTAGAGGCCATATTTTTCAATGGGTCTTCATGAAATTGGTCAAATGTTTACCTTGATGATATCTAGATCAAGTTCGAAACTGGGTCACATGGGGTTAAAAACTAGGTCAGTAGATCTAAAAATAGAAAAACCTTGTGACCTCTCTAAGGCCATATTTTTCATGAGATCTTCATGAATATTGGGCAAAGGTTCATCTTGATGATATCTAGGGCAGGTTCGAAACTGGTCACGTGGGTCAAAAACTAGGTCAAATTGGTCTAAAATAAAAAACTTGTGACCTCTCTAGAGGCCATAATTTTTCATGAGAATCTTCATGAAAATTGGTGAGACTGTTTTAGCTTGATGATATCTAGGGCAGGTTCGTACTGGGGTCCCTGTGCCGTCAAAACTAGGTCATTTTGGTCGAAAAATAGAAAAACCTTGTACCTTTTTAGAGGCCATATTTTTTCACGAGATCTTCATGAAAATTGGTGAAATGTTCACCTTGATGATATCTAGGTCAAGTTTAAAAGTGGGTCACGTGCCTTCAAAAACTAGGTCATTAGATCAAATAATAGAAAAACCTTGTGACCCTCTTTAGAGGCCATATTTTTCAAGGGATCTTCATGAAATTGGGGTCAGAATTTTTTATTTATGATATCTAGGTCCATGTGCTGAAAACTAGGTCACTTTGTCAATAATAGAAATAACAGGGCATACTCAGTTCAACACGGGGTCATGTGGGGATAGGTGAGGGGATTCAGGCCCATCATGGTCCTCTTGTTTGGCAGATCCTTTTGTTCACTTGCAATAATTTTTTTAATTACTTCCCTTTTATGTTACTATAAATAGCTTATTTAAGAAACTTTTTTATTATTGACCGTAGGAAAAAACCGAGACCACTTTTCTGTGGTACAACATAGATGGTACCTCCAATTTTAAGGTGTATTTTGACATATCTATACCTTGTCAAAATTTTTTTAAATTTTGGTTAAATTCTTCCCTTTGTTGTTCCTGTCCTTTGGACTTAGATCTTTTCTGACGACTTAGATTTATTTTTGATTTCTTCCCTTTGTTGTTCTTGTCCTTTTGGCTTCATCAGTCAAAATTTTGCTCCTAACCTCCTCTGATGTAATCCTTCAGTCATGAAACTACTGGCCTGATTTGAAAATAATTTTATTTGAAGTAACTTTAAGAAAATTTCCACTATATTTTCTCATAATTCTTTTGATTGATCTTGATTATGATTTTTTGACCTTCTTGTCCTTAAGTGTAATGATAACAGGTGAGCGATATAGGGCCATTTTGGCCCTCTTGTTTTTTTTTTTTTCATTTACATGTGAAGTTTTGTTTCCTCACCCGTTCAACCCCCCCTCCCCGCAGAAAAAAAAAGAATATAATTTCCATTCCCTTTTTTAGCTCACCTGTCACAAAGTGACAAGGTGAGCTTTTGTGATCGCGCGGTGTCCGTCGTCCGTCGTCCGTCCGTGCGTCAGTGCGTCCGTGCGTCCGTGCGTCCGTAAACTTTTGCTTGTTACCACTGTAGAGGTCACATTTTTCATGGGATCTTTATGAAAGTTGGTCAGAATGTTCATCTTGATGATATCTAGGTCAAGTTTGAAACTGGGTCACGTGCCTTCAAAAACTAGGTCAGTAGGTCTAAAAATAGAAAAATCTTGTGACCTCTCTAGAGGCCATATATTTCACAAGATCTTCATGAAAATTGGTCAGAATGTTCACCTTGATGATATCTAGGTCAAGTTCGAAACTGGGTCACGTTGGGTCAAAAACTAGGTCAGTAGGTCTAAAAATAGAAAAACCTTGTGACCTCTCTAGAGGCCATATTTATCATGAGATCTTCATGAATATTGGTGAGAATGTTCAGCTTGATGATATCTAGGTCAGGTTCGTAACTGGGTCATGTGCGGTCAAAAACTAGGTCAGTAGGTCGAAAAATAGAAAAACCTTGTGACCTCTCTAGAGGCCATATTTTTCACGAGATATTCATGAAAATTGGTGAGAATGTTCACCTTGATGATATCTAGGTCAAGTTTAAAAGTGGGTCACGTGCCTTCAAAAACTAGGTCATTAGGGCAAAATAAAAAACCTTGTGACCTCTCTAAGGCCATGTTTTTCAATGGATCTCATGAAAATTGGTCAAATTTTTTATCTTGATGATATCTAGGTCACATGTGCTCAAAAACTAGGTCACTATGTCAAATAATAGAAATAACGATGTCATACTCAGTTGAACACTGGGTCATGTGGAGATAGGTGAGCGATTCAGGACCATCATGGTCCTCTTGTTTAAAAAATGTTCAAACCTTCAACATGTTAAGTTGTAGCTGCACCAACCTTGCCCCCAGCCAAGTTCAAGATATCTTACTTGATTGTGTTCTCTTAAGGACATCTGTTCTTTTAAGTTCAAATGTACAGTCATGTTAAACAGCAGCGCTTTGTGCCAAACCACTCAAAGACAATATTTCATTCCACCTAAACTTCAAGCTCACATCTCAGTTAACTGCATTTAATTTTAAAAGCTAAGCTTATTACAGTAAACATATACCATTCAAAATAAATTCTTTAGTCTGGATCAAAGTATCATACATTTATTATGTACTCTTTAATTAAACATTTGTTTTCTGTTAAATTGATTTTGACTAATGAAATTATTTGCTTCTTAGTAACATCCTTAACTTTTTGCCGGATATATTTTTTTGCAATTTCTCACCACAAACCCTTTCGGCGGGGGATACCAATTCATCGAATTTGCTTGTTTTTTAGCTCACCTGTCACAAAGTGACAAGGTGAGCTTTTGTGATCGCGCAGTGTCCGTCGTCCGTGCGTGCGTGCGTCCGTCCTTAAACTTGCTTGTGACCACTCTAGAGGTCACATTTTTCATGGGATCTTTATGAAAGTTGGTCAGAATGTTCATCTTGATGATATCTAGGTCAAGTTCGAAACTGGGTCACGTGCCATCAAAAACTAGGTCAGTAGGTCTAAAAATAGAAAAACCTTGTGACCTCTCTAGAGGCCATATATTTCACAAGATCTTCATGAAAATTGGTCAGAATGTTCACCTTGATGATATCTAGGTCAAGTTTGAAACTGGTTCACGTGCCTTCAAAAACTAGGTCAGTAGGTCTAAAAATAGAAAAACCTTGTGACCTCTCTAGAGACCATATTTTTCAATGGATCTTCATGAAAATTGGTCAGAGCGTTCACCTTAATGATATCTAGGTCAAGTTCGAAACTGGGTCACGTGCCGTCAAAAACTAGGTCAGTAGGTCAAATAATAGAAAAACCTTGTGACCTCTATAAAGGCCATATTTTTCATTGGATCTGTATGAAAGTTGGTCTAAATGTTCATCTTGATGATATCTAGGTCAAGTTCGAAACTGGGTCATGTGCAGTCAAAAACTAGGTCAGTAGGTCTAAAAATAGAAAAACCTTGTGACCTCTCTAGAGGCCATATATTTCATGAAATCTTCATGAAAATTGGTCTGAATGTTCATCTTGATGATATCTAGGTCAAGTTCGAAAGTGGGTCACGTGCCATCAAAAACTAGGTCAGTAGGTCAAATAATAGAAAAACCTTGTGACCTCTCTAAAGGCCATATTTTTCATGGGATCTGTATGAAAATTGGTCTGAATGTTCATCTTAATAATATCTAGTTCAAGTTCGAAACAGGGTCATGTGCGGTCAAAAACTAGGTCAATAGGTCAAATAATAGAAAAACCTAGTGACCTCTCTAGAGACCGTATTTTTCAATGGATCTTCATGAAAATTGGTCAGAATTTTTATCTTGATAATATCTAGGTCAGGTTCATTACTGGGTCACATGAGCTCAAAAACTAGGTCACTATGTCAAATAATAGAAAAAACGACGTCATACTCAAAACTGGGTCATGTGGGAAGAGGTGAGCGATTCAGGACCATCATGGTCCTCTTGTTTTGGGGTTGGGGTGGGGGAGGAGAGGTTTTGGTTTTGTAAGGGGTGCAATGTTTTATTAGGTTTCCCCCCACTGGGGTCTGGGGGAGACATATTGTTTTTGCCCTGTCCGTCTGTCCATCACACTTCATTTTCGATCAATAACTGGAGAACCAATTGACCTAGAACCTTCAAACCTCATAGGATGGTAGGGCTTATGGAGTAGACGACCCCTATTGTTTTTTGGGGTCACTCCATCAATTTTCAAGGTCACAGGGGCCTGAAAATAGAAAACCATTTCCGATCAATAACTTGAGAACCACTTTACCCAGAATGTTGAAACTTCATAGGATGATTGGACATGCAGGGTAAATGACCCCTATTGATTTTGGTGTCACTCTATTAAAGGTCAAGGTCACAGGCCTGAACATGGAAACCCAGTCAGTAACTTGAGAACCACTTGGTCCAGAATTTGAAACTTCATAGGATGATTGGTCATGCAGCAGGGGTCTAGCTAGGTCCATTTTTTTGGGGGAAGTCACTTCTCCCTCAAGCTGATTTAGGGAGAAGTGGGGAGACTTTAGGGAGAAGTGGGAAACTTTTCTTACCGCAAGGCTGTTGAGTGATTCGAAAGGTGGCTGTAATTTTCTTGTTTCTAGATAAAGAACATTGATGTGACCATTCATTTTCTTAGTTAGATCATTTCCCATACTTTGGTTATTGTTCCATTACAAAATCTGAAAAAAGTCGTTTTCAAAATTCAAGCCGATGCTGTAAATGTAACCTGCCGAATTTTGGTTATATCTTGTATGAAGTGTTTATTATAAGCGGTGACTCGGTACCTAGGTGAATGTCACTATCTCACTCCAATAAAACTAAAAGTAAACTGTGTAAACTAAAAATATATAATTCAAATCAATTAATCGATGGAAGTCAATTTAACGTGGTTAATACAAGTACATGTCGTTCTTTTATCGTAGATAGCAAATAATTGTGTACAATATTCCAATCAATCGCATGGTTAATCTGACAGCAGTTTCTTTATAAAACATTAGTTTTTTGCACTCGAACATGTTGACAATTAAACGCGAAGTGTCAAAGACGTAACCGCGGTGCTAATTGGCTAAACACAATCAACTCTGGTAATTTGATTCGCTTTCACACTTCTCGGGGAAAATCTCGCAAGTACCTGAAGTAGGCAGAGCTTAAATTATGCTATCGGCGTGTTTGTGTATTTCAACACCTCGTTATGACACCGTGCAAATTGTCAGCAGTCCAGGTAGCAGTAATTAGCGAGTGCGGAAGTCAAAGAAAATCGGGCAACTTGCATTTCACTTTGAGGTTAGAACTTAGATTTGAGTGAAGTTTGAAGTTCCAAAGTGCCTATTTCGCTCAAGTCGCCCACTCGCGAGAGCCCTGTGCAGAGTAGATGACCGCTATTGATTTTTGGGTCACTCTGTTAAAGGTCAAGGTCACAGGGGCTTGAGCATGGAAAACCATTTCCAATCAATAGCTTGAGAACCACTTGTCCCAGAATGTTGCAGCTTCATAGGATGATTGTACAGAATAGATGACCACTATCGATTTTGGGGTCATTCGATTAAAGGTCAAGGTCACAGGGGCGTGAACATGGAAAACCATTTCCGATCAGTAACTCGAAAACCACTTGACCCAGAATGTTCAAACTTCATAGGATGATTGATCATGCAGAGTAGATGACCCCTACCGATTTTGGGGTCATTCTGTTAAAGGGCAAGGTCACAGGGGCCTGAACATGGAAAACCATTTCTGTTCAAAAGCTTGAAAACCACTTGACCCAGAATGTTGAAAATTCATTGAATGATTGAAAATGCAGAATAGATGACCTCTATTGATTTTGGGGTCACTCTGTTAAAGGTCAAGGTCACAGGGGCCTGAACATGGAAAACCATTTCTGGTCAGTAACTTTAGAACCACTTGACCCAGAATGTTGAAACTTCATAGTGTGATTGGACATCCAGAGTAGGTGACTCCTATTGGTTTTGGTGTCACTCTGTTAAAGGTCAAGGTTGCAGCGGTCAGAAAATGGAAATCCATTTCTGGTCAATAACTTTAGAACCATTTGACCTAGAACCTTCAAACTTCATAAGATGATAGGACTTACAGAGTTGATTACCCCTAGTGTTTTTGGTGTCACTCCATTAAAGGTCAAAGTCACTGGGTGCTGAACATAGAAAACTCTTTCCAATCAATAACTTGGGATTCACTTTACCCAGAATGTTGAAACTTAGTAGGATGATTTGATGTGCAGAGTAGATGACCACTACTGATTTTGGGGTCACTTGATCAAAGGTCAAGGTCGCAGGGGCCTGAACTTGGAAAAATGTTTCCAGTTCATAACTTGAGAACCACTAGGCCCAGAATATTGAAACTTCATGGGACGATTGAACATGCCAAGTAGATGATCCGTGTTGCAGCCAACCACCAGTGTCTGTTTGACTTTTGTTTCTGTCCCCTATTGTCGTTTTGCCCATACAACTATGCATTGGGGGAGACATCCACTTTTCTACAAAACCATCTAGTTTTAGGCCTGAATACATGTGAAACTTACAGGTTAGCTAATTTTCACAACCATTATGTATTTTCAGGAAGTCTGTTAGCCTGCCAAATACTCCATTGTCAGAAGAATTTAAGTTTGAAGTAACTGAAAATGTAATAGCGGAAACTAGAACTAGTGTAGACAAGAAAACTGTTGCAGAAACCAACAAAGATTTCAAGGTTTCATATGCTAAGAGATTACCAGATGAAGCACCAATTGTGAATAACAGGTAGAGTCCAACTTCTGCTTTGATTTTGAAGTTATGTTTAACACTATTTTAAACTTGCTTGTTTTTACTCCACCTGAGCACAAAATGCTCATGGTGAGCTATGTGATCCATCCGGTGTGCGTCAATACATTTGTCCATCCATTGCCACCAATTTCTTTAAACAACATCTCCTCCAAAACCACTGGATGGATTTTGATGAAAGTTGGCCTGGATGTGTCTTGGGTGGTCCTCTACCAAAGTACTGCAAATGGTTAAACCGTTCCACTTGGTTGCACATAGGGGCTGCCAGAGCCAAAATTAGAAAACTCTTCCAACATCTTTTCCTAAACCTCTGGTCCGATTTTGAAATAATTTCACAATAATGGTCCTTATATAACCTTCTACCAAGATTGTTCCAAGTTATTTCAATTTGTCTAAAAACATGGCCGCCAGGGGGGCACTGTCACTTCAAAAATCTTTTTGTGTGAAAATTGTGGCCCAATTTTTAAATGATTTTATACAAATGATCCTAGTTTGACCCTCTACCAAGATTGTTCAAATTATAGTAAAACTTTCGAAATTGCACTGCCTCGGGACCAGAAGAAAAGTACGGTTTCTGGTATTTGGAAGTACAGAGTATTTCTGTGATTTAGAGCAAGTTCAGACTTGCAGATTATTTTGTCCTGTAGGAATAGTTCAGTTTACGATGGTTCTACATTGTCTTGGTCATTTTGATTATGAAAATGAAGATTTCATAAAATGCTGTGATTTTAAAAGGTTTACACATTTTTATATACCTAAATCAAGTTTTGAAACTTGCCCCTCATCGATGTGGGTTCGAGCCTCGCTGGGGGCGTTGAATTCTTCATGTGAGGAAGCCATCCAACTGGCTTACGGAAGGTCTGTGGTTCTACCCGCTCGTGATGAAATAATGCACGGAGGGGCACCTGGGGTCTTCCTCCTCCATCAAAAGCTGGAAAGTTGCCATATGACACCGCCCCAGTAGCCTAGTGGTAGAGCGTCCGCTTCGAGTGCGGGAGGTCGTGGGTTCGATCCTCAGCCGCGTCATACCAAAGACGTAAAAAATGGTACTAGCAGCTTCCTTGCTTGGCACTCGGCATTAAGAGGGTAGTGCTAGGACTGGTCTGCCCAGTGTCAGTATAATGTGACTGGGTGGGGTATCATGTCACGTGTCTACCGTGTGATATTCCAGTGAGGCAGCACTATAAAGTTGGGCATTGTGTTCACTGCTACAAGTATACACCGTCGTTTATATGACTGAAAAATTGTTGAAAAAGACATTAAACCCGAACACACACACAAATCCACCATCAAAAGCTGGAAAGTCGCCATATGACCTAGATTGTATCGGTGTGATGTTAAACCCAACAAAATAAATAAATTGAAGTTGCGACAGTTTGAGAAACTGATTGACCGATTACAAAATCAAACCATAGTTAGGAATTTAATCTTCATGCCGGCTAATCAATTAGGTCTAAAAATAGAAAAACCTTGTGACCTCTCTAGAGGCCATATATTTCACAAGATCTTCCTGAAAATTGGTCAGAAATTCACCATGATGATATGTAGGTCAAGTTCGAAAGTGGGTCATGTGCCGCCAAAAACTAGGTCAGTAGGTCAAACAATAGAAAAACCTTGTGACCTCTCTAGAGGCCATATTTTTCATGGGATCTGTATGGAAATTGGTCTGAATGTTCATCTTGATGATATCTAGGTGAAGTTCAAAAGTGGGTCATGTGCGGTCAAAAACTAGGTCAGTAGGTCAAATAATAGAAAAACCTTGTGACCTCTCTGAAGGCCATATTTTTCATGAGATCTGTATCAAAATTGGTCTGAATGTTCATCTTGATGATATCTAGGTCAAGTTCGAAACAGGGTCATGTGCGGTCAAAAACTAGGTCAGTAGGTCTAAAAATAGAAAAACGTTGTGACCTCTCTAGAGGCCATACTTGTGAATGGATCTCCATAATAATTGGTCAGAATGTTCACCTTGATGATATCTAGGTCAAGTTTGAAACTGGGTCAACTGTGGTCAAAAACTAGGTCAGTAGGTCTAAAATTATTAAAATCTTTTGACCTGTCTAGAGACCATATTTTTCAATGGATCTTCATGAAAATTGATCTGAATGTTCACCTTGATGATATCTAGGTCAGTTTTGAAACTGGGTCACGTGCGGTCAAAAACTAGGCCAGTAGGTATATAAATAGAAAAACCTTGTGACCTCTCTAGAGGCCATATTTTTCATGAGATCTTCATGAAAATTATTGAGAATGTTCACCTTGATGATATCTAGGTAAAGTTCAAAACAGGGTCACGTACCTTCGAAAACTAGGTCAATAGGTCAAATAATAGAAAAACCTTGTGACCTCTCTAGAGACTATATTTTTCAAGGATCTTCATGAAAATTGGTCAGAATTTTTATCTTGATAATATCTAGGTCAAGTTCAAAACTGGGTCACATGAGCTCAAAAACTAGGTCACTATGTCAAATAATAGAAAAAACGACATCATACTCAAAACTGGGTCATGTGGGAAGAGGTGAGCGATTCATGGTCCTCTTGTTTTACATAGACTTGTAAAAAAAATACTTTGAAAATCTAGCCAGAAACCTTAAGCCCTTTATTGTCCTAATCATATGACATAAGGTACATAACTCTGGCACAATTTAATTCAAACTTGAAATGGTTGAACATTGCACATCTTCACCCACATCTAATGACTTAAGGTTCATAATGCTGGCAACAATGTGGTACAAGTTGCCCACTTTTTACTAAAATTTCAGGTTAAGTTGTGATGCTTTTTTGTTCTATTTCATTTATTATTAAATACATTTGATCCAAACTTTAAATAGTTGTTCCACAGTATTAACATGATAAGACACATGGTGCATAACTTTTGCAGTAGTTTTCCATGAATTATTACCCTTTAGTCCTCGGCCAAGTTTGATAACTTGCAAAATCGGTTAAGGCACTTCAGAATTATGGCCTTTGAAGTACTGAAAATCGCTCTGTACACACTTGTCCGCACTCTAAGTCAAACATTTCTCATCCGATCTTCACCAAACTTTGAACAAAATGTGTTTGCCAATAAGTCCTCTGCCAGATTTGATAACTAGCCAAATCGGCCCTGGCACTTCAGAATTATGGCCCATGAATTACCGAAAATCACTCTGTTAACAGATGCCAGTGATACATGCATTGGTGCATGGTTTACTTAGATACATAACTATTCAGATGATTTGGCAGTTGTGGGAGACATGCACTTTTCTCAAAAGCAGTTCTAGTTATGTCTCCAACCACACAGTGGTGTGGGAGACATATTGTTTTACTCCTGTCTGTGTGTCTGTCTGTCTGTCTGTTACAAAGCTTGTCCGCACTCAAGTCGAACATTTCTCATTTGATCTTCACCAAACTTGAACAAAATGTGTTTGACCATAAGATCTCGGCCAAGTTCGATAAGTAACCAAATCGGCCAAGACACTTCGGAATTATGACCCTTGAACATAATTACCAACAACTACCAGCGCAGCATTGTAGACTGGTCACTCCACTACCGCCGAACAGCATTGTAGACCGGCACAGCATTGTAGACCGGTGCAGCATTGTAGACCAGTTACCACTACTGACACAGCATTGTAGACAGGTTACTCCAACATGTGAATACCAATAGGCCACAAACAGTATACAAAGACAGACTTACTATTCAGATGATTAGGCAGTTGTGGGAGACAT
This sequence comes from Mercenaria mercenaria, assembly GCF_021730395.1. Classification (NCBI taxonomy): domain Eukaryota; kingdom Metazoa; phylum Mollusca; class Bivalvia; order Venerida; family Veneridae; genus Mercenaria; species Mercenaria mercenaria. The sequence goes on from NC_069368.1 coordinate 40,032,835, forward strand.
GCGCTTTTCTCAAAAGCACCTCTAGTTATTAAATGTTTTGATACACTTTTCTATCTCTGTTATTACTAAATACATTTGACAAAGACACAGACATTGTCCAGTATCTTCAGCAACATTGAAGTAATTAAACCCTCCTGTGACAGCTTCATCTTCCTCAGGTGTGCCAGGTTTCACTGTCAAGCATCAAACTAGTCGTGTGCGCTGTCTCTTGTGACAGCTCTTGTTTGTACTGTTTTGAAATGTTTATGTGCAACTTTGCTGTTGGAACTTCTGAAAAAACTTGTTTAGAATTACTCACAACAGAGTGCACCACTTCTTAGATAGATATATTCATAATTTATATACACTATATATATTTACTTTATTTACCAAACATATTTTTTGTTTATAGGTCTATAGACTTTGCTGTTCTGACACGTAGAGGTGTTTCTTTCGTAATGGTAAGTTTAAACAGACATATTAAATTTTCATCTTAGATATTCTTACCTCATTTTTATACGCCCGTCTCTGAAAGAGCGGGGCGTATTATGTGAATACCCATGGCAGGCGGGCGGTCAGCGTCCCAAAAATGTCCGCTAAGTTTAAAAAAGTCGAAAAGTTTTCATCCTATCTTCACCAAACTTGCTGACAATGTTTGTTGGCATAATATCTCGACCAGGTTCGATAACCACCCAAATCGCTCCAGGCCCTCTTGGATTATGGCCCTTGAATTACTCGAAAAATTGCGAATTTAGCCCAAGTGTCCGCTTTCTATGTTGAATAGTTTTTATCTGATCTTCACCAAACTTGCTGACAATGTTTATGGGCATAATATCTGGGCCAAGTTCGATAACCACCCAAAATCATCTCAGGCACTCTTGGATTATAGCCCTTGAATTACTTGAAAAACTGCGAATTTAGCCTTGTCCGCTCTCTAAGTCGAACAGTTTTCATCCGATCTTCACCAAACTTGCTGACAATGTTTGAGGGCAATATATCTCGGCCAAGTTTGATAACCACCCAAATTGCTACAGGCACTCTTGGATTATGGCCCTTGAATTACTTGAAAAACTGCGAATTTAGCCTTATCCGCTCTCTAAGTCGAACAGTTTTCATCCAATCTTCACTAAACTTGCTGACAATGTTTGTGGGCATAATATCTCAGCCAAGCGATAACCATCCAAATCGCCCCAGGTACTCTTGGATTTTGGCTCTTGGATTAGGCTAAGTTTGATGATGGGCATACTTGGTGACAGTCTGGCACTCTTGTTTCTTATCAGTCCGAGTTTTTTGGCTGTTGGACTTTTGCTTGACTATTACTTCGAGGAAAAAGCATATTTGGAACTAAAAACAAATGCAAGGATACAGTACAACCTCTGTAGAGCAACACCCTTTGGGAGATACAAATATTGACTGTTATGTAGAGGTTGTTGTTCTGGAGAGGTAAATTTGATAGTATATTTCATCTTAGGGAAATTTTGATGCTGTTGTTATAGAGACATTTTTGCTTAAGAGAGGGCCCCTCTGGAGAGGTTGTACTGACAGTGTTCAAATTTAGACAAGCATACAAGCTAAATGCTAGTGGAATTTGAGAATAGCTAGTGGGGTTGGAATGTACTAGCTTATTTCAGCTAGTCAGTAATATACCAAGCAAATGTCTTCAAAGCTTTAATAAAGTTGGTTCTGCAGGTATACATTTTTCTGCATGAAAGGAATGTTATCATTTATGTTTATAAATGATATTTCATTGTTCAACAAAACTCTGATATATTGCATGATTGCAGCTTGCATTAAGTTAACATTGACTTTAGCTTGTAAGTGGATAAAAATGGCACTAGCTATTTTAAGCTAATAGAATTTTTTTTGTGACTGGCTATACTTACAGAGATTAATCAGTATAGGTTTTGGCCAGTAAAATATTAATAAAGTAATTAAATATTATTGTTTAACAATAGCTAGTATCTTTTCATTTTAGCTGGTATCTTTTCATTTTAGCTAGTGAACAAAAAGGGCACTAGCTACTTTTAGCTAGTAGAAAATGTTGCTAAATTTGACCCCTGTTACTGTATTTACATTTTTAACCCATGCCTTTTTCGAAGTAAAAAAGGGAGACATAGAAATAGGCTGCGTCCTTCCGTTGATCTGTCCTTCCGTCTGTCATGCTTCGTGTCCGGTCCATAACTCTATCATCCGTGAAGGGATTTTGAAATAACTTTGCATAAATGTTCACCATAATGAGAAGATGTGTTTTGTGCAAGACACAGACCCCTAACTCCAAGGTCAAGGTCACACTTAGAGGTCAAATGTTAACAGGGTCTGTTTTGTGTCTGGTCCATAACTCTGCCATCCATGAAGGGAGTTTGAAATAACTTGGCATAAATGTTTACCATAATAAGACAACGTGTCATACACAAGACCCAGGCCCCTAGCTCTAAGGTCAAGGTCACACTTAGAGGTTAAAGGTTAACATGGTCTGTTTCTTGTCTGATCCATAACTCTGCCATTCATCAAGGGATTTTGAAATAACATGGTATAAATGTTCACCATAATGAGACGACATATCATGCACAAGACCCAGACTCCTAGCTCCAAGGTCAAGGTCACACTTATAGAAGTCAAAGGTTAACGCGGTCTGTTTCTTGTCCGGTCCATAACTCCACCATCGATGAAGGGATTTTAAATTCACTTGGCATAAATGTTTCGTATAATGAGATGACATGACATGCTCAAGACCCAGACCCCTAGCTCCAAGGTCAAGGTCACACTTAGAAGTCAAAGATTAACATCGTCTGTTTCTTGTCTGGTCCATAACTCTGCCACATATTAAGGGATTTGAAAATAATTTGACACAGATGTTAACTATATTGAGAAGATGTGTTGCACTTATGACCCAGGTCTCTCAGGTCAAGGTCAAGGTCAGAAAAAGATTCATACCTAAACTATTCTGGCATATTTTGTGCAGACAACTGTGGAATTCTTGGGCACGCTTCGGGGACATTTGTCACCAATAGTGACAGCTCTTATTCTCAGTAGAATGTGATGCCATTAAAATCACTTTACACAAAAAGTTTTAGTACTGTAACAATTAATGTTTGATCATAAGACAGTGTGAGTATATCCATTATATTGAATAGAACGCTGATAAGGCAAAACTTGATATTTAGCATGTCCAGTTTCAATAAAAATGTTAATTTTGAGTCTAACTCGCTTTGGGGCCTCATGAATTATATAAAAATTCAAAGAAAATGGGATGTGTCTTAGTTTTGTATATGGACTGGATATTATGAAGGATTTATAAACATTCCCTTCTATATATAACATAAACTTTAATATAGTGGGGTGATCTGATCATCATGTTTATGTCCTGTAATAGCAAATCCCCTGTTTAGGGCCTCTAAGTCAAAATTACATTATATCATTAAATTATATTATATACCGTGAACACTGGAATATATTACATTTGCGTGTATATTACGCATCCCCGATCTTGGATCAAAATCTTGGGATTAACACATACATTGGAATATAATATGCATGGAAAATGAGAATTTTGTTTACTGCTTGTGTAACGATGATTTCACATGAAAATTGCAATCACTGCTTAACTGGTTATGGACATCTAAACAATGTCATGAATAAAGATACTCTGAGAACATGAAACTTTCTCACACTGAACAATGTCATGAATAAAGATACTCTGAGAACATGAAACTTTCTCACACTGAACAATGTCATGAATAAAGATACTCTGAGAACATGAAACTTTCTCACACTGAACAATGTCATGAATAAAGATACTCTGAGAACATGAAACTTTCTCACACTGAACAATGTCATGAATAAAGATACTCTGAGAACATGAAACTTTCTCACACTGAACAATGTCATGAATAAAGATACTCTGAGAACATGAAACTTTCTCACATGAACAATTCATGAATAAAGATATCTGAGAACATGAAACTTTCTCACACTGAACAATGTCATAATAAAGATACTCTGAGAACATGAAACTTTTCACACTGAACAATGTCATGAATAAAGATACTCTGAGAACATGAAACTTTCTCACACTGAACAATGTCATGAATAAAGATACTCTGAGAACATGAAACTTTCTCACACTGTCAACACATTGTCAGCGTGCTTTACACGTCATTGGAGGTTTTTGTCAAAAAGGCTAAAAACTGTTACACTTATTTCAGGTAACGTTGTGTTAACCAGTATGAATAGATATTTAAGGACATATTTTCCCAGGTCTGCGTTGTATTCATAGAACTGTGTTCCAGTTATAGAAGGTTAAAGAATTAAAGTCTACATGTCTGACAGAGAAAGAAAATGCAGCTAATTATACCAGACTGATTCTTAAACTGCCTTTCAGCTATTTATTTCTGTTGCCACTAAGTAACTATAATTGAGAAAGTAATCAACTGAAACTGAATCACACTGTGCTAAAGTTATATTGATTAGTGCCTGGTTTCTGCTTATATGATGAGACTTTACACTGTTTGATATATAGACTGTATAAACATTCCAATTATTATATGCCTTACTATAAATAGTAACAAAATTGAACAGGACAGAATTCTGTAATCCAGACATATAACTGGTGCAAGCATTTTAACCCTTTATTGGCTCATCAAAGATGTGTGACGTCAAATTTGACTTCATTTTACCCTTTTGTTGTGGCATTGAAAATTTTGTTAACGCTGAGATTGGTTGAATATATAGTACTCAAACATATTTAATTATGTTGCATAATACTCCTGACCAACTCTCAGTATGTCATAGTGTAATACAGTTTTCTGTTGTGTTCACATTGTAGATGCATTCATTCCGCTATGGAATAGGAAAGTGTCCTAATGATTATTCCATTGACAGTAATTTCATGGAGTTTATTAGAAATGATTATAGTATGACTAAGAATAATTGAGATAAAAACATGTTTGTTTAATTTTCCATTGACTTTAGAGAAAAGTTCATGGTGCTCTATGGTTTAAAGCGACTAACCAACACATCATTGTGTGAGAATTTATAAAATTAAACGTTTACCTATACTCACCTTTATGTTGCATATTTAATGTTCTGACAATGTACACGGTGGGGAAACCACGTGACTAAATCGGATAACGTGCACGCAAAAGTGCTAAAAATAGGCCCGCTTCAGGTATGTTTTTTCACTATAACTTTTTTGATCCGCCATTGTTTTAAACGAGATAAAGTGCATAAACCCCGCAATAAAAAGCTCTTTCATCGGATATATGTAACTTGATGAAACTCTCTCCCGTGTTTACGTAATCCTTGCCCAACCGATTCGAAAGATGCAAAATATTTTGGTAACGAACACGTCTGTTCACAAGTTACGCACCAAGCACAGATTCTGCAGAGAATTTTCGCTGGAATGTAGGTTTAAAATAAAACTTGTCATCGTCCAAAGTCCTGTACTAAATATTTAACATGACTATTCAGGAATATTCAAGATATCGTAAGACAAAGGGTGCGGTAACATACACGTTGCGGTTTTCAGGCGGTGACGTACACGTCATTTTTCCCCAGAGGGTAACGTACACGTCAAAAACTATTTATCATGCATGTAGAACATCTTTGTCTTTAAATGACTGAACTGTAAACATTTTGATATTGTTAAAAAAAAGATGCAGATGCTGGGAACAGGCTGTTTTTCTTTCGGTAGGTTAGTATATACACAAATGCTACAGTGAAAATGAATAGCATTTGGAATTTTATGGTCTAATCGTGTATGTTATTTTGACAAGTACACATTGTTAGCAGTTGCCATTTTAAATGTCAACTTTTGTTTTCTCCAACTATCAAAAGTTAATTAGGTTTCTGGGAATAAACCATGTCCGTCTGTCAGCAGGGTTAAATCAAATCCATATGTTGAAATCTTCTTGATGACCCGTTGAACTGTAAACATTTTTTATATTGTTAAAAAGATGCTGAAATTAGTATAAATTCTGAACGATAACTGGAACGATAGCTTGATAACCATGATTTTTCTTTATTAAAACGTTACAATACAGAAAATCTTTTTGTTTAATATGACAGCATGCACCTTATTTGAATCATTGACAAACTGTTTGAGTTCTATCATGCATGGGACCATAACAATCAGCCAATAATATAAACACGTTGTCGTTTAAATTAACGTGCGGGAGTAATGTTATTCTTTCTGTGGGTTAGTGACAGTTTGTTGGTCAGCTAGTTATTCATTTAGACCTCCTTACTGAAACAACATATCAGTATTGACCTAAATTTTGCATATCTAAGAACATAGTCATTCCATGGATTAAATTATAAATGCTGACATATTCTGATAATATAGATCTATAAATGCGTCAGTTACATCCAAAGCTTTAAAGTAACAGCCTCTGTTATGTTTAGGCTGTTCATTCACACAATCAAATACCTTATATAAGCATTAACGAGATTACAATTAACTATTTTACTAAACTAAGCTATATTGGATCGCAAAAAAAGTTAGAAAATGTCGCAAAAAAGTTGAATTTTTTTTAACCAAGTACAGTTGACTAAGACAGATTTTGTGTCGCCTACTACAAAGTAGCTGCGACATATAGGGATCACTTTTCCGTCGTCCGTCTTTCTGTCCGTTGGCGACCGGCTGGCGTCCGTCACGCTTCTTGTCCGGAGCATAACTCAAGAAATAATAAAGGTGCTAATTTGTTACTTCATACAATGATCGAACACAGCGAGGGGATGTGCAGTATCAAAGAACCATAACTCTAGGTGGTCCCATTTTTCAGTTATCTCCCCTTATCCTTATAAAAAAGACTTGTCCAGAGCCCAAGTCAAAAACTATTTGAAGAATTTGAAGATACTTTACACATTGACCGAGGAAGCGCAGTGTAATTGTCACATTTTTAGCTCATCTGATTTTTTGAAAAAAAATGATGAGTTATTGTCATCACTTGAGCGGTTGTCGGCGTCGGCGTCGGCGTCGGCGTCGGCGTCTGCGTCGGCGTTGCTTGGTTAAGTTTTATGTTTAGGTCAGCTTTTCTCCTAAACTATCAAAGCTATTGCTTTGAAACTTGGAATACTTGTTCACCATCATAAGCTGACCCTGTATAGCAAGAAACATAACTCCATCTTGCATTTTGCAAGATTTATGGCCTCTTTTGTACTTAGAAAATATCAGATTTCTTGGTTAAGTTTTATGTTTAGGTCAACTTTTCTCCTACACTATCAAAGCTATTGCTTTGAAACTTGGAATACTTGTTCACCATCATAAGCAGACCCTGTACATCAAGAAACATAACTCCATCTTGCTTTTTGCAAGAATTATTGCCCCTTTTGGACTTAGAAAATCAGTTTTCTTGGTTAAATTTTATGTTTAGGTCAACTTTTATCCTAAACTATCAAAGCTATTGCTTTAAAACTTGCAACACTTGTTCACCATCATAAGCTGACCCTGTACAGCAAGAAACATAACTCCATCCTGCTTTTTGCAAGAATGATGGCCCCTTTTGGACTTAGAAAATATCAGATTTCTTGGTTAAGTTTTATGTTTAGGTCAACTTTTTCTCTTAAACCATCAAAGCTATTGCTTTAAAACTTGCAACTGTTGTTCACCATCATAAGCTGACCCTGTACAGCAAGCAACATAACTCCATCCTGCTTTTTGCAATAATTATTGCCCCTTTTGGACTTAGAAAAATCATTTTCTTGGTTGAATATTATGTTTAAGTCAACTTTTCTCATAAACTATCAAAGCTATTGCTTTAAAACTTGCAACAGTTTTTCACCATCATAAGTGGACACTGTACATCAAGAAACATAACTCTATCCTGCTTTTTGCAAGAATGATGGCCCTTTTTAGACTTAGAAAATCATGGGTAGGACAATATTTCTATTATACAAAAAAAATCAGATGAGCGTCAGCACCCGCAAGGCGGTGCTCTTGTTAAATTACCTCCCCTTATCGTTATATAGAAAGCTTGTCTGAAGCCCAAGTCGAAATTATATAAAGGATTGACTTGAAACTTTGCACATAAATAGAGGTCCAATGAAAGGAAGTACAGTGTCAAAGAACCATAACTCTAACTGATCTTATTTTTGAATAACCTCCCTTTATCTATGGAAAAAACTTGTCTGGGGCCAATGTCATAACCATATAAAGGATTGTCTTGATACTTGATACATTGATAGAGGTCAGTGAAGCAAAGTGCAGTGTCAAAGAACCATTACTTTAGCTGACCCCATTTTTGAATCACCTCCCTTTATGCATGAAAAGGAAAAGCAAGAAGCTTGACTGAAGCCCAAGCCAAAAACTATGAAGGGTTGATTTGATACTTTGTACATTAATACAGGTCAATGAAAGATAGTGCAGTGATAAGGAATCATATCTCTTACTGACTCCATTTGTAATTACCTCCCTGTATGAATAAGAAACGTGTATGGAATCCAAGTAAAATCAATGATATACAAAATATAAACATGTCAAAAAGAAAAGTAACAAGTTTTTTTCTGTTGTTATTTTTAGAAAATGGGTCGTCCAAAAAAAGTTTTTCCCACAACAGTGGTAGGTTCACGCTCCACTATGTCTGTTCTCGTGCGCCTTTAAATTACTTTTTCTCCGAAAAGACATTTCGCACTCCTGGCAGATATATTCATTCTCCGTGCTATAAATAGATAATAGTTTTACTGCTGTTACTCTCGGTGCAACAATTATACCTATATGCGTATTTAATACTTCTTTTTGTTTGTCTCTTTCAAAAGTCAGAATCATATGGTGCGGACAACTAAACTAACTATCGTTACTGGAAAGAACAAGTACTAGGCTTCCATCACCCGTAAGCAACTGTCAACTTTTTCACTCAAAGATACATGGTCAGTTGCGCATATGATGGATTTAGAGCAAAATAATTTCAAAATTTTATCATCTTACCTATTTATGTATAGATATACAAGAGCTATAAACGTGTAATTATTTCCAAGCTAGGATGAGGACGGACGCTACACATTTTCACTGTAGCATTTCTGAATATACTAACCTACCGAAAGAAAAACAGCCTATTCCCAGCATTTGCATCTTTTTTAACAATGTCAAACTGTTAACAATTCAGTCATTTAAAGACAAAGATGGTCTACATGCATGATAAATAGTCTTTGACGTGTACGTTACCCTCTGGAGAAAAATGACGTGTACGTCACCTCCTGAAAAACCGCAACGTGTACGTTACCGCACCCTTTGTCTTACGATATCTTGAATATTCCTGAATAGTCATGTTAATTATTTGGTACAGGACTTTGGACAATGACAAGCTTTATTTTAAACTTAAATTCCAGCGGAAATTCTCTGCAGAATCTGTGCTAGGTGCGTAACTTGTGAACAGACGTGTTCGTTACCAAAATATTTTGCATCTTTCGAATCGGTTGGGCAAGGATTACGTAAAAACGGGAGAGAGTTTCATCAAGTTACATATATCCGATGAAAGAGCTTTTTATTCCGGGGTTTATGCACGTAATCTCGTTTAAAACAATTGCGGATCAAAAAAGTTATAGTGAAAAAACATACCTGAAGCGGGCCTATTTTTAGCACTTTTGCGTGCACGTTACCCAAGTTAGTCACGTGGTTTCCCCACCGTGATGTATTTTACATAGAATTCTGTCTAAAATTGTTGTTTTCCTAATAAATCAGGAATAAAAACATTTGTCTACTATTTCTGATAAGGGGTTTCCGGTTTATAAAAAAATTCCCCTCAGCAATCACCTGACAGTGAGAACATCATGATAATCAACAGAGCGCACAAGTATAGGTATTGCTTAGTGTTATGGCGTTTTGAAAATGTAACCAAATAAAATTAGGTTATTACATTATTGTTGGTAAGTATTGGCCTTACACTCACGAATATTCCATATCTTTGCGTAAATTATTTCTCGGTGTCCGAAGCTCTATAGTGATATAACTATTGCATATATATTTTTTTATAAGCTTAACTATACGAAGTATGGAGAGCTGTCCTACTCGACTTGGTGTCGGCATCAGCGTCGATCCGCATCCGCACTTTAGTTAAAGTTTTGATGCACTTTCTCTTTATCTCTGTAATTACTTGATGGATTTGTTTCAAACTTCCATCATCACCCACATCATATGGCACAAGGGCCATAACTCTTGCACAAATATTTCATGAATTATCCCCCCTTTTTACTTAGAATTTCAGGTTACTATTGCATATATACTTTTTTATTAGCTTAACTATACGAAGTATGGAAAGCAGTCCTACTCGACCTGGCGTCGGCGTCCATCCGTGTCCACACTTTAGTTAAAGTTTTGATGCAATTTCACTCTATCTCAGTTATTACTAAATGGATTTGATTCAAACTGAAAGTAGTTGTTCTGCATCATCTCCCACATCGTATGACACAAGTAGCATAACTCTGGCACCAATTTTTCATGTATTATACCCCCTTTTGCTTAGAATTTAAGGTTAATTTTAATGCATTTTCACTATATCTCAGTTACTACTAAATGGATTTGACTCAGACTTGAAGTAGTTGTTCCACATCATCACCCACATCATATGACACAAGGTGCATGACTCTTGCACCAATAGTTTTGTCGAGCCCGCTTGCGGTGAGCTCGATATAGTCGTAACTTTTGGTGGGTCGGTGTATGTGCGTCCGTCCGATTTTGTCCGGACCCTAATGTTGACATGCATGAACCAATCTTGTTTATATTTGCATGTTCCTATCTCAGAGGTCACAGAAGGAGGTCAAAGGTCAAATTGAAGTTTGTCCGGACCATAACTTTGACATGCGTGGACCAATCTTGTTTATATTTGGCATGAATGTTTACCTCAATGAGAAGGAGTGTCATTGCGCAAACCCCATGTTCCTATCTCAAAGGTGAAGGTCACAGTTTGAGGTCAAAGGTCAAATTGAAGTTTGTCCAGAGCATTTCTTCTTCATGCATGGTGGAATTTTGATGTAACTTGGTATGAATGTTCACCGTTATGAGACGGAGTGTCTTGCGCAAGAACCAGGTCCCTAGGTCTAAGGTCAAGGTCACACCTAGACACCAAAGGTGCTGGTGGGCTCGACATTCTGCCCATGGGCATGCAGAATGTATTTCTAGTATGAATTATGCCCCCTTTTTGCTTAGAATTATTCTTATTTAGTGTTTTGATACACTTTATCTTTATCTCTCTTATTACTTAATATTTTTGACACAGACTCAAGCTATTTTGCAATATCTTCATCCACCATTTAAGTCATTAAACATCCCAGTGACAGCTTCAGTTTTCTCAGATGTGCCCAGTTTCACTATCCAGCATCGAAATAGTCGGGCATGCTCCCTCCTATGACAGCTCTTGTAATTAAATTAATATCGCATGTTCAAGTAGCTGTGCGGACAAAACGTTTACCTGCAAATCTTGGGGTTGTTGGTTCGTGTCCAGCATCTGACCATTTTTAAAAAAAAAAAAATTATCTGCAAACTTATAAGTAGAAAAATTGTCACACTTAAACTTTATGGTCCATTTCTTGAAAGACATACACTTGTAGTCTAGTTAACCGTTGTGGAAAAAAAATAAATAAAAAAAATCTTTAAAAGTTTCTCAGACACCAGCATTTCAAGAACATCAATACTACAAGAAATAACAGATAGAATTTGTGAAATATGTTACAAAAATATTGTAAGAATAAATGCAATATCGATAACATAAAATTACACTGAAATTTTTAAAGAAAGTGGTCTGAGATGTTTTAAAACTTGTGGTAATGTGTATGGAAGTCAGACACCTTACTACCAAGCCATCGTGTCATTGCGGTTATTTATATAGGTTATTTGAGTAATATAGATATTTTCAGGATACAAATATTGCGTAAACTAACGAAAATCCCTGAAAATATTGGCGAAGATAAATGAGTGCTAGGTCAGTACTTGCAGATGATATGTTTACGATGCAGTCAGTGATTTCTTGTTGGCCGAGTGGTTTCGGTATTCGTAGTATATTTTTTCGTTGGGAGTTCGATTCTCAGACCCATTAAAATTTTGTTTTTAAAACTGTATTTATTTTTTTTCTTCAATATGATTCAACAAAAACAAAACGAGTTTGTTAATCTAGTTCTAACTTGTTCACGAACTTATATATATCACTATTGGCATGTAATTATGTTTAGATACACTTTGCCTTTAATATGGTCTTATGTTTTTCAAGCTTTCCTTTGATATTTTTTAACCTCTAAGGGTTAGTTTTTAGCTCACCTGTCACATAGTGACAAGGTGAGCTTTTGTGATCACCCTTCGTCCGTCGTCCGTCGTCAGTCCGTCCGTCCGTCCGTCCGTCCGTCCGTGTGTGCGTGCGTCAACATTTTCTTGTCTGCACCATAGTGGTTTCATTATTGATTTTATTTTAACCAAACTTGCGCACAACTTGTATCACCATAAGATCTCGGTTCCTTTCTTGAACTGGCCAGATCCCATTATGGGTTTCAGAGTTATGGCCCCTGAAAGGGCCAGAATTAGCTATTTTGACCTTGTCTGCACAATAGCAGCTTCATTTATGATTTTATTTTAACCAAACTTGCACACAACTTGTATCACCATAAGATCTTGGTTCCTTTCTTGAACTGGTGAGATTCCATTATGGGTTTTAGAGTTATGGCCCCTGAAAGGGCCAGAATTAGCTATTTTGACCTTGTCTGCACAATAGCAGCTTCATTTATGATTTGAATTTAATCAAACTTGCACAAAACTTGTGTCACCATAAGATCTTGGTTCCTTTGCCAGATTCCATCTTGGGTTCAAGAGTTATAGCCTCCTGAAGGTCCAAAATCGGCTATTTTGGCTTTTGCAGCCATATAGAGACTTCATTTATGGTTTTATTGGATACAAACTTCCAAAATATCTTCAACAACAATAAATCTTGGATTCCATGACAAATCAGATCCAGTTGTAGGTTCCAGAGTTATTTTATTATCTGATTACCTCCCCTGATTGTAATCAAAATGGATTTATATCGGTAAGTACTTACAGGAATTATTTGAAATTTCATTATTGTTATCAGTTGGACTGAGACAATCAGGGTAGATAACTATGGACTGATTTTATGTCAAATTACCTCCCTTTATTTCAAATTAAAATGAGTATATCTCCGTAACTAATGAAGATACTGATTTGAAATTTCATTTATGCCAATATATTATTTGGCAGATCCTTCTTTTGTTCACTTACAATTTTTTTTTTTTTTAATTACTTCCCTTTTACGTTACTATAAATAGCTTATTTTTAGTAACTTTTTTATTATTGGCCATAGGGAAAAACCGAGACCACTTTTCTGTGGTACAACATGGATGGTACCTCCAATTTTTAGGTGTTTTTAGCTCGACTATTCGAAGAATAAGTAGAGCTATCCTACTCACCACGGCGTCGGCGTCACACCTTGGTTAAGTTTTTCGTACCAGTCCACATTTTGACAAAGTCTTTTGAGATAAAGCTTTGAAACTTTCAACACTTGTTTACCATCATCATGGCCAGTTATAGGCAAGAGCACATAACTCCATCAAGGATTTTGGCTGAATTATGGCCTCTTTTGACTTAGAAATCATGGTTAAATTTTTCGTACCAGTTCATATTTTGACAAAGTCTTTTAAGATAAAGCTTTGAAACTTTCAACACTTGTTTACCATCATCATGGCAAGTTATAGGCAAGAGTACATTACTCCATTAGGGATTTTGGCTGAATTATGGCCCCTTTCGACTTAGAAATCTTGGTTAAGTTTTTCGTACCAGTTCATATTTAGACAAAGTCTTTTGAGATAAAGCTTTGAAACTTTCAACACTTGTTTACCATCACCATGTCCAGTTATAGGCAAGAGCACATAACTCCATCAAGGAATAAGGCTGAATTATGACCCTTTTTGACTTAGAAATCTGGGTTAATATTTCGTACCAGTTCATATTTTGACAAAGTCTTTTGAGATAAAGCTTTGAAACTTTTAACACCTGTTTACCATCACCATGTCCAGTTATAGGCAAGAGTATGTAACTCCATCAAGGATTTTGGCTGAATTATAGCCCTTTTTTGACTTAGAAATCTTGGTTAAGTTTTTCGTACCAGTTCATATTTTTTGTAAAGTGTTTGACATATGGCTTTGAAACTTTTATCACTTGTTTAGTATAATAGTCTCTATCTGTAGGAAAGAGAACATAACTCTGTCCTCTATTTTGGCTGAATTATGTCCCTTTTTGGACTTTGAAATTGGTTGTGTTTTCATACAAGTCCATGTTTTGTCAAAAAACTATTTGACATATGGCTTTTAAACTTTGAACACTTGTTTATCATTATGATTTCCTGTAGGCAAGAGTACATAACTATTTTGACTGAATTATGGCCCGTTTTGGACTTTGAAATTGGCTCATATATTGTCATTTAGTGCAAGACTTATCGAAATCAAAGTAATACAGGAACATTGTTTGTCTAATCTATTTATTTCTTTTGTCTGAATATCCGTGGAAATATTTTGACCCCATTCTTCAATCAATTCTTCGAATAGTCGAGCGCGCTGTCATCAGACAGCTCTTGTTTTGACATATCTATACCTTGTAAGAATTTTTTTCTTCTTTTTGGTTAAATTTCTTCCCTTTGTTGTTCCTGTCCTTCGGATTTAGATTTTTTTTTTGAGGACCTTGTCTCAAGTGCAATGATAACAGGTGAGCAATATAGGGCCATCATGGCCCTCTTGTATAAATTTTTTAACAATCTTACACCACTTTAGTAAAAGCATTGCCTGGCCATGATTTCAATATCGACTGAGTTAAAGCAGAGAAGTATAAAATACATTTTTATAGCCTCTTTGGTTAAAGATACTACCAATTTTATACGAAAATAAGAAACAAAGCAATGAATTTGAAATCAGGGATAAACAAACTTACACAAAATATGTAATGCAAAAGAAAAATGTTGGTCGAACGCAAGATTTGAACCGTCAAAACCGTAATACTATAAAATGACTATGTATCCATCCACTCAGCCTACTACACCATCAAGACAACTATTGATATCTAGCATATATGAGTGCTACTGATTGTTTTTTTTTTAAATGAAAAACAACATAAAACTGTGCGATACCTATAGATTCGAATCCGCTCTATTAGCAAAATATACGCATGCGTTTGCTGCCCACGTGAGGAAAGTGTCATGAAATACTGTTGCGTCTCGTTCTATATTTATATCAATGTTTACAAAAGAAAGCGTTCCAACGGTTATAAAAATGCGTGAGAAAAACTGCGAAAACTTGAATGTTCCCATAAATCTGGAAATCTGGAAACTAGAAACTTATCAACCGTTATTTTAGTGTCATGTAGATATATGAAATAGTGGCGGCATTTTACCTTCAGGTGATAAATTATTTTAAAAATCACAATTCACAATAACTATATTTAGTCAGATACCCCTAAAACAAAAAGCATGAGTCTGACGCCTACTGCTGTGCCAGGTACCAATATCTAGCTGAAACTGGAGCACTTTGCCATTTACACCATTGTTTCGGTGTTCTGAATATTAGCTTTAGTTTTTGCCTGTCGAAATAGTGTCATTATGTCTCCTCCCAATTCAGAGTAGATGACCCCTATTGATTTTGGGGTCACTCTGTTAAAGGTCAAGGTCACAGGGGCCTGAACATTGAAAACCATTTCAGATCAATAACTTGAGAACCACTTGACCAAGAATGTTGAAACTTCATAGGATCATTAGTCATGTAGAATAGATGACCCCTATTGATTTTGGGGTCACTCTGTTAAAGGTCAAGGTCACAGGGGCCTTAACATTGAAAACCATTTCTGATCAATAACTTGAGAAGCACTCAACCCAGAATGTTGAAACTTTATAGGATGATTCGACATGCAGAGTAGATGACCCCTATTGATTTGGGGTCACTCTGTATAAGGTCAAAGTCATAGGGGCCTGAACATGGAAAACCATTTCCGATCAATAACTAGAGAACCACTTGACCCAGAATGTTGAAACTTCATAGGATGATTGGACTGGACTTGGACATGCAGTGTAGATGACCCCTATTGATTTTGGGGTCACTTTGTTAAAGGTCAAGTTCACGGGGGCCTGAACATGGAAATCCATTTTCGATCAATGACTTGAGAACCACTTGACCCAGAATGTTGAAACTTCATAGGATGATTGGACATGCAGGGTAGATGAGCCCTAATAACCACCTCGGTAACCTAGTGGTAGAGCGTCCGCTTCAAGTGCGGGAGGTCGTGTGTTCAATCCCGACCGTGTCATACCAAAGACGTAAAAAATGGTACTAGCAGCTTCCTCGTTTGGCGCTCAGCATTAAGAGGGTAGTGCTAGGACTGGGCAGCCTGGTGTCAGTATAATGTGACTCGGTGGGGTATCATGTCACATGTCTACAGCAGGATATTCCAGTGAGGCAGCACTATAAAGTTGGGCATTGTGCCCACTTCTACAAATAGACATTGCGTTTATATGACTGAAAAATTGTTGAAAAAGACGTTAAACCTGAACACACACAGATGACCCCTAATGATTTTAGGGTCACTCTATTAAAGGTCAAGGTCACAGGGGCCTGAACATGGAAAACCATTTCGGGTTAGTAACTTGAGAAGCACTTGACCCAGAGTGTTGAAACTTCATAGGATGATTGGACATGCAAAGTAAATAACCCCTATTGATTCAAACTTCATAGGTTGATAGGACTTACAGAGTAGATGACCCCTACTGTTTTTGGGGTCACTCCATGAAAGGTCAATATCACAGGGGCCATCTGTCCGTCACACATTATTTTCGATCAACAACTGGAGAACCATTTGACCTACAGCCTTCAGACTTCATAGGGGCTTACAGAAGAGATGATCCCTACTACTTTTGTGTTTACTAGATCAAAGGTCAAGGTCACAGGGGCCTGAACATGGAAAACTGTTTCTGATCAATAACTTGAGAACCACTTGACCCAGAGTGTTGAAACTTCATAGGATGATTTAACATGTAGTGTAGATGACCCCTATTGCTTATTTTGGTCACTTGATCAAAAGTCAAAGTCACAGGGACCAGAAGATGGGGGAAAGGGTTTCTGATACATAACGAGAATCATTTGACCCAGAACCTTCATACTTCATAGGATGATAGGACTTAATGAGTAGATGACCTTTGTTTTTGGGGTCACATGAGCTAAGGTCAATGTCACAGGGGCTTGAACATAGACAACTCTTTCCAATCAATAACTTGAGAACCACTTGACCCAGAATGTTGAAACTTAGTGGGATGATTGGACATGCAGAGTAGATGACTCCCTACTGATTTTAGGGTCACTTGATCAAAGGTCAAGGTCACAGGGGCCTGAACATGGAAACCTGTTTCCAATTCATAACTTGAGAACCACTAGGCCCAGAATGTTGAATGTTGTGGGATGATTGGACATGCCAAGTAGATGATCCCTATTGCAGGCAACCATCAGTTTCTCTTTGACTTTCGCTCCTGTCACCTATTGACTTCTTGCCTGTACAACTATGCAGTGGGGGAGACATGCGCTTTTCTACAAAAGCATCTTCTAGTTTTTTTGTGGAAAATACTAGAATTCCTGGCCGAGATTTTAGATTTAACTAACTGCTGTAATGTAATCTTGGTCAGGGTTTTCATCTTTGTGTAACAGAGGCAAATAATCGGCCACTTCCAGGGCGTCCCCTGGGATTTACTGCGTAAATGTAATATCTTTTGTGTTTTATATTTTCTTATAACAAAAAATAGATAACAATTTTAAGTCTTTTTATCAATGATGATACAAAATTAATTTAGCATGCTTATTAACAACACAATCTCATACTCATCATATAAATCAACTTTCAACTATCAACAGACTCTAGCTTTTAAACAGAAAGATGTGCATTTATTGGGATTTTTCGAGAGCTCTTAAAAGGGCAGGGTTACTGTTAAAAATGGGACAGGGTGCATTTTGCGCGTTGCACACCTTTGTCTACAACAAACAGAAGGTATATTTCCAAGGTTTTTTTGTTTATAAATGTCTCTTTTGTAAGTTACTGCATTGTTTACTACATGGTGTGCAAAACAATCTTTATGCAGAACCTAACATTTAATGATATTTCTAATAAAGAAAACTTGCAAACAAAAATAATGACTGCAATCATTAATCAGACAGTAGGTATTTATTAATCATAAGCATGTTATATAAACAAACAGGAATAATGTTCTGTTTCTTTGTTTTTCATTTGAATTCATAGCAAGTTTCTTCTAGTGCAAATCTGAATACATTTTCAATAAATGTCATTATACTTTCATCATATTACTGAACATACGTTGATACTCGTGTAAAATGTGCAGATTTATGACCTCCGGGACCACCCCCGAATCGTGAGGGCGTAGTAGTCACAGGTATACACAATTTACGAGTTTAACTACGATTTTCGCCATTTTGGTAAAGGGAAACTACTATCCGCGCTAATTGTCTACGCTAAAATTTAAGATTAACGTTACATACAGTAAAAGACCGAGTGTTTGTTTGTTGTTGATTTTTTCCTTATACAATTTTAATTTCATGTAAATTTAACATTATTTTGCTGAAAGAAATATAAAAATCATAGATATTACGATACTAAGTAATTAAATATCGAGTATTAACTCCAACCAAGATCAAACTGTGAACAACAAAACTGACACGAGGTGTCATGCTAAAATTACAAAATACAGCGGAAATTGAAATTATTTAAAAATGTCGGATAATTATCGCAGTTACCATAAATATTATCTGATTAAGGATGTAGGAGTGAATTTTTTCTAACGTTAAGAATTTTTTCATACTCTGTGAAGAACATTTGTTTCCAAGACAAACTAGAGAAGAAAAAACATAGGTCACCGAACTAGTTTTAATTTTATAGAGCATTTTCTTTACCCACTGCTTAAGCATTTCTGAAATTCTGTAAGATTAGAAAAATGGTGGTACT
This sequence comes from Mercenaria mercenaria, assembly GCF_021730395.1. NCBI lineage: Eukaryota > Metazoa > Mollusca > Bivalvia > Venerida > Veneridae > Mercenaria > Mercenaria mercenaria. The sequence continues at coordinate 40,051,787 of NC_069368.1, forward strand.
TTTTAAAATCTATAATATCCCACTTAATGTTATAGGGATTTCAGGTGTTACAGGTTAATAGGAATACAAGTGCCAGTATTATAAAAGCATAAATGTCACTAACAATTCTCTTTCATTTTTACATATTGACATAATTACCCCACCCACTTTATTATCAATGGAAGAAACGTATTTAGATCTACAAAAAAAATTCTGATGTTAAAATTTTCAAAATGTTTTGCAGCTTTAATGACCCACAAAAATGCTTCAAAATTGAAAGAAAAAAAGTTGGGGTCACCGTGCATCTAAGAGATTTATTAAGAAAAAACTGTTAAAAATTGGTGAATTTTGATATTTTTTGTTCTTTTTGTTTTAATATATGTTTTCTAGATAATATAATGTTCTATATTGAAAACTTTTATTTCACTTATAGCTTATTATTATATGTATCAGTCAGGAAAATTTCAAAACCAAACCTGATCTACTTTAGTAGATATTTGACATTACCTACCCCTACCCCATTGTAAATCTTACGTCAATTTTAGGCAAATACCAGCCAAAAATAAGGGTGAAAATTTTTTTTTCGCAAAAAGTAGATTCTATTTGGTTAAATGGTACATTATTAGCCATATTTTAATTATCAATCATTAATTTTTGGCAAAACTTTTGTTAGAAAGCAATATTCGGAGAAACATTTTTCAAAATGGCGGATATCCTGAAAAAGTTAATCTCGTACAAAGAACCGAAAAAATCGTTGGGGAAACAGCATGGAAACAGCCATTCAAAACAAATGGGCCGCCGCTCATTGATCAATAAAATTGGTTTGGTCATCGATAATTGGATCAGTTAAAATAAACATCAGCGGATACTTCAGACATTTCTATTGAAAACGTGCTTTCTTTAATAATTGATCGCATCTGTCTCCCTCGCTCCAGTTAACTCGCACACACATGTCACAATAGTATGTAATATACACACCTGTCAAAACATGCGTCAGCTGATTACTTGCTATCGGTTTTATCTACCAGGGAGAATATCCGAGAGGCGCGAAACGGGAACCATGCTTTCAATAACAACGTGCGTAAAAAATGAAAATATATGTGGAGCCATAATGTTACGCCACTCAAGATTTTTTGGAGCCACTTTAGTCAAAGTTTGAGCCAGTGGCTCCAAATGCGATAGGCAGCGGACGCCCTGACTTCCCAACTAAAAACAAGCTTATTTTTAGTTCACCTATCACGAAGTGACATGACAAGGTGAGCTATTGTGACCGCTTGATGTCCGTCATGCGACGTCCATCGTGCGTCAACAATTTCTAAAAAAAATCTTCTTCTTGAAAACCACTGGGCAGAATTACACCAAACTTCACAGGAATGATCCTTGGGTGGCCCCCTTTCAAAATTTTTCAAAGAATTGAATTCCATGCAGAACTCTGGTTGCCCCATGCATAACTACTGTTGTTACTGATCACTTGTGTGAAGTTTCATTAAATTGTGTCAAGGGGATGAGGAGAGATGGTGCGCACAAGATTGTGTCTATGTATATAGTAAAGTAACAAAAAACAAAGTCCCATAACTCTGCAAATTTTTTTTCTGAAAGAACCTAACATGCCCCATGCACAGCTACTGTTGTTACTGATCACTTGTGTGAAGTTTCATTAAATTGTATCAAGGGGATGAGGAGAGATGGTGCGCACAAGATTGTATCTACGGACAGACGGACGTTCCTACATATGGATACTTATGTGGCTACTCTTTTGTTCTCTCTATTGTTCTTTTAGCCACGTAAGAGAAAAATAGCAACATAAAAGCCTTACGGAATGAATGACATCAAAAAAAAAGTACAGTTACCTATTGTTCCTATAGCCACCTAAGTATGCAAATGTGAGCTCGGACAGACAGACAGATGGACGGACGGATGCACGTTCCTACATATGGATACTTATGTGGCTACTCTTTTGTTCTCTCTATTGTTCTTTTAGCCACGTAAGAGAAAAAGAGCCACATAAAAGCCTTACGGAATGAATGACATCAAAGAAAAAGTACAGTTACCTATTGTTCCTATAGCCACCTAAGTATGCAAATGTGAGCTCGGACGGACAGACAGACAGACAACCTGAAACCAGTATACCCCCCTTTACAACTTTGTTGTCGGGGGGTACAATAACAAACAATCTGTTTTAATTGCAATTTATTTGAGCATTCTTGAAAAATAATGATTTTAATGATGAAACACCTACAACCCGGAACCACGAAATTTTGTATTGTGCCAAATATTATTAAACTGACACATTATCTGGTGCTCTGGATATGTATACAATATTTATTAATTAAATTTACAAATACAAAAATTTAAACTCACAAACAAAACCAACTTTACCATTATATCATCAGAGGTTCGATTCCGTATGTGTCTTAAGACCCACCCAATAAAAGGCTCTTCAAGAGGAGGTTAAAAAAGCATGGCCCAAAATGAAAACACATGACAGTTGACAAAACTGTCCGATTTTCGCTGATGTTTTCGTGTTTTCAAGCTGGGAAAAAATGTTTGAAGCTCTACCTTGGTGTATATTACGCACTCCTTTGAGAAAATGAAAAAAATCGTAAAAAAACTGCGTAATATATTCGAGTTTTTACGGTAACATGCACCATGCACAACTAGGGTTGGTACTGATCACTTGTGTGAAGTGTCATTAAATTGTGTGCAAGGGTTCAGGAGATTAGGCGCGCAAAAGATTGCATAATTATGCAGACTGTATGTATATAGTATATTAACGAAAACAAAGTCCCATAACTGTGAAGAATTTTTTTCTGAAAGAACCTAACATGCACAGTGTACAACTAGGGTTACTACTGATCACTTGTGTGAAGTTTCATTAAATTGTGAGCATGGGTTCAGGAGATTTAGCTCACATAAGATTGCATAATAAATTAAATTTTGAGGGCTCAGAGTGAAACTAGTCTATCTGCTTCTATTTCTATTCACACTTAGACTAGTTTCGCTCTGAGCCATCAATATGCAGACTATGTATATAGTAGAGTAACAAAAAACGAAGTCCCGTAACTCTGCAAATTTTTTTTCTGAAAGAACCTAACATGCACCATGCACAACTACTGTTGTTATTGATCACTTGTGTGAAGTTTCATTAAATTGTGTCAAGGGAATGAGGAGAGATACAAGACTGTGTCTACAGACAGACGGACAGACAACCTGAAACCAGTATACCCCACCCCTTACAACTTTGTTGGTTGGGGGTACAACTATAATATATCTTCAGTTGCAGACACTCTTTGCAACTTAAGCAACAAGAACACCTGATCCACTCGCCCAATCATCACATAAATCCTATTAAAAATAACTTAGGTCAAAACTGTATTTCCTGTCCTCTCTTTCTCCATTGAACATTTTCAGAAAGTCAGACAAACGGTTCACTACCAATCAAAATATAAGAAGCATCACAGCTAGTATTTCTGATACATGTATTTTGAATAAATCTGGGTAGAACAATTCATGATAAATTTTCCAGAGGGAATTCAACAGAAGTCAACAAGAAAAAAAAAAAACATTTTGAAGGGGTGTCAGCTTCAATTAGTGGTTGCAAGTTTGAAAGGTCCAATCATATGTTAGCTCATGTATAAATTATACAGAGCAAAACTAATAAAACAATGCCCTATGTGTTGATCGCAGATCGGACAAATGAATTTATCAATATTACTAAATATGTATAGTACACAATTTGTTTGAAACTGTTCAGAAATTGCTATGTCTCCCCATGAAAGTAGCTCTCTAACAAAAAATCCTACTCCTGTTTTACTTCCTACACAAAGTCAATACTGTCACACTTTATAAGGTTTCTTCCTACACTTTAAGTTAGGAAGTTCAATAGAAATGCCAAGACTGCCTCTCAGTATTTCTTAGAATAGCAATCACATGACTCAACACCAGACCAAATATTCTTCGCTTTTGTAGTGACAAAATCTCAGTCCTTCAAAATATTTTTACTTCATCTATAAATTTTAAAGGCACTGTCTTCCTCAGGATTTTTTTGGAAATTTAAAGGCCATGGCCTTTCAGATCGGGAAATTCATATCTATGTGATGATTGTTCATTTTGGGAAAAGTCAGCATTTTATTAAAACAGAACATTTCTTCATTCTGCAAAAGATGTGTGTAACAGAAGAAGAAATTTGATGGTTTCCTAATCCTACATTAGATTGTTACTTCTTTATTTTCGAAATATAGTTGCCAACTTACTATTTTTAGCTCACCTGTCACGAAGTGACAAGGTGAGCTTTTGTGATCGCGCAGCATCCGTCATCTGCGTGCATGCATGCGTAAACTTTTCATTGTGACATCTCTACAGGTCACATTTTTCATGGGATCTTTATGAAAATGGGTCAGAATGTTCATCTTGGTAAATTCTAGGTCAAGTTCGAAACTGGGTCACGTGCCATCAAAAACTAGGTCAGTAGGTCTAAAAATAGAAAAACCTTGTGACCTCTCTAGAGGCCATAATTATGTCTCACCCAGGAGACATATTGTTTTTGCCCTATCCGTCCGTCCGTCCTTCCGTCCGTCCGTCCGTACGTCACACTTCATTTCCGAGCAATAACTAGAGAACCATTTGACCTAGAACCTTCAAACTTCATAGGGTTGTAGGGCTGCTGGAGTAGACGACCCCTTTTGTTTTTGGGGTCACTCCATCAAAGGTCAAGGTCACAGGGGCCTGAACATGGAAAACCATTTCCGATCAATAACTAGAGAACCACTTGACCCAGAATGTTGAAACTTCATAGGATGATTGAGCATGCAAAGTAGATGACCCCTATCGATTTTGGGGTCATTCCATTAAAGGTCAAGGTCACAGGGGCCTGAACATTGAAAACCATTTCCGGTCAGTAACTTGAGAACCACTTGACCCAGAATGTTGAAACTTAATAGGATGATTGATCATGCAGAGTAGATGACCCCTAACGATTTTGGGGTCACTCTGTGAAAGGTCAAGGTCACAGGGGCCTGAACGTTGAAAACCATTTCCGGTCAGTAACTTGAGAACCACTTGACCCAGAATGTTGAAACTTCATAGGATGATTGGTCATGCAGAGTAGATGACCCCTAACGATTTTAGGGTCACTCTGTTAAAGGTCAAGGCCACAGGGACCTGAACATGGAAAACCATTTCCGATCAGTAACTTGAGAACCTCTCGACCCAGAATGTTGAAACTTCATAGAATGATTGTTCATGCAGAGTAAATGACCCCTATTGTTTTTGGGGTCACTCCGTTAAAGGTCAAGGTCACAGAGGCCTGAACATTGATAACCAGTTCCGATCAATAACTTGAGAACCACTTGACCCAGAACGTTGAAACTTCATAGGATGATTGAACATGCAGAGTAGATGACCCCTATTGATTATGGGGTCAGTCTATTAAAGGTCAAGGTCACAGTGGCCTGTTCATGTAAAATCATTTTTAGCTCATCTGATTTTTTGAAAAAAAATGATGAGTTATTGTCATCACTTGAGCGGTTGTCGGCGTCGGCGTCGGCGTCTGCGTCGGCGTTGCCTGGTTAAGTTTTATGTTTAGGTCAGCTTTTCTCCTAAACTATCAAAGCTATTGCTTTGAAACTTGGAAGACCTTGTTTCACCACATAACCTGACCCAGTATAGCAAGAAACATAACTCCATCTTGCTTTTTGCAAGATTTATGGCCCTTTTGTACTTAAAAATATCAGATTTCTTGGTTAATTTTTAAATGTTTAGGTCAACTTTTCTCCAAAAACTATCAAAGCTATTGCTTTGAAACTTGGAATACTTGTTCACCATCATAAGCAGACCCTGTACATCAAGAAACATAACTCCATCTTGCTTTTGCAAGAATTATTGCCCTTTTGGACTTAGAAAATCATTTTCTTGGTTAAGTTTTATGTTTAGGTCAGCTTTTATCCAAAACTATAAAAGCTATTGCTTTATAACTTGAAAACACTTGTTCACCATATAAGCTGACCCTGTACAGCAAGAAACATAACTCATCCTGCTTTTGCAGATTTATGGCCCCTTTTGGGACTTAGAAAAATCAGATTTTTGGTTAAAAGTTTATGTTTAGGTCAACTTTTTCTCTTAACTATCAAAGCTATTGTTTTGAAACTTGCAACACTTGTTCACCATCATAAGCAACCCTGTACAGCAAGCACATAACTCCATCCTGCTTTTTGCAATAATTATTGGCCCCTTTTGGACTTAGAAAATCATTTTCTTGGTTGAGTATTATGTTTAAGGCAACTTTTCTCATAAACTACCCAAAGCTATTGTTTTAAAAAAAACTTGCAACTTTTTTTCACAATCTTAAGTGGACACTGAACATAAAGAAACATAACTCTACCCTGCTTTTTGCAAAAATGGGCCCTTTTTAAAACTTGAAAATCAGGGGTGGGCCCAATATTTCTATTATAAAAAAAAAAAATCAGATGAGGGGTTCAGCCCCCAAAAAGGCGGGGGCTCTTTTTTGGGAAATAACTTGAAAACCCCAATTTTGACCACAATGTTGAAATTTAAATAGGGTTTGGACATGAAAGAGTAGATGACCCCTTTTTTATTTGGGGGTCACTTATAAATTGGTAAAGGTCACGGACCCGAACATGACTTGAAAAACCCTGGGCCCAAGATTTGTTAAAATTTTAAAGGGGGAAGGGACTGGAAAACCCAAGTAATGTTTCCCTTTTGGGCACCAACCATCATTTGTCTCTACGATTTTTTCGTTTCCGACCCCTATTGACTTCTTGCCTATGGGAATTTTGGGCATTGGGGGAATGCGCTTTTTTAAAAAAGCTTTTTTCTGTTTTCAAAGGATTTTAAATGAAAATTTGGGTTTCAGAATGTTCACCTTTATGAAATCTGGGCCCAAGGTTCAAAAACTGGGTCTGTGCCTTCAAAAACTTTCAATAGGTCTAAAAATGGGAAAAAACCTTTGGTGCCCTTCTTGGGGCCCAAAATATATTCACAACATCTTCATAAAAATTTTGGTCAAAACCTTTCATTTTGATGATTTTCTAGGTCAAGTTCGAAACGGGTTTCAAGTCCCCTTTAAAAAACTGGGTTCAGTAGGTCAAAAAATAAAAAAAACCTTGTGCCCTTTAAAAAGGCCATATTTTTCATGGGTTCTGTATAAAAAAATTGGGTCAAAAATTTTCCCTCGTGATGATATCTAGGTAAGTTCAAAAATGGGCCCACGTGCGGCCCCAAAAACCCCTGGGTTTCATTTGGTCTAAAAAAAGAAAAACCTTGTGCCCTTTGAAGAGGCCAATATTTCCCCCAAGATCTTCATAAAAATTGGGTCAGAACATTCCCTTGTAAATATTTTAGGTCAAGTTCAAACCCCAGTCATGTGCCTTCAGAAACTAGGTCAGTAGGTCAAAAATGGAAAAACCTTGGGTGACCTCAAAAAAGGGCCCCATATTTTTCAGGGGTTTGAAAGAAATTTGGGTTGAATGTTCATTTTGGATGATATCTAGGTAAAGTTTGAAACGGGGGTCACATGCGGAAAAAAACTAGGTCAGTACCCTAAAAAATAAAAAAAAAACCTTGGGTGCCCTCCCCTAGGGCCATATATTCACAACATCTTCATAAAAATTTTGGTCAGAACGTTCCCTTTGATGATACCCTGGGTTCAAGTTCAAAAACTGGGTAAAGTCCCATGAAAAACTGGGTCAGTAGGTCAAATAATAAAAAACCTTGTGACCTCTTTTTAAAGGGCATTTTTTTTCAGGGGGATCTGTATAAAAAATTGGTCAGAATTTTTCATCATGGATGATATCTAGATAAATTTCCCGAAACGGGGTCACGTGGGGGTCAAAAATTGGGTTCAGTAGGCCCAAAAAAAAAATAGAAAAACCTTTGACCTCTCAAAGGGGCCCCAAATTTTCATAAAATTTCTTCAAAAAAATTGGTCAGAATTTTCACCTTGATGATATTGGGGTCAATTTTTGAAACGGGGTCACATGCCGTAAAAAAATGGGGTTAATATGTCAAAAATAAAAAAACGCCCGGTCAAAACCCCAAAACTGGATCAGGGGAAAGAGGTGAGCGATTCAGGCCCCTCAGGGTCCTTTGGGTTTTACATTTTGAAAAGTTTTCCTACCATGGGAAAAAGCAAGAGGGTCATGATAAAACCTGAATCGCTCAGCGGAGTAATATGACCAACCCCCCCGTTTCAAATTTTCAAACTGATGCAAAAAATATTAAGAAAGTCGGGTTGGGGTCAAAATTCATGTCGTGAAATTTCCCGTTTTATGATTGGTGTGCAAAACTTTTCATGTCATCCAAATTTAAAGGGGTGAATCTTAAAAAACAAAAAAGTAGGTAAAGCAGGAAAAGGCCACAGTCAAGTGCCATTATAAAAACTTGGGTTATCAGGAAATTTATTATTAAACAGTTTTGGAAATAGGATCAGTTTAATTTTTTTCAAGAAAGTTTTCTTATTAACTCAAAAAAAAAATTTTAAGTGACCCGGGGCCCGGGGGCCTTTTTTTAACCCCAGGGGAAAATTAATTTGAAAAATTTTTTGGTTTGAGTACTACTAAAAAATGCATCATACCAAATATAAAAAAGCCTAGATTGTGGGGTTTTCAGAAAAAAATTTTTTAAATTTTTTTCCCTTATACAAGTCTATATAAAACATGGGCCCAAATAAGGAAAGGCCTTTTTTTCCCCCCAGGTTAAAAATTTTGAAAAAATTTTTTTGAAGGTTTTTTCAAAAAACCAAAAATTGCAGAGTTATGGGACTTTGTTTGTTTTTAAACCTACTATGTTTTATACAGTTTGTAATGAAATTTTTGGTGCGCGCCTAATCTTCCCCCCCTTTGGGCAAAAAATTTAATGAAATTTACACAAGTGATCAGTACCAACCCTAGTTGTGCATGGTGAAAGTTAGGGTTCTTTTGGGAAAATATTCTGCATAGTTAGGGGACTTTTGTTTTTTTTTACTATACTGTATCATACAGTCTGTTACATCAGTCCACATAATTATGCAATCTTGTGAGCTCAAATTGCAATGTACGTGTCATGCATGCGGGGGGGGGGGTTACTTAAATCCCCTTTTAAGTTTGCTCTAGTTTTTTTTTATTTCCGCCTTTTAATTACAAAAATACAGCTGCTCTTTAAATTGTTAAAAAAACATGCTAATTAACTGCGATTTTTCGTTTGATGTCCCCATAATTTTTGAGATCCCGGTTTTGTTAGAATTGGGCTGTTAAAATGTAATCAGGAAGTTAAATAAGGGGTTTTACAGCTTGAGAAAGTTCTCAAAAATTAATTTCTTTAGAAAGAATTTGTCTCTCAGATAAAAGTTTACTTTTGGGTTTTAACCGGTTTTTGCAGGGAGTTGCGATTTTTCCCGGAAAACGGTTTTTTTTTGCATGCCCTAATGGGGCCAAATTTTGAGTTTTTTAAACAATGATTTCTGACGATTTTTTTTTTTGGTTTTGGAAAAATATTCCAATGTAAACTTTTTTCCCCAAAATTTTTTAAAACAAAAACGGGGGTGGGGTAATAAAACATGCTAGCATAATTTTAATTTTTAGTTTTTACGGTTAAAATTTTTTTTTAGATACATTTCTGCGAGTAAAGGGGCTTTTTTTTTTTGGGAAATATACTATATACAAGAGTCCGCTATTTCAAACTTGTGCGCACCTGGGGGCCCAAAAACCCTTTTTACACCCAAATTTTAAAAAAATTTCACACAAAATGATCATAAACCTTACTTGTGCATGGTTTGTGTTAGGTTCTTTCAGAAAAATAATTTTCAGTGTTTTCGGACTTTTGATTTTTGTTTTACTGTAAAACATAAAATCTAAATACATTTCAGTCCACATAATTTTTCAAAACCTTTTTCTGCTTCAAATTGCTAAAGTACAGTGTCCCTGCAAAGAGGGGGGGGCATTCACCACCTTCAGTGGAAACCTAGTTTTTGTGCCTTTGTACCCTCAGTGCCCCAAAAAAACCACAACCCCAAAAACCCCCTCCCCTATCCCCGGTACTCCTCAACACACCAATTACACACACACCCAATAGATTTTATTAGTCACCTGTCAATAGTGACAAGGTGAGCTTTTGTGATCACCCTTCGGTTTCCCCGTCAGTCTTTTGCGTGCGTTTTTGTCAACAATTTTTGTCTGCACGATACTTGGTTTTTATTTTGATTTTTTTTTAAACCAAAATTGCACAAACTTGTACACCACAAATCTTGGTTTTCCCTTTTTTGAATGGCCAGATTCCATCAATGGGTTCCAAAAGTTTAAAACCCCTTAAAAGGGCCAAAAAATTTGGCTATTTTTTGGGTTTTGCAGCCAAAAAAAAGACTTTATTTATGGTTTGATTTTTATACAAACTTCCAAAATACTTAAAAACAATTAAAACTTGGATTCCATGAAGAAACCTGCAGATCCAGGGCGTAGGTTCCAGAGTTATTTTATATCTTTTTACCTTCCCCCGATTGGAAACAAAATGGATTTATATCAGTTTCTTAAGGATTTATTTTTAAATTTCAATAAATTTTAATTTGTTTGGAAAATTTAGAAAAATCAGGGTTTGATAACTATGGACTGGGTTTTTTGTCAAATTACCCCCCTTTATTTCAAATTTTAAAAAGGGTTTTATCTCCATAGCTAATGAAGATACTGATTGAAAATTTTATTTTTATCAACAGTGGACTTTGGGCAATTTAGTGAAGATACTATTGACCCAATTTATGACAGATTACCTCCTTTATTATTTTTTCTAAATGAATTTCCCTTAGCGCTTCTAAAAGAGATTGTTTGAAACAATCATACATTTTGAAACAAAAAGTCCCCCAGGTTTAGCGACAATTTTTTAAAGTGGTTCATCATTAAATTTTTCCCTTTTTTCTCAGTTTGAATTGCAATCAACCCCCCAAAACCCCCTCCTTCCCGAAACCCCGTTTAAAAAAGATGCTAAACAGGTTCTAAACAAATTAAAAGAACAACAAAAAAAAACAGCAACTAAACTTTGTAGTTTATGGAAAAAAAATGTTCATGAACAAAAAATTTTTTATTTTACTAAAGCTTTTTATCAAATTTTTGAAAAAGCTGTCCCTTTAGGAATGTAAACATTTTCTTTTTCCGGGGCTCTACTTTCCCGTGTTAAGCCAAAACTAGGACACAGAAATTTTCCCCAAACTGTTCAAAACTGTTTTCCCGAAAATGAAAAATCCAAATTGGGCTGTAAGTATTTCAAAAATTGGGCTATTTCTATAGTTGATTGAAAATTGTCATAGACAATTTTATTTCCCGCTGTTCTGGGTTGGGCATATGAAATAAAGCCATCCAACAATTTTTTGGGGAAAAAAAAAAATCTTAAAACTGAACGGGGAGCTTTTGTGATCACCCCTTTGTCTTTGTGCGTCGTGCGTGCGTCCCTTTAACAATTTTTTTGTCTGCACAATAGTGGGTTTTATTTTTGATTTGATTTTAAAACCCAAAATTTCATTTCCCAAATTGTATCCCATAAGCTCGGTTTCCCTTTTTTGAACTGGCCCAAACTCAAAAATGGGTTCCAGATTTTTGGCCCCCTTTAAAGGGGCCCAAAATTTTAACTATTTTGAAATTTTCGCACAAAAGGGATTTTTTTTTATGACTTGATTTTTACCAAATGGGACACAACTTGTAAAAAAACCTTGATCTTGGTTCCCTTTTTTGAAAAATGGCGAGGGTCCCATTATTGGGGTTTCCCGAGTTTTAAAGGGCCCCCAAAAGGGGCCGGGAATTTGCTATTTTGACCTTTTCTTGCACAATAGCGCTTCGTTTAAGATTTTTAATATAATCAAACTTTTCACAAAAATTGGGGTCGCCCTTTAAAAACTCAGTTCCTTTTTTGAACCCGCCGATCCCTTAAAGGGTTTCAGAGTTTTTGGCCCCCGAAAAGGGCCCAAAAATTTGCATTTTTACCTTTTTTGCACAATAGCAGCGCTTCATTTAAAGATTTGATTTTAACTAAACTTGCACACAACTTGAAACAAACCCCAAGATCTTTGGGTTTTTTTGTTTTAAAGGCCAATTCCATCATGGGGTTCCCGGTTATGGCCCCCTTTAAAAGGGCCCAAAAAAAAGGTTTTTTTTGGTTTTGCAGCCCTATAGAGACTTCTTTTAAAGGTTTTATTTGATACAAAAATTTCCCAAAAAATCTCAACCCAAAAATAAAACTTGGATTCCTGACAAATCAGACCAATCGGGGAGGTTCCAGAGTTTTTAAAATATCTGATTTCCCCCCTGTTTTTAAGATTGTAACTTTTAGGGCTTATTTGAAAATTTTAATTTTTGTCATTAGTTGGAGGGGCCCAAACAGGGTAGATAACTATGGGACTGATTTTATGTCAAATTAAACCCCCCTTTAAAATTTTAAATTTTTAAAAAGGGTTTTATCTCCGAAACTAATGAAGGGTACTGATCTGAAATTTTTATTTATTCAAAAACTGTTTGGCAGATCCTTCTTTTATTCACTTACAAATAATTTTCTTTTTAATTACTTCCCTTTTACGTTACTATAAATAGCTTATTTTAAGTAACTTTTTAGCTCACCTGTCACATAGTGACAAGGTGAGCTTTTGTGATCGCACAGTGTCCGTCGTCCGTGCGTGCGTCCGTGCGTGCTTGCGTCCGTAAACTTTTGCTTGTGACCACTCTAGAGGTCACATTTTTTGTGGGATCATTATGGAAGTTGGTCAAAATGTTCATCTTGATGATATCTAGGTCAAGTTCGAAACTGTGTCATATGCCTTCAAAAACTAGGTCATTAGGTCTAAAAATAGAAAAACCTTGTGACCTCTCTAGAGGCCATATATTTCAGAAGATCTTCATGAAAATTGGTCAGAATGTTCACCTTGATGATATCTAGGTCAAGTTTGAAACTGGGTCATGTGCCATCAAAAACTAGGTCAGTAGGTCTAAAAATAGAAAAACCTTGTGACCTCTCTAAAGGCCATTTTTTTCATGGGATCTGTATGAAAGTTGGTCTGGGAAAGTTCATCTTGATGATATCTAGTCAAATTCGAACTGGGTCACGTGCGGTCAAAAACTAGGTCAGTAGGTCTAAAAATAGAAAAACCTTGTGACCTCTCTAGAGGCCATATTTCACAAGATCTTCATGGGAAAAATTTGGGCAGAAAAGTTTTACCTTGATGATATCTAGGTCAAGTTCGCAAACGGGTCACGTGCCATCAAAATCTAGGTCAGTAGGTCAAATAATAGAAAAACCTTGTGACCTCTGTAAAGGCCATATTTTTCATGGGATCTGTATGAATGTTGGTCTGAATGTTCAACTTGATGATATCTAGGTCAAGTTCGAAACTGGGTCACGTGCGGTCAAAAACTAGGTCAGTAGGTCTAAAAATAGAAAAACCTTGTGACCTCTCTAGAGGCCATATATTTCACAAGATCTTCATGAAAATTGGTCAGAACGTTCACCTTGATGATATCTAGGTAAAGTTTGAAAGTGGGTCACATGCCATCAAAATCTAGGTCAGTAGGTCAAATAATAGAAAAACCTTGTGACCTCTCTAGAGGCCATATTTTTCATGGGATCGGTATGAAAGTTGGTCTGAATGTTCATCTTGATGATATCTAGGTTAAGTTCGAAAGTGGGTCACACGCCATTAAAAACTAGGTCAGTAGGTCAAATAATAGAAAAACCTTGTGACCTCTCTGAAGGCCATATTTTTCATGGGATCTGTATGAAAGTTGGTCTGAATGTTCATCTTGATGATATCTAGGTCAAGTTCGAAACTGGGTCATGTGCAGTCAAAAACTAGGTCAGTAGGTCTAAAAATAGAAAAACCTTGTGACCTCTCTAGAGGCCATACTTGTGAATGGATCTCCACAAAAATTAGTCAGAATGTTCACCTTGATGATATCTAAGTCAAGTTTGAAACTGGGTCACGTGCCAGAAAAAACTAGGTCAGTAGGGCAAATAATAAAAAACCTTGTGACCTCACTAGAGGCCATACTTTTCATGGGATCTGTATGAAAGTTGGTCTGAATGTTCATCTTGATGATATCTAGGTCATGTTTGAAACTGGGTCAACTGCGGTCAAAAACTAGGTTAGTAGATCTAAAATTATTAAAATCTTTTGACCTCTCTAGAGGCCATATTTTTCAATGGATCTTCATGAAAATTGATCTGAATGTTAACCTTGATGATATCTAGGTCGGTTTCGAAACTGGGTCACGTGCGATCAAAAACTAGGCCAGTAGGTATAAAAATAGAAAAACCTTGTGACCTCTCTAGAGGCCATATTTTTCATGAGATCTTCATGAAAATTAGTGAGAATGTTCACCTTGATGATATCTAGATAAAGTTCTAAACAGGATCATGTACCTTCGAAAACTAGGTCAATAGGTCAGATAATAGAAAAACCTTGTGACCTCTCTAGAGACCATATTTTTCAATGGATCTTCATGAAAATTGGTCAGAATTTTTATCTTGATAATATCTAGGTCAAGTTCAAAACTGGGTCACATGAGCTCAAAAACTAGGTCACTGTGTCAAATAATAGAAAAAACGACGTCGTACTCAAAACTGGGTCATGTGGGAAGAGGTGAGCAATTCAGGACCATCATGGTCCTCTTGTTTATTATTGGCCGTAGGGAAAAACCGAGACCCCTTTTCTGTGGTACAACATGGATTGTACCTCCAATTTTTAGGTGTATTTTGACATATCTGTACCTTTTAAAAAATTTTTTTTTTGGTTAAATTTCTTCCCTTTGTTGTTCCTGTCCTTTGGACTTAGATATATTTTCTGAGGACCGTCCTCAAGTGCAATGATAACAGGTGAGCGATATAGGGCCATCATGGCCCTCTTGTTAGAATGACCTGATAAAACCCAGGTTGATGGTTTAAGGATTCGGACAAACATTCAGAGAGATGTGTGTTATTTATATAGAATCAATGCATGTTAAGTGGTGGTTGAATATTGTTTTACGCATTATTTTTTCTGTTTAAGAACTTAAATGGATTCAGGCATGTCCTGGAACTCTGTTGGCTGAATTACAGAAACATTTACTTTGCCTGATGTTATTATTTATCCCCCCGCCTTTTCCCCGGCCAAAGGTGAAGGGGATATTAGAAATGCTCTCCGTCCGTACGTCCGTCCGCAACGATCTTTGTGCGGAGCATAACTCCAAGAGTACTGGAGGGATTTTCTTCAAACTTATACACTGATTGAACACATTGGGAGGAAGTGCATTGTGTAAGAACAATAACTCTACCTTGCCTATTTTTTGAGTTATTCCCCTTTATCTTAATTTAAAAAAAATTGTCCTGAGCATAAATCCAAAAGTACTGGAGGGATTTTCTTCAAACTTTTTACACTGATAGAACACATTGGGAGGAAGTGCAGTGAGCAAGAACAATAACTCTACCTTGCCTATTTTTTGAGTTATTCCCCTTTATCTTATTTTCTTAAAACATTTTGTCCGGAGCATAACTCTAAAAGTACTGGAGGGATTTTCTTCAAACTTCATACACTGATAGAACAGATTGGGAGGAAGTGCAGTGTGCAAGAACAATAACTCTACCTTGCCTATTTTTAGCTCACCTGAGCAATGCTCAGGTGAGTTTTTCTGATCGCTCGATGTCCGGCGTCCGTCGTCCGTCGTCTGTCGTCCGTCGTCTGTCAACATTTAGCTTGTGTATGCGATAGAGGCTGTATTTTTCAATTATTCTTCATGAATACTGGTCAGAATGATAACCTTGATGAAATCTAGGCCGAGTTCGAAAATGGGTCATCTCGGGTCAAAAACTAGGTCACTAGGTCAAATCAAAGAAAAACCTTGTGTATGCGATAGAGACTGTATTTTTCTATTAATCTTCATGAATATTGGTCAGAATGATAACCTTGATAAAATCTAGGCCGAGTTCGAAAATGGGTCATCTCGGGTCAAAAACTAGGTCACTGTGTCAAATCAAAGAAAAACCTTGTGTATGCGATAGAGGCTGTATTTTTCAATTATTCTTCATGAATATTGGTCAGAATGATAACCTTGATTAAATCTAGGCTGAGTTCGAAAATGGGTCATCTCGGGTTAAAAACTAGGTCACTAGGTCAAATCAAAGAAAAACCTTGTGTATGCAATAGAGGCTGTATTTTTCAATTGATCTTCATGAATATTGGTCAGAATGATTGCCTTGATGAAATCTAGGTCAAGTTCGAAAATGGGTCATCTCAGGTCAAAAACTAGGTCACTAGGTCAAATCAGAGAAAAACCTTGTGTATGTGATAGAGGCGGTATTTTTCAATTGATCTTCATGAATTTTGGTCAGAATGATTACTTTGATGAAATCTAGGCCGAGTTCGAAAATAGGTCATCTCGGGTCAAAAACTAGGTCACTAGGTCAAATTAAGGAAAAACCTTGTGTATGCGATAGAGGCTGTATTTTTCAACTGATCTTCATGAATATTGGTCAAAATGATTGCCTTGATGAAATCTAGGCCAAGTTCGAAATTGGGTCATCTCGGGTCAAAAACTAGGTCACTAGGTCAAATCAAAGAAAAACCTTGTGTATGCGATAGAGGCTGTATTTTTCAATTATTCTTCATGAATATTGGTCAGAATGATAACCTTGATGAAATCTGGGCCGAGTTCGAAAATGGGTCATCTCGGGTTTAAAAACTAGGTCAGTAGGTCAAATCAAAGAAAAACCTCGGGTATGCGAAAGTGGCTGTATTTTTCAATTGATCTTCATGAATATTGGTCAGAATGATTGCCTTGATGAAATCTAGGCCGAGTTCGAAAATGGGTCATCTCGGGTCAAAAACTAGGTCACTAGGTCAAATCAGAGAAAAACGTTGTGTATGCGATAGAGGCTGTATTTTTCAATTGATCTTCATGAATTTTGGTCAGAATGATTACCTTGATGAAATCTAGGCGGAGTTGGAAAATGGTCATCTGGGGTCAAAAACTAGGTCACTAGGTCAAATTAAGGAAAAAACCTTGTGTATGCGATAGAGGCTGTATTTTTCAACTGATCTTCATGAAATTTAGCCAGAATAATTACCTTGATAAAATCTAGGCGGAGTTCGAAATGGGTCATCTGGGTCAAAAACTAGGTCACTAGGTCAAATCGAAGAAAAACATTGTGTATGCAATAGAGGATGTAGTTTCAGTTGATCTTCATGAAATTTGGTCAGAGTGATTGCCTTGATGAAATCTAGGTCGAGTTTGAATATGGGTTATCTGAGGTCAAAAACTAGGTCACTAGGTCAAATTAAAGAAAAATTTTGTGTATGCGATAGAGACTGTTTTTTTTCAATTGATTTTTATGAAATTTGGTCAGGATGATTGCCTTAATGAAATCTAGGTCGAATTTGAATATGGGTCATCTGAGGTCAAAAACAAGGTCACTTGGTCAAATCAAACACAAAATTTGTGTATGTGATAGAGGCTGTATTTTTCAATTGATCTTCATGAATTTTGGTCAGAATGATTGCCTTGATAAAATCTAGGTCGAGTTTGAACATGGGTCATCTAGGGTCAAAAACTAGGCCATATCTAAGAAAATGCTTGTTTTATCGCAAGAGACCAATTTTTTGGTCCAATCTTAATGAAAATTGGTCAGAATATTTGTTTCCATGAAATCACTAGGTCAAACATGTTTTACACTGTTATGGTGTGTTTCTTAGGTGAGCGACCTAGGGCCATCTTGGCCCTCTTGTTTGAGTTATTCCCCTTTATCATATTTTCTTAAAAAAATTTGTCCGGAGCATATCTTTTTCATGCATGGAGGGATTTTGATATATGTTGGCATAAATGTTCACCACCACGAGGCGGAGTGTCATGTGCAAGAACCAGGTCTCTAGGTCTAAGGTCAAGGTCACACTTAGAGGTCAAAGGATACAAGAATGAAAACCTTGTCCGGAGCATTTCTTCTTCATGCATAGAGGGATTTTGATATAACTTGGCACAAATGTTCACCACCACGAGACAGAGTGTCATGCGCAAGATGCAGGTCCCTAGGTCTAAGGTCAAGGTCACACTTAGAGGCCAAAGGTCAGATACAAGAATGACTGTCTGAAGCATTTCTTCTTCATGCATAGAGGGATTTTGATGTAACTTGGCACAATTATACACCATCATGAGACGAAGTGTCATGCACAGTTCCCTTCTTTAGAATAACCTCCCTTTGTTGTTACTTTCAATAGCTTTTATTGTAACTTTTTCATTACTAGTCGTAGGGAAAAATCAGTACTACTTTTCTGTAGTACAACATGCATGCTACATCCAATTTTGAGGTGTATTTTGACCAATCTCTACCTGGTAAAGAATTTTGTGTGGACTTACAATTTTTTTTTTTTTTTTTTTTTTTTTTTTTTTTTTTTTTTTTTTTTTTTTAAGATTAACTTCCCTTAGTTGTTACTATAAATAACTTATATTGTAACATTTTTATAATTGACCGTTGGCAAAAAACAAGATCACTTTTCTTTGGTACAACATGGATGTTACTTTCCAATTTTAGGTGTATTTTAAGATATCTCTACCTGGTAAGGAGTTTTTTTGTGGACTTAGAAAAACAAAAGACTTACAATAATTACTAAACAACCACAAAATTAAAATTCCATTTGCAAATACAGCTGCTTGAGTAAACAAATTTGCTGTGACAGGCATATATTGTGACATTCTGGCACTCGTGTTCCCTGTTAGCTTTCCATTCCTTCTTTTTACAGTAGCCATATAGAAAAACATCATAGCTTTACTGTTCATGAAAATTAATGAAATTTAGCAGTAAACCACCTCACCACTGACTTATTGTTTCTTCCACATCTTTAAAACCCCTGATGCGGACCACAACTAAATGGTTCTTCAAAGCTTTTCCCAAAATTAATACTTTTAGACACTAACTTGCCAGGAACTTAGCCTTCAATTACAATATGCCTGGCGATGGGGATTGGCCATGTCTAACATGGCTCTTGTATAAATATTGCATTTCTGAGAGGGTGATATGAAAAATGTTCACCGCGAGATATATGAATATTGACCGAGGCGCCAGCCGAGGTCTATATTCATATTTCAAGGGGTGAACATTTTTCATATCACCCTCTCAGGAATGCAATATTTATTTTATTATACCGAAAGCTTATAAGGGTCAAAGCATTTACTGGAAAATCAACATAATGATTTATTCAACATTAAAAAGTAATTACTAACCAAATAATGAAGACAGAATTAAATTAAAGAGTCTTTACTTGTGTGTGGCGACTTTGCTGTAATAAGACTTTTTTGATAGATTTAGTCGAGACGTTTACATATCGCCGACCCCTATATTTATTCTAATATTTAACATTGCGTTAAACAGTAGCATTCGAAAAACGGCGATTATAACTTTCATTTTCTTAGTTAGATCATTTCCAAACTTATTGCTGTAGTTTTGATTCAATATTTGATGAAAAATTGTTTTCGAAATATTTTGCACGTAGCATAAAAAAGAAAATAATCAATGCGAAAGTATCAATCTCTCAACAGGTGATATGAAAAAATAATATCACATGCGCAGAAAAACAAAATAACGCGGTTGCGCATGTGATATGAAATTATGGATCATATCACCTGAGCAGAAATTGAAAATAACGAATTTACGCATGTGATATAAAATCACTGGGGAATATGACATATTATTCAAGTTAAACTAATGGGAAATTTACATTGGACATTTATGTGAGGTATAATGATATAACATGGTTCACACCAAATTAGATTATATCTTATTCGTGTTGAAATTTAATTAGATTGACATTAGTTATTGTTCTATTTTTTTAACCTGTCAAATATGCATACATTACACGCTCTGTGCATTCGATATTTTGATAT
This sequence comes from Mercenaria mercenaria, assembly GCF_021730395.1. Taxonomy (NCBI): domain Eukaryota; kingdom Metazoa; phylum Mollusca; class Bivalvia; order Venerida; family Veneridae; genus Mercenaria; species Mercenaria mercenaria. The sequence continues at coordinate 40,071,634 of NC_069368.1, forward strand.
TTGGCCCAACTTCGGTGCTATCCGTTTGTTTTACGTAAAGAAAATTTGGTGAAGTGTCTAAATATCATTATAAGGATTGTAAGTGAAACACACTGTCATCGATCGTATCTGTGGCTCAGTGGTTACAGCATTTGGCTCGAATGCTGGAAATCGCTGGTTCGAGCCCATTAGCGAGCACATTTTTATTTTTCATTTCAATTATTTATATGATTTATATGACTTTGCTGACAGCAGTACTGACACCGCGAATGAAACTGAATGATGAATTTAGCTAGTTGTAATTCATATTTATGAAATTTGTATAGTCGTGAAATGAACTGTGTGAAAAAAAATACATAAAAAATATATATAGATATATAAATCAGAATTTAATAAAAGAGATAAAAATGAAGAAAGAAAAAATACTTGTGAAAGTAAAATGAAGGAAATACTGGATAAAAATGTACATGTACAGAGTGTTTGTTGAAATTTGTGGAAAAAAAGCTCAGATACTGAATGGTATCGATCTTACGAACTCCGGGTTTCAAGCGAGTGACGATGACCACTGAGCTATCGTGTCTTGCATATATACGTATACACACTTTATAAATAAACCATTTTAATTGCTGGTTACTTTCCGTATACAAAACGGAATGTACCGAAAATCAACCGAAGATTAAAATATTCTATGCACCGCCCATTTAATCAATATGCATTTGACAGTTCAATAAAACAGGACAATATAACAAATGATAATTCAGGAAAACTTGATGAATAAAAAATAACATTAAAAATTGGTTTTAACTAAGATTATCATAAAATCAAATCACATATTGGTCTGTATTATCATTGGTAATTGTAAACAACAGATGACACCGATAGGAAATTCTAACACGATCCGCAGCAGCTGCTATATAAACATATAGCGAAATCGCCTATTCATGAATCTACAATAAAATATAGCTCTTCCATTCCGCCCTACGATTGTAACATGACTGTGAGATTCTACTCTGCTTCCATTATATACAGTATAATACCGACTAAATATTTGACTTTTTCAGTGCTAGTAGTAAGAAAAAGTACATCAAATTTTCTGAAACAAACAATTTCTAACTGATGAATTTATTTGTTTATCTTTTTATCGTAAGAAAATTTTTCAGCCCGGTAAGTTTCAACTTCAACACCAGTGCATCTATGTCTGGTTGTGTGTGTAGTTTACAATTTCTGCGTTGTAGGCACCACAAATGTCAACTAGATTCTACTTTAAATACAAAGACACTAAATAAATCATAATTCATGTTCCAATCTTCCAGACTCAAGTGTTTACGTGTTTATATGCCGCCGCAATGTCCTAGCGTGTATGTTTCAGTGCCATCATGTAGGTGACGTGTACTATTTTTAGAAACTGCATATATAAACTCTAAATTAAGTATATACCTCTGATTTCTGTATCCGACCTTAGATGTTATTAAAAATAACATTTTCACGGCAATAACTACTTTATAATTTAATTAAAATTTATTGAATATCGGAAAATTCCATTTGATGCAACGCTTTTCATTCGTGGGGAGGTTTTTATAAGAGCATATGGCCAGCCGACTGACATATTGCGCTAAAATGTAGTGCTGTAAAATGCGAAGAATTTGCGTGGTTAGAATCGAAATAATAAATATGTTCCAATAATTTTATCAGTTAATAAAATATGGGCAGTCGTTCTGATGCGAATATTAAATCACTCGTGCTATGCACTCGTAATTTAATTATTACGCATCCGAACTCCTGCCCATATTTTATTTACTGATAAAATATAGGCACATATTTATTATTTCTTAAATAAACCATCTGTTATTGAAGCCTTAGACTGAAATCTATATCAATAAAAAAAAAAAAAAAAAAAACAAAAAAAAAGACATATTAATATGAAAGTTACATAATGTGATCTGTCAGTATAAAACAATTTTCCCTTTTTGAGAACCAGAGGGGAGATCATGAACAACTGTCTTACTTTGTAAGAATTATTTTTTTTTTTTTGTTTAAACTAAAACATAATCAGTATTTTAGTCAACTCAGTGTGACCAATCCAGATGTTGCGAGTTTGATCTCAGTGACAATTTGACTAGAGAGAGTAAATCAAAAATAATTTGTTCTCGATCCAAATTTTTTTGGGGAAGTTGTATGACAGTTTATATTACTTCAGAGACTCATGATACATAGCCTAAATAGGACTAAAATGATAATAATGCTGCAACAAACAATAAAGAAAAAAAAAAAACAAGTAGACTTTGTCAGAACAAATGTTACAAATTTATATGTCACAAAAATTAAAAACAATATATTTTTCTGCATTTATTTACTATCATTCAAGATTATGAATTATTACGTGTAAAAGTTACTAAATTCAAATTTAATTTTCTGTCCTAAACAAAAGATTGTTACAATTATTATCATTAACAAATATCATCTAATAACATCGTGGAAAATAATAGTTTAAAAGTTTGTCCAGCACCTTCACAAGGTACATTAATTAAGTATCTTAAAATAGGCTATAAATTTACAATTCATTATTTTTTTTAAGTTATACTATCGTATCTGTATATAAATCATGCAGATGTTCTTATTTCAACTGCCCATTTCGCCAATTGTTTAGACATTTTATAAGCATTATTTTTTACTAAAAATATTGGCAAAAAGTCTCATAAATATGTAAACATGAACAATTATTACATGTATATTCCATTCATGATTTTATTAGCTCACCTGTCACATAGTGACAAGGTGAGCTTTTGTGATCACCCTTCGTCCGTCGTCAGTCCGTATGGCGTCCGTCCCATCCGTCCGTCCGTCAATAATTTCTTGTCTGCACGATAGTGGTTTCATTTATGATTTTATTTTAACCAAACTTGCACACAACTTGTATCACCATAAGATCTCGGTTCCTTTCTTGAACTAGCCAGATCCCGTTATGGGTTCCAGAGTTATGGCCCCTGAAAGGGCCAAAATTAGCTATTTTGACCTTGTCTGCACAATAGCAATTTAATTTATGATTTGATTTTTACCAAACTGGCACACAGCTTGTATCACCATAAGATCTTGGTTTCTTTCTTGAACTGGCCAGATTCCATTATGGGTTCCAGAGTTGTGGCCCCTGAAAGGGCCAGAATTAGCAATTTTGACCTTGTCTGCACAATAGCAGCTTCATTTATGATTTGATTTTAAGCAGACTTGCACACAACTTGTATCACAATAAGATCTTGGTTTCTTTCTTGAACTGGCGAGATTCCAATATGAATTCCAGAGTTATGGCCCCTGAAAGGACCAGAATTAGCTATTTTGACCTTGTCTGCACAATAGCAGCTTCATTTATGATTTGAATTTAATCAAACTTGCACAAAACTTGTGTCACCATAAGATCTTGATTCTTTAGTTGAACCGGCCAGATCCCATAATGGGTTCCAGAGTTATCCTTGTCCTCAAGTGTAATGATAACAGGTGAACGATATAGGACCATCATAGCCCTCTTGTCTGTAACTGTTGCTCAGTGCTGTGTGCTGAGCAGTTACCTATATACAATGTTTTCTGTAACTGTGTGCTGAGCAGTTACCTATATGCAATGTTTTCTGTAACTATTGCTCAGTGCAGTGTGCTGGGCAGTTACCTATATACAATGTTTTCTGTTACTATTGCTGAGTGCTGTATGCTGAGCAGTTACGGTATGCAATGTTTTCTGTAACTATTGCTCAGTGCAGTGTGCTGAGCAGTTACCTATATACAATGTTTTCTGTTACTATTACTCAGTGCTGTATGCTGAGCAGTTACCTATATACAATGTTTTCTGTAACTATTGCTCAGTGCTGTATGCTGAGCAGTTACCTGTATGCAAAATAAGCTATTTTGATCTTGTCTGCACAATAGCAGCTTCATTTATGATTTAATTTTAACCAAACTTGCACACAACTTGTATCACCACAAGATCTTGGTTCCTTTCTTGAGCTGGCCAGATTCCATCATGGGTTCCAGAGTTATGGCCCCTTAAAAGTCCAAAATTTGCTATTTTGGCTTTTGCAGCCATATAGAGACTTCATTTAAGGTTTTATTTGATACAAACTTCCAAAATATCTTCAACAACAATAAATCTTGGATTCCATGATGAATCAGATTCAAATCGTACGTTGCAGAGTTATTTTATATCTGATTACCTCCCCTGATTGTAATCAAAATGGATTTATATCAGTAAGTACTTATAGGACTTATTTGAAATTTCATTATTGTCATTAGTTGTGGACTGAGACAATCAGGGTAGATAACTATGGACTGATTTTTTTTGTCAGATTACCTGCCTTTATTTCAAATTAAAATGGGTATATCTCCGTAACTAATGAAGATACTGATCTGAAATTTCATTTATGTCAGCAGATTTTTTTGGCAGATTCTTCTTTTGTTCACTTACAGTAATTTTTTTTTTTTAGCCCCTGAAGGGAGGCATATAGTTTTTGAACCGTCTGTCGGTCTGTCAGTCTGTCCGCAATTTTCGTGTCCGGTTCATATCTTTGTCATCGATGGATGGATTTTCAAATAACTTGGCATGAATGTGTACCACAGGACGTGTCGCGCGCAAGACCCAGGTCTGTAGCTCAAAGGTCAAGGTCACACTTAGACGTTAAAGGTCATTTTTCATGATAGTTGGGCGTGTCCGGTCCATATCTTTGTCATCCATGGATGGATTTTCAAATAACTTGGCATGATTGTGTACCACAGTAAGACGATGTGTCGCGCACAAGACCCAGGTCCGTAGCTCAAAGGTCAAGGTCACACTTAGACGTTAAAGGTCATTTTTCATGATAGTTGGGCGTGTCCGGTCCATATCTTTGTCATTCATGCATGGATTTTAAAATTATTGGGCATGAATGTGTACCACAGTAAGATGATGTGTCGCATGCAAGACCTAGGTCTGTAGCTCAAAGGTCAAGGTCACACTTAAACGTTAAAGGTCATATTTCATGATAGTGCATTGATTGGCGTGTCCGGTCCATATCTTTGTTATTCATGCATGGATTTTAAAATAACTACGCATAAATGTGTGGCACAGTAAGACGACGTGTCGCGCGCAAGACCCAGGTCCGTAGGTCAAAGGTCCTAAACTCTAACATCGGCCATAACTATTCATTCAAAGTGCCATCGGGGGCATGTGTCATCCTATGGAGACAGCTCTTGTTTTAATTACTTCCCTTTTACGTTACTATAAATAGCTTATTTTTAGTAACTTTTTTATTATTGGCATTAGGGAAAAACCGAGACCACTTTTCTGTGGTAGAACATGGATGGTACCTCTAATTTTTAGGTGTATTTTGACATATCTGTACGTTGTAAGAATTTTTTTTTCTTTTTGGTTAAATTTCTTCCCTCTTTGGAATTAGATATTTTTTCTGAGTACCTCCTTGTCCTCAAGTGCAATGATAACAGGTGAACGATATAGGACCATCATGGCCCTCTTGTCTGTAACTGTTGCTCAGTGCTGTGTGCTGAGCAGTTACCTATATACAATGTTTTCTGTAACTGTGTGCTGAGCAGTTACCTATATGCAATGTTTTCTGTAACTATTGCTCAGTGCAGTGTGCTGAGCAGTTACCGGTATGCAATGTTTTCTGTAACTATTGCTCAGTGCTGTTCTGAGCAGTTACCCATATACAGTGTTTTCTGTAACTATTGTTCAGTGCTGTATGCTGAGCAGTTACCGGTATGCAATGTTTTCTGTAACTATTGCTCAGTGCTGTATGCTGAGCAGTTACCTGTATGCAATGTTTTCTGTTACTATTGTTCAGTGCTGTATGCTGAGCAGTTACTGGTATGCAATGTTTTCTGTAACTATTGCTCAGTGCTGTATGCTGAGCAGTTACCGGTATGCAATGTTTTCTGTAACTATTGCTCAGTGCTGTATGCTGAGCAGTTACCGGTATGCAATGTTTTCTGTAACTATTGCTCAGTGCTGTATGCTGAGTAGTTACATATATGCAATGTTTTCTGTAACTATTTCTCAGTGCTGTGCTGAGCAGTTACCCATATACAATGTTTTCTGTAACTATTGCTCAGTTCTGTATGCTGAGCAGTTACTTATATGCAATGTTTTCTGTAACTATTGTTCAGTACTGTGTGCTGAGCAATTACAATGTTTTCTGTAACTATTGCTCATTATGTTTTAAACTGATACAAAATAGCATACACTCTTTAACATTTATTTTGCAGATTTTTCCTGTGCCTATATTGGAGATATCCTGTTACAAGGAAATTTGTATGTTTCACAAAACTGGTTCTGCTTCTACTCAAGAATAAGGGGCCGTGGCAGATTGGTATGTCAATTTGTTTTTGAAGTTTAGGGGATCTTACAGGATATTTTTTACCGAATTATTTTAAAAGTTCTATATTTCCATTTAGAGAAGAATAAAACAACTACATAGTAAATTGTAACTGTGATGTCTTTACATTAATCCCTTTTCAGTCCAAGAAAATGACCCACTTTCAATATTGTTGATGAAAGTGCTTTCCCCGCCCAGCTTCAGTTATAAAGATTACATTGGCCTTTCTCTAATGGAGATCAAAAAGTTTTTCCCAACTCTGCCTTAAAAACAAATTCTTCTTTTCCTTCCCACTCAGATCAAAAGTCAAAACCATTTTTTTTTCACAAAATGTATTATATTTTCCCCATGTTTTCCTAAAATGCCTTTTTCCAAGCATTTATTGTACCCCCGAACAACAAAGTTGTAAGGGGGGGTATACTGGTTTCAGGTTGTCTGTCTGTCCATCTGTCTGTCCGTCTGTCTGTAGATGCAATCTTGTGCGCACCATCTCTCCTTATCCCCTTGACAGAATTTAATGAAACTTCACACAAGTGATCAGTGCCAACAGTAGTTGTGCATGGGGCATGTTAGGTTCTTTTAGAAAAAAATTTGCAGAGTTATGGGACTTTTTTTTTTGTTACTATACTATATACATAGACACAATCTTGTGCGCACCATCTCTCCTCATCCCCTAAACACAATTTAATGAAACTTCACACAAGTGATCAGTAACAACATGGTTGTGCATGGGGCATGTTAGGATCTTTCAGGAAAAAAATTTGCAGAGTTATGGGACTTTGTTTTTTTGTTACTATACTATATACATGGACACAATCTTGTGCGCTCCATCTCTCCTCATCCCCTTGACACAATTTAATGAAACTTCACACAATTGATCAGTAACAAGAGTAGTTGTGCATGGGGCGTGTTAGGTTCTTTCAGCGACAAAAATTGCAGAGTTATGTGAGTTTGTTTCTTGTTAACATACTATTAACATACAGTCTGCATATGCAGTCTTGTGCATGCCTAATCTACCAAACCCTTACACACAATTTAATGAAGCTTCACACAAGTGATCATTACCAATCCTAGTTGTGCATGGTGCATGTTACATTCTTTTAGATAAATATTCTGCATAGTTATGAAACTTTGTTTTTTGTTATTATACTGTATACACACAGTCTATATACATACAGTCCACATAATTATGCAGTCTTGTGTGCGTCAAATTGCAATGTACTGTGTCAGTGCATGCGGGGGGTACATTCATCACCTTTAGTGATAGCTCTAGTTACTGTAGCTTTAAGATAATCATCCATAACCTATTGCAAGAAAATTCTAATTACCTGAAAGTTACTTTGTGTGTCATATTACAACAGTATTATAAACTTCTGTTTGAATGAATATGAGATGAATTGAGTGTTCATGTATATGTTTCAGTTGGAGATCCCCATGGACAGTGTTATCAGTATAACAAGAGAGAAAACTGCAATCATATTCCCTAATGCTATAGGACTACAGACCAAAAATGACAAGGTTTGTATGTACATATACTGTTAATTGAGGAAATTGTTTATTAATACTACCGAAACTTAAACTTTGTTAAGATAGTGTTATGATGGTACAACTTTTAACAACAATTTGTTTGCTTATCATTCTGTTTTGCTGTATCGGTTAACTCGAAAAATAGCTTTCTCTACCTCTATTCTGTGTTTGGACTTTGTCAGTTACTTGCAGAGTACAAGGTACTGTCATACTTGTAGAAAAAATTGAAAAGAGGCTAACTGAAGTTTTCACTAAAGATAATGATGAAAAATGGCCTTAAACTAACTTTCTGAAACATTGACAAATTTATTTACAGTATGCATTTGGGTCATTTATATCTCGAGACAATACATACAAGTTCTTTGTCAGTATGTGGAAGAAATCTCAGGAAGCAAAGGTTGGTTTCATTTGCTTAATTGTATATTCTTTCATATATTACCGTAAACTCTTGAATATATTACGCACCCCCGATCTTATATCGAAATCTTGGGAAAAACAGATACATTGGGATATCAGTCTGAGATTTTTGTGAATTACACTACTGGGAAATAGGCCTTTTGTGGCATGCATAACAATAACTTCCCATGAAAATCTCAATCGCTGCTGAAGAACATGACACTTTCTTAAACTGTGAACACCTTCTCAGCACACTTAAGACGTGCAAACAGACATCTCATAATTACTTGCACTTCAAAGGAGAAAATCTCAGTCAGTTATCTTGTTTGTTTAATAATATATGGTTGACTGTATTGATTAGAAATAATTTGCTGGAATTAAAGAAATATCAGACAAGCTGTTTTAATTGCAATTTATTTGAATTGTCTGGAAAGAGAATATATTTTTATCGATTTAACATTCACAGTTCGGAGCTGTGAAATTTTGCATTTCATCTGGATATAATAATTCCACTGGCCCATAGTCTACAGCTTTTAAATATTTATGAAAATTGACTGACATCATGAACATGGCTGCTTGAATGTTTAATTCAATCAGGGCCTGCTCTGGGTCAGATTTTCTTTGAGCCAATTGGATGTCGCGGTTGTGGGGAGGGGCGCGGGGCTGTTTTCGGGATGAAAACTTTTGTGAATTTCAAATGTGAATGGTGCTATGATAGCTATTTTGAGCATTATTTTTGGTTGTTAACTGGGAGAACATAACTATACTGTAACATACTATAACATATATAGCAGATATGATAAATCAGAGTTTTAACTGTTTCATATAATTTATTTTACAACCATTTCATCACACATAAAATGTTACAACACTTAATACAAACACTAAACAGTTAAAAACCAGACACATTTACTTTGTTAAAAAAACAACATAACTTTAAATTTGGTCTTGAGACTTTCAACTTGAGCAATTGTAATTACATGTACAAAACTCTTAATAAACTATTAACAATACCTTTGCTTCTAGCATGCTTAGTGACAGCATCTTTCTTCATGACTGGGCACCCAGAAGTGAATGTATTTGATTTACTGTGCTTCTTACAAAGGTTGCAGTACATGCATTTAGTTTCAGAATCAAACGTTAACCAAGCATTGCCAGATTTCCAACTATCCAAAAAAGATCTTTCTGTTTTTGATTTTTTAGCAGGAGGATAAATGCCAGAGTCAATTTTACGTTTTGATGCCATGTTTTTCAATTTCAAGCAGAAATGAAATAAGCAAGGAACATCAGTATATATAACTTCAATAATTTACTCGACAATTTGCTCACCAATAAATTACCGATTATCATTATCATTATGACAAATAAAGTCAATTACCGAAATTATTTAGAGACAACCACCAACGGTTTCTTTGATTTTGTTTACCGGCCCTGTACAAATCAATCTACTCGATAATCTCTTGAAAGGCGCCGCCTGTGATCTTCATGACATTCGACCGCTGTTTGTTTAACGATTATCCGCAATCATAGTCAATTGACGAAGGTGTCATCCTTTTAATTGCCACACAGCTGACAAACTGCGACCATGACCCGCTTCTAAAAATACACAATCAAGTAGACTGTGCCCAACAATTATCTCTCGCTGGAGCGCCTTCGGCAATGTATTGGAAAATCAGTCACGCGATATTTCAAAGCGAGGTCGAAAACTACCAATTTGGTCTATTTTTAGTACGTAGGTTTTCCCCAAAAGTCCAAAGTCATACTTTTTGACGATTTTCGCCAATCGGAATTTTCTTGAGCCAATTTTCGTTTTCTTGAGCCAATGGCTCAATTGGCGAACGCCAGCGCGAGCCCTGTCAATCTTAAAAGTTAAAACATGCAATCAAAACCAACTTTACTATTTAACACCATAGGTATGGTTCCATACCTGCTTAGCCAGCTGATTAAAGCACTCTTCAGTAGGAGGTGCAAAAAGTATAAACACCAGACAGCTGACAGAAATTGTTCGAATTTCGCAAATATTTACATGCAATCAAGCTGGAAAAAATACAAGAAAGCTCTACTTTGGTGTATATTTTGTGCCTCTGTGAAAAATGAAAAAATAGTTAAAAAGTGCGTAATATATCCAAATAATTATGGTGTGTACCTGTTTTAGATGCTGTCATTAGAACCTTGACTTTTATTTATTGCATTTCTATGATATTTACATGCAATAAAGTCTGTTCATTGTTATTTCATTTTTCGCTCACTTGAGCACAGAGAACTAGAGGTGAGCTTTTCCAATCATCTAATGTCTGAGACTTGTCTGTCAAGGATAGTTTCATGTGACATCTCCTCCAAACCACAAGTAAACTTCACAGTAATGTTCCTTGGATGGTCCTTTTTCAAAATTATTCAAGGAAATCCATTCTGTGCAGAATTTAAATGGTTGCCATAGCAATTAAAAAGAAAAGCTTCAAAATTTTGATCTTGTTAGAATGCTAACCTGTTTTTGAAATAATATCACACACACATATTCCTGAAGTGACCCTCTACCAAAGCCATTTGTGCCTACCCAATAATCCTGACTACTTATGTATTACACATTTTTCAAATAAAAGTTCTACCATTAATCTATGTACTTGGATGCATTTTATTACTGATGGAAAACTACGGTTATATTTTATGTCATTGTTGTGTGTGCTAGCTATATCAAATGTAGATCAATATATTTTAGATGTGTGCAGTCTGTAGTCTGCTACATTGTTTCTTATGTCTATGCCTCTCCTATATAATGTTCAGACTCTAGGCAACAGATTCCACCGAGTCTCAACGTAAGCGTTGACCTGTGGCACAATATGTGCGAGCAGGGCGCTTTTTGCGGCTGTTTTTGAGGATGATCTACAGTGAACGCGCCGTGATGGTGATGTTTCGGAATTTACATATCATTTGTATTTTTTTCTAACATTCAGGAAATATTCACTAAAAAACACGTATTTGGCTACCGCCCCATAATTTTCTTGTAAATGGATAAATTACTGTTAAAATGTCTTGTATTTTCGTCATACCTGTTCGATATACCCACTTTAACAGATCGTCCCGCTGTGTGCAGTTTCAAAAATACTTAGCCCGGCAAACTCCGGCCGTCAGCGAAGGTGTTTTCTTACGTCCCAGTCGGTGGTACACCAAAATAAAAAAGCATATGTAAGAGCGGGTGGAATTTATGAAAAACTTTATTTTCACAACTTTTTAGGACCCAACAGTGGACAAAAGTTATATTTTATCGATATATAGACTAACCTTTATTGTGCACAGTCATTTTAACATATTTAGCAGGGTTTTTTATGACCAAATAGTAATGTATTGCTTCGCGAACTCCAGACTTATTGTTTGCCCATGTATCTTTCTCACCAACCGCTTATTCAAAGACTCAGTTTTACTGAACTGTTCATCTGATCTCTGATGTCTAAAATAATCTGACACCTAAGTCTGGGGTTGAAAAGAACAACATTTGAGAGAAAAGTAAATGAAGTATCTATATATGTATACGACCCAAAATCAAATAAATACACTGAAGTCCTACATCTGAGAAGTGTGTGCAGTTTAAGTATCACATTATGCAGTCTTATTTACAGACTTTACTAACCATCCTGACCATACATGCCATAATTTTTCATAACGTTTCCGGGATTCTGAGTTAAAATTTCCGGGATTTTTACCTTTTGTCCGGGACATACGCCGTGACATTGGTATTCATCTGTTTCATGCAAAAATATCATAATATACATGTAGTTTCCCGAGACTAAACATTGTTCACTCGCTTGTATTAATTTGCGGCAAATGTCGTCTAGTTTCTAAGGGAGGTAAATACATGTATACGGGTAATACATCTATAGTTCGGCACGTGAATTTATTGCGTTCCCAAGGTGAACAGAATTAGGAGACTTACTATATACGAAGAATCAACCTGGTCATCGTGATTTAGATTCTAGCTAATTTGGTATCATTCTAAAGCTTAAACATTTATCTAATAATTAAATGAATCCTTAAAGGAATAAAATAAATCTTGTAGATAAAATCGACAATATAAAATATTTGGAGTCGGGTCAATTTTCATGGGTCGGTCGGCAAAGGCATTCAGCATTTTAATTTAAAATATGTGTGACAATCGATCTAGATCTTAAATAATTACAACCTTTTAAAATAATTATCGTTTAATTGACCGTTTTCAATAATCTCTTCCATAAAGGCTACATGTAGCTTTATCGCCAACGTGCTAAAAACAAAGAGATTTACGACTATTGTTCCTAATTTAACTATCATAAAACAGTTTTTGATTGCATAATCCTGTCAGTTCTTAATCAGGGTCATCATAATAACTGACTGTAACTTAATCAGTGTCATCAAAAGATCGTCGCGTGATCAAAGCAGGCTTAATCAACACGTGTCCCGCTCGCCCGCTCGAGGGCATGAAAGTGATTAGGAATAAACAATGTGACAACGGGGACTGTTTATTGTGTAAAATTTAACAAATTATAGACAAAAACAAGTTTTTTGGGGGATTGTTTTTATTTGTTCCTGTATTTTTATTTTTCCGGGACATTTTACGACTGTCCGGGACACCGGGACGAGTATGTAATTTCCGTGACAATCCCGGACAATCCGGGACGTATCACATGTATGATCCTGACTAATATTTAATTTTGCAATTTAAATTTCATTTACTGTTTTAAAATGATTTCAACTATGTTTTATAGAAGGTGTCCGAAAAAGGGGGACCTATTATGTTTAAAATGTTATCAGATCTTGATATACAAGCATGTATAAACATTATTTTATTAGAATGTACACCAGTAAAATGATGATGTCACTCCTATTTGACAGGGTCACTCATAAACGAATGAACATTACTTATTGCCAGTTTGTATTGAAGGGGAGAACAAGTCTGTACTTTGTCCTGAAATATCAAGACTGTACTGAAGAAATAATAGATATGTTGCTATATTTTATCAGTGAAATAAAATAGGGACTGGACTTTAGATGTGTATTAATTAAATCACGAGTGCATAGCACTGTGATTTAATTATTCTCATCTAAATGACCGTCCCTATTTTAATCACTGTTAATATATATATATATATATCGATTTATTATTTCGATTCTAACACGGCAATCGCTTTAAATATGTACTGAACCAGGGCTCTGGAAATTTGCCGGTTTGTCAGTTTTGGACCGATTTTTGACTTTTCAGACTGATTCGTGAAGTGAAAAAAAAAAAAAAATTGGTCCCGTAAAAATGGAGAAAAAGTATAAATTTCGGTCTGAAATCTCAATACACAATCACCTGCCAAGCAGGAAATTGTTGGTCGCACCCTCAGATAATCAATAAACGTGTCAAACGGTCTGATTGTCACCTTGATAATCGGTCCGTAATTAGCATGTGACGCAATCAGTGCTCGCGTGGCACATCCTTTAATGTTTGCAGACAGCAGACTGCAATGTATAAAACATTTTTGACTGGTTTCCAAATGTTTCTGACTGGATCCAAATGTTTTCGACGGGGGTCCACTTCTTTTATTTAGAATCTGACGGATGGTTTATTTCAAAAGGCTATGATTAATCATGGGTAAAAAAACAAACGGTCACTGCATTTAACGAGACATCACACGCGAAACTGATATAAATAGTTTTCATAATTACTTGATTTATAAAAATAACATGATTCATTTGTTGGGCCTCCAGTTGAAACGAGTACAGAAAATCATCTTTGCAACCCGACTGTACAAAAAATAAAAAAAATAAAAAATGGACTGGCAAACACAAATGATAAAGAAAACCAGAGTGGCACTGTTTATCAAATCGGTCTTTTAAAAGACGTTTCAAAATGAAATTTTGTTTACATCAGAAGAGAACATATAACTTTATAAAATGTGGTTGCTTACTGAAGTACAACGCCAGTAATATGAAATATCCGTGGCAAACCCATGTGACCTTTTGGTACTATACATGCGGGAAATTCGATCTCAGCGTTCACATTTATAACGTACACATTCGGTCCACGACAGAGTATTCTTAAAATACTGAGGATGTTTGGCAGAGAATTTGTCACTTTTTGACGCATTGTATTATTGTATTTTATAAAATTCCGTCAAAGAATAAGGAAACTTCACAATACGGTACCAAAGTCACGTGCGTTGGCTTTAAGACTAGTTAGGTACACGGTGTCAATGCCTCGGCAATTTTATCCCTGCAAGTATTTTCTCGGAAAAACATCGAAATTTAAACAAAGCAACGATATAACACTGAATAACTGTCTTCATTGTATGGTAACTCGCGGTGACCGGTAAATCATTCTTAATGCATGACATGCTTATTTCTTTACTCTATCACGTTTTACAAATATGGTATATTGGTAATGCGGTGGGTGGGGTAGCGCCGATGTCATGATTTTCGTTCGGACCTATTGAGTTCGCGAAATTTCCGGAGCCCTGTACTGAACAATGTTGAACGCGTAGCCTCATTTCATTGTAACGTCAAAACACAGACTGTGATTGGACGCGCTTGCTTACGTAAGTCATTAATCGCACACTTTTCCCGTGCAGAAGCGTAATATATATATTGTTGCAGAAGAACATAATTATGTTTCCCTATATGGTTATATAGAAAATGTTGCGGGTCGTGTTAGAATTTGTCATAAAATACATGTATCATTTATGCAAATAAAATTTGATGCCATTATGATATCCACCTTTTTTTCACACGATAAGGTTTAATAACTGTTTTTGTTATGTATTGGATATTTTTATTACCTGAAGTTGCTAAACAAGTTACAGAATTCGGTTGGTCACTATTGGTCTGTAAATATTATTAGCAATAAAAGCCGGTGTTCCTCTGGCTCATTCTTAGTTTGCACCAATTTTGTCTCATTGACTGGCGTCCGCTTCTCAGGATTAAGTATTTTGCTGAAGTCCAAAATTATTGAAAGTTACAGCAGTTACTGACTTGAAATAAAGTATTTCAGCTCAACTATCCGAAAAATATGGGAGCTATCTTACTCGCCCGGGCGTTAGCATTAGCACGAGCGTCCCACCCAGGTGAAGATATTCATACATTCTGCATAACCATAGATTGAAACTCCATCAAGATATTGTTTTGCACACTTGTTTACCAGCATGACTTTAAATTGGTAACTACCGAGCATTTTTAGCTTGACTTTTCGAAGAAAGTGGAGCTATTGTATTCATTCTGTCGTCAGCTAAGCGTTGGTTAAGTTTTTCAGGTTGTGTTCATTTTCCTGTTAAGACAATATTTTTCATAAACGGTCAAAGGTATCCTTTAGGAAATTGGATACTTGTGGTAATTCATACCAACAAGAGAGGTTACCCTATGATTTGTTTTTACGGATTTATTTGCCCATTTTCGACTTAGAATTTTCAGTTAAGGTTTTTGTAGTCATTTCACAATTTCTCAATAACTATCACAGGTATTGACTAGAAACTCAACATACTTGTTAACAGTGATGGCCCCATTTTGTTGACAAGAGGGGTTGACTCTATCTAGCATTTTTGTTGAGTTATTTACCTTTTTGGCTTAGAATGCTATTGAGTTACCATAAATACTTATACTAAGGTCCATTTATCAGGTACAAAAAATTTGAGTGTCCAGCACCAGTATGCGGTGTTCTTATTTTTAGAATTATGGTCCTTTTTCGACTTAGAGAAACGACTTAATCAAAGTGACTTTGTTTCAACTTAAACTTTTCAATCAAGATAGTTTATATCAAGCACTGACAATAGTCAAGTGTGCTCTCTGCGGGCACAGGTAACTTTGAGTGACTGTTTCTTTTTTCTTTTAAAATATTACTGGTATTCAACAAACTGTACATGGCATATTCATTGATCTATCGAATATTTTGTATCTGTTAAGAAATGATGAAAATACTTTGAACACTGAAAAACGCCTATGCTCAAATCGAAAAACACTGACTAAGATTCTATTTTACATCAAAACTGTCCCTAGAATCAAACAGTTACTAATATATGAACATCCAGGGCCTACTTTATATACCCAGAAAATTTTTCTAGAAGGGCCTGGGTCTGCCAAAATTCCAGTGGGCAGTGTCCATGTTTGTATGAACGCTCACTGTCTGTGAGACATTAAAAAAAAACCCTGTAATTTGGACATCGTAGCGGATGGGTCCCCTGCACCCTCCCCACTCTTAGGTAGATCTAATTGCAATTACAGTGTACATGCTGAATACGCCTTCCATGGCGTACAGTATGGACGACACAGCCACGTTCATTATGATGGTTTCACTTAGATCCATGGCAAATCACTGAAAATCAAATATAGATAAATTTATTTCAAATATCTCTGTCTGGCTTTAAGATGTTGGTGTCACTGTCAAAATGACATATCATAGTGTGACAATGTATTAATGTCATAATTATGTCTCCCCCAGGAGACATTCCCCCAGGAGACATATTGTTTTTGCCCTGTCCGTCCGTCCGTCCGTTCGTACGTCACACTTCATTTCCGAGCAATAACTGGAGAACCATTTGACCTAGAACCTTCAAACTTCATAGGGTTGTAGGGCTGCTGGAGTAGATGACCCCTATTGTTTTTGGGGTCACTTCGTCAAAGGTCAAGGTCACAGGGGCCTGAACATTGAAAACCATTTCCGATCAATAACTAGAGAACCACTTGACCCAGAATGTTGAAACTTCATAGGATGATTGGTCATGAAGAGTAGATGACTCCTATAGATTTTGGGGTCACTCCGTCAAAGGTCAAGGTCACAGGGGCCTGAACATTGAAAACCATTTCCGATCAATAACTAGAGAACCACTTGACCCAGAATGTTGAAACTTTATAGGATGATTGTACATGCACAGTAGATGACCCCTATCGATTTTGGTGTCACTCCATTAAAGGTCAAGGTCACAGGGGCCTGAACATTGAAAACCATTTCCGGTCAATAACTTGAGAACCACTTGACCCAGAATGATGAAACTTAATAGGATGATTGGTCATGCAGAGTAGATGACCCTTATAGATTTTGGGTTCACTCTGTGAAAGGTCAAGGCCACAGGGGCCCTAACATTGAAAACCATTTCCGGTCAGTAACATGAGATTCACTTGACCCAGAATGATGAAACTTCATAGGATGATTGGTCATGCAGAGTAGATGACCCATAACAATTTTAGGGTCACTCTGTTAAAGGTCAAGGCCACAGGGGCCTGAACATGGAAAACCATTTCCAGTCAATAACTTGAGAACCTCTCGACCCAGAATGTTGAAACTTCATAGGATGATTGTTCATGCACAGTAAATGACCCCTATTGTTTTTGGGGTCACTCCGTTAAAGGTCAAGGTCACAGGGGCCTGAACATTGATAACCAGTTCCGATGAATAACTTGAGAACCACTTGACCCAGAATGTTGAAACTTCATAGGATGATTGAACATGCAGAGTAGATGACCCCTATTGATTTTGGGGTCAGTCTATTAAAGGTCAAAGTCACAGTGGCCTGTTCACCTAAAATCATTTTTTGGAAATAACTTGAGAACCACTTGACCTACAATGTTGAAACTTAATAGGATGATTGGACTTGCAGAGTAGATGACCCCTATCTATTTTGAGGTCACTTGATCAAAGGTCAAGGTCACAGGAGCCTGAACAGTGACTTGAGAACCACTAGGCCAAGAGTGTTGAAATTTAGCGGGATGACTGGACATGCCAAGTAGATGATCCCTATTGCAGCCAACCATCCGTGTCTCTTTGACTTTCGCTCCTGACCCCTATTGACTTCTTGCCTATAGGACTTTGCATTGGGGGAGAAATGCACTTTTTTACAAAAGCATTTTCTAGTTTATACCTAAAAGCATACAATTAATTCATTGCACAGCTTCTGCGCCCCTCTTGAAATTCAAAGTATAGGCTTCAAGTATGAAACCAAGATATGTTAAAATGACAGTGCACAGTGAAGAAACATGAAATGGTAGTCCATATATATCAATAAAAAATTACTTTTGTCCACAGTCTGGTCCTAAAAAGTTGTGAAAATAACGTTTTTCATAAATTCCGCCCGCTCGTACGTATGTTTTTTATTTTGGTGTACCACCTACTCGGGCGTACGAAAACACCTTCGCCGACAGCCAGGTTTTGCCAGGCTAAGTATTTTTGAAACTGCATGCAACGGTGACCGATCTGTTAAAGTAGGTATATCGTACAGGTATGATGAAAATACGAGACATTTTAACAGTAATTTATCCATTTACAACGAGAAAATTACGGGGCAGTAGCCAAATACGTGTTTTTTAGTGAATATTTCCTGAATGTTAGAGAAAAATACAAAGGATATGTAAATTTCGATACATCACCACCACGGGGCGTTCATTGTAGGTCATCCTCGGCCAATTCCTAATAACAAAGCTTTAAAAATGAAAAAACTGCGATGAAAAACATTACCTTGACTGGTAAAAACAGTCGCAAAAAGCGCCCTGCTCGCACATATTATGCCACCGGTCAATGCTTACGTTGAGACTCGGTGGATTCTGTCGTCTTAGAGACAGTAATCCTTCAAGTTTTCAGGTAGCAGTAAATAGGATAATAGTGCTTAAAAAATGTGAGAAATATGATTTAAGAACCCTTTGTACATGCCAATGCTGATTAAAAAAAAGAATACAAGATATGGTTTACAAATTGAATTTTTTTTAGATGTTCTAGAATGAAATATATATGCACCATTGATTAAGAAAAATGAGAAATGTTGTTGTCATGACAACTTTTGCAAAGATCTTGTTTGAAGGAAGCAGAACATGTTATTTATAGAGAAATTAAGATTTTCTGTCAATACTGTGAACTCATTTAATTTTATGCCCCCGAAGGGAGGCATATAGTTTTTGAACCGTCTGTCGGTCTGTCCGCAATTTTCGTGTCCGCGCAAGACCCAGGCCCGTAGCTCAAAGGTCAAGGTCACACTTAGACGTTAAAGGATAGATCATTGATGGGCGTGTCCGGTCCATATCTTTGTCATCCATGGATGGATTTTCAAATAACTTGGCATGAATGTGTACCACAGTAAGACGACGTGTCGGGCGCAAGACCCAGGTCCGTAGCTCAAAGGTCCTAAACTCTAACATCGGCCATAACTATTCATTCTTGCATAAAAACTACTTTTTTCACTGGATCCGCCCATGTATTAACGGGAGAAAAATCGTGTGCAAACAAGGCAATTCACGTGCTGTTAATACCCGATTTTTATTTTTGAAATGCTTTGCCAGGGATATATGTATGTATTTTTACGCACACTGATATTTGGCATCTGCGTCTTGTTTCTTCCTTAACAACCTCATCTTGTTGCATTATAAATACAATGTAATCCATAGTATGTTTAGCTGTATCTGTTTCCAACCCCAAACGTACTGCCCCCATCAATGTACGCCCTAGCTTCTCTTAGAGTTCACTCCCTTTACAAAGCGTCTGTTCAGTTATTGTAAATAACTGTGAATAAATAAGTATCGCGTGTAACTTGTGCTATTGTTCGTTTTTAGGTATTATATTTATGATTTTGGTAAGTATCAGTCGGTATGTTTTTATCTAATTTCTCGAAGAATTTATATAAACAGCTTGGAAACTTGACACTACGTTCGTACTTATCCGTACTCCAACTGCGTGTCCGTACTCAATATAACTCGAATGCAGTTATTATTCTTGAAATTGTGATCGAGTCCACCAAATTGTGAAATGATATGAACAATTACTGGTAATTTTATGTTTGTAATAATGAGAGATAAAAAATCGCTTAAAAATCTTCAGGAGGTGCTTTTGATAGCGTTGTTTATTTCCGGGCCCTGGATACGGATATTTAAAACATGTTTACCGTTTCCAAGAACAACTGGAATGGTAAATAAAAAATGTACCGGAATCGTCAAGTCATCACGTATGAAAACAATACATAAATCGCCGTGAAATATATTTTTATGCAAGAATAGCGACAATACACGTTTGTTTAGTGTATTAACATCTGCAGAAGCCCTTGGGATATGTTTGTGACCTCGACCTTCGGTCTCGGTCACAAACAATCCCGCGGGCTTCTGCAGACGTTAATACACAAAAAAACGTGTATTATCCCTACATTCAAAGTGCCATCGGGGGCATGTGTCATCCTATGGAGACAGCTCTTGTTATAGGTATAAAATTGTGGTTTTGGCCAAAACAGCATTTTCCTAGTGACATGAATTTGTGGATTTTAAACTTTATTAGGGAGTTTTACTTGTTCTTTTGATTTAATTCCATTGATTGACACAACTACTAAATCGCCCAATAACAATCATGATTTCACACTAATTCTTTGACAAAAGTAACTATGGCTGATGTAACATCTGAAAAAAATCTATGACAGATGCTTTTACAATTAATACTTTTTAATGTGAAGTTCAAAACATAGAATGAAGAAATGCCTTTTTTTCAGCAGACTAATGCTGAAAGAAATGTAAACTTATTTACCTTTGTTACAAGAATTCTGTGCATAATATTATACCTTCAAGTCACACGTAGTTATAAATACTGTTCTCAAAAACAAAAAAAAAAAAAAGAAAAAAAAAAAAAAAAGGAGAATTTCGACTTAAATGCCACACCTATATTTCTGACAACTTTTAATACAGGCAAGCATCATTTTCCTTTTGGCGTACAAACCTTTGCAAACCATAGCTAAATATAATCTAGCATGTAGGCAAATATGCTATTCTAGCTCTCTCTATTTCCTAGAAACTCAGTTCTATGCTATATAGTTGTAGAATTTCAAAAACAAAAATTTACCTGTGTAAAATGACACAAAGGGTTTTAATGCAGTGCCTTTGAAATAATTCTTTGTTTTCTTTCTGCTGACAGCTCCTGTGTGATAAATACATTGAAAATTATCAGGTACTTTATAAATCTATATGATTATGTATCCTTTGTAATGAAAACAATTTTATTATGCAAAATACAAATATATAGGTTGGCATGTTATTTATCATGAAGGGCATTACAGAAATTTGTCATAATTCATTGTATTTGTAGAACAACTCAACAGGTTTCTGTTATGTCCTCATTTAAGCATGTTACCTCCATAATTCAATGGTTGCTATATTCAGTAAAATATTAATTGAGGCATGTTGTTATATATTTGTCTTGATGGTTCAATATTTTAAAACCAGTCCACCCCGCTAACACCCACCTGCATCCATATAATCTAAATACACAGTGTATGATCAGACCTTTATTTCACTCATGAAACTCTTCTTTACCTAATTTTTATGGCTAAGCACCTAACTTTCACTGTATATTTTGGATACACAAGGTATGTGGATTTATCATGACCTCATTATGTCAGATGCCCATAAGGGCCTTGACTTTTGAATAAACTTGAAACTTGAAACATTTATCAGCCATTAATGCTTAAGTTTACCTTTATTCTATAACTGAAATGATATTACTGAACATCTTATTGTTGTTTAAATGTAACAGGCATAGTAGTTTTCTAAGTTTCATATTAAATGTAGCAAATAAAGCGTTTTTCGTTTCCTGTTATTTCAGAGAAGATTATTATTATTATTATTATTATACCAGATTTGTTGAGCGACCTTTTCATATGAAATATACGTTCAAGGGCGTTTTACAATTAAACATGTGACATATCGCAGATATGTAGGAAACTCACAAAACATGACATAATTATGCAATCATAAGAACAACTTCAAGTGAAACTCAAGTCTTGCAAAACATACACATAGAATGTCATAACCCTTTAAAATGTGACATGATGAAATAAAGGATGAATTGCCACTTTAGTTAATTACATGATGAATTGTACAGTAAAGAGATCTTCGTCAGCGACGAATGACTTGCCGTAGTTCTGTATCACAAAAATAACAATAGCATATTTATTACGGGTAGAAACAGTCACAGTTGGTACATGTATCTATGTGTTGTAGAAAATTTTGAAAAGGTGTGTTTTGAGAGCTCTTTTGAATGAATTTAGTGATGAATCTTTTCTGAGATTGTCAGGGAGAGAATTCCATAGTTTTGCAATGGCAACTCTGAAACTTCTATCACCGTAGGAAAAAAGTCGACTTTTTTGTGGCACAAGGGTTGTTGCTGCACTTGCTGATCTCAGATTTCTAGTTGGCACATAAGCCTCCAGTAAGTCTCTCATATACAGCGGTGACTGTCCATGCAAGGCCTTGAATGTTTGAATGAGAATTTTGTATTTGATTCTATCTTGTATTTGAAGTCAGTGAAGATCTTTAAGGATTGGTGTTATATGTTGAAAACGATGAGATGACATGTGTGCGAAAATGTTTTGTTATACGTGATTCCCTGTATTTTGAATTTCTTCTGCTGTTGAATTAAATAATATTTAGTATCAGCGTACTGCAGTGTACTGTCTTAGTAACCTAAAAGAACATTGGGAAGCACAGTTTTTTATGCCCCCGAAGGGAGGCATATAGTTTTTGAACCATCTGTTGGTCTGTCCGCAATTTTCGTGTCCGGTCCATATCTTTGTCATCGATGGATGGATTTTCAAATAACTTGGCATGAATGTGTACCACAGTAAGATGACGTGTGCGCGCAAGACCCAGGTCCGTAGCTCAAAGGTCAAGGTCACACTTAGATGTTAAAGGTCATTTTTCATGATAGTGCATTTATGTCCGGTCCATATCTTTGTCATCCATGGATGGATTTTCAAATAACTTGGCATGAATGTGTACCACAGTAAGACGACGTGTTGTGCGCAAGACCCAGGTCCGTAGCTCAAAGGTCAAGGTCACACTTAGACGTTAAAGGTCATATTTCATGATAGTGCATTGATGGGCGTGTCCGGTCCATATATTTGTCATTCATGCATGGATTTTAAAATCATTGGGCATGAATGTGTACCACAGTAAGACGACGTGTCGCACGCAAGACCCAGGTCCATAGGTCAAAGGTCCTAAACTCTAACATCGGCCATTACTATTCATTCAAAGTGCCATCGGGGGCATGTGTCATCCTATGGAGACAGCTCTTGTGTTATCATTTTTAAAGTTCTATTAAGACATGCATTTCCTGGCTAGTGCCACCTATATTATATTTGCTTTCATGTAACTATAACTAATGGGTGACTTCGTTTGCTATGCTCAATGCCTTTTTGAGATTCTAATTGTTTAGGTCTTTTTTTCCTAAAACAAGTTCTTGATAGCATATATCCCAAATAGAACATCAAAAGAAACTTGTGTGGTGATGCATATGTTACATGAATCTTTTCAAAATAATGGAGGTGCCTATATTAGTGTTCATCTTTAAAGTGCAGGTGCCTGATATTTAGGACATATTGTCTTTACTACACTATAAACAAAAACGAACATACCGTTTATCTTTTGTAATGCATCTACCGATTAAATTGTTCATATAATTGCAGAAAAAGGGCATGGAAATTAACACAAATGTTAAAAAAATGGTTATAATACAATGTTAGTTCCCAAGTGTGCATAGCGGTACTCCCATTGTGAGGCTTATTTCTCGAAAGTTGCTGATTATATTCACCTTTTCTTCATACAAGGTTACTCTTGGTAGTTCCTTATGTTCCGTGGTAGTAACTGTAAAATCAGCTAACGTGTATAAAGTGATGTTTTTGGATTATTTCATTCCTGTTCCATGAATATGCAAATGATGTGCTTATCCGAGAAAATGAAGGCACGGTAACTTTCATCCGCGAAATGTAGGTTTGATCATACACCGTGAAATCATCAATTATAATAACAAGTTATAACACAAGTAGATTAGTATTCTTTAACATTCTTAGGCAGGAAGTTTGGCTAAATCCCTCAAGAAAGAGGATGTTTTCATCAGCAGTTACAATAAAAACTCTTTCCAACAGTTGGTGGAAATTGTGGTTGTGCAGCTTCTTTAATTTTCAGCAGGATCCTTTTTGTCTGGATATAGAAAACATTGCTCATGAATACATTTGTTGTGTAATCTAACAGCCTGCTGATGTAGGCATTGAGTAAAACCACGGCTTTTTTACCTGTTTTGAAATTGTTTGAGAAAGCTTGCCAAAATAACCAAACATTTAGTTTCCAAGTTTATTATTAAATTCTCAGTATGTACAAAGCATAAACATGAGATTCATAACTTCGGTTCAAATTAAACTGATTGATTTAAATATGATAGGTTAATTAAGTATGTTTACATATTTTGTCTGTCATATGCATTAAAGTCTTTTTTATACGCCCGTTTGAAAAACGGGACGTATTATGGGAACGCCCTGGCATCGGGCAGATGGGCGGGCGGGCGGCGTCCACAGACTTTGTCCAGAGAATATCTTCTTCATGCATGGAGGGATTTTGATGAAACTTGGCATAGTTGTTCACCATCATGAGACAGAGTGTCATGCACAAGAACCAGGTCCCTAGGTCTAAGGTCAAGGTCACACTTAGAGGTCAAAGGTCAAATTCAAGAATGACATTGTCCGGAGCATATCTTCTTCATGCATGGAGGGATTTTGATGAAACTTGGCACAATTGTTCACCATCATGAGACAGAGTGTCTTACGCAAGAACCAGGTCCCTAGGTCTAAGGTCAAGGTCACACTTAGAGGTCAAAGGATACAAGAATGAAAACATTTCTTCTTCATGCATGGAGAGATTTTGATATAACTTGGCACAAATGTTCACCACCACAAGATGGAGTGTCATGCGCAAGAACCAGATCCCTAGGTCTAAGGTCAAGGTCACACTTAGAGGCCAAAGGTCAGATACAAGAATGACTTTGTCCAAAGCATTTCTTCTTCATGCATGGAGAGATTTTGATGTAACTTGGCACAATTGTACACCGTCATGAGATGAAGTGTCATGCACAGGTCCCTTCTTTAGAATTACTTCCCTTTGTTGTTACTATAAATAGCGTACCATTTTTCTGTAGTACAACATGCATGTTACATCCAATTTTGAGGTGTATTTTGACCTATCTCTACCTACAATTTTTTGGGGGGATTTTTTTTTTTTTTTTTTTTTTTGGCAGTGGCTAGTGAACCGTCACCGGTGCAGCAGACCTGAGGTCTAGTGCACCGTCACCGGTGCAGCAGACCAGAGGTCTAGTGCACCGTCATTTTTGTTATATATAAAATATAGCCTTTCTTTAGATTCACTATCTCATGAATAGAGCTGTCAATACAAAACACAAATACGCGCAGTCCAATTATTAATTAACTTTAAAAAGCAACCCAACAAAGCCTACATTTGTAGACATCTATTTATTGTCTTAATTTAGTCTTTATTGTTTTTCACAGTTTTTATCACAGATTTTGTAAGATGTAGCTTTTGTAATTAATAATTTAACAAATATTGAAATTATAACAGTTTTCACCGTACATGTACATTATAAAATATTTGCTTGCAAGATGTCAGTATATCCGATTTTCAGGTACCATTAAGAGTTAATCGTCAATTGTCACTGCCATAATAAATCTGAAATTAATATCAAATTTCAGTTTCGATATACGTACATATATATCCAAATACAGACAATAATTAATCTTATATATTCAACTAAAATTGACAAAAATAACGATATATGGTATTCATGAAAATTTTAAAGAATCAATGAAATTCATTCTGTCATTCGGAAATAGCTTAGGTGTTTGTTTCTGGTATCCTGCTTACCCTAAATTTTTGGCCCGAGCCTAATTGTTTTTATGGCCTTGGAGAATATTTTTTTCAACTTTTTAACTTCACTTTTTATGCTTTAAACATGTTCAGTGGTGTTAGAAATCAACTTACTAATGCTCTAAAGGCATAACCCCCTTATTTGTATTCATTATTCGACATAAAAATAATTTCCAAAAAGTCTCGCTTAATAAAAAAAAATTCCCGACCTACCTACCCTAATTTTTTTGAGCATGTTACCGGAAACAAAGATTTTTTTTTAGGCCTTTGTAAATGGCGGATACGAACCGACAGATACTACTGTTGCTGAAGAATGGAGATCAGCGCTTTCAGGTAAAACGGTAAAGGTTTATCTTACTTCATTCTTTTAATTGTGTTCTTGCATATTACTGGTGAAAATATCTTTTAATTTAAGTTTATATAAAGGCTATATTTTATATTATAATAACAAAAATGACGGTGCACCAGACTACTAGTCTGCTGCACCGGTGACGGTGTGCTAGACCTCGGGTCTGCAGCACCGGTGACGGTTCACTAGCCGCTGCCTTTTTTTTTTTTTTTTTTTTTTTTTTTTTTTTTAAGATTAACTTCCCTTAGTTGTTACTATTAATACCATATATTGTAACTTTTTTATAATTGACCATAGGGAAAAACCAAGACCACTTTTCTGTGGTACAACTGGTACAACATAGATGTTACTTTCAAATTTTAGGTGTATTTTAAGGTATCTTTAGCTGGTAAGGAGCTTTTATGTGGATTTAGAAAAACAAAAGAATTACAATAATTACTAAACAACCACATAATTAAAATTCCATTTGCAAGTACAGGTGCTAGT
This sequence comes from Mercenaria mercenaria, assembly GCF_021730395.1. Lineage (NCBI taxonomy): Eukaryota > Metazoa > Mollusca > Bivalvia > Venerida > Veneridae > Mercenaria > Mercenaria mercenaria. The sequence goes on from NC_069368.1 coordinate 40,098,391, forward strand.
GTAAAGTGCTGTGACGGGCGTATATTGTGACATTCTGGCACTCTTGTTTTGCATATGCAAAAAGCACAAAAGGCCATTTCATGTTTTACAAAATGTTTTATACAGGCAGATACATGAGTGTGGTAGTAGGATCTTTGAATTTTTAAGATATCTTTAAGGTATAGGTCCATGTTTCAGAGAAAAAAGTTCGAACGTCATCAGATCATAGAAAGAAAGCATTGTTTTACATGAAAATTTAACAGCATATAAAACATTTATATTATTCTACAAAACCATTGTCAATTTACTCATATATATACAGTATGTTCCACTTAATTGCATATCGGTTAATCGCATATCCCGGATATTAGCATACGAACTTGAAGCACCGATCGATCCCTATATAATTACCTTTAAAGTTTTTCGCATAATTGCATTGAATTTTTTAACCGTCCCGCTTAATTGCATAAAACATTTGGCTAAAAGTCCACTAATTTGGTCGCAAACAGCGATAAGAATGATCAAAAGATGCCGAAAATTTACTGTGAATTACTCTAGCCGATCAGCTGTTTCACGTCGCCTAGGTGACAATCGGTGCGTGACAAATTCGTCAACGTGTGAATCACTCAGGTAAATTGGTAATTTAAATATGGTAAGTATGCACAGGTGACGTATTGTTACACTTTTATCGATCTGCACGAGAATTTAAGACCTTTTGTTGTACGTTTTTTGCAGAATGAATGTCGGGTAACATCCCCCACCCACCCGCGTTGAAAGCGAAAAAAAAACCTTGACGATTATCGGTAATTATTCTGTTGATAAACAATGTAATTGGCCTTGTTTTCATCATCAATTAACACCCCTTCAAAGAGCTAAAAGAAGTTAGTTGGTATCATGACATTAGAAGTGGAGATCAAAGCTGTATAGTTTCCCCGAGATTTTCGTGGCATTACGTCATGTTTTCGCGCCATGTTGCACATCACTGTTTGATCGTACCGCCTCGGTTCTTAAGTGCTGAGAAGTAGATCTAGTGTTGTAACAATCAATAAAAAAGCTTCTTTTTAATTTGTTAAAGCGAATGTGCAATATCCCGTATAAACTGACAGGTAAACGTGTCAAACTATAATAGCGGATTTCTTACCCCTGTGACCTATTTGCCCTCAAGGAAATTACAAAATGGTTTGAGAAGAATATCTTATTATAAAGTGTCGTGTCAAAAAATACATGTATATGTACAAAGATTCATTCAAAACTTATTAAAAATACGCAACAACATTATTGTTTTTGTTTTTTAACCGCATTTTCTATGTAGGTCACGAGGTCGCGTAACAGAAATCTGTGCAAAAATCGTTTTACTTCATATTTTTAAATTGCTGCTGCCTTTTCATTATTTAAGATTTTTCTATTCTGTTTTTTGTACTTTCTGGTCAAAAGTCTTAATTTTATGCCCATAGTTTGTATCATCTATTTACTTTTAGAAAGTAATAAGTATTTAGGATTGCGCTGTTTGAAATTTTGCAAGTAATTTTATGAAAATTCGACCGTTTTTATAGAATTTTGCCAACATTTCTGTTAAAACCTTTTTTAAATCGTTATAGAATTCAAACTATATTACTTCTCAATCGGTGTTGAAAATCTGAAGCGATAAAATAAAAAAATGAATGCGTGACGCGCGTTTTTTGTATACGTGTCGATGAACAAAAGTAACGGTGTTGTAAGTTAGGCATTACGATAGGTCGCACGTGCTCGTGGAATGGAAAATTACCGGCATGGCGTTTTGATATCTGTACGATTCGCGGGTAAATTCCAGTCAGTGGTAAATAAAAAATATTGTCGTTTACAGCTTTATTTGTTTAAAACATACACAGGTATGATTAATCACTCCATTTTCTAATTAATGTTGCCGTATTGATTCAAAGTAATAACCATTGCTCCTAGAGCAGCCGAAGCATACCGAAACAGATGCCATATACGTATATTCGGATAAACGAATAGCCTGGTTATTTGCATATTTTGCTTTGACAAATTGGGTATGCAAATAAGCGGACTCCACTGTATTGAATTCCGGAAAGGGACTGCATGAAGGGGCTACACTTCTGGACAGTTCAGTGCCTTTAAAAACTCACCATTTTTAGCTCATCTGATTTTTTGAAAAAAAAATGATGAGTTATTGTCATCACTTGAGCGGTTGTCGGCGTCGGCGTCGGCGTTGCCTGGTTAAGTTTTATGTTTAGGTCAGCTTTTCTCCTAAACTATCAAAGCTATTGCTTTGAAACTTGGAATAATTGTTCACCATCATAAACTGACCCTGTATAGCAAGAAACATAACTCCATCTTGCTTTTTGCAAGATTTATGGCCCCTTTTGTACTTAGAAAATATCAAATTTCTTGGTTAAGTTTTATGTTTAGGTCAACTTTTCTCCTAAACTATCAAAGCTATTGCTTTGAAACTTGGAATACTTGTTTACCATCATAAGCAGACCCTGTACATCAAGAAACATAACTCCATCTTGCTTTTTGCAAGAATTATTGCCCCTTTTGAACTTAGAAAATCAGTTTTCTTGGTTAAGTTTTATGTTTAGGTCAGCTTTTATCCTAAACTATCAAAGCCATTGCTTTAAAACTTGCAACACTTGTTCACCATCATAAGCTGACCCTTTACAGCAAGAAACATAACTCCATCCTGATTTTTGCAAGATTTATGGCCCCTTTTGGACTTAGAAATTATCAGATTTCTTGGTTAAGTTTTATGTTTAGGTGAACTTTTTCTCTTAAACTATCAAAGCTATTGCTTTGAAACTTGCAACACTTGTTCACCATCATAAGCTGACCCTGTACAGCAAGCAACATAACTCAATCCTGCTTTTTGCAATAATTATTGCCCCTTTTGGACTTAGAAAATCATTTTCTTGGTTGAGTATTATGTTTAAGTATACTTTTCTCATAAACTATCAAAGCTATTGCTTTAAAACTTGCAACAGTTTTTCACCATCATAAGTGGACACTGTACATCAAGAAACATAACTCTATCCTGCTTTTTGCAAGAATGATGGCCCTTTTTGGACTTAGAAAATCATGGGTAGGACAATAGTTCTATTATACAAAAAAGATCAGATGAGCGTCAGCACCCGCAAGGCGGTGCTCTTGTTTAAAAGCTGTTACATGTCTTTGTTTTGATGCATTTGCAACATCGTGCGAGTGTTTAAACTTTACATAACTAGGTAAAACATCGTTTTTGGCAATTGTTTACATTTCTTTCTTTACAAATGGCATTCTTATTTAAAGGGGGACAACTCATTTAGAAATTTTTTAGGTATCCAACTCTGTGGGACAGAACAGTAAAACATGTATTGGACAGATAAGCTGTGTGTCAAGATGCTGTTCTTTTACTAAAAAAAATCTGTTGTTTTGTGATATACTGCTAAACCATAATAATATCAATTTTATCGAAAAAAATGTGTTTATTCCAATTGTAAAAATTAGTTTACACCAATTTATTTTAGCATGATTGTAATGCAAGTTGTCAGTTTATTTGAATCACTGTTGAATCCTCTTCCTGTAAAAAACTGTACTACTGTCATATGAGGTGTGGTGGTTTAGCAGTTAACTACTAGATCACCCCTCTTGTTTTATCTATTTGGTAAAAATAGGGTCTAAAATTACAATTCAGCAATAAGAAATTGTTCAGAAATTGCATATAAGTGTTGCTTTTATGCTTATTAAGATGTCCTGAAAGTTTTGCAACAATCTGCTCACAAATAAACTCAAAATTGAATTTTTAAAAAAGTTTGGGTGTCAAAAATGTCTAAATTTGCCTTTGAAAATAACCCATCAAAACATTTTTGTATGATAAACTCAGTACAAATCAGTATATTTGAAACTGTAAAAAGTTCCAATTAATATAGACTGATGTAAAATATTGTTAAAATTGTCTTGATTATAGAGAGAAAAACCTTACGGAAAATACGGAACAGGAATAAGTCCTATAACCAGTCTCCTTTAAAAGGGGGATATATTGTTTTTAAGACTAAAGGAAGTTAAGTTTTGTGAGCTCATACTTGGACTATACCTTAGGCCAAGGAAAATAAATGTTTAGATTCTCATCCTAATTTTGGGAAAAAGTGGGGCGGGTGGGCACTTTTTATTTTGGAAATACCGGGGACTTGAAGTCAATCTGACAAATCAGAGTTAAAGTATCACTGTATTGCTAATTCTAGTGTTTGTTGCTGTGTCTTTGAATTGCATGTACGTCTATAGATAAAACTCTTTTTGATGATATATATATACAGTCGAATACCGTTACCTCGATATTCAAGGGACTGTAAAAATTGCATCGACGTATCCGAAGTTCGACGTAACGATATCGACTATAAGGGACTACTTTGTACTTGTGTTGGACATCTATATTGTCATTATATCTAATGCCTTTTTCCAGAGGGCTTGAAAGAGGAAAAATAATATTAAACGTAAATATGATTTAAACAAAACATGTTAATTAAATACATACATATAACGTTTTTCAATTTTTGAAAATATACATTTAAACTTTAGCATTTTGATTCCTTGCCTAAACAAGTCTGAATGCAGCGGTAATTTTCCTAGTTGAGTAGTCATTTTGACTGTGCTTCGATAACGAAGATTTGCCAGTTAAATACGCATATTGTTACTCAATCCTAAATGGTAGATTTTTAGCCCACCATCATCAGATGGTGGGCTATTTAAATCACTCTGCGTCTGTGGTCCGGCGTCCTTCCGTCCGTCCGTCCGTCCGTCCTTCCAATACCAATTTCTCGTTATCGCATCTCCTCAGAAACTACCAGGGGGATTTTGACCAAACTTTGTCAGAATGATGTATTGGTACCCTAGTTGTGTCCCCCTGAAAATCAGACTGGTTCAACAAATTTTTAGTAAGTTATGGCCCTTTGTTTATTTCTATAATTTACATAGATTTATATAGGGAAAAACTTTGAAAATCTTCTTGCCCAAAACCACAGAGCCTAGGGCTTTGATATTTGGTATGAAGCATCATCTAGTGGTCCTCTACCAAGATGATTGAAATTATTTCCCTGGGGTCTAATATGGCCCCGCCCAGGGGGTCACATGGTTTATATAGACTTATATAGGGAAAAACTTTGAAAAACCTCTTGTCCAAAACCACAGGGCCTAGGGCTTTGATATTTTGTATGTGACATCATCTAGTGGTCTTCTACTAAGATTGTTCAAATTATCCCCCTAGGGTCAAATATGGCCCCGCCCCGGGGGTCACATGGTTTACATAGACTTATATAGGGAAAAACTTTGAAAATCTTCTTGTCCAAACCACAAAGCATAGGGCTTTGATATTGTAATGTAACATCGCCTGGTGGTTCTCTACCAAGTTTGTTAAAATTATCCCCCTAGGGTCAAATATGGCCCCGCCCTGGGGTCACATGGTTCATATAGACTTGTATAGGGAAAAGCTTTTAAAAACTTCTTGTCAATAACCTACAACATTCAAATTTGGACCACATGTATGGTTTTGAGTGGCAAGATGAACCTTGACATGAGTTGACCCTGATTTTGACCTAGTGACCTACTTTCACATTTCTGTAGCTACAACCTTCAAATTTGGACCACATGCATAGTTTTGTGCACTGAAATAAACTTTGACCTTGACATTGACCTAGTGACCTACTTTCACATTTTGAAGGTACAGCTTCAAATTTGGACCACATGCATAGTTTTGTGGTTCCGACATGAAATTGACCCTTGATTTGACCCAGTGACCTACTTTCACATTTCTCAAGCTACAAGCCTTCAAATTTGGACCACTGCATGGTTTTATGACCGAAACAAACTTTACCTTACATTGACCTAGTGACCTACTTTCACATTTTTGAAGGTACAGGCTTCAAATTTGGACCACATGCATAGTTTGTATTCCAAAATAAATTTGACCTTGATTTGACCTAGTGTCCTACTTTCACATTTCTCAAGCTACAGCCTTCAAATTTGGACCACTTGCCTAGTTTTGTGTACCGAAATAACTTTACCTTAATTGACCTAGTGACCTACTTTCACATTTCTGTAGCTACAGGCTTCAAATTTGGGACCACATGCATGGTTTGTTTCCGAAACAAACTTTGACCTTTAATTGACCTAGTGTCCTACTTTCACATTTCTCAAGCTACAGCCTTCAAATTTGGACCACTTGCGTAGTTTTGTGCACCAAAATGAATGTTGACCTTAAGATTGACCTAGTGACCTACTTTCACATTTCTGTAGCTACAGGCTTCAAATTTAGACCACATGCATGGTTTTGTGTACCGAAACAAACTTTGACCTTTACATTGACCTAGTGACCTACTTTCACATTTTTGAAGGTACATGCTTCAATTTTGGACTACATGCATAGATTTGTTTCTGAAGTGAAATTTGACCTTGATTTTGACTTAGTGACCTACTTTCACATTTCTCAAGCTACAGCCTTCAAATTTGGACCACTTGCATAGTTTTGTGTACCGAATTAAACTTTGACCTTAAGATTGATCTAGTGACCTACTTTCACATTTCTCAAGCTACAGCTTTCGAATTTGGACCACATGCACAGTGTTGTGTACAGAAATGAAATTTGACCTTGAGCTAGTCAGTAAGTCTTGAAATTTGGAACACTCAAAAATGGCACATTGGTGGGCGCCAAGATCACTCTGTGATCTCTTGTTACTCCGTCAAACAGAAAATATTTCATCCAAATTAATTGTTACACTGGAAAACAGCTTTCCTGCTTGCATGGTGTTTTATAAAACTAATTATTGGGATTTAAATGCAAACTTCCTGACATTTAAATTGGATTAAAGATTAAATAACAAACAAAACAAACACACAAACTAACTTGAACATAATTAATACATTGCCGGACAACAATAGGTTGATTTTTACACCTTACAAATAACATGGATATTTTTTGACAAACTGTGATATCGACGAAACCAGGTGTAAAAACAGTACAGTTAAGTTGACCGGACTGAAAAATCTCATCGAGCTAAACGAAATATCGAGCTAATCATATTGAGGTAATGATAAATAATTACATAAAGTTAAATAGGGAAAAATCGGGACCGACTCAAACACATCGTGCTAACCGGAGTATCAAGCTAACCGATATCGAGGTAACGATATTCAGCTGTATATATATATGGGTGCCCGCCCGCTTAGCTCAGTAGGTAGAGCGTTGGTCTACGGATCGCGGGGTCGTGAGTTCGATCCCCGGGCGGGGCGTATGTTCTCCGTGACGATTTGATAAACGACATTGTGTCTGAAATCATTCGTCCTCCACCTCTGATTCATGTGGGGAAGTTGGCAGTTACTTGCGGAGAACAGGTTTGTACTGGTACAGAATCCAGGAACACTGGTTAGGTTAACTGCCCGCCGTTTCATGACTGAAATACTGTTGAAAAACGGCGTTAAACCCAAAACAAACAAACAAAAATATATATATATGAAAAAAAATAAAAACCTGTAATAAACTTTTATCTTATAATGTGATAGTAAATCTTGTTTTTCTGATGGCAGATTGTATCCTGTAAGAAAAAATCTATGCGACAAATAATTATTTGTCTGGTCAGTGTATTTGCAAATTCAAAATATTTAGTTCTGTCAAAGTATAACCAATGTCTGTAAAGAAAACAATCAATCTCTCATTCCTGCTGCTGAGCACGTGCTAAAAGGTATGCCTGTGGAACCGATAATGATGCCATCGGTCTTTGACCTTAAACATACAATATGTGGAGTCAAGAAGTTTGACACTTGAAAAAAACTTCTGATGTATCTTAATTAAAAGCACTTGCAAACGTAACATAATTATTTAAGTCCTATTTCCAAGTCTCTGAAACAAATAACGCGGTAGTGTTGCCTTCTTTGCACATGAAAATGGCTTGTTGGGCTTCCCAACTGAGGCAAATGTCTGTGTTAAAACACAGTAACTGTTGAAATATTGAAATCCAGACAACAGATATTTAATTCTAATCAATAAAAATCACTAACAATCAAATAAAGATAAGAAAATAAGTTGGCTTTACCTTTTTCTCAAAGTTTTTGAAATGGAAAGTACCGGTAGGTTGTCAAAACATCTGCTCACGGTGTCTAAATGCCTTTTTTCATGAATGTTTCTCTTAATTTATTTTAATAAGAGGTATAATGTCATGGTAAACTTTAATATCAGATACTGTCAAATGCTGTTAAACTGTCTTTGCACCATCACAATATGTCAGACATATTCTTTAAACTGGAGAATTGGGCAATGTTTATGAAGTGTATCAGTATCCGGACATAAAATTTTGGATATCCAAATTTTGACCAATAAAAAATTTTGGGGCAGGGAGTTTCAGATAGGGGCGGGTGGGGATGAGAATCTAAAATCTAATTTTGTATTGCCTTACTGTAGAAATGTTAAGTAGGTAGTTTCCTATATTGGTAAACTTTACTTGCAGACTTCAGAGGGCATGGATGCTGCATGTGAAACGTTGAAGCCTAACAGGGTCAGTAACTGTATTGTATTGACTGGTCCAATATAATGCTGGTATTACATATTATGTATATTTCCCATGGGCCGTTGCTATATTTGTAGCTGTAAATATTTACTTTTAATTGATTTAATTACAATCGTGTTTGAATTGAGTGCGTATACATCAGCAGTTCAGATGCTCACAGTTTTTGGGCACCGCCTCGGTAGCCTAGTGGTAGAGCGTCAGCTTCGAGTGCGGGAGGTCGTGGGTTTGATCCCCGGCCGGGTCATACCAAAGACGTAAAAAATGGTACTAGCAGCTTCCTCGCTTGGTGCTCAGCATTAAGGGTGTAGTGCTAGGACTGGTCAGCCTGGTGTCAGTATAATGTGACTGGTTGGGGTATCATGCCATGTGTCTACAACGTGATATTCATGTGAGGCAGCACTATAAAGTTGGGCATTGTCGTCACTGCTACAAGTAGACACCGTCGTTTATATGACTGAAAAATTGTTGAAAAAGACGTTAAACCCAAATTAGTTAGATTACAGTATCTTTATGACTACATTATGGTTATATTAATTACTTTTAAGCATAACTGTTTGAAGAATTGGTTGAGCTGTTGCACTCACCCTTTCATAAGGTCTGCATCCTGATTGATTAAGTTTTTATGCCCCCGAAGGTCCATAACTCTGCCTCTGAAGGGATTTTGAAATTACTTGGCATAAATGTTCCCCATAATGAGACAACGGGTCATGCGCAAGACCCAGACCCCTAGCTCCAAGGTCAAGGTCACACTTAGAAGTCAAAGGTGTTTCTTGTCTGGTCCATAATTCTGCCATTTATCAAGGGATTTGAAAATAATTTGACACAAATGTTAACCATATTGAGGTGTGTCACGCTTATGACCTGGGTCTCTAGGGTCAAGGTCACGAAATGATGTGTGATTTTTTTTTGCGCAGACAGCTGTAGCATTCTTTTGCACGCTTCGGGGGCATTTGTCACCAATAGTGACAGCTCTTGTTTAATGTAAGCTGGTATCTCAGTAACTTCACATACTTGTTCACTTTGCTGATCTGCTAGGCAGTGCATAGATTCCATAACTGTACTTTTTTAGGCCTTAATGATTTAAAATCTGGAGTCTGCAAAAAGTCATAAGCATCCGGCAAATTTGTTTGGTCAGTAATGATGCTATATATGATAAAAAAACATCAATAGACAGCCCAGGACCCAAAAATAAAACCAGCACCCATTTACTATATGTAAGTTAATTAAAGGTGAACAAGTCAGCAGTGCTGCATTTCACACTGAGCCTCTGTCATTTTTCAACCAAAAAAGATGTCGCCAAATATCGACATGCCATACACCCTACACATGTATCTTTCAGTAGATGATTTAGTAACATGTCATTGTTCATTTCTGAGAAATAAATTTTTAAACATTGACAAAATTTGACAATAGCGTTACTGTTAAATGATCATGGCGATTTGAATGTCACGACTAAACAGCCATTCGAAAGCTTCTACAAGTAAAATTCAGCCGCATGCGTGACTGACTACAAAACCAGGTGTTGCGAGTTCAACGTTCCCCTCCAACTAAAATTACTAACATAGGTATAAGAGTTTTGTGTATTGGTGCTTTACACGCTCATATGGGTTACCAGTCTGCTAGAAAATACTTTGTAGTTATAAAAAATAACTAGAAATCATTAGTCAGATTATTATTATAATATAGATTTACTGTTAGTTAGATTTTCTTTAAATACATGAATCTTTTTCATTTGTAGTTTGATTTTCATATTTATTTCATCAGTTGTAATGTTTTAGCAAACACTTTCTGATAAGATACATGTATGGTGTTTGTCAGATGTTACATATTATCTGTTAACTATGCCATTCAATACTTTTTTCCAGAGTTCTTCATCCTTTACACAAGAAGGTTTACTTGGAAAGCGGGATAACTCATTTACTAATAATGCAGCGACCAATGGTAATGTTGGGGAGAATCTTTCTAATCAATCACATTCAAATTCTAAATCTGACTCGAGTGATAACTCTGATAGCAGTATATGTATTGAGAGTGGTTCAGTAGATGTTAGTGACATTAATGAGGCAAGCTTAAATGATCTCAGTGTAAAAACAGACAGTAATTCAAGTCCTGTACGGCAAGTGTCACGGCGCAGTAATAAAAGAGTGCAGAAGATGACAAATCAAGATAAAAAGGTTATCGGTGTCAGGAAGAAAGCTCTTGAAGGAAAGACTGTTACATCTGAAGGAAAAAGACTTCAGTTTCCATACTCTGTGATGCACTGTAAGTGGATTTAATTTAGTTAGTCCTAATACATATAAGTTCCCAGGGCTCAAGCTAGGTCCAATTTTTTAGGACAAATCACTTCTTCCTCAAGCTGATTTAGGGAGTAGTGGGCAGACTTTAGGGAGAAGTGGGAAGACTTCTTTGATTTTTGTGCCCCCACTATTGAGTGGAAGGGGCATATAGATTTGGTCATGTCTGTGGCCGTGCGTTCGTCCCTGTGTGCATTTGTCAGTGTGCGTCGGTCCAAAAAAAAGTCTGTGACGCGCCTAGCTCAAAAAATATTTGATATAAAGTAATGAAACTTTGCATGAGTCTTTATCATGATATGAACTTGCGCACCTCCTATTTTTCATCTGGTTACCACCCCCTATTTCCAGAGTTGTGGCCCCTGAAATAGTAAAAGATGCATATTTTCACCTTGTGATGCACCTAGCTCAAAAGTGTTTGATATAAACTGATGAAACTTTGTATGAGTCTTAATCATGATATGAACTTGCACATCTCCTATTTTTCATCTGGCTGCTCTCCCTATTTCCAGAGTTATGGCCCCTGAAATAGTCAAAAAATGCACATTTTCACCTTTTGACGCGTCTAACTCAAAAGTGTTTCGTATAAAAGGATGATACCTTGCATGAGTCTTTATCATGATATGAACTTGTGCACCTCCTATTTTTCGTCTGGCTATGCCCCCTATTTCCAGAGTTATGGCCCATGAAATAGTCAAAAATGCATATTTTCACCTTTTGACAATGCCTAGCTCAAAAAGTATTTCATATAAATTGATGAAACCTTGCATGAGTCTTTATCATGATATAAACTTGCGCACCTTTTTTGTCTGACTCCACCCCCTATTTCCAACATTATGGCCCCTGAAATAGTCACATTTCCACCTAATAATTTGCCTAGCTCAAAAAGAAATTGATATAAATTCATGAAACCTTGTTTGAGTCTTTATCATGATATGACCTTGCACACTTGACATTCTTTTTGAGAATTTTAGTGCTTATTACAGAGTAACGGCCCTTGAAATAGCCAAAATAGTGGATTTTTTGTTTATAATGCTCATAGCTCAAAAAGTATATGCCGCCTAGAATAATGAATCCTTTTTATAAAATGTTAGTTTAGGCTATGTTACCCCCTTAAGACTGCAAACATTTGAATTATTGCCCCTTATTTGTGACGAATGTACCTGTGGGGGGCACACCCTGTGTCCTACAGACACATTCTAGTTTTTAGCTCACCTGTCACATAGTGACAAGGTGAGCTTTTGTGATCACCCTTCGTCCATCGTCTGTGCGTTCGTCCGTGCGTTCGTCAACAATTTCTTGTCTGCATGATAGAGGTTTCATTTATGATTTTATTTTAACCAAACTTACACGCAACTTGTATCACAATAAGATCTTGGTTCCTTTTTTGAACTGGCCAGATCCCATTATGGGTTCCAGAGTTATGGCCCTTTATTTTGACCTTGTCTGCACAATAGCAGCTTCATTTATGATTTGATTTTTACCAAACTTGCACACAACTTGTATCACCATAAGATCTTGGTTCCTTTCTTGAACTGGCCAGATCCCATTATGGAATCCAGAGTTATAGCCCTTTATTTTGACCTTGTCTGCACAATAGCAGCTTCATTTATGATTTTGTTTTAACCAAACTTGCACACAACTTGTATCACCATAAGATCTTGGTTGCTTTCTTGAACTGGCCAGATTCCTTTATGGGTTCCAGAGTGATGGCCCCTGAAAGGGCCAGAATTAGCTATTTTGACCTTGTCTGCACAATAGCAGCTTCATTTATGATTTGAATTTAATCAATCTTGCACAAAACTTGTGTCACCATAAGATCTCAGTTCCTTTCTTGAACCAGCCAGATCCCATTATGGGTTCTAGAGTTATGGCCCCTGAAAGGGCCAAAATTAGCTATTTTGACCTTGTCTGCACAATAGCAGCTTCATTTATGATTTGATTTTAACCAAACTTGCACACAACTTGTATCACTACAAGATCTTGATTCCTTTCTTGAACTGGCCAGATTCAATCATGGGTTCCAGAGTTATGGCCCCTTAAAGGTCCAAAATTTGCTATTTTGGCTTTTGCAGCCATATAGAGACTTCATTTATGGTTTGACTTGATACAAACTTCCAGAGTTATTTTATATCTGATTACCTCCCCTGATGGTAATCAAAATGGATTTATATCAGTAAGTACTTACCGGATATAGGACTTATTTGAAATTTCATTATTGTAATTAGTTGGACTGAGACAATCAGGGTAGATAACTGGACAGATTTTATGTCAAATTACCTCCCTTTATTTAAAATTAAAATGGATATGTTTCCTTAACTAATGAAGATACTGATCTGAAATTTCATTTATGTCAACAGATGGACTAGGACAATCAGTGAAGATACATATTGACTGAATTTATGACAAATTACCTCCCTTTATTTTTTATGCCCCCCCCCAAAGGGAGGCATATAGTTTTTGAACTGTCGGTCTGTCCGCAATTTTCGTGTCCAGTCCATATCTTTGTCATCGATGGATGGATTTTCAAATAACTTGGCATGAATGTGTACCACAGTAAGACGAGGTGTCGCGCGCAAGACCCAGGTCCGTAGCTCAAAGGTCAAGGTCACGCTTAGACGTTAAAGGTCATTTTTCATGATAGTTGGGCGTGTCCGGTCCATATCTTTGTCATCGATGGATGGATTTTCAAGTAACTTGGCATGAATGTGTACCACAGTAAGATGACTTGTTGCGCGCAAGACCCAGGTCCATAGCTCAAAGTTCAAGGTCACACTTCATGATAGTGCATTCGTGTCCGGTCCAAATCTTTGTCATCCATGGATGGATTTTCAAATAACTTGGCATGAATGTGTACCACAGTAAGACGACGTGTCGCGCGCAAGACCCAGGTCCGTAGCTCAAAGGTCAAGGTCACACTTAGACGTTAAAGGTCATATTTCATGATAGTGCATTGATGGGCGTGTCCGGTCCATATCTTTGTCATTCATGCATGGATTTTAAAATTATTGGGCATGAATGTGTACCACAGAAAGATGACATGTCGTGCGCAAGACCCAGGTCCATAGGTCAAAGGTCCTAAACTCTAACATCGGCCATAACTATTCATTCAAAGTGCCATTGGGGGCATGTGTCATCCTATGGAGACAGCTCTTGTTATCTAAATGAATACACCTTAGCAGCTTCTAATGGGATTGGTTTGAAACATTATTTATGTCTTCCATGGTAAGAAATAGTCATATTTGATAACTCTTGATTGAACATTTATCGATATGAATACTTTACTAATATATTGTTGTATAGGCTTGTACTCTGTATCTTCTACATGCATATACCAATGCCTGATTACCTCCCCTGATTTTAATAAAAATGGATTTATCTCGGAAAAATATTTATAGAACTCATTTGAAATTTCATTATTGTCTTTAGTTGGACTGAGGCAATCAGGGTAGATAGCTATGGACTGATATGTCAAATTACCTCCCTTTGTTTCAAATTAAAATGGGTGTATGTCAGTAACCAATGAAAATACTGATTTGAAATGTCATTTGTGCCATCAGATGGACTCGAACAATCAGGGTAGATAACTTTTCACTGAATTTATGACAAATTACCTCCCTTTATTGTATGTAAACGAATATATCGGCAGCATCTAATGAGATTGGTTTTAAATGTTATTTAAGTCTTCCAGGGTAAGGAATAGTCATGTTAGTACAAAAATGCAGCATTTGAGCCTAGGACCCTCAAATTTGGTATGGAAATTGGCCCTAACTAGGTCAAAAGGGTCTGTTACAAGAAAATGTTTATCCTGATGATATTTAATGTGTATGCCTATGTGCTCTATGTCAAAACTTGATCATATCATTTTGAGCAATGGTACTCAGGTGAGCGATACAGGGCCATCATGGCCCTCTTGTTATAAGTTCCGATCAGCTGCAGAACATTAATCCAAACTGCATTCACGTGACAGAGCAGCACTTTCAATTAACCCCAGAGCGTCTATCACTTTCAGTTAACCCCCGAATTTCTATCACTGGCCGATAATTACATCAGCCAGTGTGTTTGCATCACAAGGTGTGAAAAATATATTAGATGACATTTAATCGACTTACTGTAAAAACTTGAATATATTACGCAGTTTTTTTAGCTCACCTGAGCACAAAGTGCTCAAAGGGGAGCTTTTGTGATCGCCATGTGTCCGTCGTCCATCGTCGTCTGTCCGTCGTCTGTCGTCAACAATTTGACTGTTAACACTCTAGAGGTCACAATTTTGGCCCAATCTGAATGAAACTTAGTCAGAATGTTACCCTCAATAAAATCTGGGACGAGTTCAATATTGAGTCATCTGGGGTCAAAAACTAGTTCACCAGGTCAGATCAAAGGAAAAGCTTGTTAACACTCTAGAGGT
Source organism: Mercenaria mercenaria (assembly GCF_021730395.1). Classification (NCBI taxonomy): domain Eukaryota; kingdom Metazoa; phylum Mollusca; class Bivalvia; order Venerida; family Veneridae; genus Mercenaria; species Mercenaria mercenaria. Next base: position 40,113,597 of record NC_069368.1, read on the forward strand.
CACAATTTTGGCCCAATCTTAATGAAACTTGGTCAGAATGTTACTCTCAATAAAATCTTGGACGAGTTTGATATTGGGTCATCTAGGATCAAAAACTAGGTCACCAGGTCAAATCAAAGGAAAAGCTTGTTAACACTCAAGAGGTCACAGTTTTGGCCCAATCTTAATGAACTTGGTCAGAATGTTACCCGCAATAAAATCTTGGACGAGTTCGATATTGGGTCATCTAGGGTCAGAAACCAGGTCACCAGGTTAAATCAAAGGAAAAACTTGTTAACTTTGTAGAGGCCACATTTATGACTATATCTTCATGAAAATTGGTCAGAATGTTAATCTTGATCTCAAGGTCCAGTTTTAATCTGGGTCATGTAGGATCAAAAACTAGGTCACCAGGTCAAATCAAAAGAAAGCTCGTTAACACTCTTAAAGGCCACATTTATGACCATATCTTAAAGAAACTTGATCAAAATGTTTATCTTGATGATCTATAGGTCAAGTTCAAATCTGAGTCAGGTGGGGTCAAAAACGAGGTCACTAGGTCAAATCAAAGGAAAGGCTTGTTAACACTCTAGAGGCCACATTTATGACTGTATCTTCATGAAACTTAGTCAGAATGTTGATTTTGATGATCTTTAGGTCAGGTTTGAATCTGGGTCATGTGGGGTCGAAAACTAGGTCATCGGGTCAGATCAAAGGAAAAGCTAGTTAACACTTTAGAGGTCACAATTTTGGCCCAATCTTAATGAAACTTGGTCAGAATGTTACCCTAAATGAAATCTTGGACGAGTTCGATATTGGGTCATCTGGGGTCAAAAACTAGGTCACCAGGTCAAATCAAAGGAAAAGCTTGTTAACACTGTAGAGGCCACATTTATGACTGTATCTACATGAATCTTGGTCAGAATGTTTATCTTGATGGTCTCAAGGTTCAGTTTGAACCTGGGTCATGTAGGACCAAAACCTAGGTCACAGGTCAAATCAAAGGAAAAGCTAGTTAACACTGTAGATGCCACATTTATGACAATATCTTAATGAAACTTGGTCAGAATGTTGGTCTTGTAATCTATAGGTCAAGTTCAAATCTGGGTCATATGGGGTCAAAAACTAGGTCACCTGATCAAATTAAAGGAAAAGCTAGTTTACACTTCAGAGACCACATTTATGACCATATCTGAATGAAACTTGGTCAGAATGTTAATCTTGATGATCTTTAGATCAATAGGTCAGGTGAGTGATACAGGGCCTTCATGGCCCTCTTGTTAATGATTTTTTAGCTCGACTATTCAAAGAATAGTCTAGCTATTCTACTCACCCTGGCGTCGGCGTCGGCGTCGGCGTCACACCTTGGTTAAGTTTTTGCATGCAAGTACATACAGCTATCATTTAAAGGCATATAGCTTTGAAACTTATTTATTCTTTTTCTAGGTCAATTACCAACCTCACTGGGTCAAGTTCCATAACTCTAACATGTATTTTGAACAAATTATGCCCCCTTTTGGACTTAGAAAATTCTGGTTAAAGTTTTACATGCAAGTTACTATCTCCAAAACTAATGTAGATATTGAATTGAAACTTCACATGTGTCTTCGGGGTTATAAAACTAGTTGATAGCAGCAAGTCCCATAACTCTGACCTTCATTTTGGCCAAATTATGCCCCCTTTTGGACTTACAAAATTCTGGTTAAAGTTTTGTGTGCAAGTACATATAGCTATTACCAAAAGGCATATAGATTTGAAAGTTATTTTTTCTTTTTCTAGATCAATTACCTACATCACTAGGTCAAGTCCAATAACTCTGACATGTATTTTTGGCCAAATTATGCCTCCTTTTGGACTTAGAAAATTCTGGTTAAAGTTTTGCGTGCAAGTACATACAGCTATTACTAAAAGGCATATGGATTTAAAACTTATTTTTTCTTTTTCTAGATCAATTACCTACCTCACTGGGTCAAGTCCCATAACTCTGACATGTATTTTGGGCAAATTATGCCCCCTTTTGGATTTAGAAAATTCTGGTTAAAGTTTTACATGCAAGTTACTATCTCCAAAACTAATGCTGATATTGAATTGAAACTTCACATGTGTCTTCAGGGTTATAAAACTAGTTGACAGAATCAAGTCCCATAACTCTGACATGTATTTTGGGCAAATAATGCCCCCTTTTGGACTTAGAAAATTCTGGTTAAAGTTTTACATGCAAGTTACTATCTCCAGAACTAATGCAGATATTGAATTGAAACTTCACATGTGTCTTCGGGGTTATAAAACTAGTTGACAGAATCAAGTCCCATAACTCTGACCTGTATTTTGGGCAAATAATGCCCCCTTTTGGACTTAGAAAATTCTGGTTAAAGTTTTACATGCAAGTTACTATCTCCAAAACAAATGCAGATATGGAATTGAAACTTAACATGTTTGTTCGGGGTTATAAAACTAGTTGATAGCATCAAGTCCCATAACTCTAATATGCATTTTGGTCAAATTATGTCCCCTTTCGAACTTAAAACTCTTTTGATATTTAACATTTTGGGTAATAATTTCCTGCTTCTGTGACAATATTTCGAATAGTCGAGCTTGGCTGTCTTACGGACAGCTCTTGTTTTTCATTTTCTCAAAGGGGTGCGTAATATACACCAAGGTAGAGCTTCAAACATTTTTTCCCAGCTTGAAAACCCGAAAATATCGGCAAAAATCGGACAATTTTGTCAACTGTCACGTGTTTACATTTTGGGCCGTGCTTTTTTAACCTCCTCTTGAAGAGCGTTTTATTGGATGGGTCTAAAAACACGTACGGAACCGAACTTCTGATGATATATGGTAAAGTTGGTTTTGTTTGTGAGTTTAAATTTTTGTATTTGTAAATTTAATTAACAAATATCGTACATATCCAGAGCACCGGATAATGTGTCAGTTTAATAAGAGGCAAAATACAAAATTTCGCGGTTCCGGGTTGTAGGTGTTTGATCATTAAAATCATTATCTTTCAAGGATGCTCAAATAAATTGCAATTAAAACAGACCGTTTGTTATTTCTTTATTTCCAGCCAATTATTACTGATCAGTACAGCCGCTCACAGTTTGATGTGCCCATAATTTTGAGATGTTTGTTCGCACGTCTGTTAAAGTGTACTAAGGTGTTGACAGCTTGAGAAAGTTCTCAAATACTTTAGAAAGAATTTGTCTCTCAGATATTGTCACTGTTGTCTGTAACTGATTATGCAGCAATTGCAATTTTCACGAGAAATCGTTTTTAGCTCATCTGATTTTTTGAAAAAAAATGATGAGTTATTGTCATCACTTGAGCGGTTGTCGGCGTCGGCGTCGGCGTCGGCGTTGCCTGGTTAAGTTTTATGTTTAGGTCAGCTTTTCTCCTAAACTATCAAACCTATTGCTTTGAAACTTGGAATACTTGTTCACCATCATAAGCTGACCCTGTATAGCAGGAAACATAACTCCATCTTGCTTTTTGCAAGATTTATGGCCCCTTTTGTACTTAGAAAATATCAGATTTCTTGGTTAAGTTTTATGTTTAGGTCAACTTTTCTCCTAAACTATCAAAGCTATTGCTTTGAAACTTGGAATACTTGTTCACCATCATAAGCTGACCCTGTACATCAAGAAACATAACTCCATCTTGCTTTTTGCAGGATTTATTGCCCCTTTTGGACTTAGAAAATCAGTTTTCTTGGTTAAGTTTTATGTTTAGGTCAGCTTTTATCCTAAACTATCAAAGCTATTGCTTTAAAACTTGCAACACTTGTTCACCATCATAAGTTGACCCTGTACAGCAAGAAACATAACTCCGTCCTGCTTTTGCAAAATTTATGGCCCCTTTTGGACTTAGAAAATATCAGATTTCTTGGTTAAGTTTTATGTTTAGGTCAACTTTTTCTCTTAAACTATCAAAGCTATTGCTTTGAAACTTGCAACACTTGTTCACCATCATAAGCTGACCCTGTACAGCAAGCAACATAACTCAATCCTGCTTTTTGCAATAATTATTGCCCCTTTTGGACTTAGAAAATCATTTTCTTGGTTGAGTATTATGTTTAAGTCAACTTTTCTCATAAACTATCAAAGCTATTGCTTTAAAACTTGCAACAGTTTTTCACCATCATAAGTGGACACTGTACATCAAGAAACATAACTCTATCCTGCTTTTTGCAAGAAGGATGGCCCTTTTTAGACTTAGAAAATCATGGGTAGGACAATATTTCTATTACACAAAAAAAAATCAGATGAGCGTCAGCACCCGCAAGGCGGTGCTCTTGTTACACATGCCGCTAATGGCCGATTTTGAGTTTGTAAACAAAGTTTTCTGACTGATTTTTCGGTGCGTAATATATTCCAATGTAGGCACTTTTCCCAAGATTTTGATACAAGATTGGGGGTGTGTAATATACATGCTAGCGTAATATATTCGAGTTTTTATGGTATGATTTACTTACGTCAGGCCATTATAATATTTTTCTAGATGTAAATGTTATTTTTAGCTCGACTATTCATAGAATAGTAAAGCTATTGGACTCACCCGTATGTCGGCGTCTGCGTCGGTGTTGCTGTCCGGATTTGGTTAAGGTTTTGTATGTAAGCTGGTATCTCAGTAACCACTTATGGGAATGGATTGAAACTTCACACACTTGTTCACTGTCATGATATAACATGCACTGTGAAAGTCCCATAACTCTACTTTGCAATTTACAAAATAATGCCCCTTTTTCAACTTAGAAGTTTTTGGTTAAATTCTTATATGTATGCTGGTATCTCAGTACCCACTAATGGGAATGGATTGAAACTTCACACACTTGTCCACTGTCGTGAGCTGATAAGCACTGTGCAGGTTTCATTTTATGCCCCTTTTTGACTTGTATTTTTTCAATTGATAAGGCTGTTGAACAGTCGCGCGTTGCTGTCCTCCGACAGCTCTTGTTGCTAATAAATTTCAATAATTATGTTGCAAGTAAGAACCTATCTTTTATAAAAAGCATCATTAACAAGAAACAACTATTCACGTGCACAAAGTCGTCTACTGCAATATTGCTGTCCGTTCTAAAGAAAAAAAAAAACGTATTGAACCACAAAAAAACGAAAAAAAAAGATATACAAAACTGAAAGAACCTCTTGTTTAACATCTGAGGATACTTTTGGTAAATTTGAAATGAGATCGATTGTGCATGCTTGCGAAAATAATTAAGTTGAGGACACGTTATTATAATTTTGGCGGGAAAGAAGCATGTGCGTTTCATGACTGATATTGTGTTTGCGGAAGGGCTACAGTACTCCAGTCTCTTTTCAGGTCAATATAAATCAAAAGAGTAATACAGCGGGAACTAATATTTCCTGTCCATATCTGGTCCTGAGAATAATAATATTGATTATAAGGGTAACCTGAATACACCACTCCCAGTTAAACTCGTAGGCACTGCCACCGAAATCGTTATGAATGCCGCCATTTTTATTCGATGTCGCCGCGTAAAATTCATCAATTTATCGGATGTTAATATGAAAATAGCTCAGAATCTCATGTTTCACGACCTGAAATGCAGACGGTAAACAAAAGTCCTGAACTCTGAGCACTAAAATTGAATTTATTGCTGATGCACTCTGTGTTAAATTTTGGCGGGAAAACAATACACGTGCGTTTCATGTCATAAGTTTCCTGTTAATTAAATGTGTGTATATTTTCCTCGTAACATATGCAAATAGATTTAAACATTTAGAATCTTATGTAAATTACTTTAAGTACAGTTTCAGAAATGTAGATTGTCTCAGCATACAGTATTTACGGAAGGAAATTTTTAGATTGACGTCCGGAGATTTGGAGTGTGACTTTTTTTGGTGAATCCTTTTAAACCACATTACTATGGATCCATAGCCTCATCAGATATCACTCTCTCTCTCCCCTAACATTAAGTTTGTCTGTTAAAAAACATGAACAAAATTAAATTATCCAAAACCCCCCCCCAAAAAAAAAACCCAACTAAACCCTATGGAAATGAAATACGTTTTACACCACCAAACATCCTACCTAGACTGAGGTCCACCTCTCCCACATAAAATGGTAACAACAATTTAGAATTTTAGTCATTGTTTTAGAAGAGCGGAAAGAAGCCTGATTTTATTATTTAAAATTTTCTATTCTTTGAATAGTCGAGCTATTCTACTCTGTAACCCTGGCATCGGCGTCACACCTTGGTTAAGGTTTTGCATGCAAGTACATATGGCTTTCATTTAAAGGCATATTGCTTTGAAACTTGTTTTTAGCTCGACTATTCAAAGAATAGTAGAGCTATTGGACTCACCCATGCGTCGGCGTCTGCGTCGGCGTCCCGATTTGGTTAAGGTTTTGTATGTAAGCTGATATCTCAGTAACCACTTGTGGGAATGGATTGAAACTTCACACACTTATTCACTGTGATAAACTGACCTACATTGCAAAGGTTCCATAACTCTATTTTGCTTTTTTACAAAATTATGCCCCTTTTTCGACTTGGAAATTGTTGGTTAAGGTTTTGTATGTAAGCTGGTATCTCAGTAACCACTTGTGGGAATGGATTGAAACTTCACACACTTATTCACTGTGATAAACTGACCTACATTGCAAAGGTTCCATAACTCTATTTTGCTTTTTTACAAAATTATGCCCCTTTTTGACTTGGAAATTGTTGGTTAAGGTTTTGTATGTAATCTGGTATCTCAGTAACCACTTGTGGGAATAGATTGAAACTTCACACACTTATTCACTGTGATAAACTGACCTACATTGCACAGGTTCCATAACTCTATCTTGCCTTTTTACAAAATTATGCCCCTTTTTCGACTTAGAAATTTTTGGTTAAGGTTTTGTATGTAAGCTGGTATCTCAGTACCCACTAATGGGAATGGATTGAAACTTCACACACTTGTTCACTGTCATGATCTGACATGCACTTTGTAGGTCCCATAACTCTACTTTGCATTTTTTTCAAAATTATGTCCCTTTTTCGACTTAGCAGTTTTTGGTTAAGTTTTTGTATGTAAGCTGGTATTTCAGTATCCACCTATGGGAAAGGATTGAACTTCACACACTTGTTCACTTTATGAGCTGATAAGCACTGTGAAGGTTCCATAACCCTTTTTCCCATTTTTACAAAATTATGCCCCTTTTTTGACTTCCGTATTAATTCAGTTGACAAGGCTGTTGAATAGTCGAGCGTTGCTGTTCTCCGACAGTTCTTGTTTCTTTTTCTAGGTCAATTACCAACCTCACTGGGTCAAGTCCCATAACTCTGACATATATTTTGAGCAAATTATTCCCCCTTTTGGACTTAGTAAATCCTTGTTAAAGTTTTACATGCAAGTTACTATCTCCAAAACTACTGCAGATATTGAATTTGAACTTCACATGATTTTGTCTTCCAAGTTATAAAACTAGTTGATAGTATCAAGTCCCATAACTCTGACCTGCATTTGGCCAAATTATACCTCCTTTTGGACTTAGAAAATCCTGGTTAAAGTTTTGCGTGCAAGTACATACAGCTATTACTAAAAGGCATATAGATTTAAAACTTTCTTTTTCTAGGTCAATTACCAACCTCACTGGGTCAAGTCCCATAACTATGACATGTATTTTGGCCAAATTATGCCCCCTTTTGGACTTAGAAAATCCTGGTTAAAGTTTTACATGCAAGTTACTATCTCCAAAACTAATACAGATATTGAATTGAAACTTCACATGTGCCTTCGGGGTTATAAAAATAGTTGATAGCATCAAGTCCCATAACTCTGACCTGCATTTGGCCAAATTATGCCCCCTTTTGGACTTAGAAAATCCTGGTTAAAGTTTTGCGTGCAAGTAAATACAGTTATTACTTATATATAGATATATACATATAGATTTGAAACTTATTTTTTCTTTTTCTAGATCAATTACCAACCTCAGTAGGTCAAGTTCCATAACTCTGACATGTATTTTGGGCAAATTTTGCCCCTTTTTGGACTTAGAAATTCTGGTTAAGGTTTTGCATGCAAGTTACTATCTGCAAAACAAAAGCAGATATTAAATTGAAACTTTACCTGTGCCTTCAGGGTTATAAAACTAGTTGATTGCATCAACCATAACTCTGACATGCATTTTGGTCAAATTATGTCCCCTTTTGAACTTAAAACTTCTGGTTAAAGTTTTGCATACAAGTTACTATCTCTAAAACTAATGCAGATACTGGATTGGAACTCTATAGATATTTTAACATTTAGGGTAATATTTTCCTGCTCCTGGGACAATATTTCGAATAGTCGAGCATTGGCTGTCTTACCAACAGCTCTTGTTTTGCAAATATTCGCAAAAGTATCAACAAATCAGATTTAAAATGATGTATCTTTTCATATTTTATTCATTTATCTTCATGAGAAATATAAATTAATTAGTTATAAGTAGCACTGGAATAAAAACAATAATTTGCCTACCCAACTTTACAGAGTAGGCTCGGGAGACAGCAAACAAAGACTTTTTTAAATGAGGCCTTGCATCATATTTTATTTGTACATAATGGACATTTTACTAATCTTATATCTTTCAAGGAAAGAATTTTATGTTACCCATTGTATTTAAGTGTTGTTAAGTGCACTTTATTATATATTCTAGGTATAGACAGACAAAAGACTATAATGGCCTTGCAGAACTCTGCATCTAAACTTCAAAAGTAAGTGTTTTGAATTGTGACAATAGTCAACTTAAAATGTCATCTTAAAAACTTAAGGCAACCATTGAAGTTTAAGCCATGTTGATATTGAAGAGTACAACTTACTTTTACTGTGACAACAAATATTGAAGTTTATTTAGTTTTGGGAATAAATTACTTGATTTTAATTTGGAAAATACAATTGATTTGGAGGTACAAATCTTATTTACAAAAAACAATAGTTCAGTAATTTCATAATTGCAAGAATTTTAGTGTATTTAATATCAGAAAATTACAAAAGTTTGGCCATGTAAAATATCTCATTTTACAGTAGACAGTCAAATTAGAAATTCCACATTAATTTTATGTCAGTAACCAGTCAGTTTTTCTTTTCAGAATTCCAAGAACCAATCTACTTCTGGCAATATGTACGTTGTTGTAAGTACTTTAATAAGAAATATTCTATTACTTTTGTGACAAATTATGAAAGTGTGAAAAAATTTTCTTTTAAGCCCTCTCAAACTTTGTGCAGTGTGTGCTACTACTAGTATAGATGGATTGGACCTAAATTAAGATATTGTTTGTTTCCTTTCTAGCGACTGACCCTAAAGAAGAAAAAATGCAGCAACCCAAAATATATAAATGCAAGATCCAGTAGTTTTTAGCTCAAAATTTCATTAAACAACATCTCCTCCAAAACCCACTGAATAGATTTTGATGAACGTGGCATGGATGTTCCTTGGGTGGTCCTCTACCAAAATTATTCAAACGGTTCCGCTTGGTTGCACATAGGGGCGACAGAGCTAACAAAAGTAAAATCTTCAAAAGACATCTCCTAAATGGATGGTCCAATTTTGAAGTAATTTCACACAAATGGTCCTTATATAACCTTCTACCAAGATTGTTCAAATTAAATAGATTCATCAAAAAACATGGCCGCCAGAGGGTGTGGTCACTTTCCCTATATCTAAATATTCTCGTGTGAAACTGCTGGCCCAATTTTAAAATAATTTCAAACAAATGATCCTTGTGTGACATTCTTCCAAGATTGTTCAGAATGCTAGTGCATGGAACTTTTCATCAATAAAAAACATAGAGGACATATACATTTTATGCATCCCAGAAGTTATGTCTTACATCAACATGGACAGATTAAACAAATAACTTCCTGAGGCAGACCAGAATAAATTTTAAAATTTTTAAGTAACCCTTGTTATATTTTTAACAAAAGAGGTATACATTATGTATTCGGGTTGTAAGCATACATGTATATACAATCATTATTATAGAGGGTTTAGAATGCCACCCTTGGGAAGACCGGGTGGAAGAAGTAGCAAAATGTTTTTGGGTATCATTGATTAAAAGTTTTTGTTTGTGAGTTAAAACATTTTAAGTGTAATGCCAACGCTAAGAAATCATAGTTTACCTCATTTTTGTGCCCCCCCCATGAGTGGTTGGGGCATATAGATTTGGTCTTACCCGTGCGTGCGTGCTTCCGTTTGAAGTTCGTGACGCGCCTAGGTCGAAAAGTATTTGATATAAATTGATGAAACCTTGCATGAGTCTTTTTCATGATATGAACTTGCGCACCTCCTATTTTTCGTCTGGCTTCGCCCCATTTTTTCAGAGTTATGGCCCCTGAAATAGTCAAAAATGCACATGTCCAAAATTTATACTTTTTCTCCATTTTTACCGGACCAATTTTTTTCATTTTTAGCTCATCTGATTTTTTGAAAAAAAATGATGAGTTATTGTCATCACTTGAGCGGTTGTCGGCGTCGGCGTCGGCGTCTGCGTCGGCGTTGCCTGGTTAAGTTTTATGTTTAGGTCAGCTTTTCTCCTAAACTATCAAAGCTATTGCTTTGAAACTTGGAATACTTGTTCACCATCATAAGCTGACCCTGTATAGCAAGAAACATAACTCCATCTTGCTTTTTGCAAGATTTATGGCCCCTTTTGTACTTAGAAAATATCAGATTTCTTGGTTAAGTTTTATGTTTAGGTCAACTTTTCTCCTAAACTATCAAAGCTATTGCTTTGAAACTTGGAATACTTGTTCACCATCATAAGCAGACCCTGTACATCAAGAAACATAACTCCATCTTGCTATTTGCAAGATTTATTGCCCCTTTTGGACTTAGAAAATCAGTTTTCTTGGTTAAGTTTTATGTTTAGGTCAGCTTTTATCCTAAACTATCAAAGCTATTGCTTTAAAACTTGCAACACTTGTTCACCATCATAAGTTGACCCTGTATAGCAAGAAACATAACTCCGTCCTGCTTTTTGCAAGATTTATGGCCCCTTTTGGACTTAGAAAATATCAGATTTCTTGGTTAAGTCTTATGTTTAGGTCAACTTTTTCTCTTAAACTATCAAAGCTATTGCTTTGAAACTTGCAACACTTGTTCACCATCATAAGCTGACCCTGTACAGCAAGCAACATAACTCCATCCTGCTTTTTGCAATAATTATTGCCCCTTTTGGACTTAGAAAATCATTTTCTTGGTTGAGTATTATGTTTAAGTCAACTTTTCTCATAAACTATTAAAGCTATTGCTTTAAAACTTGCAACAGTTTTTCACCATCATAAGTGGACACTGTACATCAAGAAACATAACTCTATCCTGCTTTTTGCAAGAATGATGGCCCTTTTTAGACTTAGAAAATCATGGGTAGGACAATATTTCTATTACACAAAAAAAATCAGATGAGCGTCAGCACCCGCAAGGCGGTGCTCTTGTTTCACTTCACGAATTGGTCCAAAAAGTAAAAAATATGTCCAAAACCGATAAACCGGCAAATTTCCAGAGCCCTGATAGGGTGATAGGGCTTATGGAGTTGATGACCTATTGTTTTTGGGATCATTTGATCAAAAGTCAAGATCACAGGGGCTTAAACATGGAAAACCATTTCTGATCAACCACTTGAGAACCACTGGACGCAGAATGTTGAAACTTCATAGAATGATTGGACATGCAGAGTAGGTGACCTCTGTTGATTTTGGGGTCACTTGATCAAAATGTTGATAAGGTCACAGGGATCAGAACAATGGAAAACCATTTCTGATCAATAACTTGAGAACCATTTGACCCAGAACCTTCAAACTTCAGAGGATGGTAGGACTTACAGAGTAGATAACCCCTATTGTTTTTGCGATTACTCAATCAAAGGTCAAGGTCACAGGGGCCAGAACATGAAAAATCATTTCAGAGGGGCCAGAACATGGAAAACCATTTCAAATCCATAACTTGAGAACCACTTGATCCAGAACGTTGAAACTTCATGGGATGATTGGACATGCCGAGTAGATGATTCCTTTTTATTGCATTTTAGTTACTAAGCCAACCATCAGTGTCTCTTTGACTTGCTCCACTCCTCTATTGACTTCTTGCCTATTACTGCTATGTTTTGGGGGAGACATGTGCTTTTCTACAAAAGCGTCTTCTAGTTTAAACATGTTGGTGCCATTTCCTTTAGTATGAATATCTTAACAGTGCCTGAACACAAGAATCTTTCTGTTAACCCCCAGACAATGTTACGAAACAGCAGTATTGTAGAGTGTTGAGAGATGCATGCAAGAATTTATCTCGGGTTTTTTAATACATGTACATTGAACTACAAAGGGGATCTACCTCAACAATTATAACTGAAAGGATTTGGTATAACCACATGGTTAAGCATGTAATGAGAATAAAAGTAGTTTTTAGCTCACCTGAACCAAAGTTTCAGGGTGAGCTATTAGTATAGGTGGATGGTCCGTCATCCTACATCTGTTGTCAACATTCTAACTGAAACATCTTCTCCTCTGAAACACAAAACTTTATCTGTAACATCCTGGCAAGGTCCTCTCTCAAGATTAATCACTTGGACCCTTTAGAGCTAAAAAGAAAAAAAAGCTTGAAACAACTTCATCTCATGAACCACTGGATGGATCTTCATCAACCTTTGTCTGTAGCATCATTGTAAGGTCCTGTTTCAAATTTGTTGAAATTTGGCCACTTGGCCCATTTTAGGGGCTGCTAGAGCTAATAATAGAAATACCTTTAAACAACTTCTTTTAATGAACCTCTTGCCAGATCTTCCATCAAATCTGGTCTGTAGCATCTTTATAAAGTCCTCTCTCAAATTTGTTCAAATGGGGACACTTGGGCCACTAGATGTTAACACAGAAAAACATTTAAACAACTTAACATGAACAACTTGATGGATCCTGATCAAATTTGGTCTGTTGCATCATTGTAAGATCTTCTCTCAATGTTTTTCAAATAGAGGCACTTTTCCCTTTTTAGGGGCTGTTAGAGGTAAACATAGAAAAACCTTAAAACAACTTCTTCTCAAAAACCACTTTCTGGATCTTCATCAAATTAGTCTGTTGTATCATAGTGTGGTTCTCTCTAAAGTTTGTTAAATGGGATCACTTGGCCCCTTTTATGGGCAGCTACAGCTAAAAATAGAAAAAAAAACTTTAAAAACTTCTTCTCATGAACCACTTTGCTGGATCTTCATCAAATCTGGTCTGTAGCTTCATAGTAAGGTCCTCACTCAAATTTATATAAATGGGGGCACTTGGCCCCTGTAAGGGTCTGCTACATCTAAAAATAGGGGAAAAACTTTAAACAGCTTCTTCTCATGAACCACTTGCTGGATCTTCATCAAATCTGGTCTGTAGCATCTTTATAAAGGCCTCTCTTTCAAATGGGGTGCACTTGGCACCTTGTAGAGGCCGCTAGATGTTAACATAGAAAAACCTTTAAACAACTTCTTCTCATGAACAGCTTGATGGATCCTCATTTGGTCAGTTGCATTGTTCTAAGGTAAGTAGAATAATTTTAAGGTCCTCCCTCAAATTTGTTCAAATGGAGGCACTTGACCTGATTTGTTTTTGAATACGAAACACAGATATTACCATTCATGATTGAGTGTGTCATATTTATATTGATAAATACGTGTTGTCCTTTCTCTTTCAGACTATTATTTTTAATGTTATCAGCAGTTGGACTCACTTACAAGATACTTAATTTGGAGACGAAAATATCATCTCGAAATTTGTGGACCGAGGCTGATCATAATTTCAACAGGTAATTATAAGGAAATGAAGAACACTGTATGTAATGTTAATGCATAAATGTACAATGCACTTCTCTTTTAATATGATATTAAATTCAGTTTTAAACAACCAGAATCATCTTAGACTTTAATTATAAAACATGAATTTGATATTTGCTTTAAGACTTGATTTTACGTGTTAAGAGTCATTTGAATGCTATCACTGTCACATGAAGTGCAAGTTGCATGATCAATAAATGCAGCTGAGGTGCACAAAGGAATGATAAGGTTTTTAGCTCACCAGTGTCACATAGTGACAGGGTGAGCTTTTGTGATCACCCTTCGTCTGTTGTCCGTCCGTTGTCTGTCCGTCCACAATTTCCTTGTGAACACGATAGAGACCACATTTTGTATTTGATTTTAATCAAACTTGCACTCAACTTGTATGGGCATAATATCTCGGTTCCTTTCGAAAACTGGCCAGGTCCCATCATGGGTTCCAGAGTTATGGCCCCTTAAAGGGCCAAAATTTGCTATTTTTGGCTTGTGAACACGATAGAGACAACATTTTGCAATCAACTTTAATCAAACTTGCATACAACTTGTATTGGCATAAAGTCTTGTTTCTTTTCGAAAACTGGCCAAATCCCATGATCGGTTCCAGAGTTATGACCCCTTAAAGGGCCAAAATTTGCCATTTTTGGCTTGTGAACATGATAGAGACCACATTTTGCAATCAACTTTAATAAAACTTGCACACAACTTTTATTGGCATAATATATCGATTCCTTTCAAAAACTGGCCAGATCCCGTCATGGGTGTCAGAGTTATGGCCCCTTAAAGGGCCAAAATCTGCTTTTTTTTGCTTGTGAACACGATAGAGACCGTATTTTGCAATCAACTTTAATCAAACTTGCACACAACTTGTATTGGCATAATATCTCGGTTGCATTTTGGCCAAATTATGCCCCCATTTGGACTTCGAAAATCCTGGTTAAAGTTTTGTGTGCAAGTACATACAGCTATCATTTAAAGGCATATACCTTTGAAACTTTTTTTTCCTTTTCTAGGTCAGTTACCAACCTCACTGGGTCAAGTCCCATAACTCTGACATGTATTTTGGCCAAATTATGCCCCCTTTTGGACTAAGAAAATCCTGGTTAAAGTTTTGCGTGCAAGTACATATAGCTATTACTTAAAGGCATATAGATTTGAAACTTATTTTTTCTTTTTCTAGATCAATTACCAACCTCATTGGGTCAAAGTTTTGATAAAGTTTTTGTATGGAAGCTAGTATTAAGTGAAAAGCTTCAAATAATAGAGTGCACTTTCTACACATACGTTTCATAAGCAATGCTTTGTTTAAGGAAGTTTGTGCTCCATATATTACAGGAAGTATTTGACCTAGAATCACAAAACATTAGAGGATTGTTATATAGCATGTGTTGTTCCCCTGGTGTTCTGTCAGCCAGTCCAGAGTTATGGTCCTTGACTTACTTAAAAATACACATGAAGTGCTTAAAAGTTAATGTTGCAGTTATCCAGAGTTTCAGGGGCTACCAGAAAGTTCTGTAGGGCTACTCAATTTTTCCAGAGCATGCCCACGGGGCTACCTTATACCGAGTAGCCCGAAAATCAGTACTCTGTCTTCACTATAGTTGCAACATGAAGCATAATTTTGACAGCTGTCACTAAACCCCTTGTTTATCCAGAGGTACATGCCAGAGGCAATAATTATCTTACCACCTTTTGACAAAATCCGTAGACAGTTAACTGTTTAATTGTACCCGGAGGCAATATTTTTCAAAAACATTTGCTAGGGATAGTACCTAACTTTTTAAAATCATAGGTATGAAGTTAAAAAGCTTTGAAATGAAGGCAAATATCGATATATTTCTCAAAAATAGATATATTGACAATATTTTAACCAGAAGCGTAAAATTAGGAGCATTTAATATTTTCATGTAAAAGAAAATTTTGTGATCAAGGAAATGTAACTCTTCTTGAACATAGAGAGCAGAAACATCAAAGGGACATAATATAGTGAATATTTTCTAATTGGGTGCATTTGATTTAACATTCAGCAGTGATCTAGATTGCTAAATAATCATCCATGATACTGTGCGCTAAAAATATAGAACATCTGGAACAGTCTGTTAACAGCAAAAACATGCTGTAGCAGAATGTAAATATTTAAGTTCCAGCCGGGACTCGAACCCAAGACCTTTCACATCTAAGGCAGACAGCTAGGCAGTTTAAGTGCACCTAATACATTTCGTGAATTGGAACAATTTTGTGACAATAAGTTATAACATCATAATTGGTGTACTCCGGATAATCGGCATATTCGCTTTGTTACCTAACGGCAATTTTCGTGTAAAGAAAAAATATAATCTAATGTTGCCAATGTTTCAATCGGTCAAAACTGCCCAAATTTCTCTGACCTGTTTTTTAGAGTATGAACTTACTAACTGGTAGCACCAGTGAAATATAACTTACACTGAATATTTTATATTTGCCCTTTTAGCAGCTGGCGAACGGCAAAGACAGTGAGCTTTGTCCAAATATAAGCAGTCATTTTACCAGTTTTGAGAAGATTTCAATTGATAGGAAATTACGGTTACAAAGTAAACACCTTTCTGCAACACATGAAGTCATTAGCATTCACTGTCAATCAGTATTTTCACTAAGATCGGCTGTCATTCATTCATTCCAATGATTCATAGACAGAGTCCGTTGTTTACATTTTTTAATCATAACCGGTGCATTTGTAAAAACCACTATATTTTGAAAAATCAAAGTAGACTGATCCAATGGCATCAAAGTCGCTGATTGTTCAAAACAACATGCAAACCAGTCTTAAAATTATCTCAGTTTACCACCACCTGTCAAATTGTACTTTTGTTTTCGCTGACATCAATATTTATCAAATTTTGAGAGGGAATACATCAGATCAGAGGCATTTGTTTATGAGTCAGTTTAGTGCTTGCATCAAGTTTATGCTTTTAAATTTAAATACTTGTACAGCATGCAAAAATCAAAATTTTAACATTATTGGTAGCAGGGTACACTTAGATTCGAAAATTTTGGGCACGGACAGTCTTGCCTGTAGCGAGTCGCAATATTGCACTTCCCTTATGAGAAGAATCAGGGTGGCCATTTTATAAATTGCGTGCATGTTTTGTGCTTTTAATTAATGGCAAGATGAGGATTCTCATACAAGAATAAAGAAAGTTATCAAAACGAAAGTTTTACACCATCCATGAAAAATAGCATGCCAAAATCATCAGTTTTGCACTTTTTGAACAGCCTGCAATGATCCCGCTGCAAGAACAATGCCCAATTTTATTGCATTTCTCAATTTAATAGTCCTTACTAAACTTCAGGATATAAACGGAATGGGGGCCCATCCAGCTTGTTTTTTCACAAAATAGCGAAAATGTTCCTTAGTATCAATCAACAAGCACAGAACCCTTCCGTGATTTGAATTTTCCGCGAAAAGGTGCCTCATTGATTCATACAAAGCTACCAGCAGTTAGTTTTACAACTGACATCAGAATTTTACATGTGTCGGCTGTATAAATTTTCTAAAGAATTAACGATCATTATCTCTCACCTTAATTTACAGACATCCAAAATCACGAAGTTCTAATTATAACAAATATTGACGGGGGCCAAAATTCGAAGTGTACCCTGCTACCTTAAGATTTTTCAGTTAATGAACAAAAGAGGGTTTTACTTGTTCTGAACTTTTATATGTCTTTCGCAAATTAAACCAAAAAAAAATGTTTTCAATAGCATGAAAAGAAGTCTGTATGAGAGAGTCTAAACTTGCCCACCCCTAATGCGCAAATTTAGCCAAAATTTACAAATTGTAGCCACGGGACAAAGAACTTAAAATACATCCGTTTTTACCATTTTCTGGCATGATTTAACGTATTTTGTCATTAGCAATGATATAAGGGCAATTTTGCCTCATTTTGCGAAAATAAAATGTCCCCAGCCCCTATTTTCCTATTTCATGGGGTCCCCACCGTCCGAACATCCCCCAGATTGATGAAATGCATAGCTGGTGGGCCAAATATGCGCTGTGTGGGTTAATAATGATAAAAATGCTGTTTTTAGCTCGACTATTCATAGAATAGTAGAGCTATTGGACTCGCCCATGCGTCGGCGTCCGCGTCCGCGTCCCGATTTGGTTAAGTTTTTGTATGTAAGCTGGTATCTCAGCAACCACTTGTGGGAATGGATTGAAACTTCACACACTTATTCACTGTGATAAACTGACTTACATTGCACAGGTTCCATAACTCTATTTTGCTTTTTTACAAAATTATGCCCCTTTTTTGACTTAGAAATTTTTGGTTAAGGTTTTGTATGTAAGCTGGTATCTCAGTAACCACTTGTGGGAATGGATTGAAACTTCACACACTTATTCACTGTGATAAACTGTCTTACATTGCACAGGTTCCATAACTCTATTTTGCTTTTTTACAAAATTATGCCCCTTTTTCTACTTAGAATTTTTTGGTTAAGGTTTTGTATGTAAGCTGGTATCTCAGTACTCACTAATTGGAATGGATTGAAACTTCACACACTTGTTCACTGTCATGATCTGACATACACAAAGCAGGTTCCATAACTCTATTTTGCTTTTTTACAAAATTATGCCCCTTTTTCGACTTAGAATTTTTTGGTTAAGGTTTTGTATGTAAGCTGGTATCTCAGTATCCACTAACGAGAAAGGATTGAAACTTCACACACTTGTTCACTGTCATTATTGACATGCAGTGCAAAGGGTCAATAACTCATCTTTGCAATTTACAAAAGTATGCCCCTTTTTAAACTTAGGAGTTTTGGGTTAAATTCTTATATGTAAGCTGGTATCTCAGTACCCACTAATGGGAATGGATTGAAACTTCACACACTTGTCCACTGTCATGAGCTGATAAGCACTATGCAGGTTCCATAACCCTATTTTACTTTTTTACTAAATTATGGCCCTTTTTCGACTTTCTTATTCATTCAAGCGACAAGGCTGTTAAATAGTCAAGCGTTGCTGTCCTCCGACAGCTCTTGTTACTGTACCAGAAACCTGTTACTTGGGCTAGAATCTAAAAAAATCGTATGCGTGTATATTGTCTTTTATGCTGTTATGTGTCCTCACCGTAACATTTTTGAGCTGCTGTGCCGTCAGGTAGCGTTTTAAGTCTCCAAAAAGTTTAGAATATCGAAGAAGAGGTTCTAAACTATGTGAAACCGCACAAATTTAAGAGTTCTTTCGAAATTTAATTTTGACAGATTTCCCTTAAGGTAGCAGGGTACACTTAGATTCCAAAATTTTGGGCACGGACAGTCTTACCTGTAGCGAGTCGCAATATTGCACTTCCCTTATGAGCAGAATCAGGGTGGCCATTTTATAAATTGCGTGCATGTTTTGTGCTTTTAATTAATGGCAAGATCAGGATTCTCATACATTGTAGTTTACAAGAATAAAGAAAGTTATCAAAACGAAAGTTTTACACCATCCATGAAAAATAGCATGCCAAAATCATCAATTTTGCACTTTTTGAACAGCCTGCAATGATCCCGCTGCAAAAACAATGCCCAATTTTATTGCATTTCTCAGTTAAATAGTCCTTACTGAACTTCAGGATATAAACGGAATGGGGGCCCCATCCAGCTCCTTTTTTTCACAAAATAGCGAAAATGTTCCTGAGTATCAATCAACAAGCACAGAACCCTTCCGTGATTTGAATTTTCCGCGAAAAGGTGCCTCATTGATTCATACAAAGCTACCAGCAGTTAGTTTTACAACTGACATCAGAATTTTACATGTGTCGGCTGTATAAATTTTCTGAAGAATTAACGATCATTATCTCTCACCTTAATTTACAGACATCCAAAATCACGAAGTTCTAATTATAACAAATATTGACGGGGGCCAAAATTTGAAGTGTACCCTGCTACCTTAACAAAAATCAGAAATTCATATCAGAAACTATACAGTATTTCGAAGAAACATAAATTCGGATAAGTGAATACACACTACCAAGACACTAGGTTTAAGTACTTTTATGAAACTACTAATGAAAAGAAGTAAGAATCAGACTGAATTATTTAACAACTTTAAATGTTCTTGTAAGATAACTTGCAATTGATACTGTAAGGGATTTGCAGTTTATGAAAATTGACTGTTAATTCTTTTTATGCCCCTGCAATAAAATGGGGGGGGGGGGGGGCATATAGTGTTACCCCTGTCCGTGTGTGTATGTTTGTTTGTGTTCGCGAAAGGGTGGTGTTCGTGTCCGGGCCATAACTTTGACATGCATGGTCCAATTTCAGAATAATTTGACACAAATGTTAAGCATGGATAGATGGTATGTCATGCGCAAAACCATTTCACTAGCTCAAAGGTCAAGGTCACAGTCCTTGGTTGAACTTAGCCAATTTTCACTACATATATACTGATAATGTGGTCTTCGTGTCCAGTCCATAGCTTTGACATGCATGGTCCGATTTCAAAATAATTTGACACAAATGATAAGCATGGATAGACGATGCGTCATGCACAAAACCATTTCACTAGCTCAAAGGTCAAGGTCACAGTCCTTGGTTGAACATAGCCTATTTTCACTACATATACAGATTACTAAATTTTCTGGTTTTCCTACAATGTTTTTATGCCCCCGGCATCTACTGATGCGGGAGGCATATAGTGATTGTCCTGTCCGTCCGTACGAGGTTAACCAAATGGGACTGTTCCGTCTAGCATCAATACCCCTTACTAGAATGACTTGATACTAATGCAGATGTAACCTGTGACCATTCCTCATCTAAAGACATCACCTGACCTCAGTTTGACCTTGACCTCGACCTCGTTTTGGACTTAGGTTGCTTTGTATGGGCCATCTCTTGGTTAACCAAATGGGACCGTTTTGCCTAGCATCAATACTGCTTACAAGAATGAATTGATACTAATACAGATGTAACCATAAGGTGCAAAATCTATCGACAAGGATGCCACCAGAGGCATCAAGCGTTTATTGAACGCAGCTCCTTGTTTTTTGTAAATAAATAGGGCCAAGGGTCCTTCTTTTAGTTTGTGAGCAGTACCATGCCTGTGACCTTTGTCATGTTGTTGGGACATCCGTTGCGGTGACACATTTCTAGTTATAATATTGTCATTTTGCAGTTAAATTGAAGGGAGAAAAATTCCCAATTTAACTAATTTTATCTTCTTAACTCACATGAAAATATTCAGGAGAAAAAATGAGTAATAATGATTACTATTTTACATAACAGAATCTATAACAACGTATGTGCATGGCTTAAATTATGAAACCCTATTTAATTTACGCATTCCATCAGTATACAAACACTTAGCAGATATTCCCAAATAAACCACAATGTTCAGGCTACCAGACAAAAATATTGTTGACCTATGACTTTTATTGCATATTTTTGTTTCTTAGATGTCCTTCAATATCCAGAGTTTGAAAAAATTCTGTTATTGTGAAAAATGTTGCCCCTCTCATATACAGAAACTCTTGCGTACGCCCTTAATTTGAGATTAATACAGTATTTTGCTTCTGTAAATGTGAACAAGTGACTTACAGTAGGACCTATACAGTTAGGCAGAGTAAATCAAAAGTATTATTTTGATTTACAGGGACAAGACATATTTGAATATTATGGGTCTGCAATCTGTAATGAGAGAATCCACAGCGGAACATGTGCAGAATATACTAAAAGCAAATCTAAAGATTTTACATGAGGTATGAATTTATAATTTTAGTTATTCAAAATAATTTCTTGGTTATACATTGATTCAGAGTGAAGAGAGGTAAAAAAATAGATGCATTTAGATACAATTACAGTAAGACTGTAAAGTATCGTATAGAGTTCCAGAGAAGAATTTAGTAATTTGAAATTATAATATAGATCTGATGTGGCAAGTGAATAGATCTTTTCCTGAAAAAAAATGTTGTTTGAATACAGATTCAAGTCCCATTCTTTAAAGCATTAATTTTGTTTTATGGTTTACAGTGTGAGGCATTTTGTAATTTTCTCCTTGTTTCTTTTTTCAGATAAATTCAAGTTTGCAAAGTTTAAAGAAAACTAGTGATAAACCAGAAACTGTTTAACAGTTTGAGGTTACCTGTATTCTGGTAACTCTAGATGTGCTAGGATGGTGTCCTGTCTGAGACCACTGAAATGTACCTGGTAGTGGTTGGTAACCTCTCTCAGACCAAAAAGAAGCAGGGGTTTTACCAACTGTGCTTGAAGGAATATGTCACCAGTTTCCTGAAAATTGTTACGTGGTTATATGTTGTCAACAATTTGTTGTCTTGGCTACAGCTGATGTATTTACATGAAATTTTCTGTTTTGGGTTGGCAGTGTTGCAGAATTTTGTTTTTAGCTCACCTGTCACAAAGTGACAAGGTGAGCTTTAGTGATCGCGTGGCGTCCGTCGTCCATCCGTCCGTCCGTCCGTGCGTGCGTTCGTGCGTGCGTAAACTTTTGCTTGTGACCACTCTAGAGGTCACATTTTTCATGGGATCTTTATGAAAGTTGGTCAGAATGTTCATCTTGATGATATCTAGGTCAAGTTCGAAACTGGGTCACGTGCGGTCAAAAACTAGGTCAGTAGGTCTAAAAATAGAAAAACCTTGTGACCTCTCTAGAGGCCATATTTTTCATGAGATCTTCATGAAAATTGGTCAGAATGTTCACCTTGATGATATCTAGGTCAAGTTCGAAACTGGGTCACGTGGGGTCAAAAACTAGGTCAGTAGGTCTAAAAATAGAAAAACCTTGTGACCTCTAGAGGCCATATTTCTCAATGGATCTTCATGAAAATTGGTCAGAATGTTCACCTTGATGATATCTAGGTCAAGTTCGAAACTAGGTCATGTGGGGTCAAAAACTAGGTCAGTAGGTCTAAAAATAGAAAAACCTTGTGATCTCTTTAGAGGCCATATTTTTCAATGGATCTTCATGAAAATTGGTCAGAATGTTCATCTTGATGATATCTAGGTCAAGTTCGAAACTGGGTCACGTGCGGTCAAAACTAGGTCAGTAGGTCTAAAAATAGAAAAACCTTGTGACCTCTCTAGAGGCCATATTTCTCAATGGATCTTCATGAAAAATGGTGAGAATGTTCACCTAGATGATATCTAGGTCAGGTTTGAAACTGGGTTATGTGCGGTCAAAAACTAGGTCAGTAGGTCTAAAAATAGAAAAACCTTGTGACCTCTAGAGGCCATATTTCTCAATGGATCTTCATGAAAATTGGTCAGAATGTTCACCTTGATGATATCTAGGTCAAGTTCGAAACTGGGTCACGTGTGGTCAAAAACTAGGTCAGTAGGTCGAAAAATAGAAAAACCTTGTGACCTCTCTAGAGGCCATATTTTTGATGAGATCTTCATGAAAATTGGTGAGAATGTTCACCTTGATGATATCTAGGTCAGAGTCAGAAGTGGGTCACGTGCCTTCAAAAACTAGGTCATTAGGTCAAATAATAGGAAAACCTTGTGACCTGTCTAGAGGTCATATTTTTCAATGGATCTTCATGAAAATTGGTCAGAATTTTTTATCTTGATGATATCTATGTCACATGTGCTCAAAAACTAGGTCACTATATCAAATAATAGAAATAATGACGTCGTACTCAGTTCAACACTAGGTCATGTGGGGATAGGTGAGCGATTCAGGACCATCATGGTCCTCTTGTTGATTTTGCCATATATGTTTTGGCCATCTTGGTTGACACAAAATATTTGAACCAACTGTGTTATACACAATATTGTATTTTGTGAGAAAAGATGCTATTTTAAATTAAGATTTCTTTGTTGCCAGCCATGATATGTATGAAATGTTTAGTAAGATACTGTTGGTATTACCAGAGAATGGGATGTTGAGAAATAGACAGGGAGTTTTTATGTTGAAATGTTACACTGCATTAATTTGATGTTTACCAATCTGATTATTAATCTGATTATTAATATAAAACCAGTCTAGAGTTTTGAACAAGTCTGTGATCAATTTTTAGCTCATATGAACCAAAGGTTCAGGATGAGCTTACGTGATGGGCCTGTGTCCGTCTTCGGTCATACATCGTCTTCACCTTTAAACAACTTCTTCTTATGAACTGCTTGATAGATCATCACCACATTTAGTCTGTAGTTTCCTTGTAAGGTCCTCTCTCAAATTTATTTAAATGATTCGACTTGATTGATTTTAGGGACCACCAGAGCTAAAAATAGAAATACCATCTTCTCATGAACTGCTTGATGGATTGTGACCAAATGTGGCATCCTTCTAACGTCCTGTCTTACATTTGTTCAAATAGTTCTGCTTGACTGATTTTAGGGGTTGCAAGAGCTTAAAAAAGAAAAACCTTTTACACTATACACCATATCGTTACCATTGATAATTCAGTATGTCATACATATATTCAAGGTCAAATTGTCAGTTTCAGGTGAGTGATTTAGGGGCACTTTGCCGTCTTGTTTAAGTGTGTTTTTTCAGGACCCTTAAAACATTCCTTTGAACTTTATCAGTACCTGTTTTTATTTGATGTTACATGTTGTTTCTATATGTGCTCTGTGATTTTAGAACAGTTCCATGTTGCTTTGTATTCAGTCAATTAGACAAATCACAATAGGATTGTGTGTTATTGTAAAGTATCGTGATCTGTATTCTGTATGTATTGAAGGTCACAGTAAGGATTAATAGTTATTTTTTGGACATTTTTAGCTCAACTATATGAAGTATATAGAGAGCTATCCTACACGACCTAGCATTCGTGTCAGTGTCCTTCCACTTCCACACCTTGGTTAAAGTTTTGATGCACTTTCTATTTAACTATTTAACTCTTTAATTACTGGATGGATTTCTTTCAAACTTAAAGTAGTTATTCCTCATCATCAATCACATCATATGACACAAGGGTCATATTTCTTGCACCAGTATTTCATGAATTATCCCCCCTTTTTATCTAAAAATTCTGGTGCACTTTCACTCTATCTCCCACCACACAGTGGTGTGGGAGACATGTTGATTTACTCCAGTCTGTGTGTGTGTGTCAGTCTGTCTGGCTGTCTGTCACAAAGCTTGTCCGCACTCAAAGTCGAACATTTCTTATCCGATTTTCACCAGACTTGAACAAAATGTGTTTGACCATAAGACCTCGGCCAAGTTCGATAACTAGCCAAATCGGTCCAGGTGTATTGGAGTTATGGCCGTTGAATTACCAAAAATCGGCCTTTTTACTCTTGTCCGCACTCTAAGTCGAACATTTCTCATCCGATCTTCATCAAACTTTAACAAAATGTGTTTGACAGTGAGACCTCGGCCAAGTTTGATAACTAGCCAAATTGGTCCAGGCGTTTTGGAGATGTGGCCCTTGAATTACTGAAAAATCCGCCTTTTTACTCTTGTCCACTCTCTAAGTCGGACATTTCTTTTCCGATCTTCACCAAACTTGAACAAAATGTGTTTGGCCATAAGACCTTAGCCAAGTTTGATAACTAGCCAAATCCACCCAGGCACTTTCGATTTATGGCCCTTGAATTACTGATTGGATCCACTCGTCCAGACCATCTAATTGGATCCACTCGTCTAAACCAGCTAGAGAGACTAGACATTTTTCATAGTGGCAGTTGTGGGAGACATACGCTTTCTCAAAAGCATCTCTAGTTACTAAATGGATTGAAACAAACTTAAAATATTTGTTCAACATCATCACCCACATTATATGACACAAGGGCTCTGCCCCAATTTTTCATGAATTATGCCTCTTCTTTTACATAAAATTTTAGGTTAATTTTGATGCATTTTCGCTTTATCTCTATTGTTACAGAAGGGATTTGATTCAAACATAAGATAATTTTTCCACATCATCTTCCACACCATTTGACACTTCCACTATATCTTTGATATTTCTTAATGAATTTGATTCAAACTGAAAATAGTTCTTTCACATCATCATCTTCGTCATATGACACAATGTCTATCACTGTGGTACAAATATTTCATAAATTTTGAGGCCTTTTTACTTAGAATTTCAGCTTTATTTTTATTCTTTTCACCATATCACTGTTGTTACTATATGGATTTGATTCAAGCTTAAAGGCTTCAGATTGTTCAAAAACAAAAACAAACCAGATTTTTTGTAGATACAGTTTAACCTGTCTTTAGCAGCCAGCCAAGGGAAGCAGACAATTTGGCCGCTAAAGCCAGGTGACCGCTTTTCGGAGGGGCGTCATTTTTGGGGGGTTTCCCATTATTATTTTGATACAATGACGTGCATTTGTCTTCGCAATACGAATGGTCTTCTTAACAATCTAAAATTCCGGCGTGTTTTTTTACTACAAAAATTGATACAGACAATTTTCCAACTTCAAAACAAGTTTGTTTACAATTTTCGCCATTTTGGTAAGGGAAGCTACTCTCCGCGCTTATTGTCTACGCTAAAATCTACGATTGCCGTTACGTTTGGTAAAAGATGGAGTGGTTTTTTTTTTTTTTTCAAACAATTAATTTCGTATAAATTTAATAGTATTTTGATGACAGAAGTATAAAAAATCACAAATATTATGCTACTAGTTAGTTATCGAGTATTATCTTGACACGAGGTGACACGCTAATTGCCGATAATTACTGGCCATTTGATCATAACAAAAAGGGGATTACACCTTTGGTTATCAGTTTTAATTGAGAAGCTCATGTCATTTTGTCGTTCTTGTGGTGAAGTCAAGCGAAACTTAGCAATCACGTGCTTCTCAAAAATCGTGTATCTTCGGCGATTATTGCCTAAAAATAATTGATTTTGGAAGAAAAATGGCCGCTGAAAGGGGTCAGATACGGCGGTCGGGAGGCAATTTCGGTGGCCGCAGAGGAAAATCCGTCGGGGGCGTCATAAAATGGCCGCTGAACGGAGATGACCGCTGATCGGAGGTGACCGTTAGTACAGGTTAGACTGTATCTGGAAATTAATGCTGTATTTCTTAAGAATGCTTTGAACTTAATTACTGACAGACTATATATTACGAAAACACAATCATGAGAATTAGTTGTTTTTACTACTTTTTATGATGAAAATTGAAAAGCGCTTGTAACGCTTTACGCAAGGTAAATTGCGTCGCTTATAAATATCTATATTTACCGTGCATTAATCACTAAATCCTCTGTAGCGGTATTGGTAATGACAGTGGAAAACTTCTTTATTGCCGTGGTGGTCCAGGTTCGATTCGCGATGCTGTCGTCTTTTTTTTCATGATTTAGAATTTTTAGAATAGTTTAGAAACAAAAACTCAAATTCTAGTGTTCAAAATATGACCAAACTTCAATTTGAAAGAACGATATTTTTAGCCAAAATCTGGAGGTCAGTGCCTTAAAAATGATGTTCCACATCGTCACCTTCATCATATGACACAAGGTCCATAATGCTATCACCAGTATGTTGTGAGTTATGCCTTCTTTTTACTTTAAGGTTCAAATTGTGAAGTACTTTTGCTCACATTTAATTCTTGATTCAAACTCAAAATACACATTGTTAGCCACATGATATGATACATGGTGAAGTACTTTAACAGAAATTTTTTAATGAATTATGTCCCTTTTATACTTATTTAATGTTTCAATACAGTTAATCACTATCTCTGTTTTTACTAAATACATTTGACATAAACTTAAGCTATTGTCCAATATCTTCATCCACATTGGAGTCATTAAACACACCAGTGACAGCTCTGACTTCCTCAGACGTGCCTAGTTTCACTATCCAGCATCAAAATAGTCAAGCATGCCATTTCCTGTGACTGATTTTTATATATATGAAAACATCATACTTACTTCTATCAGATGCCAAAGAATGAATTTAAATACTCAAAAAGAAAACCTTTATTTGATGAATATGCAGGAAAAGCAGTAAACATGTGACATATGTTTACAGTAACATTGAAAAGGACAGACAGGCTATAAATTTAGTCATTGTATTTCTGGGCAATCAGCTGAGCATTTGATTTACTGCATCTGGATAATTATAATCGGGTTATCCAAGACCCTAGAGGGAGTGTTAAGGAATTATATTGCTTTTGTGTAATTGATATGATATGATCTAGGAAAATACAGATTTTGACTGGATGTCTTGGTCAAGAGGCCTTATTGTTTGTAAATAAATGTTAATAATGTTCATACTGTCGGTCTTAAAACATGGAATTGAAGAATAAAATAGTCTGATTCATTGGCATAAACTGAAAGGAAGTTCAGTCTTTGTTGAAGGAGGGAGCCTAGGGATAAAGTTCAAATAATACGTTTTCTTCTTTTTTTCAGAACAGAAATTCACAACATAATGAAAGGTTTGAAGTGATTCAAGTCCTTTATTTATGAAGAAAATTGCATAAAAATTGGCAGTCTGTTTATTTGAAGAGTGGGCCATAAAAATCTATCACAGTTCTGTAATAGATTTACTCATTCTTGAACTATATCACTTCAAATTCAGCGAGGAAGGAATTGCAGACCCAGAAATCATAGATATCTGTGTAACTCTTTATTCCGACAATATAGGGGGACTTTGTGATACACTTTGGTAGTTTATGGGACTTTCACACTGTACACAAACTTAAGGCTCATTTGAAGTTCTGAAGAGAGAGTTGAATCTGTTTAAAGATAACTGTGGAGTTTTACATATTTTATTATCTTAATAGAATCTTGATGGATTAAATCTTAGATTAAAACAGTACCATAGTATTATTAGCTTAGGCTTTCTCCTTCATTTTGTTGTGCTACATAGCATGCTTTATCTTTGGAAAAAAAGAAAAAAAACCATGTCTAAACAAGGCACCCTTTGCTCCTTAGTGTGTCCTTAAATGTTATGCTGTTTCATGTAAAAATAGTAAAAAGGGATAGGACATAGGGCAATCAAGTAATTTTATGTTTTATATGAGACTATGATTTAGATATTTATGATAGTTAAGAATTTGGTTATGTGTTACAAGATGTTTGTTTAGTTGATGTTCCAATATATCACATTGTCCATTAGCAGTCATAACTGTTGAGGTCATCCTAGTCCATAGATCAAAAATAAATCTTAAACGTGATTATGTCATTATTTGTAGTTGTATGTGAGGTAATAGCTTAAGATCATAATTAAATCCTGTGTTAATATTTTATATAGACTAGATGGTGTTGAAATATGTAAAAGTTTCTATTTACATACTGTGATATAATGTGTGAAATTTTCTTTTACATATTTTACAAGAGACATATCAAGAAAGTAGTATTGGTTTAAACAGTTTGTAAGTCTGTGGTTTGAATCTGTTGCTGTTTTGATTTAGTTATTATTTTTAGCTCACCTGTCACAAAGTGACAAGGTGAGCTTTTGTGATCGCGTGGCATCCGTCGTCCGTGCATTAGTCCGTCCGTGCGTCCATCTGTAAACTTTTGCTTGTGACCACTCTAGAGGTCACATTTTTCATGGGATCTTTATGAAAGTTGGTCAGAATGTTCATCTTGATGGTATCTAGGTCAGCTTTGAAACTGGGTCACGTGCCATCAAAAACTAGGTCAGTAGGTCAAATAATAGAAAAACCTTGTGACCTCTCTAGAGGCCATATTTTTCATGGGATTTGTATGAAAGTTGGTTTGAATGTTCTTCTTAATGATATCTAGGTCAAGTTCGAAACTGGGTCAACTGCAGTCAAAAACTAGGTCAGTAGGTCTAAAAATAGAAAAACCTTGTGACCTCTCTAGAGGCCCTACTTTTCAATAGATCTTCATGAAAATTGGTCAGAATGTTCACCTTGATGATATCTAGGTCAGGTTTGAAACTGGGTCACGTGCCGTCAAAAACTAGATCATTAGGTCAAATAATAGAAAAACCTTGTGACCTCTCTAGAGGCCATAATTTTCATGGGATCTGTATGAAAGTTGGTCTGAATGTTCATCTTGATGATATCTCAGTAAATTTCGAAACTGCGGTCAAACACTAGGTTAGTAGGTCTAAAAATAGAAAAAACTTGTGACCTCTCTAGAGACCATACTTTTCAATGGATCTTCATGAAAATTGGTCAGAATGTTCATCTTGATGATATCTAGGTCAGGTTTGAAACTGGATAACGTGCCATCAAGAACTAGGTCAGTAGGTCAAATAATAAAAAAAACCTTGTGACCTCTCTAGAGGCCATATTTTTCATGGGATCTGTATGAAAGTTGGTCTGAATATTCATCTTGATGATATCTAGGTCAAGTTCGAAACTGGATCAACTGCGGTCAAAAACTAGGTCAGTAGGTCTAAAAATAGAAAAACCTTTTGACCACTCTAGAGGCCATACCCTTGAATGGATCTTCATGAAAATTGGTCAGAATGTTCACCTTGATGATATCTAGGTCAAGTTCGAAACTGGGTCATGTGCCTTCAGAAACTAGGTCATTAGGTCAAATAATAGAAAAACCTTGTGACCTCTCTAGAAGCCATATTTTTCAGTGGATCTTCATGAAAATTGGGTCATGTAGAGACAGGTGAGTGATTCAGGACCATCGTGGTCCTCTTGTTTGACTAGTGACCTTCAAGGAATCTGGTAACTACAAATAGTAAAACCCTAAAGTTTGAAAGAAAAAATGGAATGAGCATTGACTGAAATCTTTCAGTAACTAGACATACGTGTTTACTGGAGGAGATGCCTCGGAGACTGATAATGCTATTGCTTGTGTGATTTTTATTGATACAAAAAGATGTCCTTTTTATTGTGATATTTTCATTATAGAACCTTTTGAAATGTATGAAATAGGCTTTTGTACCGTAGAAATTGATTATAATGCACATGTTTTTTACCTGCGGAACCACCCACCTCAAGGTAGGGATGCATATTACATATTTTCCAATTTCAAAACAAGTTTGTTTATGATGTTCCACTCTAGGCTATAACTAAGATTACTGTTGCTACGTGAAAAAAAAAAAAAAAACATTAAAAATTATTATTATTATTATGATAGTAATTATGTCTCCCCCAGGAGACATATTGTTTTTGCCCTGTCCGTCCATCCGTCCGTACGTCACACTTCATTTCCGAGCAATAACTGGAGAACCATTTGACCTAGAACCTTCAAACTTCAAAAGGTTTTAGGGCTGCTGGAGTAGACGACCCCTATTGTTTTTGGGGTCACTCCATGAAAGGTCAAGGTCACAGGGGCCTAAACATTGAAAACCATTTCCGATCAATAACTAGAGAACCACTTGACCCAGAATGTTGAAACTTCATAGGAAGATTGGTCATGAAGAGTAGATGACCCCTATAGATTTTGGGGTCACTCCGTCAAAGGTCAAGGTCACAGGGGCCTGAACATTGAAAACCATTTCCAATCAATAACTAGAGAACCACCTGACCCAGAATGTTGAAACTTGATAGGATGATTGGTCATAAAGAGTAGATGACCCTTATTGATTATGGGATCACTCCGTCAAAGGTCAAGGTCACAGGGGCCTGAACATTGAAAACCATTTCTGATCAGTGACTAGAGAACCACTTGACCCAGAGTGTTGAAACTTCATAGGATGATTGTACATGCAAAGTAGATGACCCTTATCTATTTTGGGGTCACTCTATTAAAGGTCAAGGTCACAGGGGCCTGAACATTGAAAACCATTTCCGGTCAGTAACTTGAGAACCACTTGACCCAGAATGTTGAAACTTAATAGGATGATTGGTCATAAAGAGTAGATGACCCATAACGATTTTAGGGTCACTCTGTTAAAGGTCAAGGCCACAGGGGCCTGAACATGGAAAACCATTTCCAATCAATAACTTGAGAACCTCTTGACCCAGAATGTTGAAACTTCATAGGATGATTGTTCATGCAGAGTAAATGACCCTTATTGTTTTTGGGGTCACTCCGTTAAAGGTCAAGGTCACAGGGGTCTGAACATTGATAACCAGTTCCGATCAATAACTTGAGAACCACTTGACCCAGACTGTTGAAACTTCATAGGATGATTGAACATGCAGAGTAGATGACCCCTATTGATTTTGGGGTCAGTCTATTAAAGTTCAAGGTCACAGTGGCCTGTTCATGTAAAATCATTTTTTGGAAATAACTTGAGAACCACTTGACCTACAATGTTGAAACTTAATAGGATGATTGGACATGCAGAGTAGATGACCCCTATTTATTTTGAGGTCACTTGATCAAAGGTCAAGGTCACAGGAGCCTGAACAGTGACTTGAGAACCACTAGGCCACGAATGTTGAAATTTAGCGGGATGACTGAACATGCCAAGTAGATGAGCCCTATTGCAGCCAACCATCAGTGTCTCCTTGACTTTCGCTTCTGACCCCTATTGACTTCTTGCCTATAGGACTTTGCATTGGGGGAGACATGCGCTTTTTTACAAAAGCATTTTCTAGTTAAGGATTGATTTGTAATTTTTAAAAGAATCAGTTATTATTTTTGTCTGAAATATAAATATGAACAACATAGCTGACACAAGATGACACAGTTGGCATATTTTCACAATACAAATGAAACTGAATTAAAAATTCTTTTGAGTTCTGTCATCAGGGTTCGCATAGGCTTAGAAAGTGCTTAAATTTGACTACTGTTCTTAAAAAGTGCTTAAAAATGAAAAGTACTGCTTAAAAGTGCTTGAATTTAACACCACTCTAAAAAGTGCTTAAAAAGTCCTCGAATTGTCTGAAATGTGCTAAAAAAATGCTTAGAAATCAGAAAAAGATCTGACAGAAAGATGAAACTTTAATATCATGCAGAAAAAAATCGCTATTAATCGCATTTGTTTCAATCATGTTCAAATGGGTTGAACTGTATTTGGGACAAATCCACTATTGCGACTGGTTCCCTACTCTATGACTAGATACAAACGATAAAAATGGCTTCCAGAAAGTGTGTTTTCAACAGAAAATGGCCAATTTCGTTTCGGGGGGGAAAAAGCGCTGAAATCTCATGCAAAGAGCGACAAACATCTGAAAAATGCAGCAGCTTCATCTGGAACGATGTCTTTGCACTTTTTCTAGTAACAGTAGCGCAGGGACTGGGAGTGCAATTGCTGAAAATGTTCAAACAACCCCAGATCTGATAGTGCCTCCTCCAACACCTGCATCTTCACGCAGTGACATGAACAATAACAATGTACCTTCATTTGTACATGTATGCATATGATAGGCACTTTGTGTTCTTTTGCTGCTGGTGAAAAGTGCTTAGATAGCGCTTAAATTTTGCCACTCAAAGTCTGTATGAACCCTGGTGACTCCTATATTTTTATTTTGTTTCCTTGCTGGATTTACCAAAACAATTTCAAAGAGTTAAGGTTGAAATCAGATTTGCATATTATACACAGATATGCATTACATGCAGGTGTTTATGGTTTTATTGGCCGGGTTTTTGAAGAAAAATCGGGCTTGTAAATTAGGTCTGTCCGAGGAGATGGGTGGGCTGGCAGATGGATGGAGTAATGAGTCTCATGTTAACCTTTTTGTTCATTCATTTTTCTCAACATCTACTTATCCAAACTTCAAGAAACTTGGTCAGAATGATCCCCTATTACCCTAGTTGGTCCAAAGTGACAATGGGGTCACTGGGTCAAGGGTCAAGGTCACAGGGACCTGAACATTGAAAATGTTTTCTGCTCTATATCTGGACAAGTATTTCACCTAGGACCTTGAAACTTCATAGATATATTGGTCTTGATGTGCACATGACCCTACTGATTTTGGGGTCACTGGGTCAAAGGTCAAGGTCACAGGGATCTAAACATTGAAAATCGTTTCCGCTCAATATCTGGACAAATATTTCACCTAGGACCTTGAAACTTCATACTTATGTTGGTCTTGATGTGTACATGAGCTCTATTGATTTTGGGGTCAGAGGTCAAGGTCACAGGGATATAAACATTGAAAATGGTGTTTTTCTTACTTTGATTCTTTTACACCAATTTATTTCTTTAATTTCACTTTCTACCTGTCAATTTC
Source organism: Mercenaria mercenaria (assembly GCF_021730395.1). Taxonomy (NCBI): domain Eukaryota; kingdom Metazoa; phylum Mollusca; class Bivalvia; order Venerida; family Veneridae; genus Mercenaria; species Mercenaria mercenaria. The sequence continues at coordinate 40,147,294 of NC_069368.1, forward strand.
TTTTTTTCCCCTTTTTCCTTCGATAGTGCTCATTAATGTGGGGGTTATTTATTGTATGCTTTTATTAGAACTTTAACTCATTATCACCTATTTCGGAAAACCTGGCCAAATGGCCGTCAGGCGTTAGCTGCTTGTTTCCACAGTGGGTTGCCAAATTAAAGTTCTCTTGATAATTAAATTTCTGTAGGACTGATATTTACTTAACCTGCTTCCCCCATGCATTGGTAGTTACCATGGTAATATGAAAAATGGGGGTTCAACTGCAGCGATAAACATCTTGAGGTAAGCTATTGATTCTTCACAAAACTGAATGGAAATTTTCCTTTTATTCCTCTTTGTAATTAAATGCTTGAAATTTCACAACTTGTTCTTTACAGATACACAAAATTTTTATTTTAAATTTTTGTTATTTTTACATTTGATTCTTACAATGAAAATGAAATATAAAAAAAAATGCTGTGTTATTTCAATATGAGAACTACATGTAAACTTTTGGCAAAATAGTACTATGCACTAAATATTGCAACACACTGCACTTCACTTACAAGGGCACATTCAGTAAAAAAATGACATAGCTGATCTACATTCATGCTTTTTTTTCAAATTGCAAGCAAAATGAAAAAGTTCTAACCTTTTATTCTGTATGGTGTGTATGAATAAGCTTTAAAAAGATATCTGAAGCATAATTATTGATTGCTGTGTTCAGCCTAAATAAGGAATCATTTTTGTTAGCATTTCATCATGTTCTTTTAATCTGTCTTTTATTTTTTTTTACTATTAATGACAAGTTATTACTATTTATATTGACATATTGAATTTGACATTAGGGTGCAGAGGTTTTTTCTAAGGAACCATATTTGACCATGTATTTTAAATTTTTTCTCTGCTCTGTTATTGTTGTTTTTTTTTTTTTTTATTATTATTCTTGTTATGATTTTGTTTTTTTAAATAAATAATTTCTGTTCTTTATTTCACGCCGCTTTAGTCATTGTCAGACAAAGGTTTGGTCACATTTTATGTACAATCATCCTGTTGTGTAAAAGATTTTGATATTTAGAAATAATGATACAAGGGTTGAACACAATACTGTTGTTAGCCCTTGTTTATTTACTGTGAGTTATGATAGTATTCATTTCAACTCTTCCATAAAGATTGGTGCAAAATTCCTGTTATGCTTGTTTCTGCTAAAAATTCAGAGAGACTTTTTTTGCTGACAGTTATTAACCAGGTTTAAAAAAAAAAAATGGTTATTTGATTGGCGAATGTCGTGTATGGGGGAGGGGGGTGCGGATGGCGTTAACTTTTTGTTTCTGCTCCATAACTTGAGTTAAGAGTGACTGATTGCAATGAAACTTGGTATATTGGTAGCTTTAATAGAAACATAGGGACTTCATTAGAGATCATAAGGGTCAAGGTTACTGTTGCTGAAAATAGAAAAAATCGTTTCCACTCAATAACTTTAGCTTGCACTGATGTATTGAAATTAATCTTGGCCTGTAGGTATCTTAAAGAAAAACCAAGGTTGGGATAATATGTGGGGTCACTGGGGTCAGTATAATATAATGAATCTGTATACTTAGAAAATTCCGCCTCGGATCAGCGGTCTAGTGTCGGGCCAAAGCTACCTTTTGTGCTGTGGAACGGATGATTGCGGTTCAAATTCTGGTTAGGGCCTCAATTTTTTTTATAAAAGTGTCATTTCATTGCCATTGGGTCACGGTCAAAGTTCCCTTAGTTGCTTGCTAAAAATATTCATTTTTTTTGCACTGTGATGATCAAAAAAAGTGGTTTCAGGTTTATAACTTTAGTTGGGATTTTCTTACTTTCACCAAACGTGGTGTATAGAAAGCTTATATGAACAATTAGATTTGAAGGATATTTGGGGTCACAGTAACTAAATAGAAGAAAAAAATACTTCCACTCAATATCTTTAGTTTGTGTACACCTATTGCCGGTGCAAACATCTATGTTCGTTGTATGTGAACTTCTGAATGGCAAGATTGGATGCAGTATAATATATATAACAGAGCATGGTGCTTTTTAAAAAAGAACATGTTGGAGTAGTGCAAAGTTTTAAAACTTGTTTTTAGCTCGACTATACGAAGTATAAGGAGAGCTATCCTACTCGACCCGGCGTCTTTCCGCGTCCCCACCTTGGTTAAAGTTTTTTTTAAACTTTCTCTTTTTTCAACTTATCTCTATAATTACTTGATGGATTTGATTCAAACTTGAAATAATTATTCCTCATCATCATCCACATCATCTGACATAAGGGCCATAACTCTGGCACCAATATTTCATGAATTATCCCCCCCTTTCCGCTTAGATTTTCAGGTTAAAGTTTTGATGCACTTTCACTCTATCTCTGTTATTGTACCCCCCGACAACAAAGTTGTAAGGGGGGTATACTGGTTTCAGGTTGTCTGTCTGTCTGTCTGTCCATAGACGCAATCTTGTGCGCACCATCTCTCCTTATCCCCTTGACAGAATTTAATGAAACTTCACACAAGTGATCAGTACCAACAGTAGTTGTGCATGGGGCATGTTAGGTTCTTTTAGAAAAAAAATTTGCAGAGTTATGGGACTTTGTTTTTTTGTTACTATACTATATACATAGACACAACCTTGTGTGCACCATCTCTCCTCATCTCCTTGACACAATTTAATGAAACTTCACACAAGTGATCAGTAACAACAGTAGTTGTGCATGGGGCATTTTCCGTTCTTTCAGAAAAAAAATTTGCATAGTTATGGGACTTTGTTTTTTTGTTACTATTCTATATACATAGACACAATCTTGTGCGCACCATCTCTCCTCATCCCCTTGACACAATTTAATGAAACTTCACACAAGTGATCAGTAACAACAGTAGTTGTGCACGGGGCATGTTAGGTTCTTTCAGCGACAAAAATTGCAGAGTTATGGGACTTTGTTTCTTGTTAGGGGGCCTCCGTGGCCGAGTGGTTAGAGTCGTTGACTTCAAACCATTTGCCCCTCATCGATGTAGGTTCGAAACCTCATTTGGGGCGTAGAATTCTTCACGTGAGGAAGCCATCCAGCTGGCTTACGGAAGGTCGGTGGTTCTACCCAGGTGCCCGCTCGTGATGAAATAGTGCACGGAGGGGCACCTGGGGTCTTCCTCCACCATTAAAGCTGGAAAGTCGCCATATGACCTAAAATTGTGTCGGTGCGACGTTAAACCCAACAAAAAAAAAAAATTGTTTCTTGTTAACATACTATGTACATACAGTCTGCATATGCAATCTTGTGCGTGCCTAATCTACCAAACCCTTGCACACAATTTAATGAAACTTCACACAAGTGATCAGTACCAACCCTAGTTGTGCATGGTGCATGTTACATTCTTTTAGATAAATATTCTGCATAGTTATGGGACTTTGTTTTTTGTTACTATACTGTATACATACAGTCTATATATATACAGTCCACATAATTATGCAATCTTGTGTGCATCAAATTGCAATGTACTGTGTCAGTGCATGCGGGGGGGTACATTCATCACCTTTAGTGATAGCTCTAGTTACTGAATGGATTTGATTCAAACTTAAAATAGTTGTTCAACATCATCACCCACATCATATGACACAAGGTGAATAACTCTGGCACCATTTTTTCATGAATTATTCCGCCTTTTTACTTAGAATTTCAGGTTAAAGTTTTGGTGCACTTTCACTCTACCTCTGTTATTACTGAATGGATTTGATTCAAACTTAAAATAGTTGTTCAGCATCATCACTCACATCATATGACACAAGATGCATAACTCTGGCACAATTTTTCATGAATTATTCCCCTTTTTACTTAGAATTTCAGGTTAAAGTTTTATGCACTTTCACTCTATCTCTGTTATTACTGAATGGATCTGATTGAAACTTAAACAATTGTTCAACATTATTACCCTTATCATATGACACAAGATGCATAACTCTGGGACCAATTTTTCATGAATTATTTCCCCTTTTTACTTAGAATTTTAGGTTAAAGTTTTGATGCACTTTCACTCTGTCTCTGTTATTACTGAATGGATTTGATTCAGACTTAAAATAGTTGTTCAACGTCATCACCCACACCATATGGCGCAAGGTGCATAACTCTGGCACCAATTTTTCATTAATTATTCCCCCTTTTTACTTAGAATTTTAGGTTAAAGTTTTGATGCACTTTCACTCAGTCTCTGTTATTACTGAATGGATTTGATTCAAACTTAAAATAGTTGTTCAACATCATCACCCACACCATATGACACAAGGTGCATAACTCTGGCACCAATATTTAATGAATTATGCCCCTTTTTGCTTAGGATATACTTATATAGTGTTTTGGTACATTTTATCTTTACCTCTCTTATTACTTTAAGTTGATATTTTTTTGACATAGACTCAGGCTATTGTACAATATCTTTATCCACAAATGGAGTCATTAAACACTCCAGTGACAGCTCTAGTTTCCTCAGATGTGCCCAGTTTCACTATCCAGCATCGAAATAGTCGAGCGCGCTGTCTCCTGTGACAGCTCTTGTTTGTGCCTCCACTATAAGTGGTGGGGGCATATAGATTTGGTCTTGTCCGTCCGTGCGTCTATCCAGCCGAAAAATATTTTTTGTGACACGCCTAGCTCAAAAGGTATTTGATATAAATTTGATAAATTGATGAAACCTTTGTTGATATGAACTTGTGCACCTCGTATCTTTCGTTTGGCTCTGCCCCCTATTTCCAGAGTTATGGCCCCTGAAATTGTTAAAATGCACATTTTCACCTTGTGATGCGCCTAGCTCAAAGAGAATTTGATATAAATTGATGAAACCTTGCATGAGTCTTAATCATGATATGAACTTGCGCACCTCCTATTTTTTGTCAGGCTACGCCCCCTATTTTTAGAGTTATGGCCCCTGAAATAGTCAGAAATGTACATTTTCGCCTTGTGACTTGCCTAGCTCAAAAAGTATTTGATATATATTGATGAAATCTTGCATTAGTCTATTTATCATGATGTGACCTTGTACACTTGGCATTCTTCTTGAGATTTTAGCGCTAATTACAGAGTTATGGCCCTTGAAACAGCCAAAATAGTGGATTTTTTGTTTATGATGCTCAGAGCTCAAAAAGTATATGGCCTAGAATAATGAATCCTTGATATAATATGTTTGTTGAGGCTATACCCCATTATGACTGCAAACATTTGATTTATTGCCCCTTATTTGTGACATATTTACCAGTGGAGTCACACCCTGTGTCCTACAGACACATTCTAGTGTGTGGAATTTCCGTGTTTCTTGTTTTGACTTAAGATGCTGAAACTTGGAGTATATAGACCTGTTTAGAGAGTTGTTCATGGTTGTTATTTCCTGAAGTTTAGGATAAGACGTCATTGTCCACAAACATATATTCAGCCAGAAGAAAATACCAGGAAGTATGTTAACATTATGTTGTTTTAAATGTGACTTTTAGAAAGATTTGGTTTTACTGTAAATAAATCATGAATAAATCCCAAAATATATACAAAGGAAAAATTACATAAGTTTCTGGAAAATTTAAGCACATGGACCCTTTAAATATGACGACTTACAACTGGGGACTATGTTAATGACATGGCTTTATGGGTTTTTACAGCCTTCTTTTTCCTAATGGGGACCATTAAAAAATAACATTTTCTGCAAAGGCTGTGCCTTTTTAGCCCACCATCATCAGATGGTGGGCTATTAAAATCACTCTGCGTCCGTGGTCCGTCCGTCCGTCATTCCGTCCGTCCGTCCGTCCGTTAACAATTTCTCGTTATCGCATCTCCTCAGAAACTACTGGGGGGATTTTGACCAAACTTTGTCAGAATGATGTATTGGTACCCTAGTTGTGTCCCCCTGAAAATCAGACTGGTTCAACAATTTATGAGTGAGTTATGGCCCTTTGTTTATTTCTATATTTTACATAGATTTATATAGGGAAAAGCTTTGAAAACCTTCTTGTCCAAAACTACAGAGCCTAGGGCTTTGATATTTGGTATGAAGCATCATCTAGTGGTCCTCTACCAAGATGATTCAAATTATTTCTCTGGGGTCAAATATGGCCCCGCCCTGGGGGTCACATGGTTTATATAGACTTATATAGGGAAAAACTTTGAAAATCTTCTTGTCCAAACCACAAAGCCTAGGGCTTTGATACTTGTAACGTAGCATCATCTAGTGGTTCTCTACCAAGTTTGTTCAAATTATCCCCCAAGGGTCAAAAATGGCCCCGCCCCGGTGGTCACATGGTTCATATAGACTTATATAGGGAAAAGCTTTTAAAATGTTCTTGTCAATAACTACAACATTCAAATTTGGACCACATGTATATTTTTGAGTGGCAAGATGAACCTTGACATGAGTTGACCTTGATTTTGACCTAGTGACCTACTTTCACATTTCTCTAGCTACAGCCTTCAAATTTGGACCACGTGTATATTTTTGAGTGGCAAGATGAACCTTGACATGAGTTGACCTTGATTTTGACCTAGTGACCTGCTTTCACATTTCTGTAGCTACAGCCTTCAAATTTGGACCACATGCATAGTTTTGTGCACTGGAAAAAACTTTGACTTTGATTTTGACCTAGTGACCTACTTTCACATTTTTGAAGGTACAGGCGTCAAATTTGGACCATATGCATAGTTCCGTGTTTCAAAATGAAATTTGACATTGATTTTGACCTAGTGACCTACTTTCACATTTCTCAAGCTACAGCCTTCAGATTTGGACCACATGCATAGTTTTGTGTACCGAAAAAAACTTTGACCTTTACATTGACCTAGTGACCTACTTTCACATTTTTAAGGTACAGGCTTCAAATTTGGACCACATGCATAGTTTTGTATTCCGAAATAAAATTTGACCTTGATTTTGACCTAGTGACCTACTTTTACATTTCTCAAGCTATAGCCTTCAAATTTGGACCACATGCATAGTTTTGTGTACCGAAATGAACTTTGACCTTTACATTGACCTAGTGACCTATTTTCACATTTTTGAAGGTACAGGCTTCAAATTTGGACCACATGTGTAGTTTTGTATTCCGAAATAGAATTTGACCTTGATTTTGACCTAGTGACCTACTTTTACATTCCTCAAGCTACAGCCTTCAAATTTGGACCACTTGCACAGTTTTGTGTACCGAAATGAACTTTGACCTTAAGATTGACCTAGTGACCTACTTTCACATTTCTGTAGCTACAGGCTTCAAATTTAGACCACATGCATAGGATTGTGTACTGAAACAAACTTTGACCTTGACATTGACCTAGTGACCTACTTTTACATTCCTCAAGCTACAGCCTTCAAATTTGGACCACTTGCACAGTTTTGTGTACCGAAATGAACTTTGACCTTAAGATTGACCTAGTGACCTACTTTCACATTTCTGTAGCTACAGGCTTCAAATTTAGACCACATGCATAGGATTGTGTACCGAAACAAACTTTGACCTTGACATTGACCTAGTGACCTACTTTCACATTTCTCAAGCTACAGCTTTCGAATTTGGACCACATGCACAGTGTTGTGTATGGAAATGAAACTTGACCTTGAGCTAGTCAGTAAGTCTTGAAATTTGGAACACTCAAAAATGGCACATTGGTGGGCGCCAAGATCACTCTGTGATCTCTTGTTAATGTATAGAGTTTTTATCCCCCGCAGAAGGTGGAGGGATCTTGTTTTGGCATTGTCCATCCAGCTGTTCATCCGTCTGAAATCGAAGTTGTCGTTTGTCTGGCTGAAGTTAAAAAAGCTTATAATTTGAAAAGTTTTTATGCTAGAATTACTAACCCTCACATAATTATGATCTTTGCTCACACAAAGTGTTATCCACATTGATCCAGTTAAAACAGAGTTTTTCCCCTTGATATTTAAAAAAAAATTGAAAATACTTATAATTCAAAAAGTATTTAAGCTAGAATCACTCAACCTCACATAATTATGTCTCCCCACCTCTGGGGGAGTCATATTGTTTTTGCCCTGTCCGTCCGTCCGTACGTCACACTTCATTTCCGATCAATAACTGGAGAACCATTTGACCTAGAATCTTCAAACTTCCTAGGGTGGCAGGACTTATGGAGTAGACGACCCCTACTGTTTTTGGGGTCACTCCGTCAAAGGTCAAGTTCACAGGGGCCTGAACATGGAAAACCATTTCCGATCAATAACTTGAGAACCACTTGACCCAGAATGTTGAAACTTCATAGGATGATTGGTCATGCAGAGTAGACGACCCCTATTGATTTTGGGGCCACTCTATTAAAGGTCAAGGTCACTGGGGCCTGAACATGAAAAACTATTTCCGATCAATAACTTGAGAACCACTTGACCCAGAATGTTGAAACTTCATAGGATGATTGGACATGCAGAGTAGATGACCCCTATTGATTTTGGGGTCACTTAGTTAAAGTTCAAGGTCACAGGAATCTGAACATGGAAAACCGTTTCCGGTCAGTAACTTGAGAGCCACCTGACCCAGAATGTTGAAACTTCATAGGATAATTGGTCATGCAGAGGATATGACCCCTATTTATTTTAGGGTCACTCTATTAAAGGTCAAGGTCACAGGGGGCTGAACATGGAAAACCATTTCCTCAGTAATTTGAGAACCACTTGACCCAGAATGTTGAAACTTCATGGGATGATTGGACATGCAGACTAGATTACCTTATTGATTTTGGGGTCACTTGATCAAAAGTCAAGGTCACATGGGCCTAAACATGGCAAACAAATTCCATTCAGTAACTTGAGAACCACTTGACCCAGAATGTTGAAACTTCGTAGGATGATTGGTCATGCAGAGGAGATGACCCCTATTGATTTTGGGATCACTCTGTTAAAGGTCAAGGTCGCAGTGGACAGAAAATGGAAATCCATTTCCAGTTTATAACTTCAGAACCATTTGACCTAGAACCTTCAAACTTCATAGGGAGATAGGAATAACAGAGTAGGTGACCCCTATTGTTTTTGGGGGTCACTTCTTTAAAGGTCAAGGTCACAGGGGACTGAGCATGGAAAACCATATCCAATTCATAACTTGAGAACCACTAGGCCCAGAATGTTGAAACTTAGTGGGATGATTGGACATGCCAAATAGGTGATCCCTGTTGCAGCCAACCATCAGTGTCTCTTTGACTTTCACTCTTCTCCCCTATTGACTTCTTGCATATACGACTATGCAGTGGGGGAGACATGCGCTTTTTTACAAAAGCATCTTCTAGTTATAAATTAGCACATGACCTTTGCTCACACATAGTATTATCTCTAGACACTATAAAAGCAGAGTCTTTCTCCTTGATTTGGTAAAAAAAGAAAATGCTCACAATTCAAGAAGTATTTTAATTAGAATCTCCAAACCTCACATAATGATTAGTTAGCACATGGTCTCTGCTTACATGTATGTTATTATCCCCCTTGACTCAGTAAAAGCATAGTTTTCCCCCAGAATTGGTAGAAAAATTGAAAATGCTTGTAATTCAAAAAACATTTAAGCTAGAATCACTAAATGTCATATGGTTATTAATTAGCACATGACCTTTGCTCACATTTGGTATTATTCCCCTTGACCATGTAAAAGCAGAGATTTTTTCCTTGATTTTGTAAAAATAGGGATATTTGATGATATCTAAGTAACCTATTGATTCAGAAAACTTTACACAATTGTAGATCACTTGAGGGCAGTGGTGCACACACAGTTTTATCTGGATCACTTCATTAATCAGGGAGAATGCCCTTTAATTATTTTACAGTCCATAAATTCTCACATAAAGTAATCAGTTGATGGATCTTCATGAAATTGAACACAAATATAGCTCATTGTAGGGCAGTAGTGCATGCTTATCTTTAATCGGCATCTCTTCAGTGACTATAGAGTTATTGCCCTTTTATTGTTTAAAAAAAAATGAATTCAAAAAAACAAAATAAGATTTTCATGAAGCTGAAGAAAAAAATAGGTCTTTTATATATAACCATATCTTTCAATAGATATTCCCCTCATTCACAAAACAACTTACTCAGCGGGAGATATAAATTCACTGAATTAGCTCGTTCTTGTTCATTTGTTCTGTTGTTATTGTTGTTATTGAAAACTGTTTTGTTACGTAAATAAACATCTATTTCTGTTAAGGAGTTAATCATAACAGCAGTATGTGTCAGTTTAATAAAATATTTATGTTTGTTATTGTTGCATGGATTATAGTTTACAGTTGTCTTCTTGTTTCACCATAGTTTACCAAGCATCATAGGTCATCTGTCTGAGGCATATGTCAACATCATTGGACTTTTATCTAGCATAATCTGGAGGCATTCTTTGTAATATTTATCAGTGTTTGATGGAGAAGAATTTCTTGCAAATGTCATGTTTGATAGTGGCGTAAGTTTACATAAAGTTAATACAAAGGTTATGGTGAGCTTGTTCTACTCGCCTGATGTCTACATCCAAGTTCACATCTTGGTTAAAGTTTAAATGCATTTCCACTTTTTCTCTGTTATTACTCGATCGATTTGCTTAGAATAGTTATTCCTCATCAACAGCCAATGCCATATGACACAAGGGTGATAACCCTCGCTCCAGTATTTCATAAATTATCCCACCTACTGACTTAGAATTTCAAGTTAAAAGTTTTGGTGCACTTTCACTCTGTCTCTGTTATTACTATATTTTTTTGCTTCAGACTAAAGTAGTTGTTCCACATCACTCACATCATATGACACAATGTCCATAACTCTGGCACCAATATTTTATGAATTATGCCCCCTTTTTATTTATAATTCAGCTGTTTCACTTTACTATATTGCAGTTAGATTTGTAAAACAGTTCTTACACTTTATTAGCCACATGATATAATGATATGACACCCAGTGCATTATTCTTGCAGAAATATTCCTTGAATTATGGTTATACTTTTACTCTCCATCTCTGTTATTACTGAACACATTTGACCCCAACTTAAACTGTTGTACCATATCATCATCCATATTGGCATCATTAAACTCTCCAGTGATAGTTCCCGCTTCCTTAGATGTGCACTATTTCACTATCTAGGGGTTAATGACCATGACTATCTAGCATTGAAATAGATGAGCACATTTTCTCCATTGACAGCTCTTGTTACAGTTTCACATTGGAACATGAAATACAAAAACATACATACATTTCTTAAAACAAAAGGAAGAACTTTTCTACATATGAGAACAGTTGATTGAGACTTATTAATAAAAGAAAATCAGTTATCATGAATTTTAGACTGGGAACCATTTTCAGCAAGACCAAGGAATTGTGAAAGCCATAATTTTAGCTGTAACAGTGGTTATATGTACTATACATAGATAGTGTCATCATATTGATTTGAATCAGGCCTGATTGGCAAGAATATAATTGAAATAGTTGATTATCATGATCCATTTATCAGATTCCGTTATGTTCTCATGCTTTATGTGTTGTTTACTATGATATAAGAGTGTCTGCCTATTTTATATTATGCAAGATAAAAAGCTGTTATAATGTGCATGACTGAATGACTTGAGTTTTGATAAAGATTACAATCAAAATAAGGGGAGCGGTAGTCTAGTGGATAAGGTGTCAGCCGCTCAATCCAGAGGTCGTGGGTTCGAGCCCCACTGGGGTTAATGACCATGACTTCACATATGACACCAGTACTGGTTTTTCCAGGAAGCGGACTCGAGAGACTGGTTCCAATAAGCTTGAAGCTTTCATCACAATCGACCTTAAACAAATTAGTATAAACTAATCAAAATATACCACAATGGTAAACTTTCCAAACTTAATGCAGAATAGTATATACATGTATCTTTAATATGCATATATAATTTATTGTCCCTTGCCTTTTTTCAAAGAAAAAAGGGGGACTATAGAAATAACTCTGTCATTTATCAAGGGATTTTTAAATGACTAGGCACAAAGGTATCCCATAATGAGACAACATGTTAGGCCAGAAACACATAATAATAGCTCCAAGGTCATGGTCAGAGGTCAAAGATTAACAGTCTGTTTTGTGTCCGATCCATGACTTTGCCATTCATGAAGGGATTTTGAACATTCATGAAGGTATTTTGAAATTACATGGCAGAAACGTACCTCATAATAAACAACTTGTTATGCAAAAGACCCAGACCCTAGCTCTAAGGTCAAGCTCATGCTCAGCAGTCAAAGGTTAACAGGGTCTGTTTATTTTTCTGGTCCATAACTCTGCAATTTATCAAAGGATTTTGAAATTACTTAGCACAAATGTTCCATATAATGAGATGATGTGTCATGCAGAAGACCCAGACCTCTAACTTAGAGGTCAAGGTCAGACTTTGATGTCACAGGTTTAGAGTATTAGGTTCATGTCTGGTGTATAACTCTACCATTCATCAAGGGATTTCAAAGTCACTTGCCATAAATGTTCCCCATAATAAGAGGACATGAAGCATGCAAGGCCAGGCACAATTGTTCCCAATAATAAGACAACATGTTGCAAGCAGGAGACAGGCCCTGTCTTAAAGGTCTATGTCACATTTAGAGGTCAAAGAAGGAAGGTTATATTTATTGTTTTGGTCTGGTCATAACTTTACAATACATGGATGGATGGTATTCAAGTGATTTGGCAAAAACAGTCACCATAACAAATTGATTTGTTGCATGTAAGACCCAGACCTCTAGCTCAAGGTCAAGGTCAGGCTTGTAGTTGAAACTTTTTTGCAGTTTTTTATATCTGGGATATCACTTTTTTATGCACAGATGCATATTTAAGTAACTTGGCATAGATATTCACCATTACAAGTCATGAGCAAAAGGTCAAGGTCAAATGCACCCAAGTTAACTTTCTTGTTTTGTTGGTGCATGGAAGTACTTCCTGTTTGTTGGATTGAGTACAATACATGTGTTTTTTCATCAGTTTTCCCACTACTTTAATACAAATAAGATGATTGGTATTGATAGATATAAAAAAAAACTATTAACAGTTGTAGTTTGGCAGAATGTAAGTCCAGGCACAAGTTATAACTTAATTGTATATATGAATACAGCATTATTATGGTTGCAATACAGTCTGTTATAGGTTGGTTTGCATTGTAGCTCTGCAACACTGATACTAACTTTCACTGTTGTGTAATTTAAAAGCAAGGTTAGTTTCATTTGTACCATATAAATGTCATGCATTTCATTTGTTTATTAGTAACTTACCTTTAATATGAAAAAGAATTTCATAACATTTTAATTTCTTTTTTTCTTACCAATTTAAATAAAGTCACTTTAAATCTTTAGATTTTACTATTTGAAAGCATTCACCAATTCACCAAAAAGATGTTTTTTGGCATGCAATGTTTTATGGTAACTCTGTTACTGTTATTCCTGTTCTGAAATAAAATTGAATGAAACATCCTATAAATGAATTTATAAATTACCACATCAACTTTAAATAAAATAGATCATCTAGGTGGTTCTTTATAACTCAAATATTTTTATCTGATTTTGGAAGTATTAGAATTAGTATTTCAGTAATCAATGTCTTATTACCTACTTTTTATCTCTAATGTCATGTGTAATTGTTGTTGAATGACTTTTCTTTGAGTTCTAAATGTTTAATTTTCCATATTGCAGAGATATTTTCTGTTGACATTTTAAGAGGTCAGTTCTAGAATTGTGAGATGCCACATAAAAAGGGATATATAGCAGCATTGCATTTGTTAAGAAACATTATCTAGAAATACCCCTAGATACAAAGTATGTAGGGGCTGTGTTAGAGTATCCGTTGTCTATTAACTGTTGGGAAGACTTTCATAAAACTAGCATCAATAGTTAACTTCATCAAGGTGACAGACAGAGGACACAAGCCAGGAAATTATGTCCAAGATCTGGTCAAAGATCAAATAGCATGTATCTTCTCCATATCTTCTTAACTGCTTGGAAAAAAGTTTTATAAAACTAGCATCAAATATTTCCCTTATCAAGATGACATGCAGAATTCACAACAAAGGCCACTAGGTCCAAGTTCAAGGTCACGTTTTGACATCTGTTGTCAAAACATTTTGTGTCTGCTCCATGTCTTTTAACTAACTTGGAACATTTTCATGAAACTAACCGCAATTCTTTACTTAATCAAGATGGCAGGTGCAAGGTCAAGGTCATGTTTTGAGGTCTGTTGTCAAATAACTTAATTTTGTGTCTGCTGCATGTCTTCTAAACATTTTCATGAAACTAACCTCAATGCTTTACCTAATCAAGATGACAAGCAGAGCATCAACCTGTATCACTAGGTGCAAGGTCAAGGTCATACTTAGAGGTCAAAGGTCAAATAGCTTAACATCGTTTCTGTTCCATATTTTCTTAACTGCTTGGAAGATTTTCATAGAACAAGCAACAAATGTTTACTTCATCAAGTTCACATGCAGAGTTCACAACCTAAGTTTATAGGCCCAAGTTCAAGGTGACACTTGGGGGTCAAAGGTCAAATAGCTTAAATTCTTGTCTGCTTTATATCTGCTAAGAATATTTTTTAGTCAAATATTAAACCACATCAAGGCAACATGCAGAGCCAACAACCCAGTGTTCTTTTTATGTGACATGTCATATTTGCACCACAGCTAATATTGTTACTTATGTGAAGTATTCTGATTTCTGTGATGTGTTGTCATACTTTTTGTGTTTCAACAATATTTGTTAATGAGAAATATCACCAAATTTGTTATTGTATCTTGTTTATTCAGAAAAGAAACGGGATTCGCTGTGCGAATCTTTTATATTCTTTTTTCCTTCTTTAGAAATTTTCAATAAATCCTTGAAAAGAATGCAGTGTTTCTTTCTTCAGGAGATCCCTACTTGTTGAAAACGCTCAAAGTCATTTACCAGACAAACCACCTGTAATGTAATTTTGCCGTAGTAGTTTAAAGCAGCTCAGATGTTTTACAGGGCCCAAGATATAATACTTTTTTATCCACTTGAAAAGTTAGCCTGAAAAAAACACCAAAGCCCAAATATTGTATTACAAGGATCTGAAGATCCGGTATTTTTTTTTTCTTCTAAATTTTCAGTTTTGGTTAAAAAAACAATGTTTTAATGAATGAAAAGAAATTTTCAGATGAAATTGTACTGGGTTTATTTGCTTTGCCGATTGTCTGTATTGTCAGAAATGTGTCTAGAAGTCTTAACTGCCCATGGCCATGATTGTTTGAAATACTTTTTGACCTCGGAGGGTTGGTCTACATAGTTCTACAAAAGTTCAGAACTTTTTACAGGATTCCTGATTGTTTTAACTCACCTGAACCGGAGGTCCAAGGTGAGCTGTCGTCTTGCGTAAGTTTTTCACCTATAAACAACTACTCCTCATGAACTGCTGGATAGATAATCAGCAAAGTTAGCATCCTTGTAATGTCCTCTCTCAGGTTTGTTCAAATGATTCCACTTGACTCATTTTAGGGGCAGAGCTAAAAATAGAAAAAACGTTATATGACTTTAGCCTTGTTTGTTTGTAGCATCCTTGTAAGGTCCTCCATCAAATTTTCAAATGGTTCTGCTTAATTGATTTTAGGGGCCACCAGAGCTAAAAATTAATGACTTTTTCTCATGAATTGTTATCAGATTTTATATGTACCATCTTTCAAAGGTGGTCTACATTTGTTCAAATTGGGGGTTGCAAAAAGTTAAGATGGAAAAACCTTTTATACTGAACACAGTTGTTACCTACCATTCATGATACAGTGTATCATACATAATTATATTTAAGATCGAATTGTCAATTTCAGGTGAGTGAGTTTGGGCCACTTTGGCCCTCTTGCTTACTGTAGGAATCACTTTGTTCTGTCCTATACCGTCTGGCTCTTCCAATCTTTGGAGCCAATACAGAAATCTCTGAAACTTACAATATCTTTATATGACAAGTTGACTTACCAGTTCCCATAACTCTGGCTTGTTTTGACAAAGTCATCTCTACTTTTTGCTAAATTTCAAGGATTGACATTTCTTTCATTCAATATTTCTGAAACATATTTATACATTTGCCTGAAATGTAACGCAAACATTAGATCAAAATGTACTGTTCAACTTCTTTTTCTTGAAGAGGATATACTTGAATACGACCTTTAGCTCTAACTGCAGTTCTGGTACTGGCAAAGTTGCTGTATTGTGTTTTCCTTGATTAGATCCAGCGTCCATCAACCACAAGTTACATAAACAATTTCTCTGAAATTAGTGGTTAGAATTACATCACACTTGGCCCGTAGCATCCTGGCAAAATCGTCTTGCAAATTTGTTAAACTCTTTTGAGGCTGATGGATCTTAAAATAGAAATGCATTCAAACAGCTTCTTCTCATATACTTCTTGATGCAACTTTATCAGGCTTGATCTTTAGCATCATTGTAAGGGGCTGCTATAATATAAATAATATATAAAATATGCTATAGGAGTAGGGGCCGACTAATTGATGTTCTTGGGGCCTGTGATTTTTACACAAAAAAATCTGATGTTGGTTTTGCTTGAAAAATAATTCTGGCTTCAACAGATTGAAATATATATATAAATACAAATAGATTGTGTGATAATCTTCAGCAATCTTGTCTGTAGCATCCTTGTAAGATCCTCTCTCAAATTTAGTTAAATGGCTTGGCTTCTAGGAGCAACCAGAGCTAAAATAGAAAATAAACTTTCAACAACTAATTGTCATGAAGCAGAAGATGGATCTTATCAAACTTAGTCTGTAGCACTCTTGTATAGCCCTCTCTCAGTTTTATTCGAATGGTTCCACAATGCTCTTCTACGTTTGTTTTTCTCATGGGCCACTTGATGGATCTTCATTAAACCAATGGTTTGTAGCATTCTTGCATGGTTCTTCTCTCTCAAATTTGTCCCAATGGTTTCGCTTGATCTAAAAATAGAAAACGCTTTAACTAACTTCTTCTCAAGAACCACTCGATAAATCTTTAGTCTGCCCGATCCTTGTAAAGTCCTCTCTCATTTTTCAGATGTTCCTGCTTGACCTTTAGGGGTTACCAGAACTGAAAATAAAACAAAAACTTTAAATGTCCACTTGGATCTTCATCAAACATCGTCTGTAACATTCTTGTATAGTCATGTCTCAGTTTTGTTTTTCAAATTGTTTCGCTTGACCCGTTTTAAGGGCCATTAGAGCTTAAAGTGTTACAAAAACTTTTAACGACATCTTTCCATGTTCTTTACCAAGTTTGGTTTGTAGCGTTCTTGTAAGGTCCACTCTCAAATTATTTTAAATGGTTCTGCTTGTCACCTTTTAGGGGCCACCAGAGCTAAAAAAAAAAAATGTGCACATTGCTACAAGCAGACACCATCGTTTGTATGACCGAACAATTGCTGCAAGCAGACACCATCGTTTGTATGACCGAACAATTGCTGCAAGCAGACACGATCGTTTGTATGACCGAACAATTGCTACAAGCAGACACGATCGTTTGTATGACCGAACAATTGCTGCAAGCAGACACCATCGTTTGTATGACCGAACAATTGCTGCAAAACATGCTAAACCCGAACACGCACGCAGACGCACTTCTTCTCGCGAACCAGGTAAAAGATATTTAACAAACTTGGTCCGTAACATGATTAACTAACATGATTAGGTTCCTCGCTTGGCACTCGGCATTAAAAGGATTGTTCTAGGACTGGGCAGCCAGGTGTCGGTATGAGATTGAATGGGGTATCATGTCAAGCCATTCTTGTGAGGATGGGCATTGTGCTCACTGCTACAAATAGACATAGTCGTTTATACAACGAAACATTACTGAAAAAAGACGCTTAGCCGGAACAGACACTTGGGCATTGTGCTCACTGCTACAAGTGGACATCATCGTTTATAACCAAGAACTTACTAGGAATAAACGCTTAACCAGAACACACACTTTTTAGCTCGACTATACGAAAAGAGCTATCCTACTCGCCCTGGCGTCAGCATCCTTCCACGTCCTACCTTGGTTAAAGTTTTTGCACTTTCTCTTTTTTCTCTTTATCTCTTTAATCGCTTGATGGATTTGCTTCAAACTTAAAATAGTTATTCCTCATCATCACCCACATTATCTGGCAAAAGGGCCATAACTCAAACCAATATCTTAAGAATTATCCCCCCTTTTTACTTAGAATTTCAGGTTAAAGTTTTGGTGCATTTTTACTCTATCTCAGTTGTTACTAAATGGATTTGATTCAAACTTAAAATGGTTGTTCCACATCATCACTCACATCATATGACACAAGGTCCATAGCTCTGGCACCACTTTTTCATGAATTATGCCACCTTTTTATTTAGAATTTTAGGTTAATTTTGATGCATTTTCACGGCATCTGTTTTTACAGAAGGGATTTGATTCAGACTTACTAGTAAAACAATTGTTTGACATCATCAACCACATCATATGACACAAGGGTCATAACTATGGCACCAGTATTTTATGAATTATGCCCCTGTTTACATGTTAAAATTTTTATGCACTTTCACTCTATATCTGTTATTATCACTTTATCTTTGTTATTACTTAATGAATTTAATTCAAATTTAAACTAGTTTTTCCGCATTGTTGTCCTCATCATATGACACAAGGTCCATAATTCTAGCATAAATATTTGGTGACTTAGGTCCTCTTTTTACTTAGAATTTCAGTTTAATTTTAATGCTTTTTCACTATTTCTGTTTTGTTACTAAATAAATTGTATTTAAACTTAAAATGGATGTTCTACATGGTCACCCACATTATATGTCACAATGCTCATGATGCTGGCACCAAAATGCTATGAGATATGCCCCCTTTTTACTAGAATTTCAGATTCAAGTTGTGATGCACTTCTGCTTTATCTCACTTATTTGATTCAAACTTCAAATAGTTGCTCCACATTATTAGCCACATGATATGACATATGATGCATTACTTTTGCAGAAATTTTCCATAAATTATGTCCCTTTTATACTTATTTAATATTTTGATACACTTTTCTATCTCTTTTATAACTAAACACATTTGACTCAGACTTAATTAAGCTTTATCCAATATCTCCAATCACATTGGAGTAATTAAACACTCCAGTGACAGCTCCAGCTTTCTCAGATGTGCCCAGTTTCACTATCCAGCATGGAAATAGCCGGGCGTGCTGTCTCTCGTGACAGCTCTTGTATTTAAACTTATTACAATTGTTAAACATCATCACCCACATCATATGACACAAGGGTCATAACTCTTGTGCCAATATTTCATGAATTATACCCCCTTTTTACATAAAATTTCAGGTTCAAGTTGTGTTGCGCTTCTGCTCTATCTCACTTATTTGATTCAAACTTCAAATAGTTGCTTTACATTATTAGCCACATGATATGACACAATGTCATGGTGCATTACATTGCAGAAATTTTCCATGAATTATGTCCCTTTTATACTTGTTTAATGTTTTGATACACTAAATATCTATCTTTGTTATTACTAAATGCATTTGACACAGACTTAAGCTATTGTCAAATATCTTCATCCACATTGGAGTAATTAAAAACTCCAGTGACAGCTCAAGCTTCCTCAGATATGCCCAATTTCACTATCCAGCATGGAAATAGCCGAGCGCGCTGTCTCTCGCGACAGCTCTTGCTAAATCACTTCTGCTTATGAACCACTTGACATCCTTGTAAGATCATTTTTTTTTTAATTTTTCTTTTTTTTAAACATGTAAATGTTATAGTTGTTAGAATAACACTTTTATAGTCTCCTTTACTTCTAGTAGAGTCGTTTTAAAACTGAATTCGTTTTTATTATGTGTGAAGACTGAAATGTAGTAAAGAGCTATAGAAGGTAATATCAAAGCGTTGGACTTTGTGAAAGTGGTTAAGTTCTTACCTTTATACGTGTTTAAAAACCATTAGCCTGTTTTAGCATTAGTGATATTGTGCATTATCATTTTCTTAATTTATTATGCTGCGTTTACCGTTAGCCACGATGTCCACGATTTGAGAGAAGCGTAGTGAGCGTGGGGGCTCGTGGGATCAATCGTGGTGATCTTGAGGGAACTTGATGGAATCGTGATGATCGTAAGGATCGTGACAAAATTTTTGACAGTCAAAAATTTTGCCACGATTATCCCGATATATCTTAAATCTTGAGAGAGCGTGATAGAACGTGGAAATCGTTGTAGAGCGTAATGCAGCTTAACAGACCTTAACGTACCGCATCAGACCTTGATGCTCCATCGTATGGGGATCTTGGTGAACTTGGAAACACGATTCTAAGTTCCACTAGATCTGCAGGCATCCTTACATAGTTGACGTTGGAGCCGACATCTTCACGCCTGAGTTCTGTGAAAAGTTGAGAGTATTGTCCCAGTTGGTGCCTTCGGTTTCCACTTAACCATGGTCTCACCCACCAGGTCTTAGGCTTTGTTTTTCTTCTTCTCATTTCTCTCTTTTATATCCTGCCATATTCCGTCCCTTGTTGCTGCTGCCGACGAGTAACTATTATAGGCATACACGAAAAATGCAAATTCAGCATTTTGTTCATCAGCTCTTTGATGCATAGCTCGTTCCTCTTTAAAATCTCTGCAGAGAGAATGAGAGGATGACCTATGCCTCCTATTTATACTCCAATCGTGCTCAAAACGTGTCAATCTTGATCAAATCGTGACCATAAATCGTAGGAGAGCTTAACAAAACTTGATAACGTGAGGGATCTAAACAGAACGTGACAAAGCGTGATAGCATATCGTGGTAATCGTAAGAGAACTTGAGAGAACTTGAGAGAACTTGATGAAAATCGTGGCAGATCTCGACCAGAATCGTGTTGGTTTCGCAATAAAACGCTGCAGGTAGTAACAAAACGTACTGAGAGCGTAAGAAAGCGTAGGAAAGCGTAGTAATACAAAATTCGTGCAATAAATCGTGGAGCTCCGAGCTTTTCTTTAAATCGTGGATATCGTGGCTAAGTGTTAACGCAGCATTAATAGTTATTGTCATATCTATTTTTTGTAAAACATCCATTATGCTTAATAGGGAGAATAAAGAAGAGGAGTGCTTTTGTTCGGGTTGGTGACAATACCTCGGTTTCTGTAATGTTAAGAAATATAAAAACTTTGAAAATGGCACCCAGTTTTGAAAATAGAGTTTGAACACATCTGGTCATCGTTTAAACGCTTTAAGGGTAAAACTTTACTTTGCTTCACGACGATAAACCTTTATGACGCGTTAGTTAAAACACATGGCTTCAATGACAGTATATGGAAAGCGTGTATTGCGACTTTGAAAGAAGTATGCAACAGATGATCAAAGAAAACATTATGAAGGAAAGATAAATCAAAAATGTAAATATAGAATTTAAATAGCAGTTAAATATTTTGCATGGCTGTCTTTAAAATAGACGCGA
Source organism: Mercenaria mercenaria (assembly GCF_021730395.1). Classification (NCBI taxonomy): domain Eukaryota; kingdom Metazoa; phylum Mollusca; class Bivalvia; order Venerida; family Veneridae; genus Mercenaria; species Mercenaria mercenaria. The sequence continues at coordinate 40,168,669 of NC_069368.1, forward strand.
GTTCGGCATCCACTTCATATATATCACATTCATATGTGAAATACATGGCTGTCTTTGAAATAGTCGTAATTTCGGCATCCACTTCATATATATCACATTCATATGTGAAATACATGGCTGTCTTTGAAATAGTCGTAATTTCGGCATCCACTTCATATATTTCACATTCATCTTTGAAATAGTCGTAATTTCGGCATCCTTTGAACAGATGGACGTGAATTCGGCATCAACTTCGCATCCAAATATGAAATACATCATGGCTGTTTTAAAAACAAACGTGATTTCGGCATCAACTTCATATGTTTCACATCCAAATATGAAATACATCATGGCTGTTTTAAAAACAAACGTGATTTCGGCATCAACTTCATATGTTTCACATCCAAATATGAAATATATCATGGCTGTTTTGAAAACAAACGTGATTTCGGCATCCACTTCATACCTGTATATTTCCCATCCAATTGAATGTTATTTATTTTTGAAATCAGTCTGACTCTGGATGAAGCGCAAGTAAAGCGTAAGTAAAAAAGCAAAAAGTACGAAACCGTTAAAAAGAGAAAAAGAAAAAGTACAATCACCTAGAACACAAGACTAAATAAGCAAAAACAAAGAAAACAACAATCACTCTTTTGAATCTAAAACATCATTTGCAGTTACATAGCGTCGTTTGTAATCAAGATGGAATGTCAACATCTCATAAACGGCAAGTCATCAGTTTTATGAAAGCATAAGTTAACTAGCTAAAAGCAGCTTATTTCAATCCTTTGATTACACACATACATCAAAATTATTCTCAGATTGTTCTTACGTAAGTGATTAAATTGGAATCGATTAGAAATTTCACAGATAATATCTAATGAATGACAAATAATAAATAATCTCTGTGCCATTTTTGTAATTATGTCGGCATTAAAACTAACGCAGCAGGCTACTGTTATATGGGGTCGGCATTATAATTCCGGTATAATTATCTTGTTTGAAAATTAATGTAAATCCCCATTACAGTTTGGAAAAATAATAAAGCACCAGTAGTATTTTTAATGGTCTCAATGAATCTACACTTTGGAAGAAGTATATTTCATTTTTGTGAATCCTCTAAGCGTTTATTTTTTTCAGTACAGTATACTTTAATTACTTGATCAAAGGCAAAGATGGTGAAGCGCGGAGGTGTGATGGAGAAGCGCGACAGTACGATTGTGAAAAGCACGACAGAATGATGGGACATTACGGTGGTGAAGCGCACCAGTCTGATGGTGAAGCGTGACAGTACAATGCGCGATAGTATGATGGTGACACTACGATTGTGAAGCTCGACAGTACGATGATGGTGACACGATTGTGAAGCACGACAGTACGATAGACAAGCGCGATAGTATGATGGTGACACTACGATTGTGAAGCACGACAGTACGATAGACAAGCGCGATAGTATGATGGTGACACTACGATTGTGAAGCACGACAGTACGATGGACAAGCGCGATAGTATGATGGTGACACTACGATTGTGAAGCACGACAGTACGATAGACAAGCGCGATAGTATGATGGTGACACTACGATTGTGAAGCACGACAGTACGATAGACAAGCGCGATAGTATGATGGTGACACTACGATTGTGAAGCACGACAGTACGATGGACAAGCGCGATAGTATGATGGTGACACTACGATTGTGAAGCACGACAGTACGATGGACAAGCGCGATAGTATGATGGTGACACTACAATTGTGAAGCACGACAGTACGATGGACAAGCGCGATAGTATGATGGTGACACTACGAGCGCGAAGGTATAATGGCGAACCCCGACAGCGAAGCGCGACAGTATGCCTGCAAATTTTCCTAAAGGACTGTCGCCATCGTACTGCCGCGCTTCACCATCGTACTGTCAGGCTTCACCATCGTACTGTCGCACTTCGTCATTCGCGTTCATAGGAAGCAGGCGCTGGCCCTACCGGCACTGTAGAATTATAAGTGCATCATATAACTAAAGAGAAAAATGTGCGAGTTGTATGTTAGCTACAACTATAATAAAGTAAAATTAACACTGAGTTAGTTCGTTTATAAAAAAATTCTATATTCTTTAGTCATTTTGTTAATAAATCGTTAACGTCTGATTTCAGGTTGCAGCAACAAATAATTTACAGGCACAGTAAAAAGTCAGTCAAAACCAATATTATGAATCAGCACCTACGTAACGGGGATTGCCAAACAAAAACAAGGATAAGTATCCACGTTTAAAAAACGCCTTCCTAAAACGAAACCTACAGCACGCAGATGTGCACACTTCTAACACACACTCACATACAAAGCAAACACAAGGACGAAACAAACAAATAAAGGAACACAATGGGGCACCGCCTTGGAACGTTTAGTGGCAAAAACACCACTGGGGAGCTTTAACTGATTTATGATACGCTCCTAACCTCACGCGTACCCCCACTATGTTCCAAAGTCACGGTACAGCAGTGTAAATAAAAATAATCCCCGCCAGGTGAGTCTCTAACACACGTAATGGAAATAAAAGGCATGTCGTGCAAAACACAAAAATGGTCCTGTATAATTATATAAAAAGGAAACCTTCAGTCACAGACACGTTAGAAGTCAATATAAATTCACACAGCACGACTTTTGGGTATATCGGTGGACCTTAGGGTCTTGTTGCACCTTTTATCAGGAAAATGGGGAAGGGTGTTGGGGGTGGGGGTTGGGGGTTGGGGTTCAGATTACAGATAGAAATGTCAAGTCATGACAATAAAATCTATAAGAAGATCATTTGGAAGCACAGAATGCAACCAAGCGAAATAATAGCAGACTCGGTTTGTTTGAGTCTGTCCAACCCCCACCCCCTCTAAAAATGGCTGCATTTTGTATTAGGACAAGATCTAAACAAACCAAACTCACAAAATACTCGAGCCAGCGAAACCTGCTTGTTTCTTTTTGGTTTCCAGTTTTTTATAAACCTATTCTTAACAAGTTCCTTATAAAATCATGTGTACAACAAGGATATTTATAGCAATCTTATCGATCATGCACTGAATTTCATATTGATTTTTAAAAGTGTACTGAAAGTTAGTTGTGGTTTGATTGTTTATATTCTGCAAAACTTGTCGATGAGGTGCTTATTATAATTAATCGTGACTCATTTTCTCTGCAATTTGATCAAAACCGCTTTTTCTCCCTCATTAGCACAACGCATATGATTAGCAATTATACTGCAATAACACTTAACTTTCAAATCATGCTATTTATGCTGATGGATTTTAAAATGTCAGTGCTTTTGAAATTGGATTTGGCTTAAATGTGTTACACCGCTGGCATAATCTACTATATTCTTATTGTATTTGTAAAATTTGCAATTGCTCCAAACAATATTAATGCTGTATATGGCTACGTAAATTCCTTTTCATGAATTTTTGGTGTTCGCTGCATCCGATAACAGTTTCTTGTACCTTTTCTAGAAATGGGACACAAAATTATGTTTCTTGTTGACTCGTAAACGTTTGCAGTATGTTGCTTTAACAAGTCTGCCTATCTACACAGCTTCTTTCCTGTCATTGTTCACCTCTCGAACCAATCTACGCTGGGTGTGTGGGGGAGGGGGGGGGAAGTTAACTGCTGATCTGATAACATGTACTCAGTGTTGAAACCTCTTTGTTTTGACATGAGGTTCTTATATATAAATCATCATCTAACAAGGACAAATATCAAATAGGGAATGCCATGTTCCAAAAATGCAGCCTCCCCAATACGAAATTCACATCACGCAGATGTGCACACTACCAGCACACACTCACACACACACGCGCGCGCACACACAAAGCAAACGCAAGAGGACAAAACGAACAAATAAAGGAACACGGTGGGGTACCGCCTTGGAACGGTCACTGGCAAAAACATCACTGGGGAGCTTAAACCGGTTTATGGTGCGCCCCAAACCTCACTCTTACCCCCACCATGTTCCAAAGACACGAGACAGTGTAAATAAAAGTAATCCCAGCTAGGTGAATCTCTAACACAAGCAATGGAAACAAAAGGCATAGCATGTAAAACACAAAATGCTCCTGAATAATTATATAAAAAGCAAACCTTAAGAACCAAACATGTGTACTCAATGCCTTGCAGAAGACAGAGCATCAAGAGAAACACTAAGGGCCCGGCCAGAAGGCAGAAATCAAAACAGTTCAGTCCTGGTGGGATTTAAAAACTGCTTATCACAGAGTCCTTCCCCCTCTTCCGTTAGACACACACGCGTAGCACTTGTCCAACTGTAAACGGGTTGAACACTAAACAGGCGGTATGTCTCAAAACAGTTGGGTAACCTCTTTCAATAAAACGTTTTATAATTTTACAAAATACAGTTGGAAAATTACCACGACCCAATATCCTACGAAGCTTGTATAAACCAAATCCCCATAAAAGGTAATTCTTGGCATCATGTAGGCCTATATAGTATATGACGTCATATTTCTTGTACGATGACGTCGATTAAGATAGTTCTGCACGTTTGATAAATCGGAAGTGATGGCGTAACGTCATTTATCCGGAAAACGTAGAATAATGCCTGGATTCGGCGTACGGAAACGAAAATCAGTTTATGAGTTAAGGGCAACCCGTGAGTAAGTGTATTGAAATGGCACTGTTACTATCTTTCTTAAATTAAAATATGATATTAAAACATCTTAAACGTTATATATTTCAAAATAATGTCTTAAAATTAGCTTGAAATAGGCGGTTCACTTTAATCATAGCCAGATATCTCAAAAATAAGCACACGGACCTATATATTTTATTTCACCATATTATAGGCCATATGTTGTTTAACGACTGTGAGAAGTTTCATTAAAATCTTCATAGTAGAAAAATTTCTATTTGCGAAAATGTTATGAAAATTGCGTTTTTCCCATAGACCCCCATTATGAAAAATTGTGTGAAGTCGAAATTTTTCAATTCAGTCTAGCACAAAATCAAGCACACGACCGTATCTTTTTTATTTGCTGAATTATCTTTATATATTCGGAAGTTTTGAAAAATCAGAGTTTAATTAAATTCTACATTGTAGAAAAAATTTCGTTCCAAACGTACAGAACTACCTTAATTGCACTGAATATCTATCCCAAGAACGTGGTTGGACAAATTTATACATTTCCCATGAGGTACAAGAAGTATTCATCTTTCCCTGGAAATTTTTGGCGTACAAAAATACTGGTAAAAAGAAAATATTTTCTGAAAATCGTACAACTCAATTATTCTTGAAACAATTTCAAGGGTAGTGGCAACGTGTGATTTTTTGCTTAATTTTATCAATTCCCACATGAACAAAGTTAGTTAGAGTCTATTAGATTTACTGCAAGAACGCTATGTTTGTGATTAAAATCATCAGAAGTGCTTTCTTTCTACAGCTGAACATGAAACGAGAAAAAAAAGTCTTGCATGAAAATGGCTGCAGTTTATTACATATAAAGGCAGGAACAGCTTGTCACCAGAAGCCCTTTCACATCCGATTGCGTCTGAAACTCACATAGATCTACCTCATGGTTAATATATCATGTACATTCAGACATAAAATAAATTGGCTAAATATACTGATTAACATACTTTTTAAACTGTAAACAAATGTCAGTCATGATGAACGTTTTTACACAAGACACAGAGTGAAAAAATTAAACACTTTCATCCAGTTAGCAAGACTGTTGCATACGTCTTTCGTATAGCTAAAATACTTAGGATACGTTATCAATCAATCTGATTTGCCGACTGATTAATATTCAGATGGTATCGGGCACTTCGAGATTATGGAACCAAAACTAGTTTTGAATATATTTTAGTCGGTAAAAAGAGATTTGGCCGATTTCTGTCTAAAGGAAAGGCAAATGCAATGAAACAGAGCGTTAGACGGTGGAAAGCACTGTATAGTGTACAATTACAGTTAAAATTAGCAAGTTTAAGCGTTCATGAAAAGGACAGATTTTCTGAATCAAACAGCCAAAACTATTAAAGAAAAAAAAAGCATTGATACCCATGACTGTTGTCGTTTCTGTCTGATGTATATGATATATCTATTTTATACAGTAGAAAAGGATTTAATGTTGCCCGTTTAAAACAAACGCCCGCCCGCTTAGCTCAATAGGGAGAGCGCATATCTACGTATTTTGGGGCCGTGAGTTCGAGCCCTGGGCGAAGCGTATGTTCTTCGTGACGATTTGATAAAAGACATAGTGTCTGAAATCATTCATCCGCCACCTCTGATTCATGTGGGGATGTTGGCAGTTACTTGCGGAGAACAGGTTTGTACTGGTACAAAATCCAGAACACTGGTTAGGTTAACTGCCCGCCATTACATTACTGAAATTCTGTTGAAAAACGGCGTTAAACCCAAACCGTTTAAAACAATGATAAAAATGAACAGTTTTTGTTAAATAGAAACAGTCTATAAAATGTCTTTTTTGGGGGGTTAGATTTTGCATTATATATAACGATGACTAAGTACAACAAATTTTTCAGTAACAATTCAAATAACTTATTCTGCATTGTCCTTCGAAAATAGAACAAGGCCGTTTATAATATTATAAATAAAACAAATAAATTACAAAACCACAAAGACAATACAGCCTCTTTATTCATATTTGCTACGCTATTCATCTTCGTTTTCATTCACTTACTCAATCATTTGACAGTTACCTGTTGTGAAATAGAGCTGAATTATCATCATCATTTCAATTTAAAGCATTGTTTACTCTTATTAACGACTGCATTTATTTCCATTTTAATAAGATAAAGGACGAGTGACAATAAACGGCCAATGTTCATTGGTTCATTAATCAAATCTTTAATTGTTTCTATTACAAAAATAGACGTACATCAGTCCACGTTAAGTACTGCTCATCATTATTTTATTGTATATCTGACACATACATGCCCGAAGTTCGCGTGGACTGAATGTAGCAAACTTTAATCATAATAAAACCAGGGTGTGTGCTGCATGTCTCAATTTTATTACGTGCATTATTGCCGAAGCGTTTTGATTCATGAATGTACACTTGTACGTTTGATTTACATGTTTACATGTTGGATTTTTCCTTGGTATAACATTAAATAAGGCGATACAAAGGGATTTAAGGTAAGAGCTCTTTTCTTACTGACCCAGGATTACCTAATTCCTAGTGTTTTCAATCCGTATACAGCAATATTACTGGCTTTATCTTTCAATCGATTTATTTTATAAAGGCACTATTTAAACACGAATTCTTGTGAATTTTATTAAACTAATGCAAATGCCTACTAACTAATTTCCTTTCTTGATAACTGAACAGTGTATAAAAATGTGCAGAAACCGTGATATAGAATGAGAAATGATAAATTGCATAAACCATAGTTTTCGCTGATAGATGCATGATAAAAATGCTTTGCATTCCTGTTCTACCGTCTTACACTGCTGCGTCCTGATATACGTTTACAGTTATTTTACATTTCAAATAGATTCCACCCTGTTGTGTTAAAAGTGCCTGATATAATACTAAGTACACTTGTCGACTAATCCCTTAGGTCTGTTAATTAATTTCGTAAGTGCATTTGTCGATTAATCCCCTAGGTCTGTTAATCTATTTTATACAACCGAGACCTTTATTACAAATGCGGACGAGAGATGTTAAAGTTATACCGTCTTACTAGTTTCCACAAAGTTCAATTTATGGAAAGTTTGAGGTAGGCGTGTCTTGTCAGCTCCTCTCCGCCCACCCAGTTTCTCTCTGACCATTCCAATGACTTCAAATTATTCGTCGCTCACTCCTTTGGGGTCGAAACCCCCGCAAAGGATATTTCGATGATGTGAGGAAGACATCCAGTTTTAACTGGTCAGTTACTACAAATAATGCACGTAATATTCTAATATTCGGAACGGGGGGGGGGGGGGTGTAAGGTCTGCCAGCTGAATTCACTATCATCGTATGTGACGTGTGGCTTAAACAAAACCAGCAATCCAACAATATATCTTTGAGAATGATTCATATATGGATACATGTATTTTCGCTGTTTGCGGTTAATATTATGCTCGTCAAAGTACAATATTTATAAGCAAAATCTGTTCTATATTTTGGTTTGCTCTACATGTAATAAATATATTGCAGAAATATTTGTACATATCAAAACAAAATTACAGGGAAAAGGTTGAACCGGGAAGATCATCATTCTTAAAAAGTCTTGAAAATAATTATTACATAGTACATGTATACTGAACGAATCATTCCTTGTTTTTCATAACACTTACACAAGAGCTGTTTGTAAAACACGTATGTCCCCCATGATGGGATGTCTCATTTTCAGTCCCATGATCATTGTGACCTTGAGCTTTGATCTACTAATTTCTAAACCAATAGGGGTCCTTAACTACCTGAGCCCATCATGTTATCAAATTTGAAGATTCTGGGTCAAGTGATTCTAAAATAGTTTTCAATGTACAGGTCCTGTGATATTGACCTTTGACCTATTGACCCCAAAAACACTAAGGATAATCTTCTTCAGAAGCCCAATCATGCCACTAGTATCAAGTTTGAATGTGGATTGAGAGGTTCTCACGTTTTTTAGGGAAATCATTTTCACTGTTCAGGGCCCTGTGATATTGAACTTTGATCTGTTGACCCCAAAACAATAGGGGGTCATGCCCAATCATGCTTTTAAGTTTGAAGGTTTAAGGCAGAGCGGTTCTCAACTTATTTAGCGGAAACAGTTTGTAGGATCAACCCCTGTGACCTTGACCTTTAACTTACCGACCCCCAAAAATATAGGAGTCATCTTTTTTATCATGCTATCAAGTTTGAAGGTTCTTGGTAGAGAGATTTTCTAGTTAATGAGGGGAAACTGTTTTCATTTTCAGGTCCCTGTGACCTTGACCTGTGATTTCAAAAACAAAGGGGTCATCTATCTCGTAAGCCCAATCATGCTTTTAAGTTTGAAGGTTCTAGGTCAAGTGGTTCTCAAGTTATTGGTCGGAAACCGTTTTCATGGTTTAGGTCCCTGTGACGTTGACCTTCGACCTACTGATCTCTAGACACAATAGAGACTTCATAAACCCAATCATGCTTCTAAGTTTGAAGGTTGTGGGTGAAGTGGTTCTCAAGTTATTGAGTGGAAACTGTTTTCAAGCTTCAGGCCCCTGTGACCTTGACTTTTGACCTTCTAATCTCAAAAACTATAGGGTCATCTACTTTATAAGCTAAATCATGCTACCAAGTTTGAAGGTTCTAGGTCAAGTAGTTCTCAATTTATTGGTCGGAAACCTTTTTCAGACTTCAGGCCCCTCTGACTTTGACCCCAAAAGCTATAGTGATCATTTGCTTTATATGCCCAATCATGGTTCTAAGTTTGAAGGTTCTGGGCCAAGTGCTTCTCAAGTTAACGGGCGGAAACCGTTCAATCTACCTATAGCCGGACGTACCAACCGACTGACATATTGACGCTACCGACAGGTGCAAAGCACTGAAAGCAACAAACTGTTGAAAAGTACATTATCTAGATAGAGTTATATCATACTATTATGTTTAAAGATTCAGTTTTATTTTGATAATTTAGAAAGCATCAGTATTATAAAGGAGAGGCAGTACTAAGAAAAGATGAAATGAAGTATCCATGAATATATAACTTCACTACGGAATAACTGGTATACTTTCAACCTAACTACCTATATATTGTCAGAATCTATATATATTGCAAGTCATTTTGTCGCAATTGGTCTAGTATATTGTGGTCTGGTATATTGTGGTGATGATTAGTTAGTATAAATTCTCTCTACTTATATAATAATTTATGATGCGAACTTGTAACCTCGCGGATCACTCGTATGGTCAGCTGTAACAGTTCTGAATTTAACTCTAGCCCGTACTGCGAACTGTCTCTACATATTCAGCGCATCCAAGGAATCCCTGTCTTCATTAGCACAGTTGGGGACTAATTACTTTCACAGTATGGTTCCAATAAACAGAGGTCATTGTTTATTGGAAAGCCAGTCTACCTTCTAACTGTGGAGGATACAGTGTATTTTATTATCAAACTTTTATTTTATAAATTTATATGTGGTAACTTTAAAAATTATATCTGTTTTTGGCATTTCTTTATTAAAAGAAAAATATTTGTTGTTCAATAATAAGAAACTTATTTACGAATATATTACAAATTTCACCATGTTTTTATGAAGAAAATGGAAGCTTAATTTTTTTAAGTTCTATCTGGAGATGTGCACACCTTAAACTTTGGTATTTAAGAAAAATGTAACACTGACTTGTCTGTGAATGAAAACCCAATGTGCATTTCAGTGTTATAAAGTAAATCACCATGAGTGGTGGGGGCATACAGATTTGGTCTTGTCCGTCCGTCCGTCCGAAAAAAGTCTGACGCGCTAAAAATATTTGATATAAATTGATGAAACCTTGCATGAGTCTTTATCATGATATAAACTTTACTATTATTATTATTATTATTATTATTTTACATTCACTGATGGAAAATAAATTTCTTTCAACGGGGACCTCTATTGTGTCAATTGCCTTCCAATTAGCTACTGTCGCATAATTGCTGATAAGCAGCAGATAAGACGGCAGTTGTTTATTGTATTTGGGGTGGGGTGACACATATATAGTAGTGGATTTAGGCCTTTAAGAGGGAGAAAATATAGCTTCTCTGGTCCCGATCAGTTAAAGACTAAAAAATCACTGCTGATTTGTGAGACATGATTACAGAGATTTGAGTATATATGCAAATGTTGAACCACTACGAATGGGTAGTATAATTCCGACACTTTGAATTTAGACAAATAGCCTCAGTAAAATAATTAGTATTCATAAATCTTTTAAAATGCTCGCTTGTACGCCCACGCAAAAGAAATAAACTAACTCATCAATAACAATTACACAATCAAATGAAACAAATGTTTAAAAGAACGACCCTAAAGCGCTGTCAAAATTTCATATAAATCCTGGTCGTTCTCATGTAAAGTGCCTCATCAAAAACAATTTTACTATCCAACAGAACATATGTAAACAACATACTTTTCGTAAGAAACAAACACGCATAGTTATAACGTACTTTAAGGCCTGAAGTTAAAACTATCTGTCATACTCAGGTTTTACGAGTAGTATAGAATTCAAGGAATTTACTTATAGGTAAGTGGCGATGAGGCGATATGCAGCGTGGACAGACCGGGTTGATAGGTCAAAAGTCAAAATTGAGCTTAAATGTCAAAATTGTCTTTCGTATTTAAGAAATAATTTATAGCAAAAGTTTTAACACTATTTATGTTCGATGGACGGTTATACGTCGGGTGTAAGAATTTCACGAGGGCGCAGCCCGAGTGAAATTATTTGTACAACATATTACCGCCCGAGTGTATAACAGGTCCACTTTTTTGGCCGAACATAATATCGGCCGTAATCGGTTGTACCATTGTCATCTTTTGCTTTGATCAGAAGTGCCGAAATATTGCCTTGTTAATGTAATTATCCACAACGAGCGGTATCTGTCATGATTGCCCGTGGGTGTGAAAATAACTTCGGCACACTTCGTGTCAAACGTATCGACCATGCTTGACTGGATCCACCATAACAAAACGATAATTTGATGGATCTTTCATCTGGTATGATTTAAAGGACGATATCTTTTATAAACTCTAAAAATTGTTTAAATAAAAAAAAAGCATGCCGTATGTTAAAACAATTGGAAACAATTGTTTTTCGCGGCGTTATAAAACAAAACTAACCGAAAGCTAATTTCTTCTGATTATTTGGTTACTATCGTAAGACATGATTATGCTTTCAGTCAAACAAAATGCCGACATACATATTAACTCTAAAAAAATACATCAACAATTATAGCAATCTGCTAATTGGTCAAATGTTGGAAAGTTATCCTTGAAAAATATCGTGAAACTGACTGAAAATCTTAACAGAAAATGCTTTCAAGATGCAAGAAAAATGCACTTACTAGCATCCCAAATCTTAAAATTTTCTCGGGGGAGACCACCGAAGACCCCTTAAGAGAGAGAGTGGGGGAGGGAAATCCCCCACTCGTGCTCTCCTCCTCTCCTGCCTTCGGCACTCGCCGCGGGACGCTGTTTGGTTATTATTTCAAAATATGATTATTTATCTTAAATAATTGCTTTAAATCAAACGAAATGCCGACATACAACTCAGCTCTATAAAAAATACATCAACATTTATAGCAATCTGCAAAATTTATCCAAATGTCGGATAGTTGTCCTTGAAAAATATCATGAAATTGACTGAAAATCTTAGCAGAAAGTGGTTTCAATATGCAAGAAAAACGCACTTACTGGCATCTCAAATCGTAAAATTTTCTAATATGCCCTTAATCTAAAACAGTAGATAAAATAGGGTAGCACTCTTTCATGGTCGCAACAAAATCTCTGACGTCACCACAAGTTAACGTGACGTCATTCTAGCGTAAGCGTGTTTTAACAGAGACAAGCCTATTAGAATTAGTTTTAAGGAGCACAGCTTCAAAACCATATAAGGTATTGACTTGAAAATTGAATAAAGGTAGAAGGTGATAAGAAGATATGAATAGCGAAGAATAGCTAGGTAACACATTTAGCATCAGGTTACTTATAACGAAAAGTCTATGTTAGTCCGTGACAGTTTTGGCATTTCCTTTTTCCGAAACTGCTTATCATTTGGATGTAATCCTTCTGTCACTTTGAACTCCATCAAAAGTGGAAGTTTCTCCTAAAATGTTCCCTCTGAAGAGCAATCAGCAGGCACGATCCAGAAAGCAGGCTCATAATATAGCACTCAGTGTTATAGGGTAAAATGGGGTAACTGGGACAATGGGGAAACTGGGACACTTTACACTTTTCAGTAAATTGGGGTAAATATTGGTTACGTTCCCTAAATAAGATCATATGTTGAAAAAGAACATTCAGTGTTAAAGCCTATTATGACAAAACTTTTCTGCCGATGGATCGGAAAATATTTTAAGAATCGATTTCCTTAGACATATGTTGAGAATATTACTAATTAAATAAAAATAAGAAAACATAAAATTACACCCTGTAAATAATTATGCCTACTTTTTTCAGATGGTGCATTAAAACATTCTCGTTATGTTTCTGTCTAGTGAAACGCACAGTGGAAAATGTCGTCTGACTTTCTAGATATACTTGCTTATATGTCATCGGTATATCAATAAGATCTTAAAAATATTTAATTTCGGTACCGTAACGGCTTGATCATAAATGTGACGTCAATTTTGACGCAAGAAGCTGGTTCTCGTATACATGTAATATCGCATTTAACTTGTTTGAAATATTGAAGCGTATTGTGTATCATTGCAAGTCAAAGACATGGCATTATCTTTTTAAAATTCTATAAAAATGTTTAATGATTTTGTTTTATTGACTTTCATTTTGAATAATAAAGTTGCCTGTCATGAACCGTTGCGTTGACGTCAGACACCAACGTTATAAAACAGGCGCTTGTTTGCGAAATATGGCATGTCCAAAATATTTATATTGGTATGTGTTGATACCTTCAGTTATGGGAAGAGTGGCAAAAATGTAGTTATCACATTACTATTTCATACAATGGGATTTGTTTTTGAGAAATTACAACATACTTTATTTTTGAACGTTCCTTTTTAAAAGTGTCCCACTTTCCCTAATGTATTGGGGCAAGTTGGACACTGTCGTTAAGAACAAAGTTCTCCATGATTTTATTTTTGAACGAACTGGATGCTGGAAGAAAATGGGGATATGCTCCAATGGTCAGTACATAAAATGTTGTACATAACTGCATGGACATAACCACTATAAATTGTCAACTTTTAATCTTTTTCCACAAATGAAATGAAAATAGGAAAGAAAGTCTAGTAATGACGAAACTCTGATATTTTGTAAGTATACCACTAGTTCACAGGCGTGGTCGTAATATATATTAGCTTAACTCTGGTGCAACTACTGAATTTTCTACCCGATACCAAGTTTACATGATCTAAGTCACTGTTTAGTCACATACGTTTATTTAAAGGGAGATCGTTCCGTGAACCCCTCCAACTCGTTCCGCGTAAAATATGGTGAGTTTAGAATTTTTGATAGTCTAATAGGCTAATACTAATATTTCTTTCATGTTTAAAGAAACTGTCGGCAAATCTTATATTAATAAGTAGTATTTATACTAGGTGAAGCACAGGAACCAACTGACAGTCAAGCCAACATAGTAGTTCTTTTAGTTAATTACTCCTTTAAAAGATGACGTTGTGTCAAATATTCAGGCTAAAGCAAACACCAAATATTGGCCAGACAACACATTTTAGGTACAGTTGCCAATAGTTTCCGAGAGCGTATGCCCATGTGTCCGTCTAGATCTCCTTAACCCTGCCTTCATTCCCCTCACATTTCATCCCCTCCTCCCCGAGTCTTCCTGTATGCAAAAAGCTAGTTAATGTCCTTATTTCTTTGTGAAAAAAGACACACATTTTAATTGTCCCGTTAATATTTGATAAAATCTATGTTTTAAGACTGTTTAAAATTTTGATCAGTTTCAAGTGTAAAAATCACATATATAAGTACATAATGGATTATGTCAAGTTTATGTTTAATTCATACATAGTTATTTACACTTATAACATTTTTCTAATTTAAACGATTTATATAATAAGCATATATTGAAACAAATAATGACATAATTTAGGCAAAACTTGGACATATTGATTTCTTTATGCATCCTTGTTTTACAAAACAGTCATAAATTGTAATTAATACGGAGCTATATTTTCAGTTTAGAATTCGTTTTTGATCTGTGGACATGAATGGTTTCATTTGTCATAAATGCGACTGTAATATACATAAATTCTAATAAAACTAAAATGTCCCAAGTTACCCCAACTGGGTGGGGTAACTTGGGACACTTGACCAATGTTTAATTAATTTATAGTGAATCACAGGTTATCAGGTATTTGTAAAAGTTTATATTCGTCATATATTATATAGGTTGCGCATACTGAAATATCAATAAATCAAGTATATATTTTGTCTTTCTAAAATATTACTCAACAGTGTTTCTTTAAGTGTCCCAGTTACCCCATTTTACCCTATAACCTTGAATCTTTTGTTTATAAGACATGTAATGACATGCGGGTGTCAGGTGAAGTCACACACGAAGTAGGGCCTACGTGTAGAAGTTAACTGTTCGAGTAAGCACAGTAACGATCTGCATTAATTTCACATTGAAAAACGTGTATCTTGATGTGGATACACCTCGGGTTAAACAATATAACGGACAAGTGGTTTTCAAAAGACTTTACTTTACGGCGCTCTTACACAATAACTAAGTGTACGAATAGTGCAGACGCATTGTCCACCAGACAATGTATAACCTCCTGGGATGATACCATGTGATGCAACTGACCAAGGCCCGGTGAGGAAGATGTGTCTCTATACACCAATCAAATCAGGAATAGACACCGTTCTCTAATGAAATTAGGACGTTGACCGGCCGGAATTCCAAGACACTAGTCTCTCCACGGCGCTTCAGACAGGGTTTCTTGCGAATCACGCATTAAATAAAAAAGTTCTTAAATGAAAGTAAACCTCAAACAATTCCTGGTATCCTAAAAAAGTGTTTTGATATATAACACTATGAAATATGAAGTAGTTTTTTTCGCAATCATGCAAAAACACTGTTTGCAGACGCTCAGATTGACCGGTAAGAGATTTACATTGCCACGATAGAAAATTATACAATGCAATAAATATGGACTAAATATCATCAAATTTTAATGTGGCTGGAATAATAGAGGGTATACTCTTGCTCATTCTATAGGTAGCTTACACCTTTACCAAGTGAATGTCACATAATCATAAATATTTATCTACCGGTCTAAAACAACAACTAAAATGGCAGCCTCATTGAAAAATGTAGAAAATCGTAAATATAAGAAGTTAAACTGTAACTCAAGTGAAGTGACTTGACAATCTGGGTAGTTAAACTAATACTGTAAGTAAGTGAATAGTTACCGAGTGTTTATATGTGTTATAAATAGAGATAAAGAAGCTGAGAGCTGAAATATTCAATGTACAAAAATGCAGTTCTTGGTTTTCTTACATTCTTCCCAAACTTTCAAAAACAAAATTTTAAGAAACAAATAAGGAACTGGATGCGCATGCGTAATATACCTTTAGGCACAAACTGTATCTCATCTGACATAGAAAGTTTAACAACATGGTAAGTAAAGTTAACTTATGTACATCTATGGTAACATTATATAGATAAACGTAAGGGAATAGAACTTATAACACATCCTGTACTCCATTCTTACAAATTTTCATGCTAAGTATAACTTACAACACACACTGTATCTCAAAGTGACAAGTACCATGGTATGGAAAATGCATTAGCTAGACAAAAATCCTGGTATGTATAACTTATGACAGCCTGTTTGTTTGTTTGTTTGTTTTGGGTTTAACGCCGTTTTTCAACAGTATTTCAGTTATGTAACGGCGGACAGTTAACCTAACCAGTGTTCCTGGATTCTGTACAAGTACAAACCTGTTCTCCGCATGTAACTGCCAACTTCCGGAGACGAATGATTGCAGACACAATGTCTTTTATCAAATCGTCACGGAGAACATCAGCCCCGCCCGGGGATCGAACTCACGACCCCGCTATCCGTAGATCTGCGCTCTGCGCTCTCCCTTTTGAGCTAAGCGGGCGAGCTTATGACAGCCTGTATCTAATCTTATAAAATTGATGATAAGTAGATTTTTATTGTAGAATTATAGTCTATAGTATAATACATCTTAAATGGTTTCAAGTCAAAACACTTTCTTGAAATGACACAAAAGTATGACTTCAAAGTAGATTACTTTTTATGTTGTTCTGATGTTACTTTTACAAAAAGATCAAAATATGTACTTTTGTCTACAATCCTGTAGTCTGTTTCTAAGTGGAATTCTGTTACAGTGTCTTAGCAGTTTATCATTTGTGGTTTCCCAGAGCATACTGCTGCACTCCATCATTGCGAGCCATTTTTTCACATTTATTATTTTTACCATTGGCTATCATCCTAAGAGATACACTGTCGGACATTTTCTAACATCCGGTAGACAGTATGCTTTTGTTCCGGGTAAGACAAGAAAAACGAACTGATCAAGAATGTCGGAACGCTCTAAGTTACTTGTATTTATACCATATTCTTGCATAAATCTGAAGGTAAAAAGTTCTAACTAAAGCAGTGTCTGGTCAGGTGAAAGATTTCTCCAGTGTTTAGGTGACCATTTACAGGTAAGATTTCCTTCTGTTAGTGTTACAGATTTGAGTCATCTTTCCCCTACTTTCTTCGGACAGGGTGACACAGGCATGGAACCCATTCTAAGAAACTTGGACACAAGGTAACTTTAGGGTTATGTGGGGATAACATATCAGAGTTCACTGTACTTTTTACTGGCTTCTTACGTCTTGACAAAATAACTGATCGAGAAAGCGGTTTAAGATTCAAAGAACTGTTAGCATTTGAAATATTTGAAATGGAGCAGGCAGTGATGGACATGTTGTAATTTTGCTGTTTCTTGAGGTAATGTAGAAGAATCTGTGGCATTTGATGTTAATTTGATTTTCTTTTAGCCCATTTAACTTTAATGATATGCACCTCCTATATCAAACTCCTATGGGCGACTTACTTTCTTGAATTGTTCGATTTCAGTTCCGGACATGTTTCAGCAAGCAAAGCTAGAGTTAAAATGTTCATGTCCGGCGGCATCCTTCAGTACAGTCAGCCTGCATGCAATGCCTCTCATAGCTAATTTATCCTCAAACAGATCATCGGTTAAAGCAGCACGTAATTTATCATGTCCTTGTGTTTAAAGAAAGTTGATTGATTATCAAGTCCTCAGATGTGTTGGACAACTTCGAATGAATCAGTATAAGAACTCTCGCCTGCTCCCCATCATTCTAGTCATTCTTAACTACTTTTTCTGCATCTACCATCTAGATGTTTTGCCCACATTATCATTTGTGTCCCTAAAACGTACTACACTTAAGCTAAAACGGTTAGCTTTTTGTACTAATTTAGTCTAGTACTTTGGGAATACAGACAGGCAGAACCCATTACTTTCATTAGATGGATCATCATCCAGATGTTTGAATTCAGAAAGGTATGTGATTCTGATAAGTGATCATTTAAGTCCGAGACCCTTTTGAAATGCACTTTTTTGAGGCACCACACTGGGCATACAACAGTAAGAATGAAACGTTCCTTCCCAGCATGCTGCTTTAGTTGCTTCCTGTTCTGGAACACAGCTTTACAAATCCAACAAGATTCTATTCTAAAAGAATATTATAAATGCATAAATGTCATTTTTCCATACTTAGACTAATAACTTTATGGGTTTTTTCACATTCAATACAGTTTTTTTGGTCAGTTTAAACACTGCATTGTTTCCAGCTTTTAAAATTACTGTCTGATGATAATTATTTATTGTAAATTATCAAACTATTCAATATATTTACTGAAAATATCATTATAAAAAGTACTGTGAATAACATGACTGCAGTGTGTCTACATATATATGTATGGCATTGCTTCATTTTGTTAGAAGTCTGATTAAATGTCACTATTTCTACACACGCGTTGTAATTCTACTGCAGGGTGGTATCTTAAATTACAGCTTACAGTGAATGACAAATAAACATAGGTGAAATTCATACCCTTGATGCGCGTCATCATTGCCATCAGCAAAGAACTCCCTATTTCATTCGCAAACTGGTGCACCCAGAGAACCATCAACCTTTCAAGATAATACTTCAGTCTCGGACCAGCGTTTTCATTTTATGACCCATAAAACTGCATATTTCTTGATTCTATTACATCCCTCTCAGTTACTACACAGGCTTTAACTTCGGATAATACTAATTTCAAGCATATGAACAGTAATTACAAATCAGAGTTTTTCAATGTTAGGATAGTTCAACAAAGGTAATTGTCTAACATGTCGGTCTAGCTTTTGTTTGTTTTTATGCAGATAAACACAACTTTTGGGGATTTTTACCGTATGGTAAAAGTCTGTCAAAATGACAAACTTTTTGTTTCATTCTTCTTGAATGTGTTATTAAATATGTTACGTCATGTAGCTGTCTAACAATAATATATGGACCTTTCCATTTTGAGGTTAGTTTAGAACAAATAGCAGTGTTAAAGCGCAATACTAATTGACCTTCACGGAAAAACCTTTTCTTTGCTTTAGATCATAGTGACGTTTTTGTTAGTTAGCATTTATTTCCTGCGATGTTCTTGCATGTTTGTGAATATTACTGATATTTTGTGTAGATTGGTGACATAAACTGAACCATTTTTTTTAACTTGATAATTTTGTTGTGGTATACCAACGGCATAACAAAATTATGTCCGAATACGTTTGAAACCCACACGCTTAACTCAATAGATAGAGCGTAGATCTACGGATCGCGGTGGCATGAGTTGGATCCCCGTTCTTCGTAACGATTTGATAATAGTCATTGTGTCTGAAATCATTCGTCCTCAAACCTCTGATTCATGTGGGGAAGTTGGCTGGCAGTTACTTGCGGAGAACAGGTTTCTACTTGCACACCAGGCACAGAATCCAGGAACACTGGTTAGGTGAATTGCTTTCCGCTTTATAAATGAAATACTGTTGAAAACAACCAACAAAAAAACAACATTTCATTTGGAGTTAAACTCGTACTTATATCTTCTGAAGCGCTTTAAGCCATGAGTAACTGAGTAAGGTAGATGTCCCAATTACGCTGATTATCATGGCAGAACACGGTCAGCATAAATTTCAGTCTCGGTTAAAACGTTCAACTGTTCCATTGCCTTGTGACCTAACACTGCTAGTCTATGTAAGAAATCAATTACCTCTTTAAAAAGACTGGATGTAAAATTGATATTCTGATCAGTCAAAATTTGAAATAGAGTACCAAAACTACAAATAAATTCATTGACAATTACTTCTATGATTCTACTGGATTTCTGCTTTGGTAAGGCATATGCGTCTGTCCATTTGGTGAAACAGTTTACAATGACTAAAATGAATTCATTACCAATCTTTGTTTGAGGAAGCGGGCCAAGATTGTCCATGGCTGTTTTCTTAATAGGTCCGCCTACTAAGTATTGCTGTAGTGGAACCTTTGAGGCTGTTGTGGATTAACGAGGAATACACTGGTCACAAGTATTGCAGTATTTGGTAATATCGTCTTTCATACCAGGCCAGTTAAATCACTCGGTGAAGCATTTTCTCAATTCCTTAATGTCCGGCACACGTGATGTCATGAAAATAGTGCATAATTCATCTTTTGCTATATGGTACTACAAGCAGGTGCTTTTCACTGTTTAAGTCTGTATCTTTAAATTAACAATGAATTAACCTATCAATTAAAGTTAAATCCCATTGCCGTCATAATGTTTTCAGTATTGAAGTACCTGATGACATTCCCAGTTTGGTCGTTCTGCATTGTATCGTTAAATTGAGCTTCACGTATTTCAGCTGGGGTCAGCCATCAAGATAAAATCTGGTGATTGAAGTACTAGATGTCATTTTCATTACCTTTCTGAAGAATGAGATACTTTGGCCTGTTTTTCGGAAAAAAAGTGACTCAAATTTATGTGGTAGTAATTTAGGCTGTCCATAGTGATAAGAGTGAAATAAGTTCTTAAGGTGACTACTACAGCAAAAAGTTCTTTCCTTGTCGGACAGTATGCCACTACATTTTCGATATTGACTTACTTTTTCGTGACTGTCTTGCTTTTTCAAAAGTACTGCGCCAACGCATATTTTGCTTCCATCAGTGCCAAGAGTGAAAGGTGTGTCTAGAAATGGGAACGCCAAAATTGGTGCACTTGCTAAAGCTTTCTTTCACTTTTCAACAAAGACATTCTGAGCGTTTTCAGTACCTTGAAATTTGACACCCTTTTCACATAATTTATGTAGTCTTTTATAATACGATCAAAGGCCTAGAAAGCTTCCAGTTTCCTCAGTTGTCCTTGGTTGTGGCCAGTTTTTCACAGCTGTGATTTTGTCGGCGTCAGTTGATACACCCTGTTCTGAGACAACATGCCCACGAAATTTGTTCTGCTTCTGGAAGAAGGCACGTTAGGAAAGTTTAATATTTAGAAGCCTATTGACGATGTTTCGCAACCTCTGGAGACCTTTGGATACTCTGCTGCTTGGACTAATAATATCGCCCATGTAAATAATTAGTTCTTTCCATAGCAGACCTCGTAAATGATCTTCCATCAGACGTTGAAAAGTTGATGGAATGTTGGCTGAACCAAAACACAACTGTCCATTGAAATAAGCCAAGATTAGTAGCAAATGCTGTTTCTGATGATCTTCCGATACCATTCCAACTTGCCAAAATCCAGAGCATAGGTCGATTGAACTGTAAAATTTAGAGTTTGCCAGTGCATCCAAGCATTCATCAACCCACTCGAGAGAGAGGATACGCGTCTTTTACTGTTAGATCATTAAGGACTCTAAAGTTTACAAAGAATCGAATACTACCGTCTTTCTTGGTATCAAGTACTACAGATGATTGGTTGGCTAAATTACACCTTTTTCAAGCATTTAGAAACTTTCTTCTCTTTCAGCTTGTCGATTCCCCACTGGCTGGTGTTTGGCTAGCTGTCGCACAGCACAGCATTCCTGTATGTATCCTCTGTTGTATGCGCTCACATTTTCCGAGATCGTTAGACGACTGTAAAGACATTCGTGCTATATTAGTATTGTTTTTGATTGTTGAATTTCATCTTCTGATAACACCATATCCAATCGTTACTTTGAAAAACAAGATCAGTAACGTATGATCTCGGATTAAACGGAGCGGTTTTGGTAAGAAAGTTGCCTTTTCCAGTTATTTAGAAATTATTGTCAGAGACGGCATGTAGCGCATGATGTGCTCTGAACATTATGGAATACTTGTTGCTATTTGTTTTCCAGCAAATCTAAGCACCTTTCTCAAATACTTCGGGAAACCATACCAAAATAGCAGGTAAACAATGTCATGACACAGAAAATGCGTTATTTCCAGTACGTTCTCTGATAAACATACAATATAACCAACTCGGTGTTGTCACTGACACAGTCATGTAACACGTTAGTGCTACAAAATATGAATTAAATTACTTAGAAGGCCGAAAAAAGACGATTCATGACTGAACTGATCAGTAACGTAGGAGCCAAAGGATCAGCGGCTGCAAAATGCAGTTACGCAGCAGCTTAGGATTTTTCTTCTGTATTCGTTTTCATCAATTTCCAAGGGAAACGTACCTTTAGTCACTTAATTTATTTATCAGAAACTGCGATAAGTATTGTCTCCTGATAACGTTCTAGTCTAAGCAGCAATTCAATGTGTTTTTTTATAATATAGTTGATCATTCTTCTAGTGTAACTCCGTATATTACTATTGATTTAAGGGCACTGTGATCAAAATTTTTTAGACAGAAAAAGACATGCATTTACTAAATTCAGTTGTCTATATTTTCTATGTAAAGTAAAAAATATGTACAGATAGCTTTCCCCATTTCAAATTATAAGCACGATTGCGAGAAAGCCATTTTCGAGCGAATTTTCGTGAGATCAAAATTAAAATACTGTGACTTGGAACTACTTTTCATACTACAGTGTGATTTTATTTCTCACCTTAGCACATCTATTAATGCGTTTTTACCAAAATGTCAACAAAAAAAATCGTAATGAACACGTACGTATACCTTTAAGGATTCCTAAAGTAAGTACTTGTCCCCAGTTACATGACTATTCTTAGATGGTTCTCACCTTTATGATTTTACCTCCTTTGGACAAGTAGGGAAATTTTCCTTTTTCAGACTAAAATTAAAGCAAAAGCTTTTGGGTCCTTGATGACAATCACAGACTTCGCACCGAGGAAGGACGGTAGTTCTGGCGTCTAGGTCTAGATTGGCATTCCCTATATAGATAGTATTAAAGTGGCATTGCATGTGAAGCAGTGTCGCATAGGTTTTGACCTCGAGTTTTGTCCTCTTGGAGTGTTATGCGGAAAACAAGCATTTCGTTCAAGTATAGAATCTAATTTCTGTGCTTGTGTCTATAGCACGCACATTGCACATAGTGATTCTACTGTTTGATTCTCAAGTAATAGTCTCCTATCTGTCTGTTACAGCAGCAGCATCTTGCAAAGAAGTACAGTTATTATTATCAATGCATCGGCGTTTCAATTTACATAGGTGATTGAGTGCAATCGCATCTTCAGCTGTACTGGACAGCTGGAAGTACGCTTACTTAGCAAGTTGGCGAATGTCATCACATAATGTAGCGATACTTTCCCCTCGTTTATGCCGCCTTGTTTCCAGCACATCAAGCCATTTGCCAGCATGGGCACAGTTGCCCAATCTATAATGCATTTGGTATGCTAAGACCTGTCGTGATATGAATCCAGACTCGTGTAGAAAGTATGAGGTTGACTCCTTAGAGATGTTGCCAAGAACAGAACTTTATTTCTATCATCCCAGTTACCAAGTTCTCAAGTTTTCAAAGTATGAGCAGTATTCTTTCAAAGATTCCTTTACACAATAAAGGGCTCCGTAATCAAACTAGGTACTGCTGTATGATAATTTGGGTTGTGATGTTGGAAATGGGCTGGACGTGGATATGAGGAAGGTCTTAAAATGATTATTGTCACAGTCATTGTCACAAAGTATCTTTTACCTATTCTTATTAATGTTACTATAAGATTGACATTTCTTCTACGCTCAAATCTTTCTTTGATGCTTCAAGTCGATAGCGTCTACCACCAGATCTGTATTGACTCCAGTGATGTTGCTCTGCTTGCCCCTGGTAACAATGCGAACGACTAAACTTGTAACGTCTAGTATGCGACCTATGGAAAATATGTAGTACTATGACTCTGGACTGGTGGCGTCTTGTATTAGATCTGTAAGTGCGTCCATGAGACATTTGAATGGACTGATTCAGGTGACCTGCTAACCCTTCTTTGGTCACTAAAGGACCTACTGGACAGGGGTATCTAGTATTTGACTTGCTATTATGTACTGCTTTGAGCATTGTAGTCATTTAACCAAATGCAAGTGTGTAAAGTGTAAAAATATTGTTCTCACGCATGTATAGCTGCCGTCATACACTATATACTAGTACGTGAGCCCGAGTTGTTATACATATTTCCTGTACATAGAATCTATTCAGGTTTCTTTTTACAATAATGCTACAGATTTAATTTTAGCACGGTTCGGATGATTTGTACACAAGTTGTATATCTGCACAAACTAATGTGTGTCAGAGAAATCACATAGATAATAACAAAGTTTTAAGTAAAGTTCCGAAATTTATTGACGCAGAGTACTGCATTAATTCCAGGTTTGAATTTGGCGCTCTTACACAGATACCGACGCCATTGTCCTCCAGCCAATATATAACCTCCCGAGATGTGTACACGTGATGCAACTGACCAATGTTGAAGGCCCGGTGAGGAAGGTGTGTCTCGATAAAAAAATCAAATAAGGAACGGGCACCGTTCTTTATTGAAATCATAGAGCAGTCAATTCCTTGCATCATAACAAGTGTTTTGATATATAACACCCTAATAAATATGAAGTAGTTTTATCACAGTCATGGAAATCACTTTGAAGCGGGATTGTTTGCAAACATTCAGATTGACCGGTATGAGATTTACATGTCCACGATAGAAAATCATAAAATGAATTACAGATGGACTAAATATCTTCAGATCTGCCTGTGTCTGGAATAATAAAGGCTACACTCTTGCCCAATAAATAGGTAGCTTACACCATTACCAAGTAAATGTCATATAATCTTAAATATTTCTCTACCGGTCTACAGCAGCAACTAAAATGACAACCGTCATGAAAGAAGCTTTTTGCAATGTATAAAATCGTAGACATAAGAACTGAAATTGTATTTCAAGTGAATTGACTAGACAATCTAGGTAGACAAGCAAATACTGTAAATACTGTTAATAGTTACTGAGTGTTTATATGTGCATAAGTAGAAATAAAAAAGGCTGCGGGCTAAAAATGTACACCTATAAAATTTTGGGCTATCGATATAAGCAGAAAAGTAACACAAATGTCCATTTATTACATGTTTGACTTAAAGCCAGTACGTTGGTCGAATTGTCTCTGTTAAAGGTAATGGAAGAAAAGATTCAGTTCAGCAGGTAAATCTTCTATGTGGTGAAAAGATTGTAACATTTGTGTCTTTTAATACTGATTTTATTAAACTCGTTTGATAAACTAGATAACTTCTCGGCAAATATGACACTCGTGCCATACCCTCTTTGTATATATTCATAAAATGAACAAAAGAATCAGCTCATATTGGGACTTTAAATAATGTAACATATGAAGTGTGTGAAATAAGTATGTTAAATGTTGTAATTTGCAATTACGCAGGAAAAAATAACAATGTGTACAGAAGTCGTTTATCAACAATAAATATTGTTATTGTCATAAAAAACGTGAACTAGATAAGTAACGGTTATGAAGTCGTGACATAACAAAATATTTTCGTCCTTGCGTCGCAGTGTTTCATATTTCGGTCATTTGAAGGAAACGTAGAGATAAAATATCAGCAAATGATTAATATCATTATGATTATGTGGTTTAATAAAGTATCTAATTTGCTTTTTAAATCTTACAAAACTAATATTAGTAACAACTTCTATGGTTATAAAAAGCTTAATGTAAAGCTTAGTGTAATTGTATGGTCTGCTTTGCGTTACAAGATAAAGTTTCTAGACAAGTTTTGATTCTGTAAAATAATTGTACATGTACTTAACTTGAAAGAATATATACACTGTTTTACTTGTAAGTTGTGTTTGCATTCGTTGCTGTTACGTTTCACCAAAATGGCAAATAGTCTAAATAAATATCACCAGAGATAATAACTAAACCATCTGACCAGAAAGTAGATACCACATGCACAAACATACTTCATACACATTACCGCCGTTTGGTTTCATCAATCAGGATAGGAAGCGATGCCAACAGTTCATGACAGATAGCAGACAAGACACATACAATATATCCACCTCTGCGGGAGGAGACATAATTATGCAACCCGAAAAATGCCCATCCTGTCATGAAAATCATGATTTACATCAGTTTACATTGCATTTACAGCTGACAAGTTTAATTGCACTGCACAGCTGATAAAGTAACCCTGTCTGTGAGAAGCACTCTAAAGTCTGTACGGAATACTAATGTTCCTGTGTGTTGGCAGTAGTGACATGAAATGTAAATTATAAACAATTTTTATAAACACAAAAAAGCAAAAACGCGTTCATTTATAAAATTTATTTATATAGTCTGAATACTATAAATATAGCGTCCTTGTAAGCAATTATTTTCTCACAAAATTTCAAATTTAGAAATTGCGCTGTTGTGCAATAAATTATGGCTGACAATTTTCTAGGCTCTACAACAAAAGATAATATTATTTCTGTTACCGGGAGTAATTTGAGTAAATAAATTATTTTCTTACCAATTATAATAGCAAAGACACGTATTTTTGGACAGTGCACATTTAGCCAGTCTGTCTTTTTGTCAAGAATAGATGGCTTATTGGTACTGAAATGATACAGCATTTTTATACATATAATAAATGCACATGTTCGCGTGCTATATCGTTATGAAACCGCCAGATCTTGGATGAGTACATCCCACAAAAAAGTTCCTTGAACCAGAATAAGACTTCAAACACTTTGATGTAAATACAGCATTCTAAAATAAAAATGGTTATCTGGGTGGATTTGTATGACAAAAATACAAATATCTATTGCCAAATATTAGTCTGGAGTGACGGCACCCGCGAAAAACCATATAAATATATGGAACGCCGGTGTCTATTGACCATATTATCTTGTCAAACAGACATGTCATTATGTTAACATACAGTATTAACTTGTTTAAAGCTGTGTTATTTTGTCCGTTTGCTATACTGTCTGGTCTAGTTGTGTTTTGTCCATTTGCCATACTGTCTTGTCTACTGACGATATTATCTTGTCAAACCGACATGTCATTATGTTTACATACAGTATTAACTTGTTTAAAACAGTGTTATTTTCTCTGTTTGATATACTGTCTTGTCTGCTGACCATACTATCTTGTCAAACGGACATGCCATTATGTTTACATACAGTGTTAACTTGTTTAAAGCTGTAATAACTTGTTTAAAGCTGTGTTATTTTGTCCGTTTGCTATACTGTCTTGTCTACCGACCATGTTATCTTGTCAAACGGACATGCAATTTTGTTTACATACAGTATTAACTTGTTTAAAATGTCTTAAAGCTGTGTTATTTTGTCCGTTTGTTATACTGTCTTGTCTACTGACCATGTTATCTTGTCAAGCGGACATGCCATTGTGTAAACATACAGTATTAACTTGTTTAAAGCTGTGTTAACTTGTTTAAAGCTGTGTTATTTTGTCCGTTTGCTATGCTGTCTTGTCTACTGACCATATTATCTTGTCACACGGACATGTCATTATGTTTACATACAGTATTAACTTGTTTAAAGATGTGTTATTTTGTCGGTTTGCTATACTTTCTTGTCTACTGACCATATTATCTTGTCATACGGACATGCCATTATGTTTACATACAGTATTAACTTGTTTAAAGATATGTTATTTTGTCTGTTCGCTATACTGTCTTGTTTACTGACCATATTATCTTGTGAAGCGGACATGCCATTATGTTAACATACACTATTAACTTCTTTAAAGCTGTGTTATTTTGTCCGTTTGCTATACTGTCTTGTCTACTGACAATGTTATCTTGTCAAACGGACATGCCATTATGTTTGCATACAGTATTAACTTGTTAAAAGTTGTGTTATTTTGCTGTACTGTTTTGTCTACTGACCATATTGTCCTGTCAAGCGGACATGTCATAATGTTTACAGAAGTGTTAACTTA
The DNA here is from genome assembly GCF_021730395.1 of Mercenaria mercenaria. NCBI lineage: Eukaryota > Metazoa > Mollusca > Bivalvia > Venerida > Veneridae > Mercenaria > Mercenaria mercenaria. The sequence continues at coordinate 40,196,640 of NC_069368.1, forward strand.
TTTGAAGCTGTGTTATTTTGTCCGTTTGCTATTCTGTCTTGTCTACTGACCATGTTATATTGTCAAACGGACATGCCATTATGTTTGCATACAGTATTAACTTGTTAAAAGTTGTGTTATTTTGCTGTACTGTTTTGTCTACTGACCATATTGTCCTGTCAAGCGGACATGTCATAATGTTTACAGAAGTGTTAACTTATTTGAAGCTGTGTTATTTTGTCCGTTTGCTATTCTGTCTTGTCTACCGACCATATTACCTTGTTAATTTGACGTACCATTATGTTTACATACAACATTAACTTGTTTGATACCATATCAACTTGTTCAACGCAATGCTGTTGTTGTTGTTAACACAGTGTGATGACATCATCAGTCCGTCTCTGCGGTGGGTAGGGATAGAGTGCGAAATGTACTCCATTTCGCGAAATGTACTTTTCGTCTACGAAACGGGCTTTTATTTTCCTAAATGTTACTTTAATTGCAATGTTATCTGTATTTTCTTAAATAGATATGAAAAATAAGAGGAAATACTAAATGATGGTCACTTTTAATAATATATTTATCTAATTATAACCAAAATATGGCATTTTATTAAGACCGCGTAAATCGCAATGGAGATTTTCATGCCAAACTTCTACGAAATGGACATTTATTCACTTAATTGTGAATTAACTTTCAATGATATCGGTATTTTCTTTTTTTCTTTAAAAATGTCCATTTCGTAGGACGCGGTCTTAATAATGTGTAGCATTTCGGTTATAAATTAGATAAATATATCTTTAAAATGACCAACATTAGGTTTATCTCTTACTAAATATATCTATTTAAGAAATTACCGATATCTTTGAAATTAATGCCGCAATTAAAAAGTAAAAATCCAATACGTAAAAGTTCTTGCAAGATGTCCATTTCGTAGGATGCGGTCTTAATAGATAGTAAGCTTTCCGTAATAAATTGGAAAAAATATGAAAATAACCAGCATGTATGATTTGATTTGGGTTTTACGGCGCACCAACACTAACCAGCATGTAGGTTCAACTCTTATCTTTCATATGTATATTAGAAAATACAGATTTCATTGAAATTAAAGCCGTAATGTAAGTAATAGAAATCCATTTCTTAGATGAAAAGACCATTTCGTGAAATGGCGTCCATTTCGCACTCTATCGAGACGGGCTGATGACGTCACCGTAATGTGGCAACAACAATAACATTGCGTTGAACAAGTTAATATGGTATCGAACAAGTTAATGTTGTATGTTCACATAATGGTATGTCAAATTGACAAGAAATTGACAAGATAACATGGTCAGTAGATAAGTCAGTATAGCAAACGGACAAAATAACACAGCTTTAAACAAGTTAACACTTTTGTAAACATAATGACATGTCCTTTTGACAAGATAACATGGTCAGTAGATAAGACAGTATAGCAAATGGACAAAATAACACATGTTTAAACAAGTTAATACTGCATGTTAACATAATGACATGTCCTTTTGACAAGATAACATGGTCAGTAGATAAGTCAGTATAGCAAACGGACAAAATAACACAGCTTTAAACAAGTTAACACTTTTGTAAACATAATGACATATCCTTCTGACAAGATAACATTGTCAGTAGACAAGACAGTATAGCGTACAGACAAAATAACACATCTTTAAGCAGGTTAACACTTATGTAAACATAATTGCATGTCCTTTTGACAAGATAATATGGTCAGTAGACAAGACGGTATAGCAAATAGACAAAATAACACATGTTTAAACAAGTTAATACTGCATGCAAACATAATGACATGTCCTTTTGACAAGATAACATGGTCAGTAGACAAGACAGTATAGCAAACGGACAAAATAACACAGCTTTAAACAAGTTAACACTTCTGTAAACATAATGACATGTCCTTTTGACAAGATAATATGGTCAATAGACAAGACAGCATAGCAAACGGACAAAATAACACAACATTAAACAAGTTAATACTGTAAGTTAACATAATGGCATATCCGTTTGAGAAGATAATATGATCAGAAGACAAGACAGTATAGCAAACAGACAAAATAACACAGCTTTAAACAAGTTAATACTGCATTTAAACATAATGACATGTCCGTTTGACAAGATAACATGGTCAGTAGACGAAACAGAATAACAAACGGACAAAATAACACAGCTTTTAACAAGTTATCACTTGTGTAAACATAATGACATGCTCTTTGACAAGATACTATGGTCAGAAGACGAGATAGTATAGCAAACGGACTAAATAACACATCTTTAAACAAGTTTATAATGTAAGTTAGCATAATGGCATGTCTGTTTGACAAGATAATATGATCAGTAGACAAGACAGTACAGCAAATGGACAAAACACAACTAGACAAGACAGTATAGCAAATAGACAAAATAACACAGCTTTAAACAAGTTAATACTGTATGTAAACATAATGGCATGTCCGTTTGACAAGATAATATGGTCAGTAGACAAGACAGTATAGCAAACTAACAAGAAAACATAGCTTTAAACAAGTTTCTACTGTTTGTTAACATAATAAAACTACAGTTGATCACATCAGACAGTCCCGGCTTTCCATATTAATACCCGTCTTTACCCGCGGGACTAGGAAACACGGACAAGATCCAGTACAACTTAGTGAACTATTTTTTTGACCTAAAGATCTTCATGAAAACCATTCTGATAATGCAGTCATTATACAGCTGTACAATAAATAGGCTCTACCTGAATTAATGTATTGTTACGAGCCAGAGTACACTGATAGGACGTCTTGGTAGCGCTTTAAGTACACGGTGTCTTATTGCAACTGGAACTGAATGATGTAGAAGGGGCTACTTGGCAAGTCAACAGACGACGATTAACGATAAATATTGCGGACGTTTGTTAACTTGCCAGTGCTCAGCTGTAATGCCTTCACGGTCTACAGCATTCTCAGGATTAGGGTTGACTTCCACCAGTTAAAATAACCAAGTAAAATTTTACCAATGAGAAAAATAAATAAATAAATAAACAAGATGTTCTGAAAATTTACAAATTTTATTTATAAGAGCCCTAACAATAACGGCTTGAAAGTACGGATCGCGGGGTCGTGATTTCGATCCTCGGGCGGGGCATATGTCCTCCGTGACTATTTGATAAACGACATTGTGTCTGAAATCATTAGTCCTCCACCTCTTATTCATGTGGGAAAGTTGGCAGATACTTACGGAGAACAGGTTTGTACTGGTACAGAATCCAGGAACACTGGTTAGGTTAACTGCCCGCCGTTACATGACTGAAATACTGTTGAAAAACGGCGTTAAACCCAAAACAAACAAACAAACAAACAAACAAAAAAAATAGCGATAAAACAAAAGACCGTGAGATCTGTTTGACTAAAACCCCGACGTGATAAATTTCCAAATAAACGCACGAAAGGGGCTGCCTATGACCGACCCGAAAATTACAGTTGCCGAAATAAAAGCTACTTAAAGATGTAACACGTAAGAAATGCCAAGGTAACACATTATGTATGATTTGTTTACTCTAAATACTTGATGTGATTACAAAAATCTAAGTAAGTAAAATTCTTCAATAAACGCTGCAAAAATCTATCAAGAGCAGCACAAATGTGTTAAATAAAATATCTGTACCTTTACTGAAGGCTTCCTGAATTTATAAGTAATTTAATAATTAAATAAATATGAAAATTATTTGGAACAGAATAACGTCTAACAACTTTTTGTAAACAAGGTGGAAGTGCCGAATAGCGGTCGGTCAAGGCCTTTTATATGTCAACAATTCCAACAAATCCCACAGTACTCAGACGCTAGTTGGAAGTTCCGACCAAGTTTGAAGGGGCGCCTAAAGGAGTACCTCCACTGTTGGAAACTTCTCACCAGGTCATATCAACGATACAACAAAGTATTATATTACAGGACGGCACACGGACATTATAATAAAAAAACTACATATCATCCCTATCAAGAAAATCTAAAAGTAACGACTAGAAAAGCCTAAATAACAGTTTACAACAATTCAAGTTTTAGCGCCAAGCAAACTTAATATAAAAACAGTGCCTCGCGCACTTGCTTAAACGGCGTGACGTCATACGAGATAAAACGAGAACCGGAACAAGATGTCCGCTAGAAAAAACAAGGAAGTGGTTTAAGACTGATATGATTAACAGTAATTAACTATTAAGCAATGCCAAAATGATTTTAACTTAACAAAAACATAAAAGGTAATGAACCATTTAAAATGCAATATGTTTTGTATAAATAGCAATGCATGGAAAACGTACAACAGTGGAAATACATACGGCACTATGCAAAAAAGGATGGGTGGGGTACCCACTTACTACAGTATTTTCACAACAATCCAAGCTTAATAATTCAGTCAAAGCTTGTTTTCAGTACATTTTAAAGTTTCAAAAGCCTAGCAAAATTAATAGCTTACACTGCAGAAACAAAATGTGGTTAATACATTAAGTGCTGTGTCTACTGCTTCATCAATGTAGTAAACACCAAAGTACAGACCCCATGAATGTCGCTGTGAATTCGTACACAATTATAGCAGTTATTCTGTGGTGGATCTTTACAATGGTTTACATCCAAAAACATGTTATTTTCGAGACGATAATAATTTCGTGTGTTTGCTTATTTTGCTTTCTTCACCGTAAACCGCAATGACTAACTCGCAACTTCAAGATTTTATTGTTATAAGAAACACATGTGACGCTCGCAGGTTTTTTAAATTGCAAATTGGACTTAATTACACGTAAAGGAGCCTGCCTACTTTTCTTTTCCTTTTCCACTACAGAAATCAGAACAATTGTTTACAGGCTTTTGTCAAGAAAGAGACTATAAAGTTAACACAGTTTGGTCCGTGTGTTCAAAACGAATTGAGAGTTGGAATACAAGTAATTGGAGAGTTGTTGTCACATCTTTTTGACATTAGAAACAATAGAAAACTTTTGAAAGTGGCATTTTAGCTCAATAAAGCTTCGGAATTCTGAATGTTCGCAATTTTTTACATGCAATGTCGGCGTTCGACAAGGAGAGAACTTGTCACCTCTTTTGTTTTCATCTCAATGATTTCTTTCTTCAAAATAACTTTGAAAGCGGTGTTACTATTGCAAGCTATCAAAACGGTGCACTACGTGACTTTTTAAAGATTTTTATATTACTCTATGCTGATGACACTGTTATATTATCAGTATCAGAAACAGGCCTGCAGAAAGCTTTAGACCTTTATGCCCAATATTGTGACCAGTGGAAACTGACAGTAAATACTTCAAAGTCTAAAATAATAATTTTCTCTAGAGGACGTCAGCCTAACTGTAATTTTCTTTTTAAAAATGAACGTATGGAAATAGTAAATGAATATAAATATCTAGGTATTTTGTTTAGCAGAAATGGCTCTTTTAATAAGTGTAAATCTCATATTGCATCTCAAGCAACACGAGCTATGTACAGTTTGATTAGAAATTCACATCGCCTTGATCTCCCAGTAGATCTTCAAATTGACTTATTTAATAAAACAATCAAGCCTATTTTGTTATATGGTGCTGAAATTTGGGGAACAGGAAATAATGAAGTAATCGAACGAGTACAGTTGAAATTTCTAAAGTACGTTCTAAAACTTAAAAGGTCAACACCGGGTTACATGGTATATGGCGAGACAGGTTGCATGCCTTTAAATATCGATATAGAAGAAAAAATTATATCTTTCTGGTCAAGAATTGTCAACAATTAAAATGATAATTATCCAACCAAACTCTCCTCCATTATCTATAAAAATATGTATGCTGTTAGCAGAAATTGTAACCACGAATCTTTTAAAAAAAATTGTCCGTGGCTGTATGCTGTTCAATCTGTTTTAATTAAGTGCGGTTTTAATAATATATGGGATCAACAAACATTCACAAATAGCAAATGGCTTAAAACGGCAGTTAAATATAAACTAAAGGATTTATTTATAAACGCATGGTACTCGTTAGTTGAAAATTCTAGCAATAGCACATTCTATAGATTATTCAAAACTTCATTTGGTCAAGAAAAATATCTATCAAATACCCCAAAGTCTCTATTGCATTCTGTCATAAAATTTCGCACGAGAAACCATAGGTTACCTGTAGAAACAGGAAATTGGACAAGATTACCATTAAACCAAAGAACATGTAACAACTGTGAAAATAAGTTAGGAGACGAGTTTCATTATCTTTTCGAGTGTAACCTGTTTTCAAATGAACGAAAAAAATTTATCAAACCATATTTCTTCAGAAATCCGAATGTATTTAAATTGGAACAACTTATAAATACTGGAAATAAAAAAGAGTTTTTGAAATTGTGCAAATTTGTTAAAATTATATTGTCACAGCTAAGATAAATGAATTTTGTATTTTCATCTCCGTACATTTTATGACTCTCCGATGCCCGAATGGGGGCATCATTTATTTATTTATATATTTAATTATTATATTGTAATACTGACATATGAAATCTAGATATGAAAGGCGTTATTGTGAAAACATCATATTTTGTTAGAATTGAATTGTACTATTATTTTCTTATGAGCCTCCAATATATTGTTAAAATATCTTACCTCATTTATTCATGTATTCATGAAATGAGTGAAATAAAAGGTTTTTGACTTGACTTGACTTTGGAATGGTAAGATATCATAGCATTGGTATTTTGTAGCCTCGGTTTCGAACCCTGGACATGCGTTGTTCATCCTGTAACCTTTTTGTTTTACACAACGTTTCTTTTATATGTATATTACGCCTTTTATATGTATATTACGCCTTTTATATGTATATTATTACGTCTTTTATATGTATATTACGTCTTTTATTATATTACGTCTTTTATATGTATATTACGCCTTTTATATGTATATTACGCCTTTTATATGTATATTATTACGTCTTTTATATGTATATTACGTCTTTTATATGTCTTTTATATGTATATTACGTCTTTTATATGTATATTACGCCTTTTATATGTATATTACGTCTTTTATATGTATATTACGCCTTTTATATGTATATTACGCCTTTTATATGTATATTACGTCTTTTCCTATTAGTATTTCATGTAAATACGTTGGGCAAATAATTCGACTTAGCCAATGATTTATTCACTTGCCTAATGTTTCAATTTACAAGCAATTATTATTAATCAAATATGCTTGTTGTGTCTATAAGATATAAATAGAATATGCCAAGCTCTTTGAAATATACCTAAATATTAAAAGAAACAGAAGCCCATTGTAGATGTATATATATATAACTGCTGAGCCAGAATTTGATATGGTAACAAACAATAATTGATCGTAATGACCGACGAAATCTCGTTTTCATATAAAAATAACCAGGCATTTCCTTTTACCATGGAAAATGCATTTTTGATTAGCCAGACTTCTATTATAAGCAATAACATTTATTACCTCCCGTGTTTCTATTTCCAGGCTTACAGGTCTTCCCAAACTTCTCGCAGATGAAGGTACTCATTTTTTCTCACAAAATGGACTCGCCTGTATACTGTGACACGTATTATTCACAGCAGTCGCACACAAGTTCACGATGACATAACTAAATACACAAAGCTGATAGAAAAATTATTTTACGTTGACGACAAGTCAAGTTAACGAAAAAAGTAACCAGCCTACCAACCACTCACCCAGCCCGTTTAGCTCAATAGGGAGAGCGCAGGTCTACGGATCGCGGGGTCGTGAGTTCGATCCCCGGGCGCGGCGTATGTTCTCCGTGACGATTTGATAAAAGACATTGTGTCTGAAATCATACGTCCTCCACCTCTGATTCATGTGGAGAGTATGTCAGTTACTTGTGGACAACTGGTTTGTACTGGTAGAGAATCCAGGAAAACTGGTCAGGTTAACTGCCCGCCGATACATAACTAAATTTATACTGTTGAGAAACGGCGTTAAACCCAAACCACTCATTCATCGTATTAAGCGAGACAGGGTTATCAAGTTCTCTCCTAGTGAATCAATGTTCTTCACCTAAAATATTACAAACATGAATTAAATAATTATAAACACTTTAAATACATGTTGAAGAAATAGTCTGTGAATAAGATTAAAGGTCCCGCAGTAGTTGTAAATTTTAAAGTAAAAGTTATTTTTTTTTTTTTTTTTGGTTTGATTTTTTACTGTAGTATGTAATTTAAGTGATATGATTACAAACGCCTTTACGCCCGCCCGCACAGCGTAGATCTACAGATCGCGGGATTATGAGTTCGATCCCCGGACGTGGCGTATGTTCTCCGTGACGATTTGATAATAGACCTTCCGTCTGAATTCATTCGTCCTCACCTCTGAATCATGTGGTTAAGTTGACAGTTACTTGCGGTGAACAGGTTTGCATTGGCAGAGAATCCAGGAGCACTGGTTAGGTTAACTGCCCGCCGTTAAATAACTGAAATACTGTAAAAAAAAAAAACGGCGTTAAAAATCATCCAGACTTAATAACAAATGAGATGATGCAGTGAATATGACATAATACAAAATAAAAAATGAAACAAGAAAACATCCACATGCAGTTTTGCAAGACTGTATTGTATGAGAAAATAACTTCATAAAATAACGTCAAACTGAACCCGTGTGTCGAGTCTAATTATTTATTTAGATTAAACAAAAAAGTCACAGCGACTGACATACATAATTAATTAATTGTAATTAAGTAATACAAATGATACGCTACCGCTGTCACAGTTTAAACGTCACGGACAGTCGACGTTCTAGGATTAAAATATTTTATATTTCGTTCCATTGTTTCATAAGAGCAATTTGCTGCAGGTCTGGATTTTTGACAATCCATTGAAATGGATTAAAACTTAAGGAAGGAACGTTAACGTTATATCAAAAGGTAGTTTTAAAAATTTGTATATTTTCTTTTTATATTAAAATATCAACACATGTATAAAATAATAATATTTTTATTTATGTAAGTTTTCCTGTTATACACAGACATTAAGTATCTCAGTAATGATGGCTTTACACGTTTTAAGATTTATGAAGTATTTTGTAACATAAAATATTAAGCTAAAGGTGAAGTATCACATGAAGACACATGCTTTGGAAAAATCGTAGACGTGCTTTTATATCAACATAAAATTTAAACCCTAAAATGTCATAGTAAACTATATATCGCAAAATTCAGAGATCGTCGAGTTAATCTCTTATCGACTTCTTAAAAAAACTGTCTATTTTTCTGATATATTAATATTCTGAAATTCAGTATTTCTTAGCTAAATTGCCACAATTTAATATGATTGAATATCGTGATTTAAAGTATAACATCATAAAAATCATCATAATTGTCCTTATTCACTCTGTTTTGCAAGATTGTGGAGACTCCATTAGTACATAAATAGCTGCATTATGTATACCTTCAAACAAAATATATTTCTTCATTTCGACACAGTTACATGTTATATGTGGACTTTTAAGCTTGATGGTGGAGGAACACTCCAGGTACCCATTTCAGTCATTGATAGATTTGTACACTCTAAGCGAGGTTTCAAACCCACACTGTTTGGGGCAAGTGATTTTACCCATTTGGCAACGGAAGCTCCTTTTCAAATACAAAATCCTTTGACTAAAACTCGGATTAGATAAAATATATGATACAGGAGTAGACGTGAATACACTTCGTTAAAAACGTCATTTTACAGATGTGTTTCATTTATCTTCATCAATTATTTATGAAACGTGCAGAAAGAAGTCTTACCTGAACTATGACGTTGTATACGATTGTGAGAAATGCACAAACATTAAAAAGAAAAAAAAATGAAACGCTTTAGAGAAAATAACTGTATTTTCTTTTGTGTAAATAACAATTCATCCAAGACCAAGTAGTCGTTACTTTATGTTAAAATATGTTCTTAGGTTGTCCAACTTGGTCATATTTCTTAAACAGATTTATTTATTAAGTCCCTTAAGTAATTTATCACGAACGCCTCATTTGGCCAATTTGTATAACATTTGCGGCGTGCTGGCAACAGGCTAGACATTCGTTTGGCTTCCCGGCACCGCTCGGCGTAGGCTGTGCGGTATATATTTGGATAAACATTTGGAAATTTGTGGTTAATACCAGTAAAGGAAGAAATATACCATAAGATAAAAACTGCTAATTTATTTGAAACGTACCAAAATAGAAAATCATAACAAATTAGAAGTTTGTTAGACACGTGACGGGCGTTTGCCGTATTGTTCGTTTATTCTTTAAAGGGACTGGCCTCCAGATCGTTCGACAACAACAAAATTTTTTTTTAGATACCTGAAAATAAATGCTATATTTCTTAAGAAGGCTGTAAAACTTAATTACTGACGAACTATATGTTACGGAAACACATGAGAATTTGCTGTTTTTTACTACATTTTACGATGAAAATCGAAAAGCGTTTGTAACGCTTTACTCCAGGTTAACTGTCTCGATTATAAGTACAATGTATCTATATTTTGAAGTCATAAATCACTAATTCCGCTATTGCGCTATTGGCTACGGTCCGAGGTGCGATTCCTGACGTGGTCATCTCTTTTTCTTGATTTGGAATTTTTAAAATAGTTTAGAAACAAAACCTAATATTCTAATGTTCATAATATGACCAAACTTCAATTTGAAAGAAAATTTATTTTTTAGCCAAATCTGGAGGTCTGTGCCTTTAACTGGCGGATTAACGTGACCGGCGTATCCCGGGTTGGGTGAAACGAATTGGCTCAATTTGTCACGGATATTAGGTAGCAGGGTACACTAAGATTAGAAAAATTTGGGCACGGACAGTCTTACATGTAGCGAGTCGCAATTTTGCACTTTCCTTATGAGCAGAATCAGGGTGGCCATTTTATAAATTGCGTGCATGTTTTGTGCTTTTAATTATTGGCAAGATCAGGATTTTCATACAAGAATGAAGACAGTTATCAAAACGAAAGTTTTACATCATCCATTAAAAATAGCATGCCAAAATCATCAATTTTTGCACCTTTTGAACAGCCTGCAATGATCCCGCTGCAAGAACAATGCCCAATTTTATTGCATTTCTCAATTTAATAGCCCTTAATAAACTTCAGGATATGAACGGAATGGGGGCCATCCAGCTCGTTTTTTTTTTCACAAAATAGCGAAAATATTCCTAAGTACCAATCAACAAGCACAGAACCCTTCCGTGATTTGAATTTTTCCGCGAAAAGGTGTCTCACTGATTCATACAAAGCTAGCAGCAGTTAGTTTTACAACTAACATCAGAATTTTACATGTACCGGCTGTATAAGTTTTCTAAAGAATTAAGAATCATTATCTCTCACCTTAATTCACAGACATCCAAAATCACGAAGTTCTAATTATTATCCCCCCGCCAAAGGCGAAGGGGATATTAGAAATGCTCTCCGTGCGTGCGTGCATGCGTGCGTGCGTGCGTGCGTCCGTCCGCAACGATCTTTGTCCGGAGCGTAACTCCAAAAGTACTGGAGGGATTTTCTTCAAACTTCATACACTGATAGAACACATTGGGAGGAAGTGCAGTGTGCAAGAACAATAACTCTACCTTGCCTTTTTTTTGAGTTATTTCCCTTTATCTTATTTTCTTAAAAAAATTTGTCCGGAGCATAAATCCAAAAGTACTGGAGGGATTTTCTTCAAACTTCATACACTGATAGAACACATTGGGAGGAAGTGCAGTGTGCAAGAACAATAACTCTACCTTGCCTATTTTTTGAGTAACTCCCCTTTATCATATTTTCTTAAAAAAAATTGTCCGGAGCATATCTTTTTCATGCATGGAGGGATTTTAATATATGTTGGCATAAATGTTCACCACCATGAGGCGGAGTGTCACGCGCAAGAACCAGGTCCCTAGGTCTAAGGTCAAGGTCACACTTAGAGGCCAAAGGTCAGATACGAGAATGACTTTGTCCGAAGCATTTCTTCTTCTTGCATGGAGGGATTTTGATGTAACTTGGCACAATTATACACCATCATGAGACGAAGTGTCATGCGCAGTTCCCTTCTTTAGAATTACCTCCCTTTGTTGTTACTTTAAATAGCTTTTATTGTAACTTTTTCATTACTAGTCGTAGGGAAAAATCGAGACCACTTTTCTGTAGTACAACATGCATGCTACATCCAATTTTGAGGTGTATTTTGACCAATCTCTACCTGGTAAAGATTTTTGCGTGGACTTTTTTTTTTTTTTAAGATTAACTTCCCTTAGTTGTTACTATAAATAACTTATATTGTAACATTTTTATAACTGACCGTAGGCAAAAAACAAGACCACTTTTCTGTGGTACAACATGGATGTTACTTTCCAATTTTAGGTGTATTTTAAGATATCTCTACCTGGTAAGGAGTTTTTTTTGTGGACTTAGAAAAACAAAAGACTTACAATGATTACTAAACAACCACAAAATTAAAAAAATTCCATTTGCAAATACAGCTGCTAGAGTAAACAAATTTGCTGTGACGGGCATATATTGTGACATTCTGGCACTAGGGTTTCCTGTTAGCTTTCCATTCCTTCTTTTTACAGTAGCCATATAGAAAAACGTAATAGCTTTACTGTTCATGAAAATTAATAAAATTTAGCAGTAAACCACCTCACCACTGACTTATTCTTTCTTCCACATCTTTAAAACCCCTGATGCGGACCACAACTAAATGGTTCTTCAAAGCTTTCCCCAAAATTAATACTTTCAGACACTAACTTGCCAGGAACTTTAGCCTTCAATTATAATATGCCCGGCGGGGGGATTAGCCATGTCTAATATGGCTCTTGTTACAAATATTGACGGGGGCCAAAATTCGAAGTGTACCCTGCTACCTTAAGATTTTGTGCTTTTAATTAATGGCAAGATCAGGATTCTCATACAGGAATAAAGAAAGTTATTAAAACGAAAGTTTCACACCATCCATTAAAAATAGCATGCCAAAATCATCAATTTCGCACCTTTTGAACAGCCTGCAATGATCCCGCTGCAAGAACAATGCCCTTTTTACTGAATTTCTCAATTTAATAGTCCTTACTGAACTTCAGGATATAAACGGAATAAGCCCCCATCCAGCTTGTTTCTTTTTAGCTCACCTGAGCCAAAGGCTCATGGTGAGCTTTTGAGACCGCTCAGTGTCCGTCGTCCGCCGTGCGTCGTGCGACGTGCGTCGTGTGTCCGTCAACAATTCCTAAAAAAACTTCTTCTTGAAAACCACTGGGCAGAATTACACCAAACTTTACAGGAATGATCCTTGGGTGGTCCCCTTTAAAAATTGTTCAAAGAACTGAATTCCAAGCAGAACTCTGGTTGCCATGGCAACCAAAAGGAAAAACTTAAAAAATCTTCTTGTCCAAAACCACAGTGCCTAGGGCTTTGATATTTGGTTTGTAGCATCATATAGTTCTCTACCAAGATTGTTCAAATTATTCCCCTAGGGTCAAATATGGCCCCGCCCCGGGGGTCACATGGTTTATATAGACTTATATAGGAAAAAACTTTAAAAATCTTCTTGTCTGAAACCACAAGACCTAGGCCTTTGATATTTGGGAATGTTTCTCATTGCAGAGTTGGTGCAGCCGTTCTGCGCAGGCGCGGAATTATTATCCATTGGAGCGCACGACAAAATTACTCATTATTTTGCATGTCCGCACGCATTTAGTGTATCAAATGCATAATATACTGACTAGAGGTTAGGGTTAGTATCACCATGGTTACAAAATATATACATTTAAGATGTTTTCTTTCAAATCTAGTTAATCCGGTATATACCGGAGTCTGTAATATATCACAGGTGCACCAACTCTGCATTTAGTCACAGCCGATATTTGGTATGTAGCATTGCCTTTTGGTCCTCTACTAAGATTGTTCAAATTATGCCCCTAGAGTGAAAAGAGGCCCTGCCCGGGGGTACCAAGTTTTACATAGACTTATGAAGGAAAAACTTTAAAAATCGTTTAGTCTGAAACTGCAAGGCCTAGGCTTTTGATATTTGGTATGTAGCATTGGCAAGTGGTCCTTTACCAAGATTATTTTAAATTATGCTCCTGAGGTGAAAAGAGACCCTACCCAGGGGGTCCCAAGTTTTACATAGACTTATATAGGAATTTTTTTTTAAAATCTTCTTGCCTGAAACTGCAAGGTCAAGGCTTTTGATATTTGGTATGTTGCATTGCCTAGTGGTCCTCTACCATAATTGTTCAAATTATGCCCCTAGGATGAAAAGAGACCCTGCCCTGGGGGTATCAAGTTTTACATAGACTTATATAGGAAAAGAATTTGAAAATCTTCTTGTGTTGAAGTTCAAGGCTTAAGCCTTTGATATTTGGTATGTAGCATTGCTTAGTGGTTCTCTAACAAGATTGTTCAAATTATGCCCCTGGGATGAAAAGCGGCCCGCCACGGTGTTCAATTGTATATGAGTAATATAGGAAAATATACTTAAAAAATTATCTGATCATATTTCCTAGACTGTTTAATTATGATTACCTGATGACCCCAAGTTACGAAGGGTCATTTGACCATGACCTTGACCTAATGACCTACATTTTTGTTTTTTAAGATACAGCCTCGAAATTTGGATGACATATACAGTTTTGCACACCGATCTTAACAGCATAGAAATTGGACCATCGATATCAGTAACTTTCGATAAAGATTTCAATACTCCTCTTTAATGTTCTTATTGTGACCTACTGACTTACTTTCTTGTTTTTGAAGCTACAGCAAAATGATTTGGACCACATGTATAATGCTTGATACAGATTTCAATACTCATCTTGAATAGTCTCTATCATGACCTACTGACCCACTTTCTTATTTTTGAAGATACAGCATGGAAATTTGGACCACATGTAGAACTTTTGATACAGATTTCAATACTCATCTTAAATATTATTAACCCTGACCTACTGACCTACTTTCTTGTTTTTTAAGCTACAGCAAAGAGATTTTGACCACCCGTATATTTTTCTAACAGATTTCAGTACTATCTTGAAGAGTCTTCACCCTGACCTTCTCACCTAGTGTTTTTTTTTTTGGTTTTGAAGCGTTAGCAAAGAAATTTGTTCAAGCGAGCAATTAAACTCAGGTGAGCGATATAGGGCCATCATGGCCCTCTTGTTCACAAAATAACGGAAATGTTCCTGAGTACCAATCAACAAGCACAGAACTCTTCCGTGATTTAATTTTTCCGCGAAAAGGTGTCTCATTGATCCATACAAAGCTAGCAGCATTTAGTTTTACAACTGACATCAGAATTTTACATGTACCGGCTGTATAAATTTTCTAAAGAATTAACAATCATTGTCCCTCACGTTAATTTACAGACATCCAAAATCACGTTATTACAAATATTGACGGGGGCCAAAGTTCGAAGTGTACCCTGCTACCTTAGATGTGTAATACAGCGATATCGTATAATTTGAGATTGTTACGGGTTCACTATCGTGAGCATCACGATAGCATCACTATCGTGAGCAGCGTACATAAAAATGACAATCACTTTCATAGGTGCGATTTATCCTGGTCATAGGTTTAAATAAAGCTATACGTATAATCTATCGTTTTCATGTTGTTGTATTTGTGTTTTAATGGAAAAATCATATTCTATTGTAAAAAATACCGCGGAATAGATATAAACCGCTGTGTGAATCTATGACTACACAAGCGAATACTGCCTCTGCACGTGAAACAATGGCACTCTTATCGTCCGTTTCATATATTTCTTGATTATATCAAATTTAGTAAAACAGTTATATCAAATTTTGGCAAATTAAATTAATGATAAACCACTTTCACCACAAACAGATAATTATATCCTAACCAAAACCAATACCCGTTTGTGATTTTCTTATATATATGTTCTGTGGACACGTTATAGCAAAATGATATTTTGTAATATGTGTTCCTGCAATAACGTTCCGTTTTATTCTGTTCTGTCAAAGAGACAAGTGATATTTTACTATTGTATAGTAAACGTTGTACATAGCATGTTAACTTATACAAGATTGTTCAACATTTTCTAAACTGCATTCGTATATCGTAGACGCAGTTGTTTTGAACATTTAGGTCAATTCACTCAATTCAGGTTCACCAGGTCAGTGCTAACCGTCCTTGTCATTAAATTTGAAGCCAGTAATACATAATATTAAAGAGAAATGTAAATTACACAATGTAAGTGCTGCCTTTGTCTACCTGATGCAGACATTTAAGAACGGATGTGAGCATAAAATCCCCTTTGATGATAGACATAGAGAAAAAAATAAAACAGAAATACAGTTGTCAAAGCTGAATCAAATACTATAAAATCTTTACTTAATCTATTAACAGTGGTTAATTAAAATGCACGTCGGAATTTATCGTTGATCATAAATGCTGTAGAAACAATGTAAGTGTTTGTCTATCCCCTCCAGGCTATCCCACGAACGAATAATGTATATAAGTGTCATGCATATTACGCAACACATTTTTCTACTTTACTTACCACAGCCTTAAATAATACAATAGTTTGTACAAAAAAAAGAGAAGAATGGTAAAATATGCAGATGTTTGAATAAAATTTAAACGCAAGAAAAAAAATAACAGAAAAAAAAAACAATAGGTTTAAACAAAAAGATCGAATTTCAAGAGTGACGTCACATGATTATTTCCATTCCATCTCTAAATCTGGTATAATATATATCATCTTTTATGAAGCTGATTATAGATTAACCGGTTGAAGGTACTGTTTAGGCGGTAACGAGGCTTTGTCGAGTTAACGGAAAAGGTTACCCGAGAGACAGTTATTTCCATCCGTATCTTCAGCTAGTGTCAGATTATTTTTTCTGGCGTACCGCATTCTTCTGTTTATAGAAGATATAAAATAAAACGAACTGCTTTTCCTTTAAGCACTATTTTATTATAGTAACGTCTAAATTTATGCATTCATTCATAAATTACAGCACGTGAGTCATCTTACACCCCGGGATTTAAGACGACTTTTTCAAGCACCGACAAAAACACAGAAAAAACATTATCTGGCGTCTGTGGAAGCCGCACTATACTACACTTGTAGAACCGGAAAGAACTGTGTATTTGCATAAGTTAGAAAAAAATCATATAAATATACTTCTAAAATCTAAAAGTAATAAATGTGTAAAGACAATTTGGGGCAACGGTATAGCACCGTTTTCTTATATGTTATCAAATGAAGCACCGAACGTTAAATATGTAGCTTGTAAGATCTAAAACATCATAAAATATCGAATATAGTTATAGTGTGTGTTTAATGGTAAAACTTCTTGCTTGGACGGATCAAACAGCGTAAATTTGAAAATAATGAAAAATTAAAACAATGAAACAAGAACTAATATTATTTATAAAAGTTGTCAGTAAATTGGATGACCACCTGAGAATTTTATGAGGTCGTCAATAAATTAGCTGTCCAGTGTGACAGACAGAAGTGTCTGACCGACTAATGTCTCACGCCTACAAACGCCTTCACATTATCCTCAGGTGCAAAAGAAAAGGAAGTTACTGACCTTAGCCTGACTTACAAACCAACGAACAAAACTTGACACAAGATCAACAATAAATAAGGCATTGTGTCGGTTTGCAATTTTATCTTTCTGATTAGTTTTTCTTTTAGTCATTACCTGCCTGGAGGCTGCAGGTATATTGGAAAGCAGCAAGTAGTGTAGCACATGGGGATTGGGTGATTCCACGTGACTTTTTACCGATATGCGATTGGCTTATTTATGGAACGCTGTTTTTGCAATAGAGCTGGCATTCTATATGATATGTAGAAAAATGTTTGTGAGCTGAATTCCTCATTCATTATTTCATATAGTTTATTCAAACTTTCAGCAATTATTAATATTGATACCTAGTTGTGTAAGGGATTTTTTAAATTGCTCTTTAATTTCCTGGATTATGGTCCTGTGTTGTCTTGCTCTATATGTCAACGAAGTCCAAGTGAAGGCATGAATCACATTTGTGAAAGCTCTAGTAAAGTATTTCAGTATGGTCCAAGAATGTGACCAGTTAAGCTGAAAGTTATGTTATACACGAAAGGGAAATAATATATATAACAATAACTTTCTGAATTAGGAAATACATATTTTATAGATCTACTTGTAAATCATGTAGAAAAGAGTAATATTTCCTACATTAAAGCGTAATGGTATAATAAAAAACAAACAAGCACGTTTTTCATCCATAAGTTACTTTTTAGCCTGAGTGGTCACACATACATCCATAACAATCTCTGGTCTGTATAACTTGAGGCCGCAGGAAATCTTTCGACTTGTTCCATCTTACAGGTGTATCAGTAAATAAGGACAGGAAACGGTGTACTTTATTATCAAATCTTCATTGAAAAAAAATTAGTGATAACTTAAAAAACTATATATATTTTGGGGATTGTTATTGAAAGAAAAACATTTGTCGTTCAAACAGAATAATGAGATAAAAAGAAATTTATTTAGGAATACGTACATTACACATTTTACCATTTTTCTATATTCACTGAAAGAAATGAATACCTTTCAACTCAATTGCACACATTTTCATTATCTAGTGTGCAGTTTGCCCTCCAATAAATGTATTATTACATAATTATTGATAAAGCAGAAGAGAAGATTGGGAGTTGTTCACTGGACTAGGGTTGTGAGTGTTCAGTTTGAGTACCTGTTGGTTTGACCAGGGATGTTGTATTCAGCTTGAGTACATGTTGGTTTGACCAGGGATGTTGTATTCAGCTTGAGAAGTTGTCGGTTTGACCAGGGATGTTGTATTCAGCTTGAGAAGTTGCCGTTTGACCAGGATGTTGTATTCAGCTTGAGTACATGTTGGTTTGACCAGGGATGTTGTATTCAGCTTGAGAAGTTGCGGTTTGACCAGGGATGTTGTATTCAGCTTGAGTACATGTTGGTTTGACCAGGGATGTTGTATTCAGCTTGAGAAGTTGTCGGTTTGACCAGGGATGTTGTATTCAGCTTGAGAAGTTGCCGGTTTGACCAGGGATGTTGTATTCAGCTTGAGTACATGTTGGTTTGACCAGGGATGTTGTATTCAGCTTGAGAAGTTGCCGGTTTGACCAGGGATGTTGTATTCAGCTTGAGAAGTTGTCAGTTTGACCAGGGATGTTGTATTCAGCTTGAGTACATGTTGGTTTGACCAGGGATGTTGTATTCAGCTTGAGAAGTTGCCGGTTTGACCAGGGATGTTGTATTCAGCTTGAGTACATGTTGGTTTGACCAGGGATGTTGTATTCAGCTTGAGAAGTTGTCGGTTTGACCAGGGATGTTGTATTCAGCTTGAGAAGTTGCCGGTTTGACCAGGGATGTTGTATTCAGCTTGAGTACATGTTGGTTTGACCAGGGATGTTGTATTCAGCTTGAGAAGTTGCCGGTTTGACCAGGGATGTTGTATTCAGCTTGAGAAGTTGCCGGTTTGACCAGGGATGTTGTATTCAGCTTGAGAAGTTGTCAGTTTGACCAGGGATGTTGTATTCAGCTTGAGTACATGTTGGTTTGACCAGGGATGTTGTATTCAGCTTGAGAAGTTGCCGGTTTGACCAGGGATGTTGTATTCAGCTTGAGTACATGTCGGTTTGACCAGGGATGTTGTATTCAGCTTGAGAAGTTGTCGGTTTGACCAGGGATGTTGTATTCAGCTTGAGTACATGTTGGTTTGACCAGGGATGTTGTATTCAGCTTGAGAAGTTGCTGGTTTGACCAGGGATGTTGTATTCAGCTTGAGAAGTTGTCGGTTTGACCAGGGATGTTGTATTCAGCTTGAGAAGTTGTCGGTTTGACCAGGGATGTTGTATTCAGCTTGATTAGTTGCCGGTTTGACCAGGGATGTTGTATTCAGCTTGAGTACATGTTGGTTTCATTGTAACATTAAACGGGTAAAATATCCATTTAAGACATCCCATGTAAACATATATAAAACTGAAACTAAAGAATAATATTTTTATACTTATAAATATTGAGTTCTTTCTATGCTTACAGAACACGGACAAATAAAGGAATGATCCCAGCACATGTTATAGATATACCTGACGAAACAATCTTCAAAATGGTGTAATATTAAGAAGCATCTTTGAATAAAAATAAATTTCGAGGTCATAGAATTCCTACAGAATAGGGCAAAAAGAAATCCAAAATTAGCAGGTAAGAAATAGTCGCACATAGTGCATCTCTATTATTACATTTTCAGATGAACTATTTTACTATTTGTAACCAACGTTAGATACTTTCAGTTCCTCTGTTTCGGGATAATTGAAAATATCTTAAGAGTGTAGATTCGAATACCTATGCTGAAAAGTTTGACTTTAAAAGTTTTGATATAATCTTGTTGTGAAGAAAATATTCTTTCTAGTTTGACCTCCCTCCCCGAAAAAAGCACATATCTTGTAAACATTCAGTCTAATATATATAACAATTACTGTCAAGGTTTACGAAATTTGTTTTCAGATACTGATTGAAGTAACAAAAATGACGATATCCGTATATACCTGGTGTGCAGTTCCATTCACAATTGTTGTGCCAATTAGTGTACTATTGTTGAGCGCGGTAGAGTGTACTCATCAAAGATGGTGGCTATATGGCTGCCAGTGTTCGAACTGGGAATCCAGGGAATCTGTCAGAGAGGTCGTTATGAACTCATACAGAGGCCTTTTCGTTGGAAGAGATGACCTCAATAATTTACCTGTGGTTAAATTACACAAGAATCCGGGAGAAGCTGGTATACAGTCTTATGTTGCAAACACTCTACCACATATTAATCAGTATATGAATCCAGGTTGTTGTTCTACGTAAGTAAAATATTTTCTCAGTATTGAAAAATGAACATGGCAGCATGCGTGTGTTAAAGTAGAGATGTATGTTTAAAACTGTGATATCCTTATCTGACACTGTATCTTATGCCAGCGATGAATGGCGAATTTGGCGAATCCTACGTGTAGCTGATAGTAACGCGTTTCCATGTTTTGACACGACAAAGGTAAAGCGAAGAGACAAAGTCCGATGAAATTTTATAAACAAACGTTTATATCTATCAAACCTCATATGCATCACCCCTTGCTATTAATGTGGACCACAAACTGAGATACATCGTAATCCTGATTATTAACTTAAACCACAGGCACGGACAACAAAATTATTCTTTTGCTTAAGGCAAGAAAGGACAACACTTTAAGTGTCTGGCCAACACCTTCTTGGTACGTTAAATATTCATTTTCTTATGTCGGTAAACCCTTGTTTGAAGATCTTTCAAATTTCTTCAATAATTAAAAAGCTGTTAACAAGATGATAAAATGACAGTATTTAATATCCAGGTCGCCTCCTTGGACAAAATTCGTTACAAGCTTTCGCGAAGTTGGCAAAGTACATTTCTTCTTTCTGGTTAACTTCTATCTATTAAAAGTTCTCGGCTGATATTGCTGCAGGTACTAATGTCCTTGGCGTTGTTTCTTGGTGCACTCTAGACCAATTGTACACGTTCAGTTACGTGAAAAACTAAACGTAGACGGTGAAGGCTTTTTAAAATGAATTTTAAAAATAATTGACAGTCACGTTTTTGCATTGTTGTTGACAGAAACGCGTTATGTGTAACCACAACATATTCCCACAATACCATTTATATATCATTGAATTAAATCAACATCAATAACATGTCATCATCAGTGTCTAGGCAGGACTTGTTGTAATTGTGTTTAAAATTGATAGCAGTATTTTTATTTTTTCTCACGTTATTCTCTTTTCTACATGAGGGCAAGTTTAGTAGGTACTTCAATGTTAAACCAGGTAACGTTTTGACTATCATGAAGCTTGACAAACGCTGCTCGAAATATTTGGAATATTTGGACCAAAAAAAGAGAAATTTGATTAAGTCCGCGGAAAAGGCCAAAGCTGAAGCAAAAAGACAGGATTATATAGCTTTATACTATAGCAGTTCTAAGTAATTACTAGCGTATAAACAGAAAATTCGTTTTCATTCGGACATTCAAAGTCATCTTTAAACACGTGACTAAAGCGGCATTATTGTTACAGTTGTTAGCGTTACCATATTTAATTCTATATTTGTTATTTTTTCAGGGATTACAGATATGAAATATTTAATACAACGACAGTAAATGCTCAAAAATTCAAAGTGGTTCATTTTAACAAAGCCTTCCAGTTTGTTCCGACTGGACGATGTCGGTAAGTCATCCTTAATTTCATACGTTTAAGGTAGTTCTGCATTTACGGTGTATTTTTTTCTGCAAAGTAATATTTGATATAACTTTATCACTACCATAAGTATAGTAAGAAAAACTTGGTAATGAACGGGAAAACTCAACCATTTAAATAGCGCATTTCTCGCCGGACGCTGAGTTCAACAAATGAGAACTATGAACTATTGATAATTTATCTTCCATGTTGCACCAGTCATTTTTCTCTCATTTTTTTTATCGTAGAGGTAGTTGTAAGTTTTCGTCAACGTTTTATGGAAATATTTGCACAAAATCCGGACTTAAAACATGCTAATTGGCTCTAGGTAAGATTGGGCATGATGGAAGATAAAATATCAATTTGTGTTATATACACAGCATCCATTTGTCGAATTGTGCGTTTTAGGTTAGAAATGCGCGGTAATTTTCACTGTTCATGACCATGTTAATGATACAAATGTACTATTCGTAGGGGTAGGGTATAACATATACATTTTACATTTTCTTTCGTCCTAATAGACGTATGTTGTGCGTTGGCTATTCGTACAAATTGGGTTGCGCCATACCTCATGTTTACCGTATGCATAGCTTTCTTTGTAAAGAGTCTGCTAATTGTGGTAACTCCTAAGTGTTATACTCGGAGTGAACACAGTTTTTACGTATAAGATCGATTTACATTGAAGATGGGTTGGATATGTTTATTAACAGTGTTCTAACAGTTTTATCTATTTTTATACAAACAAACCAACCAATTAACTAACTAACTCACTCACTCACTAACTTACGTATATGCGGAATATGACCTGATTTGTCTCATTCCTTGTTATACGTTTTCTATCTTTTTTTCTGTCATATTTTTGGCAACCTTTGTTTTTGGTTCAAATATTTCATTATTGCGTTTAATGTTTGTGAGATGACATGTCTTATGTTTTTGCAAAACATTAATAATGATACAGAATTAGGCCATCCTAAAACACATTATTATATTATCCAATTTGACCCAGTTTTGTACAAGTTTATAAAAACTAATCACAACTGTTAGTCTTCACTTTCTAGCTTTCTTCTGATGAAATTCAAACTGCCCATTGCAACGTTTGTTATCAATTTTCGCTATCGTAAACTATTCATCCCAGAAGTTACATTTTAATGAAACTTGCATTTTATCTGATATGATATCAGTTACGGTCACAATATTCTTTGGTAAACAAGCTATCCTGTTTGAGATTTCTTCTGGAAGAGCCAGTCTATAAGAAGATCATTCGAAAGCATAGAACGCAAAAAGCAAAATATCAATTCGTGGTAATTTTAAGTACAAGACCCCCATACCGCAATCCCCTAGTACCGCAATCCCCTAGTACCGCAATCCCCCATGCCGCAATCCCCTAGTACCGCAATCCCCCATGCCGCAATCCCCTAGTACCGCAATCCCCTAGTACCGCAATCCCCCATGCCGCAATCCCCTAGTACCGCAATCCCCTAGTACCGCAATCCCCCATGCCGCAATCCCCTAGTACCGCAATCCCCTAGTACCGCAATCCCCCATGCCGCAATCCCCTAGTACCGCAATCCCCTAGTACCGATATAGCCGGAACTCTTATCATTAAATACATGGAAAAAGAGACGACTAGAAATAATACCTTACACTGTGTCCAAGTCCTTCTAGCATCACCACACGGCACTTGAAGACTGATAATTAAAATAAATATGTAGGTAGATCTTTTGGAAGCACATAACGCAACCAAGCAGAGTCGGTTCCACCGAGTCATTTCATCACAGGTGATGAAACTCAATAATGTCAAGATTTGAGTCTCTCATGTCACCAAGTAACGGCTGTCATGGATCTCAAAAAATATATTAAATTGACTCTACAAACAACTCGTGAGTCCAGCTTAGAACCAGCTGACTGTGAAACAAACTTTGGTATCGTACCAGCTGAACTAAAATTTAATTATTATAATGTTTTGAATACAGCAATAGCGTACTAGTATTTAGGTTTGTAGGACGTATTAAGAAGAAATTGCCCTGAAAATGATCTGTTGATTGTCTTATCTCGAATTTTAGCAAATTATACTTAATTGAATGGTTTACACCGAGCCTGCAACATTTTCGTTTTTGTTGTGTTGAGCGACCTGTGGAGTTTCCGCTTTTTCTATTTTACATACACTCAATCTCTTTGATACAATACACAATAAGCAATTTAAAATTACAGGATAATAATCTTCCTGTTAAAAGTCGATGTTCTGAGCGCTGGATGGGGGCGGGGTGACTTCTAACAAGATCTACAACATACATTCTATTTTACAATGCACAAATGATCATATTTCTTGTAAAAGCACAACTTTATATTTCCATTTTATTGTCTTGATGAATGTTGTTAAGCCGAAATTTCCAAATGTCAACATTCTTTTTCCATGTTTCAGCTTTCATAAAATTCGAAAGAAATGCGTGCCTTCGGATAATTTTTCTTTTCTAGCTAGTGTGGTGTTAAAAGTGGATAAATTTCAAATTTAAATCATATTTTTTTTTAAACTGACAGAGTGAATAGTACCTGCAGTGGTGGAGAATGTTTACAGATGTACAGACATCACTGGATGTTAGTATGGGACGAGAGACTGAGTACATGGCCTCCAGTGACATTTCTACCCGTAGAAGTACCCTCACATTGTCAGTGTGTTAATGTAGGAAGGGCTGTCAAAAGACGAAAAAGGAGAGGGTTAGTAGTCCACATAATGAAAATATGTTTCTGCCTAGTCTATTTCTTTCTCTTCTCCGAGTCGCCTTTATGTAATAATAATAATAATAATAAAGACTTTATTTAACGAGGCAGCATACTTGCCGAAGCAATCTTCCGTATGGGCCTCAACGTAATAACATGATATATTTTACATATTTACAACATGGTACGACAACATAAATAAAGATTAAAACAGGTACATTTTACAAAACCAGAAGTACAGAAAAATTTCCATAAGGACCTAAACATAATAACATAATACATTTTACATATTAACAACATGAACAAAGAACAAAACAGATAGATTTTACATAATCAACAGTACAGAATAAAAACAATATATTTTAATTGTCAGTTTGTCCAACCAGGAAACTTCCATTGGATATATCTTCTTTTGAATTCTGCACTAGATGCAGAAGATCTTACGTGTAAAGGATTTGTCATTCCACAGTTTCGGTCCTGAATCATTTAATGATTTCCTGAAAAATTCTAAATTTGGCTTTGGAATATAAAGAAGTTGTTGCTGTGATGACCTGAGTTTGTTATTATTAACATATTTGAATTTATTCTTTAAATAGTCTGGACAATTTTGAGATTCTGTTTGCAATGCTTTATAGACTGTTACAGGTTTTTTATAATCAACTCTTTACGGGAAAGTCATCCAGTGTACAAGAGTATGTTTATTTTTTTTATAAAGCAGTTTCAGTTTAAACATAGATTTTGCATTGAATGTTGTGATGGTTCTAATAACTTTTATAAACCCGCACTTAAATGCTTCTGGATACTTTGGGTGACAATTTCAAAAAAAAAAACGGAAAAAAAAACCAACGTAGATGCAAATGTATTTCAGAATTGAAAATACTGTAGATTTATTTATTTATTTATTTATTTATTTTCAGAGCGTGCGAAACAAATATTTACATCGAAATGAAAGAACATCAGGAAGATATACCAACAGGATGACATACTTTAAATCCAAAACACAAGCCAACAATTTTAAGTTATAAATGTCATTTTATGAAGTTATTAAGCAGCAAACTGCTGTCCAGAAAACAAGATTTTTTCTGGAAATCATTTACAGGTAACAGTTTTTCAAGGAAACAGACCGGTAGTAAATATAAACAAGCACGAATACAGCCTACTCATGGAAAACAGAGGGTAGTATTTCTCCCTCTGTTTCGATTAAACTAACTTTGTAATTGATAAATTTACCAACAGTCATATCCTTAATTTGTATTAGATTGAACACTTCCGTTCAACATTTAATTTTTGTAAATATTTTTTGCTTGTTTTTTTTTTCCTGATAATGATAGTTTCTGTAAAAGGAAACAGTAACTTCTTTATCGTTAACATGTGTTGGCACGCAATATACTTGTTTGTCTTCTTTTGATAAACTCGGATAGATGTAAGAGCTTAATTGATGGTCTTTGCATTTCTGTTCCTATTAAATCAACACATCTAGTGATTTTGAATACATTTGTTTGTTTGTTCAGCAGAAAATTAGATTTTATTCTAATATATTTATTCTATATATCTAATTTATTCTTTATACCTCGACAAGGTATGAGTGAAAAACGGACATAAAGATTAAGTATGAAATTGTTTTTGTTCAGTTTGATTAAAGCAATTGATGAAGTTTGTTTCCGCACCGTTCACATTCTTTTGTAAAATATAGTCCTTTCAAAGTTAATAGTACTTTGTTGCCTATGCTTGTAACTTTTGTCACATGAATTTTCACAATGTATCCGTAAAAAGTACAAAATACTGTTTTAAGACAGTAGAATTCCTGCAACTATGAATGGTATATCTGTTAGCTGTGTTCCTCTCATCTGTATATCTCAGTATAAGATATATAATCATGTTGCTTCTTCATCACTGTGAACGAGAAGTATATATATCTTATATGTGTGTGCAGTCACACGGTAGTTAGTCTGAACATTATAACTAATTATCAATAGATATCAATGAACTAAATTGTGCTATTGTTTTTAAAAGACTTGGTAATAACTGGACTTTTTAAATATTTTATTGCAGTTACTGTATAATGTTGTAGTATAAAAGAATATCTGTCAAATCTTGCACATTAATTCCATTTTATATTGAGGATAAGGCCAGTAACTGGATTTTTTTAGAATAACAAATCCATCATATTTGATTACAATAGTATAATTGAATATCTGTCAAACCTTGCTCCTTTAATTTGATAATGCATGTGAGCATCTTCAAATGTCCAGTATTTTTTCATTACGAATTGTCCTTTTTCCTTGACGATATCTCAATACTAAATGCTCGTCATACGTTAAATAGTATGCATTTCGAGTTTTATTATGTCTATACATTTGCTTATGTAAAACATCGATCGTGTACAAACATATAGAGCACACTTTATTGTTGAACATTTTGTACTTTATTTGTATGCGCAATTTTTATTTTCTTACACAAATTTTGTGTAAATACGAAAATATCTCTATACTGTGTTTACACTATCTGTTATTTATTTAAGGTTTAGGAGTATATCACCAAAACACAGAAATATTTTATAAACGAATAACATCGTTACCAATATTTTAATTAACCATTACATGTTCTACCGTACTGTCCCGTACTGAAAATATTCTGAAAAAGTTGTCCCCCTTTGAAAATGAATGCCATTTGTAAAGAAATAAAAATAAACAATTGCTGAAAACTGTGTTCCATTTAATTATGTGAAATTTCAACACTCGCATGCGATTGCAAATGAATCAAAACTAACATGTGTAACAGTTCTTTGAAAATGGTGAGTTTTTGAAGGCGTTTGACTGCCCGGAAGTGGGTCCCATTTAGACAGTCCTTTTTTCGGAATTCAATGTTTATATTAGTATACTGACACTTGTTTTGTCGTTTTTGTAATGATAGCGTGTATATTACTTATATTACTCTACAAAACAAGTGTCAGTATACTGATATTAGCATTGAATTCCGAAAAAAGAACTGTTTAAACAGGCCCCACTTCCAGACAGTCAAGCGCTTTTAAAAACTCACCATTTTCAAGGAACTGTTACACATGTTTGTTTTGATGCATTTGTAATAGCGTGCGAGTGTTGAAATTTCACATAACTAGGTGGAACACAGTTTTCAACGATTGTTTATTTTTATTTCTTTACAAATGGCATTCATTTTCAAAAGGGGGCAACCTTTTCAGAATATTTTCAGTACGGGACAGTACGGCAGAACATGTAATGGTCAGGTAAAATATTGGTAACGATGTTATTCGTTTATAAAATATTTCTGTGTTTTGGTGATATATTCCTAAACCTTAAGTAGAAGTGAACGTCTATTTGCACATGGTTATTTAAATCAAGGAAGGATCGAGGATATATTAGAAGAAAGTAAAATTTCTTGATAATAATATACACAAATGTGTAACATATGTGTGTTTGAAAAGTTTAAGATAAGTATTTTTATGCCCCGGAAGGTGGGCATATAAAAATCGCACTGTCCGTTCGTCCGTGCGTCCGTGTGTCCGTGTGTCCGTGCGTCCGATATTTTTGTCCGGTCTGTAACTCTTCCAGCCGTAAAGGAATTTTAAAATAACTTGGCATAAATGTTCACCATAATGAGATGAAGTGTCATGCGCAAGACCCGGACCCCTAGCTCCAAGGTCAAGGCCACAGAGGTCAAAGGTTAACATGGTCTGTTTCGTGTCCGGTCCATAACTCTGCCATCCATGAAGGGATTTTGAAAGAAATTGGCATAAATATTTACCATAATGAGACGACGTGTCATGCGCAAGACCCAGACCACTAGCTCCAAGGTCAAGGTCACACTTAGAGGTCAAAGGTTAACATGGTCAGTTTCTTGTCGGTCCATAACTCTGCCATTGATGAAGGGATTTTGAAATTACTTGGCATAAATGTTCCCTATAATGAGATGAGGTGTCATGTGCAAGACCCAGACCCCTAGCTCCAAGGTCAAGGTCACACTTAGAAGTCAAAGGTGTTTCTTGTCTGGTCCATAACTGCCATTTATCAAGGGATTTGAAAATAATTTGACACAAATGTTAACCATATTGAGAAGATGTGTGACACTTATGACCGAGGCCTCTTAGGTCAA
This sequence comes from Mercenaria mercenaria, assembly GCF_021730395.1. Classification (NCBI taxonomy): domain Eukaryota; kingdom Metazoa; phylum Mollusca; class Bivalvia; order Venerida; family Veneridae; genus Mercenaria; species Mercenaria mercenaria. The sequence goes on from NC_069368.1 coordinate 40,225,680, forward strand.
GGTCACAAAATGATATGTGATTTTTTGCGCATACAACTGTGGCATTCTTGGGCCTACTTCGGGGGCATTTGTCACCAATAGTGACAGCTCTTGTTTTCTCTGCAATCAGGTATAATTAACATATAATATAATGTTAAAGACTTACCTGACTACATATTAACAACATAAGTCTACAATTGTTACATTATGTGTTATAGTACTGTTACATGAAAAGCCCCACGTGGTTCTGGGACGATCTGTGTATGAAAAGAATTGGAACCACTGCCTTACCCTTGCATGATCGTAAGAGGCGACTAATAGGGTCTTAACACTTGGTTTTGCAGTAACTCTGTGATTCCAGCAGGTATGCAAATTTTGATTCCATACCTCATGTTTTTATTTCGATGTAAATGAGATGTGGAACCAAAATTTGTAGTCCTGTTTGGCGCCATATAACCTGTACTGTGTTAGTGCGCCGTAAAACCCAAATAAATAAATAAATAAATAGTTACATGAAAAAGGGACATTGACTTCGTGAAAATCACAGTGTGGGAAGTTAATACAAATTGCTTGAGCCATTGTCGGTGTACGGATTTTTAAGTATGTGTTATGCATAGTCTGGATAATCGGAAGCTTGTGTTCCTGATTATTAGCAAAATACACAACATATGTGTATACACACTGCACTATGTATACCGTACGTTACAATCCAGCCTTTGGGACCACACAATACCTGTGTACATACAGTGAGTTACAATAATGTTCTGCTTAAGCCGGTGCTAGGGGTAGCTTGTGAGAAGTGTAGTCTTTTGTTTAGTTACTTCTTATGAACAGACTAAACTGAGGCTGGTTTCATTTTATGCTTCCAAAGGCTCTTCTTATATATTTGTTTGGAATTGACCTAATTCACCGCCGCAACATTATCGAAATAAAATGGGACATTTGATCGAACAGTGAGTTCCAAATTGTTAGTAGGTTTTCACTCAAAGGTTTTCATTCAAATGAGTCAGAAAAATTAACTTTAATTAAGGTAGTTTCTTTCTTTAAAGTTTAGAAGGATTCTTAAAGGGAATTCCTATAGTTTTTATGCGCATCTTTCTGCGCAGCCGACACTTTCTATGGAAAACTGAACTGAAGTCAACATTTGTTGAAACATGTTACAGACAATCTTAAATATGAGGAACCTTGAATGAAATAACATTTTTGATAAGTTATATCAGTAATCAAATGTTGATACTGGTTTATGTTGTATTGACAAGTATCATGCCTGACAGGTGTCTTGCTATTTTTGTGGTTGTGTTTTCACATTGCATTTTAGTACAAAGACAGTGTTGTTCATATAATGTGAGATAATTGACTTAGTACTGATAAGACAATATCACCTTTCAGATTATTTAGTATTCAATTATAGAAAGAATTAAGAATTTTTAAAACTTTTAGCAGACATACATGTAATCAATTTGGCCAGGTTCGCGCCATTTCGTCCGGACAGGTGTTGTATTCTAGCGGTCTTAACATAAAATTTAGCCTGGTGACCTATACATTTTTAGCCATTTTTATGCTCACAATACAATTATCTATACACAAGAAAAACAAGAAAAAATTCTATGAAAGAGTTTTTTCAAAATTTAAAAAATATATTCTTCACTATGGGTATTTTTCATTGAAAAAAGTTCACAAAAGTGAATATGAAACAATATATTTTTTTCATTTGTACCCATTATTGTAAGGATAGAGTGTTACAAATATGACTATGATATCAAATTAAGTATATAATAAAATATTCAAAAAGAAAAAATCCATTTTGTGCTGTCTTGAAGTATATTTTGGTTGGTATTTATAAAAAAGCAGAAAATTATGAAAATATTGAAAAATCGCTGGCAGTTTCAGCAACAGTGGGTGTGTTCAAAACAATTTTTCACAAAAACAATCCTGGTGACCTATTGTTTTTATTTGTTCATTGTTTTCAGCACAAATTTTCCTATCATATATGTAAATTTAAAAAAAATTCTATGAAAGGAAAAAAACTATAGGAATTCTCTTTAAAGGTCCAATACTAAGGAAAGTGAACATTTTAATTTCTTTTAAAAAGCACAGAAACTATTTCATTTTATTGGAAAATGAAAGTTGGTATGTAGAAATTCGAAATAAATCGCAGTATATGTACAATTATTTTTCTATGAAGTATGAAGAAAATTAAAAAGACCTGGGGGGTCATTCTGTCGATTCATTGAAATTTCAACATAATACACATACATTTCTTTGAGTTCCAAAGACTTCGTAAATTTTTGACAAACAATCTTCATTATTTTAGTAGTTTGCAGAAGTCCTATCATGTACTATGAAAAAAAATTGCAAACTCACTTCCCTTAGTAATTGACCTTTAAGTCAAATGAAACAAAGTTGAATTGTTTTCTTTAATTCGTTCGAACTGTTGTTAGAAGTCTGTATCATTTATGTAAAAGATACAGAAATATTGAGTTTAAAATGTCTCTACAAAGCAAAGACATTCAGGGACAAGGAGGGCTATTTCTAGACACAAAAAGTGTTACAAATGTATCAAGGTACAGCGTAAAGACATACTTAAGGAAGAAAATGACATTTCACTTAAACATTGCGCTTTGATAGCAAATGTTTTACAGTAATATGCTTAGTTTGGCATTTTTGGCGAGGCTGAAAGGTTGTGAATGTAATTTACATCTAATATTAACCATTTAGGTGTAATCAATTTTAAATAACAAATTTCGCTTCTGACACCATGTTACATATCCATTTTGAATTATGTAGACTGGCTTTGTTAACATGGATTCACTGCTACAGCATACACATTCTTTGTGAGATATCTTGGTAAGTGTAGTATGAAATATGAAAATATATATAAATACATTATTAACGAAGGCAGAACCTCTTCTTTCTGGCTTGCTTCTTGTCTCCGGGCGGTGTGTGCTATTGCATTTTTAAGTTTTAAGTCATTTACTGCGCTATTTATTTTGTTAACTGTTTTTTGTCAGACTTCTTGTTATGACTATATATGGTATTTAACATGTCTTTTCAGCTTTATTGTGCTTATAGTTAGTAATTATATTATTCTAAATTCAAAAGCTATCATGTTAAATACTTGTTATTTAAGATACTTGCATTGTTTAAAAAAAGACAAATATAACAAGCGAGTTGATGCTTTTGTGTTTTCTTTTTGTTACTAAGATCGGAGAAAGCAATTTCTCTTTGAATCATACATGTTTTGCAATACATACGGCATTGCAATATATAATTTGCTTTGTGTTTAAAATCTGTAAAAAGCAATATATTACAATCTCAAACTTGAAAGTCGATTTGCTTTTTCTAACTTTTCCCAAAGATATACTCAATCTATGTAAATATTTTTTATTTTCAAAATTTGCTCAAAATATGTTCAAAGATGATATGTTCTGATTCATAGAGATGGTATCAAGTTATTTACTATAGTATATAATTAACAGTTAAGGTTGGGACATCAGCCCTCGTGAACCACTGCTTTCGGATTGCTTTATGCATTCTTTTAATGCAGAACATCATATTCTAAATAGATTGTATTTATATCGTGTCAGATAACACGAATGCTACACATATCACCAGTGAATCAGTTCTCTATACTTATGACATGCATTTAGCATTAGACAGATGCACGTAATTCTATAGATTATCGGTATAATACCAACGGATATGTAGTTTTCAGATCGATCTTGATTTATGTTCAAATTAAGGCCGAGATAGTTTATTGTTTTTTCGTCGTCTGGCGGTCTGGTCGGTCTTATATATCGTTTTGTTGGTCAGTAGATCAAAGTAAAGCAATTTTTGATCAATAAGTAAAGACTGATTTGACACACAGTCATCAAACTTCATGAGAAGGTTGCTTATAGTCAGCAAGTAATTCCTGTTGTTTTTGTTTCCAGTAGGTCAAAGGTCGAAGTCACAGAGACTTTTAGACGTTTATAATATATACTTAAGAGTCCTTTGGCACACTGCCTTCAAATTCCATAGGATGATTGCCTATTTCTATATTTCTCTTTTTTCTTTTATAAAATTAATATTAAAAACAGCTGTCTTAAACTTTGGGTAAGAATGTTTTCGCTTGTGCAAAAAGCTAAAAAGGTACAATGATAATAAATTCAAGCTAAAATCAATATCCCACTTTCTTTTTCGTTGCGACGACATGTATGCAAAGTAAAACACGAGCGCCAAACTCTCAAAAATACACCTTTTACAGCAAACTACTTTTGACTTTTAAAATACTCTACTCATTGAACAGACTAGTTGTCGATTTTCTGAATTTTGACCATTTCATGGGTCATAACTCAAGAGCGGCTAAGACATTGTGACCAAGTTTGATGAACATTTGATAAGAACTACTCAATTAGGGAGAAGTCACTGTCAATTTTTGTAATTTTGAGTAATTCCAGGGGTATAACTCTGGAGATACTTATTCGAACTTGCTGGTTATCAAACTTAACCTAGATTTTACAGAGATACACGCTCTGTATAAGTTGTGTTTATTCTGAGAAAAAATACTCTAGTTATCGAACGGACTGTCAATTTTGACAATTTTGACCAATTTAAGGGCCAAAACTAGATTTCACCTTCCCTATAAGTACGGTTGACTTGGTAGAAAATCTACTCTAGTTGTTGAGCGGACACTGTTACTTTTGGCAATTTTGTCAATTCAATGGCCGCAATTCTTGGATATACTAGTTCGAACTGGCTGGTTATCGATCTCTTTTATAGAGATTTATACTTTGTGCAAGTTAAGTTTAGTACTGACACAAAATACTCAAGTTATTGGGCAGACACCGAGTTTTTTCCCACCCACCACACCACATGCCCGCCCGTAATGGGTGTAAACATAATACGTCCCGTTTTCAAATGGGCGTATAAAAACTAACGACCGTATTTATTTCGGAGCTATGACCCTTTGAATGACTCTTCTTAATTACAATTTTAATGGGACTTGAATGATAATTCAACAAAAACTATTGTATTAAGCTTAGTTTTTCATATTGCCAGCATGTTCCTGGTAAGTGTTTTTATGGAGTTATCGCCCATTGGTCATTTTGTTTAAATAGTACAATAGGACACGCGTTTCATCTAAAAACTATTTAATATTTTAAATATGTTTTGACTTTACGAATGAGAAAACGTTTAAACTTGGTACCAAGTAGTAAATTATTCATTTATTATTTTCTCTTCCTGTCCTAGAGCGTGGTTTTTTATTGGTTCATTACCATAATTAAAAAAAAATGTTTTGAAAAAAAATCAGCAAAAAAAGTAGAACTTATCTGCTTTCAGATATTGGCAATCATTTAAAATCAATACGCTATTCATACTGTTATGTAAATGAGTATATGAGATGCATACATGCAATCAAAACGAAAAAATCTCCTTATCAATATACCGACTACTTCCCTAATCGTTTTAATTGTAGTTGACGTTTAACAAAATTATAAAGAAGCTTTTCTGCATTTGTTATATAATAGCAGAGTGAAAGAAGGACGAAGGGAAATAACATGGCTAGACAGGTAGTATCCTTTTGTTTTCACAAACGTTTTATTTTTCTCTTCGCAATTTCGGATTTCAATCGGGTAAACTAAAAGACCCTTTTTGAACAAAGCAAGTGTGTACGCCATATACATTTTTTTTGAAAGCGTATTTATGTATTGTATGAGATGTAATTCTATGAGAACTTTTTTCATAATATATACAAATACTTTCAACTGATGATCATACGTCTTTTTATATACCTTACTTTAAATAGTAACATAACTGTATAGGACAAAATCTTGTACCCCGGGCCAAATAACAGGAAGCAGGCATTATACCTGGAACCGGACATTATAACTGGTAATCGACCCGACACGTGCACAATGTTTTTCTTTAGTTTTAACATACATAGTATAGATGGTGAAGCTGCATTTACTTTGTAAACGAAAAGGGTGTTTTATTAATAAAATGACCAAACAAATCAATAGCAGTATCTTTTTGTAATACCTATGTAAAGCTATTTCGTGTTCGTACCTTCTGGAGGGAAATTCGCAAATATATTCAATAGAGAACAAAAGTAACTAACGCACTCTTCAAAAAGTCATATTTTTATTTTGTCTGTAGATCTACCATGTCTACCAATTATACAAAAATATTTTAACATACCGTTATGAGTGGTATTAAAATCGCTCTGCTTTGAAATTTCACCAAACGACCGAGCAGGAGAATTAAAGACGCGAGAATGGAATTGATAGCTATTATATATTTTTAAAGAATTATTAAGAATATTTGTTATACAGTAGTCCCATATTTAAGCAATTTTGTTGATTACAATGATTATCATCAACAAACTTTTGTGTATCGTCAAATTAGCACGGCAAATTGTGTCAGTTAAGATATACCGAGACCGTCGTTGCAGTGAACTTTATACAGCAGGTAGAATTTTTAACCAAGATCGAACGGTCACCCAAAAATTGCGTGCACTGACGTTAAAGAAAACACTAGTCAGTACACATACATGTATTCATGCTAAAAACTAGTGTTAGCATCCGAACCTGTTAACAACAGTAACCCGTGATGAAAATGCATGTAACTTTACTGAGATTACTGTCCTCACCTCAGTTATCTATGACTGAAACAATGATACGCACCTGACTTGCGTTTTATTTAGTAAAAACACAATTTCAGCAAACAGCTGAAAAAATGAAACTGAAATAACTGCTTAGTTTGTGGGGAAATGATAATTCAGGGCCTACCGTGCAAATAAGTCCTACATATTTTACACGAATTTTTTTTTTATTCTCCCATGTCTGTAATTTAACGATAAATAGATCAGACATCCACAACCATGAGCACCCCCGCTTCTCTCTCCCACCCCCCACAAAAAAGATTTGTATGGACGCCACCATCTTTGAACGTACGCCACGCAAGTCTGTGGGATAAATCACAAAATGTTGATTTATAAAATATGTTTTTCAAAAGTAAAATCAAGAACATGTGTGGAGATATAAATCTTCTGGTATTAACAATGACACTTTTGACAATTTACATGCAGTATAAATAAATTATTGGAGGTCCAAAATGAGCTAAGTCAGACTTTAGTGATAACGTAGTATAGACGTTTCGATCTAATGATGAGAATTATTTTTTTCATGTATTATTTAAGCGCCATCTGATATTAAAGTCATTACCTAGTCGTTAGCATTATTAATTTTCAGATTTCAGAAGACTGTTTCTTGGTATTTTACATCGAAAATATTCAATATTGACATTGGCATATATTTGTACATTTGTTTTAAATAAATCTATGCTCCGTTTTAAGACGTATTTAATTCATCTGACATACATTTGTCACATATCATTTCCAACGATAATGTGTGCACAGCTTGTCACAGTTCTGTTTTTTTTTTTTTGTTATATTGTATTTATGTTCTGTTGTTGTGCCTCTGGATGGGTGATGTTCTAATAGGGATAATTAGATTTCTGTCAAAAGGATTGATATTTTAGTTAAGTGAAACAACACTGACCCAATTCTCTATTTCTTTTGATTAACTTCCATATGACAATATTATCCAAATATGATCAGAAAGATGATTGAAAGATTAGTAAATTCCTTAAATTTGAATGCGATTGTGTCTCAGTAACATCTTAATGGATATATATACATCAATTAATTCAGCGTGCCAGAGCGGGCAGTCGTGCTTTTCAATTTTTGTAATCAGAACATTACAAACTCACATTATTTTATGTAGAAAGTTTCATGATAGGCAGTTGTTAAAGTCCATTTGAACTGAGCTGTCCTAATATATGTCTTCTAGCCTGTGTCGTCGGTGTTTTCTGGTTGCGCTGTGTTCTTCAAAGGCATTTAAATTCCGTATATTGTTTTCTAGATTTTCTTTAAATATATTTGTATACAGTACCTTCTGTTAACATTACGTCGGTACTGGGTTCACCTGGTAGATGTAGTATCTATCAATGTTATTTTAAGAGCAACAACACCAGATTATCCAATACACTGCAATAAAAGCAATAATCAAAAGTGAAAGAAAATTGAACAGATCCCTTCTCTAGCAATTGATCATGCACAAATAAATATGACCATACATTTGTTACATGCAAACTATAACTAACACTGTAAAATATGGTTTATATAAATGAATGAGGCCATCAGTTTCATTGTATTTAGGCTAAGAAATTTCATGTATTGCGGACACTTTAGGGTTTTTTATGAATAACATATGTTTTTTCAACTATAAAATGCATATCTGACATTGATAAACGTCAAAAAGAGAAAACCGGTATCAAAATAATTGTAACACTCAATGCAAATGTTGATATTGTTCAATATTTCAAGCGTGTCCATATTAAAGATTGTTTTTTTTTACTTTTGGGGTGGGGATGGGGAATGGGGGATGGTGCGGGGGGTGGGGAGGATTAACGTCGCACCGACACAATTATAGATCATATGCGACTTACCAGCTTCGATTGTGGAGGAAGACCCACCGTACATTATTTCATCACGGGCGGGCACCCGGGTAGAACCTTCCGTAAGCCAGCTAGATGGCTTTCTCACATGAAAATTAAACGCACCGAGTGAGGCTCGAACCCACATCGATGAGGGTCAAGTGATTTCAAGTCAGTGTTCATATTAAAGCATTTAATTCCAGGGGCACTTCGCTCTAATTAGAGCAATACAAAAGACAACTGTCGGTAAATGGGATATAAAAAATTGACAACCTTATTGTTGTCGGGTCGTTGAAAAAAAAAGTCCACATCAATTTACAACTTGCATATTACCGATATGTCGATTGATGTTAATATCTATGTAGATTTACATTAAAGTTTTGTTGCAGTGTCTCATTTATGAACCAGTTTTTGAATAATAAATTTTATCTTATGCATTGAATGCATTCGTGAGTGGAAAAAGAATAAATGGCAAACTGTGAGGGTTTTGTTTACATTATAAAAACTGTATTTACTTCCTTCACGTTAATGCTTGGCATGGTGCTGTAATAAAGAACATATTATTTTCTTTCACTCATATTTTTTGTAAGATTTAAACTATTGATTCGTCTAGGGCTTTCATTTTACTAATAGACGAAAAATCAATATAGACCTATACTTTCTTTTGTGGATATGGCAATTGATCAAAAATGATAGAAAGACTGTCATCAGATATTTAAGAGGGTCATTTTTCAAAAATCTAATATTTCTCATATTTAGTAAATTGCTACTGTAAGCTATCATTTGCCAAAGAAATGAAATTGAACAATGACCTAAGTTATGTAAGGGAAACTACTTCTTCTATACCACCTAACAGTTAATTTCGAACTGAAGTCCCTGCATAACGGCAAACTAACTGTTCACAAAACGTGGCGACATGTTCATTTACTTTCTTACTCGGTATATTATTTCACAATAATTAATCATTATACATATTTTCCAATATCATGCAGTAAAGAAATAAATCGCGGGTGAAAACATACGAAACAGTGCATTTCATACCCGCGGCTTTTATTCATTATTTTCCCACTAATGCATATTTTTAAAGCTATAAATTCTAAAGAGGTCAAGTTACGGATAACGTTTAAACACTGCCGAACGCACGCTTTCCATGGGAAACGTCTCGTATGTCGCGTCTAAATAAAATACAAACAGCGGTAAGTAGGGTGTTATGACTTACAGAAATTATTATACATGACACTTTGGATCATTAAGTCCATTCGATGATCATTTTAATAGAGTTTTACTCAAGCCGGTGCTATGGGGCGTAAGAGAGGTTGCACTCTTTATTACCTCTCATGAGCAGTCAACCGAGTCCGCGTTTATTTTACTTTGTTGCATTCTATGCTTCCAAAGGATCTTCTTATAAAGTTTGGTACATGCAATACATTTTTTATGAGCCTCGCGGAATTGTTTCAAACATGCATAGAAAAAAGAATCACGAATTAATATTTGTACATCAGTTGAATGTTCTTACTTTATTAGAAAAGGACCTGAAACGTTTTATATTTCCCCTATATATTTTAGCAGAATTTGGTTTTAATTTGTATAGGAAAGAGGACTAATACTTCTGAACAAGATTGAAAATGGAGACAAAGATGGCGTTAAACAAATACTGAATAATGACACGGATCTCACAGTTGATAGGGTAAGAATTATAACATTAACTTTAAACTTATACTTACAAACAAGGTTACAATTTAACTTATACATTTTTTAAATAATAATTTAAATTTCATGATTTCTGCGTTATCATGCTTGATGTTGTACACAGTTACCAGTTTTATATGCTATTTCTTTAGATACCTGTATAAATTCTACAAACCATACTTTTATCATGCAAGTTCAAACTTCTATGCGTTTAGAAAGGAGACACACCAATTCACCTCGCAGCAAGGAAGGGCAATCTGGATATTCTTGAATTGTTGATCCAGAATGGATGTAATGTCAATCAGAAAAATCAGGTATATACATTCTTCTCAAGGTTCAAATATATCCATCATAAGTTATTTATATTTTCAGTAAATTGTTTTACGATAAATTAAATGCCTGTGTTTTTGAAAATAACAAGAGCCATGTCAGACATGGCTAATCCCCCCACCGGGCATATCATAATTGAAGGATGTGGTCCGCATCAGGGGTTTTAAGATGTGGAAGAAAGAATAAGTCAGTAGTGAGGTGGTTTACTGCTAAATTTTATTAATTTTCATGAAGAGTATAACTATGATGTTTTTCTATATGGCTACTGTAAAAAGAAGGAATGGAAAGCTAACAGGGAACAAGAGTGCCAGAATGTCACAATATATGCCCGTCAAAGCAAATTTCTTTACTCTAGCAGCTGTATTTGCAAATGGAATGCTAATTTTATGGTTGTTTAGTAATCATTGTAAGTCTTTTTTTTTTTAAAGTCCACAAAAAACTCCTTACTAGGTAGAGATACCTTATATATAATAAAATTAATAAAACACACCTAAAACTGGAGAGTAACATCTATGCTGTACCACAGAAAAGTGGTCTTGTTTTTTCCCTAGGGTCAATTATAAAAATGTTACAATATAAGTTATTTATAGTAACAACTAAGGGAAGTTAATCTTTAAAAAAAAAAAAAAAAAAAAAATTGCAAGTCCACACAAAAATCTTTATCAGGAAGAGACTGGTCAAAATACACCTCAAAATTGGATTTAGCATGTTTGTTGTACTACAGAAAAGTGGTCTCGATTTTTCCCTACGACTAGTAATGAAAAAGTTACAATAAAAGCTATTTAAAGTAACAACAAAGGGAAGTAATTCTAAAGAAGGGAACTGCGCATGACATTTCGTCTCATGATGGTGTATAATTGTGCCAAGTTACATCAAAATCCCTCCATGCATGAAGAAGAAATGCTTCGGACAAAGTCATTCTTGTATCTGACCATTGGCCTCTAAGTGTGACCTTGACCATAGGCCAAGTGACCTGGATCTTGCGCATGACACTACGTCTCGTGGTGGTAAACATTTGTGCCAAGTTATATCAAAATCCCTCAATGCATGAAGAAGAAATGCTCCGGACAAGGTTTTTATTCTTGTATCCTTTGACCTCTAAGTGTGACCTTGAGCTTAGACCTAGGGACCTAGTTCTTGCGTATGACACTCCGCATCGTGGTGGTAAACATTTGTGCCAAGATATATCAAAATCCCTCCATGTATGAAGAAGATATGCTCCGGACAAATTTCTTTAAGAAAATATGATAAAGGGGAATAACTAAAAAAATAGGCAATGTAGAGTTATTGTTCTTGCACGCTGCACTTCCTCCCAATGTGTTCTATCAGTGTATGAAGTTTGAAGAAAATCCCTCCAGTATTTTTGGGGTTATGCTCCGGACAAAATGTTTTAAGAAAATATGATAAAGGGGAATAACTCAAAAAATAGGCAAGGTAGAGTTATTGTTCTTGCACACTGCACTTCCTCCCAATGTGTTCTATCAGTGTATGAAGTTTGAAGAAAATCCCTCCAGTACTTTTGGAGTTATGCTCCGGACAAATTTTTTTAAGAAAATAAGATAAAGGGGAATAACTAAAAAAATAGGCAAGGTAGAGTTATTGTTCTTGCACACTGCACTTCCTCCCAATGTGTTCTATCAGTGTATGAAGTTTGAAGAAAATCCCTCAAGTACTTTTGGAGTTATGCTCCGGACAAATATCGTTGCGGACGGACGGACGGACGCACGGACGGAGAGCATTTCTAATATCAGCTTCACCTTTGGTGGGGGGATAAATAAACGTGAAGATATAGCGGGAAATAGTTTTTTTCCGAAAATGATACTTACTTAAAAACTGCCACAGGACAAGTAGAATGATGTACGTTGAAGTCGAAGGACAAAGGATAGCATTTCCTGCGTAAATGTTATGTCTAATATTGTTTCTCAAATAATTGTACACTATACTATATCCTCAGCTAAAGTATTGACTTTGCAAACATTCCAGAATGGTTTTGCTGCTCTGCATTATGCTGCCAGAGAGGGGAGAATGGATATTGTATGCTTCTTGCTGAAATATGGCGCGGAGCCGAACATCAAAAATGAGGTTATGTTGACAATATTCTTTTCACTTTTGATATTGGGGGTTATATCAAGAAAGCGGTTGTATTCAAAAACTGATTAATAAGAAAATTAAACTATAGCTGTATGTGATATTTTTCTTCACAATGCAAACTTGCATGAAAAATAAACGAATAGTTTTCAAAATTTCAAAAATATGTTTTAAAAACTACCCTATCCCATGTTTTAAAGGGCAAAAAATATACAAAAAGTTTTTTTTTTTTTATAAAACTAGCGAAATACAGATGTGTATGTACTCACTATATATTATTGCAATATTGTTAAATATTAGATAAATGTTAAAAACTTTTTTTAGGACGGAACTTCAGCATATTTCTTATCATTTTCGTTCATTATAACAACTTTCTTTCGTTTGTAAATTCTAGACATCTAAGCAAACATTAGTGTCTTTTGAGATTGAGAAATAAATTTATACGATGGCATAATATGATGTTAATGAGAACAGCGACATATTGTTCTTTCCAATAAACTATTTTCGGTATTTTTTAAGAAAACAGCAACATAACAAATGACGAGTTACAGTCTTGATAAATATCCTAGCGACAGCAGTGTAGGAAGTCTTTTGTACGGCACACTAACTCTCAGTATGACTAAAGTAAAGTAACCAATAAGTGAGACTTACTAACCAATACCTATATTACTGTATCCCAGGTAAGAGTTAATATTACGTAGGAGTTACTATGCAATAAGTAGTAGTTACGTTACTAAGTCGGACATATGAGTCAGTAATCGTTTTTATAAGTACATATGTCGTATATATGTTCATAAGTAGTATGTTAAAGTTACTAAGCCAAACGTATATCGACCTACTACAAATCTCTCCGACGGTTTCAAGGCGCTTCAATAGTATTGTCGTAAGAGTTTGTCAGTCGTACAAATGACTTCTTACTCTGTGATTGTAAAATTACTTTCGTGCTTAAAATAATTAATAAAAGACTTTATCTTGTACAGGACGGTGATGGTCCTATACATGAGCTTGTAAAATTTCAACCAATGGATGTCATTGAAGAGATGGTCTCACTTGGGATGGACGTGAATCTGCAGAACAAGGTCACTAAATTTTTTTGAAGTTTCTTTTTTTGCATTGTCAGAAATGTTTAAAATGTTTATACCCCGTCTCTGAATTTTTATTGATCTTTATATATATATATATATATATATATATATGATTTTAAGTTACCTAGTGGCTTATTTCTTTTGACATTACGCATACGTATGGCCTATAACAGGAAACGCAGAATTTGTGTTTGTTTGCATCAGTTGACTGAATCATTGTAAGACGTAAACAGATTTACAAAACTTAATAAATTTGTAAATCTTGTTAGATAAAATAGATTATTATAATGGCAGTATTGTGATCTGCAATGTTGTATTTGGCTTGAGTGAATTTTGTCAGGCCTAGTTCCCACGAGTCTCTCGCGCCGTGTGTAATCCGGCCTGGAAAAATCCACGGAAGCCGAATGCATCATTTCAGATCAACGTACTGTTTTCATAACCCTTTTACTATATAACTATACCTACTTGTAGTGTGATATCGGCCAAATTTGACTATAAAGACAAATAAAACATAAAACCTTGTTCGTGAACTATTTGACATATGGAACGTCGAGACGTGCAGGGCATGTGCACCAGTATGCACGTGTTCGTTACCACGTTTGGCATTACTGACGAAAGTTCTGCTAGAAAAACACATATCATGGTGAAATTGACACAAGAGCAACGCGATCGAGCTGTCGGAATGTTGCTAGTCGGGACACATTTACGACACGTGTGTAATTAGTTTTGTAATTTCAACAGAATGTTCATATAATTTGTTTGAAGCTGTTACTATGATGGTTATTTCCCTTTTTAACCTTATTTCCGTTTACAAGAACCTTCAATCGTAGGTTATCTACCATCTGCGCTCTTTTGGCGAAACTTAACCCAAGTACAATTCATTGAAGTGACCGATTTTGAATTTGTTGTAAAATTCCGACAGCCCGAGCGCGTTGCTCTTGTGTCAATTTCACGATGATATGTGTTTTTCTAGTAGGACTTTAATCAGTAATGCCAAAAGTGTTCATTAACACGTGCATATTGGTGCACATGCCCTGAACGTGCAAAATATGCTATATTGGTCAAAACGCCTAATGCGGTTACGTTGGCCGGGAGTCGGCCAAAAATAAATCAATAATTAGCTGCAGTACCTATTTAAATGTCGGTATGTGAAATTTCTTGTAAATACATGCATTATTAACAAAATAGTAAAACCATATAAACTGACCGATTAGGAATTTTGCTGAGTGTACAGGTTTCATCTCCTGTTAGGAGCTATAATGTAGTGAAGTCATCTTAATGTGATCATTTTTTTCAGCTTTTCTTTAGCACATTTGACCCTACTGGCTTTTGTTCCTCGGTTAACATGTGAGGCACCCATCGGGCACAAACCTTTCTTAAACCCAAGTACTTGGTGAGAATCTCATGAGTTCTACCCGTTGGCTTGCCAAGAAAAGATGCTATCTTGTACACCGTGTACCTGGCGTCTTCGTCATTCTTACAGCAGCAATGTTCTTTGACAGCACTGCTGTTTTGGGCCTAACAGGACGAGCCCTAACTTTAAGGGCTGTCTGACTATTTTTGAATTTACGTAGACAGTACCTGTAAACAGTTTTCTCTGATACTGCAGACTTTCCATATGAAGTACGCTGCTCACTGAGCATCTGCTTTGCACGTATGTCTAAAGAACAACGTATTAAAATGTACGCTCTGATTTCAAATTTTCATAACTACATGTATTTTTTGTATATGACTACAACTGATATAAAAAATATTTCCAAAACGGTACGATTAATTTCAAAAAAAACTTTGCAAGATTATAAAAGAGTCCATTTATGTATCATCTATGTAAAACACGAGTTTCTTGTATGTCAACCTTCTAAGGAAGCGCGAGATTGCCATTTTGTTTTTATAATGGACGTCATAAACATGTTTTTTTTACAATTACAATTTACATGCTTAGATTGGTAGTACACCATTGCATGTTGCCGTTGCGAATAACCATCAAGAAGCTGTGGAGACACTTCTAACATGCGGCGCTAGAAGTAACCTGAAAGACAAGGTAAGATAAATGATTAATACTAAAAATATACACAAGAATATATAAGAATAAATGCCATGCTAACAATGAACAAACCCAGCGTGATCCGCATAGACGGGGTATTGATGTCTGTATTATGTGGATTAGAAAGTGAAATATTTTAACCGCAATGCCCAGTTTATTTCCCAGTTTAATGCCCATTTTTGTTTAGTTTATCGCTGAGTGTATTGCAAAATGAAAAAATTGTTATTATTATTATTATACCAGATTTATATAGCGCCCTTTTCATGATCGATTTCACGTTCAAAGGCGCTTTACATAGTTCAAATGCAGCCACACAGGGCGCATAATTCATCCTCTACTAGTGCAGACACAGAGCGATCTGACCAGAGGAACAGAGTGAGACAAAGCCCCCACGACAGAGAGATCAGAAACAATCGTGCATGGAAAGTTGCAAAATATTTACTCAGGGCATACCTAAAACGTCGTACCTCTATGTACAGCTCTCAAGTTTCTTAGTTCAGGCGCCTGTTGTATGTAATATGTATATATAAATAATTTTATGTATACCGCTAATGTCTTAATATTAGTATGATCTGATGTGAAGTCCACAAGGTATTAGCCTGTCACATTCATATACATAACAACCATTCTCATATTGTATATCATTCAAAATTTCAATATGTACTTGCTTACGACTTATGTTTCAGACTTTGTCTAAGGTGATATATAGTCCCATTGGTCCGGGTGTTAAAGTTGCTGTAATTAACATAGTTTGTAAATGTACATACGATACAAATGTTACTTTAATAAATATCTTATCTTTACATTATTGATTAGTGCATGTCAGTGATGTGACATATTTATTTTTGGCAAGATCTAGCAGAAGTCGTTTCTGAACAATTATGCGTTATTTACAGGATTTTCTAGATGGACTAATTCTGTATCTGTGGTATTGATAAATTAAATCCTGTCAAACATTTGCTTCGTTTCAGTATGGTCGGACTGCAGAAGAAAGCTGTAAAAATTCTCAAATGTTAAATATGATGCGGATGCACACACTCACAATGGAAGCTATGAAAAAAGGGCAAGAAAACATAAATCTAACCGATACTTTGAGATAAATCTATTTTCTTTTTATCACAAATTGAAGCTAATATTACATAAAACTGATAATGCACTAGTGAAAAAAGCTTTGACGTCGACGTCGTTTATAGTACAGGAGACGTTTGTCAAATTGAATTGTGTATAATAGATTAAGAAACAAGAATTTTTGATGTTTCGGCAGGAAAACTAACATGACTTGTGATAAAAAGAATATATATTTTGTGACTTTCCACATCGAATTTATTGCATTCGTTGAATAAAATTGATAGAGCCTCGCATTTTATTATCTTATTCAACTCGATTTAATAAATTCAATATAAAAAGACACTCAGATAATATCCTCTATGTGTTCTTCTATCCCAGTTTGTGTTCCTATAGATTTTATATACATCGAGATATTGCGGGCAGATCTTACACTGCTCTGTTTCTGCATTTTACAGCTAATATACCATTTCATTTCTTTCAGAATTATCCAGGCACAGGGAATATCAATAACAAGGAAGAAGGCCAAGGAAAGAATAACACTCAAACGTGTTGGCGTTGTCATAGAAACAATATCCTTGACGACTGACGTCACGGCATCATTCTACTGCAGACGGGAAAAGTCTGAAAACAGTTCTTATTCATTTTGCACAGAGGATGGAGATGAAATGTTAAGCGATGTATTTTTCATTAAGGTGTTTTTCTTTTTCCTTGCCTGTCATGAACAGACTCAGTCAAACCGAATCTTATTTTGCTTAGTTGTGCTAGATGCTTCCGAAGATCTTATAATAGATTGTACTGAAAATGTTGACCCTTGGGCCTTTGAATATGATGATGTGATATCAATTGCACATTTTGTTATATCTGATAAACAGACTATCAAAGAAATAAGTATTCTGCTAGGCTGTGTTTTCTGTTTCCAAAAATATCTTCTAAATGATCAGCATTCTACATGGTATGCTTTATATTATGTTTTCACTTGTTACTTCTATATGTATATGTTATTTCTTGTTTGTTACGTCAAACTGTGTTTTGGTGGTATTGAAAATGTTCACCTTTTTCTGTGAATACACATATTTAAGGATATGAGAATTTTTTCTATCGATATAAATGGACAATCCAAAATTTGTTTCATCAAATTATATTTAGATCACAGGTGTCCCAAGAGTATGTGAGGTCACACTGACGTTACCAATATATGGATTGCCATCGGCACAGGAGGAACTTTTTGTAAGATTTAAATCGGGAGCAAGACTTACTGTAACGCAGGCACAAACTACAATAGAGGTACTGGGATTATATTAGTGTCTTATACATTTGAAAAGTGGTAAAATATTATATTTTATCCAAATTATATGATTATAGATATAATATCTATTAATATACCAACTGATTTTTGATTATTTCCATAAAAATATTCAATGATCTTTAAAGAAAAACAGTCACAGAAAATGACAGATATGGTTGTTTGCATGTTTTTAGCTCACCTGAGCACAAAGTGCAGTGATCTATTGTGATCGCTCACCGTCCCGTCCGTCGTCCTCCGTCCACACTTTTTTTCAATCAACATCTCCTCTGAAACCATTGGGTGGGAGTTGATGAAACTTGGCCTAGAAGTTTCTCAGGTTGTCCTCTTTCAAAGTTGTTCAAATGGTTTCGCTTGGTTGCACATAGGGGCCACCAGAGCTAAAACTAGAAAAATCTTCTAACAACAACTCCTCTTAAACCTCTGGTTCGATTTCAACTTCGCACAAATGTTCCTTATGTAACCTGCTGTCAAGATTGTTCAAATTATTACGATTCGTCAAAACACATGGCCATCAGGAGGCGTGGTCACTTTTCCGTATATGTATATAGTGGACACTTTAAAATCTTATTGTATAAAACTACTGGCCCTATTTTGAAATAATTTCACACAAATGGTCCTTATGTCACTCTCTGCCGAGATTGTTCAAACTGTTACGATTCGTAAAAAAAACCCCTGGCCGCCAGTGGTGTGGGTGTTCTCTTCTTCCTATATGTATATAGTAGAAACTTAACTGCTGGTCCGATTTTGAAACAAAAAAATGGTCCCTGTGTGATCATCTACAAAGATTGTTTAAATTATTCCGATTCCTAAAAAAACATGGCCGTCAGAGGGCGTGGTCTATTTTTCATATATGTATATAGTAGAAACTTAAAAAATCTTCTTGTATGAAACTGCTGGCCTAATTTTGAAATAATATCACACAAATGTTCATTGTCTGATACTCTACCAAGATCGTTCTAATCACTCTGACTCCCTAAAAACATGACTGCTAGAGGGCGTGGTCACTTTCCTCTATATGTATATAGTGGAAACTTAAAAAAAATCTTCTTGCATGAAACTGCTGGCCTGAATAAATTCACACAAATGGTTCTTGTGTGACCCTCTACCAAGATTGTTAAAATTATTTTGATTCCTTAAAAACGTGCCCGCCAGGGGGTAAGGCCATTTTTTCTCTATATTTATATATTTGAAACTTATAAAATATTATTGTCAGAAACAGCAGGACCAATTTTAAAATATTTTTACACAAATGTGTCTTGGGTGACCCTTTACGAAGATTGAACAAATTAATCTATTTCATCAAAAAGCATTGCCACTAGAAGGTGTGGTCACTTTACCCCTTATTAATGTAGTGGAAACTTTAAAAAATCTTCATGTTTATATATTGTCATATCACATCATTTCTCCAATGTCTTACTCCCACCTCTACCCCAACTCCCCCACCCCTACTCCCACCTCAACACACACACAGCACCTGCCTGTATTTATTTAGTAGAAACTTTTAACTGTTAAAAAATAATAAACTCAGGTGAGCGATATAGGGTCATCATGGCCCTGTTGTTAACATTGATTACATTCGTTATTTATAATTGTTCAATTTACTCGGATGACCTCCATATCTATAACTGTCCGCACAAAAATATTTGTACAAGAAACTTGGCAAAAATCTATGTTTTCAGAGCCGAATACAAACTGTGGATTTCAAAAGTGTTCTTCCTGTTGAACAATTTTAGGTCTATTTCAGTAGTGTATCATTTAGGCCTAACTAATAGGAGTAGGAGCCAATTTTAGTATGAGTAGTACTGCCAGGTCACAGCAGTGTGATTTTGATTGTGATATTACAGTAAGCAAATGTGACAAGAGAAATCTCTCTTAGAAGATATATGACCCCTACTTTTCTCTTCATTTTATGTCCATTTTATCATTATTCTCTAAAATGAAGTAAAGATTAACAAATTTTATTCTCTGAAATGCGTCTTGCTATGTTTGGCAGCTCTTTAGAAAATGTCAGTTTTATATAGAATATATAGGGAATACTATTTAGGCGTGTATGACTTTTATGTAACTGTTATCAGAAGAATCTCTACTGCGCAAGGACTTACTTGTTTTTGCAAGTAATTGCCAACTTCCAAATATAAATTTTACGGACAGCTTCTTTTTGAGCCTGAAATTTACGAAATTCCGTTACATTTCTTTAAAAAGCTCAAATACAGATGTCACTCTTTTGCAAAATTTCAAACGATTTAAAATGGAATTTTACAACATACAAACTCTTCATCCCATTTTTGGAGATTGTTATACTTAAAACTTGGATACTATCTAAGGTACAGTCACGACAACCTGGAACATTGTATTTACCAGCTAAAAGTCATTGAAATAGTCATTCTTAACATTTGCTGGGCAACCTATTGTTGTTATTTATAGGAAAAACTTTTACTTATGAAATAAATTTACACCCTAAAATTCTTCTGTGCGTTTTAACTTTGCTCAAAATCTTAAAAATGAAAAGTAAAACAAATGTAAAAATGAAACAATCAGTATTCCGGCACTCTGACATTTCAGGGGAGAACGTGTACATTTAAAATAAATCTGACACCGGAGAGTTTTTCTGTCTGTGCATTGTTTACATGCACAAAGACGGAAGTGAAACAAGTTGATCATGAGGGAGGAGTGATAACTGCTGACGCTGACAAAGAGATGCTGCTGGAAATTCCACCTAATACCTTCAGTCAAGAAGCAAACATTTCAATAAAAGTACATTTATTAATTTACATTTATTTACATATGAGATTATTATTTAAGTATATTAAGATTTCAAAATAAAGATGTATTTCACATATTAATTTTTAAAACTACATTCCCCCTAAATTTTGTTTTATGTAAAATTGATAGGGAAAATAGAGTTACAGCGCTAATTTTCAAAATGGTTATTAGCGAAAATTCCAGATTTACTTAATCCGGAGACTGTAACATACTAAAATGCGCATCTTATAAATAAAATTTAATTGGTCTCAAGCTGAGATAAAATTTAAGTAGAAATCTACTAGGTGAGAACAACATGAAAATTCACATTGAGACTCGCCTGACTTTTTTTATTTATATATATGATAAGGATATGTACGTGAAGTTTTGTAGACCCATTTGAAATTGACATTACTAAGCATTTTTTGATTTTGCAAAATGTAGAAAGCTTGTGGTTTTTCAGGTATTTCCGACAGAAAGTGAAGCCAGACAAAGAGACGATGTCGTGCTCACGGATATTTACACAATTAACACAGATATAGAAAGTAGTGGCAAGAATAGCATGACGCTAACTGTCCCTTTGCATCACTCAGTTGACAAGACAGAAGATATCATAGCTGTAACCGCGGACGAAATATCAGATGACACTGACGAAAATTGTCTTTCAGTCATTGATTCAAAGCCAGTATTAAAACAATTGTCTCTTGTATATGAAATTCCACATTTCAGCATGTAAGATTTTTTTTAGATATTAATCATACTTTTAGTTACACTGCTTGTTGGTGACAGGATACGGGATATACGCTGTCGAGGAAATCCATATACATAACTTTCTGTTCCATCCTTTCACGTAGATTAAATGATCCTACAACTCACTTCTGAGTAACAAATATTTAAATTCCTTTGTTTTACGATGATTTAACTTAAAACAAATTTCAACGGCCATGTCTCTAGTTATTGTTCTTCTATTTCCGCTTCTTACTGCTAACTTCACGAGCCTAAACTGAACGGCAAGAAAACACTAAATTTACTCTCGGAAACGATATCTATAGGTAGCAGGGTACACGTCGAATTTTGGCCCCCGTCAATATTTGTTATAATTAGAACTTCGTGATTTTGGATGTCTGTAAATTAAGGTAAGAGATGATGATTGTTAATTCTTTAGAAAATTTAAACAGCCGATACATGTAAAATTCTGATGTAAGTTGTAAAACTAACTGCTGCTAGCTTCGTATGAATCGGTGAGTCACCTTGGCGCGGGAAATTCAAATCACGGAAGGGTTCCGTGCTTGTTGATTGATACTCAGGAACTGTTTCGCTATTTTGTGAAAAAAACCGAGCTGGATGGGCCCTCATTCCGTTTATATCCTGTAGTTCAGTAGGGACTATTAAATTGAGAAATGCAATAAAATTGGGCATTGTTCCCGCAGCGGAATCATTGCAGGCTGTTCAAAAAGTGCAGAATTGATGATTTTGGCATGCTATTTTTAATGGAATATGTAAAACTTTCGTTTTGATAACTTTCTGTATTCTTGTATGAGATCTTATCATTAATTAAAAGCACAAAACATGCACGCAATTTATAAAATGGCCACCCTGATTCTGCCCATTAGGGAAGTGCAATATTGCGACTCGCTACATGTAAGCCTGGCCGTGCCCAAAATTTTCGAATCTAAGTGTACCCTGCTACCTTAAAGCTGAAGCTTATGATTTCTGACTTGATTCAGTTACGCCAGCGATGCGGCAGCCATTTTGTTTTAATCAAAATTCATATCTGAAAAGTACTTGAAGGCTATGGAATATATCCTGTCTCCACGTGACGTCTAGAAATGCAAGGAACTTATAGGAGGCGAGATAAAAAATCATACTGTCTTTTATTTTATAAATATAGACTTTGTTAAATATAGAGTATTAAATGGGCAAAGATAAGCATGAGTGGATAACAAGTCCAAAATGAATTGATTCTCCATTACATTAACAGACATGTAGCAGTCTCTAGAAGCCAGTTTGAGACAAACAAGAAAAACATATTCGACAGATTGGTCAGTGCTACAGAACGGCAGCGTACTGCAGTGTTCTTTGTTGTTGTGAGACACGAGAATAACGGGACGAGTCCTATTATTGTAGTAGAGTGCTGTATAGCAACGAACGCCACGAAGAGAATCAAGAAATGGATATCGAAAGGTTACATTACTCAGGTATAGACTTATTATTTTGGCATTCCCCACGAAAGTAAGTACCGTTACGATATACCTTCACTGTTGGTAATACTAAACAGAAAACAGACACATTTTATATAATTAGTTGATTTAAAACTAATCACCAATGATTTATAGTCATATACGCAAAAATATGATCGTATTTAACTCTAAAGAGATTATTTCACCTGCAATTAAACTTTACAAGGCAAACATGGAGATCAACTATATCATAAGAAATGCAAGCTTTGTAAAGGGAAGTTCTGCTTTGTAAAGGGAAGTTCATTGGGGCTATGTAGAACTTTTCTGTTGAAACACTATTTTCTTTCATTTAATGCAATTATTGTAAAAGGATCCAATCCAATTATAGTGAAGTGATTCAATTATTGCGAAGTGATTCATTCTGAATTTTATGTTACATAAACAACTTATTTGTTAATTGTTTATGTATATTTATTTAGTCCTGAAAAAGCTGTTTTCAGCCATTTTCCTGTCATGATGAATGAGCTATATATCGTTAGCTAAATCGTCAGAATGACGGCAAAGACTTTCGCAATAAGTGCATGTGAAACGTTCCTGTATATCTTTGGCATTTCTACAAACGTACAGCTTAAGTTTAGTACGCACTGATAATGGCAAATCAAAGTTCAGTTATAAATATGTTTGCACTATTAGTTACACTGCTTGTTGTTGACAGGATACGGGATATACGCTGTCGAGGAAATCGCTCGAGCCTGATATGGATTTTCGAGACAGCGTATATCCCGTATCCTGTCAACAACAAGCAGTGTAACGATTTTATCTTGCCGACTACCCTTTACTTACATGCTATAATCAACATTTTTTGTAAATTAACAAAGCTACTTACAGTGAAGACTGGAATCCTACAATCATTTGTTTGGTCATCATGTTTTGTTTATAGTTGATTTACACCAGCCATAAAATGCACAATGACCTGTGTTTTGGTTAAATCACAAAACACAAAAGCTCATTTACACAGGTTATGAACTGGTTTAGATCAGAAACACTAAAAAAACTTCTTGTTACATCCCTTCGAAAGTCACCAGATTTCACGATGTCACAAATGTCTTGATACTTCCGCTTTCATCCCGTTTCCTGTTAAATCATTTATCTTGCATGTAGATTAAATGATCCTACAATAAACTGCTGAGTAACAAATATGTCAATTCCTTTATTTTACGATGATTTAACTTAAAACAAGATTTCAACGTCCGTGTATCCCATACATAGTTATTCCGCTTTTACGGCTAACTTTTGTCAAACTTCAAGAGCCTCAACTTGAGTAGAATAAAATCGGCAAGAAAACACTAAATTTACTCTGGAGCTAATAGATAATCTGACATGATTCAATTACGCCAGCAGTGTGGCAGCCATTTTGTTTTAATCAAAATTCATATCTGAAATATACTAGCAGGATATGGAATATATCCTGTCTCCACGTGACGTCTATTGTCAAATAGAAATGCAAGAAACTTGTAGGAGGCAAGATAAATATACTTACTTGCAAATATTAGAGCGTGGCGACAAAACATATCTATAACATTGGTTAAATACGAAGCTAGTATAAGGTCAAATGTGGGATTACAAAAGCTTATTTCAATGACCGAATAACGCTTATGAACGAATATTGTTATGCTACTGTTTTAGGATCCAGAACAGTCCGGAAGTTTTCTTCTAAAGCCGTATCAAGAATTCACAGTATCATTTCAAGGTGCGAAGTGTACCGACAGTAACGAGGAGAGAAAACTTGCGTTCCTTCCTCGGCGGCCAAGCTTCCAGCCTTACAGGTA
Organism: Mercenaria mercenaria; assembly: GCF_021730395.1. NCBI lineage: Eukaryota > Metazoa > Mollusca > Bivalvia > Venerida > Veneridae > Mercenaria > Mercenaria mercenaria. The sequence continues at coordinate 40,250,498 of NC_069368.1, forward strand.
AAGTGTAATTTAACAATCTTGCGTTCCTTCCTCGGCGGCCAAGCTTCCAACCTTACAGGTAAAGTGTAATTAAACAATCTTTCGTTCCTTCCTCGGCGGCCAAGCTTCCAGCCTTACAGGTAAAGTGTAATTTAACACTCTTGCGTTCCTTCCTCGGCGACCAAGCTTCCAGCCTTACAGGTAAAGTGTAATTAAACAATCTTGCGTTCCTTCCTCGGCGGCCAAGCTTCCAGCCTTACAGGTAAAGTGTAATTTAACAATCTTGCTTTCCTTCCTCGGCGGCCAAGCTTCCAACCTTACAGGTAAAGTGTAATTTAACAATCTTGCTTTCCATAACAATCTTGCGTTCCTTCCTCGGCGGCCAAGCTTCCAGCCTTACAGGTAAAGTGTAATTTAACAATCTTGCTTTCCTTAACAATCTTGCGTTCCTTCCTCGGCGGCCAAGCTTCCAACCTTACAGGTAAAGTGTAATTTAACAATCTTGCTTTCCTTCCTCGGCAGCCAAGCTTCTAGCCTTACAGGTAAAGTGTAATTTAACAATCTTGCTTTCCTTAACAATCTTGCGTTCCTTCTTCGGCGGCCAAGCTTCCAACCTTACAGGTAAAGTGTAATTTAACAATCTTGCTTCCCTTAACAATCTTGCTTTCCTTCCTCGGCGGCCAAGCTTCCAGCCTTACAGGTAAACTGTAATTTAACAATGACTGCATTTGAACATAATTCAGAGATATAAGTAGACATTTACATAAAGCACACAATTAGACCATACATATATATGTGAAAACGAAAAGTTGAAGTAAGAATGCAACATATCTTATAATGTTTTTAAACTCTTTTATCATGCTACATGTATTTAACATTGTTATTAGACATTCCAGACCGGAAAATTTATATTGATAGGGACATTTTAAAAACCAAAATATGATTTCGATGCATAGAAATACAGAAAGCTATATGACTAGCACTGCGGACACGTTAAGGGGCAGAAATGTAGAATCAAATCAAATAACATATACCCTTATCTTAAAGAATCTCCGCTGAGGTTAACACAGAGTGCTGTATAGATGGCAGTGTGTTTATCAAAAAGGCATCAAAAGATGACGGGAAATCATCAAACAGTGAAACAGTAACATCTTTACATTTTCACATCAAATTAAAGGAGGATGACACGAACACAGAAACAAAAAAGGAAAAAGAAAAAATATGTGAGGCAGCTTCCAAAACCTATACAGGTTTGTATAATTTAGTAATGGCACTTGTAACAAAGCCGGTACTTATGACTTTTTCAGTCGTTCTAAACCATTCTCCTAGAGATAGTATTACTGATAATGTGCTCAGGACACGGGTAGGTTTTCACATACTGATGTTTTCATCAAGTTTCAATAAATCGGCATTGTTAACAGTGCAATATCCCTGACATAAGCTAAGGATGAATACTATTCATTGTACATTGCTTAAATATTTACATTCAGTTCATGTTTTGTATAGAAAGAAAAAGTGTATATTTTCGTATAAACGACATTCTTGCATTGCCGCTTTTGGGCATGCAAAACACTGAATAAACGTATATAAAGAAAGAGATGGAGAAACGCTGTTGGTGGCAGGACATTTCGAAGTAAGTTTATAGGTCGAGATTTAAAATGATAGACAAACAATAATAAAAATATTAAATGAATTTAAATAGAGAAACTTGTTGAATATGAACATAACACTAAAACATTTTAAAATGTTCTGTGTACTTTTCACATCTATACAGCCTACTGTCTTTATTGATTTGTAATCATGACTGAAAGGGTATGAGCTGTAAACACTTTAAGTTCGAAGGATTTTCCATAGGTGCAGAACACTTGATTTATTTGATATTTTTTCAAATGACTTGTAGATCTGAGTTTATAGATCGAGTCTGAGGTTTAAAAAAATCAATTTTTGTGAATGTTGGAGTGTTTTTAAATAAATAGGCCTAGATATTTTATTTTTGAGGATAGGAACAATATACCGTGTATTTTCAATAATTTCAGCACTTTGTCGGGTTTTATGCAAGAATAGCAATTATACACGTTTGTTTCGTGTAAAAACGTCTGCAGAATTATGGGGGATTGATTGGTGCACGAGTCCGTAACATCTGCAGAACCACTCTGATTATGTTTGTGCACGAACCCTACTGGCTCGTGCACCAACCAATCCTGGAGATGTTTTACACGAGAAATCTGGTTAACCATTCATTGTTGTAATGATGTATAAAACGCATATTTACATGCGCGATCTAACGTCATTCTTACAAAACATGAGTGATAGTATGGCGTCTTTGGAAAAAATCTTTCAAATTTTCTACGAATCACTTAGTTTGCGAAACTGATTTGCCTTTGATTAATAATGGTGACAGAAACCACTTTTAACGAGTAACCGCAGTGTGGGGAATCACGTGACCCAAAATGATACGGAACACGGAAGTCAACATGGCGGATTTCTGACTTTTTTACCAATTTTCAAAGGTTAGTAAAAACTACAGCATCTATTTCGCTCGTATTATAGCACAGTCTATGCGCATTTTAATGCTCTTTCCAGCGATGTATGTGTCTTGTCTACGTTCTCTCTAGTTTCTGAGTTACCTTCGAGGTTTTGACCGAAGCGAGGATAATTTCTTTAAAAACACAATGGTACGGTACACGTAATTACTCTTTGCTCATAAAAATCTATGTAATATGCAGTTTTTCGTACTTGCTTCAATATGTAACTGTTAGATCTTTATCATGCAGTAACTATGCACAGTGTTTGTTTACAATTTTTCGTGAATTCTTGCGAAAAATCGACAAACTATTGAAATGGTACGCGACACTTGCTATGATACGCAACACGTACTAACTGTTGGCAGTCTAATACGCAACACGTGCATGTGTCACCAACGGCGATTTAACTTCCAGTTCGCGTCATTATTAATTTATTGAACTATTTCAAACTTGGTTTTCAGTTTTTAAGATCGTTCGGAAGCACTGCAATCATTATTTATGTTTAAACAGGTCAGCACGCTAAGACTTTCATGTTTCAAAATTACTTAAAATATTTATTTATTTCAGAATGGCGCAGTTTTCTAATCTTGTATATTTTTCTTTTACAGAAATCGCCAAACCTAAGAAGAAACCGGGTCTGACACTTGGGAAAAGAAGTGGATAAAGAAGCAAAACAAGAATGTCAATATCAAAGTAACTTTCTAATTGCCGCAATCCGTCAAGAAATCACAAGCGAAAAGACCATCTAAATCCCCTATGTACAACATATCTCCAGCAAATAAAAAATAAAGTGAATTTGGTCACCTGACGTTTCCAAAATAACAACAGAAAAAAAACAGTTTACAATAACTCCCGATGAAAGTCTTCAAGATCACTTTCTGGACATGTAGAAGAAAACAGTGATACCAGAGATGATGTAGAACGCTTCTTAAACACTGAATTAGTGTGTGAAGAAATGTGAAGAAATCACATGTCCTCTACTGCAAGCAGAAAGAGACTTCCTGTGAGAAGAAAACAGGGTACTGTTAGTACATCAAGGAACGCAGTTCAGAAAGGAGCTCTGTGTATAAGGTGGGAGAAGGCTAGGACGAATGAATCTAAAATGCTACCGATGAAGAGGATGGGACTGGACTGAGAAGTGCATATGAACGAGAAAAGAAATAGTTACGATATCAGTACCGAAAATAAAAGGAGGATGATATAAATACAATTGGAGAAAAGAAAAAATATTTGAGTACTTAATGTGAAAAGGAATGTGATATAAATCTACACTAAATGAGACGAGGAATTTAATACAATTACGGGAAGTGAAATAGATACTGAGTGAAGAAAGAACCGATGTTTTTAATAGTAAACATTAGGGAAAAATTGATATATTCAGTAAACAATGTGAAAACTGTGAGTACAATCATGGGGCTAAATTTTATGCAAAAGGACATTATGTGATATAAATTGGCATACTCAATGGGAATAGAAAGACTCGATGACATTGAGAAAAAGAAATTTCTAATGACAGTGTTCTTCTTTGATTTTGTTTTAATTTATTGTTGGTAGCTTGCTGAATAGATTCTGTATAGATAATGAAAATGAGCTTTGATAGGTTTTTTGTCAATTGAAAAAAATCATGTTTTTTTTTGCACATGTTTTTGTGACATAATTTTGTTTAATTATGTTTTTAATTGCAATAAAGAAGTAACCGAACTGTTACTCAAATTTCTAATCACTGTGAAATTGAAAAGATAGAGGGTTTACGTTAGAGCCCAACTAATAACAGCCTCTTTATATGAGAAAACTAGGTAGTTTGGATCTTGTTATGGTTCTTCCAAAGCCTCTTTCCGCTTCTAAGTATCTGGAATACTGTTTCAATGGACAATATAGCCACCAAAAAACAAAATCAGTTTGAATTATTATGATTATTTATTAAGTGTTCATCTTTTGTACGTAAATATAAAATGCTTATTTAACTTGAACTCCTGGTTAAATCACACTTTACTCACACATAAATAATACTTGAGCAAATTGCCAGTATATACACACACACACACACATATAATATATATATATATATATATATATATATATATATATATATATATATATATATATATATATATATATATATATACGGATATACAAAACTGAAACTAGAAACAACGTCAAAATGGTGATACCGTCACATAAAAATGCCAACTATAAACATAGTAATACAAAATCCATAAAATCGCGAGTAGAGTATTATGAAACAATTACAGATATACCAAGACGATTTTTCGCTCCAAAAATATCACACAGACACATGGGGTTTGAAAAACATGCCCGCTTGGCCAGGCCACCATATTAGCTACGCCCATATACAGTATTGTACATCCCGAGACATAGAACAGTCGTACATAATATAAAAGCTCACCCAGTTCGCAAACATGGTGTGGTGGGTGAACTTTTCAAAACGTGATCCGATGAAGACTATTTTATTTTGTACGATTGCTTTATGTCTCGGGATGTACCATAACGTTAAAAGGTACTGTACAGGGGGTAGCAGATAATGTTGGCCTGGCAAAGTGGGGTAGGTTTACCAGACCCCATATACAAAATGTAGTGTAGTATTTTTTTCAATGATACTGCAAAATAAAACATTTTCTGTTAAATGTTTCCATGAAGAAACTATCGAAACTATCGACTAAAAATGCGCAAGAAAGGTATATAGTAACATTTATTTAGAGTTCAATAATTAGTTCAAATTTTAGATGATTTTAGCACGATACGTGACTTAATTTTCATTAAAAAAGTCAGCTTTGTAAAACTTATTTGTAACTTAATGGTATAAACACTAGCAAATCTGGTATGGCAATGTTTATCAAAGATGTTTAGGGAGATGCCAGCCCTGGATCTGACATTCCCAATATGTTCTCTTCCCTATTTTTGTATCCGCTCATAAAACGTATAAACCGTCCTCCAAACATTCTCCAGCAAAGTTTCCAAAACATCTTAGTTTTGTTCGAGTATCTCATTTGTGTTGTATTAGTGCACCCAAACCAACAAACAACCTCCATCCACAAAAAAATGCTATACTCTTCAGTGGAATTTTTTTATCTTTAACCAATTTTAAAAATTTTATCATTACTTCATCAAGTCCATCTTCCTCTTATAATACCGAGAAAACTTCTGACAATAAATTTTCATTAACTGCTTCATCAGCCACATCAACGGGGACTACATTGTCTGTATTATGCAGCTCTTCACACTTGCAATCCAGTGTTTAAGAAGTGCTCTACATCGTCTGTATATATCACTGTTTTCCTCTACAGGTCAAAAAAGTGTTCTTGAAGACTTTAACTTTAATCGAGAGTTATTGTATGTTTGTTTGTTGGAAGCGACAGGCGACCTAAATGACTTAATTCTTCAGTTTTCTGGATATAAGATGTAGAGGGGATTCAGATGGCGTAAGCAGTCTTTTTGTTGGTTTTCTCGCTGGTGATTTCCTGGCGCATTGCGGCAATTGGAAAGTTAGTTTAATATTGATATTCTTGTTTTGCTTCTTTATCCACTTCTTTTTCCCAAGTGTCAGACTCCATTTCTTCTTAGGTTTTGCCATTTCTGTAGAGGAAAAGTATACAAGATTAGAAAACTAAACAACTGCGTCAGTTTGAAATAAGATTAATAGATTTTATGTAATTTTGAAACATGAAAGTCTTAGCGTGCTGACCTGTTTAAACATAAATAAAGATTGCAGTGCTTCTGAACGATTTTAAAAACTGAAAACCAAGTTTGAAATAGTTCAATAAATTAATTATGACGCGAACTGGAAGTTAAATCGCCGTTGGTGACACATACACGCGTTGCGTATCACACTGCCAACAGTAAATACGTGTTGCGTATCATAGCACGTGTCGCGTACCATTTCAATAGTTTGTCGATCTTTTACAAGAATTCACGAAAAATCATAAAGAAACACTGTGCATGGTTACTATATGATAAAGATCTAACAGTTACAGATTGAAACAAGTACGAAAAACTGCATATTACAAAGATTTTTGTGTGCAAAGAGTAATTACGTGTATCGTACCATTGCGTTTTTACAGAAAATTATCCTCGGTTCGGCCAAAACCTCGAAGTTAACTCAGAAACTAGAAGAAACGTAGACAAGACACATACATCGCTGGAAAGAGCATTAAAATGCGCATAGACTGCGCTATAATACGAGCGAAATAGATGCTGTAGTTTTTACTAACCTTTGAAAATTGGTAAAAAAGTCAGAAATCCGCCATGTTGATTTCTGTGTTCCGTACCATTTTGGGTCACGTGATTCCCCACACTGAACCGGGTACTCAATCGAAAACATCGGCGAGTACTCGAGTACCAAAATCGTTACTCGTTGCCATCCTTATTAATCAGCATATAACATAAAAATATGAATTTAATATCATAAAGTGTGCCTTATTTTAGAAATATCTGCACCCTCGTATATTAATTGCAAAGACATAATTTATTTTATTAAACAGCAATAATGTAAAATGGATATCAGTGTGTTTCAGTGTAAGACCAGACTTTCATTCACCTATAATACTTTTACATGTTACGTTTTTGAAATCCGGTGTTCATCAGTAAAATGTATTTTGATAAGACTTAATCATTTTTTTTCCATTTAAGTCTTTTTACTTGTTTTAAGTTAGTGCTAACCAAGTCCTATCAATATGGGCTGCGCAGGCAGTGACAAATATATTTAAAATTTGTCACTGTGGAATTAACTGAAATATTTCCCTCTTAGAACATGTCGGGTGTATGTTTATTTCTTAATTCTGAATTAGTTTGAGTAATACAAATGATTTTGATTTTGATGGAAGATTGAGAAAACAGTGTCAAAAATTAGGCATACCTTTTGAATGTTTTAGCAAACCAAGATTATTATCCGACTTCGTTGTGTAGGTGTCTATGATAGATTATTCTTTTTTTTATTTCAGAAGAAAAGAAAAATCAGCCTTGGTTAATGCCAGATTATTTAAATGAATAAAGAAATATATCTGTGACGAATCAATGTGCTTTGAGACAAACATATTTTGACAATTCTGAATCCATTGACACCGTGAGATAATCATCCAGTTGTCTTATGGTTCGATTATCCTTTCCGTTTATTTAAATATGAAATTCACTTTGTTTATTGTTTTAGTTGTTTACATACTATATATGAGAAATGATTAAGAGGTCAGTATACGACTGTGTGCCTTATGGTCATATTGACAAATCTTGTTCAGTAATTAGGGTATTTTTCAAACTCAGTGTGCCATTGTAGCCAGAAGGCACAACAAGCTGTTATTGATCATTTCATTATATACGTCGACGTCAGAAGACTATGGCGTTCCTCTAAGGACCGGAGGTATGCTTATGAAATGTTACTGTACATGTGCCAGTATCATTTGTGCAAGTCATTGTGTTATTTTTTCGCATATTTTTGTTCCTGTTTGTAGTAAGGTACGTCCTAAGATTTCGTTGATGTCAAATGCTAACTGATCTATATGATTATATTGATCAGAATACTTGCATTTTTGTGAAATTTATGTCGTTATTTAAAGTTGATCAATACAACTCAAAAATAGGTCACTGGTACTAATTTTAAGGTCCGTAAGTCTCTTGTTATGGTCGTGGTGATCTTGAGCTGCAAATCTGTTTCTGGTTGAGACAATGTTCTTATGGTAATTCCGTCTGATAGAATTTCTTAAATCATTTAAAGAAATGAAATATTGCACAATAAGAAAGTTATTAACATTTCAATATTTGATCAAAATGGCAGCCATTTGTTTCAATGGCAACAAAACAAAAATTACAGATTTATTAAATTTCTAGATACACATTTGAACTGTATTTACTTATTTCTGTAAAGTGATTTCTCTACCTTTTCCAGCTATTATGAAAGAAATTAACATGTTTTACATCTTACAATCGAGAAACGTATGAAATAAGTCTATTAAAAAGGTTACTGCGTTGCTAACAAATAATTCAGCTATGTGTGTAAATGACGTCATACGTAAACACTAAAATGGCTTCCTTCATCAAATCCAGCTTCGGGGGCACGGACAACATAAAAATTAGGTGTAAAAATTAGGTTATTATGTCAAATTTTTGAAAAGCCTTGTCCACACTCGAGATATTACATTTTCTATCTGATCAACATGAAACGCAGAAAGTTTGCCTTTTGGTAGACAAGCAGTATGGGGCATTAATAGCCCGCTTATTAATAGTTTGTTATGAATCACATAATGCTTATCTGCCGCCATCATTATTTTCAACCTTGTAAGAGATAACTGAATACATTACAGTGAACATAAAATAGCTCATATACTGAAAGGGGCCTGTGACGAAGAATAATTTATCACGTAGAATTCTTTCGCCTGAGGTTGACCCTTTGTTTTTCTACATAAATATTTGAAAGTTTCCATGTTAGCGACTGCCATTCAAACGAAAGTTTCTTTTTTTGACCTTAATTATTTGGATATGACTTGCAGTCAAACAACAAACCGAAAAAATCAACGTGACCTTAATTGTGTGGGCATGACCGTCTATTCATTTTATACTTTCTTCCTTTTTACCTAAATTGTGTCGGTATGAAGTGAAACATAATGCAAAGTATACATATCACCTAAATTGTGTCGGTATGTCTTGCTATCCAACAGAAAGTTTTCATTTGACCTAAACTTCATGGATATATATCATGTTGTTATATTTTCTGGTCCTTTCAGTTACGGAGTGCATTCATTTTTACAATAATGGAGTTCCGCTTCGGCCGTTGCTAGGGGCCGTGCGTGGGAGGGGGTTGCACATTTCATTACCTCTCATGAACGGACTCAGTCAGGCCGGCTATGCTTCCATGGGATCTTTCCACGGATAATATTGAATACTTTACTGTATGGAGCACCGCGTAAGCCGGTGCTACGGGGTGTGAGGGGTGTTGCACATTTCAGTCCTTCTTGTGAACAGACTCAGTCAAACCAGAGTGTGCCATTATTTTGCTGTTTCCAAATGATCGTCCTACAGACTTTATTTGCCATTCAACAAAAACTGTCTGTGTAACATAAATTGTATCAGTTTAACATGCAACAAAATAAAAGACTTGAAATAAAATACATGCATGAAGAAATCCAAATCAGCACACAGGACAGTCACAGAAAACAGTTATCCCAGACCTGGCACCGCACCGTAGTCGACATTTAGTCTGGACTTCAAATCATTGGATGCGTTGATGGCATACATGATTACATGGAGTACTCTTTACCGCAGTTGACTAGAGCTGCAAATATAAGATTTATCTTTGTAATGATATTTTATTTTATTATAATTATACCTGTATAAATTCTGTCAAAAATACGGCTTGTATTTTACAAGTATATACGAATAAACAGAATAAAAATCCATGTACCTTTCGTATTGTATGTTGCCGGACTACTTTCATTTAATATGCATGACCTGACACATTTCTGCAAATAGCACACGCAAAAAACTTCACTCAGTTTTATTTTAACCTCGATAAACTTTTAAAACATTGAAGATTTCGTTCGGTAACAAAACGACAAATATATAATAAACAGTAGCTAGATCCGGCTCTCGTGGATTTTGTCAGGTCGCGTCCCCGACATTCCAGTTACTAAATCTCACTCCGCGACCCCGCTAATTATAGAGTTTTCGTGTAGAATCGTCCAGTGACTGTTTGGCCACATGAGCAAGGCACTTGAACGACTGGTCCACTAGAATAGAAGAAAATTGCGTACAACATCTTTTCGAACTTACGGTTCTCTTGGCAATACATGGGCGTTTTTGATCTTTTCGCTTTCATTTGCTTATTATCAGCCCTTCTCTGTGGCTCAAACATGTGCACCCAGGTTTCGTCACCTAGCAAGTTAGAAATAACCAGACTATCACAGCCTTTGTAAGTTTTCAAAAGTTACCGGGCACATCCAAGGCGATGTTTATTTTGCTCCTCAGTGAGCAAATGAGGTGCCCACCTAGCACAAACCTTTCTGAGGTCCATACGCTTTTTTCAGAATTGTTTGCACACTGCCTTCTGATATGCCAGTACATCTGGCTATATCTTTCACCGACAATCTCGCATCCTGTTCGACCACAGCGTTTACAGCAGCGATGTTTCCCTTGGTAACAGAGGTTTTAGGCCAACCAGAAAGGGTATCATCTCCGACAGACAATTTTCCAGCTTTAAAAGCTTTAATCCACCTAAAAACTGTGCGCATTGAAATGGACTGAGGTTTAGATCCAAACGCTGGTGTCCAAAGCATGTACTAACCCACCCCCGCCTCGATCCCCGGTCCTCTTTCCCAATATCAAAGTTTTCGGGGTGTGTGTTTGTGTGTGTGTGTGTGGGGGGGGTGGTCCCCTGCCCCGTCCCCTTCAACGGCTCCTACACCTATGCTTATAGGGAATAATGCGAATTCTAAATTCAGCAGTCTATATTTCCGAAATACCGCGCGAAACAGACAAAAACATACATGAACAAAAATGCATTAAGCTGTAATAACAGTAATGTATTTTTTTTACATTTGTTAGTAGTTTTCAACAAACCATTTATGCAGAAGTAAAGAGAACGTTGCATTCTCTATTCTAAATATAGAATATTGCTGAATAGGCGCCACCGGGCCTACGTTTGAGACCGGTCTCGAAAATTCTACAGCGTTGTGATTGGTTGGTTTAAAGAGCTTAAAATATGCAGAGCAGATGCTAGAGTTTTGAGACTGGTACTCAACCCCAGACCCATCAAGCAAAAGCTAAAACACAATTAACGGGCATTCAAAATGTTCAAATTTGAAAATGTCAAGTAGTTTTTTTCCTTCTTGCATTCTTAAATTTTCGAGGACTGTCACAACAGATATTAAGAGTTAGGGTATAAATTAACAGCAAAATATGATGACAATTATACATAAAAACTTTATTGTATCGTAAGAGATGATATTAAACAGTAATCTAAAGCTAACGTCTGTCGTAAAGATCCAGTGTGCAAGTTCAGCATCCAAATCGATTTACGACTTACCGGGAGTCACTGAAAAATAAGATAAAATAAACTTCATTTTATAAACAGAATTCTTATTTTCATTTTAAATGACATGCATCCAGCTATAGATTCTATATCATTTTCTCCCAAAAATTAAGACCTTATATGCATTTTCATATGCTAGTAATTGTTATATGTGATTCAATGGGTTTACTTGTGTAATAAGTAAAGTATTTACAGCTTCCTTCTGCGTCTGTATATTATACCCATAAACTATCGCCCAAGATGATACTAACTTATGAGTTTCGATAGAACCTATTTTTGTACAGTTTTGACCACGAGATAGGATTGTTTAATACGAATACTCTGTCTAATTACCCACATACATGCCACTTCGGACTTTCCGTACGATTTATTATTTACAGAATAAAACTGAAATTACTTAATAATGTTTATGAGAATGCTAGTTTTGATCTTGACTTACTAAATTACAGTACATATAACTACAATTATACACCACTATATGTACCTGTTTAAGCCCGGACTTCTGAGTGTTTTGCGGCCTTTTCTTTCTTCTCGCGCAAAACGTCATTTCGCAAAAGCTCTGCCAATTTGTCTTTCTTCTGGTGTATATTTTACCTGGGAATGATGAAATATATAGAGCATGAAATTTAAATGCAAATGTATTACGGAAAAATAAAAGAAACATAACGCTACAATGAATATTTTTTGTTTGCGTTCATTTCTCCCAAATAAATTGAAAACACTCCAAAATGACACAAAATAAAATTCTACGATCCGAGAGATGCCAAAAGCAAATAAAATCAAACAAAACGAAAGAAACAGAAATATCACCCCCGTCCCCAATTTAAGCAAACAATAGAAACAAAATATATCACCCTCCCATTTAAGGCAAACACATTCTAATAAAACGTTAAAAAGCCGCCCCCCCCCCCCCCCCCACACCCCACCCCCACTTCCCCCACACATATTCATTTTTACAACCATACCTCGTTGTCGTCATCGGGAGGTGTGACAGCACCGTCAAGTCTGTCTGCTAGTCTAGATGGCATCCTGGTAGGATCCCCATCACGGAAGTCTACTGTGAATGATACTCCAGCAGTTGCTATTTTAGAATCTTCGGTGTTTGCTGTAAAAGAAACATACAACTTACTTTTTATGGTGTTTACTTTGAACTACCAGGTAGTTATCAACTGAAATTCCTTTGGGTTCGAAACATTCGCGGTACAAAATGTTCTATCATTATCGCGGAGGATCTTTGGTTTTCACGAATGCATACCCACCCATGTGACTCTTCGGTAAAGTAACATCCAAGACAGATTAGATTCATAGACATTGTATTTTACAAGGACCTTACATTAACATCAACATTGCTTAAATTATCGCGTTAACTCAATATATAAGTATCTATATGTCTCTCTGAAATACTACTCGAATAGTGATAACTCGATTAAAGTGACATATAACCATAACATTACAAAGTTTCAAGTGGTCTTCAAAGAACGAAACAAAAGAGTAAAAACAAATGTTTCTTTAATTGTAATGTATAAACAACAGAAAATATCCATTTAAGGCATACACGTTCAAACACTTCTGTTAAAAAATAGAAGATCATTTTCAATCGTGCAATTTCTGAGTAACAAAAACATACTTTATCTTTTTTTATTTGTGTATTTCCGATAAAAAATGCCTAATAATTTTCATTTAACTTTGACATTTGCTATGAAAGATTCATCAGTAGTTATTTATTTATTCGTTAGAACTTTCATGAATTTTGTACATATTTTCATAGAAGAAAAATACCACCAAACACGAAAAACTATTACAATATTTTTTACATATTTTCATGCATTTTTTGTTGAATGACGAGGCATGATGTTTGATATATACCATTTTTCAATATTTACATTCGCCCTATCCTTTTCCATTGAAACTTTTGACGTTCACTTCGTATGAACAGCAAAAGGAAAGGCGCGAAAGTTACGTCATCGCTGCTTAGTGATAACCGACCGCTGTTTTGACGACGTTCGCGTATAGTCAGGGAGAACGTTCCTTAGATGACGTCGCAGTTGTTCCGGCTGGTGAACAGAATGGCCGGGAAGCTGGTTTTAATGTTAAATGCTACAACTTATATGCAATTCATAATATAAAATCTACCAATGGAAAGGAAATGTAATGTAAATATAAGAAATGAAACTATTTTTTTCGGTGTTCATGCGAAATGAACACCTAAAAAATCATTTCATTTCTTAAATAAAACCCAAAACAACTGCTTAATATGTATAATGACGCGTTATAGATAGAAAAGGCCAGAGGACATTGGATTCTGGAACTGGAAAGGAATTAATATAAAGATTTACTTGCTTGTTTTCTGATCTAACATTTCATAAATGTAATTTGCACAATGGCATGTTATTTGATTGAAAGAAATAATATATGTTTAAACTAACATTTGATTTAGATATTAAAATTGCATTTATATTTTATTTTAACTATACACATCTACATGAACAAACTTGACAACATTATAAATGGCTTCGACATCTGTTTTTCATATTTTAAAATCTAGAAAGTACACAACAAAAATATCCAGCTGGATAAACTGATACACACATAACCGAATATTCCTCTTACAGTAGTACTTAAGATATAACACTTTAGACTGCACATCTTTTATGTAAGCGTCTATAAATAATAATGATAACAACAACAACAACAATAATAATAATTATAATAATAATATTATTATTATCAATTTTATTTTTATTATTATTATAACTCACCATCCTCAAGCTCTTGTATCATGTCTTCTGGTGCCTTACGTCTAGTGGAGTGTTTACGTAAACCGTCTTCTGTGCCGGAGGGACATATAGTGTTCCGCTTTTTTCTATGCTTTCCTAGACATGTTCCCATTTTTGTTTTATTATAGACAATTTTTTTTGACCTTGTAATAGCGATTTGCACTGTTAGTGTTTTTTTTTTATCAATGACGTCCGTAGTAAAGACGTTATCATCATAGAGAGAACGTTAATACAACGTCATTAGCGACGTCGGTTAATACGTCAATAATAAACGCTGAACACAACAGTGCGTAGTACAAACAAGACAGAGTACACTACTCAGTAAGCAGTACTCTTCACACAGTTAACACTTCAACAGCAAGGATTGTCCAATGAACAGTGCAAACAACACTGTGTTAACTACTCTGTGAAAAGAAGTTATCATGCAGTTAACAGTTCAGAAAACACTAAGCAACATCTAGCGAATAGTACAAACAAAGGCCGTGAGTAGTTCATGCAGTTAATACTTTATTTCATTGCAACGTTCATTGAGTATTATTTACAATGCTGTTTAAAAACTATTCAGTGAACATAACCCATTGAACACTGACAAGTGAATACATAATCCTTAGAGCACTGTGTAGTACTATTCTGTGAGCATGATGACTATTGATCAGTGGCTACTACTCACATGTGAACAATTTTAGTGAGTTGTACAGGCAGTGCCTTTAATATTACCCAGTGAGCATGATCAATATTGACTTGTTAGTAGTCCTCATTAGTCCCAGAAAGCTACTCAGTGAATATTGTTAAGCGAACACAACGAGCATGATCAACATTAATCGATAAGCAGTCTCCACATAGCCGTGAACGTTACCCGGTGAGCATTGAGAGAACATTGCCTACTGGGCAATACACGCTATGCCTTGAATACTACTCCGTGAACACGTTTAGCATAAATCGATCAGCACATAGCCGTGAACGTTACCCAGTGAGCATTTTTAGAGAACATTGCCTACTTGGCAGTACACGCTATGCATTGAATACTTCTCCGTGAACACGTTCAGCATAAATCGATCAGCACGTAGCCGTGAACGTTACCCAGTGAGCATTGTTAAGAGAACATTGCCTACTGGGCAATACATGCTATGCCTTAATTACTACGCTGTGAGCACGTTTAACATAAATCGATCAGCACATAGCCGTGAACGTTACCCAGTGAGCGTTGTTTAGAGAACATTGCTTACTGGGCAATACACGCTATGCCTTGAATACTTCTCTGTGAGCCCGTTTAGCATAAATCGATCAGCACATAGCCGTGAACGTTACCCAGTGAGCATTGTTTAGAGAACATTGCTTACTGGACAATACACGCTATGCCTTCAATACTACTCCGTGAACGCGTTTAGCATAAATCGATCAGCACATAGCCGTAAACGTTACCCAGTGAGCATTGTTTAGAGAACATTGCCTACTGGGCAATACACGCTATGCTCTGAATACTACTCCGAGAACACGTTTAGCATAAATCGATCAGCACATAGCCGTAAACGTTACCCAGTGAGCATTGTTTAGAGAACATTGCCTACTGGGCAATACACGCTATGATCTGAATAGAGAACTTTGCCTACAGGGCAATACACGCTATGCCTTGAATACTACTCCTCGAACACGTTCAGCATAAATCTATCAGCACATAGCTGTGAATGTTACACAGTGAGCATTGTTTAGAGAACATTGCCTACTGGGCAATACACGCTATGCCTTGAATACTACTCCGTGAACACGTTTAGCATAAATCGATCAGCACATAGCCGTGACGTTACTCAGTGAGTATTGTTTAGAGAACATTGCTTACTGGGCAATACACGCTATGCCTTCAATACTACTTCGTGAACACGTTTAGCATAAATCGATCAGCACATAGCCGTGAACGTTACCCAGTGAGCATTGTTTAGAGAACATTGCTTACTGGGCAATACACGCTATGCCGTGAATATAACTCCGTGAACACGGTCAGCATAAATCGATCAGCACATAGCCGTGAACGTTACTCAGTGAGCATTGTTAAGAGAATATTGCTTACTAGGCAATACACGCTATGCCTTGAATATAACTCCGTGAACACGTTTAGCATAAATCGATCAGCACATAGCCGTGAACGTTACCCAGTGAGCATTATTTAGAGAACATTGCTTACTGGGCAATACACGCTATGCCTTGAATACTACTCCGTGAACACGTTTGGCATAAATCGATCAGAACATAGCCGTGAACGTTACCGAGTGAGTATTGTTTAGAGAACATTGCTTACAGGGCAATACACGCTATGACTTGAATACTACTCCGTGAAAACGTTTAGCATAAATCGATCAGCACATAGCCGTGAACGTTACCCAGTGAGCATTGTTTAGAGAACATTGCTTACTGGGCAATACACGCTATGCCTTGAATACTACTCCGTGAAATCGATCAGCACATAGCCGTGAACGATACCCAGTGAGCATTGTTTAGAGAACATTGCTTACTGGGCAATACACGCTATATCTTGAATACTACTCCGTGAAAACGTTTAGCATAAATCGATCAGCACATAGCCGTGAACGTTACCCAGTGAGCATTGTTTAAAGAACATTACTTACTGGGCAATACACGCTATGCGTTGGATACTACTCCGTGAACATGTTTAGCATAAATCGATCAGCACATAGCCGTAAACGTTACCCAGTGAGCATTGTTAAGAGAATATTGCTTACTGGGCAATACACGCTATGCGTTGAATACTACTCCGTGAACACGTTTAGCATAAATCGATCAGCACATAGCCGTGAACGCTACTCAGTGAGCATTGTACAGAGAACATTGCTTACTGGGCACTATTTAGTGAGTGGTACACTGTTTATTCCTGAACCCCGTACATGAAAAGTCGAAATCACGAAACTACGATAATGAAAGTCGAAACCACAATACACGCTATGCCGCGAATATAACTCCGTGAACACGGTCAGCATAAATCGATCAGCACATAGCCGTGAACGTTACTCAGTGAGCATTGTTAAGAGAATATTGCTTACTAGGCAATACACGCTATGCCTTGAATATAACTCCGTGAACACGTTTAGCATAAATCGATCAGCACATAGCCGTGAACGTTACCCAGTGAGCATTATTTAGAGAACATTGCTTACTGGGCAATACACGCTATGCCTTGAATACTACTCCGTGAACACGCTTGGCATAAATCGATCAGAACATAGCCGTGAACGTTACCGAGTGAGCATTGTTTAGAGAACATTGCTTACAGGGCAATACACGCTATGACTTGAATACTACTCCGTGAACATGTTTAGCATAAATCGATCAGCACATAGCCGTGAACGTTACCCAGTGAGCATTGTTTAGAGAACATTGCTTACTGGGCAATACACGCTATGCCTTGAATACTACTCCGTGAAATCGATCAGCACATAGCCGTGAACGATACCCAGTGAGCATTGTTTAGAGAACATTGCTTACTGGGCAATACACGCTATATCTTGAATACTACTCCGTGAACACGTTTAGCATAAATCGATCAGCACATAGCCGTGAACGTTACCCAGTGAGCATTGTTTAGAGAACATTACTTACTGGGCAATACACGCTATGCGTTGGATACTACTCCGTGAACATGTTTAGCATAAATCGATCAGCACATAGCCGTGAACGTTACCCAGTGAGCATTGTTAAGAGAATATTGCTTACTGGGCAATACACGCTATGCGTTGAATACTACTCCGTGAACACGTTTAGCATAAATCGATCAGCACATAGCCGTGAACGCTACTCAGTGAGCATTGTACAGAGAACATTGCTTACTGGGCACTATTTAGTGAGTGGTACACTGTTTATTCCTGAAACCCGTACCTGAAAAGTCGAAATCACGAAACTACGATAATGAAAGTCGAAACCACGATCATGAATGTTGAAATCACGATGGCGGAAAAACAAAACTACGATAACGAAGTTAGAAATCACGAAACCACGATAATGAAAACCTTAAGTAGGAGACTACCCATTGAAAAGCTGTTTCTCAGACATCATACTGTGCTTTTAGGACATCTAGCAGAATGTTGTGGTCGACAGTGTCAAATGCCGCACTTAATTAAGTCAGTTGCAATAAGGGCCGTGGCTTCCTGTTTCTCCATACCACTTAGAAGATCATTAACCAGCCGAAGCAGCGCAGTTTCACAGGAGTGATATTTCCTATATGCAGACTGGTTCTTGGGCAAAGATTGTTTTGATTTACATGTTTGTTTAATCTGTAAAGAATAGCATCTACAACCACTAGTAGAGTACTTTTTCTTGCACACCGTATTTTATATATTGTTGTATTATAGAACAAAACGAAATACTTTCCTTGTAGAACTCTTTCTCATAGCAGCGTATTTAGATTATAAGATTATTTTACTGGTTGTAGGTGTCGATGGGAATATCCGGCCCCTAGGGTAACTGTTTAAGACTGTAACGAGGCTATACAGAGTAACCGTGTAAACAGTTATAGTCCGAGAGCTCACGGACTTTTATTGCAACAATTGAGGCCAAAAGAAGTTTATACATTTTTGGAAACAATATTTCATATCCTCCATGAAAACCCATTTCTAAAGTGTCAAAGCCGTGCCTATCTATATTTTGTTCACCTATGTTTGTGATAGGGGAGGTAAAACTCACTTGTAAAAATATTAGGGGGTAGGGTAAAGTTTACGTCTACAAGTTTTTTCACTGATTAATTACAGTAGTTATCTGATTGTCAGTAAATGTATATATGACCAACAATGACAGCAATAAGAAATTCATCAAAAAAGACTGAAGGGCAAACTGGATATTCAAGGTCAAAGGTCAGATTTATGTTAAAATCACAAAATTTGGCACATTTGAAATTTATTTTTATTCTTAAAAAATAGTTTGTTATCATAAGTCACTCATCTTTATTTATGTAATGCGTATATATCAGCCAAAATCAGAAATGCAAATTTTATTGCAAAAAGTCAAGGTCAACCCTGATAATTGAAGGTCAAAGATCATTTTCATGCAAAAATGTAAACATTATTGCCTTAACTTTTTCTAATCAGTTTAATATGTTTTCACATTTTTAGTCAATGAAGTTAATTCGTATTAATGTTTGTATGTCAGGCAAAGTCACCAGTGCAGATGTAACCCCCAAAATGCCAAGAGTAAAGCTTATATCAAAGGTCAAAGGTTAAATTTGTGTGCAAAAATGGCATGAATAGCTTCCTGTTTGAAATATAACACATATGTTTTAATCATTATAAGTAACTGCTCGTGATTTATTTCAATGTATATATGTCTCACAATGCCAGTAATAAAGATATCGTCTAAAATCAGACAAGTTCAAATGTTATATTAGAGATCAAAGGTCATTTTCAAGTAAAAGAATTAAAAAAAAAAAGCTCTTTATCTTTTCTCTTTGTTAACAATATCTTGTCGATATTAGTCCATGATATCAGTTCATTTTAATATGTAAATGTTAGGCGATGTCTGGTATGCACATATAATTTCAAAACATTCAAGTTCAGCCATAATATGAAAGGTCAAAGGTCAAAAGTGAGTAAAATGTTGCAATAATATCACCTATTTGTAACAATTTTTATTGTTTAAAAGTATTTGTTTTGTCATTTCAGTAACTGATCGTTGTTCATTTTACTGTATATATGTCACTCAATGTCATGGAAGAGAAAGTATCTCAAGGTCAAACCTGGTATTAAAGGTCAGGGGTCATTTTTCTGTAAAAGATCAAAATGTAGCATACTTACTCATTTCTTTGTTTAAAAATAGCTTCTTGTTATAATTCACTTTTAGCAATTTATTTTAATGTATACATTTCAAGCAAGGACAGCTATGTAGGTTTTCCCTAAAAGGTCAAAGCCAACCCTTTTATCAAAGGTTAAAGGTCAAATTTGTGTGAAAATTCGCAAAAACAGCATGTTTGTAATGATTTGTCTTTATTGTTTTAGGGTATTTTTGTCAACACTAGTAACTGATCATTATTCATTTTAAAGTATATATAACAGATGATATCATTCTTCCTTGATTATCAAAAATTAGTCAAGGTCAAACCTGACATTAAAGGTCAAGGGAGAGGGTCTTCAAGAAACTTGCCATTATGAAAAAAGGCTTGAACAAGTTGGGGAGCAGATCCTACGGTAAGTCTACACAGGCACCGTACGGCCCATAGCATATCACGCATCCACCTCATGGGTAACTGCTTCCAAAATCAGTAAAGATAAACTAGACAAGGTTCAAAATTTAGGCCTGAGGATAAACAACTCCAATGAAAGAAATGGAAAAGACAGCCAACCTTGAGCCATTAGAGATAAGACGCGAGTACAAAGCCCTTGTGCAGGCAGAGAAGGCAAAGAGACTACCATCACACCCACTCCACTCAAAACTCGAGAACAGAACCAAGAACAGACTGGAACGACAGAGTCTCAACCATATCGTCAAAGGACTGCAGAAAGGAAAAGCAGCAGCACTAGATGCAGAGACAGAGCCGCTTGTGCCCGATGAATGGGTTCCTAGACAATATGCTCCAAAGATCAAATTGGTGGTGGCAGGAGTAGAAGAAAAGGGAAAACAATACCAGGCTCACCAACAATCTCTTACGCTAGAAATGATCAATGACCACTATCCAGCACACTCTTGGATCCAAGCATATACAGATGGATCAGTGGAAAAAGCAGTTCAGAATGCTGGGAGTGGTGCCTACATCAAATTTCCTGAACAAAATATATATAGGCATGGCTTTGACACTAGATGCGGCAGTGAACTGCACCGGTTCTGCAGGTCGCTGGCATCTCCCCACAGCCTGGTCTCATATGGGATGTCTGTGGGCCAAACCTACTGGCGTACTTCTTCCAGATAGAAACCGCTTTGCAGGATGTGTAATGGTATTTGTTCTTCTAATACGCACTGGCATTTTGGTGTCTTTGCAACACCCCGCTTCTTCATATGTTTTCTCAGGCCACAGTGTCCAGTGCACTAACGGAGGGTAGTTGTTTGGCTTTCTCGGATTAGCTTGTGCAGACCGTTATTATTGGGCAGGTAGCCTCCATCACTTATGTTCTTCTAGTCTGACGCAAATCTATTCTTTAGCAGAATCTGAGATTCTCTGTATGAAGTTGGAGGTTTGGGACTGTATTTATTGGTTGCTTCCTTTGCAAAGTTCGTCCGCAGCTTCATTTTCGGTTATGCCCACATTTCCAGCAGCTGTCTCGTTAAGATGTCTGATGGACCTGCTGAGAGAGCCTGAAGAGCTCACTTGGAGTCTGTTAGGAAAACAATACTTTGTACCTTTTCTCCTCGCTCATACAGTTGGGGTGTGGCCGAAATGGTGGCTTGCGTCTCGGCTCTAAAGTTGGAGAATCTCTTGCCGACTGGATGACAGAGTGTGAGAGAATTTGATGTAGGCACCACTCCCAGCATTCGGAACTGCTTTTCCACTGATCTATCGGTATATGCTTGGATCCAAGAGTATGCTGGATAGCGGTCATTGATCATTTCCAGTGTAAAAGATTGTTGGTGAGCCTGATGCTCTTTTTCCCTTTTCTTCTACTCCTGGCACCTCCAATCTGATCTTTGGAGCACATTGTCTAGGAACCCATTCACCGGGCACAAGCGGCTCTGCCTCTGTGTCCAGTGCTTCTGCTTTTCCTTTCTGCAGTCCTTTGACGATATGGTTGAGACTCTGTCGTTTCAGTCTGTTCTTTGTTCTGCTCTCGAATTTTGAATAGAGTGGATGTGACTGTAGTCTCTTTGCCTTCTCTGCCTGCCTAAGGGCTTTGTACTCTCGTCTTGTCTCTAATGGCTCAAGGTTGGATGTCTTTTTCATTTCCTTTATTGGAGTTGTTTACATTGCTCAAAGACTTACCCTCAGGCCTGAATTTTGAACGTTGTCCAGTTTATCTTTACTGGTTATGGATGCAGTTACCCATGAGGTGGATGCTTACTCAGCTATGGGCCATTCGGTGCCTGTGTAGACTTGCCGTAGAATCTTTTCATTTGCTCCCCAACTTGTTCAAGCAATTTTTTCATAATGGCAAGTTTCTTGAAGACGCTCTCCTTTGACCTTTAATGTCAGGTTTTACACTGACTAATTTTTTCGTAATTAAGGAAGACTGTTATCACCTGTTATATATACTTTAAAATGAATAATGATCAGTTACTAGTGTTGACAAAAATACCCTAAAATAATAAAGAAAAATCATTGCAAACGTGCTGTTTTTCTGAATTTTCACACAAATTTGACATTTGACCTTTGATAAAAAGGACTAGCTTCGACTTATTAGTTCAAAACCTACATTGCTGACCTTGCTTGACATGTATACATTAAAATAAATTTCTAACAGTGAATTATAACAAAAAGCTATTTTTGAAAAAAGTAATGAGTAAGTATGCTACATTTGATCTTTTACACAAAAGTGACCCCTGGCCTTTAATACCAGGTTTGACCTTGACTTATTTTCTCTTCCATGACATCGTCTGAGATATATACAGTAAAATGAACAACGATCAGTTACTGAAATAACAAAACAAATACATTTAAACAATAAAAATTATAACAAATAGGTGATATTATTGCAACATTTTACTCACTTTTTGACCTTTGACCTTTCATATTATGGCTGAACTTGAATGTTTTGAAATTATATGTGTATACAAGACATCGCCTAACATTTATACATTAAAATGAACAGATATCATTGACTAGATCGACAGGAAATTGTCAAAAAAGAGAAAAGTAAAAGAGCTATTTTATCATTCTCTTACTTGAAAATGACCTTTGACCCTTAATATTACATTTGAACTTGTCTGCCTTTAGACGATATCTTCTTTATTGACATTGTGAGGCATATATACATTAAAATAAACCACGAGCAATTACTTATAATGATGAAAACATATCTGTTATATTTCAAACAGGAAGCTATTCGTGCAATTTTTTAACACAAATTTGACCTTTGACCTTTGATATTAGCTTTACTCTTGGCAGATTTGGGGTTACACCTGCACTGGTGACGTTGCCTGACATACAAACATTAAAACGAATTAACTTCAGTGACTAATAATGTGAAGACATATTAAGCAGATTAAAAAAAGTAAAGATAATAATTTTCACATTTTTGCATGAAAATGAACTTTGACCTACAATTATCAGGGTTGACCTTGACTTTTGCAATAAAATTTGCATTTCTGATTTTGGCTGATATATTCACATTACATAAATAAAGATGAGTGACTTATGATAACAAACTATTTTTTAAGAATAAAAATAAATTTCAAATGTGCCAATTTTTGTGATTTTAACATAAATCTGACCTTTGACCTTGAATATCCAGTTTGCCCTTCAGTCCTTTTTGATGAATTTCTTATTGCTGTCATTGTTTGACAATTATACATTTACTGACAATAAGATAGTTACTGTAATTAAACAGTGAAGCAACTTGTAGACGTAAACTGTACCCTACCCCCTAATATTTTTACAAGTGAGTTTTACCTCCCCTATCACAAACATAAGTGAACAAAATATAGATATGCACGGCTTTGACACTTAAGAAATGGGTTTTCATGGAGGATGTAAAATACTGTTTACAAAAAAGTATAAACTTCTTTTGGCCTCAATTGTTGCAATAAAAGTCCGTGAGCTCTCGGACCATTACCTGAGAGCCGGGCGTTCCCAACGGCACCTACAGCCAGTGACGCAATCTTTTTCTTGCATACCATATTCAAGAAATAATAGAAAAATCAAACAAACGACTTTCTTTTTAGAACTATTTTCGTACAGCAGCATATCTAAACAAAATGCGGGAATTCAACGTCCGTAAATAAGGCAGCATGGCGTTTTAGAGACAAATAACAATGTTTATTTCCAATTTTGTTTTATCACTTGTAACGTAACGTTATATATTTTGATAAACTAACGTTTTCTTTTGAATCGAGAAATATACTGTAAGGAACAAAGAGGAACTATCAGGATATATCCTTTTTATGAAATAAACCATAAATTTCTATATAAATCTGCTACATATAGATATCTATGTAGTTTGTAATACGTCATTTACAGCATGAGAGTGATCTTACACCCCGGGTGTGAGATGGAGTTTTCCATCACCGGTGAAAACACCGGAAATCCCCGCCTGGTATGCAAGAAAAAGCGCGAAAAATTAACGACCGGAAACATAAATGACGTCAAGACGTTTAAAGATGCACAACAAGGAAGTTCCGTTTTAGTTTACTGTTTTGAGACACATGACATATTAAGTGTTGAACCCGTTTACAGTTGGACACTAATTGATAATAACATTTGAAACACTTGTGATAGAGACATGTCACCACATAAATAAAAAAAAAATCAGTATTAAAACCAGTTGGAGCTGGTGTACAGATGAACCTGCCTTAGCGGATATCTGTATTAAACATCCCTTTACTTTCAGCACCAGGACAAAGTAATCATTACTACCGTGTTCATTGAAATACTCCTTAACGTTCTAGATAGGATTCAAGAATGACAAGAAAACAGAATAAAAAATCTTTATTACAAAGGGTCATAAATTTTCACCTCCCCAGACTTGCACATTGGTGTTTCGCTATTTCGCTTTTACATTCTACCATTTAATGATATCGAAATACCCCGAACTTTGGTTGGAAAGACAGACGGTATATTTAAATAATAAGTTCCCAATCGTGGTTAATCGTAGAATAACCCGTGTTTTGAGTTCTTATGCGTATTAAGAATATATCACGAAGGCCGTAGGCCCAAGTGATATATTGTTTCGCATAAGAACGAAAAACTCTGGTTATTCTACGATAAATCACACGTGGGAGCTTGTTATTTTGATTCTAACACGACATACTAATATCAACAGTGTTAGAAAAAATAGTAACTACTTTTTACGACCGTGCTACGCACTTGGATCGGATGACGTCATTGCACGCGCGTGGGTTATTGCAGAATAACCCGAGATAGATTTTGCTCTACATGTATGTAGGTTATTTGCTGGTCGTGTTAGAATCTTGCTTACCTGGCGGGGAAAGTATACATTTGTCTGAGGACGCGCAAGGGATAGATATTCCTGTCTTTCCCTTGGGAAAAACCTTGTCTAAAATAGCGTGCACTTAGGTGACGTCACATAGTACTGGCACCATACTACAACAATAATACCAGGAAATACTCAAATCTATTTAGCCTCACGATCTACATTGAACGTGATAGGCAAGAGAAATGATCTAACATGTCTGCCTGTGTAAGACTATAAGGATCTTACATGCCTGCCTGTGTAAGACGGGGTTTTCCCTACCCGAGGGACAGTGTGGAATGGAAAACCGAGCGTTAGCGAGGTTTTTTATCCATGCTGTCCCGAGGGTAGGGAAAACAGCTGTCTTACACAGGCAGACATGTTAGATCATTTTTCTTGCCTATCATGTTCAAAATAGATCGTGGAGACAAATAGGTTTGGGTATTTCCTGACATTATTTATAAAGTTTATGACGTCACAATGGTACCAGTACTGTGTGACGTCACCTTAGTGCACGCTATTTTAGACAAGGTTTTTCCCTAGGGAAAGACAGGATTATCTATCCCCGGCGCGTGCTCGGATAAATGTATACTTTCCCCGCTAGGTAGGCAAGAAAGCTTTTTCCTCAACCCTCGTGACAGCTTTGATACAAAACCTCGCTAACGCTCGGTTTTTCATTCCGCACTGTCCGTAGGTTATATATAGACAGGCATGTAAGATCCTTACAATGAACAGAAAGACGGAAAGACAACGCAGAAGACTATATCCATACGCCATGGGCGGAGATAATAACAAGGGAAAAGGTGACAGAGCATCAGAACTTTAACTAAGCTGTGGACACGGACGCCGGCACCGGGGCGCTTATGATAGTTTTCTATATATTCGTATAAACGAGCTAAAATAAACTCAAAATGTCATATTACACTTTTATTTTTACTACAGAGCATTTTGATAAAAAGTGTCAACAAATCACATGTGTATAGATATATTCCATGATTCACATTGCACTATAAGCATAGAATCAACTACCACTGAATATTTCCAATATTAACAAGAGATTACTCATTTTGACTACAACAACGGTAAAACATAACATTTAATATCTCTCGGATGTGGTTTAAATTGGTAAACACAGTGAACAAAAAAAGCTGAAAAGTATAAATTTGGTATTTATATGTACTTTACTAGATAGTTTCATAATTTTATCTCATTTAATTGGAAATGATTTGAAAATGTTACCGATTAACTTAAATGAATGTTAACTTAAGATAGGCCCATGCTTTTGGTCCACATAACTTATGTACATGACAAGAACCACTTCCACACAACTTTGCAATATTACTTTTACTACAAATGTGCATAGGCAGGAAAAATACGCGCAACATTCGACACAAAAATAAATGTTCATAGTAAAGAAAAAGCAAAATTTACTTTCCCAGGCTCCAAGTTATCAAAATTAAGCTTGTCTTTGTTCGAGAGGAGCCCGGCCTGTCAGCAGACAGATTCGTTACCTAGCAGTGGATACACAGTCAATATGCTGTCTTATGTTCCAGGATCACTGTACACCTGTTCCAGGATGTTTCAGGATCACTGTACACCTGTTCCAGGACGTTTCAGGATCACTGTACACCTGTTCCAGGATGTTCCAGGATCACTGTACACCTGTTCCAGATCACTGTACACCTGTTCCAGGATCACTGTACACCTGTTCAAGAAGGTCATACACTGCATGATTTACTGCACACGATTTATATTATTTTGTTTTCCATTCACAACATAATGAGAAACAGCAGTTAGCTGTTAAGTGTCTTTATTGTTCTACTCAGCTTTTTTTCTGCAATTTTCGGCTAACACACGTGTTCGTATGCTGTACTAGTACTACAATGAAAATTGCTCACTTTTGGATTATGGATTAAATTAGTGAGTTTTTCTACAACCAGTTATTTTAATGTAATATATCTGCGATTTTGTCAGTATTTGTGTGACAGAATGGTGTAGCTACATAACGAATCTCAGTAAATATTCAGCGGAACAATGTAACTTAGCTGTAAAGCATTAAAAGCTGAATGCCTATTAAAATGAACACCAAAATGCATTTAAAGAACACGAATTTAGAACACATACAGAGATATAATTAAATCTTTATAAGATCTTCACAATGTTTTGTAAAGGTACCGTGTTTGATCACAGTTTCATTGGTCCTAATCGTTATGCTGATAAATTCCCTCGGGTAAAGTATTAATATTAAGAATTTAGAGACGCGCTTTATATATTGACTGCACATTCAACTAAATTGATGGTTTAGATTTTGACAGGCAGAAATGGTACAAGTACAAAATCTTAACCTCTTTATTGCCAAGAACCCTACAGCCTGTGAGCATCTTTAGAAACAATATTCCCCAACAATTAAATAACATTGCAAAACATTTCTTTTAAACTTGATCATTTGCATGTAAAAGAAAAGTTCAAAAATACATGTTTGTTTCTGTGATGTAACCTAAACAATCTCTTGTTCACAAAAACAAACACTGAATGTGCTATTTCGTAGGTAAACTACCAAGAACGTCCAATACATACAACAGCCACTATTTAGTAGTACAACTACCCCATTAGTGTAACGGTACCCTGCATATCTTTTTCAATACTTGCACAGTATATGGCCAAGGTGGCTATCATGGACAATAATATTAACAACATTTCTAGTAATATGTTCGTGCTTAATAAACTTCACGATACATGTATTATGCCATGTCAAGTGACCGACATGCTGTGCTTGAATTAGTGTTACGAATGTTATACTACAGTCAATTCGTCTCTCAAAGTCAAACGTTGTATATAAACATTTCTAAAAAAGCTGAGTTTGAAATTATTATCTTGTCCATGTTTCCATAATTCACATTTTATAAGTTGAACAAAATATAATATTTCTACATGTATATTCGGACCGAATTACAGAAAATGTCATGGTAAAGGTGTGTCACAGTAACTAAAATGTCATCACAAAACTACACTGAAACCGCTAGAAAATGCTATGAATCCAAAGAAACGAACAAATCCTGACAAAGTCTGTGTTGATAATGCTGAACAATCTTCAAGCGAGACCATATCCCGGCAAGGTCACTTCCTCTGGCTTCTGGAGCTGCAGCTGAAATATTGAATCAAAATATTCCATCAAAAATAACGCAAGTCAAAACAGAAACGGCATAGAATAGCAAATAGTAATTAATTTTGGTTGTCTTTATTATCAATATAAGTTAATGTATTCATCCTAAAAATATTAATTCTTATTCGCCTGCATTCTTAAACGGGTGGTAATTTCAATATTTGAAAATGCTCATAAAAACAAGAGTTGGTTAGATGAAGACTCTATGTACGTGTTTTATTAAATTTCAAAATTTCAATGAAAAAATTCGTTAATATACATATTTGACTGTTAACGTTTTAAACATTATTTTTCCATGTTTTAAAGTGTTCAAAGTCGCCTTTCCTATATAATGTTTTGTTTAATCCATACAGAGATATGAGCCAAGAAAACGTGCAAGTGATGTCTTGTAGAAGCCATGCAGAAATTAACTTTATAGCAACTACCTAACTCTTTATGTTCGAAAGAGTTTTGTATAATTAACTGAAATAGCAAAAACGAATTTCTCTTCAAGCGGTAATATTAATATCTGTTGATATCATCCGTTTTGAGTAGTTTGTCTTTGCCGTATTAATTCAAATACGTTTTACAATGATCGGAGTTATCAGCTTAAAAACTCCTTTGATCAGATAAAAAATAACAACATGCGAAGGATATTTCTATTCGGCAATTCAGCCATGTTTTCAATCATTACAATGCAAGCGCGTATCAAGCACAAATGATAACCAAGTTATCTATGTAATTATTTTACTTTTATTATACCTCACTTTTGTCTACAATGTTAAAATCCCATTACCCGAAAAGGAGATATTTTGTCTATCAGAAACATTTTCAGTCTTTTTGACACGTGACCAAGCGAAAGTGACTGTCAGGTCATGTGACCGCGCTGATATTTTGAATGTCATATAAGGGCAAATAACTGCTTCAGGTTTTTAGCCATATGATTGCGTCCCTTGTACACAATGTCATATTGTAATGACGTCGCTATTCAGTGTGTACACAAATGATTACCGCGCTAAAGATGAAACTGTTGAATTAAATGAACCAGAAACATTTTTAAAACTTTTTTATGTGTTTAGTTTTGTTCGGTATAATAAAATAAATACCATTATGGCAGCGTGTGTGACATTGATATTGTCAACCCTCGGAACAGAATGTCACCACTCGGCTATCGCCTCGGGTGACATTCTGCCCTCGGGTTGACAATATCAATGTCACACACGCTGCCATATGGTATTTATATAATGTTTTGTATTCATATCTTTTACATAAATCCTATCTTTTTCTTGCTGTTGCAAGATGTCTAACAAACATACAGTTACACTGTATTCATGAGAACAATGTTAAAATAAAAGTTAAAGTGCATTGCGTGGCTTATTTTGCTTGTCATAATGAACCAAGCAAGAGATATCTGTTGTCTATATGTGTACTTTGAAAGAAAAATACCCTAGATTTTAGAATTTCTATATGACGAAGAAAAAGTAATTAAATAATAAGAAGGTGGTGTTACTAAAGCACTGGAAATTGTTAATATACAATAGTACTGGTGTAATGATGACTTGTTGGGTTTGATACAGACATGAACTGGTACTAAAGCAACAAAGACAGTTAGTATATAAATACATAAGACTTATGCCACAGAGAATTTGTTAACAAACTCTCATATTTACTTCAATAACAACATAAGATATCTACGTTAAAACTGAATATGTCGCATGTCAAAGGTAAAAAACGTCCAAGAGTGTATACTCTAGTAGTTTATAACTGAATAAATGACGCACGTATGTACTGGGAGACACAGTGTAAAGTCTCATTTTTGGCGTAAGGATCTGAATGCCATAAAACATGGCTGACAGTGCAGGGACGAGCAAGAAGATCCTTGGAAAGCATAGAATGCAACCATGCAAGCTAATAGGAGTTCGGTTTGATCGAGTCTGTTCATGAGAGGTAATTAAAGTGCAACATCCCTCACGCCCTCTAGTGCGGGATATTTTTATGTCCGCCACACGGCACTTCAAGAGTGTTAGTTAATAAAATCTGAAAGAAGGTCCTTTGGAAGCGTAGAATGCAACCATTCAAAATAATAACAGACTCGGTTTGATTGAGTCTGAAAAGAAAGTAGCAAAGTTTAGAACTTATCATGACAGTTATTTGTTGGGGTTCATGTCAGTAATTCTTTCCTTTTGCAACATAATTACCCTTTAAGTTAAGCACAATCAGTTTGTTCAATTAAATACGGGTTTGAACCAAGATCATATAAGAAGGCAGATAAAACAAAGGTTATTTTGTGCAGATTGTGGCAATCATACAAACGTTCTTGGCATTTAACAAAACTCATTCTATACATATCTTGATCTCCACCAAAGGTAAAGAAAAACAAATGGGCATGTGTCTATAGTATAAAATTTACCTGATTGGTTATAAATCATGAAGTAAATAATGAAGTATGACGTATATTTTAAGTACGTTGAAATATCTTGAATTACATACTCAACTAATGAAAAGGAAATGTTAATCGCTGCTGATTGGCTGCAGGGGTGTAAACGTGTTAGTACACAGAAGCAACATATACATCGCTAATCAAATGTTAAATGACAACACAGCCACATATTTTTTTTAAAAAGCAACGATACATATTAGGAAAGCAAACCTACCTAGAAAACGTCAATTAAAATGAATATTGTGTAAACAAAACACAACAAGGATAATATTTTGCACACGACCCTCAGATTGAAATATTTATATTATGCATACAAAAAGGCAACATGCATTTATAAACCTTGCACCACAAGTTTTTATTACATATATATATTACTGTTAGCTCATGTATATACCTCTTTTAAAGGCGGGTTATTTGTGTCTGCAAGTAAGGAGGTTTTTTTATCATTTTATACAATAATCAATTTTTATATCAAATAAATATGTATCAATTATAACACTTTAACTATATTCTATCATAGCAATTTCAAGCCAATATCTGGACAATTTTATCGAATTATACTGGTATAAAGTGGGATAATGGTAACAGTGTCTGCAGTGAAAGTATGTCAGTATTAATTGCATCTATACACAGTGTTATAGTCTACACTCTTTGTACGAAGGTAGTAATATATATCAAAATATATATTGGTATACGGAGGCCATTGTTTTAGCTGTCAGATATAATTGTGCTTTCCCAGTCGCAGTACTCATCTTTCAATTTTAACTAGAACTGTTTATAAGATGAAAACAATAAACTAATGTATATCAACAGTGCATTACGGTAGGATGTCGACAAAGACAATTTAATGGACCATGTTCTTTTATCATTATTCTAAATGCAACATAAAGGCTGCATGGAAACAATTTACCACTTCGTCAGAGACCCATTGCAAGTGTTGTTATATCATAAACAAAAGTTGTCACAGAAGACAGCGTGCTCTGCTATTTCGATGCTAATGAAATTGGACACATCTGAGGAAGCTGGAGCTGTCACCGGGGTGTTTAATGATTCCAATGTGGACGAAGATATTGGACAACAGTTTAATTATGTGTCAAATGCATTTAGTTATAACAGAGATAAAAGAAAAGTGTATCAAAATATGAACTAAGTTTAAAAGGGATATATTCATGGAACATTTCTGCAAGAGTAATGCACCATGTGTCACATCATGTGACTAATATTGTGGAACATTTATTTCAAGTACGACTCAAATATGTTTAGTAATAAATAAGACAGAGCAAAAGTGTACCACAACTTGAACCTGAAATTTTAAGTAAAAGGGGGCACAATTAATATCATATGGCTGCCAGAATTATGGGCCTTGTATTATATGATATGAAACAAATGCATTAAGTAACAACAGAGTTATGATGGAAAAGCGTCAAACTTAAACTGAAATGTTAAAAAAAGGTGGACATAATTAATGAAATATCTGCATCAGAGTTATAGACCTTGTGTCACATAATGAAGATGGTAATGTGGTTTAACTATTTTAAATCTGAATCAATTCACGTAATAACAAAGGTATACTGAAAGTGTGCCAAAATTAATATGAAATCTTAAGTGGAAGGGGTAGGGAGAGCATAATTCATTAAAATATTAATGCACGAGTTATGGCGATTGTGTCTTATGATATGGGAAACGGTGTGAAACAACTATTTTAAGTTTGAATCAAATCAATCTGGTAATAACTGAGATAGAATGACAGTGCTTCAAAACTTTAACTTGAAATTTTTAAGTAAAAATGGTTGATATATAATGAAATATTGATGCAAGTTATGGTCATTTTGTCAAATGATGTGAGTGATAATGTGAATGGTTCATTTTAAGTTTGAATCAGATCTCTTCTGTTATAACAATGATGTAGTAAAAATTCTAAGTAAAAAGATGGCATAATTCATAAAAAATTGGTGTAGAAATGGACCATGTGTAATATGATGTGAGTGTTAAAGTGGAACAGTTATTTTAAGTTTGAATCAAACCCATTTAGCAACTAAGAATGAAAGTGCACCAAAACTTTAACCTGTAATTCTATGTAAAATTGGGATACTTGATATTATATTGGTGCAAGAGTTATGGCCATTGTGGCACACATGATGGTGGTGGTGATGAGGTATAACAATTTTAAGTTTGAAGCAAATCCATCAAGTAATTACAGAGATAAAGCGAAAGTGCTTCAAAACTTTAACTAAGGCGTGGACACGGAAGGATGTCAACGCCAGGCCGAGTAGAACAGCTCTCCATATACTTCGTATAATCGAACTAAAAGTGAAAAAAATGTTTTCAGTCTTAAAGGTGGATAATCAGATTTTGGCCATGTAACGGATTTGTTCGAAACTTTAGCATCTGATCATTTACACTCATTTATGTTCACTAAACACTTAATACAAATTAGATTTTCACTGGAGGTATTTTTAAAATTTCATTTTCCTATCCTGGTTGCCCAACCAAGATAGAGTTATTTTATCATAAGTATAAATTTGATAAACATACTTTGCCTAAGGAAATGTATAAATATTAGACATATTGTAATATATTTGTAAAATATTTGCATTAAAAATTATGTATTTAGATGGAATTCATTAGAAACGCAAGTTTGAAAAATTATTATTACCTCCCTTTGCCTATCTTGGTTGCGCAACCAAGATAGATTGGAAATAAATGAATTCAGAAGCTACACACAGCTTTAAAACTTGCATTTTGCTTCAGATTGTTCAATAATTGATATGTCTATCAAATGCAAATGTAAAAACTAGACATTGTATCGAAATAAAAAGAAAAACCCAGCTTTTTATATACTTTCATATTAAAGGGGAGTAATTACAAAATTTTATAAAAATAATAAAATATACATTTCAAATAGGAATCTAACTCTATGTAATCGGTCTTTTTGTTCCTTAAATAATTCTCTACCAGAATATACAAAAAGTAAAAAATGTCATTAAATGTTGATTAAATGTGATTGACCACCTTTAAATAACTTTACGTGTGGCAATTTTTTTTTTGTCAAGTTGTAATTCACTGAAAAGAAAAAGTCAGCAATAGAAGCACAGTAAGATGACGTTTATTTCAAATAAACGTTTTCACAGCACTTTAGGAAAACACATATTCCAACAATAAGGTATTTTTTTATGAAAGTGTTAAGTAACAGTATAAGTTAGAAGTTATTGCGCGAGTATTACAAGTTTGTTAGGTTTTACTGTTAAATCTGATTATTGCAAAATGTGGAGTATATGGTGCAACTAGTGTGAAGTAAATTGTAACTGAAACTGACAAATTTTAATCCAAAAACAAACTTTGTTCATTTTACACATGTTTGTTTCCTATTCAGGACAACAATCAGGTAACCCTAGCATAAATACTTAAGGTCATTATTCTGCAAAGTAAAACAGAAACAAAAAGAGCAACCTAAAATTTATGAAATAGACATTTCTGACAATGTCATGGACATACTGTTTAGAGTAACATCAAAATACAGCGACATACATAGATCTACCTTGTGTTCAAAACAATGTATCATTAGAAAAAGAATTATCCCCAGTAAAGCTGGTTTGCAAAGATAAGGTTTGCAGTTGAAATAATGATTTAATCATGAAAACATTGAATGCACTGATTGTTAACTCTGTGTGTTTAATGCATACCTTTCCATTCGATGCAGCCTCAATCATTCTGGAAATGTCCTCTAGTTTCAACTCCTGTGCGCGCTCTTTCAGTGACGTCATAGAGTGTCCACACTCCATCATTGCACACATTGGGTCATTTGGGTCGCATTTGTTGTACTGTAATACAATCATGTACTAATTTACTAAATACACAACCCTGTGCTGTTCAATAATTTTGAACATGTGGAAATATTAAAGAAAACTAGATCTAAATTATTTAGATTTTTCCAAGAATGCAAATTTTAGTGAACTACTGTAGTTAATATGGAAAAACACGAAGGTAAAGTTATGAAAATCAAATGAATGATTATGTTATCTATTGTTTATAAAGTAATAAACACTCCAAAAATTTCACAATAACATTCCATCCTCTTTCGCCAAAGTACATAGTAATCGTAAGTTGAATGCATCGCCACGCCTATTTAACAGTTATGCATATTTATTCACAAAAATCTCTCAAAAATATACAATTATTTTATTATCATAACTTACTCTTATAACTGGCTTGCTTAAGGATACCTTAGACTTTATGTAAATAATTATATGAGACAAACTTTTACGTCCTACTTATAACTGTGTTAAAAACATAAAGTAGTAGCGAAAATGTTGGGGAAAATTGATTATTTGCACATTGTATACACTTATTTATTTGTTTCTATCATATCCTATCATTCTGACATATGCTGTATTACAGATCAAACAATTTTGATTCATTTTCATCTAAATCCATCAAACGAACGGCAAGGACTTCTGCAATAATCGCATATATATACGCCGCTATACAAGCATTATTTTGGTGCCATTATTGTCATTTCCTACTCAAAATCCTATCAAAATATTGGTTTATACAATTTCATATCAAAGTTCTTCCAAATATTGATATAACCAAATCAGTTGAATAAATGTATTTTTGAGATATAAAGTAAAACAATTTGTTTCACAAACGCGTATATATCGTAACTGGGCATCTAGTCGTTTGACATTATTATAAAAAAAAGCCTGTCATTTTTAACTTGACACAAATGTGATATTTACCTGCTTATAAACATCGGTCTGAAACCCATTCACAATAAGGAATTTAGCAATTTCAACGGCCCTACTGTCCAGACAGTCAAAGAGGGTACTGCTATACCGTGAAACATCCCCGAAACTCTTCAGGCCTGTCACCAAAGATTTCACGGTCTCTAGATCCCCACTCTGTTGATTAAAAATCATGTCAGCTTGATATATTCGAAATATAAAATTCAGCAGTCGAGATATGTACAAAATACAAGCTTTCCAGACGGCCTTAGATCGATCATGTACATGTAGCAATAAAGCAACATAGATAAAAAGTGACAACATGCACTGAAGGTATATATTCTTATAGAATAAGGAATCCGAAACAAAAAATAAGTGCATCGGGTAATTTAAAGCAATGTAACAATACGCAGGAAAACTCTCTGAAGTGTTAAGAACATAATAAAAATGTGAAGCAGAATAGAAGAAATTTAGTTGTTTCTTACATCATACTCATAATAGAACATCAAGCAAAACAATACTCTGTTTTATAAAAAAAATTAATTTAATATACTTTGCTTTGTTTATTTTTGTTAAAATTTTACCATTCGTCTGAATGCATGCTTTTTAAAGTTACCAGTGTCGTTCTAGAAGAATTTGGTTTTAAAAAATCCTGAAATAATCATTTAAAATTCTTCCAAGGAAATTATGAACAAAAGGTACTTTGAAAGGAAAACAAAGAAGAGAATTTACCGAAATTGCACTTTTGAACGTAGTTTCGAAGTCTGTCTCTGACAGGTAAACATTTAAATCGAAATCTTTCACCTCCTTTTGTAACCGTTGGAACTTCTGATTTCCGCAAACATCTTTCTTGTAATCATTTGTTGTCAGACCATTCTAAAAACAAAGAATAAAGATATCTAGAATCATTGCATATTCATTTTTTCTCCCCGCTTATTGGAACAAGAAACGTCAACTTTTTTTTTTTCAAATCTGACGTCGGAATTTTATAATTATCAGGTGTTTGACGTCATTTTAATGTGTGCCGTAACGTTAATTTGTTTATTTACGTCAGTGCTGTAAAACTTTATTTAGACTTTTGAACAAATTTATAATATTTATGTAATATCAATATGTGTAGATACGTTAGTAATATTAAGATTATATGCTTTGCATCAAGAAATATGCACTCGTCCTTTAGCAGAACAATACTGTGCTCCTAAAGTCATACAATATTTTCAAAGCAGAACGAACGCGTGCATATTTCACCATACAAAACTAAAAATTTGTAACTACAAGCAACTTTAGAATTAATATGCAATTGTTTCAATATAAATATTATCAAAACAGACCAGAAGAACATAACATTTGAAATATCAATAAGAGGACCGTAGACAAAAGGAAAAGACGTCACTGCGATAATATCAAACCTAACATGACTTCACAAGCATAAAACTGATATTGTGCGCAACCCTCAGTCTTGTAATGCTATTAGATCTTGCTGTTGGGCTTTTTTTTTAAAGCACTAAATGCGTTTTCTGTGGGTTTTTTGTGTGCTCACTTTCTGTTTGATTTGATCGAAATGAATTATTCATATACCTCATGCGAAGAGTATAACCATTTATCAATTGTGTATATACAATTACGCGTGAATGCAAAACAAAGATCTATCAAATTTAATAAGTAATAATTCATCAAGAGCAGATCACTGTTTGAGATGTATTATTTCGATTCTAACATATTATGGAGGATGATTATGTAGTTACATGACATCAACCGGATATTTGCCCTTTTTTATGTCGGTTTCTTTTCCAGCGCGCCGTTTTGACGTTTGACGCTATGACGTCATAACTGTGACATACAAGCAGTTAATTGTTGCATAATAACACACAACTCTCAGTCTTCTTTGTTTAAGAAATGATATATCATATTCAGTGTATTGTCGCTTTAAATAAAATAATCATTGTTTAGAGTTCAGATGCGAAGGCATTATATAACGAGGGCGCAGCCCGAGTGGTGATATAATAATACGCATCTGAACGACAATGATCTTATTCAAGAGCAAATACCTATATAAGATATATCATTTCGATTGTAACACGTTACCAAGGATTTTAAAGTACTGGCTAGACGACATCTATTAAATATTTGTCTGTTTTCAGTTGGTTTCTTTTCCAGTTAATCTCTGGAACTGTGGGGGTGTCTGAATAGTTAAACACTGCAGTTTGTATTCGTTAACCAAGCAAGTTTAGTAACACATGTACTACACGACTTATTATTGGTATACCAGTAAAATATTATACAATATTAGTACTGGCTTTTAGTAATGTCGATATGAGGATCAAGTGATACTGACCGAGTCAGTCCTCAGACATACAACATTTAAAACTTACAGCATCAAAGAGTTTTGGGTCTGCACCAAGCTTCGTCATCCGATTGACCGTGTCTGCATTCTCTATGAATAGTTGTGCGTAGTGCAAAGGGGTCCTGTCCAGCTGCAATGTGATATAAAAATATGAACACTATAGAAACCTGCTGTCCATCTTTTAACTTTTTTTAAAAGTTCAAATCGAATCTCTATTACTATTGAGCTTTGAAAATGCAAAGCTACTCTTACACGAATTTCACGTGAAACTTGTAGAACGATCGGAAGTTAAGGACTAAGGGCGTACAAAGTGGCGATTAGTGATATGGGTATATGGGTTCAGTTGCTATAGACAAACTTGAAACCTCCAAGGGTTTCATTTTGCTTTTTAGTTTAATGAGTAATACGTTACTTGAAAGACAGTCATTGCCAAGAAGGTATATCAACTAATCATTGAAAGTTTAACAAGATACCTAATCCTCTTTAACAGAATTTACAGCTGCCTAAAATTATGATTGTATCTGAACCAGTCTTAAATATCAAAGACTTTTATTTTGAAATTTTATACTTCATAAATTAATACAAGTAAGTAGACCAAGTAGGGAAATGTTTTCTAAGTTGCAATTTGTCTTACATATTTCTCTTATATAATAACAATTTTAGTTATGAATATTTTTGTACAAAAATGGTTTCCAGCTGAAACAATAATTATCGGTCATATATATTTCTCAAATGTTACAACAATGTACACTTGAAATAATTTCAAAATTTGCAAGAGACGGTAGTATCAAAGCTATAACATAAGTTTAATCTAAAATATGGTACAAATTTTTCGTTGCTATCATAATGAATTCTGAATAATATGCGTGATGAAAAAGTTTAACAAGAGCACCGCCTTGCGGGTGCTGACGCTCATCTGATTTTTTTTGTGTAATAGAAATATTGTCCTACCCATGATTTTCTAAGTCTAAAAAGGGCCATCATTCTTGCAAAAAGCAGGATAGAGTTATGTTTCTTGATGTACAGTGTCCACTTCTGATGGTGAAAAACTGTTGCAAGTTTTAAAGCAATAGCTTTGATAGTTTATGAGAAAAGTTGACTTAAACATAATACTCAACCAAGAAAATGATTTTCTAAGTCCAAAAGGGGCAATAATTATTGCAAAAAGCAGGATGGAGTTATGTTGCTTGCTGTACAGGGTCTGCTTATGATGGTGAACAAGTGTTGCAAGTTTCAAAGCAATAGCTTTGATAGTTTAAGAGAAAAAGTTGACCTAAACATAAAACTTAACCAAGAAATCTGATATTTTCTAAGTCCAAAAGGGGCCATAAATCTTGCAAAAAGCAGGACAGAGTTATGTTTCTTGCTATACAGGGTCAACTTATGATGGTGAACAAGTGTTGCAAGTTTTAAAGCAATAGCTTTGATAGTTTAGGATAAAAGCTGACCTAAACATAAAACTTAACCAAGAAAACTGATTTTCTAAGTCCAAAAGGGGCAATAAATCTTGCAAAAAGCAAGATGGAGTTATGTTTCTTGATGTACAGGGTCTGCTTATGATGGTGAACAAATATTCCAAGTTTCAAAGCAATAGCTTTGATAGTTTAGGAGAAAAGTTGACCTAAACATAAAACTTAACCAAGAAATCTGATATTTTCTAAGTACAAAAGGGGCCATAAATCTTGCAAAAAGCAAGATGGAGTTATGTTTCTTGCTATACAGGGTCAGCTTATGATGGTGAACAAGTATTCCAAGTTTCAAAGCAATAGCTTTGATAGTTTAGGAGAAAAGCTGACCTAAACATAAAACTTAACCAGGCAACGCCGACGCAGACGCCGACGCCGACGCCGACACCGACGCCGACGCCGACGCCGACAACCGCTCAAGTGATGACAATAACTCATCATTTTTTTTCAAAAAATCAGATGAGCTAAAAACTGATGATTTACTACGAATTAGATCATGTATACTCGACGTTTACGTTATAATTTTACAATATAACATCTGTGGAGGAACAAAGTATATAAAGTACAAACTTCCAAAACGAAAATTTCCATCAACTTATTATTCCTAATATAGTTTTTGACTAAAATATTTTATTGAAAATGTAAAAAGTGTTCAACAAATCATTTTTTAACTAAATGGTTTTACTTCTAAGTTTGAACTTGACTCAAGAGTTACAGGCCTGCCGAACACATGTATCGAATAAAAATGAAATCCCATGATAAACGACAGACTAATTAAACGGACTGTCACGACAGTAACATTTGACTTTCAAACATGATCCCAGTACTTGAGTTTTGTGCGCAACATATCAGCACATTATAGATAACATCTGTGCCAAGAAATATTAGGGGATCGATCCCTCTACGGTAACATGCGATATAGCGAATGAGATAAATACTATCGAATTAACAAGAGCTGTCACAGGAGACAGCGCGCTCGACTATTTCGATGCTGGATAGTGAAACTGTGCACATCTGAGGAAACTAGAGCTGTCACTGGTGTGTTTAACGACTCCAATTGTGGACGAAGATATTGCACAAAAGTCCGAGTCTATGTCAAAAATATCAACTTAAAGTAATAAGAGAGGTAAAGATAAAATGCATCAAAACACTATATAAGTATATCCTAAGAAAAAAGGGGCATAATTCATTAAATACTGGTGCCAGAGTTATGCACCTTGTGTCATATGGTGTGGGTGATGATGTTGAACAACTATTTTAGGTTTGAATCAAATCCATTCAGTAATAACAGAGAATAAGTAAAAGTGCATCAAAACTTTAACCTAAAATTCTAAGTAAAAAGGGGAAATAATTAATGAAAAACTGGTGCCAGAGTTATGCACCCTGTATCATAATTATGATGTG
The DNA here is from genome assembly GCF_021730395.1 of Mercenaria mercenaria. NCBI lineage: Eukaryota > Metazoa > Mollusca > Bivalvia > Venerida > Veneridae > Mercenaria > Mercenaria mercenaria. The sequence goes on from NC_069368.1 coordinate 40,291,384, forward strand.
GGTGATGATGTTGAACAACTATTTTAAGTTTGAATCAAATCAATTCAGTAATAACAGGGACAAAGTGAAAGTGCATTAAAACTTTAACCTAAAATTCTAAGTAAAAAGGGGAAATAATTCATGAAAAATTGGTCCCAGAGTTATGTACCTTGTGTCATATGATAAGGGTAATGATGGTGAACAATTGTTTAAGTTTGAATCAGATCCATTCAGTAATAATAAAGATAGAGTGAAAGTGCATAAAAATTTAACCTGAAATTCTAGGTAAAAAGGGAAATAATTCATGAAAAATTGTGCCAGAGTTATGCACCTTGTGTCATATGATAAGGGTAATGATATTGAACAATTGTTTAAGTTTGAATCAGATCCATTCAGTAATAACAGAGATATAGTGAAAGTGCACCAAAACTTTAACCTGAAATTCTAAGTAAAAAGGGGAAATAATTCATGAAAAAATGGTGCCAGAGTTATGCACCTTGTGTCATATGATGTGGGTGATGATGTTGAACAACTGTTTTAAGTTTGAATCAAATCCATTCAGTATTAACAGAGATAGAGTAAAACTGCATCAAAACTTTAACCTGAAGATCTAAGTGAAAAGGGGGGGGGGGGATAATTCATGAAATATTGGTGCCAGAATTATGGCCTTTATGTCAGATGATGTGGATGATGATGAGGAATAAGTATTTCAAGTTTGAATCAAATCCATCAAGTAATAACAGAGATAAGTTGAAAAAAGAGAAAGTGCACCAAAACTTTAACCAAGGTGGGGACGCGGAAAGACGCCGACGCCGACGCCGACGCCGACGCCGACGCCAGGGCGAGTAGGATAGCTCTCCTTATACTTCGTATAGTCGAGCTTAAAACTGTGTACTTCCGGCACGTGCACAGAGCGTCCGACTTCGGGTTTTTTGGAAGAATACGATTTTTCCTTCTGCCTTATAAGCGTCCACATAACTTGTCCGAACCGCAACGTCTTGCGCATCAGTACAAATACGGATATAGTGTATACACATAGTGTGCACTTGTAAATAAAAGCACATAGTGAGCACAGTTCATATAAATAAATATACCTCTGCGGAGGGTGCGCCTATCCAAGAGACGGAAATTATCTGTAATACAATACAACATGGGCAGTATTGTTTTTATTCCAAAATTTACCTTTAAATTGATAGGGAATCGACCCTACGCGTAGCGTGAGAAAATCAGGATCGATCCCTCTACGGTAACATGCGATATACCGAATGAGATATTTACTATCTAATTAAAAAGTGTGTCCTTCCGTACTGTCTATTCATTTCAAATGATATGGGATGAGTTAGAGTCGGATCGATTCTCGATAGAGGCAGTGCCTTATTTCATCTTAAAATCCCCTGATGGATGAGTTATAGATCAGACAAGAATTGGACCAACTGACGGGACGGACTCACTAGCGAACAGGAGAGCGAGCTGAAACAAGAGCTGTCGGATGACAGCGCGCTCGACTATTCGAATAAATGATTGAAGAATGGGCTCAAAGTATTACCACAGATATTCAGACAAAAGAAAAAAAGGATCAGACAAACAATGTTCTTGTATTTGTGGATTTTGATAAGTCTTGCACTAAATGGCAATGTGTGAACCAATTCAAAGTTCAAAAAGGGCCATAATTCAGCCAAAATAGTTGTTAGAGTTATGTACTCTTGCCTACAGATTGAAATCATGATGATAAACAAGTGTTCAAAGTTTAAAAGCAATATGTCAAATAGTTTTGACAAAATGTTGACATGTATGAAAACAGAACAAATTTCCAAGTCCAAAAAGGGCCATAATTCAGCCAAAATAGATGACATAGTTATGTACTCTTTCCCACAGATAGAGACTATTATACTGAACAAGTGATAAAAGTTTCAAAGCCATATGTCAAACACTACACAAAATATTAACTGGTAAGAAAAACTTAACCAAGATTTCTAAGTCAAAAGGGGCCATAATTCAGCCAAAATTCTTGATGGAGTTATGTACTCTTGCCTATAACTGGACATGGTGATGGTAAACAGGTGTTGAAAGTTTGAAAGCTTTATCTCAAAAGACTTTGTCAAAGTGTGGACTGGTACGAAAAACTTAACCAAGATTTCTAAGTCAAAAAGGGCCATAATTCAGCCAAAATCATTGATGGAGTTATGGTTTCTTGCCTATGACTGGGCATGGTGATGGTTAACAAGTGTTGAAAGTTTCAAAGCTTTATCTAAAAAGACTTTGTCAAAATATGAACTGGTACGAAAAACTTAACCGAGATTTTTAAGTCGAAAGGGGCCATAATTCAGCCAAAACCCTTGATGGAGTTATGTACTCTTGCCTATAACTGGCCCATGGACATGGTGATGGTAAACAAGTGTTGAAACTTTGAAAGCTTTATCTCAAAAGACTTTGTCAAAATATGAACTGGTACGAAAAACTTAACCATTATTTCTAAGTCAAAAGGGGCCATAATTCAGCCAAAATTCTTGATGGAGTTATGTGCTCTTGCCTATAACTGGTCATGGTGATGGTAAACAAGTGTTGAAAGTTTGAAAGCTTTATCTCAAAAGACTTTGTCAAAGTGTGGACTGGTACGAAAAACTTAACCAAGGTGTGACGCCGTCGCCGACGCCTACGCCGACACCGACGCCGTGGTGAGTAGGATAGCTCTACTTATTCTTCGAATAGTCGAGCTAAAAACGTTAGTCCCAAGAAGTGTTAAACAGTAGGGGACTAAAATTACATAGACCTTAATCGCATTAACTTTTAACACAGTATCGTTAAAAGTCTGTGGATATTTTTACTTGCAATGTAAATTCTAAATGATGTGACAAAGAACTAGGGCGTATTAAAGAGATGGTATATATGAATATTCTTTATTTATTAACAGTATTTAATAAACTTGCCAAGTATTGCCACTGGCTCTTAAAACTAGCTAGTATCATTTCATGTCCTCAATTCTGCATCCCATTTTAATGCGTTTTTTTCTTCTTCTGTAAACAAGTGGTATCTGTTGACCGCTCAAGATAATATGTTGATCGCTCAAGATAAGATGTTGATCGCTGAGATAATATGTTGATCGCTCAAGATAAGATGTTGATCGCTTGAAATGATATGTTGATCGCTCAAGATAATATGTTGATCGCTCGAGATAAGATGTTGATCGCTCAAGATAAGATGTCGTGCGCACGAAATAAGATGTTGATCGCTCTAGATAAGATGTTGATCGCTCAAGATAATATGTTGATCGCTCAAGATAATATGTTGATCGCTCGAGATAAGATGTTGATCGCTCAAGATAAGATATTGTGCGCACGAGATAATATGTTGATCGCTCGAGATAAGATGTCGTGCGCACGAGATAAGATGTTGATCGCTCAAGATAAGATGTCGTGCGCACGAGATAATTTAATCTTAAAAAAATAACATATGTCCTAAACATACCACCGTAGTATCTTGACATTCACGTTTTTAATTTTTTAAATTTTATTTGACGTGAATTTCGTGTAGTCCTAATTAGGGTGATTTTACTAGTCTTTTTGATCTGAAATATTTACGTGTCTTTCCTGAAATTTGCATACATTTGCATATAATGATTTCCGTATAACACGTGTGATTTACGTTACTGACGTATTCACAAGCGAAAAACAACTATTAAATTAATTACTTATATGGTATTGTCCTTTTGCATGTTTACCTGTTCAGTGTTCACGATGTATTTATCAAGATATATGAATATATCTCTGTTATAGTACCTTTTGTATTAATTAATAATTCAGACAAATGCAATGTTGTGTAAAACAATTTTACAAATACAGTTGATCAGGGAATACAGGATCTGATCACACAGGCATACATGTTCAAAACTTGATTATTTTAGCAATTCTGATTTAACCCCCTCGTGGAAACCTTCTACACAGTAATATAAGGCTATTTACAACATTGTTGACAATCGCTTGGAATTTTAAGGTACTACGAGATTTGTAATATCGGGCCTCAGTCGGGGACAATGTAAAGATCACAGCAAGTGGAATCATACTGAGCAGTCTATTACTAAAAACAGTAATTCTGTAAAAAATGTAAGAAATATTTTAAATATGTTAAAGCTCAGCCCCAAGGACAATTTATGGGGAAAAGATGCATTCAGCTACATATCTTTTTATACAAGTGACTCTATATATTGTTGACATAAACACATGTTTGATTCAAGTGGTAACTTTAGTATATATTTAAGTAATTACTCACACTATCTCTTGAGTTGATGAGAACTGGAAACTCTTCTAAAAGATACAAAATAATGTCTTCTCGCCGTTTGAGAATGGCTCTATGCAGAACGGTCCGGCCGCACCTGTCTCGAACTTCTCCGTATCGTTTACAGTTAAGGAGCTTCCTTAAGTCCTCTGTTGCCCCGTCGTCTACTGACTGGAATACTCGACGAACATATGCCTAAAATAATTGGAACTGTAACTTATGATGTCAACAATGACCCCACCTTTCTTAAAAGGCAAATATTCTCTTTTTAAACTAGAACGAATTCTCATTTAATTAACCTCCCTCTCTAAAAGAACAACAACAAACAAACAAAAAACAAAACAACAAAAATAAAAAAATATCAACAACAACAACGGAAAAACAAGAGCTGTCACAGGAGACAGCGCGCTCGACTATTTCGATGCTGGATAGTGAAACTGGGCACATCTGAGGAAACTAGAGCTGTCACTGGAGTGTTTAATGACTCCAATTGTGGATGAAGATATTGCACAATAGCCTGAGTTTATGTCAAAAATATCAACTTAAAGTAATAAGAGAGGTAAAGATAAAATGTATCAAACACTATATAAGTATATCCTAAGCAAAAAGGAGCATAATTCATTAAATATTGGTGCCAGAGTTATGCAGCTTGTGTCATATAGTGTGGGTGATGATGTTGAACAACTATTTTTTAAGTTTGAATCAAATCCATTCAGTAATAACAGAGACAGAGTGAAAGTGCATCAAAACTTTAACCAAAAATTTTAAGTAAAAAAGGGGGAAATAATTAATAAAAAACTGGTGCCAGAGTTATGCACCTTGCGCCATATGGTGTGGGTGATGATGTTGAACAACTATTTAAAGTTCGAATCAAATCCATTCAGTAATAACAGAGACAGAGTGAAAGTGCATCAAAACTTAAACCTAAAATTCTAAGTAAAAAGGGGAAATAATTCATGAAAAATTGGTCCCAGAGTGATGCACCTTGTGTCATATGATAAGGGCAATGATGCTGAACAACTGTTTAAGTTTGAATCAGATCCATTCAGTAATAACAGACATAGAGTGAAAGTGCATAAAACTTTAACCCGAAATTCTATGTAAAAAGGGGAATAATTCATGAAAAATTGTACCAGAGTTATGCATCTTGTGCCATATGATGTGGGTGATGATGCTGAACAACTATTTTAAGTTTGAATCAAATCCATTCAGTAATAACTGAGGTAGAGTGAAAGTGCACCAAAACTTTAACCTGAAATTTAAGTAAAAAGGGGGAATTATTCATGAAAAATTGGTCCCAGAGTTATGCACCTTATGTCATATGATGTGGGTGATGATATTGAACAACTATTTTAAGTTTGAATCAAATCCATTCAGTAATAACAGAGATAGAGTGAAAGTGCATCAAAATTTTAACCTGAAAATCTAAGTAAAAAGGGGGGATAATTCATGAAATATTGGTGCCAGAGTTATGGCCTTTATGTCAGATGATGTGGATGATGATGAGGAATAAGTATTTCAAGTTTGAATCAAATCCATCAAGTAATTACAGAGATAAGTTGAAAAAGGAGAAAGTGTAAAAAACTTTAACCAAGGTGGGGACGCAGAAAGGCGCCGACGCCGGGGCGAGTAGGATAGCTCTCCTTATACTTCGTATAGTCGAGCTAACGGCCCTGTATCGCTCACCTGAGTTAAGTTGCTTGCTTGAATGAATTTCCTTGCTAAAGCTTCAAAAACAAGGAAGTAGGTCAATAGGTCATATTCATGGTCACTGAAAGTCAGTTTTAAGATCGGTTTGCAAAACTGTACATGTCATCCAAATTTCATGGCTATAACTTAAAAAACAAGAAAGTAGGTCAGTAGGTCAAGGTCACAGTCGGGTGACCCCTATCACTTGGGTCATCAGGTAAATATAATTAAACAGTCTAGGAAATATGATCTGATAACTTTTGAAGTATTTTTTCCTATATAACTCATATATCAAGTGACCCCTAGGACAGGGCCTTTTTCACCCCAGGGACATAATTCGAACAATCGTGTTAGAGATCAGCCAGGCAATGATACATACAAAATATCAAAGGCATAGGCTTTCAACTTTCAGACAAGAGGATTTTTAATTTTTTTTTCCTGTATAAGTCTATGTAAAACTTGGGACCCCCAGGGCAGGGCCTCTTTCACCCCAGGGGCATAATTTGAATAATTTTGGTAGTAGACCACTAGGCAATGCAACATACCAAATATCAAAAGCATAGGCCTTGCAGTTTAAGGCAAAAAGATTTTTAAAGTTTTTTCCTATATATGTCTATGTAAAACTAGGGAACCCTGTGGCAGGGCCTCTTTTTACCCCAGGGGAATAATTTGAACAAACTTGGTAGAGGACTACAAGGCAATGCTACATACCAAGAATCAAAAGCCTAGGTCTTGTGGTTTCAGACAAGAAGATTTTTAACGTTTTTTTTCCTATACAAGTCTATATAAACCAAGAGACCCCCCTGGGCGGGGCCATATTTCATCCTAGGGGGTCATTTGAACAATCTTGGTAGAGGTCCACTATATGATGTTACATACCAAATATCAAAACCCTAGGCCTTTTTGTTTTTTACAAGAAGATTTTCTAACTGTTTCCCTATATGAGTCTATAGAAACAATGTGTCCCCCCAGGGCGGGGCCATATTATACCCTAGGGGGATAATTTGAACAATCTTTGTAGAGGCCCACTAGATGATGCTATATACTAAATATCAAAGCCCTAGGCCTTATGGTTTTGGACAAGACGATTTTCAAAGTGTTTCCCAATATAAGTCTATATAAACCATGTGGCCCTCGGGGCGGGGCCATATTTGACCCTAGGGGGATAATTTGAAAAATCTTGGTAGAGGCCCCCTAGATGATGCTACATTCAAAATATCAAAGCCCTAGGCCTTGTGGTTTTGGACAAGAATGTTTTTAAAGTTTTTCCTTTTGGTTGCCATGGTAACCAGAGTTCTGTACGGAATTCAATTCTTTGAACAATTTTTAAAGAAGACCATCCAAGGATCATCACTGCGAAGTTTCATCAAAATGGCCTTGTGCTTTAGGGCGAGATGTTGTTTAAAGGAAAGTGTGGACGGACACCGGACGGACGGACGACGGACGGACGTAGGAAGCCGGGCGGTGAGCGATCACAATAGCTCACTTTGAGCCTTTGGCTCAGGTGAGCTAACAAGAACAAAACAGACAGGAGGACCAGACCACAGTCTACAGTGTGCAACGTTTGGAGAAGACCATACTATGCTCCAGGTGTGGCAAGTTACAGGGGCAGTAGAACTTGATTACATAAATATGGGTGGAAAAATAAACAGAGACAGCTTTAACAGATCGATGGTGTTCCGGAAGGTCGCTTTTCAATGGTCGTCTGCTTTCTACAGTTTACGAGAATGTTTTTCTATATTACGCTCTAGTGAACCCTAAAAGTGGGCCGGTGCCCACATTTGAAAAAGTCTGGAATAGCCACAGCGACCCATAAAGGGCCTTAGCTCCCCCATTTGGACCTTATAATGATACTGAAGACCAAGGTTGGTGAAAATATAAAATGTGGTTCGTAAATCGTAAAAATTAGTCGTTTATTTAGGCTTTTTTCTATTTTAAGCTCTAGCAGCCTCTGAAAGCGCCGAAGCGCCAACATATGAACAAACTATATAGTGGACTCTATAGTAATGCTAAACACCAAGTTTGACGAGTATCCATTAACCGGTTTATGAGAAGATGCCATTCAAAGGTTTTTCTATTTTTAGCACTGGCAGCCCGCCAAAAATGGCTAAGATGACACATCTGAACAAACCTGATACAGGACAATGCCAGCATGTTATTGACCACGTTTAGTGCAGTTCTGACCAGTTACTTCGGAATTAGATGTCATTTGGAGAAAGTGAGGACGAAAGACGGACGGGCGATGGACGATTAGCGATCTCAGGTGAGTTAAAATCATTGTATAACAAACAAATGGCATAGTAAGGCAATATAAAGATTAAGTTAGAGATTTATATTAACACTGTTTCAATAATCAAAAATGTGGTAAAACTTTCATTTTTCATCATTCACTGTCGCACCGGCTTTTTTAATAAAACATCTGTGTGTTTACTTTACTTCACTGACGAGAGTTAGTCCTTGTACGATCGAACAAGATTGTGCGAAGTAACACATTTTATATAACCAATTAAATACAATTAAAAGTAGCAATTGCTGGTATTTTGTTACATATTTTTTGGTTATACATAAAAGAAAATAGGTCACTAATTCTATACTACCGTATAGACTTAGCGATTGATAACATGATAGGTACATGTAGCTTAAAATGGATAAAGTAGCTTTATGCATTTCCCCTTGTTAAATGGCATTTTCATGATTTATGAAGGTCAGTTGCTATTCAAGAAATAATATATCTCATTTTGTGTTGTGTCGTTGAATAAAATCATTGTTTAGAGTTCTGATGCAAATGAATTATATCACGAGGGCGTCTATATAAACCATGTGGCACTCGGGGCGGTGCCATATTTGACCCTAGGGGGATAATTTGAAAAATCTTGGTAGAGGCCCCCTAGATGATGCTACATTCCAAATATCAAAGCCCTAGGCCTTGTGATTTTGGACAAGAAGATTTTTTAAAGTTTTTCCTTTTGGTGGTCAGATTGTTTTATGTTTGTGACAGGCAATCTAACCCATAAGAAAAATAACTCAATATTTCCTAGGATCGCGTCAAATAAGTTGGACTACACGAGGGCGCAGCCCGACTGATATAATCATATGCATCTGAACGATAAGCAATGATTTTATCCGAGAGCAAATCTCTAAAAAGAGATTCTAACACGTTACCAAGGATGTTTAAGTACGTCCTGCCTGTTTTCTGTTGGTTTCTTTTCCAGCGCACCGCTGTGCCGTTTACCGCTAATAATGGCGTAATGATTGTGACGTCAGAAAAATGAATTGTTGTATAATGACTAAAATTTTCAGCCTTCTTTGTTTAATCGGAAAATGAATCGGGTCGTGTTAGAATTTTATTCCATCTATACAAGACTGTAGTGGCATTCTCAACGATAATTTCTGTATTTTAGACATGTAAATAAGTATTATTGTACATGTCTTTTTTATATTCTCTAATATGTCTATTTTGAAGACGTTCCATGGTGTGCACATGTCAGTAAAAATATAATCTCACTTAAATGGTACTTGATTCTGACTTTGCTTTATGTTTTTGTTGTTCAAACCTCATTTATTTATATAAAAATTGTGTACAATAAAATGTTACAAGATTTGGATGTGTATCCTAACAAGAAATCATGGACATATCACACTAAATATTTACTTGAATCTTTAGGTTTTAACCATGTATGGCTGTTTCAAGGTGTTGCCAATAAAAATATGTTTTTAGAAGTATTTAAACAAAGACTGCACGATACTGGATTGCAGCAATGGAGCGCCCAGCTAGAAATCTCGACCAGGGCAAGAACATATAGATTATTTTCATGTTTTAAATATCAACCTTATTTAGAAATGCTTTTACAAGACTGAGAGTATTTGCACATCATTTAGAAGTAGAAGCAGGCAGATGGCATAAGCCAAATAAAATAGCGTTTGACCAAAGAAAATGTAAGTTATGCAATACACTGGAAGACGAATTCCATTTCTTATTTGAATGCCCACTGTATCAAGATATTCGACATATGCATATGAAAAAATACTGCTGGAAAAAGCCAAATACCCTAAAATTTAAAGAATTGTTTCAATCTGACAACATATGGATAGTAAAAAATCTAGCAATGTATATATTTAAAAGTTTTGAAAAAGAGGTGTTATACTTTACCAACAGTAACCATGTCCCCCCACCATTTGGTAAATTTTGTTATAACAATGTATTTTGATCTGTTTGTATAATATGTGTATGATATGCCATTGACATGTTTTCATATTAATGACTGTATATATATATATATATATATATATATATATATATATATATATATATATATATTGTGTACTGATGGGCATACTGCCTTTGTACGAATAAAAATCTATCTATCTATCTATCATGATACTGCAAGTAATTCGTTTTTAAACGGTCCTATGAGATGGGTGTTTGTGTTTTGAAAAGAGCAAATTAACAAACAAACAAATATATAAAAATAAAATACAATACAATACACCACAAAAGCTAAAAACTGTAAAATATACTGTACCTGTATGGGCGCTGTCAGTTTCACAATTTCATATATATTCTTTGTGCTCGATTTTTTGGCAATTTCTGTCATTGATCTACTGCCCTCGCTCATATCCAAAATGTGATCATAGTTTTGTAAAATAAGTTTTTCAATCGTTTCAAACTTCTTCTCTTTCACTAATTTAATGACAAATTCATCAATTAGTCTAACATATTTTGGACGATTTGATTTTTCTGCTAAATCACGAGCAGTTCTTCCTTGACAGTCACGTGCAGACAGATCAACACCGCACTGTAATATATGTCTAAAAATAGAGTCTGACTGATTGGTAGAAACAGCAACATGTAAAATCGTTTGACCCGTGCTGTCGCGAGCCGTGAGATCACTTCCTTTAAGCACCCGCATTGTAATTTTTTCATCATATGGTGCACCAAGTCCACAAAGAACCTGAAAAACATAATTATTTCATTTGATTATATAATCATTCAGGTTATTGAAAATAAAAGTCATACATCCTTACATTTCATGTTCTTACATATGCAATCACAGGGGTAGTTTCCCAATTTACAGTAGAAACAGGTCATCAAGAAAAAAATCTTTGACACAGATCAATCAAATAGGAAATGCAGTATAAAATGCAAGAGAACGCTGGTATTGCCCGAACATTGATCACTGGTTAAGACATATGTATGATCAATTTTACAAAATCTTTCCAACAATGATACAGGTTTATATACTTTCTGAATACAACAAAACAGACATGAATGAGCGAATAATATTCATAAAGTGATATACGACACCTTAACAGAACGTAAAAATAACATATAACAGAATTAACCAGTTTGACACACAATAGTTCTGTGTATTTCAGAATGACATTATAATGAAAAATATTTGTAGAATCTTTTAAGGCGAATTACATTGTTTCGACAAAACCTTCAAGTGTTAAGCATAAATATTTTTGTAAAGGTCTCTTGTGGCTCTACTGAGACAAAAGTTATAATCTTGTGTCTCCAAAAAGCTACAGACCACTGAAGGAAATAAAGCGTTTTTCACATCGGTATTGTTTATCAAGGCTTACTGGAATGGGTAACCCCCCCCCCCCCCACCACTCCAAACGTTTCCCGTATTTATACATAATTTCCTGTTTGAGAGAAGTATATCACAGTTGTTTGTGTGGTAAGGGGTATTACCATCAGTCACTGTAGACATAACCCTAAAACTAATAAGAAAATCTGCGATACTGTTCCTACAAACAAGGAATACTAGAATACAGTAAACCTTGTAGGTCACCCCTACCTGTAAGAGTGGTCCGAAAATTGAGACATTTTATTTCTGTATGTAGCCATAAGGACTATTGTCAGTTTGTTTTTTATCTATCTACAGATTTAAAGACCTTTCTAAAATGTATATGTTCACATATTTTCTGAGTAAGTATAAACAAGAAACTACTTTTGAAAAAAAGTGCATGCCCTCATACAGCTTCAATTGGTAACCGATATGTAATATCTGGGAAAATGTTTGGTCAAACTTCTTACAACCTATATGTTATGGCCCGGACAGGGGAAAAGCCCTATTGACATTTGACCTCCGAGTTTGATCTTGATTTTGGGGCTGGGGGTGAATGACAAGTTATTATATTCTTGGAAACATTTATGCCTAAAATATTAAAATTCTTTGATGGTTGGCAGAGTTATGGACCGAAGTCTGCTTGTTGCGCATGACACACCATCACATTATGGGATATATTTGTGCCATGTAATATTAGATCCCTTTAAGAACGACAGAGTTATGGGTCGTACAGAAAAAACACTACATACATTTGACCACCAAGTGTGCTAGTTGTCCGAGTGTCGCGCATAATTATGGGATACATTTGTGCCAAGTTATACCAAAATCGCTAAAAAGATGAAAGAGTTAAATCTCTTGATTGAGTTGTGTTACAGACCGGGCAGGAAAAAAGCCTCGTTGTTTTTTGACCTCTTGACCTTTGAGCTAGGGGTCCAAGTCTTGTGCATAACGCAATGCCTCATTATAGGGAACATTTGTGCCAAGTAATATTAAACTCACTTGTTGTATGACAAAATTGCAGACAGGACACGAATTCGGGACGAACGTACGGGCGCTGCAATTACTATGTGCCGCCACCAAAGAGGATGCCAGGGCATGAAAATACAAAATTTTCATTCGTGCCAAGTAATATTAAACTCCCTTGTTGGATGACAAAGTTGCAGACAGGACACGAATTCGGGACGAACAAACGTACGGGCGCTGCAATTACTATGTGCCGCCACCAAAGAGGATGCCAGGGCATAAAAATACAAAATTTTCAAGATTTTATCGACTGCGTAAAACGTCACCGTAGGAATAGTGTTCCCAAATTTATCAAAACTTTAAATCTGTTCATCAAATATTAAAACACTTGGAGATGGAGAGCATATTTGAGGTTTTATTACATTTCAGAATGCGTTTAGAAGTCAAACAAGAAGTTTTTTTTTGTATAATGAGTTACCAGTAATTTACAAACAGTAATAACTCTCCTGTATGCTTAATATTTCAAGTAAAATTCATTTCACTGACCTGAAAGAACACTGGTTTGGGTGGATTTTTGTAATCATGATCAGGAGTCCACAGCACTCTTGTGTCTGGTTTGAGTTCCATTATAACATCTACTGCCTCGAAATTGTTTGACTCCCAGGACGCTGCAATGATTGGGCGTGGCGATACAGGGGCGTCCGACCAATGATACTGATAACAGTAATCTTTTGTATTCACGTCCATATTGCTGATAATACCTGTAGAAAACAAAAGTAAGTTAAGCTGTGCATCTTAACTATTACAAGACATAGGTTAGAAGTATGGGCGACCCTTCAACAATAGTGTTTACTATTCATCTTTGGAGTTTGGGCATAGCCCATGGATATGATGACTGAGTATATTTTTCACAATTAAATACTGTGAAAATAGATATATTTGCGACCATTCACATATGTTTTTGGACATTTAGGCAATATATAATATTCTTAAGGTTATGATTTATTGCTTGCGGCAAGTGATTCTGCCTTTGCAATCCGTGTAGGCTGATCATGGTCTGCACTGTTCGCTATTCAGTCAGTAAATTTTCAGTGAACACCCCTTCAAATTATAAATGGTACTGCCCATATTGAAAGATGGACAAGTTCATTATAGAAATTTAGCAGGGTAATGGTTAAAGATTTTTTTTTGGATAAAAGTTTAAAAGCTTGAAACATTTCTTTATTTTATGAACTTTTGGTGTATCTTCCTATAATTTACATCTACACTAACAGTTACAACATTTATTTGAAAACTAGGTCAAACAGGTTCTACTATTTAAAACATTCCCTATTTCTACGGCAAAAATATACCCTGTTCATGAACAAAGACTTAAGTTTTTTGCTCAATGTATCAGGCAGGTAGGAAAGACAGATGAGAGTGGTGTCTTCACGTATAAAGATACAGAATTTTGATAACCCTCTGATGTTATTGAGGATGCGTTAAATAAAAAACATGTCATATTTAAATTGATCAATCATGTCGTTATGCAGTTGCATATTTATGACGGTAACGATAAAGCTTTTAAGCTTAAACTGTGGTTCAGTAACGTCTCTTTTTTGAAAGCAGATTTTATGATGATTACAAGTGCATTACATTCATAATGTTAGATTGCATATACGCACAAAGACAAAAGGTAGGTTTTATGGAGTCAAATGTTAATTAAGAACTTGTTTTCAAAGGCAGACGTTTTTGTGCATTTGTTTTGCTTCAATCAACAAAGAACTTTTCATTATGTGTCACTAATAAGCTTTCTGTGTGGTAGGTAAAATGTTAAGAAATAGCTGAGTACAGTTCATACATACAAATGCAAGTCTGAATCTTTTAATTCCTGTAAAATTGGGAAAAAGTGGACGCTAGCTGGCGTTTCCAACCTCTTCATAGTAAATTCCTAAGCAGTGACCCCTACCAGAATGAAGAGTCGTAAGAAGTTGGCGATATGTATATACTGTGATGAGAAATTTAGGGTTATAAAAACTGACAAAATGTTGATACAGTATAATTATATTTGTGTAACTAGTGAGTAAAATTCTCTGTACTATTCGTGAATAATTCGGCGAAATGTGGATTTGCTGAATAAACTACGGTAGTCAATGTTATCATTTTTTTAATCTTAAATAATAATGCGAATTTGAAGAGTTGAAAAATGGTATGTTTCAGAGAAAAAAGTATATGTAAGATTAATAGGAAGTAATTGCGCTGGTTTTAGTCAGTTCCTAATTAACGGTACATACCATGTGTTTTGTATGATATGTTTACCAGTCTGGTCGATATAGTTCACGACACATTTAAGTAAAATCACATCACTAAAGCAAATAAAAAATCCAATTAAATGCAGTAAATCATAAAAATTATATTATCATGATAAATTATCTCAAAATTATATTTCATAGACCTATAAAGTCGTAAGTTTTTACGTAATAATACATTCCTTATGCAAAGTGTTTAAAAAACCAGTTGCAATAAAAAATCTTGCGGAGTGACTCAAACTATTAAACATAATTTGAGCTGAACTGTATACAAATATAGTGTGTTTCACGGATTTGCCAGAAGTCCCTGTGCGATTTATACCCGTCAAAACTAATGCTGCCGTTGTTTACTGTTTATGTCAAGCTATATTGTTTATACATCTTCAGATATCGAAAGACTACATTACTACAACATTTGTTACAAGACATTTGAATGGCCGAAACAGATCCTGTCACCAGTGTTTATTCTCCAATAACAATTCCAAGGTTGATGCCACTGGTAAAACAGTAAACAATGTAAATAAACCATTGTTGAAAACCGTCATTTCTGTTGAAAAGTGACCAAACAAAAAGCTAGTTGCACTGTCAGTTGGTTTGCTCGAGACAAAATTTAAATGACGTAAGTACAGACTCCATTTAAACCGCAGTAACTTCCTCGTCCTTGGACAAAACAATACTTTTGTGATTCCTCATTTTAGTAAGATCATTTCCTTTGTAAATCTGGAAAGAAATGTCTTGGTAGTTTTTGGTACTTAAAGACTATAAAAATGTAACAAAAATATAATGATTAATTTCTGTTCGCACACTAGAACGTTCTCAAAATAACGCGCAAATTTTTCATTAAAAGTGGAAATCCACTTTATTCAATGTACATGTGATTTTGCAAATGATATACATGAATAAATTTACAAAATACAGAACTCAGTCCTATAATGGAATCTTTATACAATAACAGAAGATATGTATTATATCCATAATATGAGCTGAACGAGCAGAGAGCTTTGTTTAAGAACAAGAGCTGTCCGTAAGACAGCCAAGCTCGACTATTCGAAATATTGTCACAGAAGCAGGAAATTAACCCAAATGTTAATATCAAAAGCATTTTAAGTTGAAAGGGGACATAATTTGACCAAATGCATATCAGAGTTATGGGACTTGATGCTATCAACTAGTTTTATAACCCCGAGAAAATGTTAAGTTTCAATTCCATATCTGCAATAGTTTTGGAGATAGAACTTGCATGTAAACTTTAACCAGAATTTTCTAAGTCAAAGAGGGGCTAATTTGCCCAAAATACATGTCAAGTTATGGGACTTGATTCTGTCACTAGTTTTATAACCCGAAGACACATGTGAAGTTCAATTCAATATCTATTTAGTTTGGAGATATGTAACTTGCATTAAAACTTAACCAGAATTTTCTAAGTCCAAAAGGGGCATAATTTGCCCAAATCAATGCAAGTTTATCGACTTGACCAGTGGGTAGGTAATTGATCTAGAAAAAGAAAAATAAGTTTTAAATTCCTTGCCTTTTAGTAATACTGATTAAGTATGACTTGCACGCAAAACTTTAACCTAGATATTTTCTAAGTCAAGAAGCGGCTAATTTGGCCAAAATACATGTCAGAGTTATTGGACTTGACCTAGTGATGTAGGTAATTGATCTAGAAAAGAAAAAAAAGTTTCAAATCTATATGACCTTTTGGTAATAGCTGTATCTACTCTCACGCAAAACTTTAACCAAATTTTCTAAGTCCAAAAGGGGGTTAATTTTGGCCAAAATGAAGGCAGAGTTATGAGCGTTGCTGCTATAACTAGTCTTATAACTCTACAGACACAGTGGTCACATTTAATAATTCATTTTTTGGAGATTCAGTACTTGCATGTAAAACTTTAACCAGAATTTCTAATCCAAAAGGGCATAATTTGCCCAAAATACATGTCAGGTTATGGACTTGAACCCAGTGAGGTCAGGTTATTGATGCTGAAAAAGAAAAATAATTTATATTATCATCATGCATTTTAAATAGCTTATGTACTTGCATGACAAAACTTTAAGAAAATTTTTCTAAAGTCCAAAAGGGGCATAATTTGCCAAATACATGTCAGAGTTATTGGACTTGACCTAGTGATGTAGGTAAATGATCTAGAAAAAGAAAAATAAGTTTCAAATCTATATGCCTTTTGGTAATAGCTGTATGTACTTGCACGCAAAACTTTAACCAAAATTTTCTAAGTCCAAAAGGGGGCATAATTTGGCCAAAATGAAGGTCAGAGTTATGGGACTTGCTGCTATGAACTAGTTTTATAACCCCGAAGACACATGTGAAGTTTCAATTCAATATCTACATTAGTTTTGGAGATAGTAACTTGCATGTAAAACTTTAACCAGAATTTTCTAAGTCCAAAAGGGGGGATAATTTGCTCAAAATACATGTTAGAGTTATGGAACTTGACCCAGTGAGGTTGGTAATTGACCTAGAAAAAGAATAAATAAGTTTCAAAGCTATATGCCTTTAAATGATAGCTGTATGTACTTGCATGCAAAAACTTAACCAAGGTGTGACGCCGACGCCGACGCCGACGCCGACGCCGACGCCGACGCCAGGGTGAGTAGAATAGCTAGACTATTCTTCGAATAGTCGAGCTAAAAACAAAAGCTAGGTCAAACATACTATTGGGTGGATTTATTATGTGTGGAACATCGGTTCATCATGTTAACAGATGAATGCTAACTGACAATCATTTCATGCAAAAAGCCAATCACTTAATGTTAAATGCCGAGTACTTACTGCTAAATGCTACACAGCAAATAGTATTTACTGCCCACTTAAGTGCTAAATGACAAATGCTAAATATCAAATAGTTTATGCTTATTGTCACTGTTGAAAGCCAGTCCGAGATGAGATATGGAGCAATAAAGTGTTCTACCGGTCATGAGAACATGGGACTGAAACTGTTACTCTATTTTTTTTAAAATTTAACCGAGAAAAAAATTATATAACAAAGGCCAAAAACTATTTTAAGGATGCATTCATCCGCTGATATTTTCAACCCTTCAACACAAATAAGCATTTGGCATTTATTGTTTCGCATTTAACAATTAGCACTGACCAGGTGTCCGAAGTCAATATTTGATATTTGACATCTGGTTAATAGCACCTGGCATTACCATGGCGCACCGGACGACCGAACATATGCTTTTGCAATTTTAGGGCGTTTCAACAATAAAACACTATATAATTAAGTACTGAAAGTAAATGCTTGAATCACACATTATCAAATGGATAATCATTATGTATTCAATGGAACTGCTAACTGTTATGAACTTACAGCTTTATTTTTAAGTCTTACAGGTAGTTTATGATAAAGTCCGAGTAAAAAGGGTTTCAACATTCCAAAAGGATTTACCTTGTTTGACCCACATCCTTACGATGAACCCCATCCCTGCTGTAGTAGCAAGAGCAAGCTCATTTGTGTTTTCATATTTCTCCAGTAACTGTAGGAGATCCACTTTATGTATATCGTTCTCTACCAGGAACTTCATGCTCATCACTTTTCCTTGTTTTACAGTAGTCACGCGGCACCAGTTCTTAAGTAGAGTTTCCACCAATTTTCGATCCGGATTTTCGCAGTTCAATGCACACCACAAACCTGAAAGAATATAAACAATTACATTACTTCAACTTATTTTTATGAAATATATCATATATGTGTTCTAATGTATCCCTTTCGAAAAAACAACAACAACAAAACATTTCCACCTTTTGTTAAAGAGACGTTAAAAGAAATGACACTACCAAAATATATACTGATTTATTTTTCGGTGAAAATTTAAAATTACTTCATACTGAATTTGATGAAAAAAGCGTGCTATGATAAAATTGTTAGTTTTTTTAAACAAAAAAAAAAAAAAATGAAAGAAAGACAAGAGGGCCAAGATGGCCCTAGGTCGCTCACCTGAGAAACACACCATAACAGTGTAAACATGTTTGACATAGTGATTTCATGGAAACAAATATTCTGACCAATTTCCATAAAGATTGCATCAAAAATGTGGTCTCAAGTGTAAACAAGCATTTTCTTCAATTTGACCTAGTGACCTAGTTTTTGAGCTAAGATGATCTACATTCGAATCTGACATAGATTTGATCAAGGCAATCATTCTGACTAAATTTCATCAACCTCGATTGAAAAATACACAGCCTCCATCGCATACAAAACCCTTTTCTTTGATATATCCTAGCGGCCTAGTTTTTGACCCCAGATGACCCATATTCAAACTTGACCTTAATTTCATCAAGGCTAGCATTCTGACCAAATTTCATGAAGATCAATTGAAAAATACAGTCTCTATTGCATATACAAGGTTTTTCTTTTATTTGACCTAGTGACCTAGCTTTTGACCACAGATGTCCCATTTTCGAACCTGACCTAGATCTTGTCAAGGCAATCATTCTGACTAAAGTCTATGAATATCCAGTGGAAACTGCAGCCCCTATTGCGTACAGAAGGTTTTTCTTTAATTTGACCGGGTGACCTAGTTTTTGACCCTAGATGACCCATATTCAAACTCCTCCTAGTTTTCATAAAGACAAACATTCTGATTAAATTTCATGAAGATCCGATGTAAAATGCAGCCCTATTGCATACACAAGGTTTTTATTTGATTTGACCTAGTGACCTAGTTTTTAATCCCAGATAACCCATATTCAAACTTGACCTAGATTTTATCAAGGCAATCATTCTGAATATAATTCATAAAGATCAACTGAAAATACAGCCTCTATCGCATACAAAAGGTTTTTATTTGATTTGACCTAGTGACCTAGTTTTTGACCCCAGATAACCCATTTTTGAACTTGGCCTAGATTTTATCAAGGTTATCATTATGACCAAATTTGATGAAGATCAGTTGAAAAATACAGCCTCTATTGCATACACAAGGTTTTCCTTTGATTTAACCTAGTGACCTAGTTTTTAACCCCAGATATACTCCATTTTCAAACTCGGCCTAGATTTCATCAAGGTAATCATTCTGACAAAAATTCATGAAGATAAAATGAAAAATACAGCCTCTATCGCATACACAAGGTTTTTCTTTGATTTGACCTAGTTACCTAGTTTTTGACCCCGGGTGACCCATTTTCAAAGTTTGCCTAGATTTCATCAAGGTGATCATTCTGACCAAATATCATGAAGATCAATTGAAAAATACAGCCTGTATCGCATAGACAAGGTTTTTATTTGATTTGACCTAGTGACCTAGTTTTTAACCCCAGATATACTTTATTTTCGAACTCGGCCTAGATTTTATCAAGGTAATCATTCTGACAAAAATTCATGAAGATAAAATGAAAAATACAGCCTCTATCGCATACACAAGGTTTTTCTTTGATTTGACCTAGTGACCTAGTTTTTGACCCCGGGTGGCCCATTTTCAAACATGGCCTAGATTTCATCAAGGTAATCATTCTGACCAAATTTCATGAAGATTAATTGAAAAATACAACCTCTATCGCATACACAAGGTTTTTCTTTGATTTGACTTAGTGACCTAGTTTTTGACCCCAGACACCCCATTTTCAAACTCGGCCTAGATTTTATCAAGGCAATTATTTTGACCAAATTTCATGAAGATCAGTTGAAAAATACAGCCTCTATCGCATACACAAGGTTTTTATTTGATTTCACCTAGTGACCTAGTTTTTGACCTCAGATGACCCATTTTCAAACTCGGCCTAGATTTTATCAAGGTAATCATTCTGACCAAAATTCATGAAGATTAATTGAAAAATACAACCTCTATCGCATACACAAGGTTTTTCTTTGATTTGACCTAGTGACCTAG
This sequence comes from Mercenaria mercenaria, assembly GCF_021730395.1. Taxonomy (NCBI): domain Eukaryota; kingdom Metazoa; phylum Mollusca; class Bivalvia; order Venerida; family Veneridae; genus Mercenaria; species Mercenaria mercenaria. The sequence goes on from NC_069368.1 coordinate 40,312,001, forward strand.
TTTTTGACCCCAGATAACCTAGTTTCAAACTCGGCCTAGATTTCATCAAGGTAATCATTCTGACCAAATTTCACGAAGATCAGTTGAAAAGTACAGCCTCTATCGCATACACAAGCTAAATGTTAACAGACAGACGACAGACGACGGACGCCGGACATCGAGCGATCAGAAAAACTCTTTGCTCAGGTGAGCTAAAAAAGAAACAAAGTGACACGTTAGTGCGGCATTAGTCTGTTTCTCTGTTTGGATAGCTATTTTATCTGGTCCTTATGGGACTTCAATTATGTATAAATTGCATGTACAATTGAAGGTAACTCCAATTTATTGTTGAAAAGAACAAAAAACAAAAACAAAAACAAAAACAAAAAAAAAAACGATTAGGATAGATTTCCGTAGCAGCGTGGTCAAGGTCACTGGTTTTGAATTACTGGGTCCTCCTCGCTGTGGGTTTTAAAGTTAGTTTCGGTGTAGGATTCTTTTATGAAAGGAAGCCATTCGGCTGACTTTTGGACGGTCGGTGGTTTCACCCAAGGTGTCCGCCCAAGCTTCGGTACTTGGGACCTTTCACAACCAGTTGCTGTATGTCAAATAACTGTGTCGGAGTGACATTAATCCGTGTAAAAACTAGAAATGTGTCCATGGGACAATGATGCCCCAACTACATGACATTAAAATTACATTTTTTCCCAGGTCAGGGGCCATAACTCCTACAATACTGAATGAATCTGGACACGAAACCCTAGGTGCACAACTGCACATGCTGACCAACATTCCTGTAAACTTTGGTGACTCTAAGTCAAATACTTTTCTAGCTACGCGAAACACAACATTAAATGACCAATTTTTAACTAAGTCAGGGGCCATAACTCCTACACGACTGAATGAATCCGGACGCAAAACCCCAGGCGCACAACTGCACATGCTGACCAACATTCCTGTAAACTTTGGTGACTCTAGGTCAAATACTTTTGGAGCTACGCATGACACAATAAAATGACCAATTTTTAACTAAGTCAGGGGCTATAACTCCTACAAGACTGAATGAATCCGGACACGAAACCCCATGTGCACAACTGCACATGCTGACCAACATTCCTGTAAACTTTGGTGACTCTAGGTCAAATACTTTTGGAGCTATGCGCGACAAAACATTAAAATGACCAATTTTTTACTAAGTCAGCGGCCATAACTCCTAAAACGACTGAATGAATCCGGACGCAAAATCCCAGCTGCACAACTACACATGCTGACCAACATTCCTGTAAAGTTTTGTGACTATGTCAAATACTTTTGGAGCTAGGCGCGACACAACATTCTCGGAAGGACGGACGGACGGAAGGACGGACGGACAAGAGCAAATCTATATGCCCCCCTCCCTCAAGTGGGGGGCATAAAAAGTGCTAGTAAATTTCAATTTTGATAGATTATAACATTATTACGTAATTCAGTATATTTTCTAAATACATAGGTAATTTACACATAGTACACACCCTTTGATACAGGGTATAAAAAGTTGGTATATAAATGCACTGTACACTGAACACTGTTAATAAGCGGACAAAACAAATTGCAAAAGAATATGAGGAGCTCGAGTGCATTATAAATGATGCGCTAGGACAGTTTTATATGCGGTAATATTTTATAATCTTTGAGCAGAGCGTCCTTATTTATTCGTTGGATTAGACTTATTCTCAATAATACCTAGACCCTTTAATGTAATTTCTTTAATAGCTTTACCATTCCTATAAGAGACGCGAACAGGTAATCAGCCGAAAACGTCTACATTTCTTTCTTTCATCTATTGTAACCAATCCATAAATCGCACATTCAATACAAGATGCTAATCTTGCGTGTAGGTATCTTTCGTTAGGTTTGCCTTTTTCATCAAACTGTACTTTCATTTTCAATATAGAATAAAATCTTTTACGATGACAATGTCACGGGGCGAATTAAATATCAAATGATTACTATGTATACCAAAGAGTCAACTGTATAGATGTCAAGAGGAACTCAAACAACAGGACAGGACATTTAATAGATGGCAGAGTGACAGCAAATCGAGCTTACCGGGTTTTAGTTTTCGGTACCAGTGCAAATTCTCTTCCCAACCGTCTGGTCTCTCTTTTTCGAGAAGTTGTTCAACATCAAGGCCGTTGTTGTTCTTTATAGCCGTGTCAGCACCACATCTGTGGAAAAATGAATGAAATGTTTAAAGTGACAGAAATCCTCATATATATATATATATATATATATATATATATATATATATATATATATATATATATATATATATATATATATATATATATAAAATACTAGTGTACATGTATACATATATCTATAAAGGTTTGTTCTAGCGCTGTTTTGCATGTGATCATTGGTAGAGGTACCCGCAATACATTTGTAGAAAATAACATTCGGACTTTATACAGACATATATCTAAGTCAGATCTGGTGGGCATCGAATCCACAATTGTGGAAAAGTGATAACAGCGGACAACCATTGAGAGTGAGGTATCAGAGATACAATTGTCATAAAATAAATGTGTATACAACACAGATGTATCGGGACAATATCTGTGAATAGTGAAGTATGCTTAAGGGGACGCATATTGCTACATTCACAGTTCATACAGAAATGCGGAAGGGGTGCATATTCAAGAAATCGATGGTGGGAAAATAAACTGATATAATACTGATGGACACCTGTAATATTCAGTATTTTGTGGATACGGATGTGGTACTATGAATGTAATAGGAAAACAGAGGTCGATCTTTGTGAAAGTACATTCAACACAAAATATTAAGCTTTTGTATAAGGAAAAAACAGGTTTTTTAGAATAACAGTGTTCCAAATAATGTTGAAGGGATGAGATTTTCTTTCTAACACACCAGGTTTGCTTAAACATGTAAAAATTTAACGCCACGTCATTTCAGCTCGGGATGGACGCCATATTTCTCATTGATAAAAATGTAAACAAAAAAAAATCAGAGTGGGATTAGCATTGCAAGGGCATAACATGACATTCTACACAATGAATACCTTAGAACAGATATCTAAGATGCTACACAGGTCAGGCGGGTTAAATGCATAATGGCGATCACTTGAAATTCATCTTGAAAAGGTGGTTAATTTTAGTTTATTTACATGGTTTTTAATTTTCCCACGACTTCTCGGCGATTCACTGCAAATGTATTACTGCGCCGGACGAAAGGTAACTCTAATAAACAACGGGAGACAACTTAGGTGTCAGCACGTGTACGATTTTTAAAAAAAACATGTCGATGATTATAATTTCTTATCAAATAATGAATCCTATTCAGATATTCGTCTTTAATATTAGAAAATTATTAATTTCTGTGGACATTTGTCAAAAAATATTACTTACATTGGACTACTTTGCGCATCAAACTGGTTTCCGCTTCAGTTGTGAGGCACTTCCGTTATACTTTTTGACAACAATAACAAAACACAAAATGAGTCAATAAAGTCACTTATAAACCGACTGCTACTTAAATCAGTGTAAGTAAAGTTGTTGTTACAACATTATACATGTTCGTTACGTTATGAGATAAAGTTTACCTTAAACTGCATAATCCATTAATTACGTTTAGATGATATTGCATTTACAACTTATTTGACCCCATTTTTTACGTGAATGACAGCATTCTCGTGCAACTCGTGCAAACAGAGTTATGAAAAGTATGGTGGAGAATTCAAGGACAAATTATAAATGACATTAAAGTGAGGATAACTGTATATTCGTCCAGTTTTGATCATTGACATGCCTGTTGTGTATTAGTAACTTTTGTGAACAAGATTAGAATGTTACTTTTGCACATATACACATTGATTGGACCACTCAACCAAATTTCATACCTTATTTTAGGGATTTTTAAGACAATACATTTTCAAAAGTTTGTTGAATGTTTTTGATATTTAAGTGCATTGTAGTTCATGAATACCAAGTTAAAAATTAATAATGGCAACTTTTCTAGGCCCTTATTGTAAGCCACTAGACTTCTGTAACGATAAATGTTTAATGTATTAAGGGGAATATACTCTTTTAGTTTTGGAATGTGGCATTCCTTGACCACCGTATCTTTTCTTATGCACTACTTTGTAAACAAACTAAATAATATGTTTTAGCTTACATATGCGAAATGAAAAGCAAGACAGTGACAATATTTCACATTCTTTCTTTAAATTAGAATCTGTAGGACATTGATAAATGTTTGGACAAGGTGAAGCACTATTATTTTCGCACCAAAAAGTCTTAATTGTTGACTTTGAATGTACACAATAAGTCTTATGTAATTCAACAATAACTTTCTTGTTTCAGTTTTCTCATTTTTATTTTAGTGAGCAATCCTTTATGTACTTATAACAGTTGAAACAGTATCCATTTCATGTACCAAAACCTTGTACTTTTTTGCAGGTAAATTTTATCATACCCCACCCACTTTTTTCTAATTTCAAAGTATGCGTCCCCTTAATCACCAACAGGTGTACCAGTACAATATAGCCTTTGGTCACCAGTAGGAGTATAAGTACAATATCTGTGAATGGTGAAATAGGAGTTTAATACAATATCTGTGAATGGTGAAATAGGAGTATAATACAATATCTGTGAATGGTGAAACCCTTATATCACCAACAGGTTTATCAGAATAATATGAGTAAATTGTGAAACCCGTTGAGGAGTATCGGTACATTATTTGTGAATAGTGAAACACTTTGGTCACCAGTAGGAGTATCGGTACAATATGTGTGAATAGTGAAGCACTTTGATCACCAGTAGGAGTATCGGTACATTATCTGTGAATAGTGAAACACTTTGATCACCAGTAGGAGTATCGGTACATTATCTGTTAATGGTGAAGCACTTTGATCACCAGTAGGAGTATCGGTACATTATCTGTTAATAGTGAAGCACTTTGGTCACCAGTAGAAGTATCGGTACATTATCTGTGAATAGTGAAACACTTTGGTCACCAGTAGGAGTATCGGTACATTATCTGTTAATAGTGAAGCACTTTGATCACCAATAGGAGTATCGGTACATTATCTGTGAAAAGTGAAACACTTTGGTCACCAGTAGGAATATCGGTACATTATCTGTGAATAGTGAAGCACTTTGATCACCAATAGGAGTATCGGTACATTATCTGTGAATAGTGAAACACTTTGGTCACCAGTATCGGTACATTATCTGTGAATAATGAAACACTTTGGTCACCAGTAGGAGTATCGGTACATTATCTGTGAATAGTGAAGCACTTTGATCACCAACAGGAGTATCGGTACATTATCTGTGAATAGTGAAACACTTTGGTCACCAGTAGGAGTATCGTACATTATCTGTTAATAATGAAGCACTTTGATCACCAATAGGAGTATCGGTACATTATCTGTGAATAGTGAAACACTTTGGTCACCAGTAGGAGTATCGGTACATTATCTGTGAATAGTGAAACACTTTGGTCACCAGTAGGAATATCGGTACATTATCTGTGAATAGTGAAACACTTTGGTCACCAGTAGGAATATCGGTACATTATCTGTTAATAATGAAACACTTTGGTCACCAGTAGGAGTATCGGTATATTATCTGTGAATTGTGAAGCACTTTGATCACCAACAGGAGTATCGGTACATTATCTGTGAATAGTGAAACACTTTGGTCACCTGTAGAAGTATCGGTACATTATCTGTTAATAGTGAAACACTTTGATCACCAATAGGAGTATCGGTACATTATCTGTGAATAGTGAAACACTTTGGTCACCAGTAGGAGTATCGGTACATTATCTGTGAATAGTGAAACACTTTGGTCACCAGTAGGAATATCGGTACATTATCTGTGAATAGTGAAACACTTTGGTCACCAGTAGGAATATCGGTACATTATCTGTTAATAGTGAAACACTTTGACCATCAGTAGGAGTATCTGTACATTATCTGTTAATAGTGAAGCACTTTGATCACCAGTAGGAGTATCGGTATATCGGTACATTATCTGTGAATAGTGAAACACTTTGGTCACCAGTATCGGTACATTATCTGTGAATAATGAAACACTTTGGTCACCAGTAGGAGTTTCGATACATTATCTGTGAATAGTGAAGCACTCTGATCACCAACAGGAGTATCGGTACATTATCTGTGAATAGTGAAACACTTTGGTCACCAGTAGGAGTATCGGTACATTATCTGTGAATAGTGAAACACTTTGGTCACCAGTAGGAGTATCGGTACATTATCTGTGAATAGTGAAACACTTTGGTCACCAGTATCGGTACATTATCTGTGAATAATGAAACACTTTGGTCACCAGTAGGAGTATCGATACATTATCTGTGAATAGTGAAGCACTTTGATCACCAACAGGAGTATCGGTACATTATCTGTTAATAGTGAAGCACTTTGATCACCAATAGGAGTATCGGTACATTATCTGTGAATAGTGAAACACTTTGGTCACCAGTAGGAGTATCGGTACATTATCTGTGAATAGTGAAACACTTTGGTCACCAGTAGGAATATCGGTACATTATCTGTGAACAGTGAAACACTTTGGTCACCAGTAGGAATATCGGTACATTATCTGTTAATAGTGAAACACTTTGATCACCAGTATCGGTACATTATCTGTGAATAATGAAACACTTTGGTCACCAGTAGGAGTATCGGTACATTATCTGTGAATTGTGAAGCACTTTGATCACCAACAGGAGTATCGGTACATTATCTGTGAATAGTGAAACACTTTGGTCACCTGTAGGAGTATCGGTACATTATCTGTTAATAGTGAAGCACTTTGATCACCAATAGGAGTATCGGTACATTATCTGTGAATAGTGAAACACTTTGGTCACCAGTAGGAGTATCGGTACATTATCTGTGAATAGTGAAACACTTTGGTCACCAGTAGGAATATCGGTACATTATCTGTGAATAGTGAAACACTTTGGTCACCAGTAGGAATATCGGTACATTATCTGTTAATAGTGAAACACTTTGACCACCAGTAGGAGTATCGGTACATTATCTGTTAATAGTGAAGCACTTTGATCACCAGTAGGAGTATCGGTATATCGGTATATTATCTGTCAATAGTGAAACTCTTTGATCACCAGTTTTAGTATCGGTACACTATATGTGAATAGTAAAAACTCTTTGATCACCAACGTGAGTATCGATGCATGTTCTGCGAAAAGTGAAACTCTTTGATCACCAACAGGAGTATCGGTTATTTATATGTGAAAAGTGAAAACATTTGATCACCAGTAAGAGTATCGGTACATTATATGTGAATAATGAAACCCTTTGATCACCAACGTGAGTATCGGTACAATATGGTCAAAATACACATAAAAATTAGATGTACCATTCATGCTGTACCACAGAAAAGTGGTAATGGGTTTTCCCTTCGACCAATAATAAAAAAGTTGAAAAATAAGCTATGTTTAGTAAAAGCAATGGGAAGTAATTCTATAAAAACATTGTAAGTTTACAAAACAGGGATCTGCTAAATAAAAAAGACTGATCAATGCATGTCAACGTTATGGCCTAAAATCTTGTATGACCTATGACCCCTAAGTGTGACTTTGACCTTTGAGGCAAACATTTATGCCGAATAAAAAACAATAACAGCCCAGACAAGCTATAAAATGACCTTTGACCACCAAGTGTGACATTGACCTTTGAGATAGGGACTTTGGATTTGCGCGCTATACTCCATCTCATTTAGGTGAACATTTTTACCAATTAAAATTGCTTGCTCCATACTTATCAAAGTTATTGCCTGGACAAGCTCTAAAGTGACCTTTAACCCCTAATTTTGACCTTGAACTTTGAGATAGGAACCTGCGGTTTGTGTGCGACACCCAGTCTAATGGAGGTAAGCATTCATACCAAACATAAACAAGACTGCTTTATGTATGTCAAAGTTATGACCCGGACAAGATCCGACATGGCATTTGACCTCTAAGTGTGACTTTGACCTTTGAAATAGGAGCATAGGGATTGTGCATGACACTCCCTCTCAATGATGTTAACATTCATGTGAAATATAACCAGGACTGCTCGGACTGCTCCATGCATGTCAAAGTTATTGTCCAAAAAAAAAAAAATCCGGACGGACACAATCACATATACCGAACAGCCATTTGGACGAATATGTTTTCGCTCTCCGCAAGCTGGCTCGACAAAAAAAAGTCATCTTGATTTTTCGAACTTGTCTGAAATTTTGTCGAGGTACCATCTCTATTATTAATCAGATCAGTTGCTTGGTATGTTTTTACAGGATGTTGTCATTTTATTCTGCTCAAATTTTATAATTTTAATATTGCGCCTATAAACAGCACATTAGAAGCTTGGTTGTTTAAGAACATGTCCTCTGGGGCTGATCACTGCACTCTCAATGTTAAAAGTATTACATTTATGGATTTGATTTAAACTTTGCATTAAACTAAAGATGTTTTCAGTGAATGTCTTTCGTATCGTAATATAAACCTTTGTTTTGTTATTTAAAAGAAACATCCCATGTGAGCGCTATTCAAAGCAATCAATAATCACAAAAATTTCAGACTATAGCAACTGAAAAGTAAATATCTAAATATAATCCACATGCTGTACAATATGTTCTAAAATATGACACAGTGCGTCCTACCTTTACGAAGAGCCTTAAATAACATAAATACAGTTTATAGCTAATGTTTACCTATGGGCTAGATCGGCTAGTAATAACATGGTTGGTGAATACGTTTAAGGGTGAATTTGTCCCAGGGAGACATTAAATGCAAATACGAAAAATAAAAGAGTTGTAGTTTAGTCAGTACTCGGTGTGACTACAAAAACAACTTATAACATTAAATTTTGCAAAAAGATTATATATAGAATACTTTTTTGTATGTATAAACTAAGGCTTGATAAGTGTGTTGGTTTGTTAACGGTCCGGCTCTTGTTCACCCTTTACCTTATTTCTGTTACTTTCTTTTTTTCAGAAAAGCATGACAATTAACAGGTTCGAACAGATACAGGGACTGTAGCAAAAATCGATGTAGTAAGTGTGTCGTCCGCACACCGACAGCGTGTCGTTATTAGTTCTGGTCCCTTGGGATCACAGAGTCCATTCTTGGTGCTGTATAACAGAGTTCAACTAAAGTCGTTACTAGGGAGGTGCCGAGGGTGGATGCACGAGTGTTAATACATGTGCCACTGCCTCTCATAAACGGACTCAGTCGAACCGAATCAATGATTATTGATATTAGTTGTGTTTAATTCTTCCAGATTTTATCTTGTGGTCACAGACCTGTATCATGATAACTACTGTAACTTTCTGTTAATCCTGAAAATTGATGACTCCGTTAACTATTACCACCACATCACCAGTTTTTACGCCTACACTAAACGCATGCGTATTCGGACCTGTTTGTGTTTGCACGCGTTTTCTTTTCAAGTTATCAGTTACTCGAGAGATATTTCTTACATTTCTGTTTCAGAAGTACAAAGTGCTATGAGTAACGTCCGTGTGACATTGAGGTAAAATTTATGAAAATGGTGATGTTGTTGTTATGTTTTATAAAGTAATGGTAGAGTTCTTTTTGCATCTAATTTGTGTGTTTTAAGCTCACGAGTGTGGTTGGGTGTATTTATTAGTAAGCCGCATAAATCTCTTTAACCGCAAGTAGACCGCGCGTCTCAAATAGTGTTAAGGCCACAGTAATTTGTCATTTTAAAATTAATCTGTACTTTACTTTTCTTTCTTTTCCCTACAAAGACACCTGAAATTTTTCAACAACCATGAATAAATGTCCGTGTTTTATACTATTTTCAATTGCCATCAACGTTTGGGATATGATGGTATCTAGAACGGTCCCGTATTATTTTACAAGATTTGAATAGAAATGAAGAAAGTGTAGGTGCCGAACTGTTAACCAAGAGAGTACAAAATTTTGTGAATAATGGAACGAGATCATATATCACATCTGTACTAATATTTGTCCCAATTTAATAATTCTGTTTATCTATATTTACAATTTTTTTGTGCCCACTGAATACATATTCTGCACAGAAAAAATTATTTATGTGGTCATGAAATCGAGATCAATCTGCAAGTTGCATTTAAGGTAGTTCTGCATATTTGATAAACCGGAAGTAATGGCGTAGCGTCATTTATCCAGAAAACGTAGAATAAAGCCTTTATTCGGAGTATAAAATCATTTTATGAATTAATGACAACTTGTGGGTAAATTTGTTACAACGGCAACTTTACTATCTTTCTAGAGTTAAAATATGATATTAAAACAGCTGACACGTTAAATAATTCCAACAAATGTCTAAAAATCAGCTCGAAATGTGTGTATTTCTTTAATCACTGGCAAATATCTGGAAACAAGCACACAGACATATACATTTTATTTCACCAGATTATAGGCTTTACCAGGTAGAGATAGGTCATAATACACCTACAAATATACTATTTATGTTGTACTACAGAAAAGTGGTCTGGGTTTTTTCCCTACGGCCAATAAGTTTTAAACAAGAGGGCCAAGATGGCCCTAGGTCGCTCACCTGAGAAACACACCATAACAGTGTAAACATGTTTGACCTAGTGATTTCATGGAAACAAATATTCTGACCAATTATCATTAAAATTGGAGCAAAAATCTTAAGTATAAACAAGTATTTTTTTTATTTGACCTAGTGACCTAGTTTTTGACCCCAGATGACCCATATTCGAACTTGACCTAGATTTCATCAAGGCTATCATTCTGACCAAACTTCATGAAGATCAATTGAAAATTACAGCCTCTATCGCATAAACAAGGTTTTTCTTTGATTTGACCTAGTGACCTAGATTTTGACCCCAGGCTATCCATATTCGCACTTGACTTAGATTTCATCAAGGCAACCATTCTGGCCAAATTTTATGAAAATCCAGTGTAAAATGCAGCCCCTATTGCATTCACAAAGTTTTTCCTTGATTTGACCTAGTGACCTAGTTTTTCAAATCAGATGACCCATATTCAAACTTGACCTAGATTTCATTAAGGCTATTATTCTGACAAAATTTCATGAAGATCAGTTGAAAAATACAGCCTCTCTATCGCATACATGAGGTTTTTCTTTGCTTTGACCTAGTGACCTACTTTTTGACCCCAGATGACCCATTTTCATACCCGACCTAAATTTCATTTAGGTAATTATTCTGACTTAATTTCAGGAATATCAATTAAAAAATACAGCCTCTATCGCATACACAAGGTTTTCCTTTGATTTGACCTAGTGACCTAGTTTTTGATCCCAGATAAACCATTTTCAAACTTGGTCTAGATTTCATCAAGATAATCATTCTGACTAAATTTCCTAAAGACTAATTGAAAAATACAGCCTCTATTGCATACACAAGGTTTTTGTTTGATTTGACTTAGTGACCTAGTTTTTAACCCCAGATAACCCATTTTCGAACTCGTCCTAGATTTCATCAAGGTTATCATTCTGACCAAAATTCATGAGCCTCAATTGAAAAATACAGCCTCTATCGCATACACAAGGTTTTTCTTTGATCTGACCTAGTGACCTAGTTTTTATCTCCAGATGACCCATTTTCAAACTCTTCCTAGATTTCCTCAATACAATCATTCTGACCAAAATTCATGAAGATTAATTGAAAAATACAGCCTCTATCGCATACACAAGGTTTTTCTTTGATTTGACCTTGTGACCTACTTCTTGACCCCAGATAACCCATTTTCAAAATGGCCAAGATTTTATCAATTCAATCATTCTGACCAAAATTCATGAAGATTAATTGAAAAATACAGCCTCTATCGCATACACAAGGCTTTTCTTTGATTTAACCTCGTGACCTAGTTTTTGACCCCAGATGATCCATTTTCAAAATCGGCCAAGATTTTATTGTATCATAGCTCGGTGTTTTTTCTTAACAAATTTGGTGCAGGTAAATCGTATACACTGAGCGCAGGGTGCGGTAACTAAAAGTGTGCAGGTATTAAATACCCGCACGCTAGTTACCGCACTGTTGGATAGGAAAGTATGCCAGCGTGTATGGGCGTGTCTCTCACAGCGACAGCGACGTGTATTTAATTGATTTTCTGTGCTCGCATTGGTTTATTTTACCTGAGCTTTACACATTTACAAAGCAAGGATTTTGAGTACTCACTGAACTACTGTATTTGGCAATGTGGAACGCCTATTGAACTACCATATATGGATGGCTATGATACAAAACAGAAAGAACATTAAAACTCTCGGGTAAACGACTTATACTCGGGGGCTACGCCCCCTCGTACAAATCGTTTACCCTCGAGTTTCAATGCTCTTTCTATTACTTGTATCATAGCTCGGTGTTTTTTCTTAACAAATTTGGTGCAGGTAAATCGTATACACTGACTACAGGGTGCGGTAACTAAAAGTGTGCAGGTATTTAATACCCGCACGCTAGTTACCGCACTGTTGGATAGGAAAGTATGCCAACGTGTCTGGAACAGTAGACAGCGAAGGGTATTTTATTGATTTTCTGCTCTCACATTGGTTTATTTTACCTGGGCTTTACACATTTGTAAAGCAAGGATTTTAAGTACTCACTGAACTGCTGTATATGGCAATGAGGAACGCCTACAACTACCATATATGGAAGGCTATGATACAAAACAGAAAGAACATTAAAACTCTCGGGTAAACGATTTATACTCGGGGGGCTACGCCCCCTCGTACAAATCGTTTACCCTTGAGTTTCAATGCTCTTTCTATTACTTAAGGTTATTATTCTGACCAAGTTTCATGAATATCTGTTGAAAAATACAGCCTCTATCGCAAACACAATGTTTTTCTTTGATTTGACCTAGTGACCTAGTTTTTGACCCCAGATAATCCATTTCCAAACTCGGCCCAGATTTTATCAATACAATCATTCTGACCAAAATTCATGAAGATTAATTGAAAAATATAGCCTCTATCGCATACATAAGGTTTTTCTTTGATTTAACCTCGTGACCTAGTTTTTGACCCCAGATGACCCATTTTCAAACTCGGTCTAGATTTCATCAAGGTTATCATTCTGACCAAATTGCATGAAGATCAGTTGAAAAATACAGCCTCTATCGCATACACAAGCTAAATGTTGACAGACAGACAGTCGACAGACGACAGACAGACGACGGACGCCGGACATCGAGCAACCAGAAAAGCTCACCTTGCTCAGGTGAGCTAAAATTCAGGGTTTAATCAAATTATACAGTCAGTGTAGAAAAACTTTTGATCCAAACGTGCAGATCTACCTTAATTTTTATTCTAAAGGCTTTAGAAACAGAACTGTACATACTGGTCATATGTCAAAAATAAACAAACTATCCATTTGACAAGAAAAATATGTTAATTGTGTAGTGCTGGAAGAACCTTTATTTTTTTTACCTTTTTCATTAATGTATTGGTAACATTAAATACATTTTCATGAAATTCACATCGGGAAAAGGTAGGCTGAAGTTGGTCCTTAAATACTTAGAGCTAAAACCCTACAGACTGAATGCTAACATGCTCAATTGACAAAATGGCGAAATCGGAAGAATGTTAGATACAGATGTTACGTGAATAATAAAAATATCCAGATACTTCAAATTTCTTTCATAGAATCAGAAATTAAAATACCACTATCCTTGCTATCTGAAGTTGACGTGAATTAAGACACTTATAAACTATAGCAGTTATATAATGGCTGCCAATTAAGTCTGTACATTCAAGTAAAATATTATAAAATATATATCTAAATAATTAATACGTGACTTCAATTGCTATTAAAGTGTTATTAATTAAAATGTACCAACACATTTCGCCCATCAATGTAAATGATTTACACTAATGAGTACAAACTTAAATTGTATGCAGATACCGACGATACATGACGGAATAAACGGCTGAATAGAAATGAACGTATTTTAAACATAACACGTCTGCGACATTTTGGTATTCTGTAAACTCTTTCAAAAAATGCTAGGAGTCCAGAATTCGAAAATATATTTTCAACATTTCACACAAGAAAAATGATCACAAACCAAACTACTGTAACTGTGTAAAGCGTAAGAAGCATCGGCTTGGAATCGCTGTGGCTTCTAGTCGCACTCGAAATGTTCATTTGAGGACTTCCAAAATGTCATCTTGTTGGAAATTACACCCGAAGGACATCCGGATTCTTCCTAAAACGTTTAAAGCTGGGACAAATAACCACACAGTTTAATTTTCCGATACACAAGTATAGCATCCACTGTACAAAATGTCCACTTTCAAATTAAACAGAACGGATACGGATCCTTTTTAAATTGAGGTAGAAGCATTTAGTTTGTAATGAAATCGTATATTGCTGTAAAAAGTGACCTCAAATGACTTATTCTAAACAATTTATCATTGCAAGTTATTGAAAAGTCATCTAAAGCTTCTCGTTTAATTTCCTTCATCTGTTTCTCCTATTTCGGGGGTATTCGGGCAAAAAAATCGAGTCTATTTTGTTATTTCTTCACGTCAGAATTTAAGCCTCCATTATAGCTTTAACAGAGTACAAATGTCTGATAATTTTTTTTCATATCCAAGATTGCGGAAATGGCCTTATCCCAGATATGGACTGAGGACTCAATTCAATTGTTGAATAGTTTTATCTGTGTTTCCTCATGGGCTATATGTGTAACCCAAGGATGGTTCACTAACAAGAACATGTGAATTCTATACATGTATGTAATGTTGATTAAGGAGGAAAATGAACATGGTTAAAATGCCTTCTTGATTTATGTTCAAAATAAAACAACATTTAAGTATGCCATTGTAAATCATAGTGGTACATAATTACTTGCCGGTTTAATGTCCATTAAGTTGACAGATGAAACGTTTCAAACCGTAGTAAAAAACGAGGACCTTGTGCTATGCGATGAAACATTTTAAGGAAATATCATATATTGCTTAAGGGGGATATTTGTTTATAAAAGATAGTGATTCAAAAGAAAAAAATAGTAAAAGTACATTCTCATTATGCCTTATTGAATGTATTTCCGTACTTCACTGATGCTCTAGCAAGTTATAAATCATGCAAGTACAATGATATTTTATATATCCTGAACAGTAATTTGTCGTGAAGTAAAATCATTGTTTGGAGTTCAAATGTATGGTGGCTGATTTCTGCCATGTCAGGCTTGCGTGTTGGGGAGGCGAAAACAACACGAAAACACGACGTTTAGATTGCGCCAACACGACACATTTACTTGTCAAGTTTTCGAGTTGGCAGGTATGAATATGCAGTGTTGGCGCCCTTTATTTGTCGTGTTGTCGTGACTTCGCCCCGCCGACACGAAAACACGACAGATACCTTATATGTCGAGTTTTCGTTTCGGCGAGGCGAAAACAAGAAAACTCGACACATCTTATTTGTCGAGTTTTATTGCTTTCATTTTGGCGAATACGACAAATATTTTTATAAAGTATTTGTTGTATTTTCGTGTCGGCGGGGAGAAAACACGAAAACTCGACAAATAAAGGGCGCCAGCATGACATATTCATACCCGCCAACATGAAACCTCGACAGATAAATTTTTCATGTCGACACCCTCTAAACGTCCGTTTTCTTGTAGACTTTTTCGTTTTTCGCCCCGCTAACACGAAAAGCCGACAAATAAGGTGTTTGTCGAGTTTTCGCCTCTCTTATACGCCAAGAACATAGCAGAAATTAGTCACCATACAGATGCGAATAATATCACGAGGACGCAAGAATATTTACATACTGTACGCTGATTGTTGTGTACTGACGTCAAGTAACATTAAAATAAATTCACTTTAACACTACTCCAACAAAACACTAATATAGTAAGATATATATTTACTTATTTGTAATTTTTCTATTAATAAGTATTTTAACCCTTTTATTGTAACGGCATTTAGTGAAGTGTGTGAAGTTGGCGAGAAGTTCGACATCCGACATTGAACATTCGATCTCAGAACGACATTGGACATTTGAAGCGTGAAGTTGGCAATAAGTTAAACTTTCGACATTGAACATTCGATCTCAGAACGACATTGGACATTGAAACTGAAAAGGACATTAGACATTCAATTTCAAAATGACATTGGACATTCGATACCAGAAGGATATTGGACATTCGATTTCAGAACGACATTGAACATTCGGTACCAGAACGACATTCGACATTCGATACCAGAACGACATTCGACATTCAATTTCAGAACGACATTGGACATTCGATTTCAGAACGACATTGGACATTCGTTTTCAGAACAACATTGGACATTCGGTACCTGAACGACATCGGACATTCGATACCAGAATGACATTGGACATTCGATACCAGAACGACATTGGACATTCGCTTCCAGAACGACATTAGACATTCGATTTCAGAACGACATTGGATATTTGATACCAGAACTAAATTGGACATTCGATTTCAGAACGACATTGGACATTCGATTTCAGAACAATATGCGACATTCGCTTCCAGAACGATATTAGTTATCGTTTTAGAAAACTTCTTCACTGTCACAGGATTGTTAAGTCTGGATTTCTTACATTATATGCCTTTTTCACGTATTTGCAAATTCTTAATACTGTTTCTTCTCATTTAAAAACATTAGTCTATTGAAAAGGTAAATATTTGGCCAGGATGTATTTGGTAACAGGTGTGTTTTAGAAGTTTTATACATATATTATTCGTCAGTTTTCTATATATTTCTTGTGTCAGTGTAAAATATTTGATTCTGTAATGATGCGGTATAAGCAACAAATAGATTAGTAGCTTAAATGTCATTTCTATACTTAGAGGTCAAAGGTCAAAGAACTGCAGTTTTCCTTGTCCGTGCTGTAATTTAGTAATGAAAATTGAGGGATTCATAAATAAGTGTTTGCCTCAGTGGGATAGTCTGTCAAATGTAAGTACTGGAAAGGTGAGGTCACAAGTTAATACAGCTTCTCTTATCTGGGCTGTTATTTAGCAATGGATGGTGATGTTCTGAAATAACTTGGCAGAAATGTTTGCTGCAATCAATTTTTTTTATAGTATCATAAATGTTAGTCCTTTTGACAGCTGGCTGCATCTACTCTATATACTAGTATGTCACTGCACGTGAAAAGTATTTTATGTGCTGAAATTTTAACGAATGTTTTAATATTTTTTTCTTCATACGTTAATGCTGGTGTAAACAATATTTAAAGCAATTGTATTAGTTGCCTGTATAGTTATGTTACTAACAGCAAAATCAAAATGTGAAACTACTCTGTCAGTGCACGCTATATATTATAATTAGCATTAAAATTATGCATCTTATCACAGTTTTAAGTGTTCTAAATATTATGCTACTGCCAGAAGACTAACATTTAGAGGTTTCCAGAGATAGCTATGCTGACCCTTCTAACACCGACTATGTCCACGGCAGCTTACTAGATCCATACTAAAGACAAGGCCCCGTGGAGCCGCTTCAAATGTATTGTTTTAAGGTTTATTGGCTAACCGGGATATTTCGCTGCTTAAGACACAATTGCTTCCACAATTGTTAATAGCGAAGAGAAAATATATGGCTGAATAGTAAATTTACTTTTTTTGCTCGGTTTTGTGTAGATATTGTAAACGTAAACACAATATGCCGTGTCATTATCATTTCCCAGCACCTGAAGGAAGTTACCCTTTCTAACTGTACTATCGAAAAATGCGACAGTGTTTCCTCCCATTACTACTACTAAGGTAAGTACGTATATTCAGCCGAGTTATAGATATACTTTGACATTCAAAAATGACCTTTGGGCGAGTTCATGAACTAAGGTGGATCTGGTTTTCGGATAATGTCGGCTGATGATTTACATAAGAAATAGGTATGTAATGTAAGAAATGAACCGGTTTGCGATCAAAGACTGCTCAGCGTATTGGTAAGTGCGATTGCCCCTGATACACGGCATGCACACAACCTGTGGGTTCGAATCCCAACAGAATTTCTTTTTATTGTATTATGAATCAGAATTCAAAAAGTACGTAACATATTTTATTGCCTGAACTTCAATATTTACTGCTTTGAATTATTTTGCTTAATTTTTCCCATTCGTGCCCACCCGCTTTGCGCAGTAGGGAGAGCGTTTGTCTATGGGTCGCGGGGTCGGTGGATGTTCTCCGTGACGATTTGATGAAAGACATTTTGTCTGAAATCATTCGTCCTCCACCTCTGATAATTCATGTGGGGAAGTTGGCAGTTACTTGCAAAGAACAGGTTTTTACTGGTATAGAAGCCTGGAATACTGGCTAGATTAACTGCCCGCCGTTACATGACTAAATACTGTTGAAAAACGGCGTTAAATCCAAAACAAACAAATCAGTTTTCCCATTCGTTTTCTGTTACTTTTTTCTCTCTAAAAATTCATTTCATATCAGAAAAAAGTATTATTTCAATTCACAAATAAACAAGGTTAAGATAGAAATTGTTCATATCACGGCCCCGGTGCAGTCAATCCGGTGGCCATTTGTCCAGCTTCAGGGCACCTGTGTTTATAAACAAAACCTTTGCTCAGCTTAGATGAGATAAATGCCCATAAACCATAAATAACTCATTACCAGAAGTGTCATTCTTGTGTTCATTTTCCATCATGTTTATACATTTAAAACAAACAACGCAATAAGAATGAAAATAAAAAAAGATATGTGTCGACAGCTCGTTTTGAACTCGCAAGTAATAAATACAAAAAAAAAACCTTACAGATACGCAAAAAACAGATATATAACATGATTAACAATTTAAAGGCCGCCTTTCAAGGACGAAGACCTACTTACTAAAGATGCTACTTTTAGCCAATTTTCGTTTTTGATTCGAATGTCCAATGTCGTTTTGGATTCGAATGCACAATGTCGTTCGGAAGTCCAATGTCTAATGTCGTTCTGAAATGGATGTCAAATGTCGTTCTGAAATCGAATGTCCAATGTCGTTCTGAAATCGAATGTCCAATGTCGTTCTGGTATCGAATGTCCAATGTCGTTCTGAAATCGAATGTCCAATGTCGTTCTGGTATCGAATGTCGAATGACGTTCTGAAATCGAATGTCGAATGTCGTTCTGAAATCGAATGTCCAATGTAGTTCTGGTATCAAATGTCCAATGTCGTTCTGAAATCGAATGTTCAATGTCGATCTGAAATCGAATGTCGAATGTCATTCTGGTATCAAATGTCCAATGTCGTTCTGTAATCGAATGTCTAATGTCGTTCTTAAATCGAATGTCCAATGTCGTTCTGGTATCGAATGTCGAATGTCGTTCTGAAATCGAATGTCCAATGCCGATCTGGTATCAAATGTCCAATGTCGTTCTGAAATCGAATGTACAGTGTCGTTCTGAAATCGAATGTCCAATGTCCAATGTCGTTCTGAAATCGAATGTCCAATGTCGTTCTGAAATCGAATGTCGGATGTAGATCTGGTATCAAATGTCCAATGTCGTTCTGGTATCGAATGTCCAATGTCGATCTGGTATCAAATGTCCAATGTCGTTCTGAAATCGAATGTCCAATGTCGTTCTGAAATCGAATGTCAAATGTCGTTCTGAAATCGAATGTCGAATGTAGATCTAGTATCAAATGTCCAATGTCGTTCTCGTATCGAATATCGAATGTTGTTCTGGTATCGAATGTCGAATGTCGTTCTGAAATCGAATGTTCAATGTCGATTTGAAATCGAATGTCGAATGTCGTTCTGGTATCAAATGTCCAATGTCGTTCTGAAATCGAATGTCGAATGTCGTTCTGAAATCGAATGTCAAATGTCGTTCTGAAATCGAATGTCGAATGTAGATCTGGTATCAAATGTCCAATGTCGTTCTCGTATCGAATATCGAATGTTGTTCTGGTATCGAATGTCGAATGTCGTTCTGAAATCGAATGTTCAATGTCGATCTGAAATCGAATGTCGAATGTCGTTCTGGTATCAAATGTCGAATGTCGTTCTGAAATCGAATGTCGAATGTCGTTCTGAAATCGAATGTCCAATGTCGTTCTGGTATCGAATGTCGAATGTCGTTCTGAAATCGAATGTCCAATGTTGATCTGGTATCAAATGTCCAATGTCGTTCTGAAATCGAATGCCCAATGTCCAATGTCGTTCTGAAATCGAATGTCGAATATCGTTCTGAAATCGAATGTCGAATGTAGATCTGGTATCAAATGTCGAATGTCGTTCTGGTATCGAATGTCGAATGTCATTCTGAAATCGAATGTCCATTGTCGATCTGGTATCAAATGTCCAATGTCGTTCTGAAATCGAATGTCGAATGTAGATCTGGTATCAAATGTCCAATGTCGTTCTCGTATCGAATATCGAATGTCGTTCTGGTATCGAATATCGAATGTCGTTCTGAAATCGATTGTTCAATGTCGATCTGAAATCGAATGTCGAATGTCGTTCTGGTATCAAATGTCTAATGTCGTTCTGAAATCGAATGTCGAATGTCGTTCTGAAATCGAATGTCCAATGTCGTTCTGAAATCGAATGTCCAATGTCGTTCTGGTATCGAATGTCGAATGTCGTTCTGAAATCGAATGTCCAATGTCGATCTGGTATCAAATGTCGAATGACGTTCTGGTATCGAATGTCCAATGTCCAATGTCGTTCTGAAATCGAATGTCGAATATCGTTCTGAAATCGAATGTCCAATGTAGATCTGGTATCAAATGTCCAATGTCGTTCTGGTATCGAATGTCGAATGTCGTTCTGAAATCGAATGTCCATAGTCGATCTGGTATCAAATGTCCAATGTCGTTATGAAATCGAATGTCCAATGTCGTTCTGAAATCGAATGTCCAATGTCGTTCTGAAATCGAATGTCGAATGTAGATCTGGTATCAAATGTCCAATGTCGTTCTGGTATCGAATGTCGAATGTCGTTCTGAAATCGAATGTCGAATGTCGATCTGGTATCAAATGTCCAATGTCGTTCTGAAATCGAATGTCCAATGTCGTTCTGGTATCGAATGTCCAATGTCGTTCTGGATTCGAATGTCTAATGTCGTTCTAAAATTGAATGTCCAATGTCGTTCTGGATTCGAATGTCTAATGTCGTTCTAAAATTGAATGTCCAATGTCGTTCTGGTATCGAATGTCCAATGTCGTTCTGAGATCGAATGTTCAATGTCGAAAGTTTAACTTACTGCCAACTTCACGCTTCAAATGTCCAATGTCGTTCTGAGATCGAATGTTCAATGTCGAATTTCTCGCCAACTTCACACACTTTATTTAGTGTATATTACAGACACAATGGTATGGTCTGTAAGTACTGACATGACACTCATGAACATTCCATATATTCTGGGTTTTGGGTTCGAGTCCTACGTCTGACCATATCTTTTTTTCAAATTTTATCTGCAAAATTACCAGGCAGAAAAGTTGTCATACTTATTATGATTTTTATGGCACATTTATTGAAACTTGTACTGAAATTAAGCGTTGAAGAAAATGTCGAATAAAACATCTTTAAAAGTATCTTAGATAAAAAGACACATTTTTGTCACCAGCATTTCCAGAAAATAAATACTAAAAGAGAAAACAATTAAAATTCGCGACATATGTTACAGAAAATGTAAGAATAAAAGCAATATCGATATCATTTTATTAAATAAAAACAAATGACAGAGGTGATTTCGAACGCGCGCGGAAGTCGGACACCTAACCAAAACACCACCTAGTCACTGGTTAACTACACTGATTATTTTAGTAATAACATATAAATATTGCATAAACTAACGAAAATGCCCGAAAATGTTGGCGAAGATTAATGAGTGCCAGGTTGTTACTTTCGGACAATAAATAATAGTTTTTTTATATAGACATCAATGCAAAAGTACCGGTTAAATAAAAAAAGAACAACAACAACAAAAAAAAAAAAACAAACAGTACCAATGTTGTTAAAATCGTCTACAACATCCAGATTATGGCCATCGTCCAGTACACTCGCATATTATTGTATTGCACGATAGTGATAGTCTGAAACCTTTCTGAATCAAACACTTCCTTCAGAAAGCCTATAGTTCATGATCATCTTGGGTTTCATACAATCAAATTTCACCAAGTACCAATGACATTATTAACAGGTTTGATACTCTGAATGGTGTTATATATATTTCACCGGATGTGATAGACTAGCATCGAACTTTTCTTCCCTTTCGCGTAATACTTGAGAAATATCATATGTTGCGTTGTTAATGTCTCTTGCTTTCACAACATGTCATGCCTCTGTCAGGAAGACGGAAGTCATGCCTCTGTCAGGAAGACGGAGGTCATGCCTCTGTCAGGAAGACGGAAGTCATGCCTCTGTGAAGAAGACAGAAGTTGATCGTTCATTTTTGTCTCTATCAACAGTGCATGTATTTATCAATGTTTTAGGAACTTGACTATTGGTACTCGCAAATTCAAAACTTTCGGTCTGATATATCTGTCAAAGTAGAATAAATACTCCTTAAGCTGACATAAAGTAAGACTTTACAATAAGCAGTAGCTTATTAACAAAACAACACAAACTTCTAAGTTGAAGTATTTTGATCCAAAGCAAAAAAGGACAAAGGAGCACTATCACACCCTGAAAGATGCTGTTACGGGTCTTCTTTACAAAGGCCCATGCTTGAAAGGTGATTAAAACCAATTTAATAAATCGATGAGGTAAGATCCCAATTGGTATTAGAACTTTCTCGAGTTTGAGAAGCATTCAGAATACATGTATTTGAATATAGAAGGAAAAAAAACCCTGACAATTATAAGGCATTTCTCGAAACAAACTCGAGTTAATTTTGGTTAAAAATGTTAACAACTGCATTTTTAAAGGTCCACAAAACTCTTAGTTATCACATAATCAATATACATGTATAAATGTAGAGAAACGAAAGAAGTTAAAACCACACAAAATTATGCTTACCAACATTTCTTCTACCATCTCGTGAGATCTTTTAGCTGAGGTTTGTTTGGTTCAGGTAAGTCATTAACACGTTGCCACAGAATAGGTGTATACTTAAAATATTTTCAGAGGATTTCAGCCAGTACAGTTATATTTTAGATTAGGTTCAATAAGGCAAAGGAAACACCGCGAATGTAAATATAAAACATGAACATAAGTTTCATATTTCTACAAGTTGATATATGTTTGGCTGTATGATAACTGATAAACAAGCATGTGCATTTTCTTATTAAAGTTTTGCGATTACACAGTTTGTGATGTTTCCAAGAAAACATATTAATGTTGAAATCCATAAGGTATAATCATAATAAATGTAATATTCCTGCTGCGTCATGTGTCAGGATGTAATTTTCAACAGCAGACAATCTTTTAAATTCCTTCCAACAGTTATAGCAACTCCCTCACATACTAGGTGAGAAAAACAAAATCCTCATAAAACGAAATACATAAGACATGTGCTGTCTCACCTTGGATTAAGAGCGGACACAGTGGTCCAGTGACTACAAAACCAGGGGTCATGAGATCGAGCCCCCGCTCCTCCAACGAAAATTACTAACATTGGGATAAGAGTCCCATGTATGGGTGCTTTACACCTGGTACGCTAAAGAACCAGGGAAACTTCTGGAATTGGGGCATCTTCTGTATCTTGCACTATCCTCTTACTAACATTACTAACAGTCTCCTTGTGGTGTCGCCCATATGGGTTACCGTTGGCGACTATAAATAAACTTATATACGTACATACTCCTCATAAAATAAACAAACGGGTCTGTAAACATGGACGATTCCAAACTGAAGGGGATCCATGCTAAAAAATAATGACAAAATACAATACATATCGCATATCCGTAGCCCTGACCAACCTATAAACCGGGCCAGTCTATTTTATAAGTACAACAACACTGTTAGGAGTATATAACTTTGATTATAAACATAGATGGGCATCTCAGGGCAAGAAGTGATAAACTGTTTCTTTATATGAAAGCTTTGTGTGAAGGACAGTATGTAGGAAATAATTGTGCAATGTTTTCATGACACTTCTGGCCCTAACAAAACATGAATTTGTAATTAAAAAACGAAACTTTAAAAATGAGTATGATTTGATTGAAAAAGTTTCCATTTTACTCAAATTTTAGTTTATTTAATTTTAACAAATTTCTGTGAACCAGTCGCTTTATACCTGCAACAGTATTTGTTACAGAAATCAATGGTGCAAGAGGTCAGGCTGATTGCACAGAAGCAATGATGTAACTTTATATCAGACCGTTTTTTATATTTTACATTCACGTGGGCTCAACAGCTTTATCAAAATAACTTCTGCAAATGTCTTATTGTGAGGGAGGTTTTTTTTTAAACATTGCGTCTCGAGCTTTAAATTAAATGATACAGCGGCGAGACAAAGGACTTAAACCAAATGGTTCGTGTTTATCAGCTGCCAAAATACTGATTTTGGCAATTTAATAAAACATATTGTCATTTTTATTGTCTATTTTTCATTACATCGAATATTATTCCGTATCTGATTGTAGATGAATACAATGGGGTTATTATAATAGTAGCGCGATCTGGGATGCTGTATTTGGCTCGAGTAGATTTTTGCCAGGGCGTGCAAGACTTTGCAAAATCCATGACAGCCGAATACAAAATCCCAGATCTAGCTACTGTTATAATGACCCTTTTATTATATACATCCACCTTTTTGTTTGTTGTTTTGTTAATGAACGAAATCTTCATAAAATGGAACTTAGTGCAGCTTTTATGTGCGTCTATATATAGAAGTGTGTCAGGTCATGCATATTAATGAAATTAGTCCGGCAATATATAACACAAAAGGTAAAATACGGATTTTTTCCTGCTTGCTCATGGTTACTTGTTAAATACAAGCCGATTTTTTTACAGACTTTATATTCGTTAGTGAAATACATGCTGTATTTCAGCCAAAGATTCGTAGGCATGTACTGAAACCTTTTATACATGCACTTCAGCACAATTTCATTACAGAGAAAATTCAATAGATAGTTCTTGTGATAAAAATGCCATTAAACTGTCACATTACTGAACTTACTAACATTATATATAATATTATACATATGTAAATCTTTCAATCGGATAAAATGGTAATTGCACAAGGGTAACAATAACGGCTGTATGGTGTGTTGTGGGTAGGATGATCTTGGGGCATGGGAGTGTGACAAATTAGTTGCATTTTCGATTCATCTTGCATAAATATTCACAGATGACTTTCGTCATGATGATCTTGCAAAATTCAAGGTGTAAGACCTAAACCTTTAAACTTTTAAGGTACCGTAACTTTATGGTTTGTTTTAATATAGTGCAACAGGAACTGCCATATATATAGAATTTAACTCTGCCAGCTATACCATTTTGTACGTAAGAACAGCCATATATAGAATCTAACTCTGCCAGCTATAACATTTTGGAAGTGTTGCTTAGGGTATTCAAATATTTTTCATATATCTTTTCTTGTTCCTTTTGAGATAACAACAAAACACATACGCAGAGAATAAGTCGTGATGAAAGATCAAAGTTTAAAAAGGTCGACAAATTTGAGCGTGATAAGTTTTATTGTGAGGTGTTTTGTTATGGTAAAGGGGGAGGGGGTTAGGGCAATTAAATCAGCGGGAGGAGATTACGGGATACGAAGAGAAATATAAAACACTGAACTATTTTTCCTTGTATGTGCGTGTTTGTGTAGGGACGAGGCTGTCGGGAGAGGTTGTATTATCATGGCAAAGAAGTGTGTAAAGTTCTATGTAGTTGTTCTGTTTTAACAGTAACTGAGATACTAATTCAACTTCACATACTGAATAACAATCCTATTAAGTTTGATAACTCTGGGCCAAAAACTTTTTGAGAAATGTTCGGACAAATTCGGACGGAAGGACAATGATTTCCAGTGCCCACTAAAAAAAATTGGGGCACAAAATGACTAGGTGTAAGAACGGGCATTATTTCATCAAAATGAAAGCAAGAGTTCCAGAACCTCTGCCATTCAGCTAGTATTTCTCATTCACTATTGATTATAACTTATGTATGAGCTTGCTTACAATCGCTTACAATGTGTCTTCATACACAAAGCCAGAGCCAGGGATCGAAAAACCTCTGATAACTTCCGTCTTGGCGAGCCAAAAGGCGATTTTTTTTTTCAAATTTCACAATCTGCTCAAACCTAAATTCTGCTATATAACCTAACACTGATATTCCTACAAAGTCCGATAAAAACTATTGAAGGAATCATCCAGACAGTCCAATAGACAGGTAAACAGACAGACCAGACAGACAGGCAGACTTGGGCAAAAAATGTACCGCATCACGAAGAGGGAGAGAAAATTCAACAATAACTCTGACTGATGAATCTTTACTGGTCGCTAAGTGTGAACAAGAAGTCTAACTTTATATACATAGAGTGGAAGTGTATTTAAAATGGTGCGACAATAAATAGCTGTTCTTAGGATAAATTTGAAATTCCGTGTGATTATCTACGTGAAAAGCTTTTGTATATACACGTTTTAATGAGCTCCGCGAACTTTTGAACTCGGGTTTCGTATTGAAGTATTAAGAAATAATGGGTTTTTCACATCTTATAAAACAAATTAACGAGTATGGGGATGAACCGATCATGCTGGACGAAGTCGGGTGGGCCTTTTGTTAAACCACCCAATTTTTAACCTGGAGAAACTATGTCATATTTGCATTATCTAATAAATGCTTAAAAAATCTCTGATATGCAAATGCCTTATTAGTTTTAGTACACTGGGAGCTATGTATTGTCATACTGAATGTTACCCAGTTTGCTTGCGGCAAGTCTGGTTTCCGCCTATCCCAAAATGGATTCCAGGATCTTCCATCAGTAAAGCTATAAAATGACATTCCAAACCAGTAACAAATATATATTATATAATATGTTATCTCACGGAATATTAACCACATTTTTTCCTTGGATGTTTAAGTTTAAATTAAATGTCAAAACGACCTCTTTTTTTTCGTCGGATTTAAGAATCGAA
Source organism: Mercenaria mercenaria (assembly GCF_021730395.1). Lineage (NCBI taxonomy): Eukaryota > Metazoa > Mollusca > Bivalvia > Venerida > Veneridae > Mercenaria > Mercenaria mercenaria. The sequence goes on from NC_069368.1 coordinate 40,339,018, forward strand.
ATTAAATACATTGAACACTCTCTCCATTATATTTTAACATATTTTGATTATCTCGGCCAATGCCGTTCCACAAGTGATATTTTTCTACAGGCTCGAGAGAAAACACACGTAAATGCATTCGAATATATCCGTACCACTTATCAAATTGAAGTTAAAACAGAATTTTGAGAGCCAAGAAGCTATAACTACAGACACGCCGAAAATTGCATTTTGTAGCTATTTAGAAATGCATGCTTTAAATCTACAAAGCCATGCGCAATTTTCACTTTATGCAAAAACATCAAGTTGATAGCTACATCAGTGTAAGGCACACCCAAATGTTTATCGGGTCAGTACGTAAGAAAATATATGTATATCCACAGTGTATATATATATGTTTATATACTCCTTAATTTTTTTTATTTACATCAATAAAATTTATAGCTGTGAAATTTATATCTAGTACGATCTCTCCATGCATATGACTGGAATTCAAATTAAATTAAAGTGTAATGAAATGGTTTACTACTTTTTTTGTTGTTGTTTTGAACTGTTGGAGTGAAATTTAATATTCCATGTAAGAATACCCAGTGCAATGTGAATTATACATTGGTGTAACTAAAGAAAAGTGTGCTTAAAACGCTAAATATGCCATCTTCTTTCCTAACAGGACTGTTTAATACAACTTCAATGAAAAATTTAACTATCTAAGGTAAATATAACTTCAATGATGACTTTAACCAAATATAATAATTTCAACTAAAAGGTTAATTTTGATTATCTTTTAAATCATGTTTCAACTTCAATACATCTAACTGAACATCTTTGTGAGCAAGCACCAGATGTCACGGTTTCCAAAAAATTCGTTTTCAGTTTTGTTCAAGTAGAGAAGAGCTTCTTTCAATGTTGCAGATGAACTTATACCGTCAGAGCCAGAAAAGAGTTTTGGGGGACAAAACATATTGGAAATTGGACCCACCGCTAAAAGTCACCATAGAATTCAATATGTCTTCGGGACTGCTCGGTAGTTCTCGGTGTACTCCGTTATTTGCAGCCGATCCCTTTTTTCTTGTTCACCGTTGTATTAATATTTAAAAAATTTAAAAAAAAATAATTATAAGGATTAAACTTGCCAAACTAATATTAAAGACTCGATGTTTTAGTGGTTATTGGCAAAAATAAATTGGTCAATCAACAGGGAACATAAACATTATTTCGCGGATTAACCGGAATAGCGATATTCTCAACCAATCTTGAAAGTAAAGAATATATCTATAACAAAGTGCTAATTTCTATCATCGGTGGACTGAACAGAAGCTCGCTTTTATTTTATAGTCGTAATGAAATTAACGCTTAAAACAATTTTGTATAGTAAGAGAAAAATGATTATCAAGCTCGAGCCTTCATTCAATGTCGAACCAGCTAGAAAACCGAACATAATTTTTTTGAACGTTCTTCTTAAGGTTGGACACGCGCAAGACCATAGTTCAGCTTTTAAATCTCTGGCATTGCATTTCCAGCCGGATGGAAAATATCGAAATGTAATATATACAAGAAGCTAAATATTCTAACCCTGCATTATAATTATTATGTAGATATAACTGTAAAAAAAAACAAAATTCAAATTCTGAATCGAAATTTTGAATTTCAGTCCGCTAACTGGCTCGTTTAATTTAAGATTGAAATATGTTTCATTTAGCTTACGATTTTTAACAGACTCGAAGTTCAACGATTTCTTGAATATAACACGGAATAAAATTGGATACTGACAGTTAATAAAATCAAATTATGGAGCTTCCACTAATTTCTAAACCCACACAAGTGTGCAGTTTAGCCGGTAATAAAATCAGCTGTACCGTTAGGAAATATAAAATCCTTAAGAAATTCGAGTATTGCTGATAACGAAAAATACCGATACATATTTACAGAAAGCTTCAAAATGACAATATAGACATAAAGTATACGCAAAAAGACCATATTCTGAAAAAGAAAAGACAATATATTGAATATTACCTCATCATTTGCCAAGCTAAAATATCTATAATACTACTTTTCTTAAATTTAGATAAGGTAATGGACTTCTTCCCTGCGCAACATACAAATATCTTAACTCGTGCGAAAGGAACTCTACCACTAATATTATATTTGGTGAACTTGGTACTTTACTTCTACTTAACTTGGTAGTCGAGAGAGAAAGTTTGTAATTTCATTCAGTCAATATTATATTGTTATTCATTAGGAATTTTCATACTAACTTTGTTATTTAGCTGAGGTCACGGTCCCAGGCCAAATAATAAATCCGACATGAAATCAATTACTGAGTATTTGATTCATTCACTTTATACCATTTATTGAAATACATACAGTATTTTATTATTAAATTATGTTGTGAACAAACAAACAAGAAAACAAACAAAAAAGAAATAAAACATTTTTCTTTTTTATGATCATGAATTCAAATATCGCCGTAATTTACATCATGATTACTTTCGAAAGGCAAAAAACTAGATCAGTTTAAACTTAAAGCTTATCTAATCTTGTATGTGTTGAAAACCATCGATGCAAACTCCACAAATTTCAAGTTGCAATCAGGCCTTCAACCACAACCAAGTAAACGCAATGCCTAGGCAGAGCGCCATTTGATTCAAAAGGGAAATTCGTAGGCCAGGAAAATGAAAATGTGAATTCAACAATGCAAACATTCGAGTAAAATTGTAGGTAGATAATTCTTCGATCGACACCAATGTATGCTTCGAGGCCTTTCGTTAATTTCGACATGCAGGGTATGGCGACTAAATTATTTATTTCAAATAGGCGACTAAATTATTTATTTCAAATAATTTCAGTAAATTTACCAAGAAGTGTTGACAAAACATTAAAAATTCGAAATGACCTCTATTTTTCTGCCAAAAACAGATCCTGATATTGGCCGGGTTTGCATAACCAATGAGAAATATTGTTTTTGGCCAAGTTCATTAACTAGTCAAATCCAATGTTGGTTCAGAACCCCCCCCCCCTCCGCCAAAAAAAAAAAAAAAAAAAAAAAAAAAAAAAAAAAAAAAAAAGAAAACAGCAAAACAGCGGCATAAGCCGAGATGAAGCAAAATATTGCCTACTTTATCCTACGGTATTACTTACTAAATATTGCGACAAAATATCAATTAATAACAGCAGATAAAACAATAGCTGTCCGTAAGACAGCGCGCTCCACTATTCGGCAATTTGCGGTAAAAAGAATTTATGTCTCAGTAAGAGACCTCCACTTTAAAAGGCAGATACACCAAGATATAAAAAGACCCAACTACTCATAGGGGTTAAAGTTATTTCCAGAAAACGAAGTTTGTCAAAAAATTTAAGTATGAAAGGGGCGTAATTTGGTCAAAAATACAAATCAGAGTTATGGGGATTGTTACCACACATGCAGATGATGACGATAAAGATACATTTTAAGTTTCAAGTCATTATCTTATATTGCACTAAAGTTATAATTATCCAGGAAGCGAATATTGCCAAAAAACTTTTAAGTATGAAAGGGGCATAATTCTGTCAAAAATACAATTAGAGTTATGGGGATTGTAACTACATATGCAGATGATGATTATGAAGAAATATTTTTAATTTCAAGTCATTATATTTTAAAGTACAAAATATATGTCTATAAACGAAGCCTTCGAAAAACAAAAATAACATGAAAATAATTCCAAGTATAACAGCTTGGTGACCTTGACCTTGGGTATAATGGGCACAGCCCCTGCACATACTTTTTTTATATACTGGACAGTGTTTATGTGAACTTACATAAGTTATAAGCAATAGTAACAAAGATATGACAGAAAAACAAAGGTTGCCGAAAAACTCTAACCTTAAAAATAACCTAAGTATAACACCTTGGTGACCTTGACCTTATGTATAATGGGCTCAGCCCCTGCAATACTTTGTTTGTATGCTGGACAATGTTTATATGAACTCACAGTAAGATATAAGCAAATAGTAACAAAGATATGGCAGAAAAACAAAGGTTGCCGAAAAACCTTGGTGACCTTGATCTTTGGTATAATGGGCCCAGCCCCTGCACATACTTTGTTTACATGCTGAACAATGTTATTGTGAAGTTACAGTAAAATATAAGCAATAACAACAAAGAAAAACAAAGGCTGCCGAAAAACATTCACCAAGAAGCTCACGCCGATGCCGATGCCGACGCCGGGCCTATTCTCCGAACAGTGGAGCTAAAAAGCATTCTGATGTAGCGTGAAAACTGAGTTGCATCGATTGAGTGACTTATCAGAATGAATCTGTGATATATAAGGAAACTTTTTTTTTTTTTTTGGCTTTTTATAAAGGGTTTTCCTGTAAGGTACTTTTCGTTGAAATATAACACCAATTTTCTAACGCGTTAACAGCTCTATATCTCATTGTGATATCTATTTGGTCATTTATACTTTTTCTTTGCTTTCATTTTGTGAAAAAAGGGTTTTATCTGGACGCTTAAATATTCCAAATACTTCAATGTCTTCAAGCAGCCAATATAGGGTTTGATGATCTTATGACTACCCGATATTTGTTTAACATTTGGGTTACGCTGTGCATTTTTTCTGTCTTTCAACACGTTTTGTTTTGCGAATCGATGCCTTGTTGAGCTGGAATAAACTATTTGTAATTCAATTTGCCGTACAACCCCGAGGTAAAATCCACCAACCGTGAATGTGCATATAACATAAAAACACAATAAAACTTTTATTGCTACGTTGTACATATTCAATGTCAAATAAACTGCGGTGTATGAAAATAAATTGTAGCGTTTTCTAAAACTAATTGCTATTCAATACTACAAAACCTATCTAATATCTAACAAAGTCGTAATTATGTCAATGTTTGTTCGGCCTGGACGCCAGAAAAAAATCACAAATTTACCAATATGTTAAATGTATAAGAATTCGCTATCAATTTGGGTTGCATTAAACTTTTTTTTATCTTAAAACATATAACAACTAGAGCATTAATACACCACAGACCGCTGACGCCGTTCTGACACAAGGAAAGTAAACTGTTGTGATCATAACCTCTGACTTGTCAAAGTGTGAACTTGACCTTTGCGTGCATTTTGATGTGGTCCAATATTGACGCTAGCTTTGCAAATATCTTCCAGATAGTTTAGAAAATAACTTTTGTAGCAGACACGAATTTGCTCAACAGATCTTTGACCTTAAAGTGTGGCATTGACCTTGAACTAGTGACCTGGATTCTGCGCCTTACACATCATCTTGACGAGGTTAATAATTACAGGACGTTTTATGAAATTTTTCTGAGCGGTGTACAAGACATGAAGGGGAAACGAAACATGGACGGTTGAGCGAACAGACGGACAAATGAACATGCATGCCTCATATAATTCCATATACTTTGTATCTGGGGGTATAGTAAGACACTTGAAGTTTTGGTTCGATTTACAAATGCGATGGAAGAACCACAACCAAAGGAAATAGAACACGCGCCTTACTTCTAGTTTTCAAGTTTATTTCTGACATCTGATAACGCACGTTACTGATAAAACAGCTCTACTTCACTAAAAATACTCGAGATGAAAAATAAAGGGTCAGATTGTATAACGGTTTTTAAATATTCAGCCACAGAGGAAATGGGAACACGGTCAGCTTGAAGCAATTTGCTGGTCGTAAATGCAAATGTTTCACTTCTCAAAATTTCTGTAATCAATTGTTATTTTTATAGACCTTTTATTTAATATCTATGAAAAAAAGTCATATTTATTGCTGTGTTAAATAAGCCCATCTATGAGATTGTATTATAGGATGGAACTGGCTAAACAAAGCTCTCTAATTCCCATTAATCTTAAAGAATTGCTTCTTCTATCTCTGTAACGTTTGTCTTCATCTGGATGACACTGGCCGAGATTTTACTTGAGCGTTAGACAAACATACCAATAACAGTGAATAATTCTCAGTCTGGGGGTCCGGATTTCCCATGCCAATAATTCTCAATCTCGCGGGTCCGGATGTATCATGCCAATCGTACATTTGGTATAACTCTTAGAGACGAAACGGAAGTCTTATATGAGTATATGGAAATATTTCTCTAGGTGAAATGCTCGGGGGAACTAGTGAGCTTATTTTTGTCTGAACTTGATAACTAACATTCTTAGTGTTTTCAACCAGCTTACCCATATCAGTATTTTGCCAAAGAACACGTGCAAACATAATGTCAAAAAACTCTCAAGTACATCCATTTTATTGACAAGATTATGAAACCGCACAGTGTTACCTTATCGGTGGGTTGATTCATAAATACTCTTGTTATCATCCACTATAATATGATGAAAATCAAGAAATAAATGTTAAGCTGTATGAAATTACAGTTTCAGAATGCTGGATGCAGTCTAAATATTAATATATCATCCGGCACAGTCCGTTGCAGGTGTTGGTCTAAAATTTACAATAAAAAGTTTAACGTTAGTTATTCTGTGGTTAATGCGCTAATTTTAAGACCTCAACGATCACAGTAGAACAGTTATTTTCTTATTAATCATTTTTCTTAGTTGAAGAATGTTTTAAAGAAGCGAAACTATCATTCGAAAGAAAAATTAGGCATAGCCTTTGTTAATATATAAGATTTCACGGTTGTCATTGAGTTTTACAGAAACTAAAAAGAGCTTATGATACAGAACAGAAAAGGAAGTCTAGGGTGACATTTCCCTTCCGTACCTAATACTGCGGAGTTTGACACAAAAAATCACCCACTTTTATGAAACAAGATGTAAACAACACGAGGAAACCACAGTATTTCCTTGAATGTCTCACCTAGCATTGATTATGACACACTTTGGCTCAGAAACTATCATAATTTTATTATTCTGTTGACACCGCAGATGCCGCATATTTCAATAGATTAAACATATGTAACCACTAAAAGAAAAGAAAGATTTCACTGAGGATCGGCCCATATATCTATATAGATTTAAAATCCAAGGTCATAACAAACATGGTTGATTAGGAAATGAATGGATATAATGACATGTATTGTCATTTTGATTGCCCTGTTCAATAACTATATAGAATCAATATCAAAATTTAATTGCTGTTATATTTTCATAATAGCCGGCTTCTACTCCTATATTCTATATCGTTTACAGACAGAAATGGAAAATCACAGGAAAACCTTTGGTACTACTTATGAACAATTAAAGTCGAAAGGGGTGAAAGGTCATGTAGTACTACTTATGACCAGGTCAAGTTGGAAGGGGTGAAAGGTCATTTGGTACTACTTTTGACCAGGTCAAGTCAGAAGGGGTGAAAGGTCATTTTCATTTTTCAGTTCAAATTACCAAGATATTAACCACATTTAAGAATGTTCTTTTTCTGTGTAGTAACTGAGTCTTTTTTAATTTGTTTTCATTTTTATTATTACTTACACCTTTAATCTTAATGGTTTATATATTCAACAAATTATCATACCATTTCTATGGACTTTCTTGTTGTGTCCATAGCTTCCTATAGAGAATATTTTAATGTTACACTCACTTCTTCGAAAACATTCTGTAGAAATACATGAATGCGTGCCTTCCTGGTTGTATTTTACAGTATTTGCTGATCATTTGTTCACAATTAACTTTTAAACCTGATAATGGTAAAGACAAAACATGTACTAAGGAAAACTAAAAAGTAACTTCCTTTTATGGTACATGTATATATTCCATTCGTGTGGATTCTTTTATGTACATTATCATAAAATCAAATATGTTGTTTCATTTATGGCCACTACCACCTGTGCACGTGAAACTGTCATACCAAATTCAAAGCGTGCATTTACAAAGCTTAAGTAGCTTACAAACCCATGAACCCGGACGATTCTTCGAAACTTCCCACTTTGTTATAATTTAACGCATGTTTATTATTGTTGTGATATCTCAAAAATGTTATTTTGCCACAAGACCATTCAGGATTCAGTTATTTCGGTACGTTGGAGTTGCCAAAAGTATATCGGGCTGTATTAGAAACATAACTACATCAATACAAGCTTTAGGTGCTGGAGTCACGCTTCAGTATGCTTATGGTGGATTTATTATGCAAATATAATAAATATACACATTACGAGCATTTACTTGAACAAATTCTTTCAATTATTAGAACTTGACAGTTCCTAGAGTGACCAGAACTACCCAAAATCAGAGATTGGCTATTCTTACAGGGAAGAAAATGACAAAATTTCTCGTGTTAAACAGCAGTTTCTCATACGTTCCATATTGCTGCTTGCTGCATATAGTTCCACAGAGTTACACATTCCTGCAGAAAGAGTTATAATAAACATATGACATGAAAGGTGGGCATATCAGCAAAGTTGGTGTGTAACATAAAATAACCAGAATTTAACTCTATTACTACTTACATGTATATAGTTACATGTTCATTAGAAAACATAAACGGCAGTGTATTGTAAAGTAACTACTTTCAAAAAATCTTTAAAAGTCCCCTTTGTACGATAAGATTGTAATGTCATAAAGTGCATTTACAGTACATAATTAGTCATAACTGTTTACCAAATACAGCGATTGATATGCGATATCTATAGTACACAGGCCAATGACATGTAAACATTAGTTTATCTGGTCTCCTCATACACCGAATTGGTCCAATTTATACCTAATATGCAACTGATATAATTGTATTTTATGTATTCTAGCATGAAACTAAAACACCTTTTTATGTATGCGCGTTTCGTGGCAAAGGGTAAACGTAAAACGACCCCATAACGGATAATTGAAGAATGAACGCAGATATTCTCGCGAATTTCATGGAAATTTAATGACGTTGAGGAAAAATATATTCATTATTAGTTTTCACACGCTTTATGCTAGAATAGCGTTAGCGCATGTTCATTCCGTGTTATAACATCTTCGTAATCGCTTGGGATTAGTTGGTAAACTCGCCCGACAGGGTTCGAGTACCATCTAGCCGCTCGGGATTCTGCTAATGTTAAAACACGAAAAAGCATGCGTTATCCCTAAAATTGTTATACAAATGCTTTTCAAGGCACGGAAAAAATTGGTTAAAATATGTACTTATCACTCATAAGACAAAATTGAACATTATAAACCTTTTATATTACAAACATACAGAGACAGTAAAGCCGTTTAAATATTATTTTTAATATCTTCATAAATGCACTATTATTATTATTATTATTATTATTATTATTATTATTATTATAACTCTTATTTACATTAAACAGAACGATAGTGCTGGCATAGTTAGCCATTGAAGGTTTGTAACAAAGTGGTAAGTAAGATTTATTCTTAAATATGTGAATAAGAAACCATCTATCATTGTAAAAGTTTACAAGGCATAGTAAATTACTGAATTCATATTGAGAAATCTGTTCTCGTTTTTAACCTTCACAATTAGGTACCATTTTCCAGTGCACAATTCACAGTTTGGAGGCCATGTTAAAAATCTTTGAAAGACAATTCGGTGATTTCATGATTTCAGCTACTAACTGACATAGCAGTAAAATCGAAAAGAAAGTAGCACCAGCAGAACAACATAAAGCCGATATACTCAAAATATTAATAAGCAGGCAAACTGTAACATAAATATGTAGGCATCATGCAGGCATGAGCAAAAATGCCAGCAGAGGAATATGAAGTATGAAACCTTACTAAATATTAAGGGAACAAAGTATAAAAGAGTACCATGCGTGGAACTCTGTTCAGCAGTTAGTTAACTCAGTATTATAACGGAACAAAGTTTGCAACTCTGTTCAGCAGTTAGTTAACTCAGTATTGTAACGGAACGAAGTTTGCAACTCTGTTCAGCAGTCAGTTAACTCAGTATTATAACGGAACGAAGTTTGAAACTCTGTTCAGCAGTCAGTTAACTCAGTATTATAACGGAACGAAGTTTGAAACTCTGTTCAGCAGTTAGTATTATAACGGGAACGAAGTTTGAAACTCTGTTCAGCAGTCAGTTAACTCAGTATTATAACGGGAACGAAGTTTGAAACTTAGTTAAACTGTAAGTCAACTTAGTGTAAAGGAGCGTTAATTGTGAAACATATCTAGATATTGTAACTGAACATAAAGGCACATGTAAACAGAAATTTAAGGAATATGAATTATAAAACTCAGCTAGACCGCATGTAACCTGAAAATATAGGAACATGAAAAAAAAAAGGAACATGAAACATAAATTTCACAGGTTTATAAAATCTAGACAAAAATTAGCCAGACGTTAGGTGGCCTGAAAATAAAGGAACACGTAACTCAGTTACACAGTAGCCACATTAAGTATGAAACTATCTAGACAGCAAGTTATCTAAAAATTTGAAAACATGAAGTATAATTTTCGACTGGACATCTGAACACCTAAACCTAAATGAACAAGTAAACAGAGAGTTAAGAAACGTGAAACATAAACCTCAGGAGGACAGTGGATAACTTGAAAATAAAGGAAGTCAAATGTAGAATTGAATAGATTGACAATATATATGAACAAGAAGTATAAATTTTCCTAGATAATAGGTAACTTATAAAGGAGCATAAAGTATAAAACTAAAGGAGCATAAAGTATAAAACTAAAGGAGCATAAAGTATAAAACTATCTCTGATAGGCAGCAAGTCACTTAAAAAGTAGTAGATATCTTTAACTTAATAATAAAAGAACGTTAAGTATAAAACTTTGCTAGACAGCAGCTAACCTAAAAGTAAAGGAACATTAAGCTTGACAGTGCTTAACTTAAAAAAAAACAAGATCTGTCGGACAGGACAGCACGCTCGACTATTTCAAAGCTTAATAGTGAATTCGGGATTATCTGAGAAAACTAGAGCTACCACTGGAAAAAATAATAACCTCTGATGTGGAAGATTATGTTGGGTAATAGTTTAAATTTGACTTAAATTCATTTTATGGAAGATTATGTTGGGCAATGGTTTAAATAGAATGAAAGTGTATCAAAACAGTAAACAGTATTTGTAAGTATGAAATGAGTATTATTCATGGAGCATTCTGCCAGAGTAATGCACCTTGTGTAATATGATGCGGGCGATTACGGCAACGATATGTCATAAATTTAGTAAAAAACAAGATAGAATGTATGTGCTTCAAAACTTACACTTGAAATTTTAAGTAAAAAGGGGGGATACTTCAAGAAATATCTGCGCCAGAGTTATGATCCTTGTGTCATGTGATCACAGCGGTAATATATGACAATTATTTCAAACTTAACAGTTGGGTAATATGAACTGAATAATAGATATAAAAGAGAACGATGACCTCCAGTCTAAATAAACTGAAATTAAAGCTACACGGGTTACAAATCTCAGCTATACAGCAGAAGACTGAATGTATTAGGCACAAGAATAGTAAACCAAACTCTTATATCTAGTTGATGGGATAAGAATAAGGAACACAGAGTAACATGAAAATATTGAAAAAGTTACTATATCAGATGACAATGAAAGCTGATCAACGAAGAAAGGAGAATTTCGATTATACTATGAAGTGTTTGGTCATTTATCACTCGTCCACCATGCAAAATTTGTCAACATCCCCTGAGCAAGCTAAGTTAATCCTACCGTTTCTTGTTTCTTTCATTTAAAAGTTTTATACTAAATTTCTCTTAAGACAGAAGTCTTCATGACCAACTAATCAAAGAGATTATTTAACGCAAAACGATTTTGCAAACGCATTAACACGGCAGTAAGAAAACGAAGTCTTTGTTTAATATGTGCAGTTAGTCTACACAGAATCATAAACAGTTCAACTAAAATCCTTGTAGAACTGCTCAAACAAGTAACTACACTTTAATCCAAAACAACGAAGTACAGAATACAATGTAAATAGAAGTTAATCCTTATTCTAAAATGTAACTAATATTTATAGATTAACATGCAATATAAATATTTTTGCTATAGTTAGTTATAGCACGTGCCAAGATGGGCAGACCTATGGCAATGGATATTTTGAATTTCTACAATTCATTACTATATTATTATTGGTACAAAAATACCTCATTAGGGCGAGGATAATCCTGTATCCACCCTTGATCCGCATGGCCTTGTGCAAGCCCGTCTCCCCCATGTTGTCTCGAGCGTCAATGTCTATATCTTTGCATACTAGCATATAAACCCCGGACACGGTTTGTCCGGTGATAAACCGGTCTCCGTGCTCTACAATAAGATGGAGTAAAGTCCCTCCAGTCACATCGTCCCTTATATTAGGGTCCTTTCCACTCTTAAGGTAATCCATTAAGGCCTTTAAAATGGCCTCTGTTGTACCAGTCTGAATTATTTTAAACAATTTTAACTTTCTCAAACTCATTTTGTACCGTTTTTTCTTCTCAAAATTAGTTAAGAAAAAGAAACAGAATTAAAACAATCTGTTGAAAAATCTTATCATGTTTTAAGCGTAGCGAAGCTAACTATACAAAGAAAAACATATTACAATATGTCATATAGCGAGAAAGTAAACAGTGAATTCAATACGTCGTTTCTGTTACGCATATGCGACAGGTAAACTCAGGTGTGTTAAATGTACACAGTATAGATTTTCCTGCGCGTTGTTATCATCCAATGTATCATTAACAATATTCTATTTTTGTTCCGTAGTAACTAACAGCGTTTTAAAAAAGAATACATTCCACAGGCTCCGCTGTCAAGGCGGACATTTTAGTCCGATTTTGTCTCGTCTTTAAACTTAAGCTACCGAACAAATATAGAAGTCCTTAATATCTTACTTATCAATACACAAATTTAAGCTTTCTATTTTACCTTTCACAGGGAGAAGTGGTGCGAGAAATTATTGAATATCGCGAGACTCTCGCGGCCGCTCAGGTAGAACGAACATAGGTTAAGTAGAAATTAATGAAAGCGCCTCGGGCTGAATAGAGTGGTATTAAGACTATATATATATGTACTGAAATATAACTAGAACGCTATTTGTACAAGTATTTGTTCTATTAAACTTACTTTAAACGGAAAAGAAACATTATTGTTAAAACTATCTTTGATAAATCAACATTGACATATATGTACACTTTATGTATATTTGTTAAACACACACCAAACAGATTAAATTGATATTAACTTGAATTTAAATCTGAAATGGCGATGTTTTTTTTTAACGTTTTTTAGGTTGAAAATGTAAATGAACACCTGTGGACTCTAATTCCTGTACATCCTTAATATCAGGTTTCCAAAATAAATCACTGATGAAAATATTTTGAAACGTGTCTTGGAATATGAAGTTAAAAAACTAAATCATAAAGTTTAACTCTAGCGATTGTAAGTTTTTTTGTGTGTTATAAACATTTTTTTTCTGAAGCTATTAAATTCAGCCCAAGTGTCAGCGTATTTCAAGATGTCACTCATGCAGACTGAATTATTTTATTCTGAAGTATATTTATGTCTAACATTCAACTGTCAGTTGTAAAACACTTCTGAACAAAAATGCATCATCTATTTATCGCAAATATTTCATTCTTGCAACTTGTACGCAAACATTTGTTTCATATTCAATTATCATTATTCGTTAAATCTGATAAATTGTGGCGGTTCCGTCTGTTATATACGATACTTGACCCGTGTACGTATAAACAACAAAGACAAATATCAAACAGGCAATGCCACGTACCAAACACGCATCCACCCAAAAACGAAACCCAAAGCACGCATACGTGCACACCACATGGACACACACACACACACACGCACACACACGCGCACACACAAAGCCACCACACGAGGACAAACACAGTCGAGTGTATTCAAATTATCTCTTGTTTAATGTAAGTTTTAATTTTGTTCCAGTCTGCTTTTCTGTAAAGATGTATTTCTCTTATGCTTTTGTTTATTTATTTTTGGGTTAAGGTAGTTCTGCACGTTTTGATCGAAATTGTTTCTACAATGTAGAATTTGATTAAACTCTGGTTTTTCAAAACTTCAGAATATTCCTAGAAAATTCAGCAAATAAAAAAGATAGGGTCGTGTGTTTGGTTTTTTGCTAGACTGATTTGAAAAATAGGTACCTCACGCAATAATTCATAACGGGAGTCTATGGGAAAATCATAACATTCATAACATTTTCGTGTATAGAAATTTTTCTACAATGTAGATTTTCATGAAACTTCTCACAATTGTAAATAAAGACATGTCCTATGATTTGATGAAATAAAATGTATAGGTCCATGTGCTTATTTTTGAGATATTTGACCATGATTAAAGTAAACCGGACATTTCACGCTAATTTTAAGACATTATTTTGAATTATTTAACGTGTGATGTTTTAATATCATATTTCGACTTTAGAAATATAGCAACAGAGCCACTGTAATAAATTTACTCACAGGTTGCGATTAATCCATTAAATGATTTTCATTTCCGTACGCCGAATCAAGTCTTTATTCTACGTTTTCCGGAAAAAATGACGCTACGCCATCACTTCCGGTTTATCAAACGTGCAGGACTACCTTAACATCTGATAATATTTCTACTTCTATGTGATTTGCACGTCAGCATCTAGCATGCTGTGTAAGATAGGGTTTTCCCAACCGGAGCGACATCTTAACCACGCTTTCTCCAGGATATTACAATATTTTTCTTGCCTACCTGGCAGGGAAGACAATATTTTTACTTTTGCTAGATAAGCAACACAAGCGTATTTGTGATGCTTCTTAAAAAGTGTTACAATGATTTAAAAGGGAGATAAAAGATCTAACAAGTTTATTAGTGAAAGAATGGTGTTTCTCCAGCCCAAAAGACAGTGCGGTTAAAAATCTCGCGGTTTTCAACTCCATACTTGCCTTTCAGCCAGACGATCCTTTGTATTTTGATTTCAGCAGACAATCACCTTGAATATAAGATTAAATGCACTTCAGTATAGAAACAAAGACAACCAGTTGAAACAATAGTCACATAACAATAACAGCTGAAATAGCCTAATGAAAACTGAAATATGCCAGTCATATTACAATACACGTTAAAAACTGAAAAATATAGTCAAATACATCTGTCACATTACAAAACCTGTTGACGCACAAACTGTTGACGCACAAACTGTTGACATTTTCCTAGCAGAAAATTCTCAAGATTTACAAACCATGTTGAATGCCTTGAAAGATTGGTGTAATCTGAATGATATGCATATAAATTGTAATAAGAGCAAGGTTGTTCATTTTAGACCAACAGCTGTTGATCGCAGTAACATTTTTACATGTGGTGAAGATATTATTGAAATTGTAGATAAATATACCTATCTTGGGCTTGTACTTAATGAGCACCTTGACTTTCACATAACAGCTAAATTTGTTGCCCAGAGTGCGAGCGGTGCACTTGGTTTGGTAATTGCTAAATGCAAATCAATTGGTGGAGTCCCGTATAATGTGTATACAAAACTGTACGACTCCATTGTTTGGCCTGTTATAAATTACGGTGCCGCAGTCTGGGGCTGTCGGTCATTCTCTTCCATCAACGCTGTTCATAATCGGGCTATGAGGTTCTTTTTGGGTGTTGGAAAGTATACCCCAAATGCAGCGTTGGTTGGAGAGATGGCCTGGCAGCCTACAGTTGTCCGCCAGTGGAAAAGTGTGATTAATTTTTGGGCTCGGCTGTGTAATACTGGTAATGTTCGTTTGAATAAGCGGGTCGCACTGTGGGCAGCATCAAGGGCTACCAACTCTCGTAAAACTTGGTACACCGTAGTAAAGGCTAAACTGATTGAATGTCATTTGCATATGTATTGTGATATTAGGAATCCTGCTCCTAAGCAATATATTACTGAGACCGTCTGTAAATCACTCATGGACAAGTTTGTAAATGATTGGAAGGAAAGTTTAAACAGTCAAGTTGGTAAATCGAGAAAAGGTAGAAATAAGCTTAGAACATATTGTACTTTCAAAAGAGAACTTAGTGTAGAAAAATATTGTCAAATGATATTACCACCTTCACACAGGTCGGCATACTGTAAATTTAGGTGTGGGGTAGCACCAGTCAGACTGGAAACTGGTCGGTATGAGAATTTAGCCATTGAAGAAAGAAAATGCCCATTTTGTGATACCGTTGAGACAGAGTCACATGTACTGTTTAACTGCTACTTGTATGATGACTTACGAAAAAGTCTGTTTGAAAAAGCTTTGTCTGTAAATCCTCTGTTTGAAAATATGCCAGAATCCGAAAAGCTAGCATTTATTTTTACAAATAAGGAGACAATTAGATCATGTGCCAGAACCTGTTTTCTTATTCTTAATAGAAGAAAGTCTTATCTTTGTAAATAATGTCATTATAATTCTTAACTTAGTCATATTCGTTTAGCTCATCTAAGTAACAGTTGCTAATCAGTTCATCTTAGATCTGATCTGGGTGATATATGATTTTTTAAAAAGTTTTTTATATAAGCGCATTAGTGCCTGTATTTCTTCTCAAAATTGTAATCTTGAACTTCGTCTTAACTGTGTTTTAATGAAAGATTAGCAGCTACTACTTAGTTTTACCATGTACTGTAGATTATATAATCAATTTTATTATGTACCTTTCAAAGTGCATCATTTTGTATTGTAAGAGGCAAAATGGCCCCTTCTTGCTGTGGTGCATTTGGAATGCACGACTCTGAAACAATTTCATGAATTTATTAGCTCGTCTTTTCGAAGGATATGTAGAGCTATTGCATTCGCCTATGCGGATAAAGTCAAGTGTCTGTGTTACTGGCTATTGACTTAGAATCTAAATAGGTGTTGATTATCAGTGTACGCCAGGAGTGACAATCACCATAATTATATTTGAATTTGACAGAATTATGCCCCTTTAATTGTAATGTAGTGGTTTTGGATAAAGTTTCTGAAAAGTTACTTATTATTGTCACTATTACAGATTTTGACTTGAAGCTTAAAGTAGTAATTATTATAGTAGTCTACACCAGGAGAAACAACCTCCATAACTCTTATTTGAATTTTGGTAGAATTATGCCTGTCTTTTAACTCTTAATTAAGAGTCAGGCACTGAGAAAGGTCAAGCGTGCTGTATTACGGACAGCTCTTGGTTGCATTTATGGTTTCTGAGTGGTGGGTCCCAGGTGCATTGGAGCAAGTGGTGTCACAGCTGATACAGTCTCTTATAGTCCTACTTTTAGAGCGGCTAGGTACTTAGTTTTATTTATGTATAATTGAATTGTAAACTTACATGTTTGCATAAAGATGAGACTAAAATAAAAATAAAACAATACATGCATGCACAACACAACACAACACAACCACAACATAGTATACACATACACACAACTTCAGTACACACACGCACACACACAAGCACACACACACAAACATGCACCACTTGAAATGAACACAACACAAAATGCAACACAATACACTCGCAATAGTTTTACTGTGATTTTAATAGTGTAATGTACTATTTTTTTAAAAAAAAAAAAAAAAAAAAGTCTCTTGTAATTCTATATAGAATGGCCATTTACTTGTATGATATGTGATTTTTATTGTTTGTATATGTGTATAAAATGTAAATGGATGAGACTATAATAATAAAATAAATAAATTACAAACTGAAAATGTAGCAAAATTTGTCAGTCATATTACAATACCCGTTATGAAACAAACAAACTGAAAACTGTAGCAAAATATGCCAGTCACATTACAATACCCGCTGAACTGTAGCAAAACATGCCAGTCATATTACAATATTCTCTGACGTACAAACAAAAACTGTAGCTAATTATGCCAGTCACACTACAAAACCTAAATAAAAATGAAAATGTAGCCAAATTTGTCAGTCACATTACAATATCAGTTTACATACAAACCCAAAACTGTTGCCAAATACTTTATTAATACCAGCTGGCATACAAACCAAACCCTGTTGTCAAATATACCGGTCGCATTACAATACCTGCAGGCATATAGATAGAAAACTGTTGTCAAATAAAACAGACGCATTACAATACCTGCTGGCAAAAAAATAGAAAACTGTTGTTAAATATAATAGACGCATTACAATACCTGCTGGCATATAGATAGAAAACTGTTGTCAAATAAAACAGACGCATTACAATACCTGCTGGCAAAAAAATAGAAAACTGTTGTTAAATATAATAGACGCATTACAATACCTGCTGGCATATAGATAGAAAACTGTTGTCAAATAAAACAGACGCATTACAATACCTGCTGGCAAAAAATAGAAAACTGTTGTTAAATAAAATAGACGCATTACAATACCTGCTGGCAAACAAATAGAAAACTGTTGTCAAATAAAACACACGCCTTACAATACCTGCTGGCAAAAAAATAGAAAACTGTTGTTAAATATAATAGACGCATTACAATACCTGCTGGCAAACAAATAGAAAACTGTTGTCAAATATAGCCGACACATTACAATTCCTGCTGGCAAACAAATAGAAAACTGTTGTCAAATATAGCCGACACATTACAATTCCTGCTGGCATACAAATAGAAAATTGTTGTTAAATATATCTGTCACAGTGAAATACCCGCTGACATACAAATAGAAAACTGTTGCTAAATATACCAGTCACATTACAATACCGACTGGTATATAAATAGAACACTTTTGTCAAATCTAGCAAACAAATTACAATACCCACTGAGATACAAATAGAAAACTGTTGCCAAATATACCAGTCACATATCAATACCTGCTGGCATATCAATAGAAAACTGTTGTCAAATATATCAGTCACTTTACAATACCCTGCTTGCATATAAATAGAAAATTGTAGCTAAAATACCTGACACACTACAATACCGGCTGGCGTATAAATAGAAAACTGTTGTCAAATAAATCAGTCACATTAAAATTTCCCCTGATTTACAAATAGAAAACTGTTGCCAAATAAACCAGTCACATTACAATACCGGCAGGCATATAAATAGAAAACTGTTGTCAAATATACCAGTCATATTACAATACCCGATGGCATAA
This sequence comes from Mercenaria mercenaria, assembly GCF_021730395.1. Classification (NCBI taxonomy): domain Eukaryota; kingdom Metazoa; phylum Mollusca; class Bivalvia; order Venerida; family Veneridae; genus Mercenaria; species Mercenaria mercenaria. The sequence goes on from NC_069368.1 coordinate 40,357,952, forward strand.
AAAAGAAAACTGTTGCCAAATATATGTGTCACATTACAATACCCGCTGGCATACAAATAGAAAACTGTTGTCATATAAACCAGTCGCATTACGATATATACTGGCATACAAATAGAAAACTGTTGTCAAATATACCAGTCACATTGCAATACATTCTGGCATACAAACAGAAAACTGTTGTCAAATATACCAGTCACATTACAATACATGCTGGCATACAAATAGAAAACTTTTGCCAAATATATAAGTGACATTACAATACCCGCTGGCATACAAGTAGAAAATTGTTGTCAAATATAACAGTCGCATTACAATACATGCTGTTGTACAAATAGAAAACTGTTGTCAAATATACCAGTCGCATTATAATACATGCTGACATAAAAATAGAAAACTGTTGTCAAATATATCAGGCACATTACAATACCAGCAGGCATACAAATAGAAAACTGTTGGCAAATATACCAGTCACATTGCAATACCTGATGGCATAGAATTAGAAAACATTTGTAAATAATTATATCAGACACATTACAATTCCATGCTGGCATATCAATAGAAAACTTTTGCCACATATATCAGTCACATTTTAATATACGCTGGCAGAAAAATGGAAAACTCCTGCAAAATATACCAGTCACATTACAATAACCGCTGGCACAAAAATAGACAACTGTTGTCAAATATAGCAGTGATATTACAATACCTGCTGGAATAAAAATAGAAAATTGTTGTCAAATATATAAGTCACAGTACAATACCTGCTGGCATACAAATAGAAACTGTTGTCAAATATAGCAGTCACATTACAATAACAGCTTGGATACAAATAGAAAATTGTTGTCAAATAAATCAGTCACATTACAATACACGCTGGAATACAAATAGAAAACGGTTTCCAAATATATCAGTCACATTACAATACCTACTGGGATACAAAAAGAAAACTGTTGCCAAATATATCAGTCACATTACAATACACACTGACACACAAATAGAAAAATATTGTCAAATATACCAGTCATATTACAATACCTGCTGATATACAAATAGAAAACAGTTGCGAAATATACAAGTCACATTACAATACCTGCTGGCATACAAAAAGAAAACTTTTACCAAATATATCAGTCACATTACAATACCCGCTGGCATACAAATAGAAAACAGTTGTTAAATATACAAATCATATTACAATACCAGCTGGCATACAAAAAGAAAGCTGTTACCAAATATACTAGTCATATTACAAAACCGGCTGGCATAAAAGAAAACAATTGCCAAATAATTATATCAGTCACATTACAATACCTGCTGGCCCACCAATTGAAAACTGTTGCCAAATATATCAGTCGCATTACAATACCTGCTATCTATATGCCAGCAGGGTATTGTAATTTGACTGGTAAATTTGGCAACAGTTTGCTATTTCTATGCCAATACGTATTGTAATGTGACTGATATATTTGGCAACAGTTTTCTATTTAAATACCAGAGGGTATTGTAATGTGAATGATATATTTGACAACACTTTTCTATTTATATGCCAGCAGGTATTGAATGTGACTGATATAGTTGCCAACAGTTTTCTATTGATATGCCAGCATGTATTGTAATGTGGCTGGTGTATTTGGCAAAAAATTTCAATTTATATGCCAAAAGGTATTGTAATGTGACTGATATATTTGGCAACAGTTTTCTATTTATATGTCAGCAGGATATTGTGATGTAACTGGTATATTTTTCAACATTTTTCTATTTATATGTCAGCAGGTATTAAAATGTGACTGATATATTTGACAACAGTTTTCTTTTTATATGCCAGCGGGTATTGTAATGTGAATGACATATATGTCAACAGTTTTCTATTTGTGTGTTAGCGGATAATGTAATGTGACTGATATATTTGACAACAGTTTTCTTTAATATGCCAGCAAGGTATTTTAATATGCATGGTATATTTGACAAAAGCTTTCTATTTATATGCCAACAGGGTATTGTAATGTGACTGATATATTTGACAACAGTTTTCTATTTATACACCAGCAGGTATTGAAATATGTTTTATATATTTGACGACAGTTTTGTATTTATATGCAAGCAGATATTGTAATGTGACTAGTGTATTTTGCAACAGTTGTTAATTAATATGTCAGGAAGTATTGTAATACGACCGATATACTTGGCAACAGTTTTCTATTTATATGCTAGCAGTTATTGTAATGGGACTGGACTATTTGACAAAAGTTTTCATTTAATATGCCAACAGGTATTGTAATGTGACTGATATATTTGGCAACAGTTTTCTAATTGTATGCGAGCGGGTACTGTAATGTGACTGATATATTTGACAACAGTTTTCTATTTATATGCCAGTGGTAATTGTAATGTGACTGGTATATTTGGCAATAGCTTTTTTTGTATGCAAGCGGGTATTGTAATATGACTGGTACATTTGACAGCAGGTTTCTATTTGTATGGCAGCGGGTATTGTAATATGACTGGTATATTTGACAACAGTAGTCTATTTCAATGTCTGCGGGTATTGTAAAGTGACTGATATATTAGGCAACAGTATTCCTTTTGTATGCCAGCGAGTATTGTAATGTGATTGGTATATTTTGCAACATTGTTCTATTTTTATGCCAGTAGGTATTGTAATGGGACTGGACTATTTGACAAAAGTTTTCATTTAATATGCCAGCAGGTATTGTAATGTGACTGATATATTTGGCAACAGTTTTGTAATTGTATGCGAGCGGGTTCTGTAATGTGACTGATATATTTGACAACAGTTTTCTATTTATATGCCAGTGGTAACTGTAATGTGACTGGTATATTTGGCAATAGCTTTTTTTGTATGCAAGCGGGTATTGTAATATGACTGGTACATTTGACAGCAGGTTTCTATTTGTATGGCAGAGGGTATTGTAATATGACTGGTATATTTGACAACAGTAGTCTATTTCAATGTCTGCGGGTATTGTAAAGTGACTGATATATTAGGCAACAGTATTCCTTTTGTATGCCAGCGAGTATTGTAATGTGATTGGTATATTTTGCAACATTGTTCTATTTTTATGCCAGTAGGTATTGTAATGTGACTGCTATATTTGACAGCATTTTTGTATTTGTATTCCAGCAGGTATTGTAATATGACTGCTAAATTGGACATCAGTTTTCTATTTGTGACCCAGCGGGTATTGTAATGTGTCTAAATATTTGGCAACAGTTTTCTTTCCGTGTGCCAGTGTGTATTGTAAAATGACCGGTATATTTGCCAACAGTTTTCTATTTATATTGCAGAAGTTATTGTAATGCGACAGGTATATTTGACAACAGTGATCTATTTGTATGCCAGTAGGTATTGTAATGTGACTGGTATATTTGGCAGGGTTTTTCTATTTGTATATCAGCGGGTACTATAATGTACTGGTATATTTGTCAACAGTTTTCTCTTTGTATTTCAGCGCATATTGTAATGTGACTGATATATTTGACAACAGTTTTCTATTTGTATGTCAGCAGTTATTGTTATGTGACTGGTATATCTGGCAACAGATGTTTATTCGTTTGTCAGCGGATATTGCAATAAGACTGGCATATTTGGCAACTGTTTTCTATTTGTATGTCACTTGATATTGTAATGTGATTAGTAAATTTGACAACAGGTTTCTATTTGTATGTCAGCAGGTATTGCAATTTAACTGATATATTTGGAAACCGTTTCCTATTTATTTGCCAGCATGTATTGTAATCTGACTGGTATATTTATCAACAGTTTTCTATTTATTTGCCAGCAGGGTATTGTAATGTGACTGATATATTTGACAACAATTTTCTATTGATTTGCCAGCTTGGTATTTCAATGTGACTGATATATTTGACGACAGTTTTCTATTTGTATGCCAGCTGGTATAATTGTAAAGTGACTAATATATTTGGCAGCAGGTTTCTATGTGAATGGCAGCAGGTATTGTAATGTGATTGATAGATTTGACAAATGTTTTCTGTTTCTATGCCAGCAGGGTATTGTAATGTGTCTGGTATATTTGGCAACAGTTTTCTATTTGATATCAGCGGGTATTGTAATGTGACTGACATATTTTGCAACAGATGTGATTTGTATATCAGCCGTTATTGTAATATCACTGATATATTTGACAACAGTTTTCTATTTGTATGTCAGCGGGAATTGTAATGTGACTGATGTATTTGACAACAGTTTTTTTATTAATATGCCAGTAATTAATGTAATGCGACTGGTATATTTGACAGCAGTTTTCTATTTGTATGCCAGCAGGTATTGTAATGTGACTGGTATATTTGGCAAGGGATTTCTATTTGTAATGTGGCTGCTATATTTGACAACAGTTTTCTATTTTTATGCCAGTAGGTATTGTAATGTGACTGCTATATTTGACAACAGTTTTCATTTTTTCTATTGGTATCTAGCCCATATTGTAATGTGACTGCTAAATTTGCCAACAAATTTGAAAATGGTTGACTGATATCTTTAGCAATAGTTTTCTTTTTGTATGCCAGCAGGTATTGTAATGTGACTGGTATATTTGGCAACAGTTTTCTCTTGATATGCTAGCGGGTATTTTAATGTGACAGATATATTTGACAACAGTTTTCTGTTTGTATTCCAGCAGGTATTGTAATGTGACAGCTACATTTGACAATAGTTTTCTATTTGTATGCCAGCAGGTATTGTAATGTGACTGCTAAATTTGACAACAGCTTTCTATTTCTATGCCAGCGGGTATTGTAATATGTCTTGATATTTGGCAACAATATTCTTTCTGTGTGTCTGCGTGTATTGTAAAGTGACCTGTATATTTGATACAGTTTTCTATTTATATGCCAGAAATTATTGTTATGCGACTGATATATTTGACAACAGTTTTCTATTTGTATGTCAGCAGGTATTGTTATGTGACTGGTATATTTGGCAAAAGTTGTATATTTGTTTGTAAGCGGGTATTGCAATACGACTGGTATATTTGGCATCAATTTTCTATTTGTATGTCAGTTGATATTTTAATGTGACTGGTAAAATTGAGAACAGTTTTCTATTGGTGAGCCAGCAGGTATTGTAATTTGACTGACATATTTTGGTAACCGTTTCCTATTTATATGCCAGCAGGTATTATAATGTGACTGGTATATTTGGCAACAGGTTTCTAATTGTATGCCAGTGGGTATGGTAATGTGACTGATATATTTGACAATAGTTTTCTATTTATTTTCCAGCAGGGTATTGTCATGTGACTGGTGTATTTGACAACTGTTTTCTATTTATTTTCCAGCAGGGTATTGTAATGTGACTGATATGTGTGACAACAGATTTCTATTTCTATGCTAACGGGTATTGTAATGTGACTGATATATTTGACAACAATTTTCTATTGATTTGCCAGCTGGGTATTTTTAATGTGACTGATATATTTAACAACAATTTTCTATCTGTATGCCAGCTGGTATTGTAATGTGATTGATATACTTGACAAAAGTTTTCTTTTATATGCCAGCAGGGTATTGTAATGTGACTGGTATATTTGACAACAGTTTTCTATTTGATATCAGCGGGTATTGTAATGTGACTGATATATTTGGCAACAGTTTTTATTTCTATGTCAGCAGTTATTGTAATGTGACTGACATATTTGACAACAGTTTTCTATCTATATTGTAGCAGTGTATTGCAATGTGACTGGTGTATTTGACAACAGTTTTCTATCTCATTATTTTGGAAATTATTTTGCACTCTTTTAGAGACTGTGACTGTGATTTTTAAGAGATTGAAGTAACGTGAACTGGATGATTTTATTGTGTAAATACATTCCAATATGAACTATTTTATAACAAATACAAAAATACAGTTGTTTGTAATAACTTCTGGACATGTCGCAATAACCCACTTGTTCTTACTTAATAATAAACAGCTATCTTAGAGTATCTTAATGTTCTAATATTTTATTAATCTTATTTGATGCCTGATCGTTTGTTTAATGCTTACTAAATATTTATTCACAATGATATTTATGCTAATTTATGTCATATGTCATTTAAAATGTCTTACTTTTTGTCGTATTTTTTATGTATTTGTAAAACGCCATTGAATATATTTTACGTAAAAATAGGCGTTTAATCAAATAAAAAAGTTTCAGTTAAACAGCTTCAGTTTTATCTGTATGCCAGCTGGTATTGTAATGTGATTGATAGATTTGACAAAAAGTTTTCTGTTTATATGCCAGCAGGATATTGTAATGTGACTGGTATATTTGACATCAGTTTTCTATTTGATGTCAGCTGGTATTGTAATGTGACTGAAATATTTGACATTAGTTTTCTATTTATATGCCAGCAGGTATTGGAATATGACTTGTATATTTGACAACATTTTTCTATTTGTATTCCAGCGGGTATTGTAATGTGACTGATATATTTGAAAAAAGTTGTCTATTAATTTGCCAGCAGGTATTGTAATGTTACTGGTATATTTGATAACATTTTTGTATCTGTATGCCAGCGGATATTGTAATGTGACTGATACATTTGGCAAAAGTTTTTTATGCCAGCAGGTATTGTATTGTGACTGGTATATTTGAGAATATTTTTCTATTTGTATCTCAGCGGGTATTGTAATGTGACTGAAAGATTTGTCAACAGCTTTCTGCTGATATGGCAGTCGGTATTGTAATGTGACTGGTATATTTGGCAACAGTTTTCTATTTTTATGCCAGCAGGTGTTGTAATTTGACTGGTATTTTGGCAAGATTTTTTCTATTTGTATGTCAGCGGGTATTGTTCTGTAACTGATATATTTGACAACCGTTTCCTATTTGAATGCCAGCGGGTTTTGTAATGTGACTGATATATTTGACAACAGTTGGCAATACCCGCTGGCATACAAAAAGAAAACTGTTGTCAAATATATCAGTCACATTACAATACCTGCTGGTATATAAATAGAACACTGTTGTCAAATATACCAGTCAGATTACAATACATGATGGCATATAAATAGAAAACCGTTGCCAAATATATCAGTCACATTACAATACCCGCTGGCATACGAATAGAAAACTGTTGTCAAATATATTAGACACGTTACAATACCCGCTGGCATATAAATAGAAAACTGTTGCCGAATATAATAGTCACATTATTATACCTGCTGGCATATAAATAGAAAAGTGTTGCCAAATATATCAGTCGCATTTTAATACCTGCTGGCATATAAATTGAAAACGGTTGCCAATATACCAGTCTCATTATAATACCTGCTGACATATAAATAGAAAACTGTTGCCAAATATACCAGTCACATTATAATATCTGCTGGCATTTAAATAGAAAACTGTTGCCAAATATATCAGACACAGTTACCAATTTTTTTACCGGTATTCATTCCAAATGAAAGGCAAATCCGTGAAATTACGGTAGCAATTCATCGTTAATTTGCCGGTCATATCGCATAAATCCCCCATAAATGTTATTTCATTTCATATATTTAAGAAATAATTAGTTCCCAAACGTTGTTTTTCGTAGCATAACCCAAGATTTTCGTTCTTATGCGAAACAATATATCTCTCAGGCCTACGGCCTTCGTGATATATTCTTACGCATAGGAACTCAAAACTCGGGTTATTCTACGATAAATCACACTTGGGAACTTATTATTTCGATTCTAACACGACATACTAGTATCAAAAATGTTAGAAAAAAGTGGTAACTACTTTTTACGACCGTATTACGCACCTGGATCCGATGACGTCATTGCACGCGAGTGGTATATTGCAGAATAACGTCGGTGACGTCATATTACTTGCACTTTACCAACGTGGTTTTGAGACTCTCTTGAGGCTTATAACTCTTCATGTGAGGAAGCTATCCAGCTGGCTTACGGAATGTTGATGGCTCTAGCATAATGCCCGCCCATGATGAAATGAAATCTTCCTCCACCACAAAAAGCTGGAAATCGCCATATGACCTATAATTATGTCGGTGTGAAACCCAACAAAAAGAAAATACATCATTCGCAGTTCATACAAAATCAATGTCTTGATTTTTAATGGAACGAATAGGGAGAATGAAAATATTTAAAAAATGATACCCATGGTGCCAGATAAATCTCTAACAAAGGTAACTGTAACAAAAGACAGGATCTGTAAAACAGTAAGACATACAAATAATTATAAATGAATCGTTTATTACGATGGATTTGGTTAGAAATTTAACATCAAAAGCTGTTCAGCCCGATTGTGTTTTAAGAACTACTTATCAGTGCGTCTATAGTTGGTTGGCAGTTTCATTTCTATTAAGACATATAAAACGTTTATAGAAACGGTTACATAATAACATAGATCTTTGCTGTCAAAAACACTTGCGTATAGTGCAATGCAAAATATAGTAATTCGCAATCTTTGTGAAGTTTGGATCGCAAAGAACGTTTTATTACCGTGGTTACGCACAACTGTCATGATTTGTATGCAGCTGCTAATTGGTCCAGTGATAACCAAATAGTTTTCCAGAAATTACTCCAAGTACTGCAAAACGTCAAGAACACCTTACTTTCAGCGTCACCCGGACGTTAGAAACAACGTTTAAACTGAGTGAGTATTTCTCAGTATTTTAGTCTTCTATGCAGCGGTATTCCTTACAATGAAACTAACGGAAGTAACCGCTTGTGGGAGCGGGAGTTTGGCTGGCTATAGCATGCGTAATGTCGTCATCAGACATGGATAATAGGGAAGTTATTACGTTCTGTATATTTTTGTTGTTGTGCAAACTGAAATTAATGAATAAATAAAGTAAACACCACAGCAATGTTTTATCGTCCATGACTTGGTATTCGAGATGGCCAAAAATTGCGTTTTAAAAAACAACCCTTGTGAATCCTGAGATAAGGACGCAAACCTTATTTGAGATGATCAGCATGAGTATGATATTGATACAGTTAACCTTATTCTAGCCGAACAACAAATTATGTTATCAAAATGATATAAAGTAATTCATAAATATAAACCTATGCAGAATAAATGGAAATTGAAGTCACAGCCTCGTAAACGTCGTTGAATAAAACGACCGTGCGACGGCTTTATTAGTGACTGTTTCCTATAAGATATTACTCCTGACAGTACGATCATAATTGAATTAAATTTGCAGTAAAGTACCTGTCAGGACGTAAATTATATGAACATGGTCCTTATTTACCTTTAATTTAAGGTGATTGAAAATACAATTTTATTCAAGTCAAATGCAACCAAACAAAATCCACGAAGGAAAAACTGAACCACTAATGTAAAATACATGTATAAGATTTAGCAACATATATACTAAATTATGAAAACATCTGATATACGTAACAAATATTAACATAAAGCGATACCGCTGCAGTAGTGCCTACAGATCAATTCCAGTTAAAATGCTATACAAAGTCTGGTTGCACAGTTTTGATTGTTTTGACTTCCAGCGTTTTAGGCGAAAATATTTTCTTTCAAAATCCATAAAAAAGTGAGATTTCTGGGAGTGACTAGTGGTACAAAGTTATTGACATAACATTTTTGCAAGATATTCTTAGAAATAACCAAATTCATCTTGCCTCCTACAAGTTTCTTGCATTTCTATTGGTCAATAGACGTCACGTGGAGACAGGATATATTCCATATCCTGCTAGTATATTTCAGATATGAATTTTGATTAAAACAAAATGGTTGCCACACTGCTGGCTTAATTAAATCAAGTCAGATTATTTATTAGCTCCAGTGATAGTATCGTTTCCGAGAGTAAAATGCCGATTTCAATGAGCTTTTGTGTTTTGTGATTTAACCAAAACACAGGTCATTGTGCATTTTATGGCTGGTGTAAATCAACTAGTGATGACCAAACAAATGATTTGTAGGATTCCAGTCTGCACAGTAAGTAGCTTTGTTAATTTACAAAATGTGTTGATTATAGCATGTAAGTAAATGGTAGTCGGCAAGATAAAATCGTTACACTGCTTGTTGGTGACAGGATACGGGATATACGCTGTCTCGAAAATCCATATCAGGCTCGAGCTTCGCTCTCGCCTGATATGGATTTCCTCGACAGCGTATATCCCATATCCTGTCACCAACAAGCAGTGTAACTAATAATATTGTATAGAAGGTTGTAAAACGTTACACTGCTTTTGAAGGCAGAAAATTTACATTCTTCTTGCATTTTTACCAATATCTAACTTTTATTTCCACACATATTATCATTTTTCAGTGTCAAATGTACATTCTATGTCAAACTTGATGGAAATAAACATGTTGAAAATTTTCACCCGAATCGTAGGCAAGTAGCTACAATTTGTTTCTCTCCGAGTTTCTGGTCAAGACTTTGAACAATGTATTTGGAATGATTTGACAGAAAAGTGGTGACAAAAACAATATTTTTCCAAATAAGAGGAATTTTTGCCACTTTTTAAAAAAGAATTTAATTATTTTCATGATACTTTTTACAGCTGATAAAACAATTCGACGCATTTTAAGAGATCTCTGACCATATGATCTCTTTCGACCAATCAAACTTCTTGTAGCAAATACAATTGTCATTTTTTTTATAACTAGAAATTATATCCGAGGTGTGTTTTGATAACGGACTTTTGATCTTCTTCTTCTTCTTGTCGTTCGCGACTACACTGTCAGACCAGTAGCCTCGATGAAACTTGTGGTTTGCCGCAGATCCTCAATGCCTCCATACAGTTTCTGGTGGATTGAGGTATCTATCGGCCAAGTCGCAGCTCGTTCCTGGTCATGCCTTTTACATCTCTGAAGTATATGCTCCGCAGTCTGATCTTCTTCACCACATGGACAAGTTGGCGATGATTTCAGTCTGTATTTCTTGTACATGTGAGCATTGAGCTTGTTGTGCCCTGAGCGGAGCCTGACCATCATCACTTGTTCAGACCGATCAAGGAGATGAAAAGTATCTTCCTCCATCCTTGGTCTCTTTAGTGCCTTGATGATGGTGACTTTCTCCTTGTAACTCACAGGTTCTGTTGGTTGTTCTGACTGAGCTCCTAGCTTAGCCAGTTTGTCTGCCTCTTCATTGCCTGCAAGTCCACAATGGGATAAAATCCACTGAAGTGCTACTTTGCAGGTTATACTCAGGCTCTGCATTCTCCTGGATAGCTGCGGAGCTTTATTGTTGATCAGAGCTTCCGAATGCCTTCATCCTCTTGCTTCTCGCGGTCAAGACGAGGAACAGCAAGTCTCACAGTCACTGAGGACAGATCATTCGCTAGTGGGTTTATAGTGTCTTCACTACCTAGGGGAGTTGTTGGTATGCTCAGCTCAGTTTTGAACTCTCGGTTGAGTTTCTTTGCCTCATGTACGAAGCTGCTACCTTTGAGCCGATTCTTTGTGTAGCCATCTAGCTTGGCTTTCATGGGATGGTCTTGAAAAGACCTGAACTTCTCTGCTTGAAACAGAACCTTTGCATGTCTTCTGGCTTGTAACGGCTGTGTGCCTGTTAGCTTCTCCATGAAGGAGATTGGTGTAGACTTTGTAGCACCTGTTATGGTCCGCAATGCTTGGTTCTGAACCTTGTCTAAAGCCTGTTGGTTAGTTTTGACAGTAGTGGACCAGGCAGTTGAGCTATACTCTAAATGGGGTCTCACTGTTCCCTGATATACTGTCTTGAGTATTTGCTCATTTGCTCCCCACGTTGTTCCAGCAAGTTTGCGCATCATGGCAAGCTTCCTACGGGCCTTCCCTTCTGCTTGACTAATGTGGGGCTTCCAGGTTAGCCGTTTGTCAAAGGTCACTCCGAGGTATTTTGCCTCGTCTGCTTCAATCAGCGAAGTATTTCCCATCTTGATTTTACCCGCCCTCTGCTTTGACCACAGGGAGAATAGTGTGGTGGACGATTTCTCTGTATTGATCGATACACACCAATCTTCAGCCCAAGCTGAAAGCTTGTTGATGGCTTCTTGCATCCTGTATGTGGCTGTAGTGGCATGTTCTTCCTTACACCATAACACCAGATCGTCAGCGTAGAGAGCAGCCTTAACCCCTTTCGGTAGGTCAGACACCAGATCATTGATGAAAAGCAAGAAGAGTGTAGAGGATAAGACTTCGCCTTATGGGACACCATGACGCAACAGGAACTTCCTACTGCTGGCATGTTCTAAACTGACTCTTGCTCTCCTGTTGTGGAGACCTCAGCATGTGACCTCCTACTCCAGTCCTCATCAGCTTGACGAGGAGTCCATCAGTCCAGACTTTGTCAAACGCCCTCTGCAGATCAATCCATGCTGTAAGCACGACTTTCTGCTCTTGGAAGGCGTCCTTTATCTCTTGCCATAGATAAGTGGTCTGGTTCTCAGTGGAGCGGAATTGTCTGAAGCCAGCTTGTTGCGTTGCGAATAGGTTGTTAGTCTCCATGTACCACTTCAGGCGTGCATTTACAATCCTCTCCATGGTCTTTCCAACACAACTGGTTAGGCTGATTGGGCGGTAGCTTGCTGCCAACTTTGGATCCTTCCCTTTCTTGTGGATGGGGATCATGACTGCCTTTTTCCATATCTGTGGAAGCAGTCCTTGTGTCCAGCTGTAGTTGTAAATTTCCAGGAGTTTGCAAATTGTTTCAGTGCCTAGATCGGTCAGCATTTCATTTGTGACTCCATCTGGTCCAGGAGACTTCTTTGTCTTCAACTGCCTAAGAGCTGTCTGTAGCTCATGCAGTTTAAGACCCTGCTTCATGCATTCTGGTGTCACTTGGCTTGTCTGCCTTTCCCTTTTTTCTCTTCGGGCTTCCCTTTGCCGTTCCCTGTTGATGGGGATGTTGGAAACATCTTTGTTGCTAGAGGCAAAAGTGTTTGCCGCTTGTTTACCCGTCAACAGTTCACCATTTTCTTCCAAATTTACTGAGCCTCTTCCTGTTTCTTCATCGTTCAGCTGTCTCGTCAATCTCCACAGCTTTTGGTCATCTCGCTCTAGGTTGAGCGAGGCTGTTTTGTTTCTCCAGCTCTTCCTCTGTGCTTCCTGCCTGTGCCTGAGGAATTTGGCCCTGGCTTGCTGTAGAGAGAGGTTACTTTCTTGTGAGGGATTGTTTTCTGCTTCCTCCCTGACTTCTGATAACTTTGCCTGTAGATTCTCCAACTCATCACTCCAGTAGGGCTTATAGTCCTTTCTTGCTCCCCTTTGAATTGCGCTGTAAGCAGCCTTAAATATACTGGTGTTGAAGTCTTTGACAACCCGGTTGATGTCTCTACCTTCTACTCTGATGTCTTTACAGAGCTCATCACTCAGACTTTGGTAAAATGTCCACCTGGCCTTCTTGTAGTTCCATCTGGGGATGTTAGGTGAAGTAGAGGCTATACGGTCCATAGAAAGTTGGACTGGGCGATAGTCGCTACCTCCTAGTTGTTCATTGACTTCCCGCTTGACATGTCCATGTATGTCATCAGTACATAGAGCAAGATCAGGGGTTGATGTTGTTCGCCAGCTTCTGGAGTAAAAAGTTGGGGGATCCAGGTGGTCATATCCCCAGCTTTGTGAGTGACTGTTAAAGTCTCCTACAATGATGAACCTGGTTTCATCAGTTGTAACTTTGTCAAGTGACAGAGCTTTGTCACTTGGAGAGTACATGTTCACAAGTTTCAAACTAAACTCGTTCTTTCTGAGGCTCAGAACTTGGAACTCGGAGTCATCCATATGCGTGTTGGTCTGGACAGCGCTGATGTTGTTCCTGACCAATGTCATGATGCCTCCTTTTCGTCTGCCAATTCTGTCACAGCGGAAATACTGGTATCCTCTGACTTTGAAGGATATCTCTGGCTGTAGGTGAGTTTCTTGAATGCAACAGACATTGATGTCTTTCTCATAGAGGATATGCTCAAGTTCAGCTTTCTTGTTGAAGACACCCTCCGCATTCCAATGCATCAGCCTGAAAGGTTGAAGCGGATTGTTTCTTCTCCTTGGTATTTTCCTCCTTCTTCTCATTGCATGTTGTGGATTGAAGGAGGGACCCCCCCAGTAGCTGTGGGTGGACTCTGTCGAGGCTCAGAGCCCGGCACTGAATCCCCCTGGAGGGACCTCAGAGATTCAGCACCACATTGTTGAATACCGGATGGCTGTGTAGTCATAGCGATATTGCATGGTGCTGTGGTTCGTTAAGAGAGTGCCAATGGCCCAGCACCTCTGTCTTCAACTCTCTGGGGTTCTTTCGGGGTTACCTCACCCTTAGTTCCGAGTTAAAACCCTATCCTGGGAACACAGGAGCTATTTGTCCCATAGCTGGGGGTCTGTTCATAGGCATCAGGGCGTGTGCCTGGCATGCCACATGTCTGGGAGCAGACTTCCTCCGAGTCCCCTGCAGTTCTGCCTGAGGCCGCAAGTTGCTCAGTTACCGTGTGGCGCCAACTCGGAGGCACTGCAAAAGGGCGTGTCTGCAGAGAGGCTATGGACTGGCAGGGAAGACTTACGCACTCGGCTCCTTTTTCACAAGAAGGCTAGCCAGCGGTGGAGGCTGAAAGCGGAAGGTGACAAGCACACAACACACAGCACACCACACTTGACGCATCAGCAGACCAATTGCCACACGGACTTTTGATCATAATTTCTTATTGCTACTTTAGTTAGATTATGTTTAACTAACAAAAGAAGTCAGATGGATCTTCAGTGGTCTCTCAACAAGGCCAAAACTGAACCACTAAAACACTAAACAATCACATTGATTTTGCGTATTGAAGAGCTATAATAACAAAAATAAGATGTTGTGAGTAAAATCAAATGAAAGTAGGCTATTTCGGCGATACTGCGCAATGCATCTGCTGTCTGTATATTAGTACAATGAGGGTATCCATATACAACATTCTACTTCAATTAGGTTCTTTTAAAAGTTCATTAACTGCTTAAGGACTCATTGAAATAGAATATCATTTCGGGCAAACTGAGATAATAATGATACCTATTAACTACCCAGAATGTATCGATGCCATATGTCGACGTTACCGTCTGCTGCTGAATGAAGAGAAATTAATGACGATGTCGAGAAAAATTTGATAATAATTATAGATATCAACCATCCAAACTGCACGAGTATGCACGACCGATGTGCACACGGATTTTTAACAAAATATTAATAATAGGTTCTGGAAACTTCAAAGCAACCCGATATATTACATTTGTATAATTAATGTGTCATAAGGATTCATTACGATAAATTCTACATTTGGAAATTTCAAAGTAACTTGATACACCTTTATACAATGCACCTGACGAACTGTAAAATATCAATAAAAGCTGAGAAGGAGACAGCATCAGTTGATGGTTTTCCACTTTTTTATATTCTTTTTATTTTATTGTACTAACTGCATAGAGGTTTAGGGATAAGGTTGTCTATGCATTTGCCAATAATTGTGCCCAAATAATTGGTATTTTTACCATTTGGTTCAGATAAAAAAAATCTGAAAATGAGACTTTTAACTTTTATATGCAAGGAAAACAGAATTAAGTTTATCAAGTAGGGTCTAATCTCCGTAGCCCATACTTATATCATTCATGCGAAGTGGTCATGCCTATTAAAGAAGGTGCAAAAGAAGCCATAAACATTAATGTTGGTGGGGTAAATATATACCGCACATCAAAAATGCTTTTGTACTAACGTGCTATTGGAAGTTTTGGAAGTTTCTTATAATCAGTATGCTGTTTTGACTTCATATGAACTTCAGCTTCAATGCGCCTGTTACTCTGTTTGTTAATATGTATTTCATTTCAGTTTGATATAACTTACCGTCAGGGGAGGTAACTAGAGTCACGGATTGGGACTAGTCCAAGGCAAGTTATTGAGAATGGCCAACCCCTTCCGGTTTTATGACAGTACTATGGTAAATAAAAATACACAAGTTATATTCAGAACTGGAAGTTGCAAAAACATTAATTTTGAAATGAAATTTAAATAAAAGTAAGACTATAATTAAAGCTAGCCATACATATGAAAATTCTTCAACATACTTGAAATCGAAGACAAGGGACACTAACGCCGAGCTAAGATGTAGTTTATCACCCCGAGTTATATCGGATCATTAAAATTAAAGTGATATGTACAGCTGCGTTTGATATACTCCATTCCCCTCGTATCATTTCGAAATAAATTAACTGCTTTAGTAAGTATACAGATAAGATAGATACTATTTTTTCTATTGTATTTCCGATTTCGTTTAAAAATTCAAAAGTGATCTAAGGACTTTTCTGCGATGAGATGTATCATCTCACGTGTGTATGTGACTGAAGCTATTTGTAGGTTGTTTCAATGAAAACTCTTAAGTGCTTAAACCGTTTGTTTGCCTTAATTGTACACATTTATCCCAAAGATTTTAAACAAATTAACAACATGTGATAATACTGAAATGAAAGACAGATCATTAATGATACATGGACGTTTGTATTGTGTTCCAGTGAAAGCTGATCCCCTCTAGTATATGTTATAAAGGGCAAATATACATTTCGGAAGATGTTAACGGCATATTTCTCAAGACAGTTTATTTTGGATGTTCTCTTTATGTTTATAGTAAGGTACTAAGTATTGAGCAAAGGAGTAGCCTAGTCATAATTCATTCTAAATTGTGTCGACTCATTTTAATTCATTTCACGCGGAATTTTCCGTATTGTACAAGAGTATCCTTAGATACGGCGATTTACTATGATTCTGTACAACAATCCTGTTGTCAGAAAAACTAATTTGTTAGTGAAAAATATTTTTAATCGGGATAAAAATTACAGAAAATGTATCACATCTTTCATAGATAGATAGTGGTAACGCCTTCATAAATAGATAGTGGTAACGCTTTCAGGGTTTGCTGATATCTTTCATAGATAGATAGTGGTAACGCTTTCAGGTTTTGCTGATAACTTTCATAGATAGATAGTGGTAACGCTTTCAGGGTTTGCTGATATCTTTCATAGATAGATAGTGGTAACGCTTTCATAGGTAGATAGTGGTAACGCTTTCATAAATAGATAGGATAGTGGTTACGCTTTCAGGGTTTGCTGATATCTTTCATAGGCAGATAGTGGTAACGCTTTCAGGGTTTGCTGATATCTTTCATAGATAGATAGTGGTAACGCTTTCATAGGTAGATAGTGGTAACGCTTTCATAGATAGATAACGGTAATGCTTTCATAGATAGATAGTGGTAATGCTTTCAATGTTTGCTGATATCTTTCATAGACAGATAGTTGTAACGCTTTCATGGTTTGCTGATATCTTTCATAGATAGATAGTGGTAACGCTTTCATAGATAGACAGTGGTACCGCTTTCGTAGATAGATAGCGGTAACGCTTTCATAGATAGATAGTGGTAACGCTTTCAGGGTTTGCTATTATCTTTCATAGATAGATAATGGCGATGCTTTCAGAGTTTGCTGATATCTTTTATAGATAGATAGTGGTAAAGCTTTCATGATTTGCTGATATCTTTCATAGATTGATAGTGGTAACGCTGTCATAGGTAGATAGTGGTAACGCTTTCATAGATAGATAGCGGTAACGCTTTCATAGATAGATAGTGGTAACGCTTTCAGGGTTGCTGATATCTTTCATAGACAGATAGTGGTAACGCTTTTAGGGTTTGCTGATATCTTTCATAGATAGATAGTGGTAACGCTTTCATAGGTAGATAGAGGTAACGCTTTCATAGATAGATAGCGGTAACGCTTCCATAGATAGATAGTGGTAACGCTTTCATGGTTTGCTGATATCTTTCATAGACAGATAGTTGTAACGCCTTCAGGGCTTGCTGATATCTTTCATAGATAGATAGTGGTAACGCTTTCATAGGTAGATAGTAATAACGCTTTCATAGATAGATAGCGGTAACGCTTTCATAGATAGATAGTGGTAACGCTTTTAGGGTTGCTGATATCTTTCATAGATAGATAGTGGTAACGCTTTCATAGGTAGATAGTGGTAAGGCTTTCATAGATAGATAACGGTAATGCTTTCATAGATAGATAATGGTAACGCTTTCAGGGTTGCTGATATCTTTCATAGACAGATAGTGGTAACGCTTTCAAGGTTTGTTGATATCTTTCATAAATAGATAGTTGCAACGCTTTCATAGATAGACAGTGGAAACGTTTTCGTAGATAGATAGCGGTAACGCTTTCATAGATAGATTGTGGTAACGCTTTCAGGGTTTGCTGATATCTTTCATAGATAGATAATGGTGACGCTTTCAGAGTTTGCTGATATCTTTCATAGATAGATAGTGGTAAAGCTTTCGTGGTTTGCTGAT
This sequence comes from Mercenaria mercenaria, assembly GCF_021730395.1. NCBI lineage: Eukaryota > Metazoa > Mollusca > Bivalvia > Venerida > Veneridae > Mercenaria > Mercenaria mercenaria. The sequence continues at coordinate 40,376,232 of NC_069368.1, forward strand.
ATCTTTCATAGATAGATAGTGGTAACGCTGTCATAGGTAGATAGTGGTAACGCTTTCAAAGATAGATAGCGGTAACGCTTTCATAGATAGATGGTGGTTACACTTTCAGGGTTTGCTGATATCTTTCATAGACAGATAGTTGTAACGCCTTCAGGGCTTGCTGATATCTTTCATAGATAGATAGTGGTAACGCTTTCATAGGTAGATAGTAATAACGCTTTCATAGATAGATAGCGGTAACGCTTTCATAGATAGATAGTGGTAACGCTTTTAGGGTTGCTGATATCTTTCATAGATAGATAGTGGTAACGCTTTCATAGGTAGATAGTGGTAAGGCTTTCATAGATAGATAACGGTAATGCTTTCATAGATAGATAATGGTAACGCTTTCAGGGTTGCTGATATCTTTCATAGACAGATAGTGGTAACGCTTTCAAGGTTTGTTGATATCTTTCATAAATAGATAGTTGCAACGCTTTCATAGATAGACAGTGGAAACGTTTTCGTAGATAGATAGCGGTAACGCTTTCATAGATAGATTGTGGTAACGCTTTCAGGGTTTGCTGATATCTTTCATAGATAGATAATGGTGACGCTTTCAGAGTTTGCTGATATCTTTCATAGATAGATAGTGGTAAAGCTTTCGTGGTTTGCTGATATCTTTCATAGATAGATAGTGGTAACGCTGTCATAGGTAGATAGTGGTAACGCTTTCAAAGATAGATAGCGGTAACGCTTTCATAGATAGATGGTGGTTACACTTTCAGGGTTTGCTGATATCTTTCATAGACAGATAGTGGTAACGCTTTCAGGGTTTGCTGATATCTTTCATAGATAGATAGTGGTAACGCTTTCATAGGTAGATAGTGGTAACGCTTTCATAGATAGATAGCGGTAACGCTTTCATAGATAGATAGTGGTAACGCTTTCAATGTTTGCTGATATCTTTCATAGACAGATAGTTGTAACGCTTTCAGGGTTTGTTGATATCTTTCATAGTTAGATAGTGGTAACGCTTTCATAGATAGACAGTGGTAACACTTTCGTAGATGGAAAGCGGTAACGCTTTCATAGATAGATAGTGGTAACGCTTTCAGGGTTTGCTGATATCTTTCATAGATAGATAATGGTGACGCTTTCAGAGTTTGCTGATATCTTTCATAGATAGATAGTGGTAAAGCTTTCATGGTTTGCTGATATCTTTCATAGATTGATAGTGGTAACGCTGTCATAGGCAGATAGTGGTAACGCTTTCATAGATAGATAGTGGTAACGCTTTCAGGGTTGCTGATATCTTTCATAGACAGATAGTGGTAACGCTTTCAGGGTTTGCTGATATCTTTCATAGATAGATAGTGGTAACGCTTTCATAGGTAGATAGCGGTAACGCTTTCAATGATAGATAGCGGTAACGCTTTCATAGATAGATAGTGGTAACGCTTTCAGGGTTGCTGATATCTTTCATAGACAGATAGTGGTAACGCTTTCAGGGTTTGCTGATATCTTTCATAGATAGATAGTGGTAACGCTTTCATAGGTAGATAGCGGTAACGCTTTCAATGATAGATAGCGGTAACGCATTGATAGATAGATAGTGGTAACGCTTTCATGGTTTGTTGATATCTTTCATAGACAGATAGTTTTAACGCCTTCAGGACTTGCTGATATCTTTCATAGATAGATAGTGGTAACGCTTTCATAAGTAGATAGTGGTAACGCTTTCATAGATAGATAGCGGTAACGCTTTCATAGATAGATAGTGGTAACGCTTTTAGGGTTGCTGATATCTTTCATAGATAGATAGTGGTAACGCTTTCATAGGTAGATAGTGGTAACGCTTTCATAGATAGATAACGGTAATGCTTTCATAGATAGATAATGGTAACGCGTTCAGGGTTTGCTGATATCTTTCATAGATAGATAGTGGTAACGCTTTCAAGGTTTGCCGATATCTTTCATAGACAGATAGTGGTAACGCTTTCATAGGTAGATAGTGGTAACGCTTTCATAGATAGATAGCGGTAACGCTTTCATAGATAGATATGGTAACGCTTTCATAGATAGATAGCGGTAACGCTTTCATAGATAGATAGTGGTAACGCTTTCATATTAGATAGATAACGGTAATGCTTTCATAGATAGATAATGGTAACGCGTTCAGGGTTTGCTGATATCTTTCATAGACAGATAGTGGTAACGCTTTCAAGGTTTGCCGATATCTTTCATAGATAGATAGTGGTAACGCTTTCATAGATAGATCGTGGTAACGCTTTCGTAGATAGATAGCGGTTTCACAGATTTCCTCGAATAAAATAAAAGTCTTTGTCGTCACAATCTATGTACCTTTAACGGCACACGCATATCATTTCTTTGCTAGCCGTTATGTCACAGTTTCCCTTGATAATTACATGTTCAGTCTGCCTAAGTTGACACTTTGTTAAATGTTAACATGTGTCTTTTTTTTATATTCACTGGAAATGTTTCTTAACTACAGAGTAACGTTTTCAACGTTATAACAAAATTAAAACAAATGATTCAGGGTCACTGTATTTATGCATTTATAAGATTCATAACGTTCAACTACAATTATAATACGTGTGATCTATGTGGTTGCATGTCTCTTTCAGTCATTTATGTCTAATGCACAGCTGCTGACTTCTTTTCGAATACTTGAAGACGACGTTTCATGTTCCATAATCACTGTCACTGGATCCTCATACATTGTCGGTTTATATTCTAAATGTCTAAACGTAATGGTGATCTCCAAATGCTGGTATCTTCTGAGGTTTGAGAGCTTTATCATATTTTACATATTGCTTTTGCAGGTTACTAATTCTTGAACATTTTTGTACTATTCCTAGCTTTATTTCTTAGTAAAAGAATGAGAGTTAACTCTGTCAGAATAAATTTGAAAATACACGGTAATAAGCTCCCTTTAGACACAAATGTTTTATAGTTGTATTAAGGTAGTAGGGTACACTTCGAATTTGGTCCCCGTCAATATTTGTAATAATTAGAACTTCGTGATTTTGGATGTCTGTAAATTAAGGTGAGAGGTAATGATTGTTAATTCTTTAGAAAATTTATACAGCCGATACATGTAAAACTCTGATGTCAGTTGTAAAACTACCTGCTGCTAACTACCTGCTGCTAGCTTTGTATGAATCACTGAGACACCTTTTCGCGGAATTATTCAAATCACGGAAGGGTTCTGTGCTTGTTGACTGATACTCAGGAATATTTTCGCTATTTTGTGAAAAACGAGTTGGATGGGCCCCCATTCCGGTCATATCCAGAAGTTCAGTAAGGACTATTAAATTGAGAAATGCAATAAAATCGGGCATTGTTCTTGCAGCGGGATCATTGCAGGCTGTTCAAAAGGTGCAAAATTGATGATTTTGGCATGCTCTTTTTAATGGATGGTGTAAAACTTTCGTTTTCATAACTTTATTTATTCTTGTGAGAATCCTGATCTTGCCATTAATTAAAAGCACAAAACGTGCACGCAATTTATAAAATGGCCACCCTGATTCTGCTCATAAGGGAAGTCCCAAATTGCGACTCGCTACATGTAAGACTGTCTGTGCCCAAAACTTTCGAATCTAAGTGTACCCTGCTACCTAATGAAAGCTATCACGTGGGCTTAGGGGAGATACGTCGTTCTACCAAGGCAGCCATCCTTGTTTTGGGACACCTAGGAAGCGGGTTTTTAAACCTACAAATGAGTTAAAGCCAACAATTTTAACTTCAGTTATGCAGACCCGCCATCAAATTATTTAGAAGTGCCAAATGATGTGTACTTCCTGAAAAATGGAATTGTTAAGGAAATGAAAGTGCATTTGCAATTACAAAACTAATATCTGGAACCTATGATTTGAACTAGTTCCCATTTTTTCAGTATAAAGAAAGAAGAATTCAGGATAAAATCAGAAAAAATCACGCTGTAAGTTGTTTACAAAGGTGTGAAGTTTTTAACACTGTCTGTAATGCAAATTACAAGCTTACAAATCTCAAGTATGAAATACAGCGAGATGGATATATCAATAATTGATGACAAGGACGTTCCTTTACAATAATAAAATACGTAATTTTAAGTAAGTTAATTAGACAGCAATGAGAACAACGGAATTGATGGCACGCTTTCAAGTGTGTAAGAAACACGTCAGTCTGATATGTATTTGAGACAGCGTATACGTACTAACACATAAAAGCTGATTCTATCTTCGACATTTCATCATATATTTGTTTCAATATGGTCGATTGTAAATGTCAAATGACGCCTACCAGAAAAAACATCCCCCCACCTCCCTCCCCCCACCCCACCAAAACAAAAAACAAAAACAACAAAAAACAACAACAAAAAACAAAAAAAAAAAAAAACAAGAAACAAGGAATATAAAGTAAACTTTTAAAGTGCTTTTAAATTGTATGTTTTAGGAACAAGAAGATTATCTATCGGTTAGCCGTGCCTAATGAGCAACCCAAAATGTTAACCAGAGAGTAATTATTTAGACTATGTATTCCACTTTTGCTTTCTGTAAATATTTGTAGAATAATATGTGCAATAACCGTTGTAAACGTTATTTATTACGGTAATACATGCCAATTTTATTGCCTACATCCGCAGGAAGTCTCAGACATTTTTGCAGGTGTACCAGGATTATTACCTCTATCAGCCACTCAAAATCAAGTATGCGCTACACTCAGTAAGCATATAACACAATAGAACATCAAATATCAACAGATTATATTCCATTGATTAATGAAGCCAAAATTATAACATCAAAACATGAAGCTTGATATATTTAAATGTGCAATACATTATGTAAAATAAATATGTAAGTTATTTTAGGTCGATCGCAATGACTGCTCATAAATATCCAGGTATGCCTTCAAGACGTCTAAAAAAGTAGCAATATCAATCATAACTAAGAAGGTCTTTGAACAGACTCAATTAAACCGGGTCTGCAATTATTAGTCCCCTACTGGTTGAAAACCAGTTTCGGGGACTATAAGAATGCGCTTTTCCGTCATTCCGTCCGCCCGTCTGTCCGTCCGTGCCCGCGAAATGATGGTTATGTGACTGCATAACGGTACTTTCTCTTTGATGTCATTCATTCCGTTCTGTTTATGTGACCTTTTTCTTTTTATGTGATTGTTAGAACAATAGAGAGAACAATGGGGGTGTCACATAAATACCGTTTCGTTAGAATGTCCGTCCGTCTGTCCGTCATCCATGAAGGGATTTTAATATTACTTGGCAAAAATGTTCCCCATGATGAGACAACGTGTCATGCGCAAAATCCGGACCCCTAGCTTAAAGGTCAAGGTCACTAGGAGGTCAAAGGTCAATAGGGCTTTTTTCCTGTCCGGTCCATAACTCTCCCATCCTTGAAGGGATTTTAGTATTACTTGGCACAAATGTTCCCCATGATGACATGACGTGTCATGCGCAAATCCCGGACCCCTAGCTCAAAGGTCAAGGTCACAATTGGAGGTCAAAGGTCAACAGGGCTTTTTTCCTGTCCGGTCCATAACTCTCCCAACCATGAAGGGATTTTAATATTACTTGGCAAAAATGTTCCCAATGATGAGACGACGTGTCATGCGCAAAACCTGGACCCCTAGCTTAAAGGTCAAGGTCACAATTGGAGGTCAAAGGTCAACAGGGTTTTTTCCCTGTCCAATCCATAACTCGCATATCCATGAAGGGATTTTAATATTACTTGGCACAAATGTACCTCATAATAATACGATGTGTCTTGCACAACTTTCAGACCCCTAGCTCAAAGGTCAAGGCCACACAGCAGTCAAATGTTAAACTAGCATGAACAGGGTCTGTTTCGTGTCCGGTCCATAACTCTGACATTCATTAAGGGATTTTAATATCACTTGGCACAAGTATTCCCTATGATGAGACGATGTGTCATGCGCAAATCACGGACCCCTAGCTCAAAGGTCAAGGTCACAGTTGGGGGGTCAAATGTCAACAGAGTTTTTTTCCTGTTCCGTCCATTACTCTGCCATCCATGAAGGGATTTTAACATTTCTTGGCACAAATGTCCCCCATGATGAGACAACATGTCATGCGCAAAGCCCAGATCCTTAGCTCAAAGGTCAAGGTCACAATTGGAGGTCAAAGGTCAATAAGTGTTTTTCCCTGTCTGATCCAGAACTCTGTCATCCATCAAGGGATTACAACATTACTTCGCATAAATGTTCCCCATGATGAGACGACGTGTCATGCGCAACACCCAGTACCCTAGCTTAAAGGTCAAGGTCACACTTTGAGATCAAAGGTCAGGAGGATTTTTTTCCTGTCCGGTCTATAACTTTGTCATGCAAAAAGGATTTAGATATAAGTTGGCACAAATATTCCTCTGCATGAGACGAGTTGTCTTGCGCAAGAACCAGGTCCCTAGGTCTAAGGTCAAAGTCATACTTAGAGGTCAAAGGTCAATTTTAAGAATGACTTTGTACGGAGCATTTCTTCTTCATGCATAGAGGGATTTTGAAGTAACTTGGACCAAATGTTCACCACCACGAGGCACCCTTGTTTTTAGAATTACATCCCTTTGTTATTACTATAAATGGATTTTATTGTAACTTTTTTATTACTGGCGGTAGAGAAAAATCGAGACCACTTTTCTGTGGTACAACATGCATGTAACATCCAATTTTTAGGTGTATTTAGACCTATCTCTACCTGGTAAAGAGTTTCTTGCGGACTTATATTATATAGATTTTTTTATATTTTTTTATTTTTAGGATTAATTTCTCATTGTTGTTACTATAAATAACTTATTTGATAACTTTTTTATAATCAGCCAAAACAATTCGATATGAAAACAACTGAGTGTTTTTATATATACACATTTTAATCCAAGTGTGTTGTTATAACATATTGTGTATATAGTACAATACTGTTTAAACAACATTGACAGATATCAGTTCATTATGTTATACAGCAGTAGAGAAAATTAGGTATCTCCCAGTAGGGGACTTTGTATTGCATGGCAATACTTAATTCACTTGTTCTTCTTGGTTTCATTCTTTGCTTCCAAAGGATCTTTTAACAGATTTTATTTGTAACGATCAATTGCTGCTTAGTGACATTAGTACGAACTAAATTTTTCAAACGGTTTTGTCAAGGTAATGAGTATCTTGGCTGATTTGAGCCAATCCGTCTTTTCGTCCCGCAATCTCGCTAGCGCAAATAGGGAACGAGGGTGAAGGCGATGGCGAGGGCGACAATTCGCTATCAAGAGAGGTCACCGGACGAACACTCGCGAATGAGCGGTGATGGGGTCAAAGGGCGGAAAGCCGTGATTGTAGAGCTTAAATGTCAGGGTCGCGCAGCGAAAACTTGATGTAATGTGTATTTTGGCTCCGCCACCTCGACATTAAGTCTCCAGAATTTTGGCTCATTAATATATGCCACACGGGAATGTACTTTTCATTTTCAGAAAATTGTACATTTTTAATTTGTATCAAGTGTGATTATAATTATGCAGTGGCCGCATGATTTGTCTAAAATAATTTCAATAAAAGGTGGAGTACAGTTTTTGGCAAAACAAGTAAAATTTAAAAAAGATTGTCAATTAAATTTGGCACAGGTTATATTTTTGACTTTATCGCAACGAACATTTTCTTTTTCAACATATTGTGTTATATGTCATGCATGTCACATGCCCTTATGGGCCTTGAATATATCAAGAAACTTGAAACTGAAAATGTGTGATGTTGACGTAATTGTTATTGAAGTTTGAGGGACTGCCCATATGCAAAGCCACTCCGCGTTTCCTCCTCGAACTAGGAAGTTTATCTTTTTGCGACTTAGTGGAAGATTGTCTCCTTTCGTGCTACTTTCTACCGCAGCATCTGTAATGCTAGGGTGTAATGATGACCATTATTGTCTACTGTCCTGTGCTTGCATACACTTCGGACAAGTCAAGTGCCATTATTTTTGTTGTAGGAGCTGTATTAACGTTTGTCATTAGTAACCGTTTTTATGTGCCCAAGGAGTGTTTTTAGCAACGGTTCGTTCACAAACACAGCAGGGAGTTTTGCAGACCGGCGCCAGCAGATTTGTGGCAACAGCTCCACCTAGAAGTAGCATTAGTGCTAGAAAAAGATGGTTAGAGTTAAGCTTTTTATCTGCAAGTTGGTGACATCGATGTGTAGCTTCACTAACTCCTTTGAAAACATTGACATGCCAAATCGTCGATAGTCCGTCTCTGTGTTAGTGACTTTCTTATCGTTGTGCACGAACACTGTTATAAGAACAAATGAGGCTATTAGTACTCCATATAAATATACTGATACAGGTTAACGATGATACAGGGTAAATGAGCAGGTAAAAGTAGTCCGAAATACTGCAAAGATACATCAACAACGCCAACGTTTTGGAACAATACATAACCTGTACTTGGTATATAACTTTCGCATTCTAAACAGCATAAATTTTCAAATCATTGTAAAAAAAAGACAGCGCACATTCAAATATGTTACTTTTTACGCTGGAATATAAGTTCATACGTCTGGCAACATAATTATGTAATATTTTACGACACAGGACAATAACTTAAGTCAGAAGAGAAGCATGAAGTCTTAGATGCAAATCGTGTGTAGCGCCAGATGAATAGAGCAAATGGTTATGCCAATGATCATAGATAAACAAAAATAATCGTGTTTTGTTAGACATAGATATATAAGTTTTGTATTTTAGAAATGATGTAAAAGATGTGTATGCTTACTCTCAAAAAAAGGTTATGTTTAACTCATTCTTATTTCATTTATTGCACATTTGCCGGCATGTTTTGAATACTACGCTTGTTATCGGCTACCTAGAATTCTAACAACTACGTCGAACATTTAATCATACGCATACATAAGACGACTGCTTCTGGAACTAGTGCTAAAATAGCCATATGGATATTAGTCCAAAAGATCTTAAAATAAACCACATCAATTAATGGTTAATGGTCTCTCGAGTCATGGTCATGAACTTTTTGCAGACAAATAAACATTTCGTACAACATTATGTGTCAACCACAACTATTTTGGTGCCATTTCGCTAAACGCATTTTACAGTGCGAGATGACTCTTCTATATAATCTTTGAGAAGAGTTATATAAAAACGTTTATATTCTGTGGCAATACATAAAAATGACCAATATTTCTGTAGTAATGTTAGGATGTCTAAGGACTGGCAGCTGAAACACAAGACTTCATTATTGGAACTGTACATGGAAATTAATGTCAAAATTAGATACACAGCGATAATTTTTGTTTAAACCTTTTCTGTGTGATCCTTACTGCTTAATTTCAAATTCAACTGGACTATGATTAGAGATGAGTATGGACATAAAAGTCGTTTAATGGCACTGGTTTATGTTGTTGACGGTAATGTTTTGCTGTGTGATCTCACTTTACCAGCTATTGTATTTTTCAAATTCACTTTATCAAAAAGTGTTCCCTTATCTGTTATGGAAGGTTCCAACTTAAACCTCTTGCATAATAATATTATCAATAATAATTATAACAATAACAACAAGTGAATGAAGTATTGCCATGCAATACAAAGTCCCCTACTGGAAGGCACCTAATTTTCTCTACTGCAGTATAACATAATGAACTGATATCTGTTAATGATGTATAAACAATATTGTACTATATATACAATATAATATAACAAAGCACTTGGATTAAAATTTGCATATATAAAAACGTACAGTTGTTTTCATTTGGATTGTTTTGGCTGATTATACAAAAAGTGATCATAGTTATTTATAGTAACAACAATGGGAAATTAATCCTAAAAAAAAAAAAAATCTATATAATGTAAGTCTACAAGAAACTCTATACCAGTTAGAGATAGATCAAAATACACCTAAAAATTGAATGTAACATGCATGTTGTACCACAGAAAAGTGGTCTCGATTTTTCCCTACGGCCAGTATTAAAAAAAGTTACAATATAATCTATTTATAGAAACAACAAAGGGACGTAATTCTAAAAAAAGTGTGCCTCATGTTGGTGAACATTTGGGCCCAGTTACATCAAAATCCCTCCATGCTTGAAGAAGAAATGCTCCGGACAAAGTCATTCTTGAATTTGAAATTTGACCTCTAAGTATGACTTTGACCTTAGACCCAGGGACCTGGTTCTGGCGCAAGACAACTCGTCTCATGGTGGTGAACATTTGTGCCAAGTTACATTAAAATCCCTCCATGCACAAAGAAAAAATGATCCAGAAAAAGTCATTCTTGAATATGACCTTTGACCTCTAAGTGTGACCTTGATCTTAGATCTAAAGCCCGGGCTTTGCGCACAACATGTTGTCTCATCGAGGGGACTGTTTGTGCCAGCTGATATTTAAATCCTGTTTTGCATGAAAAAGTTATAGACCAGACAGGAAAAAATCCTATTGACCTTTGATCTCAAAGTGTGACCTTGACCTTTAAGCTAGGGTTCTGGGTGTTGTGCATGACACATTGTCTCATCATGGGGAACATTTATGCCAAGTAATATTGTTATCCCTTGATGGATGACATAGTTCTGAACCGGACAGGGAAAAAACCTATTGACTTTTGGCCTCCAATTATGACCTTGACCTTTAAGCTAGGGGTCCGGGTTGCTCTTGACATGTTATCTCATCATGGGAAACATTTGTGCCAAGTAATATCAAAATCCCTTCATGGATGGCAGAGTTATGGACCGGACAGGAAAGAAGCCCTATTGACCTTTGACCCCCAATTGTGACCTTGACCTTTGAGCAAGGGCTCCAGGATTTGCGCATGACACGTCGTCTCATCATGGGGAACATTTGTGTCAAGTAATATGAAAATCCCTTCATGGATGAAAGAGTCATGGACCGGACACGAAACAGACCCTGTTCTTGCCATGTTAACATTTGATTGCTAAGTGTGAGCTTGACCTTTGAGCTAGGGGTCTGGGTGTTGTGCATGAAACATCGTCTTATTATAAGGTACAATTGTGCCAAGCGATATTAAAATCCCTTCATATATAGGAGAGTTATGGACCGGACAGGAAAAAAGCCCTGTTGACCTTTGACCTCCAATTGTGACCTTGACATTTAAGCTAGGGGTCCGGATTTTGCGCATGACACGTCGTCGCATCACGGGAAACGTTTGTGTCAAGTAATATTAAATTCCCTTCATGGATAAAAGAGTTATGGACCGGACACGAAATTGCGGAAGGACGGAATGACAGAATGACGGAATGATGGAATGACAGAATGACGGAATGACGGAAAAGCGCATTCCTATAGTCCCGAAACTGGTTTTCAGCCAGTAGGGGACTAATAACAATAACAATAAGAAGAAGAAGAAGAACAACAACAATAATAATAATAATATAGAAAATCTTATTTCCAGTATGGCATTCTATGTGAAGGTTAAATAAACTGGTATTTTGTTTTCTTGACTTTTGAATCTACCATGAAAACAATCCCGTAGTGAATTATATTCATCTGGCATAACAGACAGATATGTTCCATCATTACTTCTATGTAAACAAGAATTTGTAACAGAGTTACCAACGTCCCCCGCCTAGGGACCATTTTCATATAACATATTGCATGCCAATACAACATCTTTTAAGTAATAGGGCAACAAACTAACAATGTTAATAAATCATAACTGTATACCATATGATTCATAAGGATGTTATGTAGTTTGAAACTGTCTGGAAATCTTCAATTTTTGATTGATCTGAGATAATAAAATCTATATTTTAAAGATTTAATATGATTTTATTTTTAAAGTGGTAAGGAAAAATAAATAAAAAATATAATGAAAAGGTTTATCATATTAAAGTGAGGTAATTAATAAACAAATGAAATGTATGACATTTATATGGTACTAAAGAAACTTGTTTTAAATTACACACCAAAACAGTTAATTCTGGTGTTGGTGCAGAACTGCACTACATATCGACCAAATTTATTGCAACCATTACGATAATAATGCTGTATTTACCTATATATACTATAAAATTTTAACTTGTGCCTGGGAGTTTACATATGTTAATAGCTTTTTTATCTATCAATACCAAACATCTTACTTTAAACATAATTTAAACATAATTTCATTTTTAAATTAGTGGGGAAAATTATATAAAACACATGTTTTGTACGTTATCATATAAAAGGGAAGTAATTTCATGTACAAAAAAGAAAAGAAAATGGACTTGTGTGCCCATGACCTTGTCCATTCCACATGGCACAATGTCTTGAAATGTTGAATATTAATGCCTAGTTATTTAGATACTCACCCATGCATAAAAAGTTACAGATCAGACAAAAAATACCAAAAAAAGTATTTTTGGTGTGTGTAAATCTTATGTGTAGTTTTTCCGAACTACTAAATACATGTGTTTGGTTTTGTGTAACGAATCCAAACTCACAGATGAAACAGTTTCCTTTATTTTTTTTTTTTATTATGTCAAAACAAGCCTTTTCATTTTGCATATCTTACGGAGAGCGTACGGAGGGTTAAATAAAATCTTTATCGCACTCCTCCTTAATATTATTTGGTAAAACCACTTTTGGTTTCCTTTGACTGGCATGCATGAAACTGGTTTTATATTGAGATTCAGAAATGGGGATACATTTCAGACGTTCCAGACGATTCAAGTTTCATCTTAGATTAATATCAATACAAATAAATCAGTAAAGAACTCCCTCTGCTCATTTATGAACTGTCTGGCAAAAGGAAATTGTCCTCTGAAGAAACCAGACACTGAATGTAACTTCATTGTGTTCACTGGTCAATTCAATTTTTGGTTGCGGGTTTATCCCGCTACCAAAGTTAAAGTGTATTTCTGACAATCATAGCATCTTTATTTTATTCCGAATCATATCTAAATGATGTGCTACACAAAATAGTCCCATTCCTGAACAATGCGGATGAATAAGCTCACACTGACCATTTAGATTATACAAGATCTATCAATGATAAGGTACACCAGCCCATGGTTACATCACAAGCTGGGTCGAGGCATATTAAATTTGTATTTGTTTCTCATTCATGTATATTCATAGACTGGCATTTAAACAGAAAATAAATCGACCAAAACCAGCAACCACAAGACATTTCAAGGCTTTGATCTTTTATAGGTATCCAAGGAGCTTGATAACACACCACCTGCCGTAGAAACTGATTTATATTTGAAAGCATTAATTTTGTTCGATAAAGTGCAACGTTCTAGAATGTCAATGAACTTTCGGTACGCTCACGAACTAGTGTAAGCACTTTTAGTATTTACTTTACAAATTACTTTTGTTTTATTGGCAGAAGTAGAAAAACTGGATTCATACATTCTCTACAAACACTTATTGGATAGATATAATACATCTATGTTGTTCTTTCAAATATCGTAAGTAAAAAATCTGAGTAGATCATATACAGCTGTAACTGTCTTTAAGTTAAATTATTTGGCAAGGGTTAAACACACTTGTCGTGGCTGAGTTATTTGTCAGTTAACATTTATATATCGTATTCATTAATAACTTTGTGTTTAAAATTATTTATATTGCACTCTCAGCTACCTTCGAGTTTTTATTCTGGCATAAATTTGGATTTGCGATAACGAATGGTTTGTAAGTCGGCAATATTTAGATTAATGACTAGTTTTTAATTTTTCTGACCTGTTGATGAAAACTACAAAGACCCTCTTCCTTTGATAAAACCAGCCGTATGTTATCTTGTATTTCATGAAAGGTTACATCTAACAACATCTATAAAAAGATTCTTTGAAAGCACAGAATTAATTGCAAAGTCTGCATGTCTGAATCTGTTCACGACATATAATAAAATCAACATCCGCACAAGAATATTGTCAAACAATCATCCCTGCCTCCGAGCAAATCACGTGACGAAAGCAAAACCATGTTATCGTTAAATGGTGACACGCCAGGTAACGCCTGGTAAATCAAACGCTTGCCATAATGTACGGGCAAATTGACATTTATGCCACCCTGTAAGTTCATAATAAAAATATCCAATCTATATTTTTTTGCTGCAAACGATTCGTCAAATTCTTTGAATGTCTGTAACCAAATACTGTCAAATAGTTTCATTATTGTCATTTTAGCAGGCGCACATCACAACACAAGAAAAAAGTAAATTTAGTTAATACCGTTTTATGTCGTAGTACAAGCAAAATAGATAATATCTAACTACTGAGATATAACCTTTCCTGAACAAAATTTAAAAAAAAATGAAAAAAATATAACTCGTCTATTATTCAGCTCAATTTAAACATGATGGCAGAGTCACTGTACCGATAAGGATAAGTAGTTTGTAATGAAATATGCAACACCCCTCACGCCACATAGTACCGGCGTAGGGGAAGTATATCATGATAGCTTAAGCAACACTGATTCTATGCACAGGAAAGCATTTACAGCTGCAATACGGCACTTAAATATTGCTGATGTTTTTAAAAGAAACCCGTTTTGAAGCAAAGCACGTAAACAAGCAAATTCATAATAGTGTCGGCTTGATTGTCTCACGCCTCCTTAAACCGGTACTCCATTAAAATAAAGCTAAATTAATTCAATGATCCCAAAGGATCTGTAAATGTAACAGCACTGAGTCCAAGCATGGGGATACATTTACGGCCATCACAAGGTAGTAAACGTCTGTGGTTCTGCAAGTAAATCATTGGAAGTACATTACACAAACAAGCTAAATAATATCAGTTCATAAGTACCTCAAACTAAAAAGAATTCAACTAGTTTGGACCATAAATTTCATTCAATTGTGTCATGAACTGGAAAACAAAAACATAATGATTTCATGGGATTTTTTAATTCTGAATACGTGTAGATATAAATGTAAAATGGAAAGAAAACTTATTGCTAAATTGAGCCGTGCCATGGGAAAACCAACATAGTGGCTTTGCGACCAGCATGGATCCAGACCAGCCTGCGCATCCGCGCAGTCTGGTCAGGATCCATGCTGTTCGCTAATAGTTTCTCCAATTCCAATAGGCTTTAAAAGCGAACAGCATGGAGCCTGACTCGTCGCATACCCACTATGTTGGTTTTCTCATCGTACTAAGACTGGTGCTTTTATTTCCATACATCATTCAGCGGATGTCCTCTGAGAGGGTAATTTTATGTTAATAACGTGCACGTGTTTGTTTTCACATCCTTCTTAAAAGGCCATCCTCCTTTTACGATGCTAATTAGACACATCATTTGAAACAGCCGCATAAATCTTTCATGATCATTTCCTGAGACACAAATCCTGTTAGCCCTGATCCCACAAACAATGACATTTAACACAGAATATTAAAAATCTATGGGAATACGACACGCACCGACATCAAGCAGCCTCTCAGTATGTCATAGATCCAATGTTTTATTCCAATTTCAATAAAATATTTAAACATGTAAGAACATGATTTATTTAGACATTTTAAACATTGGACCCAAAACCAAATTAACACGTCACAAGGGCTGAAAATTTTACTTCCAGACTCAGTTAGGCTTCACCGAGACTTTAATCTCTAAAATTACACAGTTCCAAGAATAATAACAGACATAAACACATTTGTATCCAGTTCAGACATAAGTGCCTAAAATCTATCATAAATAGAGAATGCACGATAAGGTTATTGTCTCAGTTGTATTCAGCTTCTCCAAGAATCGACCAATGTAGATTTGCGATTTCATGTTATACGTAACGCAATGACGTTATTTGGTACTATTGTCTGTTTGATATAAACGGAGACAGGCAGAGTTAAGGAAATAACTAGTTTATCAAGATTATAGAAGTTTAGGAAAAGTCATACAACATTAAAACTGGACTCTGCAAATTGAATTTGAAATAGAACTGATGAAAAAACTAGTCCGTCAATGTCGTCAATGTGGGTGGGGCCAATTCTGCTATTCAGTCATTGACGTGATTACAAGTGTTATCGGACAGTTTCCAAAATAGTTGCAATGTTCAATGCTCTTGTCGTTAAGTGGAGTATGCAGTTATAGGGTTTGTCGCTTAATCCCCTATAGCTATCAGATCATGTAATAATTAAAGCATTGAAAATGAAAACACAATTATAAACCATTCGTTTTATACTAATAACCCAACGTTATTTATTATTTCAAGTACACAAAATGAAATAAAAACCTCATATATATTCCAGACTGTATTGTATATCCAAGTTGAGCAATTACCTCATTAGCAAAAAGCAATGTTGTTAGGAAACTGTTAGTTCAATATCACACATTTCATCTTCTGTGATGTTCCATAATCTGAACTATTAATTCTTTACAAACTTTGCATTATAAGCAGTAGTAGAAAAACAATAAGTTTGTTATAAACCTATGCTATGAGACGCAACTCTGCCTGAAATTTCTAATCACTACCATTTTGTTCAACTACTTCAATATAAATATCATAGCATCGCATGAGAATTCAAGCAATGAATAGTTGTTTCAAGGCATAAACGAGGATCAAAATGACAGTTGATAATTGTTTTCCCTTCGTAATCAACCTTCAATCTAAAAAGAATTATGGCAATACGAAATGTTGGTTGGATAAAATTCTCTGACATGTAACATTATGTCTACAGATGTCTACAGGCGTAAACGGGAGAAAGCAGGAGCATTTCATTAAAGCGTCCCTACAAACGTTCGGAATTATCATATTCGCTTTCGTTTGCATCTCCGTTCAACAGTTATATTACCTGAAGGGACAATTTTAAGTTTACAGTATTTAGGTCGTATACTGAAATATTTATGTTTAAAAAAGAGAAATTCTGGTTCGCATCATTACCTAGGAGGTTGTATCAAAATTCAACAAGTATGAAGTTAGGTGACATGGGATGCGTGAAGGCTAAGTTCTAGCTGGCAAGAATCATCACAAATTGTCGCAGAGCGATAAAATGACAAAATATGTACACAAAAACAGTCATTCGCTTAAATTTAGAAGCTTTCTTAGATTTTTGTTCCTCCCACGTAAGTTGCTTTATTTCATCTCCCAAGATAAAAAATCATACACTATAAACTATAATTGCCTAATTCTGGAAAGTGTAATACTGAGCTTACAGAGCTATCTCTTGATTTAAAGTATATATGAAAGTTACACTCAATAACCTTTAAAGCAGAAGCATTTAGAAATAATAATAAGTATGTATACGTATACATATACATGTATATCTATATATTAAACTTTTGGGTAATATGTTAACAACCTTTGGCGCCATACGTAACTCTAAGATTATATCCTGTGTCACCCAAAATATAATATTGTGTTACTTCAACAGTTGTTCAAACGATTGTATATGAATACGTACTGTCTAAGGAGGTAACACATTATAATATGGGCGGAATTATGTTAAATATTTGAAAATGTTCATGATATACAAAATTCAAAGGAAACTACAAAACTATTCTTTCAGTTACATCTAGTTAAATTATTAATACATATTTGAAAGCAATATTCTACTTTGAAATTTTCATAATGACATGTTATTGGAATTAGGCAATACGAAATACTGGCACGGCCACACACCTATTATATATAATGTTATGTTATTATTGTGTATAGTCTATTCTTATGTTGCCGAAAAGTTATGATGCAAATACTACGATCATACAATACTTTGAAGAAACGCGAATTAAAACAATTGCAATGTAAATGATTAGATAATGACTGTGTGGGGGAGGGAGGGGAGTAGGGGCTGGCAGTTTTGGGTTGGCTGGATTATTCATTTACTTAGAAAACTGGGTCGGATCTTTCTTTTATTTTGAATATTAAGTCCGACTATTTATTCACTTTGAAACGTGGGCTAGTACATATCATTGAAAGTTTTAAAGATATCGGGTTTTTTTTTCTGACAAAGAAATAAGAAAGAGCCTTAAATCTTAAAGAGACATCGATGTTATTCTAAGAGCTATCTGGTTAAGGTATTCTGCACGTACAAGTAAAACGCACTTTTGCTGCTTAAAAAGATATCATTTTATAGTACATAGTTAAATAAAAATGTTAAATTGAAAGTGATATCGTAAATCCATAAAGAGAGAGTACCTTTAATTTCTGTATGCTTTTAATTTCATCTCTATTTGTTATACCGAATTATGACGTATGAGGGAAGTAAGAAGAATTTCAATTTCATTTTGCCCTTCTGTAGTGTAAATTATACTACTCAGAAAACGAGAAGAAAAATCCCCCCTAGTATTAATAACACTTATAAATGATGTGCACACGAAATGAGCACATTTTTATGCTGTTAGACTTTTGTTACACAGCTTGACAATATATGCCGGGTTCGCCAACCTCAACATGAAGCAGGTAGTGTTTTTTTTCTTCTTTTCATTGGTGTACAATTTACAGATGTGTTAAGCAATCGTTTACCTCTATCTGTTTGTCGCAAATCGGGCAAGCTCCATACCTGATATACGCTTAAAGGGATTAAAAGGTTATATGCGAACATGTCCTGTTCGCACCGTATCTCACACACTCCTTGAAGGATTTTCATGAAAGGTGAAACGACGGCGGTTTAAGGGGACTAATAAGCACTGTCGAAGGAAAAATGGAAACAAGAGGACCAAATGGTCCGAGGTCGCTCACCTGAGAACAGCTAGAACAAGGTACTTTTTTGATTTGACCGGTTGACTCATTTTTTACCCAAGATGACCCATATTTGAACTTGACCTTGATTTCATCAAAACAATCGGCAGGGTCAAATTTCATAAATATCTAGTCTAAAGTGCAGCCCCTAGGGCTTACACAAAGTATTTCTTTGATTTGACCGAGTTACCTAGTTTTTGCCCCAAGATAACCCATATTTGAACCTGACATAGATTTCGCCCAGACAAACAGTCTGATAAAATTTAATGAATATCCAGTCTAAAATGCAGCCCCTAATGCATACACAGGGTATTTCTTTGATTGGATCGGGTGACCTAGTTTTTGGTCCAAGATGACCCAAATTTCAACTTGCCCTAGATTGCATCAAAAGAAACATTTTGATCAAATTTAATGAATATTCTGCTTAAAATGCGACCCCTTTTGCATAGGCAAGGTATTTCTTTGATTTGACAAGGTGACCTAGTTTTTGACCCAACATAACCCACATTTAAACTAGACCTAGCTTTCATCAAGACAAATATTCTGATCGAATTTCATGAAGATCCACTGAAAAAAATGCAGCCCCTATTGAATACACAATGTTATTATTTGATTTGACCAGGTGACCTAGTTTTTAACCCAACATAAACCATATTTGAACCTGACCTAAATTTCATCAAAGCAAACATTTTCATCAAATTTCATGAACATCCTGCCTAAAATGTAGCCCCTATTGCATTCACAAAGTTTTTCTTTAATTTTACTGGGTGGCCTAGTTCTTGACCCCCGATGACCCCTATTTAAACTCGACCTAGCTTTCATCAAGACAAACTTTCTGATCAAATATCATGAATATCCAGTGTGAAATGCAGCCCCTTTTTTGATTTGACCGTGTGACATAGTTTTTGATCCCAGATGACCCATATTCTAACTTGACCTAGATTTTATTCAGACAAACATTGTGATCAAACTTCATGAAGATCAAGAGTAAAATGCAGTACCTATTGCATACACAAGGTTATTCTTTGATTTGATCTAGCGACTTAGTGACCTAGTTTTTGACCCAAGATTATCCATATTCAAAATTGACCTAGATTTAATCAAGGTAACCACTCTGATTAAATTTTATGAATATCCAGTGTAAAATGCAGCCCCTATTGCATACACAAGGTTTTTCGTTGATTTGACCGCGTGACCTTGTTTTTAACCCCAGATGACCCATATTCACTAGATTTCATCCTGACAAACATTGTGATCAAATTTCATAAAGATCCATGTAAAATGCAGTCCCTATTGCATACACAAGGTTATTCTTTGATTTGACCTAGCGACCTAGTTTTTGACCCCAGATTACTCATATTCGAACTTGACCCAGATTTCATCAAGGCAACTATTCTGACTAAAAAATATCCAATGTAAAATGCAGCCCCTATTGCATACACAAGGATTTTCGTTGATTTGGCCTAGTGACCTAGATTTTGACCCTAGATAACCCATATTCCAACCTGACCTAGATTTTATTTAGGCAAACATTCTGATCAAATTTCATGAAGATCCTGTGTAAAATGCAGTCCTTATTGCATACACAATGGGTTTCTTTGATTTGAGCTAGTGACCTAGTTTTTGATCCCAGATAACCCATATTCAAATTTGACCTAGATTTCATCAAGGCAATTATTCTGCCCAAATTTCATGAAGATCAATTGAAAAATACAGCCTGTATCGCATACACAATTTAAATGTTGGCAGACGACAGACAAACGACATTCCGCGGACGACGGACATCGAGCGATCTAAATAACTAAAAAAGAAATGGACAGGTGGAAAATGAAATTAAGGAAAAATTGGTGTAAAAAATCAAGGTAAGAAAAACACTATTTTCAATGTTTATATCCCTGTGACCTTGTCCTTTGACCCCGAAATCAATAGGGGTCATGTACACATCAAGACCAACATACATATGAAGTTCCAAAGTCCTAGGTAAAATACTTGTCCAGATATGAAGCAGAAACCATTTTCAATGTTTAGACCCCTGTGACCTTGATCTTTGATCCAGTGACCCCGAAATCAATAGAAGTCATTTACGCATCAAGGCCAATATACCTATGAAATTTCAAGGTCCTAGGTGAAAGACTTGTCCAGATATTGAGGGGAAGCAGTTTTCAATGTTAAGATCCCTGTGTCCTTGATCTTTGACCCAGTGACCCCGAAATCAATAGGGGTCATGCACATATCAAGACCAACGTACTTATGAAGTTTCAAGGTCCTAGGTAAAGTAAAATACTTGCACAGATATTGAGTGGAAACCATTTTCAATGTTCAGATCCCTGTGACCTTGACCTTTGACCCAGTGATCCCATTCTCACTTTGGACCAACTAGGGTAATAGGGGATCATTCTGACCAAGTTTCTTGAAGTTTGGATAAGTAATTGTTTAGAAAAATGAATGCACAAAAAGATTAACAAAAAGGTTAACATGAAACTCATTATTTTATCCATCCCGCCCGCCAATCCGCCCGGACAGCCCTAACCTACAAGCCAGATTTTTCTTCGAAAACCCGGTCAACAAAATACAAGTTACTATATAAAATAATTATATCAATGAAATAAAACTGACATTTTTACTGTTTCAAAGCATTAAAGATATAAGCATCGCCGAAATGAAACGTAAAAGAAATCTGAAAACTTCACAGAACTATCTGACAATTTTTCAACACAGATATCGTAACGTCACAACTTTGTGACGTCTTGACGCAATGCACGTGACGTTTCGTGGGTAGAATGGGCAAATTTTTGTTAAAACCTTTAAAATCACAAAAAAGAGAAAATTTGTTTCTTCAGCATGTCAGATCGAAATATATTTCATCGAGTGAACACCATATGCAATATTCTACGCCACTCATGAAAATGTATATTCTGGTGTTCACGAGTTTTTGAAACACCCCCACAACAATGGTATACGTCACATCTCTGTTTTCTATAACGGTCTCTGTCAGAACACCGCGAACAGGTATGGAATGAAACAGGATGTGGATAGAAATTTATAAATGTTACGTACATAGATATAATTCAGTGTCCATAATGATGTATTCCATTTAATGACATACAAATATAGATATATTTATATTCATGGCAATATATCGTGATGATCAGATAAAATGATCTGACAAATGTAATATTCCATGAAACACAGACAAACATGACAGACCGTAATTGAGAGCTTTTCTGACTGCAGATGTAAATGATAAAATCCCCAATATTTTCAATGGAGTACCGGTATTTGATTAAGGCGCCAACGACGAGCAACGGAGCTATCATTGAAACTGAATTAAAACGGGTGCTATCATGTTTATTTGTTTATTGAAAATGAACCAGTATATGACTAGTCGGATGAAATTCTTGTCTATAATGGAATATTTTCATGTCATTAAAATGGCAACATGTTTCTTTACGTATGGCACTTGAATTTAATGTATTGCAGCGCTGTGCATAATGTAGCTGAATTCTGCCATTCCGTTATAGTATGTGACTTATATATTGGGCGCGCTTATTGTCGTTCTTTCAACATGCCAGGACGAAAAACTATTTTGCCGTTCCGAAGTGTTGGCGTGCTGACGCGTTTAAAAGGCGCAAATATGCCAGAACAACAATTAGCATGCCAATACGAGAAATAAACGGTATTTTTCGTATTGGCGCGCTAATTATCGTTGAACCACGTCAAAATGACAAATAAGTGCGTAGAAACGACAAATACGGGTTTTGTCATATTGGAGCGCTAGTTTGTTGTTTTGGCGTGTAAGCGCTCTTACAATGCGCCAAAACGCTAGAGCGAAATGACAGAATTCAGCCACTGGACGTTATTGAATTGAAAGAACATGCTTTTTTATTCTCTTCTTCTTTTTGAAATTCAATACACAATTTTCAAATTAGATTAAATGTCGCGCTTATTATTCGACATAGGCATTTAATCGCATATAATCAACGCTAGTTATTGCGTTATTTGTTTATGCTCTCTTTTATAAATAATATTGTAATGTCCAGCATTGCACTAAAGATTATAATTTAGGTGTATGTATATACGTTGAATGCAGAAAAGAAGTATTTAATTGTTTAATCAATTGAAACATCTTTACGTTTTACAGTTAAGCACGGCATCTTATAAAATGAGGTGTCAGATAGAGTCACTATGTGTCCTATTATGAAACAAATCATGTGATGGATTATGACACACACTTACTTCTGAACAGACAGTCTTTCTGATGGTTTACGAGATTTATACAAATACCTATTTCTGATATTTTTCGAGATTTGACCGGACAACTATTTCCGACAGTTAAAGAGATTTAGACAGACATCTATATTATAATGTTACCGGATGATTATAACAAGATTTAGCCAGACACATATGAGGGTCATTAATGATTATTTTCTGCTTTTAACATTGTCAGAAATACCATAATCTTTCGGAAAATAAATGTAGTTCTAGGCAAACGATGCAGTGGTTATACTACCGATAGATTGTAATAAGGGGCCTCCGTGGCCGAGTGGTTAAGGTCGCCGACTTCAAATCACTTGCCCCACATCGATGTGGGTTCGAGCCTCACTCGGGGCGTTGAATTCTTCATGTGAGGAAGCCATCCAGCTGGCTTACGGAAGGTCGGTGGTTCTGCCCAGGTGCCCGCTCGTGATGAAATAATGCACGGAGGTGCCCCTGGAGTCTTCCTCCACCATTAAAGCTGGAAAGTCGCCATATGACCTATCATGTGTCGGTGCGACGTTAAATCCAAAAATTAAAAAAAAAAGATTGTAATAAGGTCCTTACAAGTGGTGAGAAGAATGTGCACGACACAAGACCACGCTCCTCCTCAACATGTCTCGGAATACGTGCACTATGCATATGTATAATTATCAAAATGCGATGAAATGTCTGTGAAAAGATAAATAAATACAAACAATGTCTCTTCCTTCTTGAGTTACTACCTTGAGTTTGTTCGATCTCTTGCTCGAATTACAACATTTAAATCACAAAGAACTGCGACCATTCCCATTTTGTTCCAGACAGCTCAAACGCAATCTGCGACAAACGTTTTGGCTTGGTGAGGAAAAAAATCATCTTTGTTATCTTAATTTGCGGACAGACCTATTTTTCAGATATTACAGAGTCAAACAAACAGCGACATAGAACAGAGCAGAACAGGAGTTTTATTTTCAATTTTGATATACAGACATGCCAATGGGAGTGTCTGATTGCCTCAAAGGTAATTGGCAAGGCCAATTTAATTAGCGGAAATCTCTTATACGATTTGTCACTATGTTTGACAATCAAATTAATTTTGTTTCCTTACATTACAACAAAAATTTCTTTGCTTTAATTTAATACAGGTAATGACTTCATTAATTGGAGAGCAAAGACAAATTCTAATTTTTGTTGTAATATGAGGAAAAACAAAATTAATTTGAATGTCAAACATAGTGACAAATCATATTAGACACATTTGGAGCTTGTATTCTTAACAATACTTGACTACAGTTTTACGACATATTTTTATACATGCTGTATTATTGATTTTTCTATTCTCCGTTTATCATCTCATTGTTTCTATATGTTGTCAATATCTATATACTTTTACAGTTTCAACGTCTAAAACAAAACAAAAATAACATCATTAACTTGTCGACCAATATCATTTATAGATTATTGAGGATGGAAATGAGACATATTTTTGTCAGTATAGGAAATTTTACAAAGGAATTTCCCGAATGAGATTTCATCTATTATATAACAATTTGAATATCCGTCAGATATAAGACAACAATGCGATACAATTTCTAAGATCGTGTTAATTATTCTGTGAATGTCTCTGTGAGCGCATTATATTATAGCTGGCATTGTACCTACCTGTTTGTTATTTAAAAAGAACTCAGCTGAGGTAAATTCATGGCAAATCATGTCGTCGTATTCATTGCACTTCCACTTCCTTAAATTTTAAGTCGGTGTTCAAAGGTTATTGAAACACCAATCGCTTAGATATACTGGCGTGTCGTGTATGGTTACGTATGCAATCCAGTCATTGTAGAAGATTGAACATTTCTGACTAGTAGCAAGAGAACTATGTAAGCAGCTTAACGGGACTGCTTGGTAAAATACTCCACTGGGGCGTTATAATTTCTCTATTTTGAAATGAATTAAATGGAACCAGTCTATATACAGAAAATGTACACATTCCTTTCGAGAATATCTTTAGAATCGACTTGTTTTGCTCCAACAAAATAACAAAGAAATAAAAAAATGTTCTTGATAACATTTTTTTTTATCATTTCCATGGCAATAGGCCTGTGTCACAATTCAAAAGATACAAAACAGTCCTCAGTGCCATAACTGGTCATGAAAACACAACGAGGCAGAAAATGACAATGGAGAGACAATGGAGATAAAAGGGAATGTCTAAAGTCCAGATTAAGAAGCATGAAAACTATAGAATATGTTAGGTTGGAGGCTCTAGGTCCTCCACGAGGATTTTTCAAATCCTGCTAGACAGAATGCTGCGTTTCAATGCCACTGCGCAAGTCAGGTTTAAAAGTAGATATACGTCGTATTAGCTTGGAAAAGAAAAGTAAGGTATGGGTTTCTCTCTAGAAAAGTTTGAAATCCTGCAAAACTAAATTGTGCATTTTAAGCCATTTTATAGAAAACAAGAGACAGGAGACTGCGCGCTCGACAATTTCGATGCTGGATAGTGAAACTGGGCACATCTGAGGAAACTGGAACGGTCACAGGAGTGAAATTGCTTGAAATTCTAAGTAAAGGGGGATAATTCATTAAATATTGGTACCAGAGTTATGGGCCTTGTGTCATATGATGTAGGAGATGATGTGGAACAACTACTTTCAGTTTGAATCAAATCCATTTAGGAATAACTGAGATAGAGAGAAAGTGCATCAAAACTTTAACCTGAAATTTTAAGTAAAAAGGGGGAATAATTCATGAAATATTGGTGTGAGAGTTATGGCCATTGTGCCATATGATGTGGGTGATGATAAGGAATAACTATTTTAAATTTAAAGCAAATCCATATAGAAATTACAGAGAGAGAAAGTGTAAAAGAAACTTTATCCAAGGTGAGGACGCGGAATGTATACTTCGTATAGTCGAGCTAAAAATGTGCGTAAATTTTGATAGTTTTAAGTACAGGTAAGAGTGGAGGTTCAGGGGACCTCCTCGAAAAATTGAGAATTATACAAGACAAATTGCTTATTTCAAACATTCAGTTGTCCTTCCCGAAAACTTGAAAATTCTACAGGAATATATTACGCATTTTTAAGCCATTTCAGTCATAAAAATGAACAAATCGGGTTGAAAGGTACACACTTCTGGCCTTGGTAATTGGAGGATAACTGAGGTGCAGCCGGGAGTGTTGGAGGTTAATCTCCGAGAAACTGTACAAGACACTTCGTGCTTTTAAAGACATTTTAGACACAGAGATTGATTCATACAGCCAGAATCATTATAATGATTACCTTCTAAGGATTTTACCACAGAAACATGCGTGAAATTAGTATTAATAATATGAATATAGTTACTCCCTGTCGTAAAAGGATACCATGACTTGAATTGAACGTTCTGGAATCATGTCTTAAAACACAGGAGAAAAGTGGCCAGTACTACCCTAGGGATAAATCTTCTGAATGTCGAAAACGCAAGGGGGCCTCCGTGGCCGAGTGGTTAAGGTCACTGACTTCAAATCACTTGCCCCTCAACGATGTTTGTTCGAGCCTCACTCGTGGCGTTAAATTCTTCATGTGAGGAAGCCATCCAGCTGGCTAACGGAAGGTCGGTGGTTTTACCCAGGTTCCCGTCCATGATGAAATAATGCACGCAGGGAAACCTGGAGTCTTCCTCCACCACCAAAGCTGGAAAGTCGCCATATGACCTATGATTGTGTCGGTGCGACGTTGAACCAAAGAAAAAACAAATTTTTGGTTCTAAGACACCGTTTCTTCATATGTCTACCGCCACGTATTGTCATATTGTTCAGTTCACAAGAAGTTCAAAACGAATACTTGCAACACACAAATTGTGGCTTATATTTTCTGGTCCTTTGGGATCGTGGAGAAAATTCATGTTTACTGTAATAGAATTCCGCTTAAGCTGGTGCTAGGGGGTGTGAGGTTTGTTGCACATCTAATTACCTCTCATGAACGTACTCAATCAAACCGAGTCTGCTTTATGTTCCTTGATTGCGTTCTATGCCCCCAAAAGAATTTTTGATTGATTTTTATTACCCTTAAATGGCCAAGTGCTATATAACAAAAAATGTTTAAAAAGTATGGAAATAAAACTCAATTTATTTTCCAGAATAATGTGTAATCCTTAGAAACGTGCAAGCTGAAAATAACAATCTTTTAGAACATGATATCGTCAGTCGCTAAAGTGAGAAACTCTCTGTATACTTCAAAACAAATAAACTAATCTTTCAAAGATTTGATCAATGTTGATTTATTTCATATTGTAGTTAAAAGAATGATGCCACATATTTATCTGTCATAATAGATTAATTCTTGAACGGACAGCACTTTAATGGATAGCTTTAAAGCTGAATCTCAAATTCAGAGAAATTCTAACTTATACAAATGTGATCATAGTATTATGAAAGCGATTACAATATCAATTTTAAAGGCATCAAACTCGACAAATTCAGTAAATAAATGATAGTTTATACATAACACTGATGCAGTATTTCAATAGAAAGAATTTCATTCATGGACCGGGTATTCCTTTAAACAGTAAAGAGTATGTTAAAGAATTTTAGCCACATTTGTCTAATTGTTTTTTTTCTCTCTAAAATTGTAGTCCATGTTGGCTGATGTAACAATAAGAATAGGTATATGTATATGATAAAAAGGTCT
This sequence comes from Mercenaria mercenaria, assembly GCF_021730395.1. NCBI lineage: Eukaryota > Metazoa > Mollusca > Bivalvia > Venerida > Veneridae > Mercenaria > Mercenaria mercenaria. Next base: position 40,403,743 of record NC_069368.1, read on the forward strand.
TTAAAGAGGTTCTTTGATCTGCATTGATGATTTCGTCTCTCGCGGATTTAGCCAGACAGGATCACACAGGGCGCACATTCCTCGTGGGACCCAGGCCTGATAAAATTTACTTGAGCCGACTAAAACAAAGCAGATCACGGTACCCTGTTTTATGTAGCCGTATTGTTCTTGTATATCGGATATTACAATATTACCAAGACCTTGCGTATTGTTTGGAACTGGATTGTATCGGGAAAAGGATTTGCTTCGATTATTGCTGGTAATCTAACTTGTCCCGTCCCGTCACAGTCTTCAGAATAATATTGTTGTAATGCAAGGAAATTATGCTGCTCAAGATTTACACCGACGGAAATGGAACAAGAAGTTAATCTTCCGCGGCGTATATGTTAGTGTAAACTTATATTCAAATTTTAAGCGATGTTTATCTAGATGGTTATTACGTAGATCAATACAGCGGTAGAGTGAAATATGTCAAATATCAGATTCCATCTCATAGCATTAGAGTGAAATATATTGCATTTCGTAGCAACGCAGTAGATAAAATAATCAGTTGTGTATTTAACATGAAAAAAATGAAGTTGAACGAAGATAAACAAGCTTGTTGATCTGTTGGTTACAGTTTACGCATTTACAATATACTCGGAATAGGGTCATATTATTATGTCTAATAGAAATGTAACATATAGCGAGAACATCTTAAATAAAGTTAAATACAAATCGCCTCCACATTCCACGCAATAGACATTTACCCTTTTTGTTGTTAAAAAATAACATTAAAAGGGAAACTTCAAAATTTGTTTGAAGGAACCACCGTATCTTTAGACCTAGACTGGCTACCGAGTAGATAATGTTTATGTAGTTTTCTTTTGAAAAATTTTATTTTGTCTACATTTTTGCTTTTATCATTTTGGGGCAGAATTAAAATTTAAATAGCCTCAGGAATTAACTACAATAATTAAGTACGAAAAACATACGGTCTGAAGACAGATTAGCTGATAAAATGCATTGAAAAAACTCATTTATTTCATCTTATTTTATTTATTTATTTTTTAAATTCAAGGGACTATAAGTAGATACACAGTGAATGAATTGATTATGAGGTTATGTATTACTAATCTCTTCACTGGTTGCAATTAATTTAAATCGAGATGATACAAAACATTCTTCTGAAATTGAAATGCATATTTTCGGTACCTAACCTTCAACAGTAAATGTTTCACTTTTCTTAGACGGACAAGGGCGACTGGTGTGTCGAATTCTTGAGGATATATATAATGTTCAGATTCCAGTTCTTCATAACAAAGTATTTATACGAAGCGTTGAGTGACTTCTTTTCTATATATTTTACTCGTTACAAGAAGTAATTGTGAGCAGTGAATAGTTTCGCTGTCTTAAATTTAGAAATTCAAAGATATTTATTTCTTGGAACTCACTTTGCGGCTGTTTCTAATTTAGTTAAGTTAAGAGTCCATTTATATTTACAACGTATTCCAAGATTAGAATATCCATATTTTTCTGTTAAAATATCTGATACGAGTGAGTTTCGCAATAGATAATGCCATTGAATGAAAAAATATTTTTGAAAGGAACTCCATTCTAAATTCTAAAATGGTTTCTGATTTCTGAAAGACATTCAAACTGAGCGAAATAACTTGTAAACAAATTTCTTGGTACTTTTTAAAGATTACACCCCCATCGCATAGAAAATGCTTTAAACACCGCTCCAATATGCCCGTAATTTGTTTCTGATTGTCTCCCATGTCACCATAGAAAACCTTTATTCCATTTTTTATTGAATATCTGACACGTTGGTAGTAATCAAGTTAGTTCTCCAAATATGTGTGTTCATTTACATTCGATTGTATAGTACGAGTGAAAGAAAATCAATTTATCACACAATGGCGGAATCTAAAATATTTTGACATTGTAGAGGATGTTCAATGCTGTAGGATGAGAGAGAGAGAGAGAGAGAGAGAGAGAGAGGCTTCCCTCAGTTGCTGAACTGCGTTCAACATTGTTCAAAATAGTTTTGAATATAAATCATGTATCATGTTTTGCCAGATAATATTGTTTATTTAGTCAATAATTATCAATAAGTAACAGACAGATTAAACATGTCATTTGTTTAGGAAAACATGTCTTTATTGTTATGGTAGTGCTTATTTACTGTTTTAACATTAATCTGATAATGTTTCTGGCAGTGAATCACATTCTTTTGAGGTTCGCTTATTATACTTGTTCAGATATTGTTTAGAACAAAATATAGGTACAGAAATGATTCTGCTATGACTTACAGAAAATTGAAACGAAGACTAAAATATACTGAAACTCCATATGCTGCTTATTATGAATTTATGTAGTAAATGCCAAAGGAATAGCTACGTTCAAAGAATGTGGTCTCCCCAAGGTCTCAGCAAAGAGATATGATTTGTTTATTTGAGAGATCAATTGTTGTGTGCAGTGCATGTATATAATAAAGCGAAGAGCACTCGTCTGTAAATCACGTCAAGAATTAATAGATGTAAAGATGATAAAATAGATAATAGCAATTATGACCATTATTAACAACGCTAAAACGCATTTGTTTTGTTCCCTGAAGTAGATGCACATCAAATGAATAAATAATTGAGAAGTTTTAATTATACGGAGCTATTTCAAAAACTACTTACAACCAAATGTCATTATCTCCATGTGTGTTATGTGAGAGCATATTTGTCTGTGTCGGTATCTTATTTTCCATGAAATACAAATAAACAAGAATAAAAGTCCAACAGAAAGACAACATGTTTAACCTTTAGCCCGGTGGCAGGAAGTGATTCTGCCTTTGCGACCAGTGCAGACCGAGATCAGCCTGCACACCCATGCAGGCTGATCATGGTCTGCACTGTTCGCTATTCAGTCAGTAAATTTTTAGTGAACACCCCTTTGATTAATAAGTTGTACGGCTCAAATTGAATGATGAACCAGTCCATTTTAGATATGTAGCAGGCTAAGGGTTAAAGAATGCAGTCGCCCATAGCAGAGTCCTCTAGGAAAAAGGTTAACACGACTCAGTTCTTTGCAGACTTTGAAAAAAAGCATTTATCATTACGAAATAAATTTCAATGCCTGGTCCATAAACCTGGATCGACGGCATAGGTATGCGCTTTGGTTAAGGAATGGGATCGTCAATATGAAATGTTTTAGTATTACTGATATGAGTTCTAATTGTGTCAAACTGCAGAACGGGACAGAACTTAGCATAAGCAGTCGACCATGCTAAAATACTTCGTGCATATTATTTTTTATCCATACTAGTATTCTTTTGAAATTTTCACACTGGATAACCCACTGGCGCCAAATTAGAAAGAAAATGCCTCAAGTTTCAAGTTTATTGAATAAGCTGGGCCTCATAGAGGCATCAGTCACATAAAACAATAATACAGTACAGACAAAAAAGAAAACATGAGATATGATATGTTGACATATCCATAAAATCCACAGAATAAAAATTAATCAAATGATATTTGTCATTGTCAAGAATGTAATAAGACTACATACCATACATACAGTGTAATCCAACTAATTAAATGACATCATATTTTTTTGCAGAATATTGCGAGTTTTAACAATGTACTTTTATCTGTGCTATTCATTAACATAGAAAATGTAATAGAATTAGGACGTAAAGCATGTTCTCTAGCAATATACTTTCTTCTATCATCACTAAAGAATTGACAGTTAAATAAACAATGAAATTCGTCACCAAATGAGTTTGAAGTACACAAGTTACATACCCTTAGTTCTCTTGGTATATTATAAAATCTACCTGTTTCAACTGGTAATTTGTGATTCATACATCTAAAACGAAATAGTATTTTTGCCAAATGTGTAGGTAATATATCCAAATTATTTTCAAACCTAAATTCATTCTTGTAAATTCTATAATTTAGACATTTGCTAGATTCTGTTACATCACTATACCAGTTTTGAATGAATTGATCTTTAAGTCTATTTTAACAATATTTTTAAACAAGGAAGGTGAGGTGGCAACATTGCTAATCCAATAGTTTGATAAACCCAATGAATCTAATAACTTACGAACATTGCTAATCCAATGAAGCTTAACTATATCATTACTATATAGGGTGTATGAGGTATCATATAATATACGACATATTTTTTCATGTTTGCTATTCAAAATCTTATTCCAAAAACACAATATTCTACTCTTAATATGAACAGATAATGGTAATACCCCAGATCCCCATAAAGCATACAATTTGGAGTACTCTGTTTCAAGTTCAAAATAAGTTTATAAAATTTTAGCTGAAATTTGTCTATAACATCAACATTCTCTATCCCCCATACTTCACTTCCATATAACAATATAGGTGCTATCATACTGTCAAACAAATGTATTTGCATACTAACAGGTAAATCTAATTTTCTAGCTTTAACTATAACAGAAAACATAGCTTTTCTTACTTGTTCCAGTAAATGATTCTTTGTTTTTACAAATTTACCATTGTTTGAAAATTTAACACCAACATATGAAAAATGATCAACAACCTCTAGCATACTACCCTCAAAGCTGAAAGATGGAAGATTACGTAAAGCTCTTTTACTTTTCCAAAAAACTCTGTACATGTTATACCCTACCCCTAGGTATTCTATAAGAACCATGGCCATGAAGGGAAAATGTTACTAACCCGTTTCAATCGCGCATTTCATACTTAAAACACGCAGTTCGGTAAATGTGTACTATGGATATCAAACAAGTTGTAATTTATCTTCCATTGTGTACCGGTCACATTTCTTCAATACATTTTATCTTAGAAAAACAACGCGTAGTTTATTGTTATTTCAACGTTACACACACAAAAAAATTGCTTGACCTTCCCTGGTGAAGTTCACTTTTAGATTACAAAATCATTCTGACTGGCTGTTGTGAAAATGTATGTCAATCGTCATTTTACTACACGTGTTCGCTAAAATGTGAAAATGCAGCAAAATGTGCAAAATGAATAAAATAAACAGAGCAGATGCAGACGACTTCAAATTAAAGATCATATACAAGATGAATTCCATTCATTATTTCCAGTTTTAGTGTAAAATTGTATTTTTTTTTTAAATTCTGTTTTTGTTTGTTTACATTTCGCCAAACATGTGCACACTTCCGTGACCTCTAGACCGGATGTTCATTAGGGAAGGTCAAGCTAGATTTTTCTGTAACGTTGACGAAAGCATAAAATATGTTGATAATCTCAGCAATATGGAATATTGAGACAAGGTGACTGGTGCACGATGGAGGATAAATTATCGCTTGTTCAATATTCTAGGTATACCCATCCACCAAACTGCGCGTTTAAGTTGAGAAATTTACGATTGAAACGGGTTAGTATATATTCCCGTTCATGACCATGGTTCTTATAGAATACCTAGGGGTAGGGTATAACATGTACAGAGGCATTTTCTTTCTGATCTGGCGCCAGTGGGATAACCGGCTATCCTGACGCCCGCTGGACAAAAAATAAAAACGCTAGAAAATAACCCCGCTAGAGTTTCATTTATTTCTATTGGAACGAAGCTAATCCTTACAATTCAACATGGCAGTTTTGTTAGGAATGGACATGGCTTACAATTACAATTTCTGGTCTGAAAATGTTCGATTCCCTAACAATTTCTTCAGTCTGAAAAATCTAACAAAGTTCCAATGTTTTACGCAGATTATGAACAATCTGTAGAAACTTCAATGATTCGGTTTAACAGATGTGTCTTTTCAGATCATATGTATGAAATTTCCTGTTTCTATGTTATATCTGAAAAAAATTAGCCGTTAAACATGTATAGGTGAACAAATATGACTGTCGGAAACGACCTGCGTTATTTGCAATGGGCAGTCGTAGAACTCGAGAATACAGGCGTATGCAAGTTTTTAAAAACAGTCATGTTGTCATTTGATGCGCTACTATGTCCCTTAGGTATGTTTTGTATCTTTTTAACCTATTTATTTTTTTTTCCAATTTATATCGTCTTTTATTTGTTTATAGCTAATTGTACACATGCATTCAGTATACAGATACTTATATATGATCCCTTAATGCCATGTCGAGTAATTCTGGTTGGCTCCATTATCAATCATCTACTGGTTTTTGGGCTAAAGGTTTGCTGGGTTCAGTCCGTCGTTTTGTCCGTCCGCAAATCCTTGATTGTGCTGTAACTTACAATCCATGAACCTATTTTCGGCTCAAAATATGTTACTTAGAGCAATATATTTGTAAAAGTATTTTGTGTCTGGACTTGTAATTTCTATATGCATGGACCACACATCATTCCATAGGTTGAAAAAGCAATATTTCTTGTCCGGAGCATGACTTTGTATTACATGACAATTTAACTTGTTTTAATGTGGCCTTTCCTGTGGGACTTCTGTATTATTTATTCTTTAATAAAAGTATTAAGTATTAAGTAGCAGGTTTACAAGTATTGCCAAACATTAATAGTAAGAGCTTAATCACTTGGTTCACGTAATGAGTGTATTCTAGTTTCAAAATCTATTCATGTTGTATAATAATAATTATTTAAATACTGTTATGTAGCCAGTTGTTTCAATCTGACTAAAGAACAGCTCCAATTAACGCTACGGTACCCTTACGGTAGCCAATCATGGCTCTATCATACAACATTTTTAGGCGAAAGTAGTAGTTACAATCCTATTTTGCCGTGCATCTTGATTTCTGATAAATTACAATATAACTATTGTCGCTCTTCTGTTTTAGAGCAATCATATGTAATTTGTGATTGGTACTTGTAAATTTCTAGAATGCGGAGCCCAATCGTGCATTCCCCTGTAAGGAAAGCAATTTTCGGGCATGACTTGTAAATGCACATTTCTTCTAATTCCTTTCCTTGACATTCGATACTTATAAATATTGTATTAGTAGCAGACAAGTCGTGTTAAGAAACTAATCGTCCTGATTGGTTCATATAAAAACAGATTTGCCAAAATGAAAATAGCAATATCGGAAATCCAAAATATACAGAAGACGAATGTGAATGGGTCATTCTCAGATCTTCGTTTAGAAGATCAAGTACTTTAGGCAGATTGCCAGTTGTTTCAGGGTATTGTATACAGACAGTCAGGAGTGTTTGATGGGTTCAAAGAGATTGTCATCATCTAATTAAAACATGACGACAAGGTAAAAGGAGAAAGAATCGAACTTTAAGTTAGAAAATTTGGATATAGAACTAAAACATTTTGATTTTTTTTTATTTCAGAACATGCAGTGTTACAAGTATTCTATCGCTTTCAAACGACGACCTGTTACAACATGAAAGTAGTCCAACATCTACAGGGGTGAACGAGGATCGGTCTCTGGTAAAAAAAAAACACACACAAATGATAACTGTGAAAAAAAAATATATAAGGAACTGTATAATTGTTATTACTACATATTCGGATATAAAACATACGACGATATTATAATCATTGGCTGCACTTTCAATCAAATGAAAAGTTTCAGAGAAAACATCAATATTTAAGGTAGAAATGATCCTCTCATCTTAGCATATGGATGAATTAAATTGTAATATTAAATGTATGCCAATATAAATTAAATATAATTTATATTCAAATGACTACCAGAAGCAATTATTTACACTTGCTAAAACCGCGGAAAAAAACTTTCTAAAAGCTGGAAAATTCAACATACGAACTAAATAATGTCAGTGTGACTGTAAACCCAACAAACTAAACAACTTTCTATAGTATCTTTCGTATGGTGAATAATTGACAAAAATGCGAGGGCTTGGTAAAAATTTAATAAGGGTGCGAAGGAATACAGTCATATTTGACAAAAGCCGCTTGAAATGAAATAGAATCACTTTTATAACTGATTAGGTTTTGGTCGAATCACTACCAATAATACGTTATGCATGTAGACATAATCAGCCGAGTTCAGCAACAGTATTCGACATTCATATTTTTCACCCATTCATGTTTAACGGCTTATTAACATTTGTTTTACTCAGAAAGAACGTAGAACCCGGAAGTTTCACACAGTGGCTCAGAAAAGATACATCTATTGAACCAAACCATTGTAGTTTTCACATATTGCTCATTAACAAAGACATTTACATAAAACTTTGGAAATTTTATCAGATTTTTCAGACTTAAGAAATTGTTAAGGAATTTCTACAAATATAACGGTCATTTTCAGACCAGAAATTAGAAATTTAAGCCATGTCCATTCCTTAACAAAACTGCCAAATTGAATCGCAAGTATTGGCTTCATATCAATAGAAATAAATTATTTATTTTGTCCAGGGCGTCAGGATAGCCGGTTATCCAGTGTGATTTTATCAAGAAATAATTTATAGAAAAATACATTATTTCTCTATTGACACCCGTTTATGCGAAAATGAACACTCCGACGTATTACTGAACTTCAATGACGCCACCAAAGTTTGAACATCAAGTAATTAGAATGCAAAATGTATCCGCTGACATTATTGTTAATATTTAAAGAACTGGTTTTTAGGATAACACATGTCAGGAATTTATTGCTTTCGTACATTCTGTAACTACAGGTCGAGGTACATGTTGCGTTGCGAAGTTAATATCTTTTGTATGTGCTTAAGTTGCGATACGAAATATGAGATTTATTTCAACAAGTGACACTCCGTCAAGAAAATGAAATAGAATCAAAATTGCTGGAAAGCCTATAACATTATTTCTGTAATATCTTTATATATCAAATAACTATAATTGTTATACCATTGCCAAAAACTATATTGTAGATTTCAGGCAAAGATGCGGATCAAATATTAGTGGGAACAATAATTGCTCAAATAAAATTGTTTCCCCATCGCAATTACCCTTCAATTTAAAACAGGAGATAAATCTATACTCGTGGTAATATGTCATGGACTCTGACAAATGTAATATTCTACGAAACACACAATAATTCAGCAGATATAAATGGAAAAATCATCGATATTCTCTCCGGCGTACATGATTGAAGCATCCCCTAGACGCCTGCAATGTTCAGATTCTAAACTATTATTTAAGATGAATTAAAACGCCTGCTACCAATTTCTGTGATTTATCAATATTTGTTATTTGAAAATAAACTAGCTTATACTTGTAGTATGATATTTGGGTCGTACATTCGATTGAAATGTACAGCATTGTAATATAGTTCGGTGCTGTGTGCAAGTGGGCACAAAAGCACTGAATTCATAATACAACACATAGAGAGCGTTGGTCTGAAACACGTTCATATAACTGACTTATTTCTTAATTTTTAAATGAGATATCTCTTTATGTTAAGAGCACAATTACAAGTTCTTATAGTTTTAGTCAATCTAAATTTTATCACATTTAGCAGATGATATAGCAACTGTGAAAAACACTTCCTTTTTGAGACATACATATTCAAACACAGTAAAAGCAGATACTTTGTATCAAATAAGGTTTAATAGCATTTGAAACAGAAACATGTAGTAAGCTAATCATAAGTTTGTCTAATATTTGATGGACACTAGTATTTTACTAAAACAATTATTGGTATGCCAGGCAAGTATATTGTAAAACACCCTAATATAATGACTGTGAAACACATACAGACAGTTGAAAAAGTATACTAATCAAAGTATGATTAAGACAAAGGAACTTAATGCATACACATAAAGAAATATATATGTAAGGCATTCAAATGATACAGGATCGTGTGATTATAAAACAAGTATACACATTCTAAATACATAGTGTTGAAAGAGGCATAAAGCATGAGAAAAACATGCAAAATCACTCCTAAGATGAATAATAAACATATACTCTATGCCAACTTTCTAATTGGTCACCCCCTTTAATGAATATATTTTACCAGGATCTCCAGATATCATTGATTACAGTTATTCGCATACAAACGGAAAAATGCATCATCTGAAACGAATATTTGAAACTTAGAATGACTAATTAGAAAAATGTTAAGTTTACATTTAAAATATTGACCATACAACCATACAACTCAACTGGTATAAGTGAAATAGTTTTTCGACATATGTTTGTATTACTGTGTAGTTTTTACTCGTAGTAAGAAAAGGCAGTGTCCTACAGCAATCAGATCTTGCCAGTTAAAACAAAACGTTATCGTATCTCATCTTACATCAACATTTATAGTCGGATATTTACACAAAGATTTCTGAAAGGCAAATATTTGATTTGCCTTTTTTTGTTTATATATATATATATATCTATACTGGAGAAATTTTGCACAGATGTAGCTGTCAGATGTATATTTAATCAAACGTTCATTACAACCTGTGATAGAACAAAAAATTTGGCATTTGGACGTTTCAGACTTGAAGTATACGTCTCAGACTTGAAACGTTAATAAATACTCGGAAATACTACAACCTTTCTAACTACAACCTTTCTAATGATGCAGTTACATGAAAGAGCGTGTCAGAATATGTTGTTTTTTCAAACTTAATATAATATTTGCCCTGCGAAAATGGGTTCTAAAGGACATGAACTGTTCTAGAACATCAAGAATAGTTCTTGAATCGTTCATGCCTGTTGATGAACATGTGAACACGAACTGTGCAAGAACACTGTTTAAAAGGAGTTCAAGAAACGTTTAAGAACTTATCGAATTCATAAATTGTTCTTTAAACTGTTCTTGAATTTTTAAGGACTATTCTTGTATATTATGTGTACTTAAAGTGTTAAACTGTCATTCATGTAGTGATTTCAAGAACAGCTTGTGTATATTATAAGAACTACTATGTTCTTAGCATGTTCTTGAAGCAATTTCTAGAACAATTTCAGAATAAATATGAAACTTCAGAGTGGTCTCAGAATGTTCTTGTAGTACCCTTAAAGTAATCAATCATGGACAATTTCACCATATTTTAAGAAATACAGTGTTCATTACATTTTTTATTTATGATAACAGTTTTCTGACATATTGTCACAACCAGTTCAAGAGTAGTTACAGAACTGTACTGTTCTCAAAATGGTATGATGAAAAACAAAAAGCAATTAAGAACAGTTTTAGAACAATATCCTTCTATTCATTCGCCTTTTGTAATATATATTTTCAAGAACAATTTGAGTAAAGATTTAGAACGCTTCTTTTCTTAAAATGATACTAAGAGCAATATAACTAAAATCTGACATTTTGTAAACAGACCCTGTCTTCTTTAAATGAATGCAAGCGACTATTATTTGTGTCAAATGAGAAAATACACCGAGTTAAAGATATGGTACATGTTTTGGCAACTGTCAACCATTTATAAGTTAAGGTATTAGACCCGTAATAGAGTACCTCCTTTTGAAGAGTATTCAATTCCTACCATAAACCTACTTTGATGGATTTTTTTTCAGGGGGAGGGGGGGGGGGGGGGGGGGGGGGGGGGGGGGGGCGTAGGTTCAAGCCCCACTGGGACCATTTTTTTTCCTTATTTTCCTTTTTTCTAGTAAGTTTTTACTTTTTTCAAGACTTATTATTGATTTATTGTACAAAAGTGGAAATTTTTCATTTGATAAGTGATTTCTTGCTGTTCAAAGTGAATTTACCTCTGAAACAGAAGGGGTAGAGTTAGACATCTTTAAAAATACTGAGTTACATGCGGTAAAAGTTCTCTATTTTGCCTTTACTCTTTAGATTACATATTGTGGAAGAAATGTAGGTAGGTTTTGCTTCTGCCCCAAGGTTATTTTTAAATGAAGTGAGCAAAATTTAAAACAGTCCCACAGGACTCGACCTTAATTTTTCAATGTTGGAGTTAGAATTCTGTCTCATTTAATCCGTTTACTTAGGTACCCTAGAAAAAAGATATTGACTTTTTTTGTGTGTTGTATAATTGTTTAGCAATGGCTTGATGATTCTTTTATCAAAATTAATAATATAATAAATTCTCTTGATTGACTGTGGCCATCACTTTGAAATTTGTCTCTACTTGAGATTGAGGAAATACCATAAATTATACAAAATTTATAGAAAACGGCACGGTAAAAGTTGTTTAAAAATTGCAACACAGTGCGAAACACACAACTTTAAGAAATTACCAAGCATTTTAAAACATTACTATTTGGGGTCCAATACCTTAATTACATTGACAGTTAATCTAAAATATAAAATAGCAATTGATTTTGAAACTTCAAATAAAAAGCCTTGCTCATTTTGTGTTATGTTACTTTGAACAATACAGTACAAAACAGTTATCTCGACTTTCCGCCATTTTGTTGCATGCTGGGAAATGTTTTGCATATTCAGCAATTTTTGAAAAGTTTGTGTAGCAAATAAGAAGGAAACATTTATCATACTACGGCAAGGAACGGTTTAAAAGGAACATGAGGACACTGAATATTAAATAAGTAATTATGGTGTTGTCATTATCATGTATTTTAAAAAATATAGAATCCTTTTAGAATGTCACAAGAAAGGTTAGTATATGAATTTAAATATTGAGATTAGAGTAAATCATATATTAACTTAATGTTTTGTATTTTATGCAGTAATTGTTTACTTCTTATTTCGACAGGGCAGTAACCTTTTTAGAACAGATTAGGAATTGCAGATGGTGAAATATTCGAGAACAGTCCAAGAACTGAGCACAAAGTGTTCTTTAGCTAGCAATGGACTGTTCAAGAACTGTTTGGGGCGCATTCAGGAATGTTTTATGAAACGTTTTAAGAACTTCACCAGAACTGGGTTAGAACAACTGTCCTTCATCTGTTGTTCAAGAATCTCTTAATAACAGTTTAAGAAATGTTAAATGGGACTCTTTGGGGACCTTTCAGTGACAGGTTAAGAACTTTAGCTCATTAATATTTCATGAATTGTACTTGTATTGAGACCTCTGAAGTGTTCGAGAACAGTTCGAGAACTTCTGGAAGGAAAATGTTAAGAACAAAGAGTTCTTGAGTTTTTCTCATTTAACATTTCTAAAAAAGTGCTTAAAGTGTATGAGAACAACATTAAGAACACTTTTGACACAGTTCTAAAACTTTGTTCATGAAAACTGCAAGAAATGTTCATGAACTCTCTTTAAAATTCCACAGGGGTTGGCAGGTGCTTATGCGAAAGATATTATTTTGTCTACTGAAACAATGTAACAGCTAAAATGAGTCTGAGGATGCAAACGAATCCGCTCTAACAACGATTTCCGAGTAATGCGGTAAATAAAAGACGGGTTTTTTTTTAATGATCATAAGATATACACTGTTTTATACTAAATTAAAGATAATTTTATTTGCTATGTAACTATATTTTTTATCTACCACCTGGTAACACGTACCAGATTTTGCGTCATTAAAAACAAAACGATGAGAGATGTAAAAGAAAATATCAAGTTGTAAGTTGAGTGTGAAAACGGCATAAAATCATTTTAAAAACATAAATTATATGACATTGATTCGCGCTTTAGCGGAAATGGCATCAAAATAGTAGGTTGCGTGTATAATTATCAAATTTATTTCTCAGATTTATTTTCAGACAAAGCAAGACTGTATGTACATTTTCATAAACGTGTTTTCTAATTATATATTAGTAAAAAAGATTTCATGGAAATACGATTTTTGTTAAAATGTCACATATGAGGAAACAAGTTTCTCATCCGATAAAATGTTCTCATAAAACGTTTTTTTTTTTTTAAATTTTATTTCAATCACATTATATAGTGTTTTACAATGTGCAACGCGTAAAAAAAGGTTATAGCAGTTTATTCATTTTAGTGAACACATATTTCATATATCTATATTAAATAAACAGTGTTCACAGAGCTGTCAGACTTAGCTAGAACCATTTCAGAGTACAACTCGTTACCTCTAAAACTAATACAAAATGAAGAGAAAAGACTGGGTCATATGCGGTATCTTCTAAAAGACATTTGCTGACTGCAAAACCACACCAAAACTTGGTATTACTGCTGGTACTAAGACTTTGTTTTACTTTACCAACTGCAATATTCTCTCTATTTGTTCTACGAAAACGCCAAAAATACATCAACAATCACATTTAAACCAATCTAGCCTTAATTTATACTTTGGTGGGATGAAGAGACTTATATAGGAGTAAAAGGATAATTTGTATCCAAGAAAATCTAAATTTATTCCACTGACTGCCGCTTTGTAATTTTCTTGATATTTTAAAGCTCTCGAATGTCATTTCGATGCGTTGTAAAGAAACCGTGATTATATTACCGTTGCCATAGAAACCGTTAATGAGATGTTTATAATGCAGCTGCATTAATGTTTTAAAAAGACTTTGTTTTCATGCGAACCCGCTCTTTCTTCGTAATCTAAGTAGGAAATGTTTCATCAATTAATGCACGGGGAAACTCGAGATATTAACAACACGAGAGAAAATGTAAAGTTCAGTCATTATTATGGAAGCACTATTCATGTAAATCAGATATGAAGGCAAATACAAAAAAAAATCGTTAGTTTTTATTTCTTTTGGTTCTTTGTCCTTACATTTTGTCTCAAGCCGAGTTAGTAATTCAAGTCACACGAAAAGTTAATAAAATAAATTATGATATAAAAATAAACAAGAGTGCCAGAATGTCACAATATACGTCCGTGTTGGTTTTCCCTACGGTCAATTATTAAAAAAGTTACAAAATAAGTTATTTATAGTAATAACAAAGGGAAGTTAATCTTGAAAAAAAAGAAATAAGTTCACAAAAAAAATCCTAACCAGGTAGAGATAGGTCAAAATACACCTTAAAACTGGATGTAACATGCATGTTGCACTACAGAAAAGTGGTCTTCATTTTTCCCTACGGCCAGTCTATTTATATTAACAACAAAGGAAAGTAATTCTAAACTAGGGACCTGGTTCTTGCGCATGGCACTCTGTCTCATGATGTTGAACAGTTGTGCCAAGTTACATCAAACTCCCTCCATGCACGAAGAAGAAATGCTTAGGACTCTGTCTCACGGCGGTGAACATTTGTGCCGAGTAACATCGAAATCCCTCTATGCATAAAGAAGAAATGCTTCGGACAAAGTTGTCATTCTTGTATCCTTTCACTTCTGAGTGTGACCTTGACCTTAGACCTAGGGACCTGGTTCTTGCGCATAACACTCCATCTCATAACGGCGAAAAATTGTGCCAAGTTACATAAAAATTCCTCCATGCATGAAGAAGAAATGCTCCGGACAAAACCATTCTTGAATTTGACCTTTGACCTCTAACTGTGACCTTGACCTTAGACCTAGGGACATGGTTCTTGCGCACGACACTTCGTCTCATGATGGTGGACATTTATACCAAGTTACATCAAAATTCCTCCATGCATGAAGAAGAAATGCTCCGGACAAAGTTTGTGGACGCCGCCCGTCCGCCCTTCCGCTTGCCCGCCAAGGGCGTTCCCATAATACATCCCGTCTTTCAGACGGGCGTATAATAACTGCAAAATGTACAGCATGCTAAGCGAACAAGATCTGATATATTGTAACATCACTGCTTGTCTCACTGGTGAAATGTGTAATTTTTAACTGACTTGCCTCACACGTCAATTATCTATACTTTATTGCATAATGAATAATGCATATAATTTCGGTATAAATCATTTGTGCAAAATGCTGAAATTGTAAAGACTATACCAAGCAAGAGATTTTAAAAGCAAGTAACAACGACTAGTAACTTAAAATCAATCAAAACAAATATCGATGCAACAAATATTAGTAGTAATGTAAAGTAGCGCTTCTAGGTCAATCTGACCCCATTTAACCTTTTGACCGCTTCTAAAAAAAACCAAAAAATAAACAAGTTTTCATAGTACTATATGAAAACCTATAGTAAAATATGATTAAACACTTCTGCCAAATTTTTACCAAAATCCTGCCACGAAAACAGAGTACACCGAGAGATAAAATGTAGAATAGGTTTGGCCTAATATAACATACAGGAAGTAAAATATAGTGTGGTTGAATTAAGACCACATTTATTTTCTGTTTAAATCACTCTTCTACTTCCTTGTTTTGTAATCCTTTTACATAGATAAAACAACTGTTAAAGACATTAGAAATGACACAAAATGTACACAATACCAATAAATACATTAATAATTATCCATGAAACAAGAAAATTTCAAACTAAAAATAACACAGACCGGGAAAACCAAATGCTAAATATAACAAATATAACAAGGTCAGGTTATTTACAAATCTATCTCCCTTTAATAATTGAAATTAAAAAACAAATAATATCTCCCTTTGATAACTGAAATTCATATAAATTATTTTAATTAATATTGGAAGAATAAAATTACTTTAGGAGTTGTTATTATTTAAAAACAAAAGTAATTGAATAAATTATAACACATGAAAATAAAATTATGATAATTTCAAAACTATAACATTATTATAATAAAGAATATACACTATAAAGAATTCTTCCGTCAATGTCGTGATAGCACTGAATTGCCTAACTTCGTTCTTGTCTCTTGTTTCGAAGGTTTCGGGAGGCAACGAACAATGGGGTTGAAGGTGATTCTGGCTGCAAAACCGGGCAGGTTTGATGATTTAGGAAAAACCAGCTGTATGGTGAGCCTACAGATGAGGTCTCTTAGGAAAGACTAATGGTTCACCCCGGCGTCGGGTGTGCACGTAATAAATTCTACCTGGCGTCGGGGTTAAAATAAATGTACGCAACATGGCTTTTGCACTTTTTTAACAAACAAACAACTGAAATCACTCAACCGTTTGAGTATGCCATAGGCATATGCATGATTGAATATACGCTTTTGAATATTGTTCAACCATGCATCGTCGAATGGTTTCAGTTGTTTATACAACATTTTACGAACATAGTTTTTTAATGTTATACAACATCCCCGCGTTAAGGTATTAGGGCATTTAAGTATTATCTTTATTTGTGTTTATCCCCAATTTTGGAGGGGCGTGGTTCGAGTCCTCCAAAACCCCATTTTTTGTAAAAAATTTTTTTTTTTAAAAATTTTTAAAAGTACATATAATAAAAAATGAAAAAAAAAACAAATACTTTGTGAAAAAAAGGGAAAATTTATGATAGTATAAACCCCCCCAATATGTTAAAACAAAAAAATGGTAGACTTTGTTAGAGCCCAATGTGCTCTTGGTAATATAAAAAAACCAATTTTTTAAAAGTTTGGAGGTGCAATTGATTTCCCAAAAGCAATGTTCTTTATTGTTTAAAAAGGGGTAAAACCCTTTGGGGTTTTTTGCTTTGGGGGCCCGGGGAAACCCCCTAGATAATTGCCCCCTGTCAATGAACGGGATGCAGTATGCAAAATCCAGACTTCTGCTATATATACTGTAAATAAAAAAATGCGATAAAAAAATGCTTTCGACTTAAATAAAAAAACCCCAAAAACATTTGGGGAAAAGTTGCAAAACATTAGTTGGAAAACCCTAAAATTAAAAACGAAATAAAAATTGGGCGGGACAAAAAGAAAAAAAGGGGGAAAAAGGGGGTAGAGTATACCCCGGAATCCAGGGGCGATGTTTTGCGAAGAATTAAAAAAACCAAATTTAAAAGAAATTTGGAAACAAAGAGTTTTTGTTCATGATATTGATGATATTTGGTCACTGATTTAGTTGCATGCAAGTTTTTTAAAAATTATAAGGAGTAAAGTACTTGTTAATGTTATGATTATTTGAAAATATGTTGGGTTTTTCCCATTAAAGAAAAAAAATGGGAATTGTTTATGAAGTTTTAAAAAAAATTTTAAAAGGGAGGGTTACCAGTAAATTTTATGGGGGGATGAAGGAAAAAAATTTTATAATAAAAAGTTTGAACTTTTTTAAATAAATAAAGATTAATATGATCATACATTTAATGAAGGAAAGGTGTAGAAATAGAAAGATTTAATGGTTTAAAAAAAAAATGGGAAATTTTTTACGAAATAATACTTTACTATTTAGTTTATTACAGGAAATGGTTGAAAAATTAAAAAACCCCCAAACCTCGGGAATAAAAAATGAACCAAAAAGCTGTAAAAATTAAATAAAGGTACTGTTTTTTTAAATTTATATGGTAATTTAAAAGTACCAAAGAGTAAAGAAAAAATTTAAAAATTTGGTGATCGAGTTCGCAAGGGCAAACTGAAAAAGACATTTTCAAAAAAGGGAAAATTACCCCAAAACTGGACGAGGGATATTTAAATTTAAAAAATTTTAATAATAAAAAATCCCAAAAACATACACTAAAAAAGATTTAAATATGAAATAATTCAAAGTTCTTTTTAACAAGAATTTTTACTACTAACAAGAGGTTTTTAGAATAGAAAAGTTATCAGACGAGATAAAAGAAAAAAAAAGCTTTAGTAAAAGGGAAAGGTTCAATAAAAAATTTTAATTTTGGGGTTTTCCATTTAGTAAAGGGAAAGAAATTTAATTTAAAAAATTTAAATTATTCATTAAAAAATGATTTATAAAATCTATTTTAATAATGGAATAGAAACAATAGATCATTTAAATTTCATTCACTTAACTAAACTAGTGTGTTACGAAAAAGTTATAATTTTGTGGGGGTAATTTCTGGGTTAATATTACAGCAGGTTTTTTTGGTTGTTCGCTGCATTGCACTTTTTCCCAGCTTTCCTTTTTTGTAGCGTTGCTGGGCTTTTTCCTCAGAAATTCCCAATTTTAGTAACGAAAAAACTTGACACAAGAAATTTTTTTTTAAAAGACATCATCAAAAAAAATTTAAAACAACTAATAAAAAAAGCACGGATGGAAAAAAGTAAAAAAAAAGATCCAATAAATTTTATTCAAGTATTTTTAAAATACTATTGAAATGGGGAAAGAAAAATATTATTCAATCCCTTTTAAAAAGTATATAAAGGTTTAAACTGAACGGATTAAAAGTAAAAAAAAGAAGAGCTGTTTTAAATTTTACGTGTGTTTTTTAAAGTTTTTTTTCTATAGTTTATTATTTTGAGGGTTTAAATAAAAAGGTAGATAGAATGTTTATCCCAAAATTACTAGACTTTAGGAGAAATAATAAACCCAGACAAAAATTTTTAAAAGAAAGTTCTTAAAAAAAGAAAATGTTTTTAAATAAAAAACTTGACAAATGTTAGCGATGAATAAAAAATCTGTCTTTGATAAATTAAAAAATGTTCAGTCCTTATTTTTTAAAAAATAATTTATTTAATGGGCTGTGGTTTCTATTAACTGAAAAAGGAAAAATGCTGAAAGTTTTTGTGATTGCCCCAGACCAAAAATATCGAAACATCCAAAAAAAAGTTATTGAAACCGATTGTGATTCTATAAAGAAAAAACTATAAAGCACTTATGCAGCATCAAAGCCCTTAAAAAATTTTAGGGTTAAAAAACAATTTTGGAAAAGGAAAAAAACCAAGAAAAAGGGGAAATATCAAAAAACTAAATGGAAAAAGATAAAATTTTAAATATTTTTTTTCTTCTTAAACTTTTTTATTTTATCATTTTTTTAATCCTTTTTTCCTTGTGTTTTTTTTTTAAAATTTAAAATATATAGGGAAATTGGAGATCTACAAAAAAATTTTTTATAAGAAATTTTAAAAATTAAATTAATTAGACAAGACCCCAAAGAATTTTATATTTATAAAAACGCCCTTATGAATACTTAAATTGAATTTAAAATTTTAAAAAAGGTATAAAAATAAACGTTGTTTTAAAAATAATTTTTTGAAAAATGGATAAACGTTAATATATAAATCAGCTTATTTTAAATAAAAAGGCTTTAAAAATTTTTAAAAAACAACGAAAATAAAAAAACTTTACGTAAATTTTGATGAAATAATAAATAAAATTTGGTAATTGGTTTTTTAAAGGAAGTGGGGAGAATAGTGTAGTTGTCCCATTATAAAAATTTTGTAAAAAGATAGCCCATGGTGTTTGAATTTATTTAAAATTTACCCCATTACAAATTCAATAAAAGGGGTTAATGATATAAAAAAATGTGTAACGATGTTTTAGATGGGCATTTAGTTAAATTTCCTGTAACAAAAATTCTAAAAGGTTCAAATTTTAAAAAAAAATAAACGATCTTGATTATACGGAAATTAAAATTTTCTGTTCATTAAATCAAATACAAAAATAGAAGTTTAAAGTATTTCATTTAATTTTTTTGGTTATGAAAAACCTTGGGAATTTATCCTTGTACATATCAAATATCAATACGAAGAACACTGTGATATGTTTTTAAATAATAAAAATTAAGATAAATGGCGACTGTAAACACCAGGGCCCCCAGTCATCATTATTTTTGGTAAAAGATTTTAATAGTTAATTTTTAAAAAAACAAATATCGCAAAAAAAACATTTGAAAAGTTGTTGCAACATTTTCAAAAAGAAAAAATATTAATGAACACATACAATTGTGTAGTACATGTATTAAGGTATCAAGGTGTAAAATGCCAAAAGGGGGGAAGAAAAGTACAATTTAAAATTATCATCAAGGTTTGCGTCCCTTTTTTTATTTATGTGATTTTGAATCTAAAAAAAAAATTTTTAATGCTTTCCCATCAATGAATCTTCATTTATAAACCATATCAAAATCTTGTTGTGGTTACTGCTATAAGGTTTTTGTTGTTATGAACAGTTATACAAAAACCAACCAGTTTATAGAGGCCTAATGCGTTTAAAAGTTTTTTGAAAAAATGCTTGGGAAGAGGAATATTGTAAAAAAATTTTTAAAAGAGCACTTTAACAAAAAAATAAGAATGTCAAAAAAAGAGAAAGTGAATTTAAAAACAGTATCTTGTACATTTGTGAAAAAGAATATAAGGAAAATAAAAACCCTGTTCGGCCTTGTCATATAACGGAAATTAAGAGGAAGTGCCCCTCGATGTAATATTGATTTTGAAAAACCCAACAAAATTCCTGTTTTTTTCATAATTTAAGAGGTTAGACAGTCTTTTTTTTATCAAAAATAGGGAACAAAAGTTTTAATGTTATTCCTAAAATCCGGAAAGATTTATGGTTTTAGTAAGTGTTTTTGTTTTTTTTGATTTTTCCCAATTTATGTCTCAATCATTGGAAAACTTGTAAAAAATATTCAGAATTTAAAAATTTTCTAAAGAATTTAATTATGAAAAATTTTTTTATTTAAGAAAAAAGGTGTTTATCCATATGTTTACATGGATTTTTTAAAAAAATTAAAAGAAACAAAATTCCTCCTAAAAATGAGTTTTATTCTTTTAAAATGAAACACCATATCTGAAAAACGAATATGAAATGTAAAATGTTTGGAATAAATTTAAAATTAAAAAATGGGGAATTCTGATCTATTTTTAAAAAAAACTGATGTTTTACTTTTAGTGAGTATTCGAAAATTTTAGAAAATTTGTTTGAGTCTAAAAAATTTAGACCTTGTCATTATTTTAGTAGTCCGGGTTTTGTTTCGGATGCAATTTTTAAAAAATGAGGGAAATTAAGTTAGATTTTAAAATGATATTATTGTATTTTTTATTGAAAGGGTTGGGGGAGGAATAAGTTATTTTTCAAACGATACGAAAAGCAAAAAATAAATATATGAAAGATTTTAACCCAAAAATTGACAGCAAAAACATTATGTCCCTGACCCCAAAAACCCTTTAGGGTTTGGGCCATGTGTCAACCTTTACCTCTGGAAACTTTAAATTTAACCCAAAAAAAACAATTCCCAAAAAATTAAATTTGCAAAGGAAAACAATTTTATAGTTGAATGTGTCTTAAATATACAAAAGAATTAATAAAACCAAAACGATTACCCTTTTTAGCTTCTGAAAAATTTAAAAATCCCAGATCAATGGTTTTCCAATTTAGAAAAAAATTTTAAAAAACAGAATTTGAAATAGGAAAAAGTAATGTAAAAAATTAGTTCCAACTTTAATGAAAAAACAAAATTATGTATTTCATTATAAAAATTTGAACTATTACACAATTGGTTTTAAAGAAAAAAAATACATAAAATAAAAATTTTTTGCAAAAGCCCTTGGGTTTAAAAAAAGTATACTGATTTTAATACTAAAAAAGATCTAAAGCAAAAAAAATTCATTGAAAGGACTTTTTAAGTTGATGAACAACGCTGTGTTCGGTAGATGGGGGAAAATTTACGCAAGAGAGTTATATTAAATTAACTCAGATGAAAACCTTTTATTAAAATATATAGCCAAACCTTCATTTGTTATTTTAAAACGATGTTTACAAAATTTGTTTGGTATTCTAGAAAAAAAAGAAGCTTGTTTTAAATAGCCCTAGTTATTTTGGGAAATGTGCTTTTTAGTTTTTAAAAAAATATTTAAGTTGATTTTCTTTTTAATTACATTAAAAAAAGTCGAGGGAAATTTGAAATTACTATTCACTGCACTGATTCATTATTTATAAAAATTAAAAACCAAAGATGCATATGAGGATTTTTAAGGACAAAGATTTTTTTGAAATAGTGTTTAGAAAACAACTCAAATTTTATTTCGACAAAAATAAAAAAGAAATTAAAAAATTTAAAGATGAAGCCGCGGGTATTCAATCTTTAATTTGTTGGATTGAAGTAAAATTATTCATTTTTTTTTAAAAAAGAAGTTAATTTTAAAAAATGTAAAGGTTTAAAAAAAAACTTGTTGTTAAGAAAACAATAGTTCATAAAAATTAAAGATACTTTTTTTAATTAAACCCCAAAGTAATCACCCCTTTTTAAAGTTATTCGTTCTGATAAGCATAATCTTTCCAGCTGTTATAATTAAAAATCTTTATATGTTATGTGAAAAAAAGATATATTCTTGAAAATGGTATGATACTTGCTTATTCTTAAATTAATTAAAAACTTAAATTAACATTTAAAATAATAGAACCTAAATTGTTAACTGAATTTTTTAACGTTTAAAGAATTAATATAAATAAAATTTTTTTTTAAATTCTTAGCAAAATTAATAGAAATAGATTCTTTTTTGATTATTTTTTCATTATAACTTTAAAGAATTCATTTTTTTATTTTTTAGTTGTAATTTAGCTTCTCCTTTATCTAATTTAATTGCCTAAAACAAGAATAATTAAAATGCAATTTGTTTTAATTGTTATATTATTACCATTTTGAAAAAACCGGACTAGCATTTACTTTTTCCCATTAAATAATCCACTATCGGTTATCTTCGGTTAA
This sequence comes from Mercenaria mercenaria, assembly GCF_021730395.1. Taxonomy (NCBI): domain Eukaryota; kingdom Metazoa; phylum Mollusca; class Bivalvia; order Venerida; family Veneridae; genus Mercenaria; species Mercenaria mercenaria. The sequence continues at coordinate 40,426,845 of NC_069368.1, forward strand.
CATGTTAAAAACAAGGGAGGTTTTTTATTAATTGTCTTTTTTTTGTCTTTCTTTTTTTTTATTTTTTCTTTTAAAATTTTATTAAAATTATTCCCATTATATTATTATTCCGTTAAAAAAAACAAAAGTTTTAACTTGAAAAAAAAACTAAAGATTAATCAAAAGTTGTTTCCATATAAGATCATATTACCCGTTGTAAAATTTGATGTAACATCCGTCAAAAGCGTAAAATTTATTTCTGTAGATGATGAACGTCAAAAGGTGAAGTCCATTGTCCCTTGTTTTAGAAAAACTTTAATTTTTTTCTTATACATAGATATTGTTTTGCCCGATAATGTCAAGGCCCTCGGCTACAATTTCATTACGAAAAAATATACTAAGAAATGGATCAGCATTATCATTCCACCCCCTAAATTAAAATGTGATTTTGGGTTTTTATGGTTTTACTTGGTTCCGTTTTAAAACCCCAGCCCCCGCTAATAAAATTTAATATCTATTATATAAATTTCCGGTTTTTTTCGACCACAAAACACACCTTTTAAAAGTACATTGGTACAACTAAAAAACTATTTTTTATTTTTTGGTTTTTTTTTATAAAATCTTTATAATTCGATAATTCCGATCCTAATTCAAATGATTTAAATAGTTAAACCCCGGCCATATTTCATATGTTAATTTTCCCGGGCCCCCCCCGCGGTAAAAATACTTTTTCATTTTTCGATTTAAAAACCATTTTAAAATTTGGGATTGTTTCATAAAAGCTGTTTATTAAAAAAGAAAACACTTCGCTTTTTTACTTTTTTATTTCTTTTTCCAATTTTTTTTTTTTTTTGTCTTTCTTTTTAAGTTTAGGAATTATTTCAGAAAAATCATCAACTGTTTTTTTGTAGCAACTTCAAAAAGCAGAAAATTTATCAACTTTTTTTGTTCTGCTAATTTGTTTTTGTTTTAAAAAAATTTTTATTTTGGTATTTCTTCAGCTTAGTGAAATTTTTCAGTTGTGGTAATTGTTTTGTATTGCGTAATATTGGGGTATTGCAGTTTTTGTTTCCCCTTTGTTTGTGATATTTCAAACTTAATTCCCGGTTTTAATTTGGAGGTGCCAACAGTACTAAAAGGTTCAAATTTTGTTTTTTTTAAAATTTTTTTGCTGATCTTAAATTGTTTTATTGCTTAGTATTAGTGAAATTGTTCTCCTGTTTAATGTTTTTTCAACTACAAAGCCCAGATATTTTTATGTTCTTCAACTTAGCTTTAAAGCTGCGTGTATCTTTTTTTAATTTTTTTGTAATTTTATTAAGTCTGCGTACTTTAATTTGACGGTTGTCGCAGTAAAATCCAAATTCGAATTTTTTTCTTAAAGTCTTCTATTTTAAAATTTAAAGCTCTTTTTTAAGGTTATTAATGCTGTGTCGGGTTTCCCCATCTTTGTGAAGCGCCTTTTCCCGTTCAGATTTATACTGCAAGTTTTTTGAAATTAAATTTTAATTTAAATTTTTTTGTTATTTTGTTTTGTATTGTTTTTTATTTCTGTTTGTTTTAACTGAATATTTTGTAACTTTTTCTCGCTTCAATAATTTGTTTTTTGTTCTTCATGTTTAATATACATCTTTTAATTTTGAATTTTAGTGAAAAAAATGTTTAAATTTACTGAAATATTCTTTTATGTTTCATCTGTCAAATCAGATTTTCTTCAAGTTTTTTAATAGAATCTCCATACTTTCATTTCTTTTTCAATTTTTCTTTTAATTCAAATATTAAAAATGAATTCTTTTTAAAAACTTTTTGTTATTCTTCAATATTTTTTACTTCGTTTTAGTGTCTGTTTTACTTTTAAAATCTCAAGATTTTAGTCATTATTACATTTTAAAATTTTTTTATACATAAATCGTCTTGAAAAAACTTGTTTGGGTTTTTTGGATTTCTAGGTTTATAAAGGTTTTTTCCTCCCTTTTCTAATGCTTGTTCATTTGTGTTTCAAGTTCCTTATTTCTGTGAAGTTATTCAGTTTTTTAAACTTTTTGTATCATTTTTAGTAGTAATCACTTAAATCAATATCAAATTTTAAATTTATTATACGTCAGGTTCACTTATTTGTCTTATTATTAAAAACTCCCTTTATATTTTAAATTTTTACCAGTAAGTTTTTTCTAAAAAAAATTCCCTTTTTTGTCAAAATATAAGAAATATATTTTTGATTTGTTTTTATTGGAAAAAAATTTGGGGTTATTTTTGTTCTTACAAAACTATCATTTCCGTTTTCCTGGACTTTCAAAAAAAATATAATGTGAAAAAGGGTTAAAACGAATATCTTTTGGGTTTTTAGAAGACTGATTTAAATAAAAAACGTTTTTGTGACGTCCTTAATAAAGTATTTTTGTTATTTATTTGAACCCTTTTATCTTCACAACAAAACATCAAATATTTTATTTTTGTTTTTTTTGTTCAGATCATTAAATCAATTTTTCATTTTTAGAACATTCAAGTTTTATTTGGTTACTTTAATTTTTTTTTGCAATTTTACTTAAATTTTTATTAAATCTTGATATTTAGATTGTTCTAGGTTTTAGCTTAAGTATAAATTTTTCTAATTATAAGGGTTTTCGAAATATATGCATTATGTATTTGTTTTTCGTCGAAGATCCAATTTAACATTCTAAACATGAACTGGGAAAAGGGATAAGTTTTTAAGTTATTGGATTTATCGCTTTTGTATCATAATTTGGAATTTCCTTTTATATAATAAAACATTTTTTTTACATTATTTTAAATTATTTACATTTTTTACATTATCTTACTTATTTATAAAAAGCAAACAAAAAATTAATGAAAAAAGAGAAAAGAAAAAAAATTTTTGGGCAAAAGAGAGAGCTCTTAGAGAAAAATTTAAAGAAAGAAAAAATTAAAAAAAAACTACAAATCGGGATATGTACACTGAATTTTTTAAACCAATTACGAAGGAAAAAAAGTCAAAAAAAAGAAATTTTCAAGTCGTTAAAAACTTACCGGAAAATTTAAAGGGGCAATTAGCGCTACTTCCAAAAAGTATAACAGAAGATTGAACTGGTATTGCTGAATTAACTAAGGAATACAAAAAGAACTAAAAAAAAACAAGCTTTAAAAAACCAACTTTTCCCATACATCAATAGTTGGGGAGTGAACCTGCTGAAGGGTTCCTCAAGTTTAATTTTAGAAATTAGAGATTAGGAAGAAAAAAGATGGGAATAATGCGAAAAAGTTACCGTCAGGATTTTTAAAAACAAAAGAAGATTTAAAAAATTTCAAAAGAAAGAAATTGTGAAATTAAAAAAAAAATATACTCTAAGGATGAAATGGAAGAGGATCGTTAATTCTTTCTAAAGAATTTAAAAAGATTTATTAGATCCCAAAATTAAATATTAGATGATGAAATTTAAGAATTATTGAAGAAATTTAGAGCAAAACCAAAAAAATTTGGTTTATTTTAATAAAGGGATTGATTAAAAATTTTAGTAAAGAAAAAAAAATACAACCAAGAAGTGTTTGAATATTTTCTAGCAATCTTAAATCCCCGATGAAAGAATGATAGGGAAAAAGTAGGGGTATCTAGAACATGCTCATGAAAAAAAAAAAATGGGTAAATTGTTTTGGGCAATTAAACCCGAAAGAAAATCCGTCTTGATCTAAAAGCAAAAAAGAAAGCAATTTAGCTAAGTCGGATAATTTAAGAAAATATAGCGAAACTATTGAAATATTCTAAAATCTGAAAATATAGGGAAAAGGAATAAAATTTAACCCCTATAAAATTTCACCAATGGACAATTGGTAATTTATTTTTAATTTAAAAAAATTTATGGTCAAAACAAATTAATTTTAAAGGTTGAATAACTGGAAAAAAAGTAATTTTAAAACTAAAATGATATGCTTTTTGATCTAATTTAAAAAAAGATATAACAATAAAAAAAAACTTCAATATTCAAAAAAAAATATTTAAAAAAATTAACGAAAAATCAGGGTTCCCCTCAATAAAAGATCTATGAAATTTTTAAAAAATAATTAGGGACGGGTTATAACGTTTGTCCTGTAATCCAGAAAATTTTTAATGACTTTTAGTTAATTTGTGGTTCGATTGATGCTGGCAATAAAATGAAAAACTAAAAAATGAAGGTATTGGGGGTAGACCAATTATTAAAAATGAATTTAAATTTACCAGAAAACATGAAAAGTTTTAAAAAAAAAATTTTCTTGAATTATAAATGGGGCAAAAAAAAATGTTAAGTTCTGAAACAGTTAAAAAAAGACAATAAAAAAAACTCCCCGGGGATTTTACAATCAGATTTAGTCGTTCTTTAATTTTAGATAAAATAAAAATTATGTTGTTGGTTTTGGGTGTATTAAAACCATGACTTACTTTGGATTAAAATTTTTGAGAAAATGATAATAAAGAATTGTTTTAATAATGGTAAAAATGGAAAGTATTATATTTCAAATGGTTCTTACGTTTCACAGTATTAATAAAATTTTATCAGGAAACATTTAAAAATAAAGGGGGATTTTGATTTGATAAAAAACAGAATTGCTCCAAAAAAGTTTGGGAAATTTTATTTTAAATAGTTTTAAAGGGTTTTTATTTCAATTTATGTAATTTTTTGTTGGATTTGGAAAAATAATTTTATACATTTCTTGGATTTTGAGAGAAAAAAAATTTAGAACGCTGAATGGGGAAAATACAACCCAAATATAACTAACTTGTGGATACAATTTTTAAATTTATTGTGATCTTATTTTAAATTCACTTGTTTATGGTAAATTTTAGTGTATTATCTATTTTTAATTGCGATTTATAAATTTTATCCTTTTCAAAGAACCAACAGGTCGGATATTCTGAAATTAATAAAAATATTTTAAAATTAATAAGAATATTATTACAGTATATTTGGTAAATAAATTAAATTTTTAAAGGGGTTGAAACAAGTTTTACTTAATTTTAAAAAAAATTGAAATTATAAATTTAGTTTTATATGTACAAAAAAGTTTATCAAAAAAAAAGGAATATTTTTTTTAGTTTATGCTACAAGGAGAAGAAAAATTTTACACGGCCGGGATCTTTGACACTTTTAAAGAAATTGTTTTCAAGTGGGGTGCATCTTCAATTAGCCCCCGCGGAAAAAAAGCTTTTGGGAAACGCGGAAAAAACAGACTTTAAAGTGGAACAAAAAAAGGGTTGAACGAAGTTGGAAATTTAGTGCTAATTAAAAAATTGTTTTTAAAAATTTAAAAAAAAACCCTTTTCCGGCAGTTTGGGAATTTAATTTCAAGGAATTCAAGAAAAAAATAACGTTAAAATAATAATGATAAAGAGGGGATATTAATATAAGATTAAAAGATTATTGTCAGGTCTGGGCTTCAGTCAGCGTAAACGTATTAACGATAATTTATAAAAAATAAAATAAAAATAATTATAATGTTTGAAAAAAAATATTGTGAAAAAACGAATAACTCTATTCAATTTGTACAGCTTTAAATCTACTTGGGAAATAAGTTAAGCAACAAAAAAAAAGGATATCACTTTCTTAATGTAGAAACTCTATTTTGTTGGTTTAATGGTTATTTTGAAGTAAATTTTAAAGTAAATAGCGCTAATGGTAATAAATTTGTGATGGAGTCAAATTGCTTTAATTAAAAGCAGCTTCATTAATTATCAGTTTGTGGTTAAAAAAAGGAAAAAAAAATTTTTATGATTGTAAAAATTAAACAAGTAATTAACGTAAAAAGGTTTTGGTTGAATATCTGAAGATTTGCAAAATCAAATGGAAAAATGAGTTTTTTTATTTAGATGCTGCTGCTGTTGCTGAAAGTAGGGATGTCAAACTGGAATAATAAAGGTTTTTCTATAGGAAGTTTTTAAACCAAGGTGGAAAGGTAAATGCTAAAAATTCATTAAATAATTTTCATTTTTTCAGGGTTTAGAATAATTTTACCCCAAGTCAAATTCAAAAAACTTGCAGCTGACAGATGATGATGAATTAAATTTTTGAGTAAAGTGGTGGTGGTGAGTAATTGTAACAAAATTAATTCTATGGGTTTCCCCTTTTAAATTTTTAATGAATTTGGACCCCCCCTTTAAACTAAATTTCTGAAAGATTTACAAAAACAAGATGGTCTAATTCGGGAAAAGTGCGAATCAATGATTCACAAAAGATTAATACAATTTTGAATAACGGTGGTGGGAACAAAAAACCCAAAAATGTTTTTGTTTATTTACAACGACCTGATAAAAGTAATTACAAGAACTAAACCCAATTTATTAGATACATTTAGGTTTTAAAGCAGCAAATATAATTGCATTTAAAAATCTTCGTCTTGAAGTTGGTAATGGTGTTTTTTATCAGAAATGAAAACACAGTTTATCAAGAATATATGATTTTTTAAATTATTATTATAAACAAAATAACAAATACTGGAAGTCTCTTAAAAAAGATTTTTTTTCAAAAGTTTGTTGGATTGTTCTTTTCGTTTAAAATACATTCCCCCCCGCAAGATCTATTTACGCAATTGTATTATATAGGAAACAGTTTAAATAAATACTATGCAAATGAACTTGTTTTTTGTTTTTAAAAAAAATTAAATATAAAAAATTTTATTTAATGGTATCAAATTATATTGAATTTTTAAAGTTAACTAACAAAAGGACAAAGAAAAATTTAGACAAGTTATAATAATAAAATTTTCCCCATCTTTTGATTAAAAACATGAAAAAATTACGTGGAAACTTTCCTTTACTTTTTAAAAAAAAAACCAAAATTTTCAAATTGAAAAAGTTATTAGAAATAAAAAGGGATTAAAATTCAATTTCAAAAAAAAAAATGTCCAGTCAGGTCAAAAAAGTGGTTTTTAGGAGCTTTGGTGGTTTGTTAGGAAAACCAATTCTTCCCAAGGGGCAAGAATCTCCAAAATATTAGCCCCTCTAGGCTCGGAGCCCTCTCTGGGTTAGCCAGTACCGGTGTTAGAAGTTATTGGGGGAAAGGTATGATTGCGGTAGCTAAAGTAAAAGGGAAAAAAAGTTCCATATTTCACCTAAACAAAGAAAGCAATAGTAGGGTCTGGAGGTTTTTAAAATTAAAACCAAAACAGAGCAAAAAGGCGGCTTTTTGAGTTTTTTGGTGTTGTTAGGATACCTTTTATTACATCTTTGTTTAGTGGAAAAGGACATGGTAGGGTTACAAAAGTTCTCAGAAAAGACCCACAGACGAATTCTTAGTAAAAAAAAAAAAAAAAAATTTTAAACAAACTTTTCTAACTTTGAATTGAACAATGGGTTTTAAAACAACTCGGTAATAAAAAGTGGGGTGTTTTAGTAGAAAAAATTAACCCAAAAATCAAAGTTGATAATGAAGTGGAATTTAAATTTAGACGACTTGTTGGACCTGGAACAATTGGGTTTGTTCTTTAAAATTTGTCTTTTACCTTTTTTGGGTTCCTCCGCCGAAGGAGGTAATTTGGTATTACCCCAAAAGTAAAAAAACAAAAAAGTTCAATATCAAGACAAAACAAGTAAAACTGTGGATTTATTGTTTTATTTTTCATTAAAAAGTTAAAGACAAAGTACCGTTGTTAATTTACTGTTAAAATACTAAAAATTAAAAATGTAAAAAAAAAGAATAAATATTATAAAATTTTTTTAATAATAAGGAATGTAAATTTTTTTTCGGGTTTTTAAAATTTGTGCACTTACAAAAAAGAAACAAGAGGTTAAGTGAGGTTTAAAATGACCTGTTTTCGTGGTTTGGGTTTTGATAATATTTGGTGGAAGGGTTTATCATATTTTATATAGGGTTTTATTGACTATGAAAAATTTTTTTTTTTGGTTTTTTAGAAGCGGTCAAAAGGTTAAATGGGGTCAGGTTGATCTAGAAGCGCTACTTTACATTACTACTAATATTGAACGCAGATGTCTGTTTCAATAAATGTTGTTTTTATTGTGATCAATGAATTTTCTTAAGGAGAGTTCGCGATCCGTTACAAATAGACAAACTGTGATTCATTAGTAGAAAACTGGCTTAGAAATATGTTTCAGTGCTGCATACCGAGGTTATAAAATATGACATTGGAACTCTGCTAATATTCCGTCTCGTCTCTCGAAATAACAAGATTTGATCGTTACTAACGCTCGGATAATTTAAATTTTTTAATGCATACGGATGTTGAGGATGCGAAAAAAACGAAGTGTTTATTGTGTTTACTTTTATAAAAAGTTTTGTTGGACTTCCTTACTTATAAAAAGTCAGTTATTGTAAAAATTACGACTTAATTTAGCAACGTTTAAACTGTTCATTGCGTAGGGAAAAAAACATTTTATACCCTGTTAGACTAATTTTTTTTCCATATTAAAATTGGGTTTTTTTTTTTTTAATCGTTTGCGTCCCCATTAGGGGGTGTAAAAAGTGAATTATGTAAAAGGGAATGGGTTCTGTAATATAGCTTAAAAACTACCCCGGGGGGGTGGTTTTAATATTTTAAAAAGTAATCTACATTATTTTTCAAATGTGAAGAAATGTGAGTTTAACTGGTTTTAAAATCCCAATCCCCAAATTTTACCTTTGGCGGAAGAATACCCTGTGTTTCTTTTTGTATCAAACAATTGATGTGGGCGGAAAAAGAATTTGGGGGGTTGATGAAACAAAAACATTAAATGCGTAGGAATCTGCTGATTCAAAATGGCTTAGATGGAAAGGGGAAAGAAATTTTTAGATAAACAGAAGTTTTAAACATTGACGATCCTTTTTTAACCTTTTTTGTTATTTCAAAATATTTGTTTAATTTCCAACTGCATGAATATTTAAAATATTTTTTTGCCTAGTGTGGACGCAATAGATTATATTTTGATGGGTTTTAAATGTCAAAAAATTATAAACCCAAATTTGGTTGATAAAAAATAAAACCCCATCTGCTAGGGAAACCCCGGGATTAGTACGTAGGGAAAAAAATTTAAAAACAAATTCAAATCGGGCGTTTTTTTACGACCTGATATTTCTCTAAAACATTAATTTTTTTTGTCAGACAAAATAAACGCCTAGCAAGAGAAAAAATTATTAAAATTTTTAAAATTTGATAAGCGTTTTTTAAAAAGGCATGCTTTTGTTAAAGTGTCAATGGTTACTCCCTTTTTTATATAAATGAAGTTTCTGCAAAAGCCCCCAAAACCAAAAAACCATCCTTAACATTGCGTTCTATACAAATTTAAAATTTTTTTTTACCAAACAAACGTAAAAAAATTTTAAAGGTAGTCTTTTTTACTCAGGGCCAAATTGTATGGAATTGTTTGCCAATAGAAATCAAAACCTCATCTTCATTGTCATGTTTTAAATTTGACTGTATAAAATGGATCGATGAATGAATGGATTTTAATGCTTTTCATGTATTTTTAGTTTTATTTTATGCATATATAATTTCTTCTTTGATTTCTGTTAAATATTTGTTACTATGATCACAATACTGTACATTCTAGTCGTTCATTCTAGTCGTAAGAGGGCCCCATGGAAGATTAGCTTTGCTAAATGGGTTACACTCTTTAAATAAAGAATTTACTTACTTACTTACTTACTTACTTACTTATACATAATAAGTCAACTGACACAAATAGTTCCTAAATAAAGAAAGACACGAAATGTGTAAAGAAGAAAATAAAGACTGGTCCAGATATTAAAATGATCACACATAGAGGGTATATTTGTAATTAAAAAAAAGATTTCAATTTCCATTTTGCCAAAGGAAAGATTACATGCACATAACATTTCAAACGTTCCAACCAAACTAATCGGTGGAGGGCATATTTCTATCTGAAGAAATCTCCGCTTTGTCGTTATCACTGAATTTCCCTAAGGAGGATTAAGCTATCCGATACAAAGTTGCATTTAGAAACTGGGTGCGAATGATTAGATTTCTTAGTATATAACGCGGAAACTCAAAGTTCTACAGTATATCATTCCTGTCTAGACTATTTCAAGAAACAAGATTTGATCATTAATAACTTATCCATACTGTCTTACGGTTGTCGTCGAGACAACATTGATTAAAGCGTGTATCAACTTTTTTGAACTTATCCTTTGAAGTTATGATATTTATTTGTGATTTTTGTTGTTTTACAAACATCTCATTTTGAACTAACGTTACAAGTTTTTAACACAAGAAGAAGTACTAGGATTTTTTCTACATGGTTTTCAAGGTAATCAACAATGAAAATAGTTTTGCATACCTGTATTTCACATAGGTTGCTTCTGTAAATGCTATTAACTCTGATTTGATCAAAGCAGAAATATATTTCATATTATTTACCATTTCTTCAAATAAGTGCAATAGTAACATTTTTGACTTTCGTGGTTTTAAATACAAAATGTATCTTTAGGACACCGGTCACATTTCATACACTCTCGAAAGGCTCACGTGTGATTTTGACAACACAGAAGATGACATAAAATGACCTTCAGCTTTTCCCGGAAGTAATTGTCACAAATTGATATACGGTCCTTATTTTATCTGTAGTGTAAATGCAGGTGTTGCATCATCTTTTTGTAAATTTTTGAGTTATTGAGGTAAATGTCAGATTTCACGCATAAAATACCTCTCTTGTTTTTCTGTATTTCATAACTTAAATTTCCATGTGAATTTCATTAAATTCGGTTCAGTAATAAGAAAGTTGATATTTTATAAACTTCAGTAATTTCTGTTTTTATCCCCAAAACCACTATAACGGGCCTTAAATTGTCAATTTCAATCCGCGCCAAAGTAGTCAGATTTTCCGGCTATATCGTGAATCCCGTGAAAAGAGAAATAGTCAGAGCTCACGACTTAGCCATGAATCCCATGAAATTTAGTATTTGGCGGGACATTACCCTTTAAGTAGACTGGACTAGATATGCCTTGCGCACACCACCTTCCAGCATTATAGACGAAGCTATGTCTGATTAATTTTTCTTGCTAGAAATTTATGCTCGATCGAGGTAAGAAATTTATTTGTTAGATTTTTGTATGATTTTTGCATTACAATTTTTATTTGGTAATTTTTTGTGCATTTTACAGAATTCTGTAACATTTACTTTTCGGCATATGATTTTAGCTAGTTTCGGTATGTCAGGATAATTTATTAGATTTTTCAGATTTTTGTAAATTATTTCGAAAGAGGAATCTAAAATGTTTCGTTTATATAAGATGTAAGATTTATACTGAAATTTGTATCGTGATAATTGTAAAGCACTGTTTCAAAACATATGTCAAACATTTTGTTAATTATGGAACGCCATTACTGCATTGTATTGTTATGTATAAATCTATATGGCAAGTCTAGTACCATGTATGTAATATATTATTGTAATTTGTAATTGTGTGCCAGTCTATAGCACATCTAATTAATGTCCGTTGCAGTGTATGGCATTAGATATTATATCGATACCAACTATTGTATAACGTTTGATTTACATTGAATTTTGTTAATTTGTAGTTGTTAATAATGGCTGCAGTTTATTATTTCCATGTCTATATTTCTTCGTCATAAACTTTTCATATCTTTTTCCTACTTTGACTTTATAGTCTTTTAAGTAAGTAATTTTTGTAATAATGGAAGTAATTAGTGACGTATTTTAATCACGTGACGTATGAACTTAGTAGCACATATATTTTTTATAAGTAGCACGTATTATTTATGGGAGCCTACGGAGGTATGGTGTACCCAAAGGAGCAGTTTTATGCCCTGACTTTTTTGTTTTGCTATGGTGCTTACCATATCTTATATATTTTAGCTTCTTCCGCCAGACGATTTTACCTGGTGATGTCATAACCAGGAAGTACAATGCCCGAGGTTCACTTGTCTTCACTCGCCTGGAGGTGATCTTCCCAGCGCAGAGCTTTCGTCCCATGGTTGTGCCGTAAACCGCAAAGACGATGATTTTTGTTATCCTCTGAAGTCAGCTCAGGGATGCAATCACCTACCACCATAGGGAGCCAAAACGGAATCAACGTATTCAAGGTTTAAAGGGACTTGATTTACAGATACGTTTATATATTGTTTGTGCTACTTAAAGTTCGCAATTAAATTAAAGAACTGTGTCACGTCACATAGGAATGGAACTTTGATTTTTTTTTCTTTCTTATAAACAGATTTTTTTTTCATATCATCTATTCATTGTTAATAATCATCTTATGTAAATAAATTTGTAAATATTGTAAAGGGTGTTGATTTGTTCTGATGGTTACTGTTGCCGGTACGGCCTTTTTTGTCACAATGGTGTCAGAAGTGGGATTGGTCGACCAGACACAGTAGTATTCGAACATTATTAACACCCATTTAACTGCAGCAATAATTTGTAAAGATTCCTCTTGTTTTATTCTATTGATACAAATATAATAGTTTTATTCATTTTTCAGAGTGACGTCTTACCTCAGACAAGACAAGACAGGTCCATAGCTTCAGCTAACCAGCTTAAGTGGTCACAGACTGATAGACAGTTGCATTCGACACTTGGATTCTGGGGTGAGTTCGTTCCTTTTATTTTTTTTTTTTTTGGGGGGGGGGGATTATTTTGTGTCATTCTATGATTAAGCCACCATATATCTGTTCTGAGAGTGACCGCTCTTGACCAGGAGAGTTATCCTAATCACTCTTACTTCTGCGTCGCCCTATTTCTCCCAGTGATCCTATTATATATTAGTGTACTGTATACATACTAGATACAGTATTTTTTTTTATTTTGTGTGTTAGCAAGCTTGTTTACTTGCATATACTTTTACCTACTTTTAAGTTTTAGTGTTACACAGTTGTGTAATATCTATAGTTTATCTTAGGATAAAGCATTTTGGTTTATTTTTGGTTTTATTTGCTACACTAAAGTGTTAACCCTAGTTACAGTTGATTGGTATTTGATAAGGCTAGGGTATTGTTGCAGCCTACTGTCACTGTACATTGTTGATTGTTGCCTATGCAACCTTGAATGACACATAATACTGTTGCGCAACTTAGTGTATTATTATTTTAGTGAGGACGTTTTGAGTAGTATATACGTAGTGTATAGTATTTTGTTTGGCTTCAGTTGTAACTGTAGAGCCTTGGTGTAAACTAGTGTAGTCTAGTATTCCCTCACGATTGTTTATTTAGTGTCTCAGGTTGTTATAGAAGCTGTTGTACTGTAGTGTTATATAGTGTTAACATAGTGTAATCATTTAAACATGACTAGTGTAGTAGAGTTAACGAAGGTAGGAAAGGAGTTAGGTTATGAAGGAGAGGAGTTACGTAACTTTGTTAAGGAAGAGCAGGCTAGAGAACGTGAAGAAAGACATAGTAGAGTAGAGGCAGAGAAAGATAGGTTAGAAGCAGAGAGAGAAAGAGATAGGGAAAGATTAGAATTAGAAGCTAGGTTGCAGAAAGAAAAGATAGAATATGAACGACAAAGTAGTTTAGAGACAGAGAAGGAAAGATTAGAGTTAGAGGCTAGGTTGCAGAAGGAAAAGATAGAGTATGAACGTAAGTTAGAACTAGAAAATGCTTTTGTAAAAAAGCGCATGTCTCCCCCAATGCAAAGTCCTATAGGCAAGAAGTCAATAGGGGTCAGGAGCGAAAGTCGAAGAGACACTGATGGTTAGCTGCAATAGGGATCATCTACTTGGCATGTTCAGTCATCACGCTAAATTTCAACACTCTTGGCCTAGAGGTTCTCAAGTCACTGTTCAGGCTCCTGTGACCTTGACCTTTGATCAAGTGACCTCAAAATAAATAGGAGTCATCTACTCTGCATGTCCAATCATCCTATTAAGTTTCAACATTGTAGGTCAAGTGGTTCTCAAGTTATTTCCAAAAAATGATTTTACATGAACAGGCCACTGTGACCTTGACCTTTAATATACTGACCCCAAAATCAATAGGGGTCATCTACTCTGCATGTTTAATCATCCTATGAAGTTTCAACATTCTGGGTCAAGTGGTTCTCAAGTTATTGATCGGAACTGGTTATCAATGTTCAGGCCCCTGTGACCTTGTCCTTTAATGGAGTGACCCCAAAAACAATAGGGGTCATTTACTCTGCATGAACAATCATCCTATGAAGTTTCAACATTCTGGGTCGAGAGGTTCTCAAGTTATTGATTGGAAATGGTTTTCCATGTTCAGGCCCCTGTGGCCTTGACCTTTAACAGAGTGATCCTAAAATCGTTAGGGGTCATCTACTCTGCATGACCAATCATCCTATGAAGTTTCATCATTCTGGGTCAAGTGGTTCTCAAGTTACTGACCGGAAATGGTTTTCAATGTTCGGGCCCCTGTGACCTTGACCTTTCACAGAGTGACCCCAAAATCGATAGGGGTCATCTACTCTTCATGACCAATCATCCTCTGAAGTTTCAACATTCTGGGTCAAGTGGTTTTCAAGTTACTGATCAGAAATAGTTTTCAATGTTCAGGCCCCTGTGACCTTGACCTTTGATGGAGTGACCCCAAAATCAATAGGGGTCATCTACCCTTTATGACCAATCATCCTATGAAGTTTCAACATTCTGGGTCAAGTGGTTCTCAAGTTCTTGATCGGAAATGGTTTTCAATGTTCAGGCCCCTGTGACCTTGACCTTTGACGGAGTGACCCCAAAATCAATAGGGGTTATCTACTCTTCATGACCAATCATCCTCTGAAGTTTCAACATTCTGGGTCAAATGGTTCTCTAGTTATTGATCGGAAATTGTTTTCGATGTTCAGGCCCCTGTGACCTTGACCTTTGACGGAGTAATCCCAAAATCAATAGAGGTCATCTACTCTTCATGACCAATCATCCTATGAAGTTTCAATACTCTGGGTCAAGCGGTTCTCTAGTTATTGATCGGAAATGGTTTTCAATGTTCAGGCCCCTGTGACCTTGACCTTTGACGGAGTGACCCCAAAAACAATAGGGGTCGTCTACTCCAGCAGTCCTACAACTCTATGAAGTTTGAAGGTTCTAAGTCAAATGGTTCTCCAGTTATTGCTCGGAAATGAAGTGTGACGGACGGACGGACGGACGGAAGGACGGACGGACGGACGGACAGGGCAAAAACAATATGTCTCCTGGGGGAGACATAATTAGATAAGTTAGAATACGGACGTAAGTTAGAACAGGATAAGTTAGAAATGGAAAAGGAGAAGTTAATGTTAGCTAGGAAGTTAGAAACAGAAGGAGGAAGCAGAAAGTTGGAAATTAGAAACAGAGCATAAGTTTAAACAGACTAAAAAAATTGAGTAAAAAAAAGGTAAAGGTTAGAGTCTCCTTTGTGAGAAAATGACCCCTGGAGCGTCTTGGATGGTACAAAACGTACCTGTTGGCGGTTTTGGAAAAAGAGATAGGATTTTAATTTCCCGTTCTTCTAAGGGACGGCAAGAGGGGTTTTTTGTGGGCTTCTTGGAAAAGGGAGGGGTTATGAAAAACAAAGCCCTTTGCACTCGTTCGAACTCATGACGATGGCTATAAAAAAAGTTTAAAGGGGCTTGTGATAAGAGCCCTTTGTGGTTTTACCAGAATAATTTGTTTTTGAGGGTTTGGATTGTTTGGTAAAGTAGAGAAAACGTAAAAGGTTTATTGATTTTATACTTGGGGGACCAATTTTTTAGATATATAAAATTAAGAATTTTTCCCATAATTTGGAGTTAGAGGTTGTAAAAAGAAAGGGATGTAGCAGAAGTGCAAAAGTTTGAAAAGGGGACTCGGGGAAAGGCCCCAAATATGTCGTGATGAAAAATAAGGCCCGAAACCCTAAACCTTGAAAACCTAAAAACGATCCTAGAGTGTAATGTAGGCACTAGTAATAAGGTGTAGCAAGTTGCAAAAGAGGTAGAGGTATAAACCCTTTGGGGTTTAGAAGTTTACTAATTGGGGTCGTTTAGGGCTTTATTACTGTAGGAGGGAAAGTACGGTAATAGTGAATGCAGCAAAAAGGGGAGGTAGAGCGGGAGCGGGAAAAGTAGAAAGGGGGGAGGAAAATAGAAATAGAAAGGAAAATAAAAATAGAGGTAAAGCCGGACGATCTAGGGTAGAGGTAGGGAAAAAATTGAGTGAGATAGGGGAAAAGTCAGTGGGCAGGATGGAAATAGATTATAAAAACTCAGTGATGTTGGGGAGTTAGGATGTTGTGTAAGTCATGTCCTAAAAACCCCCGGACTTGTAATGGTAGGGTGTAAGCTATGCGAGATAAGGGTTTTGTACTGTGTATAGGAAAACGGAATTAGTAGAAGCAAGTCTTTTTTAGAAAAACCCCGTAGATGTAAGACAATGGAGTGAAAAAAGGCTGATAACTGATAGATTTTGATTGTTGTTTTTCAAGGGACAGTGAGGCTTTGGTTGTAGATAATCCTCCAATGATGTTATAATTGGTATGTAGGTGATGGAACCCCGTTTGTATTTTGGTGCAATAAAAAAATGGGCGCAGCAAAGTTAAGAGCAAGAAAGCTTAAAGTTCCGTCCAGATTTTAGATATATCTAGAGGGAATTCTTAGAAAAAAAAACAGAAAGATAGCATTTTAATTTTGTGCAAAAAGAAGGCTGGGGAAGGGTCGTTTAAAGCGTGTGAGGAAAAGGTTCAGTTGGTTTGGATTGGGGAAAAAATTGTTAAAAAGGGTATCCCCCCAGATTTAGACAAAAGAGGTTGATTGTCCCAAAATGCTTAGAGAAATTTGAGAAATTTGCCATGTTTTCTTACTTCGGGCCCCTTTAGGGGAAAGGAAAAACTGTGATAGGGTATTAGGCAAATTTTAGGGCCCAGGGAAAGCAGAGGTTAGGAGGTACGCAGTATGTAGTATTTGTAACGTTTTAAGCAAAGGGGTTAGAGAAGAAAATTTCCGTTAGGAAAAATGTTTTGATTGATACTCCGTTTAAGAGAGGCTGTCTCTTTTTTGGCCCGATCAAACCTATGACTGAAGGAAAAAAAATTTTTTTGATTGGGTAGTTATGCATAGATACCCGGAAAAGCCATGATCCTAGTTTTGAAATGAAGAGTGCAGAGCATTAGTAGATATGTATAGAGTAGGAGTCCCCAGGGGAATGTTACCGAGGGATCGCAGTTTACGTCAAACTTAGGGCAGAATTTAGTAGATTTTTGCATTAAGGAGTTAACTCAAAGTATCCCTTGTGTGAGGGTTTAGTAGAGAATTTTAAGGGTATTTTGAAGCAAATTTTTGGAACGTAGGTAGTGAAGCCCTAAAATTTTGGGAAGGTTTTTTAAATGCATGTTGTTGCTTCCCGTAAATTCGCAAGAAATTTTGGGTTTTTCCCCCCTTGATTTACTTTTGGTTGAACAATCCGGGCCCCGATACTGTGTAAGAGTTATGGGCGGGTAAGAGAGAATGATGGGTTTAAAAAAACCCTTTCCAGTAGTTTTGGTTTTGCAAAAAATTTGGAGGATACGGTAAGATAGTCAGAAAACAGTTAGAAAAGCGTGTGTAAAGAAGTTTACAATAGGAAGGCAGAGTGGGGGTTTTAAGGCGGTTAAAGGTTATTTGTTTTTTTCCCTACGAAAAAATAAGTGTTGTACTTGGGAAAAGGGTCCTACGTAGTAGTGAGGTAGAAAATAGACTAGATACGGAAGATGTAGACGGAAAGTTAAAAATTTTCAGCAAACATGTGAAACAGCCTGTAAAAGGAAAGGATGATAGAAAGTCTATACGAAAGGGTATTTTAAAAAAGGGTTGGAGCAGCTTTTTAGAGGAGGAAGAGAGATAGGACGATAGATCGAATAAAAGTATGAGATTTTTCGGTAGAGTGGGAAAAAAGGATAATTTTTGTGTCCTATAAAGCAGGGTCAAAAACGACAAAGGGTAGAGGTAAGCCCAGATTAAGTAGATGTAAAGGAAGTAGTGTTTTGTTAAAAAAAATTTCTAGTGTGGACAGATTTTCCCGGGGAAAAACTAATTTAGTAAAACTGATATTCAGTTGTCAACTACAGCCCGAAAAGAGAAAGGGTTTCATTTTCCCTTTCTTTTCCCCCCAGTAGTAAAAAGGGGGAAAGAGATAAAATGTTCGAGTGGGAGTAATGAACCTCAGAGCCCCTTTTTTCCTCCCTTTGCCCTATAAGGAAAAAAGATAACAGTATTTGGTTCTGATAGATTGCGCCAGGTAAAAAATGAGGGTTTTTTCGATGCTAAACCTATAAAAAACATGGAGATGTTTTCAAAGCTATCTAAGTATAGATATTTTTAAATAGACTTGAGAAAAGGGTTTACTGGGGTTCCCTTGTCGAAAGGAAAACCCCTGATGTTTTGAAACCCCGAAATTTTGTTCCAGTTCCGTAAGATGCCTTTGGATTAGTTAACGCCCCGCAACGTTTGTAGACTGATGCGGAAGGTTTTTAAAAAGGCCCCAGGGACCCGATAGCTTTTATGATGAATCCCGGGAACAAACGCATGGCCGAACATGTGTAGACTTTTGAGTTGTTAACCCGCAAAGGGCAAAATTCCGAAAGAAAGTGTTTAAGGGGGTTTTTGAAATTTGAATGTTAGGGCCGGTAGGACTTGATTGAACCCGTTCCAAAAATGGGCCTACAATGCCAAAAGCCGAAAAAAAAGAGCAAACTTTACTTAGGTGGTGGAATTTTACAGAAAGACCCCAAATTTTGGAAAATTGCCCGTTATTTGGGGAAAATAAAAAAAGGTTTAGACAAAGGTGCTTAATGGGGGCCAGAATTTTTTAGACAGTTTTTTTTGGGTGTGCTAGTTAGGTTTTGGTCTTTGTTAAAAATTTAGAAAATTTTTTATCTTAGGGACCTGGGTCAAAAAAATTGATAAGAAAGGGTTTTTTATCGGTAAATTTGGATTTTTTGGGGGAAAATTTTTTTAAAAACATCCCCCCTTTTTCCAAATTTTTTTGTTAAAAAATTTTTTGGGGGGCAAAATGGGTCAAAAAAAAGTCAGGGGGGGTTTCAACGCATTAAAAAAAAAAAACCTTTCCCTTTTCCCGGGGGGGGGTTTTTTTTTGTAAATTTTTTTTTAAAAAAAACCCTTAAAAAAATTTCCAAAATTTTAATTTCATAAAATTGGTTCATAATAAGAAAATTGATATTTTATAAATTAGAATTTTTGTTTTTTTTCCCAAAACCCCTTTAACGGGCCTTTAATTTTCAATTTTTAAACGGCCAAAGAGCGATTCCCGGCTATATCGTTTAAACCGTGAAAGAGAAAAGTAGGCTCCGACCCCAGCCGTGAAACCATGAAATTTTGTATTTTGGCGGGGAATTTCCCCTTTTAAATTTGATTGATAGATTGCCTTGCGCACACCCTTCCCACAATAGCGAATTATGTTGATTTTTTTTTGTAGAAAATTAGTCGATCGAGGTAAGAAAATTTTTTTGT
Organism: Mercenaria mercenaria; assembly: GCF_021730395.1. NCBI lineage: Eukaryota > Metazoa > Mollusca > Bivalvia > Venerida > Veneridae > Mercenaria > Mercenaria mercenaria. The sequence goes on from NC_069368.1 coordinate 40,446,173, forward strand.
TAGATTTTTGTATGTTTTGCATTACGGGGTTTTTTTTGGTAAATTTTTTTTTGCATTAAGATCTGAATTTCTTTTCAGCATATGATTTTTGTAGTTTCGGTATGTAGGATAATTTTTTAAAAAATTTTAGTTTTGAAATTTTCAAAAGGAATTAAAAGTTTTTTTTAAAAAGTGTAAAATTTTACTGAAATTTATGTGATAATTTTAAAGCACTGTGTCAAAAAAATATGTAAACTTTTGTTTAATTTTGGAACGCCCTTACGCATTGTATTGTATGTATAAATCTAATTGGGAAGTCTGTACCCTGTATGAATAATTTGTAATTGAAATTTTGTGCCAGTCTTCACATCTAATTTAAAGTCCGTTTCAGGTATGGGATTAGATTTATATCGTACCAAAATATTTTATAACGTTTGATTTAAATTTAATTTGTTAATTTTAGTTGGTAATAATGGCTGCAGTTTATTATTTCCCGGGTTTTATTTCTTCGTCATAAATTTTAAAAAATTTTTTTACTTTTACTTTTTATCTTTTAAGAAGTAATTTTTGTAATAATGGAAGTATTTTTGACGTATTTTAATCACGTGACGTAGAAAATTAGGACAAATTTTTTTAAAAAAGTATTTTTATGGGAGCTACGGAGGTATGGTGTACCCAAAGGGCAGTTTTATGCTTATTTTGTTTTTTATGGTGTTTCAATCTTAATTTTTAGCTTTTTGCCAGACGATTTACTGGGATTCTAACCCCGGAAGTACAATGCCCCATGTTACTTTTCTCCCCTCGCCCGGAGGTGATCTTCCCCGCGCAGAGCTTTCGTCCCAGGTGTGCCGTAAAAACCGCAAGACGATGATTTTTTTTTTTCCTTTGAAAGCGTCAGGAAAGCAATTTACCTCCCCCATGGAGCCAAAGGAATCAACGTTTCACGGTTTAAGGGACTTGATTTTTAAAATAGTTATAATTGTTTTTGCTACTAAAGTCGAATTAAAAATTAAAGAACTGGTCCGTCACATAGGATGGGAAATTTTAATTTTTTTTTCTTTTTAAAACAATTTTTTCAATTTCTATTTTTGTTTAAAAATCATCTTTGTAAAATTTTTAAAAATTGTAAATTTTTTTTTTTATTTTCGGCCTATATTTTTCACCGTAAAGAAATTGAAAGTAAAGTCAATGAAAACAAAAGTCCATTCATTTTGATTACATTAGGGTTACATAAAGGTTTGCCCAGTCTAAAAATATGGCGTGGATTTTTTCCTTTTGTAATAGGGGGTCAGTTGTTAATTTCTTAAATTAAAAAAAATCTGGGGTTTTTGGGACGTATGTTAGCTTTCTATTTTTTTAAAAAAAATGTTTTGCGCGCGGAAAAAAAACCCCAGCGGGCCCGAGGAATAAGAGTATTTGGAGGTTTAAAAGTTCTTAAGGTCGTTTTAGATGTTTTTTTATGTAAGATAGCCTCAGTATTTTATATTTTAGAGTACACTAGAAATTCAGCAAAATTTTTAAAAAGACTTTCGTGTAATAAAAGGGCTTAGACGCTTATACGTTTTTCACGTACAGGGCGGGTAGGTGTACATATTTTTTTTTATATAGCTTTGTTTTAGTTCAAGTCTTTTTTTGTACAAAAACCAAAAAAAAAAAAACCTATTTCATTTGTTTAAAAATATTTAAATTTTAGTACTGTTGGTTGCAGTAAATTTCAGTTTTATTCCAAAATTGTACAATGATAAAGAAAAAAAAAAATGTGATATTTTTAAACATCTCAACTTTTGTGGGGGTCAAGTCTACATGTATAGTGGCTAATTTTGGACATTTAGTTATGTCACGCCAGGACAACACAACGAAAATTGCTACATATACCTTGCACACGCCAGCGTGCATATCAAAATATCCTAAATAAATCACCATAGTAAACTTTGTTTATACTGCTTTTGCAAAAATGTATGTATAATGATAAGATCTAAATAAAGATAACTCCTATATAACTGTCGAAATATCAAGCTGAAATAGCATAGATAATTCAATCAAATAAAACGCGCTGTATCTTAACTGAATGTTGGGCTTAAAAATCATTTGAAAAAATAAAGAGAATAAAACAGTGTTCTTACATAGATCTAATAGGCCTAGGTTAGATAATCTGCAGCCAACAACTGAAATACTTGCAGATATTCAAATATTTATTAGATTATGTAACAAGAGCTGTCGGAGGACAGCAACGCTCGACTATTCAACAGCTTTGTCAATTGAGTGAATACTAAAGTCGAAAAAGGGACATAATTTTGTAAAATTGCAAATCAGGGTTATGAAACCTTTACAATGCATATCAGCTTTTGACAATGGACAATTGTGTGAAGTTTCAATCCATTCCCATTAGTGGGTACTGAGATACCAGCTTACATATACAAGAACTTAATCAAATCCAGACGCCGACGCCGATGTCGACGCATGGGTGAGTCGAATAGTTCTACCTATTCGTTGAATAGTCGAGCTAAAAAATCACGCATAAACGTGACTTAAGCAGGTAATTTCAATCCTTTGTGTATTTGTGATCCGTCATTATTATCGTATCATTTAATATTATGAAGAAGCAACTGTTGATATTCATGACACTATTTAACGTCTATATCACAGATAAAAGTGTCTGAACAGCATCATATTCAATAAACGAATGACGTAAATTAAAATGCATCGGCTGGAGATTGAAACTACCGAAAAACGTTTACAAGATGATCAGATATCAAACTGTCCAAAATAATATAGAATTAATGTCAACATTTTGTTAAAAGCATTGAGAAAGTTACGAAATCAGTACTAGAATGGAAATAGGTATAAAAACAAGAAGGAAATTTATCATGATTATTATGTTATAACATAATTAGTTTTACGGTTGATTTTAATCATATTTGTAATCATAATACAGCCTTGTATTTGACTTTGTCTGGTTACGATGTAATGTGCTTATTTAGTGTTTGCTGTGGCATTACGAACCTTGTGTTGACTCTTACTCAGCTGCACTGATCTTTGTTTCACACTTCAACTACTAGAATGCTTTGTAATCAATAGTTTCGATATACTACAGTTGTAAATGACAAACTAAATTATTTTATTCTGAATTTGACTTTAATATTTCATCACTACTTTTTTCTACTTTTACTCTGTTTTATCGTAATAATTCTTTTCTTTTTTTCAAGTAAACTTAATTGATTTTTTGACATCGAATTAATACACACGCATCCTGTGTTTTTCCAGACAGCGCCTGTAGAAATTCGACCAAATTGTCTTTTATAACTGTAATCGGGAAAATCTGGCCGTCAGATTTTACATTCAGTACATTACGTACAAAACCAACAATTCCAGAGTGACTGTCATAAAACTGTATCTTGATGAAGAGCATATTTACTTCTGTTTACTTCAACGTTAGATCTTGCGACTTTGCTTATGTGCACCTTGTCAATACAAAGGGGCAATGAAAACAAGAAAACCAGAAAATCGTCTTGTTTTAAAACTTGGGACCTTTCAGATGTCATTTATAGTTTGAATAGCACGGGGAAAACATTGAAAATTCAGTACTTAAGTAAAGGTATTATGTAGAGTCTACGAAACATTATAACATTATAACAAACCTTAGTATTGATATAGGCTTACTCTAGGTCCATTAATATGTCAAGTTCTACATGTATCGTACATATTGCAAGGAATTAGAGATTATCATCATTATGATATTTGTTTGTTTTGGGTTTAACGCCGTTTTTTAACAGTATTTCAGTTATGTAACGGCGGGCCATTATGGTATAGCTTTTGATTATATATGCTCTCATTTTTTCTTTAAGTATTTATTGAGCATACTATAATGGAAGCATACTAAGCCGATGACTTCTTTCTATGCATTTTCTTTACCTCTTTTGTGTACTATAAAACAACATGGCCAGGGAAGTAACTTCACAGATGTATATTTTGTAATAACTTTAATCTTAGACAAAAGAGCTTTTCATAATCCGGTGCTACTTGGCATGAGGGGTGTTTCACATTTCATTACCTATAATGAACAGACTCAAACAAACCAAGTCTGCTATTATTTTTGCTTGGTTGCGTTCTATGCTGCCTAAGGATCTTCTTGTAGATTTTATTGTTGTAACAAAGCCTTGCCATGTCAGCTGAAATACCTGCTTTTTATAGTAATATTTCAGTATCCACTTTCTGTCTTTCAGCTGTGATTTGAAATAGAAACAAACAACTTGTTTGAAGATCTTCATATTTTAGTTAGATAGGTAAAAAGTAAGCAACAACTGAAGAAATTGTGAACTCTTAAGAGAATTCATGACCATAACCTGTCTTATGTCAGGAAATATTTATAATAATTTTCCTTCATATTTGCGAAAAAGGAAATGTTTGAGATGTAATTAAACTAAACGATTTTTTGGTCCTTTAATTAACATGAGACCTTTTAAAATTTAAGTATTGTCATGTTTTAAGCATATTTTCAATACAAAAACCCAAAGTGAAAACATGTGATACAAAATTTTCAAACGGAATTCCGTTTTATTTTTTTTTTAAAGTTGTGGCTATGGTTGTTTTCGTTAAAACATATGCTTGGTTGCGTTCAATGCATCTACACGATATTCCAATAACTTGGATTAGCTAATATCATAAACTAAGACACTGTAGTTATTTGAGAAGTCAGGTTTGTAAAGATTAGTGATGGGCCGACAATCGGCGACAATCGAATAATCGTCGGCGTTGCATTCATGAACGCGATCGCCGACTTCACTTTTCCCAGACCGATTAATTACTTGGCACCATAAAGGGATAATTTAGTTGTTTCTGACCTTTTTCTTTTTGGTGTTTACGGTTCTTTAGGGCAGTTACGCCAAGGGAAAGAACTCTACGTAAAAATAGCCTCCTCCAAACTCTCGAAAGAAATTGAAGTCATCTGTGATAACCCAGATTTTGGAAGATATGTGGCTTTTACAAAATTAAGCCGGGAAAACCATCAACCTAAAGTCTTGACATAAGTATGGCAGTATGCATTACATGCCGTAAGACTTACGCAAGCATATTAGCAAAGGTATTTGTGGGATTGAAATCATTCCAGTCGTTAATTAAGAATTAATAAATCGTTAATACTTTTTTTTTTGCTCCAAAAAAGTTTAATTAAAAACACTCGATAAGTCACTGGTGAAATTAAGAGTACCTGATTTGAAATTTACTATCTTCACAAATATTTTATTTTATGCTGTTAACTTACTCGTGTTTACGAAGGGATACAATAGAAATAGGATATTTGATGTCTGTGTGGTTCATTTCTTAAGTAATGACATAAAATATACACTGTGAGGTGAACTTATTTATATGTAACTAGAGTAACCGATTATCCGATTATATCCGATTAATCGAATCGGTTGGCTTGTCCGATTATACTAATTAATCGGTTAGCAAATCTAACCGATTTGCCCATCACTAGTAAAGAAACAACAAATTCAATTATCAGAGAATTTCATCATGTTTCGTTCATCTAATTTTACAAGTACACACTGGTGTAGGATGTAACCGGGCGCGACGAATATCCCCACCACAGTCCATGTAGTCACTTACACGGCATTGATATGAATTTACTTTGTTTGAAAAAGACCAGCAAGTTCCTGCTCCTTCGTGTCTTGTAATGCCATCATAGTTTTTTCATTATATCACATTATCATCTCAACACGAGATACTTTCCACTGTTTTGAAGAAATGTTTTATCTACCTCTATTATTAGTATCATAATACACTCTGAATGTTTATATTTACTCAATATTCTTGTTTGATATATCAACAATTTTCCCAGCGAATAAGCGTGCTTGTTCAAATTCATCAGATAAAACATTCAACATCTATGTGATTGCAAAACAACACGGTTTCAAATAATATATTATTATACTTAACAAGTATCCTCGTTGAACTACGTTACAACTACTTTGTTTATCTGGTTTGAAAGTTTTCAATATCTGCAAGAAGAATAAACATGAGAAAAAAAGAAAATATAAGTACATTACGAGTCAAAGAATAAAATATAATTTACAAAAATAAAATATGAGTAATGCAAATTTAAGTGTGCCAGTAAGTGCTAAAGATAAACGTAGTATTGATCATGTATGAGCTCTACGAATGTAAGAGAACCCTGCTTTTAAGCAATGTCATTCAATCATTTTCATTATCTCCCATTTAGATAAAGAATTTACTTGCAATTTATCTCTTATTAGCTGTTGTCTCACATCTACATTCAGACAGACAAGAATTTAGGTCAACAGGATCAGTGGCACAATGGTTAGCAGGTTGGAAAACAACGCCGGCGATCCGGGTTCCCGCCCGAGTAGAGTTAAATGGTAGGTAATTTACTTGAATTGGTGCTGTGTCTAGAGGTATCGGCTTAGAGAAATATGACATCTACTGTAAACTTGGCTGGAAATAACTTGTACCATTTATTCAAGGAAGGGACTTTTGTCGACTACTCACAAACCTTTACTTTTAACTTGACCATGCGTTGAATATTTTAACAGTGGTTAATTAATAGCGAAATGAATGGTTTTAAGGACATCATATGGAAAATATGGCCACAATTTATTGAAAACCTCATTCAATTTGCCTTTCCCATGTGTTTAATAATACATTGATAAACGTTTTGATTACCCTTTTATCGTCGCCGAAAATAGTAAGGATGGTGCGCTGCTTATTGGAACGCAGAATGAAACTTTTCATTCTTGTTATATTGTCTGGTCCTTTGGGATCATGGAGAACATTCATATTTACTATAATATTAGAATTCCACGTAAGCCGGTGGTAGTGGGCGTGAGTGTTATTGCAAATTTCGTTACCTCTCATGAAACTGGGTATGTTATTATGTTGCTTGGTTGCGTTCTATGCTTCTAAAGGATCTTACAGATTTTATTACTTCTCTTACACTTTTAGAGGTAGATATTATAGAATTATTGCCTTTTGGTGAGGTCGATATGTGGATTTATCAGGTCGATAAATCCACATATCGACCGAACTTAAAATGCAACAATTGTTTTATTATTAAATCCAGCCTACAAAATACAAATATCTGCAGCCTTTGATCCGTGGTAAATTGTGTTCGACGTCGCATTGTTTTGACTTCAAGCCGTGATGACGTCACAGCTGGCGGTCAATACGTGTTTTTGGCTCCGCCTTCGAGTCAATACGACTTTTTATCATTGATCATGTGACTTCATCTAGACCAATGGAAAGGACTATAAATAAAGATTTAATAATAAATGCATGTAGCTTCTCGAATATTTTTTAACAGGGGTGTGTCTGACTGACATGATTTTTATTGTTTTATGATTATTTTGACATTAATTTTTCAACTTAATCTGAATGAGTATTTTGCGAGAAGGTCTGTGTCTGGGGGAAATCGTATCCGTAACACTGCAAAGTCCTTTCAGCATGATTTGCATATATTTACACAATTCAATCGCATGATGATATTAGCTTTCCAATCAATATCAGTCTTCGTACTTTTTGTCTGTATCCTCATCAGCTAAAGAGATATAGACGCAAGTAACTTTGTTTCTCGACGAACACATAGAAAATGGTATCTAAGTTGAATATTAAATGAAATTTAACTGACTGTTATCCTTAATTCTGTTAATATTAGATTTCTATCTATTCAGCAAGCTCGTAAGAGCGTTTCAGTTGTACATTTCAAATGAACTTCTGGCATTCCCACAATCGCCAAAGAGATGCTGCAATCATGAGCGTAAGAAAAGAGAACAAGAGGACCATGATGGTCCTGAATCGCTCACCTCTTCCCACATGACCCAGTTTTGAGTATGACGTCGTTTTTTCTATTATTTGACATAGTGACCTAGTTTTTGAGCTAATGTGACCCAGTTTTGAACTTGACCTTGATATTATCAAGATAAAAATTCTGACCAATTTTCATGAAGATCCATTGAAAAATATGGTCTCTAGAGAGGTCACAAGGTTTTCTATTATTTGACCTATTGACCTAGTTTTCGAAGGTTCGTGACCCTGTTTTGAATTTTATCTAGATATCATCAAGGTGAACATTCTCACTAATTTTCATGAAGATCTCATGAAAAATATGGCCCGTAGAGAGGTCACAAGGTTTTTCTATTTTTATATCTACTGGCCTAGTTTTTGACCGCACGTGACCCAGTTTCGAAACTAACTTAGATATCATCAAGTTGAACATTCAGATCAATTTTTATGAAGATCCATTGAAGAATATGGCCTCTAGAGAGGTCAAAAGATTTTTCTAATTTTAGACCTACTGACCTAGTTTTTGACCGCAGTTGACCCAGTTTCAAACTTGACCTAGATAATATTAAGATGAACATTCAGACCAACTTTAATACAGATCCCATGAAAAGTATGGCCTGTAGAGAGGTCACAAGGTTTTTATATTATTTGACCTACTGACCTACTGACCTAGTTTTTTAAGGCACGTGACCCAGTTTCAAACTTGACCTAGATATCGTCAAGGTGAACATTCTGACCAATTTTTATGGAGATCCATTCACAAGTGTGGCCTCTAGAGAGGTCACAAGGTTTTTCTATTTTTAGACCTACTGACCTAGTTTTCGATCGCACATAACCCTGTTTCGAACTTGACTTAGATATCGTCAAGATGATCATTCAGACCAATTTTCATACAGATCCGATGGAAAATATGGCCTCTAGAAAGGTCACAAGGTTTTTCTATTATTTGACCTACTGACCTAGTTTTTGACGGCATGTGACCCACTTTCAAACTTGACCAAGATATTATCAAGATGAACATTCTTACTAATTTTCATGAAGATCTCATGAAATATATGGCCTCTAGAGAGGTCACAAGGTTTTTCTATTTTTAGACCAGCTGACCTAGTTTTTGACCGCACGTGACCCAGTTTCGAATTTGATCTAGATATCATCAAGATTAACATTCAGACCAACTTTCATGCAGATCCCATGAAAAATTTGGCGTGATCACAAATGCTCACCTTGTCACTTTGTGACAGGTGAGCTAAAAACCGATGAATACTAATTTGCATTTATGTTTGTAGCAGAAAAACAATCACTTATGAGCGGTAAAATCATTGAATGTGTAAATGATAATCATGCATTAAACTGGATTTTTGATTAACATGAAAATACTTTTATAGATATTGATATGCAACTTACAAAATGAAATAAGAATATTTATGACGTGTACATTATCTTGAATTGTACTGAAATTCAGATGAGTCACATACTGAAACTTTCAAACTCGATTCTCAAATATGAATGCAAACTCTAATTTATTTGTTGGATGCATAATCATCGCTATAAAAATTTTCTTGATGTATATTTCTTCGAACAAATGAACTATTGGTGGAAATAATTCTACAACTAAAATAACAAGTTAATACCGCGTTATTTCTTGTAATCGTGTAATACTTTCAAGTGCTTAATGCACTTAGCAAACGGTAAACCTGTTATCTTTGATGCACCGCTTTGACATTAATAAGATGAATTGTTTATTAATATATGAAACGAGAAATATTTGATGAATTCTCTCTTGCTGCAGTTTCTTAAACTATGTATGAAACAAACGGAAGTACACATACTCGTATCATACTAATTACTATGATGGTATCCATAATTTCATCATCCAATGTAATACATTATATATCGTTAATAGCAATACCGTGGATATTAAGACGGCAATATTGATAGAACACTATAACGTTAGGAAAGAGAAAAAACATCACAATATAATAAAATCTGGAAAGTAGATCCCTCGAAAGCAACGAGAACAAGGCAAACAGTGAAAATTGCAGACTCGGTTTGATTGAATCTGTTCATGAGCAGTAATGGAAAATGCAACACTGCCCACGCCCCATAGCACTGGCTTAAGCAGTATTCAATCTTCAGATCTAAATGAGTTGAAATCAATGATCCCGAAGGATAATATCTATAAATTACGCCTCTAACTGACAAGAAATTGACTGCGGAAATTGCATTTATCAGTCACCACCAAGCATTTTGTCACGCAACTTTTGGTTCGAGTGTTGGATTGTCACTTAACTTTCAAAACCTGGCTACTGGAAAAATACGAGTTGCGTATTTGTCATTGCCTGTGTATGTTTTATGTGTTTTAGACTAACTTGATCAGCGATTTATCAAGGGGTTTGGAAATTCGTGTGGCTTTGGGCGCTGAGGCAGTGTGGTTGTGTGTGGTGCACGTGAGCTGGTGGCGCTCGGAAAGAGCGATGCGTAGCTTCCTGTGTCTAGCTTTAGTGCTCCTGACTGGCACTTGGTAGAGATGAGGGCTTGGAGGAGGTCCCACAGACTGTGCATGCCAGGTCATCGGTGTCGACCGCCTGATGCATGAAAGACCCCCAGCTACGGGACAAATAGCCCCTGTGTTCCCATGGTAGGGTATGAACTCGGAACTAAGGGTGGGGTAACCCCGACAGAAACCTAGAGAGTTGAGACAGAGGTGCTTGGCCATTGGCACTCTCTTGACAAACCACAGCACCATGTACTATCGCTATGACTACACATCTATCCAGGGCCTCCGTGGCCGAGTGGTTAAAGTCGCTGACTTCAAATCACTTGCCCCTCATCGGTGTGGGTTTGAGCCTCACTCGGGGCGGTGAATTCTTCATTCTACATGTGAGGAAGCCATCCAACTGGTCGGTGGTTCTACTCGGGTGCCCGCTCGTAATGAAATGATGCAAGGAGGGACACCTGGGGTCTTCCTCCACCATTAAAGCTTGAAAGTCGCCATATGACCTATAATTGTGTCGGTGCAACATTAAACCCAACTAAATAAAATAAATACACAGCCATACGGTATACAGCAATTGTGGTGCTGAATTTCTGAGGTCCCTACAGGGAGATTCAGTGCCGGGCTCTGAGCCTCGACAGAGTCCACCCACAGCTACTGGTGGTCCCTCCTTCATTCCACAACATGCAAAGAGAAGACGGAGGAACATACAAAGGAGGAAAACCAATCAGCATCAGCCTTTAAGGTTGATGCATTGGAATGCAGATGGTGTCTTCAACAAGAATATTCAAGAACAGAGAAATCCTTCAAAGTCAGAGGATACTAGTGTTTTCGCTGTGTAGAATGGGCAGACGAAAAGAAGGCATCATGACATTGGTCAGGAACAACATCAGTGCTGTCCAGACTAACAGGCATATGGATTACTCCGAGTTCCAAGTTCTGAGCCTCAGAAAGAACGAGTTCAACTTGAAACTTGTGAACATGTACTGTCCAAGTGACAAAGCTCTGTCCCAGGAGAAAGTTGCAAATGACGAAACCAGATTCATCATGGTAGGAGATTTTAACAGTCATTCACAAACCTGGGGTTACGCCCACCTGAATAAACGTTGAGAGGAAGTGGAGACCTGGCAAGATGATAACAAGCTGAACCTGATCAACAAGCCGGATGATCCCCCAACCTTTTACTCCAGAAGCTGGCAAACAACGTCAACCCCTGACCTTGCCTTATGTACTGATGACATACACGGACATATCAAACGAGAAGGTGATGAGCAACTAGGAGGGAGCGACCATCGCTCAGTCCATCTTACTATAGACCGTATAGCCTCTACTTCACCCAACATCATCAGATGGAACTACAAGAAGGCCAGATGGACCTTTTACCAAAGTCGGAGTGATGAGCTCTGTAAAGACATCGGAGTGGAAGTTAGAGACATCAACCGGGTTGTCAAAAACTTCAACGCAAACCACAAGTTTCATCGAGGCTACTGGTCTGACAGTGTAGGATGAAAGAAGAAGAAGAGTAATACAAATAGATAGAACTATTTGAAAAGAATACTGTTTGCTTAATTTCCCGTGATGCCGCGTTTATCATCCTGGAAACCGCGTTATCATTTGGGTATTGAATTAGCTTTAAAACGTCTTCAGATAAATTGTTCTAGTAAACAATTGCTTTCTTATTTATGGAAAAATTTGACATTCAAACGTCATCTCTACTGGCAAATTTTAGTTGCAATACTTTGTAATTCAATGATTCGTGAATCTGCATTTTTTTCTGGTACCCATAATTGATTCCATTGACTACAAACGTGCGTCACATCTGAAATGACATGTAAGGAAATAGATTTCCAGTATTTGAAAGAATACTTGCATTAGCACCGCCAAAGGTACCAGCCAGGAAATACAAAAACAACATTCTGCTTTTCAGAACTTATTCTATTGGTTATACATCTAGGTATCACCACCATACAAAAATTTGTTTTTTAATGACACAGACCAATGTGGATAGGTAATGTGACAATAGGGAATTCCTATTTCTGTCCAACTATAAGGACGAAGAGACTTTTGCAATGTTGTAAACTTTTAAGATAGATGACAACAAATGATAAAATACCATACAGTTTCCAATTCTAACAGAAGTACGTGTTCTTCGAACAATACCTGAAACTATTTGATTTACATGTATCTGGGTAGTCCTGTTATGTTCTTATTTCATTTTCTTTGTTTATTTTTTATTGGTTGAAGTTACACTGGCTAAATTTTTATCATATGGCTTCCTTTCCAGATTTCATTTTGGAGGACTTCTGATATTAAATCAGACATGGTCGTATCCCTGGATAGAACTGTTGACATTCCCGCATCCAAGCAGAAGATTTTCATGTATTCCAAACAGAAGAGCTTCCTCATATGAAATAATTTTACATCCCGTACAGGTATTCGAACCGACAATGAACTCAATTGATCGCCCATGATTATAGTTAATTAAGAATTGTTCAAATGTTAGAAAAACATTATTATCCAAGAACATTCTGTAACAGGTTCGCGCTATTCTAGCATTAAAAGTGTTTATAGCTAAATTAAATGAATATTATGAGGACTCCATTACACCATGGCAAAATATATATCACAGTGAATTTCCGGAGCGTTTATCATTGCAAATTAAACTTACATATTTCTCTGCACGGTAAAAAAGTGAAGTAAGTGGTTGTCTTATAAAAAGATTTGAAATCTCATTGCAACAATATGGTTGATCATTATGAGCCTCGTTACCGCATGAACAGTTACCTGAGAGCCGGATATTTCCTTCTTGCACACCGGACTGGCATTTCCGATGATAAAAATATCTGGCACCTCGTATACAAAATGTCTCTCTTATTTACGATTCATGCATTGATTATAATTATACCGTTGATGCAAAATTCGATAAAAATAAGATTCTTACATGCAAAAGTTGCTATTTTTCTGAAAGGATATTTCTCGATTAAAAACAAGTTGATTTTACGCTTCAAATGATAAAACTAAACAGGATATTTTTGGTGTGCGTCTTTGAAAAGTCATAATACAGAATACATACAACTATAAAAAAAAGATCGCCAACAAAAAGAAATACGTTTCGCTTCATTCTATAAATGATTAAGTCCGATACGCATGAATAATAATTTACCACTGGTTGTACATGCAGTTCTCGGATGACAGTTTTGCCAAAACAGTAACCTCGAACCGAATATCCCTGCTTTCATCTATACATCCAGTGACAAATAATTATATTATAAACATCATCCACAACCAGGGAAAAAAGTCTTATATTCCACTTTTCGCTGAAAATACATCTTCTTGCGCAATTCGTTGCTACATCCAAAACCGAAATTTTCAAACAATGACAGAGGACATCCCTTTGTTTGTAACTAAATCAAGCATGTAGCAGAGCTTTGAAGATGTATACCGTTTTGTGATTATTTCATGTAAGTATAAGAAATAAAGCACAATTATATCCATACATATTTTTGAAAAAGTTACCATGTGAAAGTTTGTGGTACTGAGTAAGTTTCGAGATATAAG